>NC_092100.1:54451043-55878543 GCF_045679555.1 Salvelinus alpinus
GGAAGCAAGATTTAGACCAAATCACTGCCATTTGTTGAAGACTTACACGTTTCAACAGATGTACGCCCCGTGGTTCTATGAAACGTAGTTGAAGGGGCAAAGTATCTCATCTCCCCTCCTAGAGCTATCTAGAATCAAACCTCAGTTGAAGGTACAAGGGAGGGAGAGCACAGGCTTTGCCTCCGTAGTCGGCTCTGCTTCACTCCCAGCGTTTTGTCTCACAGACTCCCCGTCAATATCTTCACAAAGTCAATGTCCGCGCCCACTCTGAAATAGCATTAGTATAATAAAAAAAATCCCCGTCCAAAATCCGTCTCTTTAAGCTAGAGATTTCTGTTTCTCTGCATGGGCTGCGTCTCAATCCACCACATCCGCCAATGCCGGCCTTCCACATCTGCGCTGGAAGGTGGCGGAGCTACAGCGGTGTTTGTCAGAGCTTCCCTGAGCTTTCTTATACCTCACAGATATAGGAGAGACACTTCAAAACATACATCCTTTTATATTTATTTGATACCTACTGTACAGGGGTCCTAAAATGGAAAATCAAATAGCTAAATGTTCCATGGTATGACCATCTTAAAACAATTCCATATGTTAGCTTAGCAGACCCCCCCTCCAAAGGCTAAGTCTCTAGGGGACAGAGCAGACTGTACTGACAGACAGGTGGGGAAGCAGACAGGGCTTTATCCACTAAGATGTCAACTTCAGCCCTGTCTGATGCCTCTGTGTGTGTGTGCGTGTGTGTGTGTGTGTGTGTGTTTCTGTGTGTGTGTGTGTGTGTGTGTGTGTGTGTGTGTGTGTGTGTGTGTGTTGCTGTGTGTGTGTGTGTGTGTGTGTGTGTGTGTGTGTGTGTGTGTGTGTGTGTATGTGTGTGTTGCTGTGTGCCAGAGTGTTTCAGTCAGTGGGAAACGGCAGCAGGCGTAAAGCTCCTCTCAGCTAGCATGGATTACTGACAGGGACTGGAGTGATTGATGTACTTCTGCTCTGTGAAAGGCAATAGCAGCTCGGGGCCATCGAGTCTAATATACTATTAGCTTTTTATGGTTTACAATAAACCACATACATAGTTGAACTGCCTCAGCACCACACACTGTGTGTTAACGAAGTGTTTTTATTTGTAATTTAAGATAGTTTAGATGAGGTTCTCTTGTATATCGGATCACAAGCCGGTCCATTTCTAAAAGAACGTGTGATGAATTGAAAAGACTGCTTTCTTCTGCAGTAGATAGATAGAGCGCGTGTTATTTGCAATTATAGAGACTTTAAATGGCCTTTTATGCCTTTTGAATCACTGGCATGCAGGTAAAGGATTACCATTTACGGGTATTGAATTGAAAAGACTAATTTCTTCAGGGCAGTAGATGCGTATCTCTGCTGTGAGATGTCTCCTCTATCGTACCGGTTCAGTTTGAGTGGCGGCCCTGTGGGCTTTATTAAGCATATGCAGGCACCCAGACAGACGGAGAGAGAGAAAGAGAGTGAGAGACGGAGAGAGAGAGAGAGAGAGAGTAACATGTAGGTCATTCAGCCTCTGGAGCATAGCGCTTACAGCCGTTGATTACACGGCTGTTCCATCAACCCCCCGTGGGGACAGGTGAGACGGCCCCAGAGCGATAGGACAAGGCCAGCTGTGTGGAGACAGCAGATAAAGCCGGAGCTGTACGGTATGGAGGACGGAGGAGTTTACCCACCCGCCAGAGAAGATGAAGAGGGAAGATAAGGAGCCTTGGTCTGTACAGCTGTGCTCCATAGATATGGCTACTGCAACCACAGGACAGTGGCTTGAAGTCACGCATTGCTAATAGAAAAAAATGGTGTGTGTGTGTGTGTGTGTGTGTGTGTGTGTGTGTGTGTGTGTGTGTGTGTGTGTGTGTGTGTGTGTGTGTGTGTGAACAGCATTACGTCAGCCACAGTTATCCCCAACTGGGCGAGACAACAATAGGATTCACAACACAATGAGGAGGGAGGGTACTCAGCCTCAGTGCTGCCAAGCCACTGTGTGATGCTCCACGTTCATTAATGAATAGCAAACGCACTGTCAACTGCCATCTTTGAGCTATAATATGCAGGTGAAAAATGGAGCAATTGAGAAGTGGAATAAAATTCCCCCTCCTGTTTCCTCAGAGGTAATTCCCTATTGTGGCCTGTGATTGTCAAGTGAATGTGACTGCTGCCCTGCTCTCTACCCCATCTCGGCGAAGAAAGAAGTGTGTGTGTGTGTGCGCGCAGAAAAAGGCTGGGATTCCTAATCGCCATGCCAAAATGTCTCATTTCAATAATAAGTGTCAAAGTAAAACAGAAGCAGCGGTTCACTACAGTTAAGACGTTATGACTGCATGAGAGAGAGAGAGAGAGAGAGAGAGAGAGAGAGAGAGAGAGAGAGAGAGAGAGAGAGAGAGAGAGAGAGAGAGAGAGAGAGAGAGAGAGAGAGAGAGAGAGAGAGAGAGAGAGAGAGAGAGAGAGAGAGAGAGAGAGAGAGAGAGAGAGAGAGAGAGAGAGAGAGAGAGAGAGAGAGAGAGAGAGACCAAAGTTAGACCAAAGTTCTCAATTGGTACAAAATATATAGAGCACTGCACACACTACAATTACTTAGGTTTAAAAATAAGCTCAACTGGACACCTTAATGAAGCAGTGAATGAACTGAGAGAGAAAGCACGCAGGGCATTCTACGCAATTAAAAAGCAAATTCAAATTGAAATACCTATTAAAATTTGGCTAAAACTAATTGAATATGTCATTGAACCAATTGCACTTTATGGCAGCGAGGTGTGGGGTCCACTTGCAAAACAAGATTTCATCAAATGGGACAAACATCCCATTGAAACCCTGCATGCAGAGTTCTGTAAGATTCTCCTACATGTCCAGAGGAAAACTACAAACAATGCATGCAGGGCAGAATTAGGCAAATATCCACTAATAATAAAAACTCAAAAAAGAGCAATTAAGTTTTGGAAACATCTAAAATACAGTGACCCCCTCTCATATCATTACCAAGCCCTGCAATACCAAGAGCTGAACAAAGAAAAGAGTCCCCTCATCCAGCTGGTCCTGGGGCTGAGTTCACAAACCTGTTCTACTAACACACTGAAGCCTCAGGACCAGAACATCCAATCAATCAGGATAAACCAAATTACAACACAGTCAAAACAAAACTATATTGCTTATTGGGAAACACAAGCACAAGCACAGAGCAAAATGCAGTGCTATCTGGCCCTAAATCGACAGTACACCGTGGCTAAATATTTGACCATGGTTACTGATCAAAACTTTAGAAAAACCTTGACAAAGTACAGGCTCAGTGAGCACAGCCTTGCCATTGAGAAGGGTAGACACAGGAAAACCTGGCTCCCTGTAGAAGAAAGGCTGTGCAACCACTGCACAATAGCAGAACCTGAGACGGAGCTGCATTTCCTGACAAAATGTCAAAAATATAAAACAATTAGAGAGTGTCATTTCCCCAAATTTGAAACTCTTATTCAAGGTTTCAAAGACCTCTCTGATGAGGATAGGCTACCCGTCCTGTTGGGGGAGGACGCAGAGAGCTGTGGGTTGGCAGCGCACTACATTGCTGCCTGCCATAAGTTGAGGGACAGTGTCTGACAAACCAATCAACCTGCACATGTCCTTTACTGTATGTTTATTGTTATTGTTGAATGTATGGTTATTTTGACCCTTGGTTATTGTTGTTACTGTTGTCCCGTTGACAATTTTGATTCTCATTTTTACATTGTAAACAAGCTTTGGCAATATGTACATTGTTACGTCATGCCAATAAAGCAAATTGAATTGAATTGAATTGAATTGAATTGAGAGAGAGAGAGAGAGAGAGAGAGAGAGAGAGAGAGAGAGAGAGAGAGAGAGAGAGAGAGAGAGAGAGAGAGAGAGAGAGAGAGAGAGAGAGAGAGAGAGAGAGAGAGAGAGAGAGAGAGAGAGAGAGAGAGAGAGAGAGAGAGAGAGAGAGAGAGAGAGAGAGAGAGAGAGAGAGAGAGAGAGAGAGAGAGAGAGAGAGAGAGAGAGAGAGAGAGAGAGAGAGAGAGAGAGAGAGAGAGAGAGAGAGAGAGAGAGAGAGAGAGAGAGAGAGAGAGAGAGAGAGAGAGAGAGAGAGAGAGAGAGAGAGAGAGAGAGAGAGAGAGAGAGAGAGAGAGAGACTCTATGAGCGATTCCCCAAGCTCTAACCACTATCCTTGCTGCTCCAGTGACATGGAACTGCAGTAAAAAAAGACCAGCAGCCCACTGGGGAAATCTGACAATCCACCCCAACAGCTCAACATGAACCAACTAACATCCCTCCTTTAACCCTTCGCCTACGGTAGGTCCCAAACGGCACCCTATTCCCTAAATAGTGCACCCTATTCCCCATATAGTGGGCCCTGGTCAAAAGTAGTGCACTATATGGGGAATAGGGTTCTATTTGGGAGTCTGCCAACATAAAACACACTGCATAAGGGACTCCCGGGCTGTGTTTCACATTAAAATAACTACTCACTTGGTCTTTCTGTCTGGAGTTTTATGTCAAGTGTTTTATGTTTTATGTCAAATGAGTTTTATCAAATGTTTCATAATGTTATGAAACATTTGATCAATTCCACCTATTTTCTCTCTCTAAACTCAGCCTCGTAACCGATATAGTGATGCTCACTTTGTTGCATGACACCCTCGCACCCCAAATCCCCATATCTGTTGTCCACTTGCACTGTGATCCATTGACGGCCGTACTTTTGAATACGTTTTAGCCGGTAGCTAACGGGTCAAAAGTGGTCGCCGAAAATTGCGTCACTCATGTGCACCATTTCATTGCTCTCCCTCTTTCTCTCGCTCGGGGCCGTGTGTGCATCTTGCTAGCTTTCACTCAGATGGCGAGGGGCTGAACCTGTCTTTCCCCCCGACGTGGGGGAAAATGTAGAGAACACGGCGCTGCACAGCTTCCAGTGAACAGTCACTTTTTAAACGAGTGATTTCGTGGCTAATTGAGGTACAACAGTAATTCTGCTCAGAGATTATGCACGTATGAACTACACATTGACACGTCCAGCCCAAAGTGAGAGGTTTAAGAAAGACTTACTAGTCGCCAGAGTTCCGGCGCATGTCTTTTAGCAAGTGTTTTGTGTTCTCATTTGAAGACGTCGCAGGACTCCCTATGCAAAGATAACTATTACAAAGCGTGGCAATCTATTCCAGCCCTGACCTACGTTCAATTTCAAAGACGTTACACTTAACAATAGGCAAAGACAGCCCCTTGAATTTGAATGGATTGTGCAATGATCTTTATGAAGAAACCATCCACAACAACCAGCCGTTATCTCTCCTCTGCTCCAGGCTGGGGGTGATGGAGGGAGGCCCACTGCTAGTCTCTGGCAGGCTGCTTCGGGGTCATTTCTGCTGGGTTAATGTAATACAGAGAGCCTGAAGAGCACCAGCCTCCGGGTCTGGATAGATAAGCATCCTACCCAAGAAGAATCACCTGTAATCAAACACATACAGTGGCCACACAGTACGCATGCACACACAGCTGAGTTAACAGTATGTCATGCATAGGAAAGATCGTTAAGCATTGAGAACACATTTTTTCAATTATAGTCCACATAGGTGTAACTGGATATTGTATTGTTGCTTGGGCTTAACGCTTCTGAGGTGCATCTGAAGCACAAAGTCTCCATCCCAAATGGCACCCTATTCCCTACATATGGGCCCTGGTCAATGGGCCCTGGTCAAAAGTAGTGCACTATATAGGGAATAGGGTGCCAATTGGGATGCAGCCATAATATCTCCCATGTTCAGCAGCTTATTGCCACTTTAGCATGAAATTAGATCAATAAACTATTTAATCTTCATCACTAACAGATTACCGGCAACTACGAGGAGCATAATCACACTATATCCTATTTCGGCTGAGTTATGAATTCCTACTGCTGTGGATTCCAAACAGTGTGTCTGTGGAGAGCGTGTGTGTGTGTACGTTAGTCAGCTTTCTCAAGGTTAATGACACACGTACAGTATGTAGATAGTGCTACAATTATTTAGAGATGCATAGTTAACTTCTCTGCTTTAAATGCCATGTCTTACCATCTTCAAATTTGTTTTAATCTAAAAGATAGTGAGGATGTCAAATTACAGAGAATTACACCACTTGCCTAAATGACTAAATAATGGCTATACAGCCTCCTTGGTGATGAGTGATAATGGCTGTGGCTATATGTTGTACAAATCAGCAAAACGGCCAGGCAGCTCGGTGTAGAAAGATGTAAGGAAGTAATGGTGCCACCCATTTGCTGACTGGGTAAAACTAGGAGGAGAGGGTACTGTCATGGAACACCTCTTCCCTTCATGCTGCATCTTCGAAGAGAGGAGGGAGGAGAAAAGAGAGGAGGGAGCAGAGAAGAGAGGAGGGAGTATAAAAGAAAGGAGTGGCCTGTGCAGTAAATTGTTGTTGTCCTATGTTGCTGTAGCAAAAAGATGGCACCAAAATGTTTGTGTTCAATTCTGTGCTACTGCCCAGAAACTCTCTTCTCTCTCCAACACTGAATGGAGATTTAGGCTATAGTCCCAGAGCTGTGTTTGTACAGTATAAGGCAGAGTTAACAATTGGCACCAACATGTTTCCGTTCAAATCTGTATCGTTGCCCAATAAACTCTTTCCCCTTTCCGACACACTTGAGTGAAGACAATGTTTGGATAGCATACAGACAGGCAGCAGACAGACAGCACCTGCTGTGGCACGGGATGCCAATCCCATGTATGTCTTATTCAGAAACCAACCAGGTAGGATTTGAAAGCTTCCTTCCTCAATATTATTAATATGCACTTCCTTCCTTCTTGGCACTTAAAGCAGCGCATCACAACACACTGGAGGCAATTAGCATGGGATGAGCAGTATTTACATAATGCCAGACGCCACGACGCAATGCAGCTCATAACAATGTCTCGTCCGACTCCTCGCCAGCCCCACCACACACACACACACATCCCATCCCCTCGTCTCTGTTGTTGTCACATAGTTGCCACTGCAGCCCACCACTCATCAAGGAACGGGGGAGTGGGGGGAAGGGGGGTAATGAGGAAGGGGGTCATAAGGGTGACACGTGAGTTTTAAGATTCAACATAATAAACGGGGGGAGTTTGACGGGTCACTCAGGACCCCTGCAGTTGCCCATTGATCTGCCTGTTAGGTGGGTAATTGGGAGCTGTGTGAAGCAGAGAGCTAAGGGACTCTGTCTTCATGGTAGAACCAAAGAGGAGAGAGAGGGAGAAAGAGAGAGAGAGAAATACAACAAAGTAACAAAGAAAGAAAGAAAGAAAGAAAGAGAAAGAAAGAAAGGAGAGATCAACTTTGTTTCCAATCCTCGTCCACCTGCTGAAAAACTAAGTATTCTCACGATACCGATCTCTCTTCACGACATGCAATTGTGGTCATCCTGTGCTTCAGGCTGCTGTTTTAACCCCTTTCTACACATAGTGCAATTAGTGTCCCCTTACAATGTCAATGTCAACAACCACGATAGACATGACAAGAGGAAAGAGCAGTGAAGACCAGATTGCCCTGAGGACTGACAGCCAACAGCCCTGGTCAATCCTGCCCACGTCATAGAGAACAACAGGCCAGGATTACTGATGGTAGCCCAGCGGCTAGAGGGTTCTGATACCCCATTCACAGGCAGTCCAGGCATGACCAAACCAATCAAATGTTATTGGTCACATACACATGGTTAGCAGATGTTATTGCGAGTGTAGCGAAATGCTTGTGCTTCTAGTTCCGACAGTGCAGCAATATCTAACAAGTAATCTAACAATTCCACAACAACTACCTAATACGCACATATCTAAGTAAAGGAATGGAATAAGAATATATACATATAAATATATGGATGAGCAATGACAGAGCGGCATAGGCAGGATGCAATAGATGGTATAAAATAGAGTATATACTGTACATATGAGATGAGTAATGCAAGATATGTAAACATTATTAAAGTGGCATTATTAATGTGACTAGTGATCCATTTATTAAAGTTGGACGTAGTCTAGTGGTTAGAGTGTTGGGCCAGTAACCGAGAGGTCCACTTGAATCCCTGAGCTGAGAAGGTAAAAATCTGTCTTTCTGCCCCTGAACAAGGCAGTTCCCCGATATACCGTCATTGTAAATAAGAATTTGTTCTTAACTGACTTGCCTAGTTAAATAAAGTAAAGTTTTAAAAAAAGTAAAGTAAATAAAGTAAAAACTTTTTTTTTGATTTCAAGTCTGTTTGTAGGCAGCAGCCTCTCTGTGTTAGTGATGGCTGTTTAACAGTCTGATGGCCTTGAGATAGAAGCTGTTTTTCAGTCTCTCGGTCCCAGCTTTGATGCACCTGTACTGACCTCGCCTTCTGGATGATAGCGGGGTGAACAGGCAGTGGCTCGGGTGGTTGTTGTCCTTGATGACCCTGTGTGTATGTGTGTGTGTACCAGCGCTCTAAACTCATCTCCTGATCTTAATTCAGGGCCAGGCAATGACTGAAGGAGGGAGGGAGAGGAGGTGGAGTGTGTGACAGGAAAACCATCTTGGTCTGATTTAGTGTCAGAGTGCCAGAGCAAAGAAGACTCTCACTTGTTCATTGAGTAAATAAGAGGATATAGGGACTGAACTACTGTGCCGGTCCAAACGCATCTTACTCCACTTTTCAATAGATGCAATGGGGAGTTGAAAGAGTCCCAGAATGTCAATAGTGAGTCGGGGATGGTCGATACCTGTATTTGGTAATCTGATTATAATTTGAAAATGTAGTTAATGAAGCCCATTAAACTTGATGTGAAGAAACCAGCATGTTGCAGAGCCACTTTACTTCCAAACGACGGAATCAAAGGAGTGAACAAGATCAATGATCAAGCGTCCAACTCCCAATGAATAGTCGAGCTGTTCACAATTAGGACGGCATTTACAATGAGACAATGATGGAGTCCCCTGTGATAATCTTTAACATGCACAGACTGGGGAACACATTGCACTGAACACGATTTAAAAAAGAGGGGACATTATCTCTGAAGAATGATCACAAATGTAATCAATCTTCTTCACAGACAGATTCCCTTTGCTTTTGTTCGTTCTCTGCATAGTGAAGAGAGTTAGGGTGGAGATGGAGTCAGGCAAAATCTGTGTCTTTCTCTAAAGTCACTCCAGTCTAGACCCCTTTTCCTTTCCTTAGCTCTACTCATCCCTCTCTCCTCTCCTCCCCACTTACATCTTCTCTCTTCTCCTCCTACCCTCATCTCACCGCTGTCCTCTTCAGGTTACCCAGTCAATTAAACAAAGTAAGTGAAGAGAAGATTGGATCTGATTCACAGGCTCGGAGATGCAATGCACCTTACGTGACTTGTTAAGCACAGTTTTACTCCTGAACTTATTGAGGTTTACCATAACAAAGTGGTTGAATACTTATTGACTCGAGACATTTCAGCTTTAAATGTTTTATTAATTTGTAAACATTTTGAAAAACATAATTCAGCTGTAACATTATGGGGCATTGTGTGTAGGCCAGTCACACGAAATGTCAATTTAATACATTTTAAATTTAGTCTGTAACACAACAAAACGTGGAAAAAGTCAAGGGATGTGAATACTTTCTGAAGGCATTGTATGTATCCGCAGTTAATGGAATTAGCCACGAATAAATGAATAGCAAAAGGATGTCACCAGGTTCATTCTAAGTGTAATGAAATTACAATCTTTAGAATCCTTTTAAAAACTCAAAAAAGTTGGCATTTCCTGCTCTGCGGGAACATTATCAGTAACAACAAAACAAAAGAGTGATCAAATGAAGATCCTGCATATCTACAGCACTATAAAAAGCAGACACTATTTGAGGTTACAACTAGGGCTGAATATTTCCCCGGTATTTTACAAATGTTCCATCCCGGTATTTGCCAAGAGTGTTCAAAGATGTCATCAAGGCAAAGGGTGGCTATTTGAAGAATCTCAAAAAAATATATTTTGATTTATAACACTTTTTTGGGTTACTACATGAATCTAAATGTGTTATTTCATAGTTTTGATGTCTTCACTATTATTCTACAATGTAGAAAATATAAAAAATTAAGAAAAACCCTTGAATGAGTAGGTGTTCTAAAACTTTTGACCGGTAGTGTATATCTTTAAAATAAAAGAACAAGGTGACCCCCGAAAGCCAGAAGGAGTTCAATTAGACGTCCATTCGGTCCTCATATTACTGTAGCATAGGCTATGCTGCAGCACATGTAGGCCTACCTGTCACAAGAAAACAAGTTACCATGATGAGATGATAGGTCTACATGCATAGTGAACTGCGCTCCATACTGAGATGGTCTGTCTGTTCCCAACATGAGCATTGACGATTGATCATGCAGAGAGCAGTAAGAAGACTACAGAGAAGCAAGATTTAGACATTGCATATAACTTAACAGTTCCATTTAACGTCATGCTGTTGATGTAAATAATGTATTATAATTTTCCGGTTTAGTTATTTATCCTGGGAAAAGCGAGTGGTTTTGGGTTGTAAATCTCGGCAAACGGATTCCCGCCATTCAACCCTAATCACTACCTTTACATATCTCTTCCCTCTAATGATATCACTTCATTAATATACTGAACAAAAATATAAACGCAACATGTAAAGTGTTGGTCCATTGTTTCATGAGTTGAAATATATATTTCATGTTTTTATTTTTTACCTTCATTTAACTACGCAAGTGAGTGAAGAACAAATTTATTTTTACAATGACGGCCTACCAAAAGGCAAAATATCCCAGAAATGTTCCATATACACAAAAAGCTTATTTCTCTCACATTTTGTGCGCACATTTGTTTACATCCCTGTTATTGAGCAATCCATCCACCTGACAGGTGTGACATATCAAGAAGCTGATTAATCTGCATGATCATTACAAAGGTGCATCTTGTGGTGGGGACAATAAAGGCCACTCTAAACCATAACCATAACTTCTTCACCTGCGGGATCGTCTGAGACCAGCAACCCGGACAGCTGATGACACTGAGGAGTATTCATGTCTGTAATAAAGCCCTTTTGTGGGAAAAAATCATTCTGATTAGCTGGGTCTGGCTCCCCATCCATGGCTGCGCCCCTGCCCAGTCATGTGAAATCCATAGATTAGGGCCTAATGAATTGATTTCAATTGACTGATTTCCTTATATGAACTGTAACTCAGTAACACCATTGAAATTGTTGCATGTTTATATTTTTGGTCAGTATATTCTGGTGTGAAGACTATTTTTGACCCAGCTGATATGGATGACATTACCATTGCATCATTCATTCGTAGGAGTGTGTAATACAGGTGCTTCTCTTCACGCTTATGCTGGCTCCATACGCACCTCAAGATCAAAGCCCCTCAACTTCAATCACAGTGGAGGAGCCACAGAGAAGATCATCTATACCTACAAGTGACAGTTTTCAATAGCAGATAGGTGCTCCACTCCAATTGGAAACACAAATACTTATGTAATGCAATAAAATGCAAATTAATTACTTAAAAATCATACAATGTGATTTTCTGGATTTTTGATTCCGTCTCTCACAGTTGAAGTGTACCTATGATAAAAATTACAGACCTCTCCATGCTTTGTAAGTAGGACAACCTGCAAAATCGGCACTGTATCAAATACTTGTTCTCCCCACTGTATATCTCACTGGTCATCCCCAAAGCCAAAACCTCCCTTGGCCGCCTTTCCTTCCAGTTCTCTGCTGCCAGTGACTGGAACGAATTGCAAAAATCGCTGAAGCTGGAGACTTACATTTCCCTCACTAACTTTAAACATCTGCCATCTGAGCAGCTAACCGATCGCTGCAGCTGTACATAGTCCATCTGTAAATAGCCCACCCAATCTACCTACCTCATCCCCATATTGTTTTTATTTACTTTGCTGCTCTTTTGCACACCAGTATCACTACTTACACACCATCATCTGCTCATCTATCACTCCAGTGTTAATCTGCAAAATTGTAATTACTTTGCTACTATGTCCTATTTATTGCCTTACCTCCTCACGCCATTTGCACACACTGTATATAGACTTTCTTTTTTTCTATTGTGTTATTGACTGTACGCTTGTTTATTCCATGTGTAACTCTGTGTTGTTGTTTCTGTTGCACTGCTTTGCTTTATCTTGGCCAGGTCGCAGTTGTAAATGAGAACTTACCTGGTTCAATAAAGGTGAAATAAAAAGATAGCCAGAGTGAACTTACCAGCTACGTCTATCGACAGTTGTCGCAGTGACATCATAAACATTCTACTGAAATAATGACTTGCATAGTGGAGTCTTTTGTTAAGACATGTAGCTAGCTAGTTAGCTAAGCAATGAACCATAATCCCAACTCATAACATTACTACCCTGCATGAATCTGCAGGTAGCTAACCAACCAGGTTCAATGTTAGCTACCTAACATTAGGCTATAAACAGCAATGCAAATGGCTCTGAGATACGAATAATATTACTACACAGATCATACATGTAACGTTAGCTAGCTAGCTAGCCAGCTAGCCGTCTGCATATTTGCAATCAAATCAGAATTTTATCCATCTCCTTAGCTATCATGCTCTAATTCCACTGATTTCAAGCATGCTACATGGCAGACCAATCCGAACTCATCTCTCGGCATGTCCAGCCCACTCATTATCTCAGCCAATCATGGCTAGGGGGAAGGTTGCTGGCTTTTTCCATGACTAAACTATCTCAATATCAAATCATTTCTGGGTAACAACTAAGTACCTTATTGTGATTTTTTTCAATTAAAATTGTAAAAAATAAACAAAAATTGCTTCTTAGCAAAGAGCCATAATTTCACAGTTTTATTCAAACCTCATTCTGTGGAAATATATGTTTTTGACTGCACTGGGCATTTAAAGATGATTCATAAAGATGATTCATAAAGTGGAAAACCTGGACAATGACATGGTATGGTTGTGAAAAGATAGATACCATGTCTGGAAGCAGACTGCTTTGTAGTTTGTATCCATCTCCTCAAATGAGCATGAATCAAAGGGCTTTAGACACCTTTCTGCTCCTTTGACTCAGGTAGAGCCTGTACAACTTATCCTTAGGAAAGACGTGTGCATTTCAAAACGGCTTTCGCCTTCTTTTATACTGCAGCATACATCCAGTCTGAGTGCATTGTTTGTGCATGACTGCGTGTTTTTGTGGGTGTGTGTGCATGTGCATGTTTGGGTGTATGGAATGACAGCAGACCCAACAGCTTGGGCTTTCTACTTTGAACGTGATCTTAAACAAAGAGCCATGGGACTGGGACACACCCAGGAGGTTGTGAGTCTGCATCCACAGCGCCATCAGTTGATTAGCTGTGTTTGGCAAGACAGAAGGACCCTCCTTCATTCATTAGCATATTCTCAAGGAGACGTCTTCCAGACCAATTACACAGAGTATTTGTGAGGAGAGCGGAACCTATTTTTCGCACCTCACTGGGAGGGGATGGAGCTTGCTGACCCTCACACTCAACCATACAATCACCGAAGTCTCACCCTTATTCTATTTCTACCTCGTATCTACAGTTGAAGTCAGAAGTTTACATACACTTTGGTTGGAGTCACTAAAACTCATTTTTCAACCACAAATGTCAATGTATTTCAAGCCTACTTTCAAACTCAGTGCCTCTTTGCTTGACATCATGGGAAAATCAAAAGAAATCAGCCAAGACCTCAGTAAAAAAATTGTAGACCTCCACAAGTCTGGTTCATCTTGGAAGCAATTTCCAAACGCCTGAAGGTACCACGTTCATCTGTACAAACAATAGTATGCAAGTATAAACACCATGGGAGCCATCATACTGCTCAGGAAGGAGACGCGTTCTGTCTCCTAGAGATGAATGTACTTTGGTGCGAAAAGTGCAAATCAATCCCAGAACAACAGCAAAGGCCCTTGTGAAGATGCTGGAAGAAACAGGTACAAAAGTATCTATATCCACAGTAAAACGAGTCCTATATTGACATAACCTGAAAGGCCACTCAGCAAGGAAGAAGCCACTGCTCCAAAGCCAGACTACGGTTTGCAACTGCACGTGGGGAGAAAGATTGTACTTTTTGGAGAAATGTCCTCTGGTCTGATGAATCAAAAATATAACTTTTTCCATAATGACCATCGCTATGTTTGGAGGAAAAAGATGAGGCTTGCAAGCCAAAGAACACCATCCCAACCATGAACAGGGATGGCAGCATCATGTTGTGGGGGTGCTTTGTTGCAGGAGGGACTGGTGCACTTCACAAAATAGATGGCATCATGAGGTATGAAAATTATGTGGATATATTGAAGCAACATCAAGACATCAGTCAGGAAGTTAAAGCTTGGTTGCAAATGGGTCTTCCAAATGGACAATCACCCCAAGCATACTTCCAAAGTTCTGGCAAAATGGCTTAAGGACAACATAGTCAAGGTATTGGAGTGGCCATCACAAAGCCCTGACCTCAATCCTATAGAAATGTGTGGGCAGAACTGAAAAAAGCGTGTGCGAGCAAGGAGGCCTACAAACCTGACTCAGTTACACCAGCTCTGTCAGGAGGAATGGGCCAACATTCACCCAACTTATTGTGGGAAGCTTGTGGAAGGCTACTCAAAACATTTGACCTAAGTTAAACAATTTAAAGGCAATGCTACCAAATACTGATTGAGTGTATGTACACTTCTGACCCACTGGGAATGTGATGAAAGAAATAAAAACTTAAATAAATAATTATTTCTACTATTATTCTGACATTTCTTAAAATAAAGTGGTGATCCTAAATGACCTAAGACAGGTAATTTTTACTATTATTAAATGTCAGGAATTGTGAAAAACTGAGTTTAAATGTATTTGCCTAAGGTGAATGTAAACTTCCAACTTCAACTGTATGTTGTGACTTCTGTAAGTGGGTTCTGTTAAGTCACTAGTGTCCTCAAGCCAAGATATCACTTACAAACAATGCCACTTGCACTGCTTATTCTATTGCATATGTCCCACAAACACCTTTGCAACCATTTGACTACGTGACCTTTTGGATGTGCACTAAGCTGTGTTTATTTTAGCACAGCTCAAAAGATAATGGCACGATAATGGCACGCAACTTTTTGGTCTTTATCCAAAGGGAAGGTTTACTTTTGTTTGTGTTTTTTATGCTGCGAGTGGATGGTGAGCGACCAGCCAAGGATGTTCCTCTTCTATTATCTTGACTTTTTCCATTAGCGAAATAAGAGAAGACCAATGGGAATACACAGGACACAAATCATCCCTTATCTCCACCATAAAACTAGGGCTGGGAATTGCCAGGGACCTCATGATACGACACTATCATGATACTTAGGTGCCGATACGATATGCGATTCTCCTGATTCTATATGTGTTGTTATTCGATATTGCGATTTGATGTTTCAAACACTGCAGATGTAGGCCCTTAATTTGAGCAGGGAAATAATCCTGCCGCAACAGGAAATGTAAATTATCACGTGGACTATAATTGATGGACATTTTTTGTAGGGGTTGATAAAAAAAATTGTTAGGCTAAATCAAGTTTGACATTTTAAAGTGGAAATTTCAAACTTTAGAAGCCTTTTTAAACCTGCTGTGCAGCAAAATCCTCAACAACAAAAGAGTGATCAAATGAAGATCCTACATCTGTATATGTCTGCTGCAGAGAGACACGAGAGTGAGTATGAGAAAACTCGTTTTGGAAATGAAAGTGCTGAAAACATTTTGGCTCACTATAAAAAAAATGTTTTAACTTGCCGCTGGTACAGCCGACTGGCGCTAGCTAACGCTACCTACAGTTTTTACAAATCGATACTTAGAGTCAAATATTGATATAATATTGTCCCAAAATCATATGTAACTGTATCCATTTCCCCCCCTATCACTACATACAACAAGAGGAGCCAGCGTCCTGTTTCCCTCACACTACCTTTAACACTTTCAACAATCGCTGGTGACATTTTGAGAAACAGGCCAGAGTCAACAGAACAGAGCCTCCGGCCGCCAATCGGATCTCTAGTCGATAGTGGTACCAAAGTCATATGGGCCGTGTCCCAAATGGCATCCTATTCCCTACATGGCGCACTACTTTGAGCCCTGGGTAGAGGCAGTTTCGCTATACAGGGAATAGGGTGCCATTTGGGATGCAGCGGTGGCCTTCCTGTGGAGGCTCCATCAAATCAAATCAAATCAAATTTTATTAGTCACATACACATGGTTAGCAGATGTTAATGCGAGTGTAGCGAAATGCTTGTGCTTCTAGTTCCGACAATGCAGTAATAACAACAAGTAATCTAACCTAACAATTCCACAACTACTACCTTATACACACAAGTGTAAAGGGATAAAGAATATGTACATAAAGATATATGAATGAGTGATGGTACAGAACGGCATAGGCAAGATGCAGTAGATGGTATAGAGTACGGTATATACATATGAGATGAGTACTGTAGGGTATGTAAACATAAAGTGGCATAGTTTAAAGTGGCTAGTGGTACATGTATTACATAAAGATGGCAAGATGCAGTAGATGATATAGAGTACAGTATATACATATACATATGAGATGGGTAATGTAGGGTATGTAAACATTATATTAAGTGGCATTGTTTAAAGTGGCTAGTGGTACATTTTTACATAATTTCCATCAATTCCCATTTTTAAAGTGGCTGGAGTTGAGTCAGTATGTTGGCAGCGGCCGCTAAATGTTAGTGGTGGCTGTTTAACAGTCTGATGGCCTTGAGATAGAAGCTGTTTTTCAGTCTCTCGGTCCCTGCTTTGATGCACCTGTACTGACCTCGCCTTCTGGATGATAGCGGGGTGAACAGGCAGTGGCTTGGGTGGTTGTTGTCCTTGATGATCTTTATGGCCTTCCTGTGACATCGGGTGGTGTAGGTGTCCTGGAGGGCAGGTAGTTTGCCCCCGGTGATGCGTTCTGCAGACCTCACTACCCTCTGGAGAGCCTTACGGTTGTGGGCGGAGCAGTTGCCGTACCAGGCGGTGATACAGCCCGACAGGATGCTCTCGATTGTGCATCTGTAGAAGTTTGTGAGTGCTTTTGGTGACAAGCTGAATTTCTTCAGCCTCCTGAGGTTGAAGAGGCGCTGCTGCGCCTTCTTCACAACGCTGTCTGTGTGGGTGGACCAATTCAGTTTGTCCGTGATGTGTACACCGAGGAACTTAAAACTTTCCACCTTCTCCACTACTGACCCGTCGATGTGGATAGGGGGGTGCTCCCTCTGCTGTTTCCTGAAGTCCACAATCATCTCCTTTGTTTTGTTGACGTTGAGTGTGAGGTTATTTTCCTGACACCACACTCCGAGGGCCCTCACCTCCTCCCTGTAGGCCGTCTCGTCGTTGTTGGTAATCAAGCCTACCACTGTAGTGTCATCTGCAAACTTGATGATTGAGTTGGAGGCGTGCATGGCCACGCAGTCATGGGTGAACAGGGAGTACAGGAGAGGGCTGAGAACGCACCCTTGTGGGGCCCCAGTGTTGAGGATCAGTGGGGTGGAGATGTTGTTACCTACCCTCACCACCTGGGGGCGGCCCGTCAGGAAGTCCAGTACCCAGTTGCACAGGGCGGGGTCGAGACCCAGGGTCTCGAGCTTGATGACGAGTTTGGAGGGTACTATGGTGTTAAATGCTGAGCTGTAATCGATGAACAGCATTCTCACATAGGTATTCCTCTTGTCCAGATGGGTTAGGGCAGTGTGCAGTGTGGTTGCGATTGCGTCGTCTGTGGACCTATTGTGTCGGTAAGCAAATTGGAGTGGGTCTATGGTGTCCGGTAGGGTGGAGGTGATGTGGTCCTTGACTAGTCTCTCAAAGCACTTCATGATGACGGAAGTGAGTGCTACGGGGCGGTAGTCGTTTAGCTCAGTTACCTTAGCTTTCTTGGGAACAGGAACAATGGGGGCCCTCTTGAAGCATGTGGGAACAGCAGACTGGGATAAGGATTGATTGAATATGTCCGTAAACACACCAGCCAGCTGGTCTGCGCATGCTCTGAGGACGCGGCTGGGAATGCCGTCTGGGCCTGCAGCCTTGCGAGGGTTAACACGTTTAAATGTTTTACTCACCTCGGCTGCAGTGAAGGAGAGCCCGCAGGTTTTGTTAGCGGGCCGTGTCAGTGGCACTGTATTGTCCTGAAAGCGGGCAAAAAAGTTATTTAGCCTGTCTGGGAGCAAGACATCCTGGTCCGTGACGGGGCTGGTTTTCTTTTTGTAATCCGTGATAGACTGTAGACCCTGCCACATACCTCTTGTGTCAGCTGTTGAATTGCGACTCTATTTTGTCTCTGTACTGGGACTTAGCCTGTTTGATTGCCTTGCGGAGAGAATAGCTACACTGTTTGTATTCGGTCATGTTTCCGGTCACCTTGCCCTGGTTAAAAGCAGTGGTTCGCGCTTTCAGTTTCACGCGAATGCTGCCGTCAATCCACGGTTTCTGGTTTGGGAATGTTTTAATCGTTGCTGTGGGTACGACATCGTCAATGCACTTCCTAATGAACTCGCTCACCGAATCAGCATATTCGTCCATGTTGTTGTTGGACGCAATGCGGAACATATTCCAATCCGCGTGATCGAAGCAGTCTTGAAGCGTGGAATCAGGCTGGAATCAACAAAATGGAGTCGTGGTCAGCTTTTCCGAAAGGAGGGCGGGGGAGGGCCTTATATGCGTCGCGGAAGTTAGTATAACAATGATCCAGGGTTTTACCAGCCCTGGTAGCACAATCGATATGCTGATAGAATTTAGGGAGTTTTGTTTTTAGATTAGCCTTGTTAAAATCCCCAGCTACGATGAATGCAGCCTCAGGGTGTGTGGTTTCCAGTTTACAAAGAGTCAGATAAAGTTCGTTCAGGGCCATCGATGTGTCTGCTTGGGGGGGAATATATACGGCTGTGATTATGATCGAGGAGAATTCCCTTGGTAGATAATGCGGTCGACATTTGATTGTGAGGAGTTCTAGATCAGGTGAACAGAATGACTTGAGTTCCTGTGTGTTGTTATGATGATCACACCACGTCTCGTTAATCATAAGGCATACCCCCCCGCCCCTCTTCTTACCAGAAAGATGTTTGTTTCTGTCGGCGCGATGCGTGAAGAAACCAGCTGGCTGCACCGACTCCGTTAGCGTCTCTTGAGTTAGCCATGTTTCCGTGAAGCAGAGCACGTTGCAATCCCTGATGTCTCTCTGGAATGTTACCCGTGCTCGGATTTCATCAACCTTATTGTCAAGAGACTGGACATTGGCGAGTAGTATGCTAGGGAGTGGAGCGCGATGTGCCCGTCTCCGAAGCCTGACCAAGAGACCGCTACGTTTGCCCCTTTTACGGCGTCGCATAGGGTCCCCGGCTGGGATCAGATCCATTGTATTGGGTGGAAGGCAAAACACTGGATCCGTTTCGGGAAAGTCATATTCCTGGTTATAACGATGGTGAGTTGACGTTAATCGTATATTCAGTAGTTCCTCCCGACTGTATGTAATGAAACCTAAGATTACCTGGGGTACCGATGTAAGAAATAACACATAAAAAAACAAAATACTGCATATTTTCCAAGGAACGCGAAGCGAGGCGGCCATCTCGGTCGGCGCCATTTTATTTATTATCCTTCTCCATCCCCAGCGCATACGCTCACCTTTTGCGCTGGCTCTGTTAGTGATGTGTGTGTGGCGGGGAGGAGGGTGGGTGTATGTGTGTGTGTGTGAGAGAGAGAGGGAGAGAATGAATGAGTGATGCTGAGGGAGGAAACCCATGGGGTCAGGGGGATCATCTGGGAAGGCGGACTCAAAGGCCCAGGGGTGAGTCAGCGTGCTCGGTGTCACTCTACAGGTCACTGGGCCCCCCCCCTGGAGCTCCTCTGATAAGGAGCAGGCGGTTGATGGGGTGGCTGACACACACACACACGGCGGCAGCTCGCATGGCCGGGCCCGAGGGAGGCAGGCAGCGATAAGAAGCTTCATGAATACAGCCTCACAGCATCACATTAGCATTCTAGCAGTCACCGCTAAAGTCCCTGTCCTCGCCACAATAGAGTCTAGACCGAAGAGACTATCAGGACACTGGTAACTAGATAGTGTAGTGCAGCTAATAATAGCTGATGTGAGTGGGAAGTGTGTGGCTGGCTAGCGCTTGAGGCTGTGCGGTGTTTTATTGTTTGGATTTCAGTGAGGCTAGCTAGCTCGATTATGGCACGTGTTTATTGTTTGCGCTCTAGTCACACTGACACAGTTCCACGGGGCGTTTTTAATAAGGCAATTTGTCAACGAGATCGCCACAAAAGTTTTGTTTTCTTCCGAAAACTCCACGTCTTTGTCAGATGAAATCAATTCCTCGTCAAATGCAGGGGAGTCGCAAGTCGACACACGGAGAGAGTAAGGATCATTTATTCCAATTGTAAAATCGGTTTGAAAGTCCAATGGCGTTAGTACCTGGAGCGAGAGACGCTTCCTACGAGCTAATTGAACTGCAAATCTTTAAAGAAATGTCACTTACAGTTAGATGACAATGCGTAAAAAGAGTAATATAAGCCAAATGGTCATCAGTAGTGTAAATTATTCATTATGTTTGATGTACCGAAAGTATGTTAATCAAAAAATGTTAAACAGCTTTCTGTTAAATCGTTCAATCTTAGGCATAACTATCATCTTATTCATGTCAATATTTAAGATGTATCCCGTTTTGAAGTCCTCTAATCTGGAGATGAGCCATTTCACAAGCCCACTGCACACATTCCTCCAGCAGTAGAATCACTATCCGAAGGAGCTCACAGTCGAAAAGTGGCGCACCTCAGGGGGTAACTGGAGTGTGTGTAAAAGTTACTACTTCAGGGGGGTTAACTAACTCGTGGCTATGTTCTGTTCTCTCCCCCGCAGGCAGGCAGCATAGTGCTGCAGTATAGCAGCCAGCACCTCCTCCTACACACCATAGCTCCTCTCATACACAACCAGGCCTTTCAGCCTTCATCGCCCTTCGTAGACTCAACACAGGGAGAAACACTAGCTGACATACTGGGGAGAACCCTCCTGCTTCATATGTCACCTAGCTGAATGCCTCCTCCACATACCAATTACACATACAGTATTCCTCCAAAGTATCTCGCTGGTTATACTGATAGATATGCTGCAATCCTAGGTTTACATGTGCCATACAGTAGTTTGTATTGTTCTCTCATTCGAATCTCTCTCTGTGGTCAGTTCCAATGCTCTGACCAGCAGATGCGTGTGTGTGTGTGTGTGTGTGTGTGTGTGTGTGTGTGTGTGTGTGTGTGTGTGTGTGTGTGTGTGTGTGTGTGTGTGTGTGTTGGAAAGAGAGCATGTGCAGTGCCAGGAGAACACTGAGTGGGAGTCCATTAGTGTCACCGCTGTGTCTCCCAGCTCATCACGAACACTCTGAGTGTCATCACTCATGTCAGTTCCCCTCCACCGCCCGGGGCTGCCTGTCAAACACCAGGGGATCGTCTGCCCCGGTGGCTCTTTTAGGGGGGGGGGGGGGAGTTGTTAAACGCCACTCACACACTCTGGACCGACCTGTCGGCTCGTAAGGAGCTTCGTCCAGCGGGCCTCTGTCTGTTGAGAGCAGATTAAAGAGCAGGTTTGTGTTTCATGACAGAACAACTGAATTTGGATTGAGAGAGTGGCTACGGGGTGGTACTGTAACCAACCTTTATTTAACTAAGCAAGTCAGTTAAGAACACATTCGTCTTTACAATAATGGCATATCCCGGCCAAACCCAGACAACGCTGGGCCAATTATGTGCTGCCCTATGGGACTCCCAATCACGGCCGGATGAGATACAGCCTGGAATCGAACCAGGTTCTGTAGTGATGCCTCTAGCACTGAGATGCAGAGCCTTAGACCGCTGCGCCACTTGGGAGTACCAGGCTATCTGCCAGTTGATGTGTGCTGGGGAGAGGTGTGTAGATTTTGAATAAGGGCTTTCCTCGAAGGCTGCTGTGGGACTAGTGCAAATCTAGTACAGCCCAAGAGAGATAATCAATATGAGAAAGTCTGTTTCTAGACGCTGTGGGTGTTTGAGTCTGTGTTTATTCAATAGGATAATCTGTTTTTAGCAAGGGATGGGGGCTTAGATTTGGACTTGTCCATTCACCTGAGGGCTGAGATACTTCAGAGCAACTGACAGATCTGTGTAAAAGCTGTAAGAGGAGCAAACAAATAGCTCCCTCAAGAACCAACACGTGTGTTTTCGAGAGAGAAAGAGAGAGACAGAGAGAGAGAGACGGGCAGACAGAGAGAGAGAGAGAGTGAGAGATGGGCAGACGAGAGAGAGAGAGAGATGGGCAGACAGAGAGAGAGAGAGAGAGACGGGCAGACAGAGGGAGAGAGACGGGCAGACAGAGAGAGAGAGCGATGCCAAGAGCTGAGCAAAGAAAAGAGTCCCCTCATCCAGCTGGTCCTGGGGCTGAGTTCACAAACCTGTTCTACTAACACACTGAAGCCTCAGGACCAGAACATCCAATCAATCAGGATAAACCAAATTACAACACAGTCAAAACAAAACTATATTGCTTATTGGGAAGCACAAACACAAAGCAAAATGCAGTGCTATCTGGCCCTAAATCGACAGTACACTGTGGCTAAATATTTGACCATGGTTACTGATCAAAACCTTAGAAAAACCTTGACAAAGTACAGGCTCAGTGAGCACAGCCTTGCCATTGAAGGGTAGACACAGGAAAACCTGGCTCCCTGTAGAGGAAAGGCTGTGCAACCACTGCACAACAGCAGAACCTGAGACGGAGCTGCATTTCCTGACAAAATGTAAAAAATATAAAACAATTAGTGTCATTTCCCCAAATTTGAAACCCTTATTCAAGGTTTCGAAGACCTCTCTGATGAGGATAGGCTACCAGTCCTGTTGGGGGAGGATGCAGAGAGCTGTGGGTTGGCAGCGCACTACATTGCTGCCTGCCATAAGTTGAGGGACAGTGTCTGACAGACCAATCAACCTGCACATGTACTCTACTGTATGTTTATTGTTATTGTTGAATGTATGGTTATTTTGACACTTGGTTATTGTTGTTACTGTTGTCCCGTTGACAATTTTCATTCTCATTTTTATATTGTAAATATCCAAAATAAGCTTTGGCAATATGTACACTGTTATGTCATGCCAATAAAGCAAATTTAATTGAATTGAATTGAATTGAGAGAGACGGGCAGACATAGAGAGAGAGACGGGCAGACATAGAGAGAGAGACGGGCAGACATAGAGAGAGAGAGAGACGGGCAGACATAGAGAGAGAGAGAGACGGGCAGACATAGAGAGAGAGAGAGACGGGCATACATAGAGAGAGAGAGAGACGGGCAGACATAGAGAGAGAGAGAGACGGGCAGATAGAGAGAGAGACGGGCAGACAGAGAGAGAGAGACGGGCAGACAGAGAGAGAGACGGGCAGACAGAGAGAGAGACGGGCAGACAGAGAGAGAGAGAGAGACGGGCAGACAGAGAGAGGGAGAGAGAGACGGGCAGACAGAGAGAGAGAGAGAGAGAGACGGGCAGACAGAGAGAGAGAGAGAGAGAGAGAGAGAGAGAGACGGGCAGACAGAGAGAGGAGGAGAGAGAGAGGGGCAGACAGACAGGGAGAGGAAGAGAGAGACGGGCAGACAGACAGGGAGAGGGAGAGAGAGACGGGCAGACGGAGAGCGAGAGAGAGACGGGCAGGCAGACAGAGAGAGGGGAAACATTATAAAAAGAAAGAGAGAGGAAGATCCTACCAGTCCATCACATCATGCCTTTCCAGCTGTCTACCAGAAACCCCCCAGCTCCAGGGAGACATTTGTATTTTAGGCCCTGCACACTGACATATATCCAGTCTGCTTGGAGAAATCAATGTTTTCTGTTCTTTTGTTTAGAAGTGAGCTCCTGTCCCATAACTAAGGGAGTTATGTGTTCCCCTTGTGTCTGACACTCAATATTTGAGGCATCACCTCAGTGATAGCTCCAGGTGAACGTTATATAGGTCAGCTTATGGCAGAGAGATAGATACTGCTTACTGTCTATACCCCACAGCCACAGCATCTGAGCTATCCTCTCTCACACCAGACCTATTGGCTGGGAGTATTTGGCATTATGTGTAGCTACAAGAGCCTGTTGGTGTGTATAGCTAGCAGAGGACCAAGAAACTGAAGTACTGCAGCTAATTGCAAAGTGAAAGAAAATACTTCTAGATTAACACAAAGTAACACGTGGTCCCCGGTACGTGTAAACCTCGAGGGGAGATTCTTGGAGCTAGATGCTTACGCAACTTATTATCTCCAATACGAGTAACGCTGGGTAGCGTCTGCCTGCTGCACCCCTAAAGCGGTACACCACACGTGTATATTAACCACTGCTGTGTGACCTGCCGGGTGAAGAGGTGGGCTCATTTCACATTCTATTAAAATCAACATGGAGTTTCAGTCCCTTTTAGCCAGACTGGTCTCTAAATCCATTAACCCGACTGAGAGGGCATACCATGCTCCGTTAGTGGGTGAACACAGTAACACAGTACAGTACCCAGCCCATCTGCATTCACAAAGGAGGGCAAATGCTTGCGTTCACTGAATGGCACTCTTACCTATTGTTGGACCAGTATCACTTTAAAATGAATGTGGACATGATTGATTATGAGACCATGATGAAGTTGAAAGCCTCCCGGCAGACCACTACGGGGTGTCTTGCGGACCCCTAGAGGGCCGACCAACCCTAGTTTTGGGAACCTCTGCTCTGTTCTGTGGTGACATGTTGATGCTATATGAGGACAGGGGAATATGACTGATACAAAGAGAGAGAACCCAATATACTGTAAAAGATGCAGGAAGTCTTTAACAGGTTGGCTGACTGCTGTTTTGGGACAATTAGCCGTTGTCATGGTGACTTTCCACTGAGGCTGATTGTCTTTTTATGTTTTAAACACAGCTTTCTTTTCTGTCTCAATTTGGCCTATGTTTTATTGAGTTCACTAATTGTCTATCGTCGCTGGGCGGGGGTGCCCCTACCCTCCACCTGCTTCCATGTTTCCAAACCCATAGAATCGTTATCCTGAAAATCACAATGGAACAGATACTTTGTTCCAAAGCAATTGGGATCACCTAATTATAAGACACTGGGTGAATGTGGAGCAGATGCCACCCCCCCCCCCCCCCCCCCCCCAACCCTGTCTCCCCCTGCCTCCCCCTGCTTTCCAATCTTGGGAGCCATTTGGTCTCATTCTAGTGTTACATTGGATCAGCGTGGAACATGCTACTGTCCATGCCAAGGGCTGCCATGGTATAAATGAAGCTAATCGCTTTCCCCCCCTCCAGCACTCCCTCCCCCTGCCGTCGCCCGCTGTCACCCGCCAGCCTGGCAAGAACCATAGAGCTCCGGGCTCCACGTATATCAGATCCAGTGTTCTGTCACTACCTGGCCTGTCGTCTGACTCAGAACAACACTGGGGACTTGGAAAGAGAGAGAGCGAGCGAGGAGCTGCTTCTTGAGAGCAAAAGGGCACGAGTGTAACTCCTTAAGAGGTACCCAAACTACCAGTTAATGACTCCAGTGTCTGGGGCCACCATTAAACGTCTGCTAGTGGAGAAGAGGGAGATGACGAGAAGGAAAAAGGGCTCTTAAGGAATTATTTTCACTGACCCCACCCTGTCTAGATCACCTCCAATGGACGCCTCGTGTCCAGGCCCTTCGGCACTCGCTCAGTTCCCCCCACACCCTCCCTGGGCCTGAGAGGAGACAAGAGCAGCTGTCACCTTGCGTGGCCAGAGGCCCCTGTCTTATCTATCCACAGCCAGCATTGACCTCCTTCTCTCTCAATGACAAATCTGGCTCTGATGTCTGACCCTCTGTTTGCCTTATCAAGATACAGTATTATAGCCTCGTTGTGTACATCAGAGTGGGACACTTTACTGCAGTGTACATCTCTCCACGGCAATGTGGCCTTGATTGGTTAATTGCTGATTAGAGATTAATGTGGGATTCTAACATTCTAGGGGGGGGGGGGGGGGGGGGGGGATTCTAACGATTCTCACGCGCGCACACACACCACACACACACACACACACACACACACACACACACACACACACACACACACACACACACACACACACACACACACACACACACACACACACACACACACACACACACACACACACACACACACACAAGGCAGCATCTATTACCCAGTCAGGTTGTAATTGTGCCTGGGAATTAACAGGCAGTGAGTAGAGGCTGATTTTTCTACAGCGTCTCAGCACACTCTCCCAGGAATGAGAATTAAGGAGCGGACCCTCGTCTCACACCAACAACAATCCTTCATTATGGCCATTAGACAGACCCTCGTCTCACACTAACAATCCTTCATTATGGCCATTAGACAGACGGACCAGAGCCTGATGGAAGGAAAGAAAGGGAACACTGAACAATAGCCACCGGGTTTTAAGTCTTCAAATATTTGTATCCGTGCTATATTATTGAGCGTGGCTTGTACAAAATAACCAATGTGATAGCCCCCAAAGTGCAAAGAACACCCACACGGCGCTCAAGGTTGGCACAAGCAAATGCTTAAACAAGCAATCTCAAAGTGCTTCAAATATTTTGAATCGTATTGAACCTTCAGCCACATGAGACCCACTCACTGCGGGTTCCCATGACAACCCAAACTGCCTGGCTGCATCCCTGGACCTCCTCGGCTGTGTACATCCTCGTAAAGTCAAGCTACTTCCAGACAAATAAATGAACATTGCTCTAACGTGTTTGCGACGTGCTCCTTGCTATTCACTTCAACAAAATGTTCTATAGAAACTCCGAGAGGCACCTGAATGATTAATCAGATCGTGTGTAGTGCTGAAATCACTTAACAATCCTCCGGGACGCTCTCCTCAAACATCCGTGCCAGGTGTTTCAAATCAAGATTTGTTTGTTTTTTGTCTTGTGTTTTGTATGCATTCAAATGACCAGGCGTGCTACTGTTTCAGTAGTCTGTTTGCCATTGACGGGAGGCACTGTAACAGTTCATTTAACACCCGAGCAGGCCTGGACCTCATCAACGCTCAGGTCGGATAAACATGTCACAACACACGCACACACACTGAAGCTACCTACACATGGAGATAGAAGAGATGAGAGAGAGAGAGAGAGAGAGAAGGGCGAGTGAGTGGAGGGGATACAACTCATTTTGAAGAAGCCCTCGCGTTCGGTCAGCGGGGCTGAGAAGATGGTGGACGGGGCGCTTCGGGGATTTGATATATTCGTCTGAAAAGGTCAACGCCGCTCTTATTGGGATAAGAAAGCGGCAGAAAAGGAAAAGGTCAATTCATCAACTCCCTCTTAAATCCTCCTCTCCTGCCCGCGCCTCCTGAATGAGATTTAGTAGAGTGACTGATAAACCCCCATTGACTTGGTATCTCCCCGTACATTTGCCAGGACCAGCGTCAGTGGGGAGAGGGGAAATCCTTGCCATGTTGCAGGACAAAATAAGACGGTCATGTTATCTAGAGTTACATTATCTGTAGAGAGGCTCATCCTGGACAACAAACATATGAGCTGTTTGAGCTATTAACAGCTACCGTGCTCAGTGGTGATTTTAGCATGTACATCTTGGTGGGGCAAAAAAAAACTAAGTGGGATGCATGCCAGCAAAGCCACAACACTAAACAATACATTAATTGCACTGTAACGGTGACAAACGGTGCCCATAAACTGTTAGGGCCGACATAAAGCTGTCACAACAGCAGAGTCCCAACACCTTACCACTGCTACACCTGGCTATCAGCGGAGCCTTGTCTGGCAGCAAAACAGTTCATTCAGCCTCATTTACTGCCTTTAAAAAAAACATAGCCTGATATGGCTGACTTGCTTAAACAAATGTGGTTTCTACTGACAATTGAGATGTAGAAACTATGGCATAAGGGGACGACAAGCGGATAAGAGGCAATGCGTAATTTCGATGAAGACATTAATGAGCGAGCTAGGACGGACGTAGTCAATACAACTATTTGTTCAGCACTTTGAAAATGTACAGCGACAGAATTCCGAACATGGGCCGTTCCAAGTTGTCTTGAACTCACTGAAGTCATATTTTTGCATTTCTGAGTTAACAGTTGTTTTGAGCCAATAGTGATCAAAGCTGTCATCAAGGCAAAGGGTGGCTACTTTGAAGAATCTCAAATGTAAAATACATTTTGATTTGTTTGTCACTTTTTGGGGTTATTTCATAGTTTTGATGTCTTCACTATTATTCTACTAGTAAAAATACAGAAAAATAGTAACAATACAGAAAAACCCTTGAATGAGTAGGTGTCCTAACTTTTGACTGGTACTATATACATGTGTCAACCATTTTCAATTCTAAAAAATGTGAAATAAGCAAAGACTGATTTCTAGTCAAACAGATGGAAAATGGGTCTTAAGAAAACATCTACGAGAAAAAGTCTAAAAAGATATTAGAAATACATTAAAACACAATAATGTTGAAGTAACGACCACTGCTAGTAGATAGCGCAATGACTGGAAGTCTATGGTAACGCTAGTTAGTACTGGCCCCCGAAACTACTGCTAACTTCCTTCATACTGGACACAGAAGCTGTGTTCGAATACCCATACTAACATACTGTATACTACATACTTAATGAGTATATACTATGTACTATTAGTTAATTTTTGTACACTGTAAACGAGCGGTATGCTTTCAGTTGAGCGTGCTAGCGCTGTCTACCGGAAGTTGATGCAGTTGCAACTTCTTGCTAGCTTGTAACTTCTTGCTAGCTTGTTTCTTGCTAGGTTGCTAGCTTGTTAGCAGAGCTAACACATTACTAGCTAGACATCTTACGATTTCTTTAACAATGTCCATTGAAAATGCACAATGACTATACCACTTAGCTAAGCTAAGAATAGAGTGAATAATCAAGTCAATAAAAGTTGGGCAGTTAGTTAGATAGCATATAGTTCATACACTGGTACATACAAGCAACTGCTGTAATGATATGTTATGCGGTTCGTAAGGCTAGCGTTGCCAACAAATTGTCAGCCAACGAGTCCTAACTTATTTGACAAGTCATTACTTGTCGGACTTCGGCTGCATATTTTCCACAATTTTCTTAAAATCTAAAAATGTTGTGAAGCCACGCCCATTTTCTGAAGAATTTGCATCATGGCCCCTAAAACCACGGAAATAGTTTCCACTGTTGGTATACTTCGTATTCAGGCGAATGTAGTATGACATCCGGGAACTTTTGGCATACTAACTTTATCCATACTATGACCAATAATAATACTATATACTCAATGTACGTCACAAGTAGTATGGTTAGTGCGGTTAGTATGAGTATTCTAACACAGCTAGAGACATAAAAATGGTGTCCACAAGTTCATCTGACTCTGGGGAAGAAGATAAAGGCCCTAATAAAAAAATGCTATTGTGTTCTTTGAGATACATCTTCTTTTTGAATATGTTACCGAAGACCTTCATAAATACAACAAAATTATTATTCTTCCAAAGGGCATATACAGTTGAAGTTGGAAGTTTACATACACTTAGGTTGGAGTCATTAAAACTAGTTTTTCAACCACTCCACAAATTTCTTGTTAACAAACTATAGTTTTGGCAAGTCGTTTAGGACTTCTACTTTAGGACATCTACTTTAGGACATCTACTTGTTTACAGACAGATTATTTCACTTATAATTCACTGTCTCACATTTCCAGTGGGTCAGAAGTTTACATACACTAAGTTGACTGTGCCTTTAAACAGCTTGAAAAATTCCAAAATATTATATGGCTTTAGAAGCTACTGATAGGCTAATTGACATCATTTGAGTCATTTGGAGGTGTACATGTGGATGTATTTCAAGGCCTACATTCAAACTCAGTGCCTCTTTGCTTGACATCATGGGAAAATCTAAAGAAATCAGCCAAATCAGCCCAAAACAATTGTAGACCTCCACAAGTCTGGTTCATCCTTGGGAGCAATTTCCAAATGCCTGAAGGTACCACGTTCATATGTACAAACAATAGTAAGCAAGTATAAACACCATGGGACCACGCAGCCATCATACCACTCAGGAAAGAGACGCGTTCTGTCTTCTAGAGATTAATGTACTTTGGTGCGAAAAGTGCAAATCAATCCCCGAACAACAGCAAAGAACCCTGTGAAGATGCTGGAGGAAACAGGTACAATAATATCTATATCCACAGTAAAACGAGTCCTATATTGACATAACCTGAAAGGCCGCTCAGCAAGGAAGAAGCCATTGCTCCAAAACCGCCATAAAAAAGCCAGACTACGGTTTGCAACTGCACATGGGGACAAAGATATACATTTTGGAGAAATGTCCTCCGGTCTGATGAAACAAAAATAGAACTGTTTGGCCATGATGGCCATCGTTATGTTTGGAGGAAAAAGGGGGACGCTTGCAAGCCGAAGAACACCCTCCCAACCGTGAAGCACACTGGTAGCAGCATCATGTTGTGAGGAAAATGATGTGGATATATTGAAGCAACATCTCAAGACATCAGTCAGGAAGTTAAAGCTTGGTCGCAAATGGGTCTTCCAAATGGACAATGACCCCAAGCATACTTCCAAAGTTGTGACAAAATGGCTTAAGTACAACAAAGTCAAGGTATTGGAGTGGCCATCACAAAGCCCTGACCTCAATCCTATAGAAAATTTGTGGGCAGAACTGAAAAAGTGTGTGCGAGCAACGAGGCCTACAAACCTGACTCAGTTACACCAGCTCTGTCAAGAAGAATGGGCCAACATTCACCCAACTTATTGTGGGAAGCTTGTGGAAGGCTACTCAAAACGTTTGACCCGAGTTAAACAATTTAAAAGCAATGCTACCAAATACTAATTGACTGTATGTAAATGTCTGACCCACTGGGAATGTGATGAAAGAAATAAAGGCTGAAATAAATCATTCTCTCTACTATTATTCTGACATTTCACATTCTTAAAATTAAGTGGTGATCCTAACTGACCTAAGACAGGGAATTTTTACTAGGATTAAATGTCAGGAATTGTGAAAAACTGAGTTGAAATGTATTTGGCTAAGGTGTATGTAAACTTCCGACCTTAACTGCATGACGTGTATTAATTAGACTTTGACTTTCAAAAGACACGTCATTAGCCTCAAGGGGGGTCCAACAAGGCCAGGCTTTTCTAGTGTTAATCACTGTCACGCAGGCCAATCAAAGCATGTCAGGTTTGCATTAGGTTACATGCTACATATTAAACACCAACAACAAAGGAACTTAAATGATCTCCTAACAATATGCTAATACACATAATAGCCCATACAGTGTAGACATTGTTAATGTTGTAAATAACTATTGTAGCTGGAAACGGCTGATAAAATAAAATTTAAAAAAGGAATATCTACAGAGGCCCATTATCTGCAACCATCACTCCTGTGTTCTGATGACACGTTGTGTTAGCTAATCCAAGTTTATCATTTTTAAAAGGCTAATTGATCATTAGAAAACCCTTTTGCAATTATGTTAGCACAGCTGAAAACTGTTGTTTTGATTAAAGAAGAAATAAAACTGGCCTTCTTTAGACTAGTTGAGTATCTGGAGCATCAGCATTTGTGGGTTCGATTTACAGGCTCAGAATTCTTCTGAAACTCGTCAGTCTATTCTTGTCCTGAGAAATGAAGGCTATTCCATGCAAGAAATTGGCAAGAAACTTTTTCTTTCAACAACAAGGACATTTCTAAGTTACCCCAAACTTTTGAATGGTAGTGTATATATTTCCCTGGACAGATGGTCATGCAGAGGGAGGGAGAGAGTGTGAGTCGAAGTAGAGAAGCGTGTTTCATGATTTCTAAGTGTTGAATAAAAACACCACTGTATTGCTGGTCATTGTCTCTGAATGTCCTGAAACTGTGATCGATATAGAGGGGGACTGGAGGCCTTCATGGCGAGATCACTGATATCGAATAACTTGGCATTGATTCAGCGTCACATGATTATTGTAGCCAACAAACACATATTGTTTCTGCTATAGACAACTACTGTATCTAGTATAGCTATTGTACTACAGTATCATTTGCGTTATCATCCTACGAACCGCTCTGCCACCGCATTCAGTGAACATTCACTGTATATTTAGAAATGCTGTGTGAAATATATGTCAAATACTTTAAAGAGAATGCTGTATGAGCTCTGTGGTTCTTTATTCAGTGTGAGCGCTTGGTTATGTAATCCACTGCAGTGGTCTCTCCTCTAGCAGAGACCAGAGAACTACTGTGTGAATAATACCACACGCTTCAGGCTGAGACGGGGAACAGGGAGAAGTAAATATTCCTAGTTTGTAAACAACTGTGCAACTATGGTTGAATGGTGGGAACCCGGTTACTGAGATTTACCGCCCAAAACCATTCCCTTTTCCGGGCATAAATATCTGAGAGAAACCGATAAATCATAATACATTATTTATATGAACAGCATGGCGTGATATGGAATTGTTAAATGAGATGCAATGTCTAAATATGACTTCTCTACGGCCTCTGCATGACGAATCAACGCTCAGGGTGGGGACAGACAGCCCATCTCAGTATGGAGCGCAGTTCACTATGCATGTAGACCTATCATCTCATCATGGTAACTTGTTTTCTTGTGACAGGTAGGCCTACATGTGCTGCAGCATAGCCTAAGCTTCAGTAATATGAGGACCGAATGGACCGTCTAATTTACTCCATCTCCATCTGGCTTTCGGGGGTCACCTTGTCTTTTAATTGTAAAGAATATAATTGTTTTAATTGCAGCTGCAGAGTTTTTTAAAAACAGCCTATCACTCGAATATCATTGCTTTAAATCAGTGCACGCGCGCGCACTCTCACAGTCTTTCTCTCCTTCAACTCCATTGGTGTCCTCTGTCTCTTGCACAATACGCAAACACCCGTGCCCCCCCGGCCTTTCTCTTGGAGTCCCATGCAGGAAAAGCTAGACTAGAATAGCTTGCTGGACATCTTCTTTTTTGTTTGTTGCATTTCTTATACCAATAGACTATTCAAAGAGGGATGCAAGCTCTTGTTTGCTGAATGTTAAATACAGCAGCCAACAGAACTCACGGGTAGTTTGAAAGAAGAGCGAACAGGTGATGGCGGTAGGCTATAGCAGTTATTTATTCAGACCCATAACCATTCAATCTATTCGTGAAGAGAAGTGAAAGCCTTCTGCATCTACTTCTAGTCCTATATCATTCAAGTATAGCATTACAATGATAAGGACAATGAAACGTTTTTCATTTAACTGTTGAAAGCGAGGAAGGAATGAAGCAACGATAGAGAGAAATATTATGAAAGGTATATATGCGTCAGCCTACTAATTATACAAATAGACCGTATTATATTTCAAAATTACAATCAAATTCGCCTATACTTGTATCTTTGTTACAAAACGAATTGCCTACTGGAGCTTGTTTCATTTATTTACCTGAGAGAGCAAATAGCTAGCTACGTTTACAACTTCTATGTTTTTCTGTCATGCGTAATGTGCGGTTGCCGATTATATGTATTGGATAACGGCACAATCATTTGGTTTCTTTGGGGGGATGGGTTCATTAAATGTCGTTAATGAAGGGCTCATAACATTTATTTAATATGTCTCATCAGGCTCAGGTAGAATCAGGTTTGAATTGTCATGCTGATCAAAGCTCTAATCAAATCCAGACATTTATATGCTTTATCACGCTTTTGAATGACACTTCCGGTTTTGGCGGGAAAAGACAGATTACCCGGCAGAAAAGTGATTTATTCTAGGGATGAAACATTCGTAAAATACCGGGAACATGTTCAACCCTAGCCGGGACGTATCTCAATATTTTTCCATTGCCAAAAATGAAAAACACGAAGCAGACCAAACTTGTTGGTCCTTTACAAACCTGCTGTATGTAAAATATTGTGTGACAGCTTGGAAAATAAACGTGACTCTGGATGACAACATAATGATGTTTGTTTCCAACATTAGGGCCGTTTTCCTAATGAACCGGATTTCCTTGCCACGATACTAACGAGTATTGCGATACTGGTAGTGCAAAGTGGATGAAGATCAACTCAGCAACACAGCATATGTATTAGATCTCATTTCCTGCCAGTTCTCCAACCAGAGAGGGGGGGGGGGGGGGTGAGAGAGACTCCTTCCGATGTGAAGAGACATCCATTTGTGTCACCAATCAAACGTGGTGGAGGTGGATAATAATAGACCGGGATTCTGATTAAAACCAGGAGGATGAACTGCATTTGGAGCTTTAGGCGGGGATATACGGGATAGAAATATGGGCCTGGGTTATTCCCAGGTAAATGGGTGGACAAAGAAAAGGAGGGCCAGATTATATTTCAGTGTAATCTCAGGCTGGTGGACACAAGATCAATCAAGCTGCACATCCCCCCCCCCCCCCCCTTGTTCTCTCCTATCAATTTTAATGGTTGAGGGACATCATTCAAAAAATATATGTAATGGGACAAGAAGATGGATGAGAACATTTGTAGCGAACAGTCTGGAGATAGAGAGGGAGGGAGCAAGAGAGAGAGAGAGGGATGTGGGGTGACGGAGAGTTCTTATAGTGCCTGTGAAAACCATCACAAACACACGCCAACTACAGTATTTCCCCACACTGTCTGATCCCTATTATAAAGGGGGTTCAATTCATCTAATAGTCCCTCACAAGACACGTTGATAACACTGCATCACTATTGGTTTTTGTGTGAGGTATTTGGCCTTCCGAGTGGCGCAGCGGTCGAAGGCACTGCATCTCAGTGCTAGAGGCATCATTACAGACTCTGGTTCGATCCCGGGCTGTATCACAACCGGCCGTGTTCAGGAGTCCCATAGGGTGGCGCACAATTGGCCCAGCGTCGTCCGGGTTAGGGGAGGGTTTGGCCGGGCTAGGCCATCATTACAGGCTCTGGTTCGATCCCGGGCTGTATCACAACCGGCCGTGTTCGGGAGTCCCATAGGGTGGCACACAATTGGCCCAGCGTCGTCCGGGTTAGGGGAGGGTTTGGCCGGGCTAGGCCATCATTACAGGCTCTGGTTCGATCCCGGGCTGTATCACAACCGGCCGTGTTCGGGAGTCCCATAGGGTGGCGCACAATTGGCCCAGCGTCGTCCGGGTCAGGGGAGGGTTTGGCCGGGCTAGGCCGTCATTGGTTTCCAAACTGACTTGCCTAGTTAAATGAAAGTTAAATAAAAAAAATACTGATGTGTTGACGCTACCGAACTGTCTGTTCAAGCAGTTGGCACACAGTTCAGACACTCATCGGTACAACACAACACATGCAACCAGATGTCTCTTCACAGTACCCAGGTCCAAAACAGAGGCTGGGAAGCGCACAGTATTAAATAGAGCCATGACTACATAACTCTTTGTTACCCAAGCTAGTAATAAAAACAGATAAAAGAACACCTTAGTGCACAAAGGGGACTGTGAAGAGACACAGCCATTTTATATATCTTGTATTGTGATTTGCACTGTATTATGTGTTACAAATGCACGGAGGCTTGTTGTGCAATTACTCCGAACGTCTTTACTTCAGATCGACACGTTAACCACTCTCACAAAACTCACTCATCCAACCTTCACACCTCCGTTTGTGCCCGACACATCCTCAAAGCAACAGTATTCAATACTCAAACTGCGCTACGACACAATATCACTGAACGCGACAGTATGTATTAGATACTGTGCGTACGTGCTGATATGTAGGCTATGTGTGCCGTTTTTAAATGTATGCAGATCCGTCCTTGACTAATAGTGCTCTATACTATCTATTATGGCATGTTTCATGTGGACCCCAGGAAGAGCAGCTGCGGCTATTTGGGATCCTAATAAATACCAGACTCCATTTTTATGTTTGACTTCTTGACCTGCATTGTGTGAGCCACCAACCACTCATGAAGCAAATGGTACGAGGGGGTGCTGTACAGCAGCAGCAGAGCGGGAATAGAGTATCATGCAACACTGGACGCTATCAGGTGAAGTTTCCCCTAGGTACAGGATTTTAACCATTTGTGGGGGAAATGCAAAACTGACTCCAGATCAGGGTCATGGGGAAATGTCACCCTAGTCCCTGGTCCACAGGCTGCAGCACATGTGGTACTCGGGTAACACTCCTGCCTCTTCACAGAAGAGAACCCGTACTCCATACATCACAGAACTCTTTGGAATCTACCTTTTCCGCCCAGGCTCAGGTGGTTTCCGGCTCTGCCTCATTCCAGCTCTGTCACCCAGAGACACCACTCAATCGCTCGCTAAGCGCCACAGACGCCGAAATGCCGAAGACCGCTTTAACATCCCAATACATTTGGTTTGACGAGTTCTTCATTTGGACATTCAGAAATCTATACGAAGATCACTGCAGCATTTACGATCCATTGCTTAAAGCAGCTCCTCATCAAACATCTCAACACACCATATCCGTAATCTATTTTTCATGATCCAATTTCTGGATGCAAAGAACAATATAATACAATCAATTTATTTCCTAAAGCATTTGGGGTAGAGTGAACACCTTTCCTTTTTTTTCCCATTTACTGTATCAGGGTCAGTTATCAGGAGGTGTTGTGCCTCGTTGACTTAAAGCCGTTTTCCATTTCATTCCCAAACGCAGCAGAGCTCGACTCTTCTCCTATCCACTCATATCTTCCAGAACTCATCATCATGCTCGGCTTTCTTCGAAACGGATTCGTTGGAAAAAGCAGGAAGGAATGGTCATTGGGAAATGACGAACGATCAACTCGGAGAAGGTGTCACAATGGTAGAGACACATTTCAACTCTGGTGTTCAACACTTTGGCCATTCTGTCAGTAACAGTGACAGCTGTCTGTTAGTGTGGCCTAGTGGTGACATATTAACATTACTTTACACTCAAATCACTCAAGCTATTGGAATCACAATCCCCCCGAGACCAAACTACTACACTAATGCTTTACTCAGTTTGTACACTCCTATCGTGGATATACCATCACATGAAAGCACAATGGAGAACACATTCATCTAAGCTAATGGACGCTTACTGTAAACTACTATAGCCGACTGCTGGAATCCCATCATAGCCATTAGTCTCTGAGCGCCACTCTGCTACTCCACTCATCAACGTCTGTGGCGCTGCTAATTAGCCCTAAAAAGCCACACGTCAGTGGGGTCTGAGCAGCGAGAAAGACGTGACACAATGAGATTTTCAAAAAATCTTTACCAGCTCGCAGAGCGAAGAAACTATGCTATTGTCTAGAAGAGTGTATTTTTGGAGGTTTGCGTCGCCTACTGTGTCACTTGAAGGAGAGTAAGAGCTGTTAAGCACGCCAATAGGGTTCACGTGTGTTTTTATTCTCCTTGTCACTGAAACACTGTCTTCACCAACAGGACAATCACTGGGGGGTTAACTACAGTGGAGGAGAGAAAGAAAGGATGAAGGGAGAGAGAGAGAATCAAAGGGAAAAAGCGAGAGCAAGAAAGAACAAGAAATGTACAATAAATGATGCAGCCTTTTCGGTCAGCTTCAGATGCGAAAATAAACAAAACATTTCATCCCGGGGGCCCACCCAATAAGATTGAAGAAAACCAATAAAAAAAAAACATTTTTGTTCCAAATGAGACATTTTTACCTAAGCACAATGAGATACAGTATCTTTTCAGGTCAGCTGAGAGAGGTGAGCATTCTCATGTCAAACACCTGCAGCCCTGAGAGGAGAGAGAGTGAGGGCAGAGAATGGAGAGGGAGAGAGATAGCAACCGGAGAGAGAAAGAAGGAGAGCGGGGCGGCAAACAGAGAGCGTGAAAGAGAGAGAGAGAGGTAAGAGTGAATACAGCTCCCACAGCTCACGGGGTCAGTGCAGCAGGGACAGTGTCACAATTGTTTCTGAATGTGACGAGAGGAGAGGGGAGGTGTGAGGGTGACCAACCACTGTGACTGACTCCTTCCTCCTGAAAACAGCCTGCTGCAAGACTGGTCTCTCTCACGCCCGGGAAGATGCTCTGCATAATAACAAAGGATTCCAGCTCTCTGTGTGGCATGTAGAGAGAGAGAAATAGAGAGAGAGAGTGTGTGTGTGGGGGGGGGGGGGGTGAAAGTGAGAGAGCAAGAAAGGTAGTGTGAAAGAGAAGAAGATGAAGAGTTGGCACTCCAACCAGAGCGAGAGCAAGAGCGAGAGAGTGAGACAGAGAGAGAGTGAGAGGGGGAGTGTGTCCTCTGTGCAGCGGAGCTCTCACAGACAAACACAGCGGGTTGGAAGTGTGTCAGTGTGCCTTTGTGGTCAGGAGGATACGTTTGTTATGACAGGGGACGCTTGCGTACAGCGCTCACCCACCGCAACAGCTAACCTAGTCCTCCATTCCTTCTCACGCTGTTCCTTCTGACACTCTCTCTTCTTCCTCAATACCTCTCTATCTCCTCAGCTGTTGCCACGATTCTCTTTCCCATTTTTTTCAACACACTCTCTCTCTCTCTCTCTCTCTCTCTCTCTCTCTCTCTCTCTCTCTCTCTCTCTCTCTCTCTCTCTCTCTCTCTCTCTCTCTCTCTCTCTCTCTCTCTCTCTCTCTCTCTCTCTCTCTCTCTCTCTCTCTCTCTCTCTCTCTCTCTCTCTCTCTCTCTCTCTCTCTCTCTCTCTCTCTCTCTCTCTCTCTCTCTCTCTCTCTCTCTCTCTCTCTCTCTCTCTCTCTCTCTCTCTCTCTCTCTCTCTCTCTCTCTCTCTCTCTCTCTCTCTCTCTCTCTCTCTCTCTCTCTCTCTCTCTCTCTCTCTCTCTCAAGACAAAGATTATTAACCAAACAGCTCCTCCATTACTGGTGCTAGTACAGAAGCTTAAAACTATCTGACGCAAGCATCACCTTTATTCATTCATACAACGCCAATTACTACGACAACGCCGCTCACGACAGGCAGCGGTTAACGCTGTGAGACATACTTTGTGTGAGACATACTTCCTTGTTTATTTTTTTATTTTGTATTTTTTATTTCACCTTTATTTAACCAGGTAGGCTAGTTGAGAACAAGTTCTCATTTGCAACTGCGACCTGGCCAAGATAAAGCATAGCAGTGTGAACAGACAACACAGAGTTACACATGGAGTAAACAATAAACAAGTCAATAACATGGTAGAAAAAAAGGGAATCTATATACAATGTGTGCAAAAGGCATGAGGTAGGCAATAAATCGAATAATTACAATTTAGCAGATTAACACTGGAGTGATAAATCATCAGATGATCATGTGCAAGAAGAGATATTGGTACTGGTGTGCAAAAGAGCAGAAAAGTAAATAAATAAAAGCAGTATGGGGGGTGAGGTAGGTAAATTGGGTGGGTAGTTTACAGATGGACTATGTACAGCTGCAGCGATCGGTTAGCTGCTCGGATAGCAGATTTTTAAAGTTGTTGAGGGAGATAAAAGTCTCCAACTTCAGAGATTTTTGCAATTCGTTCCAGTCGCAGGCAGCAGAGAACTGGAAGGAAAGGCGTCCAAATGAGGTTTTGGCTTTAGGGATGATCAGTGAGATACACCTGCTGGAGCGCGTGCTGCGGGTGGGTGTAGCCATCGTGACCAGTGAACTGAGATAAGGCGGCACTTTACCTAGCATAGCCTTGTAGATGACCTGGAGCCAGTGGGTCTGACGACGAACATGTAGCGAGGGCCAGCCGACTAGGGCATACAGGTCGCAGTGGTGGGTCGTATAAGGTGCTTTAGTAACAAAACGAATGGCACTGTGATAAACTGCATCCAGTTTGCTGAGTAGAGTGTTGGAAGCTATTTTGTAGATGACATCGCCGAAGTCGAGGATCGGCAGGATAGTCAGTTTTACTAGGGTAAGTTTGGCGGCGTGAGTGAAGGAGGCTTTGTTGCGGAATAGAAAGCCGATTCTTGATTTGATTTTGGATTGGAGATGTTTGATATGAGTCTGGAAGGAGAGTTTGCAGTCTAGCCAGACACCTAGGTACTTATAGATGTCCACATATTCTAGGTCGGAACCGTCCAGGGTGGTGATGCTAGTCGGGCGTGCGGGTGCAGGCAGCGAACGGTTGAAAAGCATGCATTTGGTTTTACTAGCGTTTAAGAGCAGTTGGAGGCCACGGAAGGAGTGTTGTATGGCATTGAAGCTCGTTTGGAGGTTAGATAGCACAGTGTCCAAGGAAGGGCCGGAAGTATATAGAATGGTGTCGTCTGCGTAGAGGTGGATCAGGGAATCGCCCGCAGCAAGAGCAACATCATTGATGTATACAGAGAAAAGAGTCGGCCCGAGAATTGAACCCTGTGGTACCCCCATAGAGACTGCCAGAGGACCGGACAACATGCCCTCCGATTTGACACACTGAACTCTGTCTGCAAAGTAGTTGGTGAACCAGGCAAGGCAGTCATTAGAAAAACCGAGGCTACTGAGTCTGCCGATAAGAATATGGTGATTGACAGAGTCGAAAGCCTTGGCCAGGTCGATGAAGACGGCTGCACAGTAATGTCTTTTATCGATGGCGGTTATGATGTCGTTTAGTACCTTGAGCGTGGCTGAGGTGCATCCGTGACCGGCTCGGAAACCGGATTGCACAGCGGAGAAGGTACGGTGGGATTCGAGATGGTCAGTGATCTGTTTGTTGACTTGGCTTTCGAAGACCTTAGATAGGCAGGGCAGGATGGATATAGGTCTGTAACAGTTTGGGTCCAGGGTGTCTCCCCCTTTGAAGAGGGGGATGACCGCGGCAGCTTTCCAATCCTTGGGGATCTCAGATGATACGAAGGAGAGGTTGAACAGGCTGGTAATAGGGGGTGCGACAATGGCGGCGGACAGTTTCAGAAATAGGGGGTCCAGATTGTCAAGCCCAGCTGATTTGTATGGGTCCAGGTTTTCCAGCTCTTTCAGAACATCTGCTATCTGGATTTGGGTAAAGGAGAAGCTGGGGAGGCTTGGGCGAGTAGCAGCGGGGGGGGCGGGGCTGTTGGCCAAGGTTGGAGTCGCCAGGAAGAAGGCATTGCCAGCCATTGAGAAATGCTTGTTGAAGTCAAATGCTTCATGTCCGAGTTAAAAAGTATAAACAAGTCGTTGTTTCTTGACGACCAAAGCGGAAAGAGTGAAGTACTCGTGTAAATCTCCTAAGGCACCGAACTTCAGTGAGATTGAGACAACTTGAAGAGAACGGAAAACACACAGGTATCTTCCAAAAATGAGATGAAGTTTTCCAATTGACTATAAACTCAAACATGCTCAAAGCACTCCCACACAAAGACAATTACAAACATTCCCCAACCCCAAACAACCTAGCAGGAACACACAAGACTCAAACAGTTCCCTTAAACCCTACACAATCTGCTACCGATCACACAAAGACAGACGACTCGCTTTGTACGAGCCAGTCACAAATTGTTCAAACCCCAAATAACATGTACCCAAACAAACAGCTTTTCACCCCAGAATGTGTGACACAACACCAAATTGTTAACAACCCAAAACAGACTGGACAAGAATATCACCAAACTGTTTATTCACAACAGTCTTGAACCCTTCAAGGGTGCTTGTAGTACGACTGTCTGTTCTACCTGCTCTCAGCCTCTCTGACTGAATGAACGGATTCCACTCCACTCTGGCACATCTAAAGCGCTCTTCTGACGAGGTGCAGAACTCACCGTCAAAGCTCTCCATAGCTGGAAACACACAAGTCTGTCTCTCTCTTCTCGCTCTGTATTTATCTCTCGCTCTCTTTCGCGATGTGACGCACTTTGTTGCGTGTATTGAAAATCGCGATACAAATAAAGTTATTCATAGTATTGTTATTATTATTTGTCTCGGCTAAAATATCTCCCGTTCTCCTAACAGGTAAGCCGAAGGAAGCTCTCCTAACAGGGAAGCCGAAGGAAGCTCTCCTAACAGGGAAGCCGAAGGAAGCTCTCCTAACAGGTAAGCCGAAGGAAGCTCTCCTAACAGGTAAGCCGAAGGAAGCTCTCCTAACAGGTAAGCCGAAGGAAGCTCTCCTAACAGGTAAGCCGAAGGAAGCTCTCCTAACAGGTAAGCCGAAGGAAGCTCTCCTAACAGGTAAGCCGAAGGAAGCTCTCCTAACAGGTAAGCCGAAGGAAGCTCTCCTAACAGGTAAGCTGAAGGAAGCTCTCCTTGCCTCTTTTCAATACACAGATGCTTTGCACACAGCACACGGCAACACCATCAGGACCGGCTCTAGCCTTTTGGGGGCCCAAAACATTTTACATGCCTCCATCTTGATGGGGGAAGTTTTAGAGTTCATTTCCTGAAATAGACGCATCTTGCGATGGGACATAGAGAAAATGTAGCAATTTTAAAGCAAGGGGCCCTAAGCGGTCGCTTACGTCGCTTACGCCTAGGGCCGGCCCTGCTCATCATAGACAGCGCACATCACACACCATCACAGAACACACACCATGCACACAAACAGACTGACTGAATGGTAGCACCGTGACAGTGAGATTCGGCGGTGTCGGTATCCTCCACTCACCTGTGCGATCTCATACAGCAGCTTATAGTGTTCCTCTCGTTTCTGTAAAGTGCACAGATTGCAGCCCATCCTAATCGTCGTGGCAACGCCGGGCGTCCAATCGTCCCCGAGCGACAGCAGCGGCAGTGGAACCGTACGGACAGGGGGTCACCCTCCAGACCGGTGCACCCGTTCTCATCAGTCACTCCGTAGTGGACATCTCACACACACCACACATTGACACACTCACATTTGCAAACGCACACACACTCATACACACCGAGCCAAGGATATGCAAAGCTCCAGCGTGGTAGAACAGAAGGAAGCTCTGATGTAAAGCACTGTAACGGATACAGCAGCAGGAGCAGCTGTGCTAGTAATGGTAGCGGTATCAGCATCAGCCGGTGCCTTTCTCTCTCTCCTCTCTCTCCTCTCTCTCTCCTCTCTCTCTCTCTCTCTCTCTCGTCTCCTCTCTCTATCTCTGTCTCTCACACACTCACACACGACACGCTGGAGTTGTGACTCCCGCTCACCGAGAAAGACACTCCCCCTTTTCCTTATCAGTTCACTTATCCTTGGTGCACATGTCTACACAGATAGCCGCTCAAGAATAAGGAGGTAGGCTGGGTTCATATTCATGAGGGGGTGTGGTCAGGGGGAGGGATCTGGTGAGGTAGGAGGGTCGTGTGGTACCCAGCGTGTTGGCTCATTAAGATCGAAGAACACTTACACAATGAGGTTCCTTTGTGTGAGCAGCACCTCGGAGGAGGCTAAGCAACACTTCATTCCCGCTGAATTATACAGAGAGAGAGAGAGAGAGATATGAGTGAGAGGAGAGCTCTCATGAACTGATCGCAGAGAGTGGCCTCAACGGAGAGAGAGCGGAGGAGAGAGGGAGGCAGAAAGGAAGAGAGAGAGAGAAGGATATATAGAGAGAAAGGAAGCGAGAGATTGAGAGGGGAAGAGCCGCTTAGAAGACAGAGAGTGGAGGATGACGACGAGGATAGAGAGAGAGAGAGAGAGATAAAGAAGAGCCACTGAACTGATCACAGAGTAGCACGTGTAATGCTCGACCACAAGCTTCCTATTTGAACAACCCAGTAATAAAAGGAAAAGGTCAAAACCCCAAATGAAATGTTAGCAACTTTAATGACTTCATGGAGCTCTGGACACTATGTGATCAATATGTACTGTACACACACTGTGTGGGTGAAAATAGTGTGTATTTCTATGTTAACAGAGCCTGATGTGGAGATAAGACAGTCAACAGTGTAATGGATATTTCTCAGCCATCATAAAACACACAGCATATTTACCTAAATCACACAAGCCACGACCATCTGACCATCTGAGTCACACTAAATGACAGATTATAGTCACAATGAATGACAGATTATAGTCACAATGAATGACAGATTATAGTCACACTAAATTACAGATTATAGTCACACTAAATGACAGATTATAGTCACAATGAATGACAGGTTATAGTCACACTAAATGACAGATTAAAGTCACAATGAATGACAGATTATAGTCACAATGAATGACAGATTATAGTCACACTAAATGACAGATTATAGTCACACTGAATGACAGATTATAGTCACACTAAATTACAGATTATAGTCACAATGAATGACAGATTATAGTCACACTAAATGACAGGTTATAGTCACACTAAATGACAGATTAAAGTCACAATGAATGACAGATTATAGTCACACTAAATGACAGATTAAAGTCACAATGAATGACAGATTATAGTCACACTAAATGACAGATTATAGTCACAATGAATGACAGGTTATAGTCACACTAAATGACAGATTAAAGTCACAATGAATGACAGATTATAGTCACACTAAATGACAGATTATAGTCACAATGAATGACAGGTTATAGTCACACTAAATGACAGATTATAGTCACACTAAATTACAGATTATAGTCACAATGAATGACAGATTAAAGTCACAATGAATGACAGGTTATAGTCACACTAAATGATAGATTATAGTCACACTAAATGACAGATTATAGTCACACTAAATGACAGGTTATAGTCACAATGAATGACAGGTTATAGTCACAATGAATGACAGGTTATAGTCACACTAAATTATAGATTATAGTCACACTAAATGACAGATTATAGTCACACTAAATGACAGATTAAAGTCACAATGAATGACAGGTTATAGTCACACTAAATGACAGATTATAGTCACACTAAATGACAGATTATAGTCACAATGAATGACAGATTAAAGTCACAATGAATGACAGGTTATAGTCACACTAAATTATAGATTATAGTCACACTAAATGACAGATTATAGTCACACTGAATGACAGATTAAAGTCACAATGAATGACAGGTTATAGTCACACTAAATGACAGATTATAGTCACACTAAATGACAGATAAAAGTCACAATGAATGACAGGTTATAGGCCGCTGAAACAGTTGTGGATGGCACTTGTTGTTTTGCAAAACTAAACAGCATATATTAAAAGATTGTGTGACAAAATATATTGCATGTTACAGTATGTATATATGCTAAATGATAGATCACAGATCTCAGAAACAGTTATAGATGGCACTGATTGTTTTGCAATAAAATGGAATGGAGAAACAGCCCGGGTTGAACAAATCAATGATATGGTATACAAGCGGGTAAATACATGACAATAATATCAAATGATGTTATTGTTTTAGATACATATCACAATAGGATGCTTGAGCAAATAAATAGTATGGTATAGCTACCGGCGGAAAAATATCCCCAAAACATATTGTCAGTAAGGGAGGCCGGGGAGACTTCAAGAAGAAGATGGATAAATCGCTGGTTTCTCTCAAACTGCGATAATTACAAGACAAAAGACCCTAGCGCGGGTATCAGCCACGGTAGCCCTGCCGCTATCAGGAAGCTCGGCTAACGAGCAGTAATTGTTAATAAATTGGGCCTCGGAGCCGTCAGTGTGTGTGTGTGTTTGAGTGTTTGTGTGGCTATAAGAGTAGATGAGTAGCGCTTATCATCAGTTGGCTACCGGGCATCCCACCCCCTGGGACTCCCTAATGCGATTTTCTGGGCTTTAATTTGGTCTGGAGGCTTGCCAAATAGCTACCTACACTGGAAAATATATATAAATGCAACATGTTTCATGAGCTGAAATAAATAATCCCAGAAATGTTCCAAACGCACAATAAAATTGTAAAAATCCCTGTTAGTGAGCATTTCTCCTTAGCCAAGATAATCCATCTACCTGACAGGTGTGGCGTATCAAGAAGCCGATTTAAACAGCATGATCGGTACACAGGTGCACCTTGTGCTGACAACAATAAAAGGCCACTCTAAAATGTGTAGTTTTGTCACACAACACAATGCACAGATGGCTCAAGTTTTGAGGGAGTGTGCGTCTGGCATGCTGACTGCAGGAATGTCCACCAGAACTGTTACCAGATAATTTAATATTAATTTCTCTACCTTAAGAACATTGCTTTAGAGAATTTGGCAGTATGTCGAACCGGCCTCAGAATCACAGACCATGTGTATGGCGTCGTGTGGACGAGCGGTTTGCTGATGTCAACGTTGTGAACAGAATGCCCCATGGTGGAGGTGGGGTTATGGTATGGGTAGGCATAAGCTACTGACAATGAACACAATTGCATTTTATCGATGGCAATTTGAATGCACCAAGATACCGTGATGAGATCCTGAGGCCCATTGTCGTGCCATTCATCCGCCGCCATCACCTCATGTTTCAGCATGATAATGCACGGCCCCATGTCGCAAGGATCTGTACACAATTCCTGGAAGCTGAAAATGTTCCAGTCCTTCCATGGCCTGCATACTCACCAGACTAGTCACTCATTGAGCATGTTTGGGATGCTCTGGATCGACGTGTACAACAACGTGTTCCAGCTCTCGCCAATATCCAGCAACTTCGCACAGTCATTGAAGAGGAGTGGGACATCATTCCCCAGGCCACAATCAACAGCCTGATCAACTTTATGCGAAGGAGATGTCGCACTGTATGAAGCAAATGGTGGTCACACCAGATACTGACTGGTTTTCTGATCCACTCCCTACTTTTTTGAAGGTATCTGTGACCAACAGATGCATCTGTATTCCCAATCATTTGAAATTCATAGATTAGGGTCTAATGAATTTTATTTAAATTGACAAATTTCCTTGTATGAACTGTAACTCAGTAAAATCTTTGAAATTGTTGCATGTTGTGTTTGTATCCCCATGCATAACCATTAGGCTACACGGTTAATACTATACTACCCAACCACCCCCCCCTGTTCCTCCAAATCACCCCCCAAACACACACATGCTCCACAATCCAGAAATCCAGCAATACCATCCATCCGCTCCTCATTCTGAAGAGAGAAAGAGAGGCAGAGAGAGAGAGAGAGAGAGATGGAGACAGTGCATGCAGCAGCCTTTTTGCAGTTGCCTGGCAATACCAAATCCACGAAAAGCTGCTCACTAAAGTGTCAATTTGACATCAAAAGGGCTTGTTGTGAAAGAGAAAGACCAGAGAGTGAGAAAGAGCAGAGCAGGGGGATACAATGATATTGGATTTGGAGTAGAGGACCGTCGACTGGGTGCACACTAGCTGTTACAATGAGATGTAAGGAGGATGTGAAAGGCACAGGAAGAGAGGCTGGGATATTTAAGTGATAATGCCCGAGAAACCGGTGTTTGGAGGATATATTGGCACGGGTGTTGTTAGGCACGGGACAAAGTTGGGCTGGCTAACCATACCATCCAAACGCCGGCTTCGAGGCCATTATCACTTTTATACAATGGATTACCAACATATTCAAACAATGATTTACATATTTTCATTAAACTAATTATTTAGTGGGCATCCGAGTGGCGCAGTGGTCTAAGGCACTGCATCGCAGAGCTAGCTGTGCCACTAGAGATCCTGGTTCGAGTCCAGGCTCTGTCGCCAGCCAGCTGCGACCGGGAGACCCATGGGGCGTCGCACAATTGGCCGGGTTAGGGGAGGGTTTGGCTGGCAGGGATGTTCTTGTCCCATCGCGCACTAGCGACACCTGTGGCGGTCTGGGCGCAATGCACGCTGACACGGTCACCAGGTGTACAGTGTTTCCTCCGACACATTGGTACGGCTGGCTTCCGGGTTAAGTGGACATTGTGTCAAGAAGCAGTGCGGCACGCACTGCTCTCGATCTTCTCCTCTCCCGAGTCAGTACGGGAGTTGCAGCGATGGGACAAGACTGTTACTACCAATTGGATATCACGAAATTGGGAAGAAAAAGGGGTTTTGGTCAGCATCCCTGTTAAGGATAAGATACCCATCGGTCAGCCTAATGGTCTCTCTCATCAACCCTGAACCCAGGCCGGTACAGTAACCTCTGCCTGAGGTCAGCGCTTTCCCTACATGAAATAAGCTGTCGGCTGTAGTATGGTCAGTGTTCCAGCGTGTCTTTTAGGGAAAATTCAAATCAACAGTCTTGCCCAAAACCCATCAGTGGTTGACCAGTACTTTTGGTATGTCTCCTCTCTTAGAAGGATTCCATTACATTCAGACTGTGCTGACATAACAACCGTACTAACACGAATGTTTAGCTTTAAACGGACAAAATAGTATCTTCAAACAACCAGTTCTGGTTGTCCAACACTTTTTGATGCTGTGGTCAGTGACCCGTTAAGGTTAAGATGCTCATTGGTCAGCCTAATGGTCCTTCTCAGTAGCCCTGAACCCAAGGCCGATACAGTAACCTCTGCCTGCGGTCAACCAGTCAGCGGGCCACCTCTCAATGGGACGTGTCTAGTGAAGGGTGACGTCCATAAAGAGCGCATTATGTCCATTGAGCACATTAAGAATGATACAAGTTCTCCAGTGTTAGTTTAATGGCTTTGGGTTTTACATTCTGGCACTTTGAATCTACATTAGATGTCATTTCAAGTGTTGCCTACGGATAGGTTCAGCACATTATACTAACATTTAGTAAAAACCATTAGCTAAAACACATTCTCCCAAAAGTGTATTTCTGTCCTGGGGTGAATGGTCCCATATGTGTTTGTGTTGCTTTAAATAATATAAATTATGAGAAATTGTCTGCATACCTGAATACAATAGTGTGTATCTTCATCACAATGTCTACATAACAATTAGAATCTGCATTTTGTAATTAGCTAGTATGCAGTTACTCATGAGAGTGATTTACAACAGTATTTCAGTCTGGTTTCCATCCTTGTCCTTTCTCTCAGTCCACTGTCCAGCAGTCGTTTGTCACAGGGCTGCACTTTGCCTGCCCGACTAGAAAAAAGGGTCCTTCGTCTTCCCAGTCCCAGTTAATAGGGCATGCCTGCATGGGCATGGGAAAGCCATTCGTTTTCCTGTGATGGGCCTATTTCTATTTCCAGCTTTCTTCAATTCCATTTCTGACAAACTGCTATTTGAGCCTCACCTTACACCTTGAGGTACAACCTTCAGCCAAGTGTATAATTCAGGCATATGGGTGAGGTGTAAACTCTCACACACATTTACAGCACACACACAGGCAGACAGGCAAACACACACACGCACACACAAAAATGCCCACACTCACGTTTCTGATACGCATGTCCTGACATTTTTCATCGTGACTAAGCTACTCGACATGAGGCTCCATTTTGCCCTCTCCTCTTCCCAGCTCCAGAACCAGCCAAAGCTCTTGAGTTTCCGCACAACATCCTACTCCAACATGCAGAGATCAATAAGATTAGTTTGATTAAACTCAACACTTAGCACAGCTGTGACAGTACGCAGGTTAAATATGTTAAAACGCATGTAATTACCAGGGTCAGAAGGGCAGTGGGAGGAGGATCTGAGAGCCACACGTACACGTGAGGCCTCGTGCACGCACGCACGCACGCACATACATATGCACGCCGCACGCACCCACTTGCTAAGAGCACTCCATGCAGATGCGACATAGCTGTAGACGTTTGTTTGTTTCCAAACAACACTTCAAGATTTTGGTAACCTTGACAACAAAACAAACACACACACACACACACACACACACACACACACACACACACACACACACACACACACACACACACACACACACACACACACACACACACACACACACACACACACACACACACACACACACACACAGCAACACACACACACACACACACACACACACACACACACACACACACACAGCAACACACACACACACAGCAACACGCACACACACAGCAACACACACACACACAGCAACACGCACACACACACACACACACACACACGTGGTGTGTTATGTGATAGCAGGAGAAGATTTCATAAGGAACAGTGGTCGTATGGTCGGTACTGTCTCTCTATGCCACTTACTGTGAGGAATATCAAGCATCTCTACGCCAGTGGCGGTCGGTGCTGTTTAAGATTAGGTTTTACGAGCATGGACTTATTTCTATTGAAGAATATTGGATGACGGTCATTCATATTCCATTCACTTAGCTCAATGTAACATCGATAGGTTTAGGCTAATACACGATACTGGAAAATGGGCCTTATACCCATCATGAGGTTGCTACAACTCATACGAATTACAGTTTATAACGTAGGTGCACAAGTCGAGAGACAAATTGGAGTAATCAAGGTGACGGACGGTGCCCTTCAATACCGCCTTGCCCACTCTTGCCTGCATCTAGCTGATCTGGGGTGTAATCATTTGTTTTGCATCTAAAACGAGAGTTTCTGTTGAACAAATTCCGGTCGGTCCCTCCCCATTTCGTTCCGTTTGCTAAGAAATGTTTTGCAACAGAATTGGCGGAATGAATACACCCCTGATCACCCGCACACACAGTTCACTTTCATAGCAGCTTCCTTTAGCTTGTGGAATTCAGTGCACAACACAACAGCTGTCTGTAACCAGGCGCAATTGTAACGGGTGTCGTCGTCGGATGAAGAGGAATCTGACCAAAGCGCAGCGTGGTAAGTGTTAATGATTTTTATTAAACTGAACACTAGAACAAAATAACAAAGTGAATAAACGAAACCGAAACAGTCCTGTCAGGTGCAGAAAACACTTAACAGAAAAAAACTACCCACAAAACACAGGTGGGAAAAAGCTGCCTAAGTATGATTCTCAATCAGAGATAACGATAGACAGCTGCCTCTGATTGAGAACCACACCCGGCCAAACATAAAGAAATACAAAACATAGAAAGTGAACATAGAATTCCCACCCAAATCACACCCTGACCAAACCAAAATAGAGACATAAAAAGCTCTCTACGGTCAGGGCGTGACAGCAATAACCTTTCCAAGCCAAACCTTCATACCATAACTGCTAACCATATTAACGTTATAGTCAACAAACTAGAACTAATGCGTTAGTATACCAACAATCCAATCCATGTATACAATCACGCAGTAAATCAACTAGATGGAGCCGTGGGCCAATTTTTGGGGCTGATCGGGGGGCCAGAACATAATTACAGATCAATTGTAGACTGTAAATTTACAGCAAGAATCCCAAACAGATGAACTCAGCAAAAAAAGAAATGTCCTCTCACTGTCAACTGCGTTTATTTTCAGCAAACTTAACATGTGTAAATATTTGTATGAACATAACAAGATTCAACAACTGAGACAAACTAAACAAGTTCCACAGACATGTGACTAACAGAAATGGAATAATGTGTCCCTGAACAACTGGGGGTCAAAATCAAAAGTAACAGTCAGTATCTGGTGTGGCCACCAGCTGCATTAAGTACTGCTGTGCATCTCCTCCTCATGGACTGCACCAGATTTGCCAGTTCTTGCTGTGAGATGTTACACCACTCTTCCACCAAGGCACCTACAAGTTCCTGGACATTTCTGGGGGGAATGGCCCTAGCCCTCACCCTCCGATCCAACAGGTCCCAGACGTACTCAATGGGATTGAGATCCTGGCTCTTCGCTGGCCATGGCAGAACACTGGCATTCCTGTCTTGCAGGAAATCACGCACAGAACGAGCAGTATGGCTGGTGGCATTGTCATGCTGGAGGGTCATATCAGGATGAGCCTGCAGGAAGGGTACCACATGAGGGAGAAGGATGTCTTCCCTGTAATGCACAACGTTGAGATTGAGCTTGCTTTCATTGCAGGCAGTCCGATGATGCTGTGACACACTGCCCCAGATCATGACGGACCCACCACCTCCAAATCGATCCCGCTCCAGAGTTCATGCCTCAGTGTAACGCTCATTCCTTCGACGATAAACGCAAATCCAACCATCACCCCTGGTGAGACAAAACCGCGACTCGTCAGTGAAGAGCACTTTTTGCCAGTCCTGTTTGGTCTTTGGTTTTTGCCCATAGGCAAAGTGCACTGATGGAGGGATTGTGCATTCCTGGTGTAACTCGGTCAGTTGTTGTTGCCATCCTGTACCTGTCCCGCAGGTGTGATGTTCGGATGTACCGATCCTGTGCAGGTGTTGTTACACGTGGTCTGCCACTGCGAGGACGATCAGCTGTCCGTCCTGTCTCCCTGTAGCGCTGTCTTAGGCGTCTCACAGTATGGACATCGCAATTTATTGCCCTGGCCACATCTGCAGTCCTCATGCCTCCTTGCAGCATGCCTAAGGCATGTTCATGCAGATGAGCAGGGACCCTGGGCATCTTCCGTTTGGTGTTTTTCAGAGTCAGTAGAAAGGCCTCTTTAGTGTCCTAAGTTTTCATAACTATGACCTTAATTGCCTACTGTCTGTAAGCTGTTTTTGTCTTAACGACCGTTCCACATGTGCATGTTCATTAATTGTTTATGGTTCATTGAACAAGCATGGGAAACAGTGTTTAAACCCTTTTACAATGAAGATCTGTGAAGTTATTTGGATTTTTACGAATTATCTTTGAAAGACAGGTTCCTGAGAGAGTCCTGTTTCTTTTTTTGCTGAGTTTATAATATTTGACTAAAACATAATAATTTCAAACCTTGCTTACATTTATATACAATCACATCTCATTATTATGCGTGGGAATACTTGGGAACAGATTTTTCAAATTAAAATCAGTTTGACCTGTCCAACAATACCCAAATTTGGCTCGTAGGCCACCAGTTGGGGAACCAACTGTCAGTTTAGCAGTTACACCGGCAGGCCTCGGTGGCAATAAATTAATAAAACTGAAAGTTTAAATCAGCTGCATTAGCTAAGAAGGTGAAAGGTAAACTAAGAAAACAAAATAATAGCTCAATCTCTCTCACTCTGCTGCTTCTCCTTAATTTTTTATAAATGTATAAATTAATTAATTAACTAATGAAATATTGTCTCTCTGAGTCAACTACTCACCACATTTTATGCACTGCAGTGCTAGCTAGCTGAGCTTATGCTTTAAGTTCTAGATTCATTCTCTGATCCTTTGATTGGGTGGACACCATGTCAGTTCATGCTGCAAGAGCTCTGATAGGTTGAAGGATGTCCTCTGGAAGTTGTCATAATTACTGTGTAAGTCTATGGAAGGGGTGAGAACCATGAGCCTCCTAGGTTTTGTAAGGAAGTCAATGTACACGGAGGACGGAAAATAGCTGTCCTCCGGCTACACCATGGTGTTACCCTAGAGATTGCTGTTGAGGTTACGGTAGACCTTCATTGCAAAGCAGTGTGTTTTAATCAGTTATTTGGTGATGTGAATATATTTAGTATCGTTTGATCAAAAATGTATACATTTTTTAATATTTCAATTTTTTTCTGAAATTCAGTGATTAGGATGGTCCTCCTCTTGCTCCTCTGAGAAGCCACGTCTGCTCTATACTCCACTGACTTGCGACAAAAAAAACATGTTTATTATACAAGACATTGATGTATCAGTTGTGTGGAAGGTATTTCTCTTTGGTGTATTGGCTTTGAAGAACGGAATTCAATTTACATGAATTGAAGATCCCATGGAGCTTTCAGATGTGACCTGTGTGTGTGTGTGTGTGTGTGTGTGTGTGTGTGTGTGTGTGTGTGTGTGTGCGCGCGTCTGTGCGTGTGTCAGAGAGCCCTCAGATGTAATACGTGTGGCTCAGATGTCACAGCAGTGTACCAGTCTCTCTTCTGGGGCATACCGTGGTCTGATTTAGGATGAATTAAATGGCACTCTCATTTATGAATGAATCATCAACACAGCCCTACCGACCACCAGCTGTGACAGTCCTGATGGTACACACACACACACACACACACACACACACACACACACACACACACACACACACACACACACACACACACACACACACACACACACACACACACACACACACACACACACACACACACACACACACACACACACACACACACACACACACACACACACACACAGGTGGGTGCTTCAAAGCCAGTGTGTGTCCAGATCGTGCATGGGAAGCCAACCAAAACATGTTTCTCAATGACAATAAATAATTAAAAAGTCTTGAATCATTAATTTATGTGGGAACGTGGCCATGGATATAAATAGCTCATGGATACACAGCCTTGCATGTTAACATTTATAATTTTGTATTTCAGGCAGTCAACATAATGGCCATCTAATTCATACCCTGTACACGCTTAGAAAAAAGGGTTCTTTCCGCTTTCCACATAGGAGAACCCTTTTTGGTATCAGGTAGTGTAGAATCATCTGTGGAAAGGGTTCTACCTGGAACCAAAAAGGGTTAAACCACTGATTATATGTATCTGACTGTCATTAAGCATTTGAACAGAATAGTATGCATTGAATTATAATGTCTGTCTACTATTTCAATGGATGGACAAATACCAGCTTGAATTCAAGTAAATGATCCGATTAAACAGTCATCTTGTCATGTTATTTCATGCCATTAAGAATGTGTCGATAGAAAGGCGACATATAAATAAATAGCAACACGTCAGGCCAGAATCCCAACATCATTTATTTTATTTTTTTTATTTTTTTTTAATTTTATCCCCTTTTCTCCCCAATTTTCGTGGTATCCAATCGCTAGTAATTACTATCTTGTCTCATCGCTACAACTCCCGTACGGGCTCGGGAGAGACGAAGGTCGAAAGTCATGCGTCCCCCGAAGCACAACCCAACCTAGCCGCACTGCTTCTTAACACAGCGCGCCTCCAACCCGGAAGCCAGCCGCACCAATGTGTCGGAGGAAACACCGTGCACCCGCCCCCTCGGTTAGCGCGCACTGCGCCCGGCCCGCCACAGGAGTCGCTGGAGCGCGATGAGACAAGGATATCCCTACCGGCCAAACCCTCCCTAACCCGGACGACGCTAAGCCAATTGTGCGTCGCCCCACGGACCTCCCGGTCGCGGCCGGCTGCGACAGAGCCTGGGCGCGAACCCAGACTCTGGTGGCGCAGCATAGCACTGCGATGCAGTGCTCTAGACCACTGCGCCACCCGGGAGGCCCTCCCAACATCATTTTGTTCAAACTCATTTCTCCACTTCACATGATTTTCTATTACAGTTTGTCCATGGGTCAACATTTCCTCGTGAACCATGAAGAGGCCCCAAACATACAGAGAACACAGTGAGTAAACACCGCTCTGCTCCCTTAGGGGGTAAAAGTGAAGCTCGGGAACATCTGGTTCTCAGGGATACAGTATCTTAACCTAGCTTCCTTTTTCCCCTGGAAACCAGATGTGGGGATCCCTGCTCAGGCGTTTATTTTATGCCCGCTGCATTAGGTTCATGTCTCACTGACAACTAGCATCAGGCAGTCAGACAAAGAACATGCACAACAACAGGCCAGGAATCGATTTCACACTCTCTGTCCGCTCCTGGCTGAGCGGCTGTCAATACAGTCAATAAAGTCCAGATGGTGAGTTTTGCTCCTCCTGAAGAGAGAAAGGCAAAGCAGATCTATTGGAGAACCATCAGCGGCGCAGAGGACGATGGAAGTGTGTGTGCGTGTGCGTGCGTGCGCAAGGACGAACAGAAAGAGAATGAGGTCACTGAAAAGTTCCTCCATTCAGTGTTGTGTTGATTATAGCAAACACATAGACAACCACAGAAATATCCTGCATAAGACCTTTTGGGAAATATCACCTATACAACCAAAGACGCCTCAATGACAAACGTGTCTGGTCCCAATGTCATCAATGTACAGTAACTGACCACAAGACAAAAGGGACTCTAGCTGGATGTCACGGGTGGTGGAACTTAGGGAACATTTTACAACTTAAAGCAGGGCCTGTTTTCATAAAGCATGCTGATCTAGGATCAAGTTGTCCCAGTCCATATCATTATAGGATCTAAAAGACAAAACGGATCTCATATCAATACTCCTACTCTGAGACTCCACTACTCTTTGTGAATAGGGGCCCAGATCATTAGTTGAAATATAAAAACATGACAACGTAACAACAAAACAAATATATCACTTTATATTGTTTACTAGGGGACTGTGCCAAGACAAAACCTCCAATCAGCCAGCTGAGATGAGATGTAGTGAACTTGTATGGCTTCATTTTCACAGGCAGCAGAACCGAGAGGAGTAGCGGCCTGTATGTCTGTCATCTCAATAGCTCTCCAGATTGATTTCAACAGAGGGGGCATTTCTCCCTGATCTTGGGGTGGGAAACAATTTGAAAACCCTGTTATGTATCCTCTCCAAGCCTGAGGTAGCGAGATTGACTCATAAAAGTTACATGTCCATGGAATAAATTCAATAAAAGTTTGACATATACATTTGTACTTACATTTATAGAGAAAGAGATAGTAGTTTTAAGGTGCTAATATCAGCTGAAATGCATTGTGGAGTACCTATCCCTATGGCGATATGATATGACCTTGATTCTGAGGACTTCAAAAATGAAAAAGTGAACAGACTTCACTTCCTCAGGCCAAGTCTCCACAGAACCCAAGACAAATTGAAAATGTAAAACCTTGCGTCTAGACAGACGTTGGCAGCGGTAGCAATTTGTGTCTCTCCCCATTGGTGCTGAAACAGGCCACTTTTGTGTACTCCGTAATTTCTGTTGTGATGGAATAGTTCATTGTGCTCTTCCGAGCTATTTGAGCCAGACAAGTGCACACACACACACACACACACACACACACACGCACACGCACACGCACACATCCATTTCCCTTCACTGCTCCTTGCTATGACGCAGGGTGGGAAAAAAGCCATCAGCGAAAGCCTGAGGATAAGCTTCAAAAACCTCCAACCTAAAATGCATCGCTCCAGAAGGAAAGCGGTCCAGTTCTGCTGGTAGTAATAACAGCAGTGTAGATGGATCGGCTCGCCTTGTTTTCACCACATAGAGATTCGTTGGGAATTATGATGATACCCACATACTCAGGAGGCAGGAATCTTATTTTCACTGATATGAAAACAAAAGCAGAAAAAAAAACTAAAGAGTGGCGCTGACGTATTACGGGCTCCTAACCAACTGTGCTATTTTGTGTGTTTTTTTCTCTCGCATTGTTCGTAACTTATTTTGTACATAATGTTACTGCTACCATCTCTTATGACCAAAAATAATTTCTGGTAATCAGAACTGCGATTACTCACCTCGAACTGGACAAAGATTTTTTTCTTTAAGGAGTCCGGCGCGAAGGATATACTGTTTCTCTGAGACCAGGCCCAAATCCCCGTCATTATCGTGAAGAAAAGACGGAGGTACAGGGGGCGGAGATCGGGGTGCATTGTGAGAATTCGTTGGCGAGTGGGTAACCCGCCTCTACCATCCGTTCCATTGGCCAACGTGCAATCACCGGAGAATAAACTGGATGAGCTCCATTCGAGTCTATCCTACCAACGGGACATTAAAAACTGTAATATCTTATGTTTCACAGAGTCGTGGCTGAACAACGACAATATACAGTTGGCTGGGGTTTTCGTGCATCGGCAGGACAGAACAACTACGTCCGGTAAGACGAGGGGTGGTGGTGTGTGTCTATTTGTCAATAACAGCTGGTGCGTGATGTCTAATATTAAGGAAGTCTCGAGGTACTGCTCGCCTGAGGTAGAGTACCTCATGAAAAGCTGTAGACCAGATCTACGAAGATCTGGTCTATGTTTTCCGTAGCCATTTATCTACCACCACAAACCGATGCTGGCACTGAGACCGCACTTAACGAGCTGTATAAGGCCATAAGCAAACAAGAAAATACTCATCCAGAGCAACGCTTAAATCCGTTTGACCTCATTTCTACCAGCATGTCACATGTGCAAACAGAGAAAAAAACTAAACTCTAGACCACCTTTACTCCACACACAGAGACGCATACAAAGCTCTCCCTCACCCTCCATTTGGCAAATCTGACCATAATTCAATACCCCCGATTCCTGCTTAGAAGCAAAAAATAAAAGCAGGAAGTACCAGTGACTCGCTCAATACAGAAGTGGTCAGATGATGCAGATGCTATGCTACAGGTTTGTTTTGCTAGCATAGACTGGAATATGTTCCGGGATTCATCCAATGACATTCAGGAGTATACCACCTCAGTCACCGGCTTCATCAATAAGTGCATTGATGACGTCGTCCCCACAGTGACAGTGGGTACATATCCCAACCAGAAGCCATGGATTACAGGCAGCATCCGCACCGAGCTAAAGGCTAGAGCTGCCGCTTTCAAGGAGCGTGACACTCATCCGAATGCTTATAAGAAATCCCTCTATGCCCTCAGACGAACCATCCAACAGGCAAGAAACACTGAAGCATGCATGAGAGCACCAGCTGTTCCGGACGACTGTGTGATCACGCTCTCAGTAGCCGATTTGAGCAAATGGAAACCCAGCCGTGATCTCCCCAGATGGGCTAAATGTCTTTTATGCTCGCTTCGAGGCAAGAAACACGTTCTCTATAGCCGATGTGGGCAAGACCTTTAAACAGGTCGATATTCACAAGACCGCGGGACCAGACGGATTACCAGGACGTGTACTCAGAGCATGTTTTTTACACTGCTGCTACTCGCTGTTTATTATCTGTGTCTAGTCACTTTACCCCTACCTAGATGTACAAATTACCTGTAACCCCGCACTTTGACTCGGTACCGATACACCCTGTATATTGCCTCGTTATTGCTTTTTTATTCTGTTATATATATATATTTTTTTACTTTTGTTTATTTTCTTAACTCTATTTCTTGAACTGCATTGTTGGTTTTGTATTGTGACAAAGAGAGAGAGACAAAGAGAGAGAGAGACAAAGAGAGAGAGAGACAAAGAGAGAGAGAGAAAGAGAGAAAGACAGAGAGAGACAAAGTGAGACAGAGAGAGAGAGAGAAAGAGAGAGAGAGACAAAGAAAGAGAGAGAGAGAGAGATGTGTGATTTAGCACGCTGTGTCGGATGTTACTGCTGTTGGCGCTCCAATTTAAGAGACTGGAGGAGATAGCTAGGGTCTGGTGTGTAATGTTTCAATCGAAACAGGCAAAACAAATACAACATCAGCAGGCAGAATTTCCTAGTGGTACTGTACACAGACTGTGGATCAATTTGCACTTAATTGCATTTAATTAAGTGGTGGTATTTCAAGGGCTCTTTATGTGAATATCACACAAGTGGTGGGGAGCTGGAGAGAAAGTGGATAGCATGCATGAATACGTCGATGGCTATATAAGGAATAAGGAATCAGGTTATTGAATGAGACTCACAGGTCAGAGTATTGTCTGATGTTGAACACAAAACAACCGGATTGCTGTTTGACACAGGGGTCAGAGAGAAAGGGGGCTGAAATGATCCCATCGCTTTAATATGCTAATTCTGACTCCAAGTATCCAATTTCACAAATGCACACACTCCTCCATCCCTTCTCTCCTCCCTACTTCCCATTTGTTTGTGCTCTGAACAAATTGATCGATGTGTTTCGTTGGCGCGTTGCTAAGAAAGACAAACATGGTTCTCAGATCAACTTGAAATATATGTCCGGCAAAACGTTTCTTTACAACCCGTTGGAACATTTGATTGCAAACAAAGAAAAGGTTTGCTCACTATTATAATTAAAATGAAAGCAAAGCCATCCCAGACATGCCTATCTGGGAGATTCTGATCTTTCTTGATCAAAGAATAAGGTTTGTTAAATATTTCACATGCACCAATTGCATGACATATTGGAATGCAAGATTTTGTAGTAACATAGAAAGCAACTTTTTACAGAGAGCAAATGAGTGCCATGCTTGTATAAGGCCTACATCACATTCATGTTTCATACAGTATCCAATAATGGGGGTGGGGAGGGAATAGATTTGGAGCTCAGGTTAGGGCTAGGGTTAGGGTTGTGGCTAGGGTTAGGGTTGAACCAGGATGTGGACATGAAGCTAGAGTTATGGTTCGGGTTCTGGTTGAGTCTAAGGGTGGGTTAAACCGGGATGTGGACATGACGTTAGGGTTAGGGATGTGGTTAGGGTTAGGAATAGAACATTCATATGGGTACAGTGCATCCACAGTGCATCCACACACAGGCAGAGTGGCACACACAGGCACAGCGAGTCTAGCCTTGTGGAGTGTAACACAGCTCATTAAAGAGTCAAGTGCCGCTGTAGAGCCGGCGCGCCTCTGATGTGTGTTCCTCGACACCAAACACGGAAACAAATAAGCAAAACCCCCGCTGCTGCCGTCCTACCCCTCGCCGCCACTGTCTGTCACTCCAACGCGCACGCACACACACACACATTGATTTTCCAGTTATTATCCACACCAAATTATTGAATGTCAGATGATGGAGCGGGTCTACAAGTATTTCTCTCAGATGGGTTATCTTGCCCCTCCGTTGTCGCCAAGGCAACTGCACTGTTGCCACAGCGTTATTTTCTGCAGCACCAATCAACAAAATGAGTTCCCTGTTCGTTCTGCTCGAGGCACAGCGCAGGCCCGACCAGGCAACCCCATATATAAGTAGTTAATGGTAGCCCAGTAAGCCATCATACTGCTGGTAAGTGGGCACAAACTGCGATGATGGACACACACACACACACCACTCAGATGTCCTGGGAACCTTTCCAGTGTGACCCTGAACAAGGCCACCATAGGTCCTCGCACGTCCACCGCTATATGTATTTTGTCTGGTCAAATACCCTCAACCATCAACCAGACCTTTTGTTAATCATATGTCGCAGTATATCGAACCCACAAGGGGCGACCTTACAGAGGATCTGACAATGAGCACTGTGGCAGAACACCAAAGGTAACAGTTGCTGTGTGTCCGGATCGATGGATGTCCTTTAGGTCTGTGGGGTAAACCATAAAAACATTGACGAGATCCCGCAGTCCATCTTTTTTTTAAGGTTTAGGGTCAGTGCAGGTCACTGTTATGTGTCTATTTCCTGTTTGCTTTCCTGTGCTTGCTGGGAGAGGGTGGAGCTGAGACTGCCCCAACCCCTAAACCCCCCTGCTACACAAGAGATAAATGAACACCCCCACCACCCCCTCACCCAGTGGCTTTCTGAGAATGTGTTGTGCCTCAGAGCACAGGGCAGATTAAACCAAAGGTGAGCAATCATTTTGAAATCAGCCAATGGTTATGAGGGAAGGGGCAATGCGTTAATGACCCCTCCTCCACTGTAGCGACGTTATGCTCGCTGGAGGGCTTCCTCTGCTTCCCGGTCCTCACAAACCACACACTGTCCTCACAAAACACACACTGTCTTCACATAAGACACACTGTCCTCGCAAACCACACGCTGTCCTCACAAACCACACGCTGTCCTCACATAAGACACACTGTCCTCGCAAACCACACGCTGTCCTCACAAACCACACGCTGTCCTCACAAACCACACGCTGTCCTCACAAACCACACGCTGTCCTCACAAACCACACGCTGTCCTCACAAACCACACGCTGTCCTCACAAACCACACGCTGTCCTCACAAACCACACGCTGTCCTCACAAACCACACGCTGTCCTCACAAACCACACAGTGTCCTCACAAACCACCTCATTGAGCCAACCACCCAGTGAGCTCTGATAGTAAAACCAATGTTTTTATAAATTAATGGACGATATACAAAATAAATGACTAAATAAACAAAGCTCCTTGAGTCTGATTTGGGTCTGATATGATGAAACCCTAAATAGAGGCTGTATACAAAGTGCACCAGGCAAGCTACAATTGCATAGCTTTTTATATCACTGTGCTGTGCACTGCCACAATAGTCTCTCCTGTCCACCATTTTGTAAAGCTGTGATTTGTGTTTATTTGCCTTGGCCCAACAACAATACTCAATTATTATTATTCGGTCCGGCATTTTACAATGTCCTCTAATGTGTGCTACTACTGTCTGTTCTACAGTCACTCCATTGACCGTAGAGACCTGTGGTGAATACCAAGCGTACAGTTAGCGTTAATATATTAAGTTTGCCAATATTCCAAACAGTAGTGTCAAAGTGAAGCTTTTTTATTACTTTTATGGGAAGTTATGGACTGGTGTCAGCAATCTGTCTCTCAGCCTTCTGCTACAGTTGACGGGTAAGAAAGAAAGTTTGGCACTGTAGAATTAAAGGCTGCAAATAGCGGCGGCCTGCCAATGAATACAATGACAATCTCACAGACCAATCTTTCAGTTGCACACACTATGTTCCAGCAGACATTCAAGACAAGTCATTTAAAAAAAAGAGTTAGAAAATGCATTTGTTTATCATATAGACGACAACAGAACTACGACACAACCCACTACAATCCCTTCGCAGTATGCAGACTGTACAGCAGCACCCTTGTCCCTTCCACACCCCGGAGGCCATTCCCCTGACATCATACAACTGCTGGCAGCTAATACTGTGTGTTTAATTCCTTGTTTAATTCCTTGTTGTCATTGTATTCATGCCAAGCCCTCCCCGAAGCAGATGTACTGTCGGCCATTTTCTCGACTAATTGCCCGGCTCTGGTGTAGAGAGGTCAGCCGTGTCCGACAACAGGCTCAGGCGGAGGAGCTAGGAGAGTACGGCTGTTCCTGTACAAGAAACCTCACACAAAGGGTGAACTCTGCAAATAACAAAGTACACAGGAGTATTCTTGGTTCTTTTGAATAGGCTCTGTCAGATAGGCGACAACATTATTTACAGTACTGTTTAAAGGCAGAGAGTTCTAAGAGAAGGCCATTACTGTACAAGCTCCTAAACGTTGTACTTTCCTATCTTCTACATAAGCCTTATTGGTTCTCTTGAACTGGCTCTGTTCGATACAGCACTGTATGTAGCCCATTGTTTGCAGATAAACACGTGTACCTCACACAGAGGGCAAACTCTGTACATAAGCAAGTACATATTAAGCCTCCTTGTTTCTTGGTTATGCTCGGTTAGATGCAACAGTGCATTGTTCTCAGATATTTCTGCTGCACTGTATCTTTAGTAGAACATAAATCAAACTCGGCTAGATAAGCAGGGAGCAGATGTTTGATAGTGGTGATCCAGAAGAGCATGTCTCCTGATATGATATGAATCTAATCAGTTCTGCTTGGATCATATTGCTGATTCATGATATTATCATCCCAGGCCCTCCAGGATTCCGCAAAATCAACAATTCCACGCATATTATGCGAGGGCTTGCAGATTTGAACAACCACCGTACTATTTCCACATAAAACGGTCAAATCGTCGCAATATCGCATAAAACGGACCAATAACCGCTGTACATAAAGAGGGCTCACAATTTCAACCAATCACCGCACATTTGCCACAAAATATGATTCAATCAAGCCACAAGTCAACAAACTTTTTTCCTAGTCAGCGCATTTCTGCCTGTGTCTGGTCCTTAATCGCTCTTAATAGCTCTCCAATAAAGGCACAATCCGCAATACATTTTTCAAACAAACGGCAACCCCACCACTTTGTTTGCTACATAACATCTGAGGGATCGGGCTGGAGGTACAGTATATGACTACTGACAAATTCATAGAGCTATGAAATCAAGGATGGAATCGTTAATTGAAATGACCATTGAACAGCTGTAAACATCGCAGATTGCCCCTTTAAAGGCCACTACAAACCCAGCTACTCTGGGCTTCCTCCCAGCACGTACTTTATGGGTACCAGCAGACACTCTCATCATTCAGTGTCTCCCTTGACTTTGTCATTGCCAGTGACCTCTTCCATCGAGCTAATTAGCCACAATTTAGTAATCACATGGCGGAAGTACTTTCCAATGGCTGTATAGCCCTACATCAGTAAGCAGGGACAATGTAAGTGTGTGTGTGTGTGTGTGTGTGTGTGTGTGTGTGTGTGTGTGTGTGTGTGTGTGTGTGTGTGTGTGTGTGTGTGTGTGTGTGTGTGTGTGTGTGTGTGTGTGTGTGTGTGTGTGTGTGTGTGTGTGTGTGTGTGTGTGTGTGTGTGTGTGTGTGTGTGTGTGTGTGTGTGTGTGTGTGTGTGTGTGTGTGTGTGTGTGTGTGTGTGTGTGTGTGTGTGTGTGTGTGTGTGTGTGTGTGTGTGTGTGTGTGTGTGTGTGTGTGTGTGTGTGTGTGTGTGTGTGTGTGTGTGTGTGTGTGTGTGTGTGTGTGTGTGTGTGTGTGTGTGTGTGTGTGTGTGTGTGTGTGTGTGTGTGTGTGTGTGTGTGTGTGTGTGTGTGTGTGTGTGTGTGTGTGTGTGTGTGTGTGTGTGTGTGTGTGTGTGTGTGTGTGTGTGTGTGTGTGTGTGTGTGTGTGTGTGTGTGTGTGTGTGTGTGTGTGTGTGTGTGTGTGTGTGTGTGTGTGTGTGTGTGTGTGTGTGTGTGTGTGTGTGTGTGTGTGTGTGTGTGTGTGTGTGTGTGTGTGTGTGTGTGTGTGTGTGTGTGTGTGTGTGTGTGTGTGTGTGTGTGTGTGTGTGTGTGTGTGTGTGTGTGTGTGTGTGTGTGTGTGTGTGTGTGTGTGTGTGTGTGTGTGTGTGTGTGTGTGTGTGTGTGTGTGTGTGTGTGTGTGTGTGTGTGTGTGTGTGTGTGTGTGTGTGTGTGTGTGTGTGTGTGTGTGTGTGTGTGTGTGTGTGTGTGTGTGTGTGTGTGTGTGTGTGTGTGTGTGTGTGTGTGTGTGTGTGTGTGTGTGTGTGTGTGTGTGTGTGTGTGTGTGTGTGTGTGTGTGTGTGTGTGTGTGTGTGTGTGTGTGTGTGTGTGTGTCCAGTCAGTATGATCTTCTATCAGTGATCAGGGACAATAGCCCATTAACAGGGAGCTCCCACTTGTTAGCCCAGAGTTACTGGGTTTGTAGTGGCGTTTGTGTAGTGTGTGTGTGTGTTTGTGGTCATGCACCCACCAGAAAAGGAATTCCGTGACCCAGGAAATAAAACTGCAAAGTCTCAATATCATTCTGGAGATCATTTTATGAATACACTCTGTGTGGTTCAAAACGTAAAAGTTACACATTCATTTCGAAATCATAGCGCATTTTAGGTAATTTCCCCAAGCAACATTTTGTTGCCATGTTACATCGTGGTTACAATCGTTACACACGGTCCGGACCGTAACGAAAGAAGCTGTTGAAATCAAATCAAAGTCAAATCAAATGTTATTTGTATACTACAGGTGTAAACCTTACGGTGAAATGCTTAATTGCAAGCCCTTAACCCACAATGCAGTTCCAGAAATAGAGAAGAAAATATTTACTAAATAAACTACAAATAAAATAAAATTAATACAATAAAATAACAATAACGAGGCTATATACAGGGGGTACCGGCACCGAGTTAATGTGCTGGGGTACAGGTTAGTCGAGGTAATTTGCACATGTAGATAGGGTTAAAGTGACTATGCATAGATAATAAACAGCGAGTAGCAGCAGTGTAAAAACAAAGGGGGGTGTGTCAATGTAAATAGTCTGGGTGGCCATTTAATTAATTGTTCAGCAGTCTTATGGCTTGGTGGTAGAAGCTGTTAAGGAGCCTTTTGGACCTAGACTTGGCGCTCCGGTACCGTTATCCATTTGGTAGCGGAGAGAACAGTCTATGATTTGGGTGACTGGAGTTTTTGAAAATTTTTGGGGCCTTCCTCTGACACAGGCCCTGGATGGCAGGAAGCTTGGCCCCAGTGATATACTGGGCCGTTCGCACTACCCTCTGTAGTAACTTGCGGTCGCAGGCAGAGCAGTTGCCATACCAGGCAGTGATGGAACCGGTCAGGATGCTCTCAAACTTTTTGAGGATCTGGGGACCCATGTCAAATCTTTTCAGTCTTCTTTGTGGGGAAAAGGCGTTGTCTTGCTCTCTTCACAACTGCCTTGGTGTGTTTGGACCATGATAGTTTGTTGGTGGTGTGGACACCAAGGAACTTGAAACTCAACCCATTCCACTACAGTCCCATCGATGTGAATGGGGGCGTGTTAGGCCCTCCTTTTCCTGTCATCCACAATCAGCTACTTTGTCTTGCTCACGTTGAGGGAGAGGTTGTTGTCCTGGCACCACACTGCCAGGTCTCTGACCTCCTCCCTAAAGGCTGTCTCATCGTTGCCGGTGATCAGGCCTACCATTGTTGTGTCACCAGCAAACTTAATGATGGTGTTGGAGTCATGCTTGACCACGCAGTCGTGGGTGAACAGGGAGTATAGGAGGGGAATAAGCACGCACCCCTGATGGGCCCCCATGTTGAGGATCAGGGTGGAAGATGTGTTGTTGCCTACCTTTACCAGCTGGGTGCGGCCCGCCAGGAAGTCCAGGATCCAGTTGCAGAGGGAGGTGTTTAGTCCCAGGGTCCTTAGCTTAGTGGTGAGCTTTGTGGGTACGCTGGTGTTAAATGCTGAGCTGTAGTCAATGAACATCATTCTCACATAGATGTTCCTTTTGTCCAGGAGGGACAGGGCAGTGTGGAGTGCGATTGAGATTGCGTCATCTGTGGATCTGTTGGGGCGGTATGCAAATTGAAGTGAGTCTAGGGTTTCTGGGATGATGGTGTTGATGTGAGCCATGACCAGCCTTTCAAGGCACTTCATGGCTACCGACGTAAGTGATACAGGGCGGTAGTCATTTAGGCAGGCTACCTTCGCTTTCTTGGGCACAGTGACTATGGTGGTCTGCTTGAAACATGTAGGTATTACAGATTCGGTCAGGGAGAGATTGAAAATGTCAGTGAAGACACTTGGTCCACGCATGCTCTGAGTACACGTCCTGGTAATCCGTCTGGCCCCGCGGCTTTGTGAATATTGACCTGTTTAAAGGTCTTGCTCAAATCGGCTATGGAGAGCGTGTTTCTTGCCTCAAAGCGAGCATAAAAGACATTTAGCCCATCTGGGAAGATCACGGCTGGGTTTCCCTTTGTGGTCCATAATAGTTTGCAAGCCCTGCTACATCTGACGAGCATCAGAGCTGGTGTAGTAGGATTCAATCTTAGTCCTGTATTGACGCTATGCCTGTTTGATGGTTCGTCTGAGGGCATAGTACTGTCACTGTGGGGACGACATCATCGATGTACTCATTAATGGAGCCGGTGACTGAAGGGGTATACTCCTCAATGCCAGTGGATGAATCCAGGGAACATACTGTTCTAGCAAAACAGTCCTGTAGCATCCGCGTCATCTGACCACTTCCATATTGAGCAAGTCACTGGTACTTCCTTCTTTACTTTTTGCTTATAAGCAGGAATCAGGAGGATAGAATTATGGTCAGATTTTCCAAATGGAGGGCAAGGGAGAGCTTTGCATGTTTCTCTGTGTGTGGAGTAAAGAGTTTTTTCCCCTCTCTGGTTGCACATGTGACATGCTGGTAGAAATTAGATGAAACGGATTTAAATTTAGCTGAATTAAAATCCCTGGCCACTAGGAGCGCCGCTTCGGGATGAGTATTTTCTTCTTTGCTTAGGACTTATACAGCTCGTTGAATGCGGTCTCAGTGCCAGCATCGGTTTGTGGTGGTAAAAAGACGGCTATTAAAAATATAGATAAACTCGCTTGGTAGATAGTGTGGTCTACAGCTTATCATGAGGTACTCTACCTCAGGTGAGCAATACCTCGAGACTTCCTTAATATTAGACATCGCGCACCAGCTGTTATTGACAAATAGACACACAACACCACCCCTCGTCTTACCAGACATAGCTGTTCTCCCCTACCCAGACAATTGTATATTATCCGTGTTGTCGTTCAGCCACGACTCGGTGAAACATAAGATATTACAGTTTTGACTGTCCCATTGGTAGGGTAGTCTCGAACGGAGCTTATCCAGTTTATTCTCCAGTGATTGCACGTTGGCATGGAACGGATGGTAGAGACGAGTTACCCACTCGCTGACAAATTCTCTCAAGGCACCCCAATCTCCGCCCCCTATACCTCCGTCTTTTCTTCACGCGACTGACGGTGATTTGGGCCTGGTCTCGGAGAAACAGTATATCCTTCTCGTCGGACTCTTTAACTTCACTAGGGTAGGGAGCAGCATTCAGAATTTTGGATGAAAAGCGTGCCCATATTAAACTGCATGCTACTCAGGCCTAGAAGCTAGGATATGCATATATTTGGATAGAAAACACTCTAAAGTTTCCAAAACTGTTAAAATAATGTCTGTGAGTATAACAGAACTGATATGGCAGGCGAAAACCTGAGGAAAATCCAACCAGGAAGTAGTATTATTTTGAAAGGCTGTTTTTCCATTGAAAGTCTATCCACCATACAAAGACCCAATTCATGATTTCTATGGCTTCCTCTACATGTGGCCAGTCTTTAGGCATTGTTTCAGGCTTTTACTCTGAAAAATGAGAGAGATACAGCACTTTCAATCAGTGGCCAGTGGAAATTTCCAGTCATGAGTCTTGCGCCTGATCGGGAATGCGCCTTTCTTGTTTCTCTTTTTCTATTGACGAAGCTTTTGTCCGGTTGAAATATTATTGATTATTTATGACAAAAACAACCAGAGGATTGATTTTAAACATCGGTTGGCATGTTTAAAAGAAGTGTATCTTTAAAATGGTGTATAATACTAGTATGTTTGAGGAATTTTAATTATGGGATTTCTGTTGTTTTGAATTTGGCGCCCTGCAATTTCACTGGCTGTTGTTCGAGGGGAGTAATCGCTATTCTGATATCCAGAAGCTCCTTTCGGTCATTAGAGACAATAGCAGCAACATTACAAAGTTACAAACAATCTGGGGAAAAAAACACAAAATAGCACAGTTAGTTAGGAGCCCGTAAAATGGCATTCATCACCTCCGGCGCCATTTTCTCATTATTATTGAAACGCGCTAAATTGATTTTTCTCAGATGCCAAAACAGCGCTTTACAGTACGTAGCTGACGGGACTGAATATTTCCTCATTTTGGAGTTCATCTGGATCAGTGAAGTACCAGTAACATGTGTTGCTTGAGCTTATGCAAGGACAAACACCAAACGCACAATGAGTTATTGTGTTCTGTGCGGCAGCATGCAACAAAAGTAACCGAGGCGAAAGATAGCAACGTCGGGAACGTTGCTTGGCAATTAAATACTAAATATTGTAACTTTGATACAAGTTTTGAATCAGACAGTGTTAATGCTCATAACATTATATACACAATATTGTTGAATCTTGCAGGTTTTGTTTCACGGAACAACAGATTTTTGATGGGTGGCCTTTGGACTACAGGAGAATAGAAGCGTTATATAAATCACACTATATAAAGTTTGCCGAAAGCTGTAACCTCCAAAGTGAGAGGAGGAAAAAACAATTCCAGGTTTCATTTTACAAGAGGAGGTGTACAAAATCAATAGGCTGAACATGGGCTTATTGCCAGCCTGCTGTGGGAAAAAATGAAAAATATAAGAAGATAACAAAAAGCAGCAGGTTTTCTTCCCCAGATCTCTGGGTTCCAAATTGCACCCTATTCCCTACATAGTGAACTACTTTTGACCAAAACCCAATTGGTACTGGTCACAAGTAGTGCGCTATATAGAGAAAAGGGTGCAATTTAGGACAAACTTCTGAGTACTAGTCCTAACTCTGGGTTATATCCCAACTGCTGCAACACAGCAGGGTTATTCAATGTGCCAAGCCAACACGCACACACATGCACACACAGCAGGTACGCAATTAATGTAGGTAGAGGTAAAGGAAAGGCCCAGCTAACTAGAAATGTAAGATTCACTAAATAACACCCCTTAAGCACGTTACTCTCCCTTCTCCCCTTCGCTGGTATAGAGAGAGACATTGCTTCAGCATAACACGCAGGTGTTCATTTCACTCACACTCCCATTTCTGAGTTTCAGACAGTGAGAAAGAGGTTCAGACATTTCCAGAGTGCGTATTATACATCCTAATGGGTAGTCGGCTACTGCATCTGTTGTCCTATTTGAGTTGACCGATGCAAAGCACATATCTGGACAATTTGACAAGGAATTACCATAACATGTAGTTTGTTACTGTATCCGTTTTATCCCTCCACCCTATTCTAAAACCTATTTATAACCCAATCAACCCGGTGCAATCAACTATTGACAATCAATCACTCTCCATGGCGCCATATAACTCCCATCTTCCATCCTTAAGAGCCCTGGTCAACAGGTGTGCACTGCATAGGGATTAGGGTGCCATTTGGGATGCAGGTAAGGTAACCGGGTGAGGGTGGAGCTGCTCTGCTGTGGTCTGTCAGTGAGGACAGGCATCAATAACCAAAGTGGAGGCCTTTAGGTGTAATTGTGTTGGAGGGGTCAGGGGAAGGTCAGGCGGGCATTTCACCAGCTCTGCCCCTGTCTAATGAACAGAGCAGAACACACACACACAAGCACGAACATTGTGTACGCAGAAACTTATGCACGCGCACACACGCAGGCAGGTCGGGACACACGCATGCGCACAAGCAAGTACAGACACACACACACACACACACACACCATGCACAACCCCTCCCCCACACCCACACATCACTGACATTGTCCAATCCCAGGCCCCATTTCCTCTGCCAATCAAAACCCTGCGTGATGGATCTAAAGTAGATCCCAACAGTGCCCGAGGTCCACTGACTGACCACACACGGACGCAACACTACCCAGCCACAGATATCACTCACTCAGTCATTCACCAGTAGGTTGAGTTGGAAGATGATTGGCTTAAACAGAATTGGTGACTACAGGTGCAGATGACTACGATGTGCAAAAGCAGAACAATTGAACACACATATTTTCTGTTGTCTGAAGTCATCTTTTTCAAGAGCTGAGTTCAAAGAATGAACTTGTGAGACAAATACAGTGTACAATCTGTGTCCAAGGATCTGTGTCCAACTTGTGTCCAAGTTGATATTCATTTGGTATTTCATGAATTCCCTTTATTGAATGAACGATGCTAATTAGCAAACCTACAATGTGCACACCATCACACTATGTCGAGTACACTTTGCATCCAATAGACACACCAATTGAGTGGAGAGCCAACCTAAAATGAAATTAGAAAGGAATGATTTGGCTACGGTTACATCAAGAGCAGGCTGTGCCAAATCAATGTATTCTTTCCAAATAAGAAGCTTCACTGCATCAGTCATGTAATTAAAATAGTATCGTAATGAGATTAGGGAAGCTGGCTGAAGAGAGTTGAGAGAGAGTTGAGAGAGAGAGTTGAGAGAGTTGAGAGAGCGAGAGAGAGAGCGAGAGAGAGAGAAAAAATATATACAGTCCTTTCAGAAAGTGTTCACACCCTTTGACTTTTTCCACATGTTATGTTACAGCCTGAATTTAAAATGGATTAAAACTGAGATTTTGTATCACTGCCTTTCACACAATACCCCATAATGTCAAAGGAGAATTATGTTTTCAAACATTTGTACTAATTAATTAGAAATTAAAAGCTGAAATGTCTTGAGTCAATAAATATTCAACCTCCTTGTTATGGCGAACCTAAACACATTCAGGAGTAAAAATGTGCTTAACAAGTCACATAATAATTTTCATGAACTCACTCTGTGTTTAATAAGAGTGCTAAACATTGATTTTGGAATGACTTCTTCATCTCTCTAACCCACACATACAAATATATATGTAAGGTACCTCAGTCGAGCAGTGCATTTCAAACACAGACTCAAGAGAAAAAACAGGGAGATTTTCCAATGCCTTGCAAAGAAGGGCACCTATTGGTAGATGGTTCAAAAAATTAAAAGTTAATTACACTTTGGATGGTGTATCAATACACACAGTTACTACAAAGATACAGGTGTCCTTCCTAACTCAGTTGCTGGAGAGGAAGGAAACCACTCAGGGATTTCACCATGAGGCCAATGGTGACTTTAAATTAGTTAGAGAGTTTAATGGTTGTGATAGGAGAAAACTGAGGATGGATCAGATCAATAACATAGTTACTCCACAATACTAACTTAAGTGACAGAGTGAAAAGAAGGAAGCCTGTACAGAATACAAATATTCCAAAACATGCATGCTGTTTGCAATAAGGCACTAAAGTAAAACTGCAAAACATTTAGAAAAAAATAACTATGTCCTAAATACAAAGCGTTATTTTATTTTCAATACATTTGCAAATAATTCTAAAAACTTGTTTTCACTTTGTCATTATGGGGTATTGTGTGTAGATGGGTGAGAAAGACAATCAATTTTGAATTCAGGCTGTAGCACAACAAGATATGGAATAAGTCGAGGGGTATGAATAGTGTACTTTTTCACTGTATAGAGCAGAATGAGACGCCTGCATTGTGTAAAAATAACCTGTCCAATTACAGAGGCAGAGTCAGTGGCCCCCATTCCCCATCCCTGTCCACCATACTTTACAACACAACCTACTCACTAGAACCTCTCTCTCTAGTTAGCAAACAAGTTATACGCACTTATTTCCCTGATTGATCAAAACACATTTTCTCGTTCTCTCTCTCTTGTCTCTCTGCAGCAGACATATAGTGAGCAATATGTTTGGAACATCAAATCGCAACACATTTAGAAATCGTGAGAATTGTGAGAATCGCAATGCATATCGTATCGGCACCTGAGTATCATGATAATATCGTATCTTGAGGTCCCTGGCAATTCCCAGTCCTACTGTCCCTTATAAAGATAGATCGTTCTGTCAATATCCTATGTGCTGGCTAGCATGAGCTCTCCCAGCCATTTACCAAATGACACCCTATTCCCTATATAGTGCACTACTTTTGATCAGGGCCCATAGGGGCTCTGGTCAAAAGTAATGCAATATATAGTGAATAGGGTGCCATTTTGAACGCAGACCCACTCTCCCGCTCTCCATGGAGGGCCTGGCTGTATGACTCTCCATTCCTGGCAGAAATAAGTATTTAATGCTTGCCCAAGAATCTACGAGTGCTGCTGTTTCCATTATCCATTTAGCAGGCTCTAAAAGGAGGATTTATTCCTTTAAATTAGCTCCTGTATAACATGATTGTATCATGGATCATAAACTTTAAGTCAATACAGGACGGGCGGATAGGAGGGACATTGTGGTTATGGAAAAAGAGAAATCCCTGACCTTGCATCCCAAATGGCACCATATTTCCTATATAGTGCACTACTTTTGACCAGGGCCTTCTAAAGCGCTTGTCAAAAGTAGTGCGCTATACAGGGAATAGGGTGCCATTTGTGACGCAGTCCCTCTCTCTCTTCCTCCCCAAGAGTATTCAGCCAGGTCGGGGATGTGTGGGTAGGGCAGCAGCTGTTTCAAACAGAACTTTATCTTAGGCCTCCTCCATATAGCTACAACCTCTGCAACCAATGTCCCACAGTAGCCATTTGCTCATTGGCCTATTACTTTCAATAGGCGTGTCAGTAATTGGCTATTTCACACATGTAAGGGTTGAGCTGGCAGAGGGTAAAGGCCAGGCAACCAGCCTGTCAGTGCCGGGTTCCACAGTCATCCATCAATTATGATCAGGCACTGGGAGAGCGACCACGGCCCTTAGCAAGGCACTCTGTCAAGCCCCATTCCAGCCTCCTAGTATCCTAGTATCCTCCTAGTATCCCATCCATTAAAATGTGCGTGTGTATGCATGTGTGTGTCTGTGTGGGTGGGTGGGTGATTGTGCGTGCGTGCGAATGGGTGGGTGTGTACAGCAGTCATAGCCCAGAAAAGCCCACCATCAGACCTCTCAGAGATGGAACACAAAAAAAACGTATTCTATTCTTCGGACTCAGGGACTACTTTTCCTCCTTTGTCTCTATGGCTACCAGCTACCATCTGCCAGTCACCCACCCACCCACAGATTGGCTCTCCTTTATTTCGACTAGATCAGAAATGCCCTTTCATCCACATTAGATGGATTTATGATTATTGTTTTGTTTGTGTTGTTCTGAATCTGAAGGCGATGGAATGAATCAGCCGATAAGCTGGTTGGCAGCCTTCTAAAACTGTCAGCTAAAACACAGCCTTGTTTCTGTACACAAATTAAAACAACTCATCTGGCAATGAGTGATGGTTGTTTATCTAGAGCCTTCATTCGCATGCACGTTGTTGTTGATTTAGTGTCTGGGAAAGGCGCTCAGTACTACATAGGCACCATTTGAAAGGCAGCACCTGTTTGATGCTATAGTTCACCCATATACAGTTGTTTCGATTTTTTTCCCCGTTCCATTCTCTCCCCAATTTTGATCTCGTCTCATCGCTGCAACTCCCCAACGGACCTGGGAGGCGAAGGTCGAGTCATGCGTCCTCTGAAACATGACCCGCCAAACCGCGCTTCTTACCGCCCGCTTAACCCGGAAGCGAGCCGCGCCAATGTGGCGGAGGAAACACCGTTCACCTAACGACCACCCTAGACCCACTTTAATTTGCATACTGCCCCAAAAGGTCCACAGACGATGCAATCGCCATCACACTGCACACTGCCCTATCCCATCTGGACAAGAGGAATACCTATGTAAGAATGCTGTTCATTGACTACAGCTCAGTATTCAACACCATAGTACCCTCCAAGCTCATCATTAAGCTTGAGGCCCTGGGTCTAAACACCGCCCTGTGCAATTGGGTCCTGGACTTTCTGACGGGCCGCCCCCAGGTGGTGAAGGTAGGAAACAACATCTCCACTTCGCTGATCCTCAACACTGCGGCCTCACAAGGGTGCGTGCTCAGCCCCCTCCTGTACTCCCTGTTTACCCATGACTGCGTGGCCATGCATGCCTCCAACTCAATCAAGTTTGCAGATGACAGGAGTGGGTTTGATTACCAACAACAACTAGACAGGAGGTGAGGGCACTCGGAGTGTGGTGTCAGGAAAGAAACCTCTCACTCAACAAAACAAAGGAGATGATCATGGACTTCAAGAAACAGCAGAGGGAGCATCCCCCTATCCACATCGACGGGGCAGCAGTGGAGAACGTGGAAAGTTTTAAGTTCCTCAGCGTACACATCACGGACAAACTGAATTGGTCCACTCACACAGACAATGTGGTGAAGAAGTTCAACCTCAGGAGGCTGAAGAAATTTGGCTTGTCACCCAAAACCCTCACAAACTTTTACAGATGCACAATCGAGAACATCCTGTCGGGCTGTTTCGTCGCCTGGTACGGCAACTGCTCCGCCCACAACCGTAAGGCTCTCCAGAGGGTAGTGAGGTCTACACAACGCATCACCAGGGGCAAACTACCTGCCCTCCAGGACACCTACAGCACCCGATATCACAGGAAGGCCAAAAAGATCATCAAGGACAACAACCACCCGAGACACTGCCTATTCACCCCGCTATCATCCAGAAGGCGAGGTCAGTACAGATGCATCAAAGCTGGGACCAAGAGACTGAAAAACAGCTTCTATCTCAAGGCCATCAGACTGTTAAACATCCATCACTGACACAGAGAGGCTGCTGCCTACATACAGGCACAAAATCATTGGCGACTTTAATAAATGGATCACTAGTCACTTTAATAATTCCACTTTAATAATGTTTACATATCTTGCATTACTCATCTCATATGTATATACTGTATTCTATAACATCTATTGCATCTTGCCTATGCCGCTCTGTCATTGCTCATCAACATATTTATATGTACATATTCTTATTCCATCCCTTTACTTAGATTTGTGTGTAATAGGTAGTTGTTGTGGAATTGTTAGATTACTTGTAATCTTACTTACTTAGATTACAATTGTTAGATTACTTAATTGTTAGATAATACTGCACAGTCAGAACTAGAAGCACAAGCATTTCACTACACTCGCATTAACATCTGCTAACCATGTGTATGTGACCAATAACATTTCATTTGATTTGCAGACGCCCGGCCTGCCACGAGGAGTCGCTAGAGCATGATGAGCCAAGTAAAAAAAAAAATGGCCAAACCCTCCGCTACGCTGGATGACACTGGGCCAATTGTGCGTCAACCTATGGGACTCCCGTACACGGCCGGATGTGATACAGCCCGGGATCAAACCTGGGTCCGTAGTGATGCCTCTAGCAGTGCGATGCAGTGCCTTAGACCGCTGCACCACTCATCATATGATGCACAATGCATGACACAGGGATGATTTCTGTATTTTTTAAAGTTACATATCTTGAAAACTTGAGTGCTGACAAGCTAAACAATTTAGGACTATGTCAACAATGGACTAATGAAACAAATACCAAAATATGGTTTTTGGGTGGAATTTCCCTTTAAGTGTGTCTTATACTCATATTCAGTGTTATATTTGACAACATCACATAAATCAATGTCCATTCAGTACAGCAGGGTAATCATATCTTCATGTCAACACGAGGGATAAGTATACATGTTCATATTTATGAAAAGGGAGTGAGTGAGGGCCATCTCTGCTCCCTCCCTTTAGCTCTCCCACTCTCCCTCCCTCTCTCCATCTCTCCCCCCCACCCTCCTTCCTTCCCTCCCTATCTCCAGTAAAACTTTGGTAGTCTTTATAAAGGAGTGTACAGCAGGTCTGTGCTGGTTGGCTAGCTGGGCTGCTGCTGAAAGGTAGGTAGTGAGAGGTGCCATCTATCACCTGAAACTGGCCTAAAGGTTTACCACACCATCAGCATCAGTGCCAGATGTTACCGTCGCAGCAGCAACACACACACACAGACGCGCACACACATGCATGCACGCAAGTAAACATTTCACTGTAAGGTCTACATCTGTTGTATTCGGCGCACGTGACAAATAAACTTTGATTTGATTTGATATTTGAGAGCCCTCCAAATAATACTAATGGTCATATATTTAGACTAATTCAACTAACTGTTGTGGTTTTTGGTTCTTCATCCAATATTTGGCAGCCATCAAATAACTATTTTGGTTTAGTTTCAAATAACTTGCATATATTCAAATATTATTTGGTTTTTCCTGAGAGGTATTCAAGATACTTTCAAATATTATTTGGTTTTCTGAAACCTGAAAATCAATTAAATGAGTTGCCTTTTCATTGAAACTCTATATAAACGAGTATTTCAAAAGTTTGAATTTTCAAATGACAAAATATAACCATTTTCTGCCCAGGTCAGCTGTTTGCCATTGTTGTCCTTCATGTGCACTCACCTACCCACTCTCTGGATATCCAGAGGCACACACACACAAAAACACACCAAAGCAAGCTATTGTCCTTACACATAAAATGCCCAGCCCAGTAGAGTGACCTCACCCCACCCAATAAAGCAAGGCAACGTACCATCCTATCACACACAATAGAATGGCCTCATCGTCAGGTTAATGATAGTCCCTGCTCCCCTCTGTCTTGAGGACACTGAGAGCAAGCAACATAGGTGGCCAGCTCACTGCCTGAGTAAAAACAGCACCACCTCCTCTGGTCCTTTATACCCTCAGGTTTAGTCATCAAAGACAGGGATGGCCAGCTCACTGCCTGAGTAAATACAGCACCAACCACATTGGGTCCTTCATACCCTAAGGATTAAGCATCATCGTGGACCAGCCTGTCAGACTGTCCTGTTCCTCTTCCCTCAATAAACATGCACTGGGTTGGTGGTTCTCCATTCGTTTGAGGAAGAAGGAGAGCTAATGTTGTAATACTTGATAAGCGCGTGTTAGCAGCACTAATTAAGCACTAATTAATAGCACTAATTAATCACAAGGATGCGAATAGATCAAGACATACAAATGTCAAAATGTGAAAACATCGATGAGGTTCAAGTGTTGGAATAAAGCGCAACAATTTTTTAATAAACAAGGTCTGCCTTCACACACATCACAGGCAAATTCCTTCACGAACACACGCACACGAGCACAAACACACACAAGATCGCACACACACACACACACACACACCAAGTGGTTGGATAAGTGGTTTTCGTTGTGCTATGTTTCTTAACTAAGCTGTCCAATTATGCGGTGGAAATGGCCGTATTAGAACATATAATAACCCCCGTTGAAGCATCTCAACCTCTAATTTGATGGATCACAGTTTAACGACCATGCTCTTGGAATATGTTTCACTGACTCGTTAATCTAGTAGGATTCAGAAAGAAGTGTTGCAGTAATGTACTGTACCGTTCCTCCCTGTGACAAATGGAATCAAACCAGGGCTGTCATGGAGCAGTAGTTTCCCCAAATCCATATTATTTTTGCAGTTGTAAATCTGAACCGTGTCAGTGGGCTGTGGTGAGGGGATTGGGGAGAACATGGACCCCTTCATGCTCTATATACAGTGCATTCGGAAAGTATTCAGACCCCTTGACATTTTCAACATTTTATTACGTTACAGCCTTATTCTGGGGCGGCAGGGTAGCCTAGTGGTTAGAGCGTTGGACTAGTAACCGAAAGGTTGCGAGATCAAGCCGACAAGGTAAAAAAAAATATGTCGTTCTGCCCCTGAACAAGGCAGCTAACCCACTGTTTCTAGGCCGTCATTGAAAATAAGAATTTGTTCTTCACTAACTTGCCTAGTTAAATTAAAAAAAATCTAAAATGGATTAAATTGTTTTTTTCCCATGATCAATCTACACACAATAGATCTGTCAGAGTGACCATTGCATTCTTGGTCAACTCCCTGACCAAGGCCCTTATCCCCCGATTGCTCAGTTTGGCCAAGCGGCCAGCTATAGGAAGAATATTGGTGGTTCCAAACTTCTTCCATTTAAGAATGATGGAGGCCACTGTGTTCTTGGGGACCTTCAATCCTACATACATTTTTTGGTACCCTTCCCTAGATTTGTGCCTCGACACAATCCTGTCTCTGAGCTCTACGGACAATTCCTTCGACCTCATGGCTTGGTCTTTGCTCTGACATGCACTGTCAACTGTGGGACCTCATATACACAGGTGTGTGCCTTTCCAAATCATGTCCAATCAATTGAATTTACCACAGGTGGACTCCAATCAAGTTGTAGAAACATCTCAAGGATGATCAATGGAAACAGGATGCACCTGAGCTCAATTTCGAGTCTCATAGCAAAGGGTCCGAATAGTTATGTAAAAAAGGTATTTCTGTTTTCTACTTGTAATACATTTGCAAAAAATTCTAAAAACCTGTTTTCGCTTTGTAATTATGGGGTATTGTGTGTAGATTGATGAGGATAAAAATGTATTTAATCCATTTTAGAATAAGGCAGTAACGTTACAAAATGTGGAAAAAGTCAAGTGGTCTGAATACTTTCCGAATGCAGTGTATGCTCCTATAGCATGTATACGGTTGAGATGAGTGAATGGTGATCCTACGGCTGCCTTTACATTTAACTCATGATCCATGGAGATTTAGCTCACCAGATGATCTATGCAGGCTACGCCGTTTATATTAGCCTACATGAGCCCGCCAATCTAGAGTATCTTGGGAATGGTGGATAAAATAATGTATGCTTTGTGACGGTCAGCAGGGAGACATAGACAGTGGCTTCAGAAAGTATTCACACCCCTTGACTTTTTTCACATTTTGTTGTGTTACAGCCTGCATTTGAAATGTATTACATTTATATTTTTTTCTCACTGGCCTACACACAATACCCCATAATGTCAAAGTAGGAAAATGTTTTTAGAAATGTTTACAAATGAATAAAAAATAAAAAACTGAAATGTCTTGAGTCAATAAAGTATTCAACTCTTTTGTTATGTCAAGCCTAAATAAGTTCAGGAGTAAAAATGTGCTTAACAAGTGACAAAAGAAGTTGCATGGGCTCACTCTGTCTGCAATAATAGTGTTTTTTGAACTCCCTCGGTCGAGCAGTGAATTTCAAACACAGATTCAACGTCAAAGACCATGGAGGTTTTCCAATGCCTCGCAAAGAAGGGCACCTATTGTTAGATGGGTAAAAATAGAAAAAGCAGACATTGAATATCCCTTTGAGCATGGTGAAGTTATTAATTACACTTTGGATGGCGTATCAATACACCCAGTGACTACAAAGACACAGGCTTCCTTCCTAACTCAGTTGCTGGAGAGCAAGGAAACCGATCAGGGATTTCACCATGAGCCCAATGGTGATTTTAAATCAATTACAGAGTTTAATGGTAGTTACTCCACAATACTAACCGAATTGAGTGAAAAGAAGGAAGACTGTACAGAATAAAAATATTCTAAAACATGCATCCTGTTTGCAAAAATCCTCTAAAGTAGTACTGCAAAAAATGTGGCAAAGCAATTCACTTTTTGTCCTGATGCAAAGTGTTATGTTTGGGACAAATCCAATACAACACATTATCACTCTCCATATTTTCAAGCGGCTGTATCATGTTATGGGTATGCTTGTAGTCGTTAAGGACTGGGGAGTTTTTCAGGAAAAAAATGTACGGAATGGAGTTAAGCACAGGCAAAAACCTATAGGAAAGCCTGACTCAGTCTGCTTTCCACAAGATACTGGGAGATTAATTCAATTTCAGCAGGACATTGGCCACATATACACAGGAGATGCTTACCAACAAGACAGTGGATGTTCTTGAGTGGCCGAGTTGCAATTGTGACTTAAAGTCAAAGGGTATGAATTATGATGACATTCATATCATATCAATGTAATTAAAGCTGGAATCCAAAATGGTGAAACTGACACGTTCGCTTGGGATATTACAACAACAACAAAGAAGTTACTGCAAACAACGAGCACAGTTTTTTTTTCTCCCTCAGACATCACTGCACGCACGATAGAACAGCAGAATGTGTACTGCAATTTATTTTTTACACACTGCTCGATTGCACCCCACCTCAGTTTCGTCCACAAAACAAAAACAAGAAACAAAGGTGCGGGGGCGGAAAGTGGTGCTGTTCCCCCCCAATGCTGATTCCATCTTTAACATAGAAAGTCATTCCTTTCATTGAAATTGAAACTCATTTGCATCACGCTCAAAGTTTTTTGCATGACAAAACTAGACATACCATGTGTAACAGTGATTAAAATATCCGTAGCTCGACTGCATATTCAACAACTGATTTCATGGCAAGACATAAAACACCCTTTTTCCCCCAAATATTAATTTATTAACACAAGTTAAGACCGACACCGCAAAGGTGTGAGGGACAAGAGAGGTCGATAAATTACGCCGACTCGTCGTTGTGGTGCCAAAATACAGTACATTTCAATTACATCCGTGTGAAATTGGATTTCCCGGGCGCATTAGGGGATTGAGAATCGTTGAGAGGTTTCACACTCCCTCCCTAGGTCCCATCCTTCTTGATACACTGCCTTGGTCACGAGACAGAGGCCTAGCCTGAGTCCCAAATGGCACCCTATTCCCTGTATAATACACTACTTTTGACCAGGGACCATGACCAGAGCCCTTTGGGCCTTGGTCAAGAGTAGCGCACTATATAGGGAATAGGGTGCCATTTCAGATGCAGCCCTACCAGACTGGCTGCTCCTGGTTGATATTTTACAACCATGCCCAATGCTCCTAGCTTCTACTAGCTCCTGCTATACTGGCGATGGTGGTGTTATGAGATCAATAACTCAACATGGACAGATGTGTTTTTTTCCCCTCTGCGAACAGCCACAGCTATGAGGGATTAATACAGATGATTACAGTTGTCTGCCCATTCTGAGGTTGTGTCCCAAATGGCACCTTATCCTTATGGGCCCTGGTCGAAAGTAGTGCACTATGTAGGGAATAGGGTGCCATTTGGGACGCAATCCAGAGCCATCTTCCTTCTTCTACCAGTGATTGGGTCCTCTCTTGACGGTCATTTTCTAGGCCCTTTCTGTCACGCCCCCGATCGATATTGTTTAAAGCCAGCGCTGTGTAGCTGTGTATTGTCACTGTAAATAATATTTGTAGACTCAATAAAGATGTCCGGGTCATAAGGTGGGTACGTGTAGGTGGTTTGAAGGGTCTTTTTTTACTATAGATGACATCTCGACGTGGGCTCGATATTGGTGATCCCCCCCCCGTCACTGAAAAGCAATATCTCTTATTATACATTTACCATGCAGTAACTGCAAATGTACTGCATGACTACTGTCTCTTTGGGATGGCCATAAGAGGCGGGAGCGAGTGAACAATTCCAGAAACAAAGGATATGCCCCGTGGTCCAAATGTGCTGTGTGGATCAATCTTCCCTATGGGGGTTTGAATAAACCACACCATCTTCTCAAGAATCAAAATATCTCCAGCATCTTTACATAAAGACATCCTCTCCAAGTATTTGTTGAAGAGGAAACATGCAGCGGATTGCCTCATGTGGGACCATAGAGACATCACTTCTAGTGGACATCCCCATTCAAGTCAACGTTCCATGTTGGGCAATTATATTTCTGTGCATGCGACTAGAGAGGATGGAGGTCTTGCCGCGAGGAACCATGAGGGACATTAACGCCAAGCATCCCTCGTTGGTTCCTTATCCTGATTGGTCAGGTCGTTGGACTGTTAATAACAGCTAATTGACACAGGGAGGGGGCGGAACATTCCATAGGGAACACTCTCCACAGGGTTACCTTAAACTACACATGACCCCGTCAGGCTAGTGACGCTTAACCCAGCGCCACTGTGTGAGTGCCTGGGTGCATGTCACATGACCCCGGGCCAGAGACACACAGACGTAAACGACTCAGATGGCACATGCAGTACTCATAGACAAACTTCCTTTTCTCCTCATGTCGTTCCCACCCTTCAGCTGACATTTTACTCGAAAGGAGATTTTTTTTCTTCGGTTTGCTGCACTGCTTTCTTTAAAACTTGAATGGACTTATTGGATTTAGTGAATGAAACTATGTATTTCGGTGGGGCAATTCTGAGAGACTTCATTCGCACAATAGGCTATCAATTGCCAGCCACTCCACCCATTGAGGCATGTAAAAGTCTCAAATAAATACATTGCCATTGGATTGCCATCCATCTTGTTTTTTTTAGGCATTTCAAGGTTTTATTGCTGGTCAATGGCCTTATTTAAAGCCTGTTAACCCACATGCTTCAAGGAACAAAGGACCATGTAAAGGCTAAAATAGAGGTAGAGACATTTGACGGAAAACTATTACTGTCACACCCTGGCCTTAGTTATCTTTGTTTTCTTTATTATTTTAGTTAGGTCAGGGTGTGACATGGGGGATGTATGTGTTTTGTATTGTCTAGGGGTTTTTGTATGTTTATGGGGCAGTGTCTAGTCTAGGTGTATGTACAGTGAGGGAAAAAAGTATTTGATCCCCTGCTGATTTTGTACGTTTGCCCACTGACAAAGAAATGATCAGTCTATAATTTTAATGGTAGGTTTATTTGAACAGTGAGAGACAGAATAACAACAAAAATATCCAGAAAAACGCATGTCAAAAATGTTATAAATTGATTTGCATTTTAATGAGGGAAATAAGTATTTGACCCCCTCTCAATCAGAAAGATTTCTGGCTCCCAGGTGTCTTTCATACAGGTAACGAGCTGAGATTAGGAGCACACTCTTAAAGGGAGTGCTCCTAATCTCAGTTTCTTACCTGTATAAAAGACACCTGTCCACAGAAGCAATCAATCAATCAGATTCCAAACTCTCCACCATGGCCAAGACCAAAGAGCTCTCCAAGGATGTCAGGGACAAGATTGTAGATCTACACAAGGCTGGAATGGGCTACAAGACCATTGCCAAGCAGCTTGGTGAGAAGGTGACAACAGTTGGTGCGATTATTCGCAAATGGAAGAAACACAAAATAACTGTCAATCTCCCTTGGCCTAGGGCTCCATGCAAGATCTCACCTCGTGGAGTTGCAATGATCATGAGAATGGTGAGGAATCAGCCCAGAACTACACAGGAGGATCTTGTCAATGATATCAAGGCAGCTGGGACCATAGTCACCAAGAAAACAATTGGTAACACACTACGCCGTGAAGGACTGAAATCCTGCAGCGCCCGCAAGGTCCCCCTGCTCAAGAAAGCACATATACATGCCCGTCTGAAGTTTGCCAATGAACATCTGAATGATTCAGAGGACAACTGGGTGAACGTGTTGTGGTCAGACGAGACCAAAATGGAGTTCTTTGGCATCAACTCAACTTGTCGTGTTTGGAGGAGGAGGAATGCTGCCTATGACCCCAAGAAACCATCCCCACCGTCAAACATGGAGGTGGAAACATTATGCTTTGGGGGTGTTTTTCTGCTAAGGGGACAGGACAACTTCACCGCATCAAAGGGACGATGGACGGGGCCATGTACCGTCAAATCTTGGGTGAAAACCTCCTTCCCTCAGCCAGGGTATTGAAAATGGGTCGTGGATGGGTATTCCAGCATGACAATGACCCAAAACACACGGCCAAGGCAGCAAAGGAGTGGCTCAAGAAAAAGCACATTAAGGTCCTGGAGTGGCCTAGCCAGTCTCCAGACCTTAATCCCATAGAAAATCTGTGGAGGGAGCTGAAGGTTCGAGTTGCCAAACGTCAGCCTCGAAACCTTAATGACTTGAAGAAGATCTGCAAAGAGGAGTGGGACAAAATCCCTCCTGAGATGTGTGCAAACCTGGTGGCCAACTACAAGAAACATCTGACCTCTGTGATTGCCAACAAGGGTTTTGCCACCAAGTACTAAGTCATGTTTTGCAGAGGGGTCAAATACTTATTTCCCTCATTAAAATGCAAATCAATTTATAAAATTTTTGACATGCGTTTTTCTGGATTTTTTTGTTGATATTCTGTCTCTCACTGTTCAAATAAACCTACCATTAAAATTACAGACGGATCATTTCAATGTCAGTGGGCAAACGAACAAAATCAGCAGGGGATCAAATACTTTTTTCCCTCACTGTATGTCTATGGTTGCCTAGATTGGTTCTCAATTAGAGACAGCTGTCTATCGTTGTCTCTGATTGGGAACCATATTTAGGCAGCCATATTCATTAGGTAGTTCGTGGGTGAATGTCTATGTCTTTACGTTAGTTGCTTGTGTCTGCACTTTTGTTTTATAGCTTCACGGTCGTTTGTTGTTTTGTATAGTTTGTCAGTGTTCTTCGTTTCGTTTTCGTCTTCAATAAAAGGAAGATGTATTGTTTTCACGCTGCGCCTTGGTCCTCCTCTCTTCAATGTTACGACGATCGTGACAATTACATATAATAGGCTATGCTTCAAACCGAAAATGTAATTAGTTACCAACATGCTGGAGTACTGCAAGTGTGATAAATATTGCTGAAATGAACAATTATATTAGGCACACTACTAGTGCCTGTAATGCAAAACATCAATGATAAGATATTTCTCATTACTGGTATCAATGTATGTATTATTACTGGTACACTCAGTGATTTCAATCACTCAGTGCATATAGTACATACCTATAACGTGCACGCTAATAACCGGGAAGCGAGTACAGGGAGTGAATTTAATAAATAGACGAACATGGAACAAAACAAGAGTAGAGTAACAGACATGAAAAGGTATAAACAGAAACAATAACGCCTGGGGAGAGAACCAAAGGGAGTGACAGATATAGGGGATGTAATCAGGAAGATGATGGAGTCCAGGTGAGTCTCATGAAGCGCAGGTGCGCGTAACGGCGGTGGCAGGTGTGCGTAATAATGTATAAACTGCCGACAACGAACACCAGAGAGGAGGAGTAGACGTGACAATACCTGTGAAGTACAGAATCTAAAGTGGATGGCGCACTGTAGCAATGGCAAATGAATACTCTCATTAATAAACCTGTGAGGAGTGACTGTTCATAATCACGAATAAACTTATACATTACCTGATAACCTGGCCACTATCTACATGAATTTGAACGTCTAGCACCTTAAGAGAGAGTTACAATGTCTCTCAATGACTCTAGTCTTAATTTAAACCCAACATTCAGAGAGGTTATGATTTGAATATCACTCTTGCAAGGTTTCCACGCCATAGTTTACAACAGGACGGTAGGTTGAGAGCTCTCAGAGTGAGCCACTCAGACCGGGGAGTTGAAGAGCAGAATGTGTCCATTTCTAACACGTTCTAGAAACGCTGTTATCTTAGAAAAATAACTGGCAGACTAAAAGAGCAGTGCCTCCCGCATGTGTTCTGTTTCATAAGTGAAACAAACATTGTTACAATCGTAAAAGGCTTCCATTTGAGCAAAGCATTTACGTCAACATATTAAAAGACGACCGTTAATAACTATGAAGAATAATGCATTCGCGTACAAAGGATCATCACAGCATCTATCTCAAGGCCATCAGACTGTTAAACAGCCACCACTAACATTTAGCGGCCGCTGCCAACAAACTGACTCAGCTCCAGCCACCTTAAAAATGGGAATTGATGGAAATTATGTAAAAATGTACCACCAGCCACTTTAAACAATGCCACCTAATATAATGTTTACATACCCTACATTACACATCTCTTATGTATATGTATATACTGTACTCTATATCATCTACTGCATCTTGCCATCTTATGTAATACATGGACCACTAGCCACTTTAAACTATGCCACTTTATGTTTACATACCCTACAGTACTCATCTCATAGGTATATACCGTACTCTATACCATCTACTGCACCTTGCCTATGCCGTCTGTACCATCACTCATTCATATATCTTTATGTACATATTCTTTATCCCTTTACACTTGCGTGTATAAGGTAGTAGTTGCGGAATTGTTAGGTTAGATTACTTGTTGTTATTACTGCATTGTCGGAACTAGAAGCACAAGCATTTCGCTACACTCGCATTAACATCTGCTAACCATGTGTATGTGACTAATAAATTTGATTTGATTTGATTTGATTTGTGCTTAGTACATAGAAGCTGGAAATGAACACCTGTCAAACAGACTACAATCAAACCCTACCTGTTGTTTACTCATAAATGTGTTTAGATGTGTTTGTGTGTGTGTGTTTAGATGTGTGTGTGTGTGAGTGTGTGTGAGCTTCCCCTCACCTCCCTGACACTGTCCCATCTCATGTATAATGCATGCAGTACTCCAGCCCTCACAGCTGGCTCTGATAATACCCTCAGATAGCTTCATTTATCTGGGTGTCAGGTAATGTCAGCTTTGGGTTGCAGCGATGGTCACGTCCTCTATCGGTTCTGAATCCCCACTTTACGCCCCACAGATAGCAGGTAAAGATGTCTCGTCAGCAGGTGTGTGTCTGTGTGCGTGCGTGCGTGCGTGCGTGCGTGTGTGTGTGTGTGTGTGTGTGTGTGTTGAACTCATTTCACTCCTCGTCTGGTGAAGAATTTCACACTTAAATCCTGACGCGAGACAGTTGACATTACCAATCATTGAATCATTCTTTTTTTTTGCATGTTTGTGTGGATGGGTCGTAGTGTATCATTATGGTAACAGCCTGCCAGAAGGTGAAGAGGGTCATCTGGAGAGGTTAGAGGTCAGCTAGTATCCTCTCTAAGGATCCACAGATACTTTTCACCACCCAGCTGCAATGATCTATAGTCTTTGTTTACATAATGCAATCTTCTCCGCAATTCTGTCACATCATTACAGCCCATCCATGAATGATGATGAAACGCAGACATTTCCAGAGAAACACAATAAAACAGGGGACAACGTTCTCTCTCTATAAGGATAACATCTGGTCATCAGTCCTATATGCATCCTTTCATTCGCTGAGTGGCTGGATAACCCAAGTGGGACAAATCCAGAGGTCTTATGATGGATCAGAGACCCTCCAGGCACTGGACTGACCCCTGACCCCTAACCTCTCTGAGGACATTCCCCCACACTTCTGGGGTCACAGTCTCTCTGATCTCTCACTTCTTACCTCTAACCACCAACTACCAGCAATGGGACACCTTCCATTAGAAGGAGAGGCCCAGGAGCATATGCAATAAGCCAAAAGGACGATGGGAGAGGATTAACCGCAGTCAGATAGCAGGATCAACTGGGTATTGGATTAATCTAGAACATTCAGCTGGCTCATTGTTGCTGATTGTTGATAGAGCAGGGAACCTTAGCCACATGTATTCGAATGTAATGCAATGTACACATACGATCTGCATCATTCTGCCATCCATCAGGTCATTTGAAAAGCACACCGTGTCATTAACATGTCTGGGTGAGTAAAAAGCAGTGACACAAATCAAAGGAAGGAGGCCGCGAGACACCCGCTCTCCATCTCCCTCCCATTCCCAGCATGCACTGATAAAGGGCACGGGTGGCATAAATTTACTGCTAAATGGGCGCCTGTCATGTAGAAGGTGAAGGATCACATCACTTCTCCGCCAGCAGCAGATGCCTGTGAAGGTCTAATGACGGTGACCTAGTGTGTGTGTGTGTGTGTGTGTGTGTGTGTGTGTGTGACACCCAACCTAGACAGACATCCCACACACACACGCCCACACACCCAGACCCAGGGTTAGGCAGACTCACACCCACACACTCCAGATGTGCCACAGAAGGAATCATTAGATACATTGATTCAACAGACCTTCAAATTAATATAGGTCTTATGGAAATCAGACAAGAACAATAAGAAAGAGAAGAGAGAGAGAAAGAAGGAGAGAGAGAGAGAGTGGGAGAGGGAGAAAGAGAGAGAGTGGGAGAGAGAGAGAGAGAGAGAGAGAGAGTGATGGTAAGCTAATTTGTCTTTAAGAAAGTAGTAGTAGTGTAGCTTCCTGTGAATAAACCCCCTATTTTAACCTCCAGCAACACACACACACACACACACACACACACACACACACACACACACACACACACACACACACACACACACACACACACACACACACACACACACACACACACACACACACACACACACACACACACACACACACACACTCAAATAAATGCTTTTAGCCAGGCGTATCTGCCTAACCACCTATTGGCCCAGTGGTATATGACTAGAGGGTGGGTGGGTGGATGGGTGGGGATATTTGTAAAGCCTAATTTGGGTAATGCAAAGTGACAAAAGAAAAGGGGCTCACACAATGCATTAATAAACCATCCATCATGGCGCTAACTGTTCAATGAGACCTAATGGGAATAAGGCTGGGTTCAGCCTCACACACGCACGCAAGCTCACACACATCACACCCACACCCACCCACCCACACACACGACTCGGCCCACCCTGGCAGGCTGTGAATACAGCTGAACTCACTCATCTGAACAGGGCCCTTCATCATCTCATGTCATCTCCCGATAATACTGATTGCATCCCAAATGGCACCCTATTCCCTCTATAGTGCACTACCGTTGACCAGAACTCTATGGGCCCTAGTCAAAAGTAGTGCACTACATAGGGAATAATGGTGCCATTTGGTACACAAACACTACCTTCAACTTCCAACATAAACAGTGGGAGTTTCAACAAAAACAGACTAAATGCATCATTTACAGACAAGATTATTGCGTGGGAAGGACACAAAGAAAAAAAATGGGATGTTTTTCTATTGGTAGGAAACGGGTCACATCAGTATCTCAAAGGATAAGCAAATTCATTATCTGCTTTTGGGTGGCGAGGGAGGACGGATTAGAGATCCCGTTATGCTGAAATGTGATTGAAAAAGATAGCACATCTCATTTCTCACACGCAGGCAAAATGTGATTTGATACACTGGTGCTGCCTTCCTTTCCTTCTCTTCCTGTTGCTGTTTCTCAGTTAAAGGCTGGCTGAACTTCCTGATTCGTCCTCATTTTAGATTTGGTTCATTAAGAAATGCCAGCAGCCATTACTGAATTCAAACGTGAGTTGGTTTTGCGGTGTGGTTTGATGTGGGTGTCTCTTGTGTGTGTTCGCAGGTGGGAAGAGTTAGCTCAATTATTTCACCAATTAGCTTCAGCTGGCTGGTGTGCGACCGTGGCAAAATTGATTTGACTTTGGACAGCCTATCATCGTCAATAAAGTATTACACAATATAAATTAGACAATATTTTCATGTTGCAAACCTTTTGGTTTTCTCATTAAATGCTTTAAAATTTCGACAATTTATAGTTGGTTTGAGGTTTTTAAGTCATTGAAATTTTGAGCGATTGGAATTTTAACATATTGTCCCGTGTACATTGTGTAATTTACAGACGGTCCTAAACAATCCCCGTAGGGATATCCAAAGTCGAAATTGACCATAGGCATTATGACCGGGTCGTGTGCAGCTGCACTCCGAATTGATGGTTACTTGTGAGCCGCCAGCTGTGGGCAGGATTAAAAAACTCAAACTTACTTTACCTTGTGATGCGGTCACGACCACAAGTCTCACAAAACTTTTGGATGAAACTGACTTCATGACTAAAAGGATCCTACTTATACTTTGTAGTCAAATTTGACAGCAGGATAAACGTTTCTGACTCACATCGATGCCCCATAGGCTGTTTCCTAAATGAGAAGATGTGTTTTAGGGGTAGTAGCTCTTTAAGCCCTGAAAGTAGAACCAAAACCATGGAATGTGACAGGGACCTAGTTAGAGATAATGTCAAGTGATATCATAGAAGATTTACATTTTGACTTTAAGTCTATGTCTATGTTTAAAGCAGTGGTCGCCGACCTTTTCTGAGTCAAGACCACTTTCTGAGTCAGAATGCAAACCGAGATCTACCACTCAGACTTAAAAAAAAAAAAGTAAGCTTATGCAACATTAACCTATTAAAAACAGTTCTGTAGCAATGACGTTTGTGCAGTAGGCTACAGGCCCGATACCTTATCAATGCATTGTGTCTTTACTTGAATTTCCCTGCCAATGTATTGTTGTTCGAACCATTTGAGGTAGTCTATATGATCACGCCGGTAATCGATCAGTTGTTGTGTTAGCTGAGTGATCATACATTTCAATAAAAAAGGGGAAGGGACACAGTCTTCCGGATGATGGAGAAACTCGAGTTGCACCTCATTATTCCTTCTCATTCACAAATTCATGCCGTTACTCCATTGACCAGAGAAAGTGAAATATTCCTCTATATTAAAAAAGACCCAAGCCGCTAATAATAACAACAACGCAAGCCTATAGATACACTTTCCTACTCATTCATTACTGCTGCACTGCTTGTTGTAGCGCTGAGTGGAAGTAGGAAAAGGCACATTTTATGGCTAATAAAAGTGTTGAATACAAAGTGTTGACAGTGCTGAGTAAGAACTTAAACACGAAGTCACTTATAAAAACAGCAGCTCTTTGCTGTATTTGTCGACAGTCTCTCTCTAGTCGTTGTTTTAAACGTTTTGAAATCTCACAGTATTAACGTTGCTGTAGCTTTCTTTTATGCCTGCTACGCTACTGCAGACACGGTAATCTGAACCATCCGATTGGCCAGCAGTAAGCCTATAGTGCACTTGACCTGCTCTCCAGGCCCGCCGGGAAGGCAGAGTTTGTATCTCCAGACACAAGAAATGGTTCAAAATGGGAACACTTCACCTACCCCACGCGCAGGGAAGCTGAACCAGATGCAACTACCGCCAACAGCCTGAAACGAATACAAAAATGAGGAACGTTTATCGTTGTCTTTTTATAGAAATGTTTGGCGCTCTACTAGGAATGCCGGTTGGTGACCAGTGTTTTAAAGTGTAATGATTCGTTATAGAAAGTATCACCAGACTAAAACGACATCATTGTAAAGAGAAGACCATTTCAGCAAACATTTTCAACACAGCATACATTTGGGGCAGCAGGTAGCCTAGTGGTTAGACCGTTGGGCCAGTAACCGAAAGGTTGCTGGATCGAATCCCCAAGCTGACAAGGTAAAAAGCTGTCATTCTGCCCCTGAACAAGGCAGTTAACCCACTCTTCCCCGGGAGGCCGTCATTGTAAATAAGAATTTGTTCTTATTAACTGACTTGCCTAGTTAAATAAAGGTTACATTTACAGTTTTTCTCAGTCGCTTTGGTGCATTTCTTAGATCAAAAGTGCAATTCTTGCTACTACTTGTACAAATTCCAAATCATCTAGTCACTTGTGCACATCATTAAAGCAATCTCTTATTCCTTTGAACAAATTGCAATTGATAATGTACAAGTGTCAGCTTTTTTCCACATTATCAATTGCTCATGTCATGTTGATCAAAATATAGTAGATGGTTCTCTGTTGAATAGTCTTACCCCTCAAAACATCTAGGCATTAGTTCCTTGCATAAGCCATTACATGCAAAATTGTTGAACTATTTGTAATAAACTGTCAAGCATAGTTTTACACATTTCTATTAGACCTTTTGTACAAAAACGTGAATTGATGAATCGTGCAGGTGAAATTGACCCTCACTCATGAAGGAATGTAAAGTGTTAGTTCAACCAACAATCAACCAGTTGTCTAAATTGCTCAAAGATGCATCTCATGAAGAATCAATTGGCAAGCATATATAGACAGACCACAACACAGAGTTGCATTTTTCCAATAATGGATGGACCAGGAAACGAACAGGGTCAACAGCCAAGAGGAGGAAGAAGAGGAACAAGGATGCGTGGTGGAAGGCAAAACAGAGGAAGAGGCAGAAGAGGACATTGGCGCATATCTGATGACATAAGGGCCACTATTGTAGACCATGTTATCAATCATGGCCTTACAATGGCTGAGGCGGGTCGAAGGGTGCAGCCGAATATTGGGAGATCAACCGTGTCCTCAATAGTTCAAACGTTTCGAAGAGAGAACAGGTATGTCCACCAATGCACTGTTACTGTATATAAGCAGTATACTGTAAACTTCCTACAATGCTTCATATTACAGTAGTCCACTTGTATTTCACAGCATACAGAAATATACTCTATACAGATACATACTGCACCTTACATGCACCCACCTGTATGTTTTACAGTAAAATGTGTGTTCGCATAGTTTTTGTCTATGTGAAAGTGTGCGATGCATCACTGCATTTTTCACATAGGACTGCAAGATTACCTCAAAACGGTGGCAGAGGACGCCTTTTCACACCTCAACAGGAGGAGGCTATTTGCACCATGGTCCGAGCAAACAATGCCATGAGACTCAGGGAAATACAAAGGATCATTATAGAAGACAACGATGTCTTTGAAAACATCCATACGGTTAGCATCTCAACCATCGACAGGGTGCTGCATAGAAACCAGATGAGTATGAAACAGCTGTACCATGTACCATTCCAAAGGAATGAGGACAGAGTTAAGGAGCTACGGTACCAGTATGTACAGGTAAAACATATATCTATGTAACTACTTTACAGCAACATTTTATAGTGATACATAGTACAGTAAGCATAAACTGCACACATTTCCATTGCTGTGGAAGGAACATGCAATATATGTACATTTTATGTCACTCTTCCTTACCAAAACAAACTCAACTGTTTGTTCTCGGATATTGCGTATAATGGAGTTGGAATCAAGTGAACCCTCTCACAACTTTACATACGTGGATGAGGCTGGCTTCAACCTGACCAAATGCAGAAGGCGGGGTCGGAATATCATCGGTCACAGAGCTACTGTTGATTTGCCAGGCCAACGGGGAGGAAATATCAGCATGTGTGCTGCTATTTCGGAGCATGGTGTCCTAACCCATATCCCCCTTATAGGGCCATACAACACCCAGCATCTACTCAACTTTTTAGAGAAACTCTACAGGGCTCACATCCCTGATGATGAGAGGGGTCTGTTTAGAGAGGATTTGCCAAAGTATGTGGTCATTTGTGATAATGTGAGTTTCCATCGATCAAACATCATAAGGCAATGGTTTGTGACCCACCCGAGGATGCTCATAGAATTCCTCCCACCTTATTCACCATTCCTTAACCCAATTGAGGAGTTCTTTTCAGCATGGAGGTGGAAGGTGTACGATCGTCAGCCACACACACAGATGACCCTGCTGGCTGCAATGGATGCAGCATGTGAGGACATCACAGTAGACGCCTGCAGAGGATGGATAAGGCATTCCAAAAGATTCTTTCCACGTTGCATTGGAAGGGAAAATATCCGGTGTGATGAGAATATGTGGGCCGACAGACAGGAACGTCTGGATGTGTAGAGACAGCACAACAGTGCTGCGGGCAAAATTGTGCGTTAGGGGTGGTTTCCTGTGTTTCTTTCTAATTTAGTTTTTTCCTTTGTGCTTCTTGGGTTGTCCAGTCTCTTTCAATCAATAACCCACATACAGTAATATGTAAATAGTACTGTTGAAATTGATATATGCCATAGAAGTGCAGCCTTGTGCATTTTCAATACAGTAACTGTCATCCAAACTGTAGCCTAAGTTTACATCAGGTAATACTGTCAAAGTACACAGTTACATTGACAACATGCCTAAACATTTTGACGACCTTGTTCGTGAACAATGACTCAATGACTTATCATTCTGATGACACTGACATGATCATTGGCATGAATATTTACTTTTGAGAGATGTACTAAGGATTCTTAGTGACTGACTAGCTTTAGAAACATATCTATTGTATATTGCAGTTTGTACAAATTGTTCTGAGAAATGCACTTATTATTTTGCACGTTAGGGATGATGTGAAAAATGCACCAAAGCGACTGAGAAACTGTAAACAAATCTAAAATGTAAGTGATAATACCCTCGAAGCCGGTGTTTGGAGGATATATTGGCACTGGTGTTGTTAGGCCTGAGATTAAGTCGAGGGCTGGAAAACCTTGCCAATATATCCTCCAAACACCGGTTTCGAGGGAATTATCACTTTTATACAACGGGTTGCCAACATATTCAAATAATGATTGACATATTTTCATTAAAAACATTATTTTGATGAATTTATTCATACTATTTCATCCTTCCACAAGATATAGTCCCAACACAAATCTAGGATTGCTACCCAAGCTGGCTGGTCATTTGTTCCATTGGTTCGGTTGCTAGAGACACAACCCAGTCGTTAAGTCTTTTTGTTCTGTATCTATGGACGCCACCCAGTCGTTCGTTCTAAATGTTCTATTGCCATACTGGCTGGCAACGTTCTTATCCCTGGCTTATCCCTGGCAAAAAGTACAGCCAGAATAACAGCAAAGTAGCTGAATTTGCATTTGTTTAAGCTGTTTTCTAGTGACATTTATTTGGATACATCCGTAACAATGAGCTAATGATACGCAATTTCGCCTGGCATAGAAAATGTGCTCTCTCGTCTGGACACTGTTGTTCAGAGGAGCTAGCCGACAACACAGCTACAGTAACACAATCACTTCAAACTGAAGCTGGAAAGACTGCAAACTAGCTGCACTTTGTTTCGTTTAACCTTTTTTCAATTGACATTCTTTATACAGTATATGTACATAAAAATGATGCCAGCTGATTCATGATTTCGGCTGGTGGAGAATCGCTGCCTGCCTGTCTGTCTCGTCCAGACTCCCGACACGTTCATTACTATGGGACAGCGGAAGATTGAATTTTAATATTGTGTCGTAGAGACAGACACCAAGGTTTATACAAATCCCCACTGTTGAAAACTAAATGTTAGTCGAAAAGAAATGTGAGATAATGTCTAGATGCTTTTTATAGTGGAGATTAAGTTTATAAATTGTCTGGCTGGGCTGATGAGACAGTGGATTGCGCAGTCAGATGGAACAGAGTAAATAGGCATTTTAACGTCATAGATTTAGACGGAGGTAACTTGTGGAATAGACACGGGCTGGAATGCGGTTTTAACCAATCAGCATTCAGGATTAGACCCACCCGTTGTATAATTCATCACATCAGCTGCAGTTGGCGAGAGCTAAACAGGTGACCTACAACAACATGTTCTATCTCCTCTTAGTACGACAAAAAGATCAATGCTTTAGACACACACACACACACACACACACACACACACACACACACACACACACACACACTTTTCTTAAACCCTCCCCATCCAGATAAACGTCAGGTAAATCAATAGGAAGAATACACTGTAGTACACGTCAGGTCTATCACACTTACGTTCCAAAATTAGTTCTGAAGCACATGGACACATCAAGGTTGGTGGAGCACACACTTAAGACACACGTTTCATCTCATCCTATCCACCTTGTATACAGTACAGAAGACCTGTGTTGAGGCCGTGTGTGTGTGTGTGTGTGTGTGTGTGTGTGTGTGTGTGTGTGTGTGTGTGTGTGTGTGTGTGTGTGTGTGTGTGTGTGTGTGTGTGTGTGTGTGTGTGTGTGTGTGTGTGTGTGTGTGTGTGTGTGTGTGTGTGTTGGGGTGCCAGTGTAACAGGGGGGGGCAGCATAAGGACACTACAGCACTGTGATCATGACAGAAGGGAGGCGTTGCCTATGAAGGCCCCTTATTTCAACTGTCAAGGAGCATTGGGTGACACACACACACACACACAAGCACACACGCTCTAGTATCCCCTGATAATCAATGTGACAGGTACTATACATAACACATATCCTTGCCTGTTAGTGGAGGTTCAAAGGCCACCATGACATGTCAATTCTGATGTATGACATGTGGAGGGCTTATTCCATGACGATGGGAAATAGCAATGCTAGAAATGAATATATTATATCCAGGGGCCAAAGTTTTATTAAATCTCTCAGCTACTCTGCCTGCCAGGCAATTTAGAGAAGGACTGGATGCTAGTAGTCAGAGTTGGTTTAGATTCTGGGTTCTCATAATAAACATGAACAATTTGTGGGTTCTTATTTTTTTCGTGCTCTCACACTGCTTTTTGCTGAAGGCTCCACTAGCTGGAGGTATTATACAGTAAGTATGGGTATTGGGTAATTTGGGCACAAGATGTTCTTGCTCATGAAGATGCGTAGCAAAGAGTTGAAATGTGAGCCTATTATACAGAACTGAAGAGGCATTCTTTTTGTGCAAGCTGGCTACTATCTCGAAAAGGACACTTACCCTCTCAAGGGATCGCCGCACGGTAAAGAGACGCAACACAGCACAGGGAACCGAGCAAAACAAGTATCAAGCACTACAGCCTACACTATATAGTCATAGTGTCAAGGTTATTGTCAACCCATATCTCCTCTCGTTCTCCTCTCTCCCATCTCTTACACCGGGGGAAGCGGGAGGGGCTTCAGAAACGGCACAAGGAGAAAATAACTACATTCCAGGATGGTTCTATTTGATACTTACATACCTTGAGTGTGCTGTGTGTGTGTGTGTGTATGTGCGTGCGTGCGTGTGTGGTAGGAGGCCTTTAGCAGGTCGCCTGGTTATCTCCAGAGCACAAGGCTAGGGCCATTGACTTTACGGGTGCCTGATTGGCAGCAGGCGGCTGATGGTTTAATGTGCTGATAAGGAACCGGGTTGGGCGCTTTCACCCCCTGCTTACCCTGCCTCCCGCTCTCTCTCTCTCTCTCTCTCTCTCTCTCTCTCCTCTCGGTCTCTCCCTTTCCCTCTCTACTCTCTTTCAATTCAATTCAAAGGGCTTTATTGGCACGGGAAACATGTTTGCATTGCCAAAGCAAGTGAATTAGAGCAAAAGTGAAGTAAACAATAAAGAATGAACAGTAAACGTTATACTCACTCAGGTTCCAAAGGACTTGAGACATTTCAAATGTCCTATTATGGCTACAGTGGGGAGAACAAGTATTTGATACACTGCCGATTTTGCAGGTTTTCCTACTTAAAAAGCATGTAGAGGTCTGTCATTTTTATCATAGTTACACTTCAACTGTGAGAGACGGAATCTAAAACAAAAATCCAGAAAAACATATTGTATGATTTTTAAGTAATTAATTTGCATTTTATTGCATGCCATAAGTATTTGAAAACCTACCAACCAGTAAGAATTCCGTCTCTCACAGACCTGTTAGTTTTTCTTTAAGAAGGCCTCCTGTTCTCCACTCATTATCTGTATTAACTGCACCTGTTTGAACTCGTTACCTGTATAAAAGACACCTGTCCACACACTCAATCAAACAGACTCCAACCTCTCCACAATGGCCAAGACCAGAGAGCTGTGTAAGGACATCAGGGATAAAATTGTAGACCTGCACAAGGCTGGGATGGGCTACAGGACAATAGGTAAGCAGCTTGGTGAGAAGGCAACAACTGTTGGTGCAATTATTAGAAAATGGAAGAAGTTCAAGATGACGTCAATCACCCTCAGTCTGGGGCTCCATGCAAGATTTCACCTCGTGGGGCATCAATGATCATGAGGAAGGTGAGGGATCAGCCCAGAACTACACGGCAGGACCTGGTCAATGACCTGAAGAGAGCTGGGACCACAGTCTCAAAGAAAACCATTAGTAACACACTACTCCGTCATGGATTTAAATCCTGCAGCGCACGCAAGGTCCCCCTGCTCAAGCCAGCGCAAGTGCAGGCCCGTCTGAAGTTTGCCAATGACCATCTGGATGATCCAGAGGAGGAATGGGAGAAGGTCATGTGGTCTGATGAGACAAAAATAGAGCTTTTTGGTCTAAAGTCCACTCGCCGTGTTTGGAGGAAGAAGAAGGATGAGTACAACCCCAAGAACACCATCCCAACCGTGAAGCATGGAGGTGGAAACATCATTCTTGGGGATGCTTTTCTGCAAAGGGGACAGGACGACTGCACCGTATTGAGGGGAGGATGGATGGGGCCATGTATCGCGAGATCTTGGCCAACAACCTCCTTCCCTCAGTAAGAGCATTGAAGATGGGTCGTGGCTGGGTCTTCCAGCATGACAACGACCCGAAACACACAGCCAGGGCAACTAAGGAGTGGCTCCGTAAGAAGCATCTCAAGGTCCTGGAGTGGCCTAGCCAGTCTCCAGACCTGAACCCAATAGAAAATCTTTGGAGGGAGCTAAAAGTCCGTATTGCCCAGCGACAGCCACAAAACCTGAAGGATCTGGAGAAGGTCTGTATGGAGGAGTGGGCCAAAATCCCTGCTGCAGTGTGTGCAAACCTGGTCAAGAACTACAGGAAACGTAAGATCTCTGTAATTGCAAACAAAGGTTTCTGTACCAAATATTAAGCTCTGCTTTTCTGATGTATCAAATACTTATGTCATGCAATAATATGCAAATTAATTACTTAAAAATCATACAATGTGATTTTCTGGATTTTTGTTTTAGATTCTGTCTCTCACAGTTGAAGTGTACCTATGATAAAAATTACAGACCTCTACATGCTTTGTAAGTAGGAAAATCTGCAATATCGGCAGTGTATCAAATACTTGTTCTCCCCACTGTATGTGCAGTGTTGTAACGATGTGCAAATAGTTAAAGTACAAAAGAGGAAATAAATAAACATAAATATGGGTTGTATTTACAATGGTGTTTGTTCTTCACTGGTTGCCCTTTTCTTGTGGCAACAGGTCACAAATCTTGCTGCTGTGATGGCACACTGTGGTATTTCACCTCAATAGATATGTGAGTTTATCAAAATTGGATTTGTTTTTCAAATTCTTTTTTGGGTCTGTGTAATCTGAGCGAAATGTGTATCTCTGATATGGTCATACATTTGGCATGAGGTTAGGAAGAGCGAGTCAGTTTCAACCTCATTTTGTGGGCAGTGTGCACATAGCCTGTCTTCTCTTGAGACACAGATTTAATGCCTACGGCGGCCTCTCTCAATAGCGAGGCTATGCTCACTGAGTCTGTACATAGTCAAAGCTTTCCTTAAGTGTGGGTCAGTCACAGTGGTCAGGTATTCTGCCACTGTGTACTCTCTATTCAGGGCCAAATAGCATTCTAGTTTGCTCTGTTTTGTTGTTCATTCTTTCCAACGTGTCAAGTAATTATCTTTTTGCTTTCTCATGATTTGGTTGGGTCTAATTGTGTTGCTGTCCTGGGGCTCTGTGGGGTGTGTTTGTGTATGTGAACAGAGCCCCAGGACCAGCTTGCTTAGGGGACTCTTCTCCAGGTTCATCTTTCTGTAGGTGATGGCTTTGTTATGGAAGGTTTGGGAATCGTTTCCTTTTAGGTGGTTGTAGAATTTAACGGCTCTTTTCTGGATTTTGATAACTAACGAGTATCGTTCTAATTCTGCTCTGCATGCATTATTTGGTGTTTTACGTTGTACACAGAGGATTTTTTTTGCAGGATTCTGTTTGCAGAGTCTCAATTTACTGTTTGTGTCATTTTGTGAATTCTTGGTGGGTGAGCGGACCCCAGACATCACAACCATAAAGGGTTCCATAACTGATTCAAGTATTTTTTGCCAGATCCTAATTGTTATGTCGAATTTAATGTTTCTTTTCATGGCGTAGAAGGTCCTTCTGGCCTTGTCTCTCAGATCGTTCACAGCTGCTCTCTCTCTATTCTCGCTACCCTGCTACCTTCTCTATTCTCGCTACCCCACTACCTTCTCTATTCTCGCTACCCCGCTACCTTCTCTATTCTCGCTACCCCGCTACCTTCTCTATTCTCGCTACCCCGCTACCTTCTCTATTCTCGCTACCTTCTCTATTCTCGCTACCCCGCTACCTCTTTCTCTCTCTTTCTCTCTCTCTCTGCTCTCTTCCTACTCACGCTACCTCACGTCCTCCCTATTTCCTACCTCCCTCCTTGCCTCCCCACCTTCCCGCTGACCCCCTTTGTTTCTCCCATCAAACCTGGCACAGGGACCGGTACACTGGTAAGGACATTGACTTTGCTGGCGCTGCTAGATTTTACACAGTGGAGGGGGAGGAACAAAAATACAAAACAGGAACCCCGCCCATAGAGAAGGAAGGAGAGAGAAGAGGATGGGGGAAGTCGGAGGTGAGCAGAAAACGCTTGTGTCTGTATTTATTGGTTCATGAATCAATATGGCTTTTGTTTTTACAGAAAGTTCTCGTCCATGGAGAGGAGTGAGTATCTATCACATCTTCCTGGAGCTGCTATAGGACTGTGGGAAGGTCACCACTGATAGCCTGGCCCGGTGTGTGTGTGAGTGTGTTTGGTTGTACTATTCTTGTGGGTACCAGAAGTCCTCACAAGGATAGTAAAACAAGGAAAATTGTGGGGTCCCCACAAGGAAAAAGGCTATTTTAAGCTTAGGGGTTAGGCTTAGGTTAGGGGTTAGGGAAAATAGGATCTTGAATGGGAATCAATTGTTTGGTCCACACAAGAATTGTAAAACAAACACCTGTGTGTGTGTGTGTGTGTGTGTGTGTGTGTGTGTGTGTGTGTGTGTGTGTGTGTGTGTGTGTGTGTGTGTGTGTGTGTGTGTGTGTGTGTGTGTGTGTGTGTGTGTGTGTGTGTGTGTGTGTGTGTGTGTGTGTGTGTGTGTGTGTGTGTGTGTGTGTGTGTGTGTGTGTGTGTGTGTGTGTGTGTGTGTGTGTGACAGCTGGGGTGATATGAGGGATATTTATAATTTCAAAAACAGACCATGGCAATGTCCCTGATTATATCACCTGATTTACCGCATGTATCTCATTCACAAAGCCCTTTAAACATCCATTAAAAACGACCTATAGGAAGAACCCTGCATACTGTATAGTCCCTGCTTTATGTTGATTTTGTGCACCATTAGGTCTATTTACACATAAGCCTGCTGACCTGCAGATCTCCTCCACAGTGATAAAACATGCCTCTTGTGGTTTATCAACCATATTATATACATTAAACACACATCAACAACCCTGAATGAGCTGTGTGTGTGGATACAGTACACTGGGAAATGCATACCTGAATAAGTGGTCTTTGACCCCAGTCAGTTGGTGAAGCCATAGAACAAACACTGAAAGAGTCTTTAAGATGTGAGTCAAAGTACAGAGAGCTGACGCATTGCGGAACAGACACCCAACAGCAGACAGAATACAAAGTGTCCTATTCCCAAGCAGAGAGTGTATACAGTACCCTACATTATTTCCCATCCATAAAAAGGATGAGTTGTACTGTATGCTCAGATCCATGGCACTGTGTTAATAGCCCTACCAGACCATCTCTGTCTGTAATTGACTGGTAGTCGTAAACAAATCTACTTTGAAACAAAAGTATACACATCACACGCATGCTTATGGGCTTAAAAAAAGAATAAACCTGTACCATATCAGATATAGAGTTGAAATGTATTAAATGTTTTGATTTCATCCCAAATAGTACACTTCATATACATCCCAGAAGACTGAAGTATAACAAAACCGTTTGACATAGAAACATCGGATCTTTAGCCAGTTTCTTTAAATAATGTTTATTAATTAGGAAATTAGGAAAAATAACATTCCACCCATGAAGCCACTAGAGGGCGATTTGTCTTGGAGATGTTCTAGAATCTAGATTAACAAAGACCACTCCACCCTCTCAACAGCCCAGCCCAGCCCCCTGTCTATAGAGATACATATATATTGATTAATTAATTCATCTATTTAATTCTGTGGCCCTGTCTAGCAGCAACATCACCTCTGATTAACATCAATTAACTGCAAGGAGAGATATGCAGATGCCCTGTTTTTATGCTAATGCTATCTGCTACTCCCACCGCTGGCTAAGAAAGGGCTTTATCGCTAACCATTGTGATAGGATTATTTGTCAGTCAGTCAGGAGAGGAAAGGAGGAAGGAAATCAGAGAGAAAGAGAGGGAGAGAGAGAGAGGAAGTCAAACAGACACCGCTCATGCATACTGTACATGGGGGGAAATGAAGCCCCAGCGTTTGATGTCATCAGTAATATATCTGTCTGGGATATCACTTAATTATCATATGCCAGCAGAGTGCAGGGATGTTGTTGGAGATGGGAAGTGCAATCAGCTGAATTTAGATTGCGTGTTGCCTGTACGTACTATCATAGTGGACATCAATACAATGTGATATTATTCAAGAGATGTATGAAATAATCAGATTTTTCCTAGCCTTACATTTTCATTCTACAATCTGCCTTTTTATTTTTCTCCAATTCTCGCAGTTTCCCTCAGTCTCTCATGGCCTTTCTCTGTCGTGCATCCTTGGTCTTGATGTCTCTTCTTGTTTTTCTCTTTCCCCCCTGTGTTTGTCTGTCTCCCTCTCTCACTCTCCCTCCTCCCCGTACTAACCCATTTGATTCCTCTCCTGGGTGGTTCTGCAGTAATGAGTGAGAGTGGGGTCTATGCGGTTAGCTTTCCTGGACAAGGAAGAGGGGGAGACCCAGCCACAGTGTGATCCTGCTCCTGTCTGATTAAGGGCCACAGTGACACGGAGAGAGGGGGTGTCTCAGTGCCAACCCTTCTGATCCTCTCTCTCTCTCTCCCTGTCTCTCCATCTCTCACGTTCTCTCTCGTTCTCTCTTTCTGCCAAACCCTCTGACCCTCTTCCCAGGAGACAGTGAGTGGCAGGGGATACGGCGGGGTAATCAACCCACTCATCCAACAGGAGGGGATACAATCAGAGAGAAAGTACTCCACAGGTAAACACAGAGGGGGGAGGGGAAAGAGATATAGGGGCGAGAGAGATATAACTATTTGCACGTCATTACAACACTGTATATAGACATAATATTATTTTGGAACTTTTGTGAACGTAATGTTTACTGTAAATGTGTTATTGTTTAATTTACTTTTGTTTATCATCTATTTCACTTGCTATGGCAATGTAAGCATATGTTTCCTATGCCAATAAAGACCCTGAAATTGAATTGATATAGGGAGAGAGATAGATATATAGGTGATAGATAGATAGAGATAGATAGATAGATAGATAGATAGATAGATAGATAGATAGATATATAGGGGAGAGAGAGTGGGGAGAGAAAGAGAGGAGCAATATGGGAAGAATTTTAGAGACTGAGGAAGGCATAGGCAAAGAGCAAGAGAGCCTGATCATCAGGAAAATAAGTGAATTTAACTCTATAGTACTACTCCAACATCCTATATTGGCAAAGCGAAATGACCAATTCAAAATATGAAAACAAAGCAGTGCTACCAGTGCCATCACATCAGGACTGGAGTACCATACATACTGCAGCATACGGGTTTCCATCATGGCAACCCAGTGTATCCTGATCTAAATCACACCTTGAGCTCCAAACCTACCAACCATCCATTCATACAGCCATACACAGTACCATAACATGAGGAAATCAAACTGCATATTACCACATGTTGTCTCCATGCAGTGTCCATTCCACCATACCATGGCAACCAATCCAAAGCAATCAACTCCATAGCTCCTGACCTTCCCAACCCATCCACCCACACCACCCACCGACCGACATCGCACACACACACACACACACACACACACACACACACACACACACACACACACACACACACACACACACACACACACACACACACACACACACACACACACACACACACACACACACACACACACACACACACACGCGCGTGCGCTCCTGTTGTGTGTGTGTGTGTGTATCTCCCAGATAGGTCTCCTCTATGACGACCCACCGCTATCAAATCCCCATCTAATGATAATACAGCCTCTGATCCAACCCACCCACTCAGAGGAGATAGGGGACTGGAATAGGTGGACAGTGGATATGGAAAACTTCAATCTATCTGCATAGAGAAAATATATAATTTAGGCCACATTACTGTGTGCGTGTGTGTGTGTGCGTACGCGTGGACAATACATGCGCGTCTGGGTGACATGTCATGTTGGTGCTGGGCCTGAATACATTGCGTATATGGATACATTGATTCTCCCACTCCCACTTGATTTGATGTGCTTCTCCCACTTGTGCCGGCCTTAGTGTCACATCACGTTGCCATGTTACTTGCATGATGCATTCTCCTTAAGCTAAAAGAGATAAGAAACTACTCTCAACTCTGAACGCCGAGGTCAACGAGCGGTGTGACCCGGAAGGTTTGCTGTGCAGGTCACAACCCTAGGCAGGTCATGTCGGGTCAATAGCAGATATTCTATAAGATGATGAGAGTTCCATTTGCCTTTTTTGCTTCAAAACAACCGGAGCTATTCCTAAGGAATTTGTGTCAGACCTTCTCTGCATCCATATAAATAAGGCAATGACATTTCCATTGCAGAGAAGAAGTGTTATTTCCCAAAGGACATAGACATAATGGCATCACATCTCAAACTACCACACGTCTCATGTCAGTTACTGTAATGTTAATGAATTGCAGTTGTCACACGCACATCTAATACCAGTTAGGTGCTGGGTAAATGAATATATAAGACCATGTTGTCCTTCTCAGGCGGCGGATGTATGGGCGGAATGCAGTATAATGGCATAATCACGCTCACCTCAGTCAGGTAGCAGGATGAGACCCTGAGTTCTGATATCAGAGTTAATTGGAGACAGGTTTAGAAGAGTGGTAGAGGAGGAGATGATTTGATGGGTCCGGAAATGAAGTGGTACGAGTTGGACAAGTGGTCCTTTAATGAGTAGACTGAGTAGGGGAACTTTTTTTTATTTAAAGATAACGTGTCCACTAACATGGCAAGGTGATGCTTGGTGATTTCTCTTTCTTCTCTCGGCCAATGTCCCAAATGGCACCGGCTCATTATCATATAGTCACTTCTACAAAGGGAATAGGGTGCTATTTTTGACCCAGACTTTCTCCTGATGATTATTCCAAGATGGAGGACGATGAAGTTGGAGAACGGAGAGGGACGGCCGAACCATTCTTTCTTATCTCTCCATTGATTCCCGACGACATGGAAGGAAAAGGAATGGATGAATGGATGGATGGATTCCATCAGCAGCAATGAGAGGCGAACAAAGACGTTCCACGGCGAAGGGTGTACAGTGGGTCTACAGCCTGAGATAAATGCCTGACTGAGGACTATTTCCTGGACCCGGGGATCTTAACGATCGGCAAACGTGACACACTTACATCTCTTGTGGTACTTGAGGCCCAATGACATACATGCTCTTCTGGCCAATCTGTCGGAGCACATACTGCACAGGCAGATATTGAGGTAGTGAGTGTGTTTTGGGGGCCGCCATTTTTCTGCAGGTGGTTGTAAGGTTGTCTATTTAAATTACTCCTATTTTATAGTAGATGTCTGTGAGTAGAGCCTGCTGTAGAGATATTGTCCATCGGGATTGCAGAGGGAAGAGAGCGAGAGAGAGAGCGAGAGAGCGAGAGAGCGAGAGAGCGAGAGAGCGAGAGAGCGAGAGAGCGAGAGAGCGAGAGAGCGAGAGAGCGAGAGAGCGAGAGAGAGAGAGAGAGAGAGAGAGAGAGAGAGAGAGAGAGAGAGAGAGAGAGAGAGAGACCTAGCCGGATCGAGAGAGAGAACTAGAGAGAGAATGAAAGAGAGAAAGAGAGTGAGAGAACGAGAAACAGCGAGAGATAACGAGAGAGAGAGAGAGGAGAGAGAGTGAAAGTGATAGACAGAGTGGGAGAGATGGAGAGAGAGCAAATAGGAAGATGGAGCAAGTCTGCAGCATGTGCCTAATGTTAGTGCATCGTTAACTAGCGGGGAATTGGGGAGATAGCATCAACAAGAATAGGCCAATCCAACCAGAGGGGATGAATTAAATTCATCCGTAAAGCCCATGATGTGCTCAAAATATTCAGAGTGTAAGGACTGCATGACAGGAAAAACATAGGCGTGATCATAATTCCAAACAGCAGTATGGATTTCGTCATATATAACATTTATTGGGCTGGCGGGGGGGTGTAAACGCAACTCTTAGGTACAATCTGCAATAATTACAGCCCCTTTCCTCAACCTATTGCAAAAAAACTGTGAAAGAAAATACAGATTGTGGCTTTAAAACCAATGATTTCTAGTAACAGTGTCTCTACTGAGGCTCTACACCTTTTCAGCTAAGTACACCCTCATTTCCTTTCCTGTTGGCCCATTAAGTGCGCTGGACCACTAACTAGCTAGCAGGAGAGTGAACCTCCATTAGCGCTCACAATTACCTCCATTCCCCCATTAACAGAGAGAGAGGAGAATAGTCAGGGACTCAGCTACAGAAATCACATTAAATACAAATATAGGCTTTAAATGTAACCTTTGGACGTAGCGCCCTTATTAGTTCGGTGCGGTCTCCTCTCTCTCTCTTTCTAATTCTGCATATCATTACTGCCCTGTGCCCCAAGTTTCAGAGCTATCCGACGTACGCGACTCATTAAGGCACATCCATCTAAATTAGGCAGTGCATTAAGACTATGCCATGTGAGGCGTTTCCTACCGCAGCTTCTCTCTATCTAGACTTACAGCACAAGAAACCTGGCACAGTAACCTAATGAGACACACATTGAGTGTGTCTCAAATGGTACCTTATTCCCTATAAAATGCACCGCTTTTGACCAAGGAACATAGAGAATAGGGTGCTATATATACTTTATAGGGAAAAGGGTGCCATTTGAGACCCCTCCGTGTTACAGATGGTAAACGGGCAGGCGCGGACGCCCTATAGCATAATTAAAAAGAATAATAACACACGACTGCGTTATTTTCCATTCTTTAATTTCCCAGACAAATGAGTGAAGACAGAGAGGAGGTCGTAAAGAAAACGGCACGATGATGAATAACCGCTAATGTACGAGCCATTGAATTCGTGAGTGGAGGGTGGAGTGGATGGAGTCTAGTGCTTATAGGGGTTTTGCAAATGAGACCTCCTGATTGGGTAACAGTATGTTGGTAGGAGGACGTAAAGTCTAGTCAAGTCAAGTTTAAATGTACAGGCAACACATCGTACGCAGTACAATGAAATGCTTAACCGGCAGGATCACCTCTCAACAATGTGAAATGACAATAATAATAATAATTAATTATTAATATAATTAATAACAATAAGAACAGGTGTAAGTTAAGAATAATAAAAATAGAGTCAATTTAGCAAAAATATATATACAAGCAAGGCACTCCAACACATTTACAGTAGGATAGTTACATACAGTTGAAGTCAGAAGTTTACATATACCTTAGCCAAATACATTGAAACTCAGTTTTTCACAATTCCTGACATTTAATCCCCATAAAAATTCCCTGTTTTAGGTCAATTAGGATCACCACTTTATTTTAAGAATGTGAAATGTCAGAATAATAGTAGAGAGAATTATTTATTTCAGCTTAAATTTCTTTCATCACATTCCCAGTGGGTCAGAAGTTTACATACACTCAATTAGTATTTGGTAGCATTGCCTATAAATTGTTTAACTTGGGTCAAATGTTTTGCGTAGCCTTCCACAAGCTTCCCACAATAAATTGGGTGAATTTTGGCCCATTCCTCCTGAGAAAAATGGTGTAACTGAGTCAGGTTTTTAGGCCTCCTTGCTCGCACACGCTTTTACAGTTCTGCCCACAAATGTTCTATAGGATTGAGGTCAGGGCTTTGTGATGGCCACTCCAATACCCTGACTTTGTTGTCCTTAAGCCGTTTTGCCACAACTTTGGAAGAATGCTTGAGGTCATTGTCCATTTGGAAGACCCATTTGCGACCAAGCTTTAACTTCCTGACTGATGTCTTGAGATGTTGCTTCAAAATATCCCCATAATTTTCCTACCTCATGATGCCATCTATTTTGTGAAGTGCACCAGTCCCTCCTGCAGCAAAGCACCCCCACAACATGATGCTGGCACCCCCGTGCTTCACAGTTGGGATGGTGTTGTTCGGCTTGCAAGCGTCCCCCTTTTTCCTCCAAACATGACGATGGTCATTATGGCCAAACAGCTCAATTTTTTTTCATTAGACCAGAGGACATTTCTCCGAAAAGTATGCTCTTTGTCCCCATGTGCAGTCGCAAACCGTAGTCGGGCTTTTTTATGGCGGTTTTGGAGCAGTGGCTTCTTCCTTGCTGAGCGGCCTTTCAGGTTCTGTCAATATAGGACTCGTTTTACTGTGGATATAGATACTTTTGTACCTGTTTCCTCCAGCATCTTCACAAGGTCCTTTGCTGTTGTTCTGGGATTGATTTGCACTTTCGCACCAAAGTACATTCGTCACTAGGAGACAGAATGCGTCTCCTTCCTGAGCGGTATGATGGCTGTGTGGTCCCATGGTGTTAATACTTGCGTACTATTGTTTGTACAGATGAACGTGGTACCTTCAGGCATTTGAAAATTGCTCCCAAGGATGAACCAAACTTGTGGAGATCTACATATTTTTTCTGAGGTCTTGGCTGATTTCTTTAGATTTTCCCATGATGTCAAGCAAAGAGTCACTGAGTTTGAAGGTAGGCCTTGAAATACATCCACAGGTACACCTCCAATTGACTCAAACGATGTCAATTTGCATATAAGAAGCTTCTGAAGCATGACATCATTTTCTGGAATTTTCCAAGATGTTTAAAGGCACAGTCAACTTAGTGTATGTAAACTTCTGACCCACTGGAATTGTGATACAGTGAATTATAAGTGAAATAATCTGTCTGTAAACAATTGGGAAATTAAAGAATTGAAAATGACGCAGTCGTGTGTTACTTGTGTCATGCACAAAGTCGATGTCCTAACCGACTTGGCAAAACTCTAGTTTGTTAACAAGAAATTTATGAAGTGGTTTTAATGACTCCAACCTAAGTGTATGTAAACTTCCGACTTATGTAAACTTTATGTAAACTTCCAACTGTATGTGCCGGGGACTCTGGAATGTAGCTAGCTTTCTCCTGTGCTCTTTGTATGCCGCATACCAATTTCATGTTTTGGACGATAAAAGAACCAAACTTCGACTCACACTTATGACTGAATACTTGGCTCTGTCACGCTCTGTTCTGTTTCACCTGTCCTTGTGATTGTCTCCACCCCCTCCAGGTGTCGCTTATTTTCCCCGGTGTATTTATCCCTGTGTTTCCTGTCTCTCTGTGCCAATTTGTCTTGTCATGTCAACCAGCGTGTTTTTCCCGTGCTCCTACTTTTTCTTATCTTTCTTTTGTTAGTCCTCCCGGTTTTGGCCCTTGCCTGCCCTGACTTTGAACCCGCCTGCCTGACCATACTGCCTGCCCTGACCTCGAGCCTGCCTGCCACTCTGTACCTCCTGGACTCTGTCCTTGTTGTGATCTTTTTGCCTGTCCACGACCATTCTCTTGCCTGCCGCTTGGATACTAACAACTATCAGAGACTCGAACCATCTGCCTCCCGTGTCTGCATCTGGATCTCGCCCTGTGCCCTTATAGGCTTTTCGTATGCCACAAAGCAAATTCATGTTCGGGACGATAAAAGAACCAAACTTCAACTCACACTTATGACTGAATACTTGGCCTATCAAGGTGTAACGCCTGCCCGTGTGCCACTTCCTATCCTTCCAACCCAACCTAAACCCATTGATTTTGATCAGTTCCTGTCCCCTCGGAGATATCCGGGGGCCGCTGGTGATGACAGCACCTCACATCTTCATGTCAATGACAGAGCCATCCGTCACCCCGAAGGGCCGAGTGAAAGGGCCTGACGTCGTGTGTATGCGTGTGCGCGTGTGTTCCTCCCTCCCTGCCACCTCTGTGTCTGATGGATGCCTTGTGTCTAACCACCACCTCTCTTCCTTTGTCTGCCTAGGCAGACCAAACCTCTGTTTCCCTCTATCCCCCTAGAATTATCTCACCCCCCCCTCCCCTCCTGATCCCCCCCAGGCCTCTGCTAGATATATTTATTCTTAATGTCAGATAAGAAATTGTTTGTGTTAAGATATGATAGCTACTGTATGTTAGGGGGGGGAGCGTGTGAAAAATGACAGGTCTGCAAATAGGAGGAGATTGTTTTTTTTCTCTCTCCCTTCCGCTTGCTGATAAATGGGGTTTTGATTGATTCGATTGCCTATTTAACCTTGGTAAGAGCAGCAAGCTGTCGAAAAGTGACAAAAGATAGAGTTCGTCTCCTTGCTACTGTTGACGACTGCAATGCCTCGCCGTGTTAGGGGGAGGAAGGGGAGTGCCATGTATAGTGTCAGAGCCAGTGTGCGCGTGTCATTCCTCAGTTGTTATTTTGAGACCTATAAGGGCTTTTTTAGTAAGTAGTAAACGCATGTTGCTCCTTGCTGGAATTACAGTAACAATACGCAAGGCTGTCTGCCTTTTGCCTTAAATATGAAATGTAATAAGGATATTCATATCTCCCTGAAGAGATAGAATAACAAATACATAGCAGGGAAGTTGTCTATCTCCTCCATTTGCTTCAGGCCTAATCAGGCCGAGTCCATATCCCTCCCCAAACTCATCTAAGATCCAGCAGGTCTCCACACCTCTAGTCCTCCACCAGGCCCCGGTCTCATCTACCCACCTCCGTGTCCAGGTAGGAAGCTTCCAAAGCCAGACAACCTCCTCCCTTTCACAGGAGGGTATGTCCACTGCTGGAGCAGAGATTGAGATGCCGTCCGGGAAGTGATGAGCTAAAATCCAGCCTGTCTGATGAATTTCTCTCCATACTAAATGGCCCCTCTTAAAGTCCCTTGCACACCAAGTTAGATTTTTTTTCCCCGTTCGCAAAAATTGTACCAGTTTCGTAGCATTGCAATACAACAGTTTCACAATTGATGTTGACGTAAAAATCTGACACGGTGTGAAAAGCCTTTCATCCAGAGTTTGAAGGACTTTCTCTTGTCTACTTTCTTTTTCTAAATCCGTTGCCTGGCTATGCGTAAAGACAAGTGTATTTTGTGTAACTTTTGGTGGTTTTGTCCCCTCTCTAAAACGTTCGCATTAGTCGATATAGAATTCTCAAAGCTCTCTACAGCAACACTGAGCATTGGTTCATTGTCCAGGTGAAATCGTTGGTAACTCTTTTCGTTAAGAATAATCTGGCAGTTTAGCGATTGAAGACATGCATTGGTATAGGCTTTCGTTTCCCGGGCTAAGTAACACACACTTCTGGCACACAGGAGACCCAGGTTCAAATCCTGTTGGTCACACACACGCAAACACAAATAATATCTTATAGTGCATACAGTATGGTCAAAAGTAACACAGTCTAAGAAGAAAACATACATTGACTGTATGTTTGTTTATTCCATGTGTAACTCTGTGTTGTTGTATGTGTTGCACTGCTTTGCTTTATCTTGGCCAGGTCGCAGTTGTAAATGAGAACTTATTCTCAACTGGCCTACCTGGTTAAATAAAGCTTAAATAAAAAAATAAAAATAAAAAATTTAAACATAGGACTCTGGTAAAAAGTTGTGCAATATCCCACAATTCGTTCCCTTAATAATCTCGTTAGGTCATTAACAACATTTGTCATAGGAATGTTCCCGTGATGTGCAAGGAATGTTTACAAGAGACCATTCTTTTAGGAGAATATTCCATCAACGTCCCACCAAACATAGAACACGGTTGCCATGTTCTCTGAACATAAGCTATCAATGTTCTAGACAAGTTTCATGGGAACGTGACAAGAATATTTCTGTGCATCAGTGGTCATGATGTCGCCTGATGGTCCCAAAGGAATGTTTTCCTCAAAAATGTAATTTTCCATTACACATCACGTCTTGTTACTGTTGCCGAGCCAATCAAGGCCCAGATTAGTGAACCACTGATCTATTCTTTGTCTGTTGGCAAGGTTGGGAATACTCACACACAATGCTTTTAACATACAGTGTTTTCAACTTACATATTTGACACACTTTGATGTAGATGATTACACTACTTATTATTCAACAGTCCTCGCCTGGGATTTGAACTCACAACCTCTCAGTTCACCATTCTTCTTGGCACCAAGTCTGTGTCATTTATCACTTAATCTTACTATTCTCATTATTGTTTTGATTGACATATTTCAGCAATTTAAGTTCACTCAGTATAGTAGGTGGGGCATGTTAACCTATTTTAATGATACTGTCTTGAATGTACTTTTAACAGAACGGAAATGTACTTCAAAGTGCATGTTCCCCTAACTCTAATGCCAAAACATGCTAAAAAAAGGTTCTTACATAGATAGAATGTTCCCCTAGCTAATAGAAAACTGGACCCTCAAACAATGGGGGAACATTATGGGTTACAGAACAAAAACATTCTCTCTCCCTAGAATTGTTAGCTGGGAAGGTGCCATTTAGGATGCAGCCATGGCATTCGGTTGGTCGCTGGGCGTACCATGCGAGTCACTCAGTGGCTTTACTTTGTGTAGTCTAATAAAAACGTTATGTGAGCAAAAAAAAAAATGCAAAAAAAAATGCATTTCAGAAAACGGCTTTATCATCCTGGGTCCGTAGCAAATGTCAAGCAGGAGAATTTCACGGGCGCTCCATCCAATCTCCATCGTGTAAAATGCTCCATATAATACTACTCTGCCAATGAAATCATCCCTTAATTATGAGAGCAGCTATTCTGACCAGATGTGCGTTATCCTCAAATCCAAATCTAGTTCTACAAGCAAACATTTCATGAAATGATTCGAGAAGATGAATAGAAAACAAGCTTAATAGCATTTGAACGACAAGATGTTGATTGGAGAATCGATGTGTTCGCTTTCATTTGTCACCCATCGGTTTCCCTGGTATTGACTTCGTATTCATTACAGTAGTATTAATTAGTTGGTGATCAGCTCTATGTTGACCTAGAAGGTCGGTAAGACTGGTCTCTCTCACACACCCGCCACCTCTCATCTCTATATTCCATCCTCTGAACGAACCTAACCCTCCCCCACTCCACCACAGCCAGTCGCTCATTTCACACAGTCTCTTCAACAGTACTCTTTGGATGACTGTCAACCCGCATGGACCTCCAATCTCACACGCCAGACCTAGGCTGTGAAATAAAATCCTCATGAGTGCAACCATGCATATAAATCATAAACAGCTATCAATAAATAATTACATTTGAGCGTATCTTAATGGCGGAAGTTGTGCTGACTGGGCCAGCATGTTTATGGCCTCATGATGGAGCGGCACAAGACATTTACAATGTGGTATGATGTCATAACAGGTGACCTGCTAATGGTCCTCAACACATCGACTGCGTTGACGATAACGCTCCTTCAATTACTGCCACGATAACGGCATGCTACAGCTGGATAACGCCAACACTGCGGTGTATTAACAATCAAGCGTTGAGGCCCTCTGCTCCACCAAGAGCTAAAAGCAATATGTCAACTCAAAATGTGTGTCAGATTGTCAATGTATTTCTACAGAAACAATCCATTGCAAGACTTCGGGTTAGAAAAACAACAACTATTTTTGTTCTTGGAGAAGTTAAAAGGAAAAAAGAAAGCTAGTAAGACGAAAACCATATCAATTAATCCCAAAGAGAATGTTCCGGTATGCTGTACAGTATGATCTGCTTTCTGCAGTTTCGGAAACAACACATACTTTACATTCATAGCCCCAGACTCTCAAGCAGAGATCCACTATAGGACTGACAGTCAGCAACACACAAGGATAACAGCAGTCAGTCTACAGTGCATATGAAGCATTCCCAAAATGCCAGGGAATATATGCCGCTGTCACACTTACTATGCGGTTCTTTGTCTGGCAGAGAGCACAGAGACAAAGGTATCAATGAAGAAGCACAATGGCTGTTTAAGCCACACGTGGCAGACCTACAAGGAAGGTTAGGTTGAAATGAGCTTCCCCTTCAGGTATTGTGTTGTGTAACACTGTTATGTTGAATTGTACATGGATCTCATATCCACATGCTTATCTTTAATTATTAATCAGGAGTGGTGACTGTGTGGGGCAACAGGGACCTGTGTGTGACATGATGAGTGCAGGAGACATATGAAACAGGTGCAGTGCTGCCTCGGCACAGTGTGTGACCACAGACAGGCAGACTGTGACATACAGTCTCACACACACACACACCCTCTCCATCCCCCTTCACTGCCAGACGTGTACCTGTAGAGCCCTGGGTTGTCACTCTCTTGCTCCCCTGATGACACCAGAGGGCCTCCTGTGACAACACATCCAGGGAACCCTTGGACGTCCATGACTGTCACCTCCTGTCACCTCCTGTCACCTACCAGTCATGTGTGTGTGTGTGTGTGTGTGTGTGTGTGTGTGTGTGTGTGTGTGTGTGTGTGTGTGTGTGTGTGTGTGTGTGTGTGTGTGTGTGTGTGTGTGTGTGTGTGTGTGTGTGTGTGTGTGTGTGTCTCAAGCCTCATGCGTATGTATTGTTATGAATAATGAATGATTTACACTGTGACAACATGAAACCCAAACAGTACCCTGCTGCTGAAGAGGAGGATGGGAGCCGAGGAGAGTGGGCGGTCGGCGGGAATGTTTTGGTGAGTGCTCACCACTGAGGAGATGACAGAGAGAAAAGAGAGAGAAACATCACAAAAGAGAGGGAAAAAACAGGAGACAAAAGTGAAGGAAGCCTTAAAGAAGCTGTGAGAAGCGATAGAGCGCCTCTCCTCCTACACAGTCAGGGCTGAGGATGAGAGGACGAAGAGATCAGAGCCTCCCTGTTCACCGTTCATTGTCTCCTTCCATAGTGGATGAGGAACATTCAGAGCGTGAATAAAATAAAATAAAATTGCTTGACGTTATGGCGCGGCGCACAAACAGTCTGTACTCTCCCCGCTTTATGGCGTGTGTGTGTTGTGTGTGTATATGTATGTGTGTGTGTGTGTGTGTGTGTGTGTGTGTGTGTGTGTGTGTGTGTGTGTGTATATGTGTGTGTGTGTGTGTGTGTGTGTGTGTGTGTGTGTGTGTGTGTGTGTGTGTGTGTGTGTGTGTGTGTGTGTGTGTGTGTGTGTGTGTATGTATATATGTATGTGTGTGTTTGTGGTGTCTGTAATGCTCAGTAAGAGGGGCACATTTCCCTCCATGTGGAGCAGTTCTACCCAGCAGGTTCTTGAACGTGCAATTACAATGAGAACGCTACACTTACTACAGATAATAGATAGAAAGCTTTAGGCAAGTTATTAAACCGCATTATGGAACGGATATCACACCTTTATAACACAGCTTCTCACAGGGTGAACATAACCCAATTAAGCGGATGTAATGTAGTTACATAAACAGCAGACGTGAGCAACAGAAACGCTGGAAAAACATCTAGATATTCCACAGGCAAACAAAGATATACACTGAATCATTGATGGAAAGGCCTAAGTGTTCCATTGGATCTTATCGATAGTTGGATCTTCTACGAGATGAGAAGAAAGAACCGCACCGTGCACGGGAGAGAATCAGATGACAAGGCGGCCTGTTTGAAGATAAGATGGAGGTACAGCTTGAGAGAGGTGTTCCTCCATTCGCTCCTTCCCTCCTCTTCCAAACAACCCCCTCCTCCACCTCTCCCAGACTCCTCCTCTCACCCTCCACTCCTCAGGGCCAAACAAGCCCTCTACCCATCAGGCTCTGGCGTCAATGCATTAAAAAAAATACTGCAATTGACTGCAATTGTCCAAGACAGTATCAATCCATCACATCAGTGGCAGGGGTGAGTCTCCAGTCTATTGTCTTCTGTCTGAGTGTGTGAAGATGGGGATCAGATAACACCCTAGCCCCAGGCTTCTGGCCCTCGGCGCATAAATCAAGTGTAAACAGCACGGCTGGTGGTACAGTATCTGATAGTTAAGGTTTCCACAAATCGTTCTGCCGATCGTTCAGCAGGCTGTAGATATCTGACTGCCAACATTTTCACTTGATTCTACATGTAAAGCCGGTGCGTACTCAGCGCGCAAATGACTTCCGGCACTCTGTTCAGAGGTGCTAAGTACCCTAGGGACTCTATTCAATATGTAAAGTTGAAGCGTTACAGATTAGGCAATAGAAATGTAAAGGAAATTTCCGATTGAGGCAACATAAGCAGTGTTTACTGTGAATGCAGTCTCCGCTAAAGCAGGGAACATTGCCTTTAAACTTCAATCACGCTGCAAAGCGGAATTTTCCGCGAAGCGGATTGAATCGAGCCCTAGGCCAGCAAACAGATAACACCTTACAGCATGGCTGGTGGTATAGTATCTGACAGGTAAGGCTCGCACACATCGCACAGAATGTCCGTCTGACGATTTATCGTTCAGCGCGCTGTGTTTTAGGGCCCTGCCGCTGTGGCAATCGGTGAGCACTCGTTGTGCAAATTAAGGCTGGCACTCTGTTCAGTGGTGCTAAGTACTTGGTGTGTCTGAGCCCTGAGCCCCCCACCTGTCTGCATGGCAATGGCAAGCTCCATATGAGAATATCACACTCACACACATCACACACACATGCAGGCACGCACACACACGCAAACTTGTATTTATTTATGACCTTTACTTTGACAGGGAGTCACGCTGAGACCAAGGTCTTTTTTTTTTAACAGATGAGCCCTGTATACACTTTAATATACGCACGCACGCACACGCACACACACACACACACACACACACACACACACACACACACACACACACCAATATGAGGACAATATTTCCCAGCCTTACTATTCGTCACTAGAGTAAACAGTCATAAAATCCTGATAGAACCTCCAATTACGTTCGGGAACCCTGACATCTCTGCATGGCAAAAAAACAACAGGAGGCCGCTGCATATCGCCAACACACCAGAGAGAGAAATAATGGCACTTGTTATCTGCGCCCATTTGTGGCAATTAAAAGGGAACCCAGGAGAGCAGGCGGTGTCCGGGGTTGCACTCAATGTGCCCTGCCACCCTGGCCCCCTGACGTATGGCACAGTGCTGGTAGACCTCCGGGGGGAGCTGTAGCGCCAAGCCCCCCCTGACAGAGACAACTGATTTATCACCTGGCCGCTGCGGCTAATGCACCGGGCTCTTCGGTTCTCCTTGTGGGGCTCAAACAATGATAGAGAGAGGAGGCGTTATTTTCCACGTTGGCATCCACATACAGTAGCCTACATAGCACACAAACACCCATACACAAACTGAGAGAGAGAGAGAGCCCTGTATTATTCATTAGGTTGACTATTCATTCCCTCATTCTAATGCGGCTCCATTATGGAGAGTGCAAACATAGATTGAATTTATGGTGTTTCTCTGTGTACACACACGCTACATATGATGATTTTTCATCAGGGTTTTCTATGCATCGGCAGGACAGAACGGCAGCGTCTCGTAGACTCGTAAAACAGCAGCTGGTGCGCGCTCTCTGATACTATGGAAGTCTCGAGGTCAGTAGCGGCCAAGTTACAAACTAGGTGTTGTGATCATTGCGTTGTTTGCTCTATAACCTGTAGGTTCATATGACTTGCGACCGTGATATATAGGCCTAAGGCCAAGACAATAAGAAGACAGTGGCAGAATAAATTCAACCACAGCTTTGTTCCATCCCAAAAACAACCTCTGTCCGGTGAAGTCCACAAAGCATATTGCATGTAACAAACAGTAACATGACCTACAGCATGGTCAAGCAAGTCAAAGTTTCTGACATTTTTGGACTACTAAAGAACTATTGATTTTTCGAACCAAAGAGAGATACCGCAAATCGCAAAGAAAATAGCCTCCACTATTTCAGCACCGTTTCGTTTGACATTTCAATATAATCAAATCGCCTCTGCTTAGTTTAATAAAGTGACAACTAAAAGATACCAAAAACAATTTAGTCCAACCAACGTAACCAACTCAACCAACTCAATATGATGTGGCTGTCCATGATTCTGATTTCTCTCTCTCTCTGTGTGTATGGTTCGATCTGAATCACCGTTATAATCATTGGCCAGTACGGAGAATTTGGTAAAACCAATCTCCATCCATGACTAATTTAGGAAAGGGCAGATTTTTTTCTATCTAGCTGGCTAGCCACCGGAGGACAGCAATACAACGAGATGCAACAATTCAGATTTTTTCTGTAAATTACTTTTTGTTTTTGATCAGATGTGATTGGTGTGAAGCCAAATACAAACTGGCTTCCCTTGACACTTTTGTTGGATGTGCCAGGACCATTCACAGTTGAACTCTTAAGTTCAACGACTGGCTATTATTATTTTAAAAAATGTATCAAGGGAGGCCAAATGCTCGCTGTCTTCAATGGCATTCGATTCTATAGATACTCAGATCCTTTCTCCGGTGAGATACATTCAGCCTCTTAAGAATTTAAGGAAAATTATGAAACAAAGATAGACGAAATAAACTTTAATTTACGGGGGGAGTTTTTTCAGTTTTTTTTATGGGGGGGCTGGTTTCTCTTGGCACCCATGAATACAGGCCACTGCTCAAGCTTCTGCTCGCCTGAGTTAGAATACCTCACGATAAGCTGTAGACCAGGGGTGGGCAACTCCAGTCCTCAAGGGCCTGATTGGTGTCACACTTTTTCTCTATCCCGAGCAAACACAGCTGATTAATCAAATTGCACTCTGAACTGAAGATCGTGATTAGGTGATTATTGGAGTCAGGTGTGTTAGCTGGGGCAAAACTTTGACACCAATCAAGCCCTCGAGGACTGGAATTGCCCACCCCTGCTGTAGACCATACTATTTACCAAGAGAGATTTCATCAATATTTTTCACAGACGTCTATTTACCACCCCAAACCGGGCTATATAGGGCAATAAACCAAAAAGAAAATGCTCATCCAGAGGCAGCGCTCCTAGTGGCCGGTGATTTTAATGCAGGAAAACTGAAATCTGTTTTTGCTCATTTCTACCAGGATGTCACCTTTTCAACTAGAGGGAAATAAACTCTAGATCATCTTTACTCCACACACAGAGACACGTACAAAGCTCTCCCTCGCCCTCCATTCGCAAATCTAACCATAACTCTATCCTCCTGATTCCTGCTTACAAGGGAAAAACTCAAACAGGAAGTACCAGTGACACGCCCAGTGGTCCGATGAAGCAGATGCTAAGCTACGGGACCGTTTCGCCAGCACAGACTGGAATATGTTCCGATGGCATTGAGGAGTTTACCACATCCCTCACCCGCTGGATTAATAAGTGCATCGATGACGTCGTCCCCACTGTGACCATATGTACATATCCCAACCAGAAGCCATGGATTACAGGCAACATCCGCATCTAGCTAAAGGCTGTTCTTTATTTTACTGTTATTGTTATCTATCCTGATGCCTAGTCACTTTACCCTGCTTTCATGTACATATCAACCTCTAAAACCTTATTATTATCTATCCTGATGTCTAGTCACTTTACCCTGCCTTCATGTACATATCAACCTCTAATACCTTATTATTATCTATCCTGATGCCTAGTCACTTTACCCTGCCTTCATGTACATATCAACCTATAATACCTTATTATTATCTATCCTGATGTCTAGTCACTTTACCCTGCCTTCATGTACATATCAACCTCTAATACCTTGTACCTCTGCACATTGATCTGGTACTTAGGGCTGTGGCGGTCATTCAATTGTGTCAGCCGGTGATTGTCAAGCAAATAACTGTCGGTCTCACGGTAATTGACCGTTTATTAACATAAAACATTTAGCATCTCCTGGCCTCCACGCAAAGCCAACAAGCCACTGATGCAGACCTTTGGAACATCTACATTTTAAAAAGTCTAATAAATCCATGTAATATAACCTACACCATCACAATAAATCCATTATTTATTTTAGACAGGTCTTAAGAAACATGATATGAAGAAAATGTCGTCTATTTCAGAAGACCAGAATAGCATACTCTGAGTTGTCCTTATGTTAGGCCCTGATCTGGCTATGCCATATGGCTGTGGGCTACTAGTTCATTTAGCAGACAAGATGTGCTTCATTTTACATTATTTTATAGTATGAAGAATACAATTGAACAGTGAATAAAATAGAAAGGATATTTTCTACAAATGATTTCTGAAGGAGTGTGCACATGTAGCTATTCTGTGTTGAGCACTTAACAAAGAAACAAGTCCTCCTATATGCTTAATTTAGTTATTTATTAAACTTTAGTTGTGATACAAACGTTGGGCTATATGTTTAGGTTTTTAATACATTCTAAGGCTGCATGATGAGACTCCAATTATTATTATTTTTTAAGTCGCATGAAAGGCATGAGCTCTGCTTGGTTTCTTGCGCAGCCTGCACACACTTCATCAGTCTCTCATGCACAATTGGACAAGCACTTGATAATGCCTCGAATTTCCCGGCAGCATCCCCCTTGTGTGGCCGTAATGCCCTCTAAAAGAATCAATGCTTTTTGCGACCAGTGGCCGTTGTGCACTTGGGCTAAATATAATACTTATAATTCTACCAGCTGCATACTCCGGAAGCACCTCTCACTCACATGGCTCTCTCAGATATCTTAATTCTGATTAGCCAATGCCCGTCACGTGATCGGGTCCTTCTTATCAAATTCTGAGGCGCATATTGAAGATGTTAGAAGAACTGTCCACATTTACTTTCGTCAGCCAACAAGATTAGTAGGCAGAATCACTAGCCTATGTCAATCTATTATCCCCAGCCTATGTCAATCTATTATCCCCCATAGTACAAAGGTTGATCTATTTGAAATATTCCAAAAATAGTCTGGGACAGTTGCGGGATGCAATAGATCCCACTCGTATTAAAATAAATGTTTTAAAAGCAATGAGGCTGATGCAACGGATGAGAACGTTTAGCTCAAAATGTTGATAAACTATTAGGCTATTTCTTCACATTATCAGCACAGAAATGCGCACACGGCAGTAGGCTATGAGTGTGAATGTTCCATAATGCAAAGAATTTGCGGGAAAACACTGTGCATGCATGTAATGCTTTCTTAGAAAGATGCATTTTTATGGTGAAAATTATCTTCCCCAAGCTTTAAACTCTCGTACCGCCTGTGTATGCCAGTAAGGCTCTACAGACGTGGCCAAACGTTTTGAGAATGACACAAATATTAATTTTCACAAACTCTGCTGCCTCAGTTTGTATGATGGCAATTTGCATATACTCCAGAATGTTATGAAGAGTGATCAGATGAATTGCAATTAATTGCAAAGTCCCTCTTTGCCATGCAAATGAACTGAATCCCCCAAAAACATTTCCACTGCTTTTCAGCCCTGCCACAAAAGGATCAGCTGACATCATGTCAGTGATTCTCTCGTTAACACAGGTGTGAGTGTTGACGAGGACAAGGCTGGAGATCACTCTGTCATGCTGATTGAGTTCCGAATAACAGACTGGAAGCTTCAAAAGGAGGGTGATGCTTAGAATCATTGTTCTTCCTCTGTCAATCATGGTTACCTGCAAGGAAACACGTGCCGTCATCATTGCTTTGTACAAAAAGGACTTCACAGGCAAGGATATTGCTGCCAGTAAGATTGCACCTAAATCAACCATTTATCGGATCATCAAGAACTTCAAAGAGAGCGGTTCAATTGTTGTGAAGAAGGCTTCAGGGCGCCCAAGAAAGTCCAGAAAGTGCCAGGACCGTCTCCTAAAGTTGATTCAGCTGTGGGATCGGGGCACCACCAGTACAGAGCTTGCTCAGGAATGGCAGCAAGCAGGTGTGAGTGCATCTGCACACACAGTGAGGCGAAGACTTTTTGAGGATGGCCTGGTGTCAAGAAGGGCAGCAAAGAAGCCACTTCACTCCAGGAAAAACTTCAGGGACAGACTGATAGTCTGCAAAAGGTAGAGGGATTGGACTGCTGAGGACTGGGGTAAAGTCATTTTCTCTGATGAATCCCATTTCCGATTGTTTGGGGCATCCGGAAAAAAGCTTGTCCCGAGAAGACAAGGTGAGCGCTACCATCAGTCCTGTGGCATGCCAACAGTAAAGCATCCTGAGATCATTCATGTGTGGGGTTGCTTCTCAGCCAAGGGAGGGGGCTCACTCACAATTTTGCCTAAGAACACAGCCATGAATAAAGAATGGTACCAACACATCCTCCGAGAGAAACTTCTCCCAACCATCCAGGAACAGCTTGGTGACAAACAATGCCTTTTCCAGGATGATGGAGCACCTTGCCATAAGGCAAACGTGATAACTAAGCGGCTCGGGGAACAAAACATCAATATTTTGGGTCCATGGCAAGGAAAATCCCCAGACCTTAATCCCATTGAGAACTTGTGGTCAAACCCCTAAAGGCAGGTGGACAAACAAAAACCCACAAATTCTGACAAACTCCAAGCATTGATTATGCAAGAATGGGCTGCCATCAGTCAGGATGTGGCCCAGAAGTTAATTGACAGCATGCCAGGGCGGATTGCAGAGGTCTTGAAAAAGAAGGGTCAACACTGCAAATATTGACTCTTTGCATCAACTTCATGTAATTGTCAATAAAAGCCTTTGACACTTATGAAATGCTTGTAATTATACTTCAGTATTCCATAGTAACATCTGACAAAGATATCTGAAGACACTGAAGCAGCAAACTTTGTGAATATTAATATTTGTGTCATTCTCAAAACTTTTGGCCACGACTGTACACCGGTTGTAAAGCGGATTCATGTGCTTTTATTTGGCCACTTTAGTTGTGATACAAACCTTACCAAAACATGTAGGCCTATGGGCTAGGCTACATAAGGTGTGCAACTATGATTTGAAACAGTCGAGGAAAAAAGTTATGTGCTGTTTCTTGCCTTACTGCACACAAGCTGGGCATCATTCACAAGTGATACCCTAATATTGTCACCCGCCAGACTAGTCTTGATTTAATCTAAATAATATATGTGTCAAATTTGTTTTGATTTAGAAAGGACCAGTATCATGCATCTGTCTCGAAACCTGTAATGTAAACATGTAATCTATGCACCTAAATAGTGTATGGAGGACACTTTTCCCGTGGATCATTTTCATGCCAGACAGGTAGGCTATACTCCTGTTGTAAAACAAAGCAAAGTCCATAATATTAGGAAAGTTGAGAAATAAATATAGTAGGCCTAGCCTATAGAAACGTTTTAATAGAGTCCATCAAAACCCTTTTCTTGTGCATTTGCATAGCCTATAGAAATGTTGCGCAACATCAGCTCATGGGCGCTCATGAAGTGTTTGACTTGATTTTCAATTATATTTGCATTGATGTCAGAGTGATTAAAGGGACAATAAAGAGCTGAGTACCAGGCAGTTAGCAAGTTGGGTAGGCTACTAATGACCATCAGCAGCATCAGAGCTTGGAGAAGCCTAGTTACGGTGACTAAACGGACACATTTGACTGCGGTCATGACTTTTGACCGGCAGTGTGGAGGTAATACGGTCAGCTCCATTTTTGTGTATTTTATTGTATTCCTCTTGTGTTACTATTTTATTTTTAAACTCTGCATTGTTGGAAAGGGCTCATAAGCAAGCATTTCATGGTAAAGTCAGGGCACGTGACAAATAAAATCTGATTCGATTTAGAGCTGCCGCTTTCAAGGAGTGGGACACTCACCTGGACGCTTCTATGAAATCCCGCTATGCCCTCTGACGTACCATCAAACAGGCAAAACATAAATACAGGACTAAACTTGAATCCTACTACACTAGCTCTGATGCTCGTTGGATGTGGCAGGGCTTGCAAAATATCACAGATTACAAAGGGAAACCTAGCCACGAGCTGCCCAGTGACGCGAGCCTACCAGACAAGCAACACTGAACCACGCGTGAGAGCACCAGCTGTTCCATGGGGACTGTGTGATCATGAGTAAGACCTTTAAACAGGTTAACATTCACAAGGCTGCAGGGTCAGACAAATTACCGGGACGCGTAGTCAGAGCATGCGCTGACCAGCTGGCAAGTGTCTTCACTGACATTTTCAACCTCTCACTGACCCAGTTTGTAATACCACAGCACTCACATCTGTAGCTATGAAATTCTTTGAAAGGCTGGTCATGGCTCACATCAACACCAACATCCCAGACACCCTGGATCCACTCCATTTCCACGGATGATGTAATCTCAATCGCAATCCACACTGCCCTTTACCACTTTGACAAAAGGAACACCTACGTGAGAATGCTGTTCATTGACTACAGCTCAGTGTTCAACACCATAGTGCACTCGAAGCTCATCAATAAGCTAAAGTCCCTGGGACTAAACACCTCCCTCTGCAACTGGATCCTGGACTTCCTGATATGCCACCCCAGGTGGTGAGGGTAGGCAACAACACATCCGCCACGCTGACCCTCAACACAGGGGCCCCTCGGGGGTGCGTGCTTAGTGCCCTCCTGTACTTCCTGTTCACCCATGACTGCATAGCCGCACACAACTCCAACACCATCATTAAGTTTGCCGACGACACAACGCTGGTAGGCCTGATCACCGACAACGATGAGACAGCCCATAGGGAGGAGACCTGCCAGGACAACAACCTCTCCCTCAACGTCAGTAAGACAAAGGAGTTGATCATGGACTACAGGAAACGGAGGGCCGAGCACGCCCTTATTCACATCAACAAGGCTGTAGTGGAGCGGGTCGAGAGCTTCAAGTTCCTCGGTGTCCACATCACTAAGGATCTGTCATGGTCCACACACACCAACACAGTTGTGAAGAGGGCATGACAACACCTCTTCCCCCTCAGGAGGCTGAAAAGATTTGGCATGGGCCCTCAAAATCCTCAAAAGGTTCTATAGCTTCATCATCGAGAGCATCTTGACTGGCTGCATCACCACTTGATATGGCAAACGCAAGGTACTACAGAGGGTAGTGCATCCGGGGTCCAGTACATCACTGGCGCTGAGCTCCATGCCATCCAGGACCTCTATACCAGGCAGTGTCAGAGGAAGCCCCCACAAAAATTATACGACTCCATCCACCCAAGTCACAGACAATTTTCTCTGCTACTGCACTTCTACTGAACAGCTTCTACCCCCAAGCCATAAAACTTCTAAACAAGACGGCTAAATTGCTAATCAAATGGCTACCAGGACTACCTGCATTGACCCTTTCTTGCACTGACACACATACTGGACTCTATACACACACACACACACACACACACACACACACACACACACACACACACACACACACACACACACACACACACACACACACACACACACACACACACACACACACACACACACACACACACACACACACACACACACACACACACACACACACACACACACACACCACACCCTGCTGATACTGTCTATTATCTATCCTGTTGCCTAGTCACTTTTCCCCTACCTACAGTATTTTTATTTTTAATTTTATTTCACCTTTATTTAACCAGGTAGGCTAGTTGAGAACAAGTTCTCATTTGCAACTGCGACCTGGCCAAGATAAAGCATAGCAGTGTGAACAGACAACACAGAGTTACACATGGAGTAAACAATAAACAAGTCAATAACATGGTAGAAAAAAAAGAGAATCTATATACAATGTGTGCAAAAGGCATGAGGTAGGCAATAAATCGAATAATTACAATTTAGCAGATTAACACTGGAGTGATAAATCATCAGATGATCATGTGCAAGAAGAGATACTGGTGTGCAAAAGAGCAGAAAAGTAAATAAATAAAAGCAGTATGGGGGGTGAGGTAGGTAAATTGGGTGGGTAGTTTACAGATGGACTATGTACAGCTGCAGCGATCGGTTAGCTGCTCGGATAGCAGATTTTTAAAGTTGTTGAGGGAGATAAAAGTCTCCAACTTCAGAGATTTTTGCAATTCGTTCCAGTCGCAGGCAGCAGAGAACTGGAAGGAAAGGCGTCCAAATGAGGTTTTGGCTTTAGGGATGATCAGTGAGATACACCTGCTGGAGCGCGTGTTGCGGGTGGGTGTAGCCATCGTGACCAGTGAACTGAGATAAGGCGGCACTTTACCTAGCATAGCCTTGTAGATGACCTGGAGCCAGTGGGTCTGACGACGAACATGTAGCGAGGGCCAGCCGACTAGGGCATACAGGTCGCAGTGGTGGGTCGTATAAGGTGCTTTAGTAACAAAACGAATGGCACTGTGATAAACTGCATCCAGTTTGCTGAGTAGAGTATTGGAAGCTATTTTGTAGATGACATCGCCGAAGTCGAGGATCGGTAGGATAGTCAGTTTTACTAGGGTAAGTTTGGCGGCGTGAGTGAAGGAGGCTTTGTTGCGGAATAGAAAGCCGATTCTTGCTTTGATTTTGGATTGGAGATGTTTGATATGAGTCTGGAAGGAGAGTTTGCAGTCTAGCCAGACACCTAGGTACTTATAGATGTCCACATATTCTAGGTCGGAACCGTCCAGGGTGGTGATGCTAGTCGGGCGTGCGGGTGCAGGCAGCGAACGGTTGAAAAGCATGCATTTGGTTTTACTAGCGTTTAAGAGCAGTTGGAGGCCACGGAAGGAGTGTTGTATGGCATTGAAGCTCGTTTGGAGGTTAGATAGCACAGTGTCCAAGGAAGGGCCGGAAGTATATAGAATGGTGTCGTCTGCGTAGAGGTGGATCAGGGAATCGCCCGCAGCAAGAGCAACATCATTGATGTATACAGAGAAAAGAGTCGGCCCGAGAATTGAACCCTGTGGTACCCCCATAGAGACTGCCAGAGGACCGGACAACATGCCCTCCGATTTGACACACTGAACTCTGTCTGCAAAGTATTTGGTGAACCAGGCAAGGCAGTCATTAGAAAAACCGAGGCTACTGAGTCTGCCGATAAGAATATGGTGATTGACAGAGTCGAAAGCCTTGGCCAGGTCGATGAAGACGGCTGCACAGTAATGTCTTTTATCGATGGCGGTTATGATATCGTTTAGTACCTTGAGCGTGGCTGAGGTGCACCCATGACCGGCTCGGAAACCGGATTGCACAGCGGAGAAGGTACGGTGGGATTCGAGATGGTCAGTGATCTGTTTGTTGACTTGGCTTTCGAAGACCTTAGATAGGCAGGGCAGGATGGATATAGGTCTGTAACAGTTTGGGTCCAGGGTGTCTCCCCCTTTGAAGAGGGGGATGACCGCGGCAGCTTTCCAATCCTTGGGGATCTCAGATGATACGAAGGAGAGGTTGAACAGGCTGGTGATAGGGGGTGCGACAATGGCGGCGGACAGTTTCAGAAATAGGGGGTCCAGATTGTCAAGCCCAGCTGATTTGTATGGGTCCAGGTTTTCCAGCTCTTTCAGAACATCTGCTATCTGGATTTGGGTAAAGGAGAAGCTGGGGAGGCTTGGGCGAGTAGCAGCGGGGGGGGCGGGGCTGTTGGCCAAGGTTGGAGTCGCCAGGAGGAAGGCATGGCCAGCCATTGAGAAATGCTTGTTGAAGTCTTCGATTATCACGGATTTATCGGTGGTGACCGTGTTACCTAGCCTCAGTGCAGTGGGCAGCTGGGAGGAGGTGCTCTTGTTCTCCATGGACTTTACAGTATCCCAGAACTTTTTGGAGTTAGAGCTACAGGATGCAAATTTCTGCTTGAAAAATCTGGCCTTTGCTTTCCTGACTGACTGCGTGTATTGGTTCCTGACTTCCCTGAACAGTTGCATATCGCGGGGGCTCTTCGATGCTATTGCAGTTCGCCACAGGATGTTTTTGTGCTGGTCGAGGGCAGTCAGGTCTGGAGTGAACCAAGGGCTATATCTGTTCTTGGTTCTGCATTTTTTGAACGGAGCATGCTTGTCTAATATGGTGAGGAAGTAACATTTAAAGAATGACCAGGCATCCTCAACTGACGGGATGAGGTCAATATCCTTCCAGGGTACCCGGGCCAGGTCGATTAGAAAGGCCTGCTCGCAGAAGTGTTTTAGGGAGCGTTTGACAGTGATGAGGGGTGGTCGTTTGACCGCGGACCCGTGGCGGATACAGGCAATGAGGCAGTGATCGCTGAGATCTTGATTGAAGACAGCAGAGGTGTATTTGGAGGGCAGGTTGGTCAGGATAATGTCTATTAGGGTGCCCATGTTTACGGATTTAGGGTTGTACCTGGTGGGTTCCTTGATGATTTGTGTGAGATTGAGGGCATCAAGCTTGGATTGTAGGACTGCCGGGGTGTTAAGCATATCCCAGTTTAGGTCACCTAACAGAACAAACTCTGAAGCTAAGTATATGTACAGTACATATCTACCTCAATTACCGTGTATCCCTGCACATCGACTCGGTACTGGTACTCCCTGTATATAGCCATGTTATCTTCTACTTCCTATATATAGCCATGTTATTTTTACTCTTTATTTGTATTTGTTATTCACTGTGTATTTATTCCTCGTGTCACTATTTCTATGTTTAAAAAAAATCTTATCTTTAACTCTGAATTGCTGGAAAAGGACCCATAGGGAAGCATTTCCTGTCTACACCTGTTGTCTACGAAGCGTGTGACAAATAAGATGTTATTTGATTTGACGAGGATGTTGATGATAATGGTACTAAAAAAGGAGAGCAGAAGGAAGGATGGGCATTAAAGGGGCTTTAAAATGCAAGAGAGTGAGGGATAGAAAGAGAGAGAAAAAAGCAGTGAGAGAGAAATCAAATGCTAGAACAGTCTAGGAAATAAGATGAATTACAGTCCCTCCTCAACATGCTGTTAGAATTAACTGAAGCAAGACAAAAGGGAATAGCAAATAATCGGTTCCCTCTGAATTATGCTGAATGTGAACAAGACAGAAGGCCCAATTCTTCCACCTGACACCCATCGCCACTTGTCTAGACTCCATTTGAACAACTAGCACAGCAGAAAACATTGTTATAGATGGATTAAACAAAGGAGAGAAAGATAATGGGCCAAAAAAAGAAAGAAATGCTTATTTTCTTTTCAATCTGTAGTGTATCTATCTATAAGCGGTGCCAATTACAGGGAGCCAAACAATGAAGGCTAAAGCTCCGCACGGCAGCAGGAGACTTCTTCAACGTGATCGCCCGCAGATCGGTATAAAACATTGATTTTATGCCCTTCTCCTCCGGGCTGCGATCATTTCTGTCATTTGTTAAGAGGAAAACTTTTAGAGGGAACGCCAACACATTCTCAGAACAAAAACCACTGATTCCTCACACTTCGGAGTATAGGAACACACACTTACACGCGCACACACAAACAGACACAGCCCCCCCCCACACACACACAGGCAAATCACTCTCATCAGTAATATGAGTGTTAAACCCTTGATAGTCCAGGGATATTGATTCAGTAGCACAACAGCACTCAATGGCCACTGAGTGATGAGGGAAGACAATCATGGACAAATCTTCCCTGGGATTCATTAGGCCTGAACCGGGAAAAAAACTAACTAGTCGGTCGTTCCACCTCAAAAATCACAATAAAGAGAATTTCGACTATCACCATCTCAGATTGTTCTGAAATTGCTTCGTGTAGTTAGCAACAGATACGATTAGCATTCCTGAAACATTATTTTATGAAAATATAATTTGATCTCTGAGAAACTAAGCTAATCGATTGCACCCACTTTTGCCATCAGATAATATTCAATAACTATAGTACCCAACATCCGATTTGGACCAAACTTCCTACCAATGAGTAAGACATGAGGAATCCCCCCCCAAAAAAAATCTAAAGCCACCCACGGACCTCCCACACCCCATGCCAATCCCACCCCAACAACCAGTATATGTAACAGTCTCGCTTCCGTCTCTCTCCTTGCCACAACCTGGGCTTGAACCAGTGATGGTCTGAACACATCAACAACTGCTTCCCAAGGAGCATCGTTATCTATCGCACCAAAAAAGCCATGGTCCTTGCAGAACAATGGAAACAACTACTTCAAGGTCTCAGAACAAGTGAAGACAGCGATTGAAATGATATTTACGTACACCACTAACTAGCTAGCCATTTCACACTGGTTACACTCACCTAACCTTTGACCTCCTCCTTCTCCACAGCAACCCAGCAGCTGGGCAGAGCCCAACTGAGTTATCCGGGTCAACAGCATCAATGACCACATTTACATCCACACCAATATCCCGTTATTTTTCGTGATACTCAAGTATTCTGTTTTTGAGTTGACACATATAAACATCATATCCTGTTTAAAATAAACCGAAAGAGTTTGTATCCTATTTATGAGAAACCCGGAAAAAATGCATGGTATATGCTGATCTTAGATGAGATACTGTGGCATGTCAACACCTTAACCCGTTTACTGTTGTGTTTTCTCTTTCTCTTCTCTCATACAGTAGTAACTTGTTACCCCGGCCTAGAAGACTAAATAAAGTAGTGCTCACCAGAATAGTGTATTACATCGATAGTATATGAATGCATTAGTAATCTAGTTAACACCGGTAAAGTTGTCTGTTTTTTTGTTTAGGGACCAGGGTGAAAACACAATAACTCCAAAACAAGTGGAAAGATTATTCCTGTGCAAAATGTCATCAGTTTGACCGGTATTAAGGAAATGAAAAGCTGTGAAAAGGATGAAACACGTGAAAGACTTCAGTTCATCTCGGGTGCATATTTTATGTGGTTGAAATACTGTCTGCTTGCGTAACAGTGTCAAAGATAAGATGCTGAAAGAAAGAAATCATATTTGTCCACTTCTATTCCCGAGACAAAATTAAAATTTGTTGTATAATTTTGCTGCAAGAAATGCATAATTCTGCAGGAGTTAATATTATATTACTCTACAGTGAGAGGTTATAGGCCTACAGTCCCTGTCCATATTTCAGTTACTATTCTGTTTATTCATGGACACTCGTGAGCAGAATATCAAAGGTCCATGTAAACAGCATATCCTGAATAATACCTTAAGCGGAATATGAGCTACTATTCGGAATACTGTGCACATGTAAACTTGGTCATGGTAACAGTGTTTCACCCGTCCCTCTCCTTGCACTAACCTGGGCTCGAACCAGGGACCCTCTATACACATCAATAACAGTCACACACGAAGCTTCATTACCTATCGCTCCACAAAAGCTGTGACCTTTGCAGAGCAAGGGAAACAACTACTTCAAGGTCTCCGAGCGAATGACGTCACCGCTTGAAACGCTACTGGCCCACACCGCTAACTAACATTGATGAGAGAGGTCGTAGGAAAATGGCAAGAATCGTGCAAGCAAACAGGCGGGTCACAAACAGACAAATAACGGCACAGGACAACAGCAGCGTGCAGGACGGCATCTAGGAACGCACAACTTGTTGATCAATGATGGGCTATTGCAGCAGACAACCACACCAGGTTCCACTTTAATCAGCTAAAGACAAGAAGAAGTGGCTCCAGTGGGCACGCGATCACCAACACTGGACAAATGAGGAGTGTAAAAACTGGAACTGGAACATGACAGTGAGTTCAGTTTACTTGAGGGCCTGCGCAGTCCCCAGACCTGGTCAGTCCCCAGACCTGGTCAGTCCCCAGACCTCAACCTAATAGAGCATCTTTGGGATGAGATGGAACGGGCTGTTCACAGCATGAATGTGTCCAATCTGCAGCAGCTGCGGGATGCCATCGCGTCGGCATGGACCAACATCCCCGTGGAACGTTTCTGACACCTTGTAGAATGCCCGAAGAAGTCTGGCTGTTCTGGAGGCAAGGGGGGGGGGGGGGGTCTGACCCAGTACTAGATGGGTGTACCTAATAAACTATGAGTGTACACAGTATCAGTTCTCTATGTTTGACAAGTAGGATGAAGGTGTGGCTTGGAGTAATGCTTCTCCATACTATATAATCTATTGCATGTGAATCTGGTGATTCACAGTGATTCACCAGTGATTCACTGGTGATTTTTTCCCCTGTTCAGAGAAATTTGAAATTGAAGTCGCTTGCATTATTTATGATAAAGTAGTGTGAAAGTACCGGCCTTTGACCACTAAATGGAGCTGTTCTTGCTATACTGCCACATTTTTATTAATTTTCCTGGTGTCTTGTGTTTATTAAACGGAACACAACATTTCCTTAGCAATTTTGTGTTCTGAACCAATGGATTTGGCTCATTATGAAATTTAATTGTGTGGTCATCCTCAGTTCAATCCAGTCCTCCATAAAAGCAATTCCATTTATCCTTCTCTTAGCAACCTAATGCTTCAACCCAACTCTCCTTAAATAGTACATCAAGTGGCCACTCTCTGAAACGGCTATTTCTATGCCATTCTCATATGAAGACCTATCCTACACGACATGCCCAAAACGTTGATCGATAAATGGGCTAGCGACTAAAATGTTGTGACAACCCTAATAAAATAATGAATTGCATGTCAGTCTTATGTTATCAGGAAACAGCTCTATATGTATTGTGATTAGTGACATTATCATTAAACCCAACACAATCCAATAAAATTGCTAAATGTATACAGTGTGAGTTTGGGACTTTTACCATCAAAGACCATAACATTGATGTGCTGTAGTTTGCTTGTTCACCAGGAATGGTCTAACAGTAACTAATCCAGAACTTTTCATAAGGGAATAAACCACACACAAAGGAGATGTTTCCTGGACACTGATTAAACATGAAAGAAGAACCAACTGATTTAGTTTAATGGAAGATTGGCTTGAATTGTGAGGATGACCACACACTTTATTTTCATTATGAGCCAAATCTATTGGTTTTCTACCCAAAGTTGCAAAGGAAATGTGGTGATCTATTTATAATAAACACGAGACCAGCAAAATGGATAAAAGAGTGTGTCGGTATAGAAGAAACAGCGGCAAATAGTGGTCAAAACCTGGTACTTTCACACTACTTTATGGTAAATAATGAAAGTTACTGATTTCTCTGAACAGGGGAACAAAAACCGATCCAGATTCACAGGGAATACATGACATAGTATTGAGAAGCAATACTCCAAGCCGCAGCTTCCCACTACTTGTCAAACATAGAGAACTGATACTGTATACTGGTTGTTGGGGTGGGATTGGTGTGGGGTGTGGAGGATCCGTGGGTGTCCGTTGGGATTCCTCATGTCTTTCTCATTAGCAGGAAGAAATGTGGTCCAAATAGAGTGTTGGGTACTATATTTACTGAATATTATCTGAATCCTATACAATAAAATGGTCAATTTGGTTGCAATCAACAAAATAATGTTTCAGGAATGCCAATCCTGTGTGTTTCTAACTACGGAAGCCGTTTCAGAACAATCTGAGATGGTGGGGTGTCATGGCTTGCTGAAATGAGAAAGGACTGTGCTCGTCAATTGGAACTTCAAATCAACTGCTGCCTAACAAATAAGTGGCTGGAATGGGTCTTTCCGTTTTCCCAATTGTTCAAAGTGTTAGGGGGTAGCTTGTGTTGTTGCAGTTACACCACTAGGAATCAACTGGTTCAATACAGTTTTTCATGAAAAATCAATGTTGTTTAAAACAAACATTGTGCAACAGTTATTTTGGGGGAAGCCGAGCCAATCCCAGCTCGGGAACATCACTGGCCACTTTCTGTGTAGACTATAACATGACAGGTTTGTAGCGTGGTTCTGTGATCTCTGAGAGAGTTTTATGTAAGTCGGAGGCTCTCTTGGAAGTGCATAGAACCGAGAGCACAGCTGAGACGACTCAAGACGGGAGATGAGAGGGGAAGGGAAGCTGAGCAGTACACTTCACATGGGCTTTGAAGCCTTGGGGAGATACTCTATTTTGAAATAGTCCTGTATATATTCTATTGACATACTCCGAGAGAAAAAACACATACACCGTAACACACAATATCTAGACTCTAAGCTGTTTGGCAAAGAGTAGAGACTATTCCATATGCTGCCATATAGAATGCAATCAGTTTATATTTGAGCTGAACCAGTAATAAACATATACATGGGAAAAAAATGTACCAGCTGTAAAATGTGCAGACAGTCCCAGAACAATACAATCCGCAATATCAACTCAAATCCTAGAATGCTATCTGTCTCCCTCTCTACAATCGCCAGCCTCACAATACCAAATTTGCCAACACCTGTACCTTCCGTTGACTGTTTTTTTCCCCCCAACACAGAATGTGCATTCTGCCATCTGCTGGATGAAGACTGTAGTCACCCTACCACCCCACTTACCTACCACATTCAAAACAGATGCATACAGAGTGGCTTGGCTCCAGGTATAACAACATAATAGGAACCACATTGCACACACTTCAATGAACAATATGATCTCAACGTTGGAGGCAGCATTGACGCAACAAAATAGATTGGATCTGATTGGCTATTTTCTTATCTGATCCAATCAGAGTTTGGCCTAGCCGTCTGTTGGCAGAGGGCTGGTACCAACAGAGAGGCTTTGACCTCACTATGATGACTCAGCACACATACACACACACAAACGCACGCACACAAACACGGCGGAGGTCAATTAGGGAGAAATGGAGTAGAGAAACACTGACCGTCCAGAGGGAAAACACACGCAGGCCCGCACATGCAGAATAACAAAAATAAATACAGACAAACACATCCTACACTGGTTGAATCAACTTTGTTTCCATGAAATGACATTGAACCGACGTGGAACAGACATTGAATTGACATCTGTGCACAGTGGGATAGCCTACACTGACTGTGCATGTTAGCGCACACACAAATGCACACTTGATGGACCAAACATAATAATTCCTCTGATGGACACACTTTACCAGAAGAGACCCACAGGTTACATTTGAAAAGACAATTGCATTTTCTTGCTGAATGTCTCTTCCAATCCCGGGACAACGAATCAGCTACTTGGAGCTGGTTGATAACCAGTGACAGGTAGTCTTCCTCCTTCCTCCTGTCTTTACAGGAGTGTTACAACAACTAGGATCAAAAAGACGCTGACGTTTATCTATGAGACGATATGACCTCATGTTTCCTCAGAGTGAATATTTATCATCTCAACCATCCCCTCAGACTCTACCAAAATGTACCTCATTTAAAATCAAAACCCATTACAGCTCCTGTTCCCTCTCAGTCAAACTAGAGAGGGGGGGGGGGGGGGTTAAATTAAGCAGCTCTATTCTGTTCAATAAAATTCCAATAAGAACACACACAAAGCCTGTCACTATTCATTTCCTCCTACAAGGCCAGACAATACAGAGCTGTCAGTGGTGAGTTGTGATTGAGGAATCTCCCACACGCACGCACAGGCACCCGCACACATTTTACCATTGACGAAGATCTGTCAAACCTCCCATATAAGACTCCCCACTGTTGTTGTTCATACTCACGTCTTCTCCCCTCCTCACGATGGGATTTTGACTAGAAGACGAGAAGGATCCTTTCAAAGGACAGATAATAGGGCTATGCATATTCATTAGGAGGGATTTGTGGAAGGCAAGACGAGGCAAGGCAGACGTCTGCGAAGCTGTCTGTTTGAGTGGGGTGAGTGTGTTTGAAATTGCATGTCTTTCTCTACGGGGGTCGCACGGAACTTCCCGAAGAGAGAGAGAACTGAAGCAGCTGACGAGGAAACACTTTGTCAGACAGTTAAGGGGGAGTCTCTTTCACTTCAAAGTCAACACAGAGTAACCTAACCTGTGTGCCTCACAAGAGGTTCTGACATCTTCAAAACCCTGTTGCTCAGACTTGGATGAAGGCAGATACATTTTCTCAACGTTTTTTTTTAATCCTCTGACACTGTGCCGGGGTAACTGAACGCCTATGAAAACAAAGTGTGGTGTTGTTTTCATGTCTTTTAATTCAGCGATGTGTTGAAGACGTTCTGAGGAGGGTTATCTACCCTTCAACATGAAGTAGAAAGCGGGAATTGTTTTTGATCCCTTGTTTTTGTCCCTCTGGTGTCCCCCTTGGCAAGAGTACAGTGCAGTGCCCAACGTCAAGCTTCATGAACTAATACCCAGTGCACCTGGCACATTACCTTGGCTTATCTCTCCCTTCAACACATCCATAATGTACTGTACTTTACTGTACTGTACAGGCTTTAACTGTACACCTGTCTCTCTGCATCTAACGGCTTCCCTTTCCCCTCACTTATTAGGACTTAATACTCCTTCTGAACAGAGAGGCTGTCTGAGACTGGGTGCTGCTGATTGGAGCTGAACTAAATGATGATACAATACAGAGGAGACATTTGTTTTGATGGTATTTCACCTAATTTCATGTAATTCAACAGTGCTGACACTGGTCATGAGGGCTTAGTTTGCGGGAGAGAATGGTCCCACGGACAAAACTCCTCAGCAGGCAGACCTGGCCACATCTAGGCCCTAAGGCTCATATCCACAAAGCATCTCAGAAAAGGTCCTAGGAATCTTAAGACAGTTTGAGGTACCGCAGAGTAAAGATAGTGATGACGCTCATTGACGTTGTTGCAAATGATGGGGAATAAGCAATCGCGATGAGGCTTCGCCAGCTGTGAAGTCTATAGAGCTTCAGAAAACCACAGTGAATGTGACTGTCCATCAAATGTTGCAATGGTCAAAATGTGATAGAATTTTAGCATGACACGATCACTTTGCCTACTCTTAATTCTTGCCTAATATGTTGGCCTTTTTGAACAAATTCTGATATTTTGAATAATGTAATAGGCATAGGCTATTCCAGTATGAATCATCATTTTGATAATTTAACTGTTAATATCAACAAACGTGTCATTCCCGTTCCATAACTCGCTTTCGGCACAGTAGGCATCAAGTTACTTGCAATTATTGTTGCATAAAAAGTTTGAAAGGTCTATCATTAATCGTCAAACACATAGGCCCGAGATGCTGTCAATCACCCAACGTATAGGCATATTATATTATATTAATTGGATTTTATATATACAATTTAGGGATAGGTCTACATTATATAGAAATATAAAAATATTCTTTCAACTCCAAAGCAATGCCACTGACTTGCTGCCTTGTCCTATCATCAACACACCTGCTGGTAACTTCTAACTGGTCAGGACAGCTCGGGAGGTCTCCTAAATATCTGTCTACTAGGTTGGTCTCATGTGATTAAAGAGCATTGCTTTTATTGTTACCCATAAGAAACGTAAAACGTCTCTATTCCTATCACTTATGACCAATGTTCTACTCTGAGACCGTTTTGTGGATACGGCCCCTGATTACATACTCATGTCACACTGCGGACAGAGCCTTGATGATAAGCAGCCAGCTGTGTGCGTGCATGTGTCCTGAATCGGGACTTTCCTAATTGTCCTGTAACAGCTGGACATTATGCCACAGGATAATGTAAGAGTGTGTAGGTTTCTGTGACGGTAAGAGACCCACCAGGTCAATGACTAACAGACCCCCCCAGCTGTGAGACTCGAAGGGTGGGGGTCTGGGGCTTTTAAACAGTCAACCACAGTAGCCATTTTGTGGGTGAATCATGTCACTTACAAAGCGATCTACTCAACATAAAGATACAGAGGGCTAAATACTCAGTCTCACGAGAGCCCTTCTATACGGTAGAGCCTTTCGTGACAGAGGGGTAAAATCATTGGACACAGCGGTGTGTGTGTTTCTGTAAAACAAAATGTTAAAAAAGTCTCCCTGGCCCTATAAAGAAGTCCCTCAAAATGCATTTTCTCAACCTGTTAATCTCATCAACTGCCTGGCTTCTTTTGACTCATTGCTTACAGTATGTTATGGCTTTTAACCGTGTTGTGTTATTAGACTTCTTTACCAGATGCTGCAGCCATCGGTGTGGAGCTCTGATCTATTCTACGCCACCCAGGTTCAGTGGAGAAGCAGGCTCCAGGCTGCACTCATTACGGTGTGAAGAGCGCAGAGGTCTCCCTTGCTGTTTGAGTGAGTGGTATAAGGGTGTATTGCTCCAGTCACTGGGCGGAGGGCGCTCGGCCTCAAGAGGACCTGAAATCTGGGTCACTCGTCTGAGAGCAAATCTGTTGTGCTTTGAGGTTCACTATCACAGACACAGTAAACACAGACGTGCACACAAACAGGCTCACATGTTGATGAACCAGCAAAGTTTTATTGTACATCAAAGTGGATTTAAAGTGTAGTTCTTAAGGGTCAACTAGTGTGATTCACCTAAGATCAGGACCTAAGCTATACTCCAACCATCCACAGCTCAAACTAACTAACAACTCTTCAACTGCTTGAAAGAGCCTTTCAAAAAAGCTACAGTTTTACCCAGCATAACTCTCTTCACGACCCCGGTGGCTTTTAGGGGAACAGCTTCCTGGTTCACATCCTCTGCCTAAAACAACACACCTCTAGATCTACTGCACCACCGAGGAGAGTCAACGCACGCACACACAGACACACACTATGCACCGCGGAGGAGGGAGACCGGATACAGAGTCAACACACACATCGCCAAACACAACAGTGTGTGTTTCTGCCGGTGTGTGTGTGTCTCTGTGTGTGTCTCTGTGTGTGTGTGTGTGTGTGTGTGTGTGTGTGTGTGTGTGTGTGTGTGTGTGTGTGTGTGTGTGTGTGTGTGTGTGTGTGTGTGTGTGTGTGTGTGTGTGTGTGTGTGTGTGTGTGTGCGTGTGTGTGTGTGCAGCAAGTACCCTCTCAGGACCTCGGTGGTGAGGTCCAGCTCCTTAGCCATACCCTCCGTGGTCCAGAAATGAGCTCAATCTCTACTTATTTTAATGAGAAGGCCACAAGCGTCGAAGCTTTATAAATAACAGAAGGTTAGCCAATCGAACAAGGAAAGAAATATTAAAAATGTCATTGCTCCAATAAACCTAAATTACAAGAAAAGACTAAACAGACTAAAGGTTTCAGTTAACCCACAAGAACAGCATGTTAAAAGACACCACACCCTGAATAATCATCTACTGAGACATACTCGAGGCATACTTTTTTGATATCTCTTAAACAGAAAAGACGTGATGGACCAACCACATCTCACATGTAGCTATAGGTCTACAGAGCTATAAAACACCATTATCTTGGCCTTCCCTACAGTACTACAATCTAAATAAAGCCACGAAGAAGAAGTTTGTTTTAGCTGCTCCACTAAAAGTTAGTCAAATGATACAGGAAGTAGGAAATACGGTCCAGCAGCTAGAGTAAACAGTTACACCGTGCTTACTCTGGACGACTGGCCACCGCAACCGAGCATGTCGGGTACAGAAAACACCCCTAAATGCCGACCTTCAGTCTGTTCGAAGCAGACTGCAAGGAACGGACAGGAAACACAGTTAAGCCGTCTAGATAAGCGACCAGGGTCCGAATAGACATCGGAAAGACAATCGAAGTGTCCATCCGCAACGGACGTGACCGAATGAAACGCCAGTGTCTTACAACACACAGAGGGTGAAGATTATCTGATACTGTATGTCTCTCAGCAAACTAATTGAATGAGATTGTTTCTCCTTGGTTTCTCCTCAAACATAGCAGACGACGTTGCGTTTGCTGTGGGGAGAAAAATCCAACTGGAAATCCTGTTGTTTAATCAGCAATCATCTTTTGTTAGGACTCAAGTCTCGCTTCCTCCCCCAAAAAACTGAAATCTAATCAGCTGACACGAAAGTGCAGGTGATAAATCTATATTTTCTCTTGTCACAGCACAATCTATTTCTGTCATCTTTGTGCTCTGGGCCTAATCAGAATGGCCTTCTCTCTCTCTCTCTTTCTCTTTCTCTCTCCCTCTCTCTTTCTCTCCCTCTCTCTTTCTCTCCCTCTCTCTTTCTCTCCCTCTCTCTTTCTCTCCCTCTCTCTCTTTCTCTCTCTCTCCTTCAGTCTCTCTCTCTCTCTCTCTCCTTCAGTCTCTCTCTTCTTCTCTAACACTCTCTTCCTCCTACCCTACCTCCATCCATACCTCCCTCTTCTCTCTCCCTTCACTCTCTTCCTCACTCCAGGCTAAGGTATCAATGAGACGAGCGACCAGCTACATCTCCAGTAGAATCACTCACAGCCAGGTGAAAAGGCCTGATTGTGCCTTAGGTTTCACTTTGTTTTAGTGAATGGCACCTCTCCAGAATACCATTACTGTGTCGGCAACCCTCTAAACTATAGGCCCTTTCCACTTGAAAAGGCTAGCGGAGTACCTAGCGATCTCTTCCCATTGACAACAACACTGAAACAGTGAGCTACACTTCGAGCCACTACACATTTTATAACAATTACAATGAAAATATGTTACGAGTATACACAAAAGCAATTTCAAACTGTGCAGTAGTGGTGGTAACCTCGTGTCCTTGGTTCCTTAGGCTTAGGATATCAACGGAGGCGAACTATAGGCCCACAAAGTGTGTGTAATCTCACCAAGTGTTCAACTCCTTATCTACTCACAGAGAAGGATCCTTTGTAAGGCAGGAGTGACTCTGCCTGCTCATCTTGCTTAAATCATTCCTCTTCAATAACACACAACTGCCTGTCATCCTGCTAACTGACGTCATCCTCTGTGTGAGGCCAGAGTGAAGGCTTTCAGCTGCACCATCTAAATCAACCAGCTGACTCACAACATGCTGCAGGACCTACAGTGTCACTGCTCACAACTGGATAACTGTATATAGACAAATGGACGGTCCTCAGAAGAGGAAGTGGAGGACCATTCTCCTCAGTGAATTTAATAAAAATCTAAATAGTGAAACATTTAAAAAAGTTATCCTTTTTAGAAAAAAACTAGAATAAATATTTACATCACCAAATAATTGATTAAAACACACTGTTGTGCAACGAAGGTCCTCAGCAGCACTCCGCAGGGTAGCACCGGAGCGCAGGGTAGCACCATGGCATAGCCGGAGGACAGCTAGCTTCTGTATCTCGCAATAGAATGCTGTATCTCACAGTTTCTTGGCTTGCAATGTCTCGCGACTTCAGTAACGCAGGGCCTGTCATCAATGAATAGGCTAAGGATATTCTACACGCAACAGACCGAAGACTGAACACACACTGGCATCATTAGCATAAACCATCAAAAAAGAGAGAGCATAAACCATCCCCCAAAAAATCACAACCTGAAGGGGTCTGCTTTGCGTTGGAAAATTGTGCCATATTAAATTCCCCAAGCCAGAGGCATCATGCTATAGGGGGCACTGGTGCACATGCCCCCTCAGATGTGTCATGTTGTAAAAACAAAAAAGGATAATACAAATGTAAACAAATTGTTATTGTTGTCGGTTCTCTGTAATACTACTGGCCACCTAGCAATTTTATGAAGTTGGCTTTAGCTAGCCCAGATAGGTTCCCAATCTTCCGACCTCATAACTAGCTATGAAGAATCCATCAAATTCCAGTTATAACAAAACAAATTATTTTTGATGTTATACCCTAACAAGACGATAGGCTACCAAGGCCTGGGGAAAGTTGTGTAATTTGGAGAATTTGCAAGGCATGCGAGACAAGACATTGTGAGATACAGATTACTAAGACATGCGCACGGTTCTTTCTGCCTGCCCCCCTCCTCTCTCTCCTTCGCCAGCTCTTTCTCTTCGCTAATGATGCGAGTGTGTGTTCAGTCTTCGGTCTGTTGCGTGTAGAATATCCTTAGCCTATTCATTGATGATAGCCCCTGCGTTACTGAAGTTGCGAGGCATTGCAAGCCAATAAATTGCGAGATACAGCATTCTATTGCGAGATACAGAATAAATGTTTGGCTTTTTTACATTTTACCCCTTCTTTCTCTCCAATTGGTAGTTACAGTCTTGTCCTATCGCTGCAACTCCTGTACGGACTGGGGACAGGCGAAGGTCGAGAGCCAGGCGTCCTCCGAAACACGACCCTGCCAAGCCGCACTGCTTCTTGACACACTGCACTGCTTCTGGACACACTGCTCGTTTAATCCGGAAGCCAGCCGCATCAATGTGTCAGAAGAAACACCTTACAACAGGCGACTGTGTCAGCGTGCATGCGCCCGGCCTGCCACAGGAGTCGCTATAGCGCGATGGGACAAGGACATGCCGGCTAAATCCTCCCCTAACCCAGATGACGCTGGGCCAATAGTGTGCCGCCTCATGGGTCTCCCGGTCGCATGTGCCACTCGGGAGGTCGAGATGCAGCTTTTGATTGCCAATAGATAGGCCTAGTGCACTGTTCTGACTCTCTGCCTAGCCGACCTGCCTATACTGTGCCCCTGCCCTCTCTGTCCCTCGCTATGAAAGAGTCCACGTTTTTGTGTTCTAAGAATTACGGCAACTAATCAATCTCCTCCGTTACAAAAATACTGAATCTTAGGATTCGACTCTTGACGCTCAGAAATGGGAGTCGACACCAGGAGTCGACGTGCAAGGAATCAATTATTTTTGGAGTCGACTCTCCACCACTACATCATCGTCATTAACAGTTGCAAAAATGCCAGGGAAAGGCAAGCGACAGCAGCGAAGTCCCTTACGGAAATACTTTGAGAAGTTAAATGAGAAGGTGGTGAAATTAAAATGTTGTATGGTGGAAATGAGATACAGTAATGGTAGTACAAGTGAAATGCTTAACCATCTGAAAGGGACACACCGTGAGACCCAAACCATTGCTGGCATCAGCACAAATGTAAAAAAAAACATCACGTTAGAGTAGCTAGCTTGACTAAATACTTTAGCTGGCATGCCTGCTGGCAAGGTTGGTTGTCTTTTGAAAAGCAAGCAATAACTAAATGTCCTGAATAAGACTCACATTCCTTTCAATATTTTACCCAGATTTTAGCAGAGATACAGAGAACCCTATTTAGTTTATTTCACCACTAGTCTAGAGGATACAGACAGCTCAAAATGTATATTAGATATGCAGTAAAATATACATATTTTTACATAGAATTAGACATAATGATTATGGATCTAGATTGCAGGAAAAAGCTTTGTCAGGTGTTTGAAAAAAAATCTAAATTCTCCAGCCCTGGAAGTCTATTTTGGAACATAGGTTTGTCTGACATGGGCAAGCCAACGCAATGTTAGTATGCTAAATATAACAGGTCTGATGATCAATACTGACTGAATCCCCTCAGTCACAAGGAGTAAATGATGTGCTCTGGAAAAGCCCAAATATGCCAATCAGGTAAAATGACAGAAGATGTAATCATCAGTAGAGTTAAAATGTTGCCGTGGCTTACCTCTGGTACCGGGCCATGCTCCTCCTGGTCCTGGTCCAGTGCATCTGTTGGTCCTTGTTCAGATAGCTGAGACAGGCAGACTCCAGAAGCTCCTGAGCCTGAGTCACTCTGTATACATTATCATAACAACAACAAAAATCAGTAAAGAGAAATAGCCTAATAGTGTATGTTGTTGGATAATGGAATATAGTGTTATAGATGCCATCTAATGTGTCCATCTCAAATACAGTGGGCATACCTATCTTGACATTATGTAATTGTATCACATCAAAAGCAATACTTGGTGTTAGGTTTAATATGATACAAGTTCTCACCTTGTAATATCCAATAACCTGTTTGGCTATGTTGTTGATGTTCAGCATGTATTGGTGCAACTTTCGCTGGTACCTCAGAGCAGTCAGCTGCGCCTCGCTTTGGAGGGATGACACCTGGGCCAGTAGGGACTGCTCTCTCCTGACCCACCTGAGCCGCTGCATCCGGGCTTCATGCTCCAATGTAACGCTCCGTTCCTGGAGCGCATCGTTCAGCATACGAAGCGCATCTAAACAGCAATGGTCTCCCTGGACGACGTCTGTCTGCAAGAGAAGTCTGCAACCTTTCTTACAGACACCCACATCTCTGTGGTCAAAGTTGGAGTCGTCTTTTACCATACACAAATCATTATCCATCTTGCTTGGTTTCAAAACCTCTCCGCTACTTTCTCCGTCCTCCTTGCACAGTTTCATATACAGCCTCTGCAGTGGCAATATTAAAAAGTTAGCAGAAGTTTGGCCAGGTGTAGAATGAACTGATGGATTTGCAGACGGTTGCTATACAGACTGTGCGTAAAGTCAAAATCCCAATGTAAAACAGTCTAGGCAATATAAACTATGCGCTTCGGGTGAAAATGCGATGTCAACGTTTGCCGCGCCTACGTCCCATCGACGTCGCCGTCCCTTACTAACTGTAAATGAACTAGGTAACTTTTTACCGCCCACTTGTTGCTGTAGTTGTAGACTAACTAGTCTACTCACCCTTGTCTATTCCCAATATGATGAGAGAGAAAGAAAATATGCGTCATGGGTAAGTTACCTATGCATAATAGTAACAAAAACACTGGTGGTATGCTAATAGTACTGAATTAATTTTAAACAGAGGACATTTCCATTAATTGTTTTCAATAGAACCACCAGAGGTCTCTCAAGTCTTCAGATAACATGATACAACGATGTCATTGATTTTCAGACAATTGGATTTACGCAACTCAACAAAACCCTTTGCCTCCATTTTCACATCATGCATTTTTTAGTTATTTCAAAATAAGAATAAATGATGTATTCTAATTTATTTTCCATGCTCTACAAAAATGGGCTGTAATGTAGCATGTGGCTCTATGATGACTAACCATCACAAAAAAGTGGTATTTTGGGAACTCCTTCTATACAGCTAAACTCTGTAATATAATATCTTTGTAGAGATCACTACGCGAGCCTGATCCCAGTGTCCATCCACCATCTAACTGTCTAACCCAGCATGACAGAGTACAGGCACCTCTCAGAGAGAAAGCATCATGTTTCAGGGCTCTGTGTCTGGTACGGAGTACACAAAAACAAAGTGACATCACTCGGGCTGTGTGTTGTATGACATGTCAGAGAGAGAGAGCGGGAGGCTGGCAGGTGTAGATTTACAGAGCCAATAGTTCTCATCCCTGGGATGTTTGCATCTATCTGGAAGAAACACATATACTAGTCTAGACCATATGTCTCTGACATACTAATAGTGTTTACTGCTGAAAACAGTCTTGGTGAAACACAGCCTCCAGTGTTACTCTGTCTAGTGTCACATCACACTTCATAAACAGTACGTTGATTCCAGACCAAGCTGTTCTGTGAGGAAAAAGTGAATAGTCCTCCTCATTAATAATAATTTAAAAAGTAATTAACCTTGTCAATAAATCAAACCAAGACAGATTCATTTTCTAGTGAGACGATCAAGGTTTGTTTTACATCACAATTGAAGTAACTACCCACTGGGCACAGATGTCAATTAAATGTCTATCGCACATTGGTTCAGTGTCTGCCCAGTGGGTATACTTTTTGGACTCTGGTTCTTTCAGATGGATTTTACAGATTAAACTCAGTAGGCGGTATCTATAAATCTGACAATCTGATTTCCCTTAGGACCTTAGGAGATGTAGCAACAAACGATGTCAACAAGAACAACAAAACCACAAAACCACCTGGGACGAGGCCTATCACCTATCACAGAGAAGCCATATGTTCTGGCTGATAAGCCAACTGATGTGAGACACATTCAGGGAGAAGTTATCTCCCTCTTTTTCCCATAATCTTCCTCTGTACGTTCATGTGTGTAGAAGTAACTATTGGAGCCCTTTTGATTAGCAGGAAGTGTGGATGGATTCCCTTATCTCAATTTTTATCTAAATCTAACTGATAAATAGGCTGTGACCTTAATCCCCACAAACAAAGGGGAAATACATAGTTTTGACTTTGTTATCTGAAATCATTGTTGGATACAAACTGGAAAACAAAACTCGGACTGTTTCTGGTTCTGGCATAAAATAAATAGTATCCTGAGAGAGCTGGTGTTATCTATAATGGAGAACAGAGTTGTAACACTATCTCTGATCTCTAATCAGTTCTAAACTCTGGCAATGAAAAGGGATATTTTTCACCTGAGCTGTTATCACAGAAATAGTCAATCATTGGAGAGGACGAATGCCTAACAGTGAAGATGATAAGGTAACTTGGGGTAATTTGGGGTAAATCACCCCCCCTTAAGAACAATGTCTAATTGTTGGCTCAAAAGCAACGTTAGGTAAGAATTACGTACTGTATGTGTAGGCAAACAAACTCACTTTTTCTTGTTTGTTATTTAGTTTAAAAAATAATAATAATAAATGGCTACCCAGATTAGTGTGTTAAAATCAATTGTGTATGTTTAACATTTTTTTTTTATAATTCACTCTTAAACGTTCAAGTCGAGGTATCTTATTTCAATTAAATAAACCAAATATTGAAACAAAATGGCATTACACATCTCATTATTAATATCCTCAGTATGACGAGGTTTTGATGTAAAGTCCTTCTTTTTTTTCACGCTTCCCGTCCAAATCACCCTAACGTATCCAAAAATGCATTGTGTAACTCAATTAAGTTACTTAAAGATGATTTGGAAATGATTTGGAAAACACAAAAAAGAAAAATACAAATTGTACTACTATTAAAACACTGATTAAATGTTTTCTCTCTAAACAAGTGTATTATTTATCTTTAGTGGTATTTCTTTACTGGTATTTCTAAAAATGTTTATAGATCTAACTTTATTAGTTTACATATATAACTTTTTCTAAATCACAAAATATTTGATAAATGGTTCGAGTGACTTAAAAAGTTGAGATGAGACAGATTACATTTTTTATTTGAGAAAGAGCCGTGGGGGAGTGGGGGGGGGGCGTTTTACCCCAAGATACCATTCCTTTAATGAATGATCTACATTGAAACCATTCACTTGATAGCAGTGAGTTCAAGCAGTTGAAATTAACACTTTAGAATTTCATGTTTTCACATAGGGGGCGGCAGATGGGGTCTTCCTGTGTCATACATCTATAAATCAAAGGAAATTGTATTTGTCTCATGCGACGAATACAACAGGTGCAGACCTTATAGTGAAATGCTTACTTACAAGCCCTTAACCAACAATGCAGTTTTAAGAAAAAAAAGTGTTCAGAAAGTATTAACTAAAATAAACTGAAGTAAAAAAATAAAAATAAAAAATAATTCAAGAGCAACAATAAAATGACAATAGCGAGACTATATACAGGGGGTACCGGTACAGAGTCAATGTGGAAGCTATATACAGGGGGTACCGGTACAGAGTCAATATGGAGGCTATATACAGGGGGTACCAGTACAGAGTTAATGTGCGGGGGCACCGGTTAGTCGAGGTAATTGAGGTAATCATATATCTAGGTAGACGTAAAGTGACTATGCTGTTTTCAACTCTCTAAAACCTGCTGTTTTCAACTCTCTAGAGACAGCAGGAGCGGTAGAGATACTCTGAATGATCGGCTATGAAAAGCCAACTGACATTTACTCCTGAGGTGCTGACCTGTTCCGCTCTAGGTTTCTTCCTAGGTTCTGGCCTTTCTAGGGAGTTTTTCCTAGCCACCGTGCTTCTACACCTGCATTGCTTGCTGTTTGGGGTTTTAGGCTGGGTGATGTAAGAAGGGCTTTATAAATACATTTGATGAATAAACAGAGAGTAGCAGCAGAGTAAAAAGGGTGGATGGGGTGGGGACAATACAAATAGTCTGGGTAGCCATTTCGTTAGCTGTTCAGGAGTCTTATGGCTTGGAGCAGTTGCCATACCAGGCAGTGATGCAACCATTCAGGATGATCTCGATGGTGCAGCTGTATAACACTTTGATGATCTGAGGACCCATGCCAAATCTTTCCAGTCTCCTGGGGGGGAATAGGCGTTGTCGTGCCCTCCTCACGACTGTCTTGGTGTGTTTGGACCATGATAGTTTGTTGGTGATTGAACACTAAGGAACTTAAAGGAGAGGCCTACAAGCCACAGTGTCTCGCACCCACTGTGAAATTTGGTGGAGGATCGGTGATGATCTGGGGGTGCTTCAGCAAGGCTGGAATCAGACAGATCTGTTTTTGTGATGGACGCATGAATCAAGCCACGTACAAGGTTGTCCTGGAAGAAAGCTTGCTTCCTTCTGCTCTGACAATGTTCCCCAACTCTGAGGATTGGTTTTTCCAGCAGGACAATGATCCATGCCACACAGCCAGGTCAATCAAGGTGTGGATGGAGGACCACCAGATCAAGGCCCTGTCATGGCCAGCCCAATCTCCAGACCTGAACTCCATTGAAAACCTGTGTGATGTGATCAAGAGGAAGATGGATGGGTCACAAGCCATCAAACAAAGCCGAGCTGCTTGAATTTTTGCGCCAGGAGTGGCATAAAGTCACCCAACATCAATGTGAAAGACTGGTGGAGAGCATGCCAAGACGCATGAAAGCTGTGATTGAAAATCAGGGTTATTCCACCAAATATTGATTTCTGAACACTTCCTAAGTTAAAACATTAGTAATGTGCTGTTTAAAAACTAATATGTACTAATTTTCTTTGCATTATTCGAGGTCTGACAACACTGCATCTTTTTTGTTATTTTGACTAGTTGTCATTTTCTGCAAATAAATGCCTAAATGACAATATTTTTATTTGGAATTTGGTAGAAATGTTGTCAGTAGTTCATAGAATTAAACAAAAATATTAATTTTACCCAAACACATACCTATAAATAGTAAAACCAGAAAAACTGATAATTTTGCAGTGGTCTCTTAATTTTTTCCATTGCTGTATATTATGCTCAGTCAGCTGTGCCTCAAAAGTAATACAACGCATGATATATTAACTGTGGTAATCATATACCAAAATGTTGTAAATATAGATTCTAAATGGTCTGAGAAGAACAACATTGGCAGGGCAATTCAAGCATAGTGGTATTGGGCCTATAGCCTACTGCACAAACCTCATTGCTACAGTACTGTTTTTAATAGGTTAATGTTGCATAGGCTTACGTTATGTCACGTTTAAAAAAAATCTGAGCGGTAAATCTTTGTTTGCATTCACACTCAGAAAGTGATCTTGACTCAGAAAAGGTTGGTGACCACTGATATAGGGGAAACACGGGAATTACATGTTTTCACAATTAGACCGTATAGGCCTACTTTTACATGACGATATCCTAAATACAAATCTTAAAAACCTGAAACCCCGGTAAAAAGGTCTACCACAGCTATGTTACTGAGGAAGGACTGCATTGTGCAGAGAGAGCTTTATGATTGAGAAAAATCAAATGCATTCCAACGTTCGGTGCGAAGTCCGTTCATCAGCAGTTCTAGAGTCAACCACCTCGAGCCCTCAGTGGTAAAGACCCCACTAGGAGATTTAGGAATTAAAAAATTTCCCCCCCCAAAAAATTCTATCACATTCCACAACTCAGTAGGAATTAGGAAACATATCGTCAACCTAGGTTCTGATCAGCTGTTTTCCTGCGCTCTGCCAAGGGCATCCTCGTCCAGAGGTGCACACTGTTATTGACTGTTGTGACACCATTGGGGAAGTCCACTTTGCCTAATATTCAATTATGTTTATTATTGTCTTTGTATTGGTAAATATTAATACTCATGGCCTACATATTTACTGGGAATACATACAATTTATTCCTGTTCACAATGCAATGTTATTATTTGAGATACTTAACTGTTGCGAGGTTTGAGTATAATTTACCCCTGTTATTGGACCAAATTCTATTGTCCAGAGAAAAAAATAGGCAAGTTCAATCTAATGGAGTCTGTTTTAGCTGCCTGGTCTCATAGACTAGACGTAACATAATACTAGTAAATCCAGGACAATCAAATGAGTATAATATGTTATGTTTGATATGGTTACACAAGACAGAAGGTTACTTAAGTCAAAAACAAAAGGAGGGTGTTTGTTCAGGGTGTATGGATGTGGTGTATAACGTGAACGTCCAGCAACCCAAAGGATGCGTGTTCAAATCTGATCACGGACAACTTTAGCGAATTAGCAACTTACTGCCCCAGAGTCCAGGTGGTTTTAGGCTGTGGAACAGCTACTTTAGGCCTAATTCATACACAACACCACTTTCTGGAATTTCATTTAGCTCTTCAAGGATCTTATGTTTATTCAGCTGAGACTTTTTGGTTTGGTGTACATAGAGTTTTGTCTTTTCTTCATTTATTCACTGTACATTCTGTACTTCCGTCGGCCTATGGACATTCAAGACAATATATAAAAGAGACAAGTCACCTTAAATGAATAGTTAACTAAACTTTTATTGTTCCTTTTATGTCCAGCCAATTGGAGAGTCCAGTTTCAGCCGTCTCAACACGTGCGATTCAGATTCAGTACAGTATGAATACAGCACTGAACACACAGCCAAACACTGCTGCTGTATCAACAACGGGGATGTCATCAACGCCCAACCCATCTTACAGTAATGCAAGAGACCGACCGCAGGACTGACCAGTAGGGCCTACTGAACTTGAACGAGTGAGATTCCTTTAGTCAGTTTAGGTTCTTTCTGTAAGACCTTAACCCCCATTAGGGTAAAAAAAAATCCTCCAACTGGATTTCCTGGAAAACTTGGGAATTTTGGGAATCCTCCATTTGGGATTTCTGGAAAAGCTGGGAATTTTGGGAAAGTTTCAAAACATTTGCAATCCTGCCCTCCAAAGACTTCCCCTTGAGATGACTGGCTTGATGAGGCAACTAATGCACACGTTAGGCTTCGCTATAGAATGTGCAGTATGTACACATAACACACAGTCGCTGACATAAAGGGATGTCACTCATAATGGAATGAATGTTTATTATTATTTGCCACAAAGGCATGTTGAGTTCATATGAAGCTGATAGGAAGTTGCCTGTATGCATGATGAGTTGACTCATTGCAATGTATGGATGGAGCTTCTTTACCATATAGGCCTATAATTACTTTCCAATGTCATGCATGTTAGGATGTAGTAATAGCAAATTTCCTTCCAAATATCAAAGTTCAAGGCATTCATGCATTTGGCAACTCTTTCAATGACTTGTCGCATGAGGGGAAACCGGGAAAAGCACTTTGGTAGGTGTTTCGTCGATAGAGTCACAATGTACGCAGAAAGCATAGCTCTGGTCCAGGGCGCTGCTTGAGCCTTGCGGAGCAAGCCACTTGAACACCCTGGACCAGAGCTAGTAAAAGCATGGCTAGCATCACACCGGACATATATTCAGGGAGAAATTTTAAAAAAGAAATCTGCATTTTTATACTTCTTGCAGGGAAATAACAGTAATAACATCTCTACTGTTTAACCAGTGGCGTGTCATAGTGATGAACAACAACACCGATTGATAATGCATATTCTATATATCTCTCTGATAACATGTAACTCTCATGTTGTTAATAAAAAGACAAATGAACGTTGCAAACATAGCAGGACCAATGTATGAGCTTCGGAGGACTATGATACGGATATTGAAAGTTTGTGTTGTTTATCTGTAGTTGCACCAGTTTATGGACCACGACACACAATAATAGTATAACTGTTATTAGGAGCTAGGCAGGTTGTGTTACGCATAATACAATTTGAATAGCCATTCAAGATTCAAACAGACATTGCACGGTTACTTACGGAACTGAGTGAGTCACTGCATCACTGTTGATAGTGACACTCACACTTGAGACATTGATAAAAAATGGCAGAAACATTAAAAAAAAAACGAAAGAAATGAGACATTAAAAAGATGAAACAAAATGCAAAACATTCTTTACAAAGCACCAGCATGTAGTCTACCACTAAGGTCTGATACAGTCAAAACAAAACTTTTTTGTGCTCAATGTACTCTATATATTCAAACCATATAAATAGAATCCTTCGAAGGGAAAATACCCATTCTATAGTTCTGTTTATATGATTCCAAACTCAGTTTAGTTATATGGTTCCTCCAAGTGTACATGCTTACAACACTGGACACTTGTTATGGCAAAGTGACGGTCACTGGACAGTTAGGTGTCCTGACAAGCAAACCAAATACACCACTGTCACACATTTTTTATGTCATGTTATACAACCGGTGGGTCTAATCCTGAATGCTGATTGGTTAAAACCGCATTTCAGCCGGTGTCTATTCAACAAGTTACCACCAGCTAAATCTATGACGTTAAAATGCCTATTTCCTCTGTTCCATCTGACTGCGCAATCCACTGTTTTATCAGCCCAGTCAGGCAACTAGGCGTATGTCGCAGGTCACTACTTCACAGGAGAGCTGTTTGAACTTAAACGTTTTTATTTATCAAAATGCGTTCATTGGCAGAAATGACTTCTCAAACATGTGAACTTTCATGTGCCTTAATAACAAACTTGTATTCCATCTGTAAATACAGTGGCTTGCCAAAGTATTCACCCCCCTGGCATTTTTCCTGTTTTGTTGCCTTACAATCTGGAATTAAAATAGATTTTTGGGGGGTTTGTATCATTTGATTTACACAACTGCCTGCAACTTTGAAGATGCAAAATATTTTTTCTTGTGAAACAAACAAGAAATAAGACAAAAAAAACTGAAAACTTGAGCATGCATTCACTGCCCCAAAGTCAATACTTTGTAGAGCCACCTTTTGCAGCAATTACAGCTGCAAGTCTCTTGGGGTATGTCTCTATAAGCTTGGCACATATAGCCACTGGGATTTTTGCCCATTCTTCAAGGCAAAACATAACATGTGTCCAGTGTTCCTTCGAATTGGATGGGTTCCACTGGTGTACAGCAATCTTTAAGTCATACCACAGATTCTCAATTGAATTGAGGTCTGGGCTTTGACTAGGCCATTCCAAGATATTTAAATGTTTCCCCTTAAACCACTCGAGTGTTGCTCTAGCAGTATGCTTAGGGTCATTGTCCTGCTGGAAGGTGAACCTCCGTCCCAGTCTCAAATCTCTGGAAGACTGAAACAGGTTTCCCTCAAGAATTTCCCTGTATTTAGTGCAATCCATCATTCCTTCAATTCTGACCAGTTTCCCAGTCCCTGCCACCAAAAACATCCCCATAGCATGATGCTGCCACCACCATGCTTCACTGTGGGGATGGTGTTCTTGGGTTGGTGAGAGGTGTTGGGTTTGCGCCAGACATTTTCCTTGATGGCCAAAAAGCTCAATTTTAGTCTCATCTGACCAGAGTACCTTCTTCCATATGTTTGGGGAGTCTCCCACATGCTATTTGGCGAACACCAAAGGTGTTTGCTTATTTATTTCTTTAAGCAATGTTTTTTTTCTGGTCACTCTTCCAATAAAGCCCAGCTCTGTGGAGTGTACGGCTTAAAGTGGTCCTATGGACAGATACTCCAATCTCAGCTGTGGAGCTTTGCAGCTCCTTCAGGGTTATCTTTGGTCTCTTTGTTGCCTCTTTGATTAATGCCCACCTTGCCTGGTCTGTGAGTTTTGGTGTGCGGCCCTTTCTTGGCAGGTTTGTTGTGGTGCCATATTCTTAAAAAATGTTAATAATGGATTTAATGGTGCTCCGTGGGATGTTCAAAGTTTCTGATATTTTTTTATAACTCAACCCTTATCTGTACTTCTCCACAACTTTGTCCCTGACCTGTTTGGAGAGCTCCTTCGTCTTCATGGTGCCACTTGCTTGGTGGTGCCCCTTGCTTAGTGGTGTCGCAGACTCTGGGGCCTTTCAGAACAGGTGTATATATATTGAGATCATGTGACAGGTATGTGACACTTAGATTGCACACAGGTGGACTTTCTTTAACTAATTATGTGACTTCTAAAGGTAATTGGTTGCACCAGATCTTATTTAGGGGCTTCATAGTAAAGGGGGTGAATACATATGTACGCACCAGTTTAAGTCATTTTTTTCACTTCACCAATTTGGACTATTTTGTGTATGTCCATTATATGAAATCCAAATAAAAATCCATTTAAATTACAGGTTGTAATGCAGCAAAATAGGAAAAAAATGCCAAGGGGGATGAATACTTTTGCAAGGCTCTATACGAATAAAATTGTTAAATTACGAGCACAGCTGGTTAAAGACAGCAACCTTCCCGCTAGTCATGATTGGCTGAGATAATGAGTGGGCTGGACATGCCAAGAGATGAGTTTGGATTGGTCTGCCATATAGCAGGCTTCTGTCTATTTGAGCTGGTCATTATGTCTAGGTAATCCTATCTAACGCAGCTTTTTTATTTGATTTATCTTGTAGTAAAACTTAACAAAAGACTCCAACTATGCAAGTATCCATTTCAATAGAATGTCACTGCAACAACTGTTTCAGAGCACTCTTGTCTGAGTGTGCCAGAGTGCAGAATAACGGCGGTTGAATATGTCAGTAAACGTTGGCAAAAAAGCGTACAAGCAAAACGGAAACGACACTGGACGTCTTATTTAATGAAAGGGGTTGCTGTCTGCCGTGAAGCATTCATCCATGTATATGGGTAAGAGTCTAGCTACAGTTTCAGATATTATACGTTTGTAATTTTGTCAGAAAGTTGTTTTCTTTGCAAGCTAAAGCTTGCTGTTAGCTAGCTAGCTGACATTAGATGGCAGGCCCGCTAGCTAATATTATGTTTATGATCTGTGTGTAGTAACTTCAATGTTATATCAGAATGCCATTTCGCATTGCTAGTTATAGCCTAATGTTAGCAAGCTAACTAGCTAACACTGAACCTATTTGGGTAACTTTAGCTAGCTATGACAATCGTTTTGTATTGCTAGTACTCGATGGATTGGGATTATGGTTCATTGTTTAGCCCCACCCATTTTAAGAGGGTGTGAACAATGCTGAATGGGTGTAGACAAAGGAGAGCTCTCCAGTAGGTACCAAAACATTCAAAGGCCATTTTCTCAAAAGTGAGTTTACAAGTTTATCAACTTTCAAAGCAGAATTACTTTCCCATTGTTCTTCAAAATGCAGTGTATGATATACCATTTTGTAGCTCTGAGTCTCCACTTTTATCCAATGTACAAAACACAACTTCAAATTTTGAGACCGATTTAAGCCGGTCGGTCACAATTTATAAACTTGATCTCCACTATAAAAAGCATCTAGACATGATCTCACATTTCTTTAAGACTAACATTTAGTTTTCAACAACGGAGATTTGTATAAACCTTGCTGTCTGTCTCTCAGATATTTGCAACCTTGTTTCAATATTCAAATTCGATCTCCAGCTGTCCCAGGGTAATGAACGTGTCGGGAGTCCGGATGAGACAGACAGACAGGCAGGCAGCTTTTCTCAGCCAGTCGAAATCATGAATCAGCATCATTTTTATGGATATATACAAACTGCAGGTCTGATATGTTTTCAAGCTAATTTCTTGTTCCCAACAGTTTGTCAATACATTCAACTTTTACATACACATGTGCTAAAAATGCTTGCATCACTCTGGCTGAGAAGTTTCTCTTGTTTTGTCAGGAAAATCTTTCCGATAACAATGTCGACATGCAAACACTTGTAAACTGGTCTATTCATTTTAGAGAATGTTATGAGTTGGAAATAAGCATGTTTTTGTGAGATAAAAAACCAATGTTTCTCTGAACAAAGAAGTTACAGCGATAATAGTAAGCTATATGTACTGGCTATATGTACTTATTCGATAGCAAAACCATATACGTTGCATATATTATATTAGTATTACATGAATTGCTCTTTTTGTCTGATGATGTTCGATAAGAAACATCTTAGGATGTGGTTTGACTGTACCTCTGTAAGGGGATGGTGTAATTCATCTTGAAAAGAAACGAAAGAGGGAAAGAAAAAGCCACTGAAATGCAATTAAAACACATAAAGACATTTTCATAAACTCATACACTTATCCTTCACAGCTATATTACCTGCTAAGCTTATATATACAGTATATATGGAATGCTATGTTGTAACAATTGTCCATAATGCCATACATCAAATAAAACACACACTTTGAAGCTACTGTACCTTCATGAATGAACAAGAAAGGCCTGTATCACAATATTGTTTGAAACAGTTACCTGCCATCTTTGTGCAGTACCTATGCACTAACACCTCACCCAGTCAAGAGCAAGTCATGGCATTGTGAAAGATAAGTGTAACCGTTTACATATAAGGCATATTGAAAAAGTTGAAAGACCTCCTTAGACGCTCCTCCTTCAAAGATAATGTAGGGTTAAAATAAGAGAGATCCCAGATATCTTCTTTGTCCAAATTTCGTATTGTGTCTTTTTCCACAAACAGAGCCTTATTCCTCGAAACGGGGAATATGGGTTTTTGGCCTGCAGGGTGAAACCAGAGGTTGTGGAAACCAAAGTTGTCATAGATAGGCGTCAACTTCACAGAGTCTCCTTCACAGATAAAGATGGCGCTACATTCAGAGGCCCATCAGGCAGAGCAGAGCCACCAGGAGCAGGGAGGCCAAGCTGAGGGACTTGGCAGCCATGACGCCTCCACCTGGAGGGAGACAGACAGAGGCACAATGGTGACGTTTCAATTACATTTTGGGTAACGTTCTAACCTATCAACCAAGCCATGTATATTTGGTCTGTTCTGTTAGGGATTCTGTGTATGGTTTCATGATAGGAAAATATTACATACGCACATCCAATGTGTTTGAGCAGGTAGTGGATATCAAATCATATGTTTAGAAAATGGTTAAAAAAAAAAGAGTACACACTGCAATTTATGCTCCTATGTAGTTAATTGGCGAAAAGTTTAGACCACTTTCCTTCATGGTTTTATGATATCATGCTGTGTACCACTCTGAGTGGCCCCTCTCCCTACCACCTGTGTAATATGTAATATAAGCCAAAGATTGGATTTAGAATTTGTATGGCAAGACAGAGTCATTTTTTTTTTTCAGTGGCAAAATGTGAGATCCAATTTGGAGATCGATGACATGCACTGCAAATTACTGGCTGACGGTTGTGGCTGGCTGACACAACATTTACTGTCATAGAGAGTTCACCTCTGTTCAATCCACACATGCTACATTCATGAGGGCTCACTCCAGTAGAGAAGCCATTGGTGAACTGATCACAATTCCAAATGTATGTATAGATGGGTGCATTGTGTAGCCTACAGCTGATTCCTGGGCTGTCATAAAATAGCAGGAGTATTTCAGTTTTAAAGATGGCCACCGAAAGCCAGAGCCATTTGTCACAGTCAACCAGGTGGCCCATGGACAGGAGCTGTCACTGACATTTTCATAGTGTATATTATTATAGAGGTATAAGATGGGTGGAAAGGCTTTGGTCTAAAGTCCATTACAAAAGCCCGGTGATGGCCCACTGACTTCAGACTGACTGGCCGCCTGACAATGACTGGCTGAGTGGAGGACGGAGGGTTGGCTGAGAGTCTGGGTGGATGGATCAAGGGGTAGAGGGGGTCTTGTGAGAAGAGGAAGAGGGAAACCCCCTCCTGGGTAGCTGTTATCATGTAGGCCAGGCCCACCTGATTTCACAGACTCCTGGGAATCAGAGCTCCGGGGGGGATTATAATGTAGGGGGTTTGACAAATGGAGGGCCAGCTGCCTTGGATAAGATGGTGATATCTCCCCACAGCACCAAATATGGGATTCAACTTCAGATGGATTACAGTGCTTCACTCAAGTGTAGCCAGAAGAGGACTGGCCACCCCTCATAGCCTGGTTCCTCTCTAGGTTTCTTCCTAGGTTTTGGCCTTTCTAGGGAGTTTTTCCTAGCCACCGTGCTTCTACACCTGCATTGCTTGCTGTTTGGGGTTTTAGGCTGGGTTTCTGTACAGCACTTTGAGATATCAGCTGATGTACGAAGGGCTATATAAATACATTTGATTTGATTTGATTATGTAGGCGGTGTGTTACTTAATCTATAGCACCTCCTCACAATCAGCCTCCATTTTGTGTCATATTAATTTCTGCCTCTAAAAGGGGCTTTATACATTTTTGTAAATGTATTATGTTGATATTTGATTGATGTGTTACCTGAGATGCGTACTTGGGCCACAGCCCCGTCCCCTCCCTCGCTGTGAGCCCTGACCTCCACTATGTAGTCCCCATCCTTGTGCATGGGCAGGTCTATGGACCGCTTCCCAGTGGTAAACAGCATCCCAGTGGATTTGCTGGCCTGCCTGTACAGGACCTGTATGGAGACCAACAGACAGACACAGAGAGAATATTAGATCAGTTCATATATGTTCATACTAAGGAGCTGTGACTACACCGCAAAAAGTGAAATATAAGCTAGCCTAAATTATCTTATATTGACTGATAATTCCCTTAATCGTCTTGTATGTATGGGATACACAAGGTATACACTGTCCAACGAAATGCTTACTTGCAGGTTCCTTCTCGACAATGCAACAACAATAATAAATAATAAAAGATAAGAATATGAACATAAAGTAAATGGCTCAGTAGAATAGAATAAACATTATAGTGTAATACAGGAAGGCACAATTTATAGCCCAATATTTAAATGTGTTTTGGGGAAGGGGGATTGGTGGGCAAGTGTTTTAAATTGTGAAGTATTTAGCAATCTTGTAGCAGTAGTTGTGATGTGTGTAGCATCAATGTATGTGTGTGTGTATGTGTGTGCGTGCGTGTGTGTATGAGTGTACAGTGGCAAGAAAAAGTATGTGAACCCTTTGGAATTACCTGGATTTCTGCATAAATTGGTCATAAAATTTGATCTGATCTTCATCTTAGTCACAACAATAGACAAACACAGTCTGCTTAAACTAATAACACACAAACGATTATACTTTTTCATGTCTTTATTGAACACACCGTGTAAACATTCACAGTGGAGGATGGGGAAAGTATGTTAACCCTTGGATTTAATAACTTGTTGACCCTCCTTTGGCAGCACTAACCTCAACCAAACGTTTTCTGTAGTTGTGGATCAGACCTGCACGATCAGACCTGCACGATCTGCAGGTGTAATTTTGGACCATTCCTCTTTACAAAACTGTTTCAGTTTCAACAATATTCTTGGGATGTCTGGTGTGAACCGTTCTCTTGAGGTCATGCCACAGCATCTCAATCGGCTTGAGGTCAGGACTGTGACTGGGCCACTCCAGAATGCACATTTTCTTCTGTTGAAGCCATTCTGTTGTTGATTTACTTCTGTGTTTTGGGTTGTTGTCCTGTTGCATCACCCAACTTCTGTTGAGCTTCAATTGGAGGACAGATAGCCTTACATTCTCCTACAAAATGTCTTGATAAACTTGGGAATTCATTTTTCCGTCGACAATAGCAAGCTGTCCAGGCCCTGAGGCAGCAGAGCAGTCCCAAACCATGACGCTCCCTCCACCATACTTTACAGTCGGGATGAGGTTTTGATGTTTGTGTGCTGTGCCTTTTTTTCTCCATACATAGTGTTGTGTGTTCCTTCCATACAACTCAACTTTAGTTTAATCTGTCCACAGAATATTTAGCCAGTAGCGCTGTGGAACATCCAGGGTGCTCTGTTGCGAACTTCAGACGTGTAGCAATGTTTTTTTGGGACAGCAATGGGTTCTTCCGTGGTGCCCTCCCATGAACACCGTTCTTGTTTAGTGTTTTACGTATTGTAGACTTGTCAACAGAGATGTTAGCATGTTCCAGAGATTTCCATAAGTCTTTACCTGATACTCCAGGATTCTTCTTAACCTCATTGAGCATTCTGCACTGTGCTCTTGCAGTCATCTTTGCAGGACGGCCACTCCAAGGGAGAGTAGCAACAGTGCTGAACTTTCAAAATTTTAGACAATTTGTCTTACCGTGGACTGATGAATATCAAGGCTTTTAGAGATACATTTGTAACCCTTTCCAGCTTTATGCAAGTCAACAATTCTTAATCTTAGGTCTTCTGAGATTTTGTTCGATGCATGGTTCACATCAGGCAATGCTTCTTGTGAATAGCAAACTCTTTTTATAGAGTAGGGCAGCTCTAACCAACATCTCCAATCTCGTCTCATTGATTGGACTCCAGGTTAGCTGACTCCAATTAGCTTTTGGAGAAGTCATTAGCCTAGGGGTTCACATACTTGTTCCAACCTACACTGTGAATGGTTAAAGTTGTGTGTTATTAGTTTAAGCACACTGTGTTTGTCCATTGTTGTGACTTAAATCAAGATCAGATCCAATTTGATGACAAATGTATGAAGAAATCCAGGTAATTACCAAGGGTTCACATAGTTTTTCTTGCCACTGTATATCTATGTGAGTGTATGAATGAGTGAGTGCATGTGTGCTAAGGTACAGAGAGTCGGTGCAGGTCAGTGCAGGTGACTAGTCTAGAGGGGCCAGCTCTCTGCCAACTCTCTCGCTTGTAGATAGAGCCTGTTGGTCTCTGAGCCTGTTGGCATCAGACCTCATACTCCAATACCGTCTGCTCGACAGTAAGGATGCTGCCAGCCTTCCACACTGTTTCGACTAGATGTCCTGGATGGGTGGGAACACGGTCCCGGTGTTGTACTGGACCGTCTTCACCCGTTGGAGGGCCTTTCGGTCGTGGATGGAGCGTTTCCCCGTCCCCAGGCCGTGATGCAACTGGTCAGGATGCTCTCAATGGTGCAGAAGGTAGTATTAGGAGAGGATCCGGGGTGGCATGCCAAATTTCAGCCTAAATTTGACAGCCTTAGGAAGTAGAGACACTGTTGCGCCCTCTTGACCAGAGTGGTGGTGTTGTTGGTCCATGTCAAGTCCTCGGTAATGTGGACGCCAAGGAACTTAAAACGTCTCCCTCGCTCTACTGCAGTCCCATCGATGTGGATCGGGGAATGTTCCCTCCTCTGCTTCCTGAAGTCAACAATTAACTCCTTTGTTTTGCTGACGTCGAGGGAGAGGTTGTGGGCCTGGCACCACAATTCCGCTTACCTCCTCTCTATAGGCCGACTCTTCACGGTTGGCTATGAGGCCTACCACCGTGGTTTCGTCAGCAAACTTGATGTTGCAGCGGGTCAAGCTTGGACGGAGCAATAGTGTTGACTGCTAAAATGTAGTCAATGATCAGTAAGCTCACACAGGTGTTCCTCTTGCCTCGATGTGTTACGGCCATGTGGCATCTACCATGGATCTGTTGGAGCGGTAGGCAAATTGGAGTGGGTCCAGTGTGCCTGGCGTGCTGGCCTTAACGTGGGCCATGACCAGGCCCTTGAAGCACTTCATGATGAGCGGGGTGAGTGCGACAGGGCGATTTGGGCATGATACCTTGTTCTTCTTGGGCACTGGGATGATGGTGGTGTCCTTGAAGCAGGTGGGTACTACGGCCTGGGACAGGTTGAATATGTCCGAGAAGACGCCCGCCAGCTGGTCAGAACACACTCTGAGGATGTGGCCAGGGATGCCATCTGGGCTGGCAGCTTTGTGAGTATTTACTCTTTTGAGAGTTTTCCTCACGTCAGCTTTGGAGAGCGAAAGCACCTGGTCGTACGGAGAAGCGAGAGTCTTCCTGGACGGCTCGGTATTGTCTGCCTCGAAGCGACTATAGTACGTGTTAAGATTCTCTGGGAGGGAGGCTTTGGTTCCCTTACTTGTAATACGCCTTTTTTTAGGTTAAAATAAGCAAAATTATCTGCCAATGATGTTAGATAATTTAGCTTTGGTAAAAAGTGAATTATCACTCAATATAAGATATTTAGGCTTGCTTAGATTTCACTTTTTGCAGTGTATGAGAAAGGCACTTGAGTAAACTGTATGTTGTGTCGAGTAATGTGGACCTTCTAGCTTGGTTGAGTTTTGAAAGCTGTAGCTTTCAGAAATCTGTTACGTCTCATGTGCGTATGTGGCAGATGCTGGAGAGAGACTATTGCTCATGTGTTGATCTGAAGTACAGACCTTCTTTTTTTTTTGACTACACTACAAGCTTCCGTGCATTTGTAAAACTGTACCCACCTTGTAGCCATCTATTGTTGACTCGTTGGCCAAGGGTTCAACATGTTCCCAGGCGATATTCACTGATGTGCCTTTCAGCTTTTTACTGATTATTTTAGGAGGCCGGCTTGGGGCTGGCGAAAAACAGAAGAAAAATTGTTCTACAGTGTAAGGATCATGTGATAATCAAACAGAATCAGTGAGATCACACTTTTGCGGTACATAACTCAGAATATGCTGACGATTATTTAGCTGAGGACCAGTCTCACAGACACAGATTAAGCCTAGTCCACCACTAAGACACTTTCAATAGAGAAACTCTATTGAAAAAAATGTTTTAGTCTAAGAGTAGTCTTCATTTATTTCCAGGAAACCAGCTCTGAGATAAAAATACGTACGGGCTTTCTTGGTGTAGATCTGTAAGTGTTGGCTGCTGGGTCCGTATCCGGCTGCATTGTAGGCCTTGACCTCTACGAGGTAGTGGGAGTCTGGCGTCATATTATCCAGCCTGGTCTGGTTCTCTCTGCTGGACACCACCACCCTCTGACTGGACGTCTCGCTATCCTCCGCCTTCCTCCAGTACCGCACCTGGACAGAAGAAGAAGGAGACGGCCACAGAGACTCAATATACTGTATATAATATTCTAGGGCCTAAATACTTCCTGGTAAAATAATATGGTAATGACTATTAGCTGATTGTACTGGATCAAATACAACTCAGTACTCAGGGTTTGTCCATTGTTTGGAGGACTCTGGGTTGGTGCAGACAGGTCGCTTCTACTTCTATCTGATAAACAGTCATGTTACTCCTCACAGACACATCGTACTGACCTGGTAGCCTTCTACGGTGTGCTGGGTGACAGGAAGCCACCACACGATGGCCTCAGTGGCGGACAGCGCCCTGGCCCCCACACTAGTAGGGGCTTTAGATGGCACTGGTGGCACACACAGATATATAATTTAAGACACTATAAGACAGAGAGAGAGAGAGAGACCCTGTAAAAGTATTTCCTCCATCCACCTACAGTAACTATCAATTTTCTATGAATATAGCTTTTCTTTCACTTTACAACTTCATGTTGGCACCAAGTCTGACCTGTTCATGCAGACCTCCCTCAGTCTTGGTAAGGAGGCATCTGTTAACAGGCATTAATCATGACCTAGAACAAGCTCAGTGACAGAAATCTCTCTCATCACATTCTTTCTGCTCTCCAACAAACACTTTCCTCTGAGTTACGACCCATGGCACACTCTCAGAGTATTCGCTGTCCTTCCTTTGATGTTTAAATCTCACGCAGGGAGCCGCACCCGAGAAACCTTCACGCACACGTCATCGGGCTTAACTGAATGCTTCTGCCCCCTTTTACACTCCCAACGAGCGTTACCACGGCAACCGAGCATCTCTCCGTAGTGGCTATCTTGATTGTCTGTCAGCTGAAGTTAATAAGTGGGCTAAATGCTTGGCATCCTTGGGGCGAATAATCAGCTTTCTGGCTCATGCCACAAAGATCACGATAATCCTACTCTGATGAGGGCGGGGAACGGAGGGAGGAAGAGAGGTAGGGAGAGATGGAGAGAGGGTAGGGAGGGTTCACATTCTAAGGGTACAATTCTTCACATTCATCTTTGGGATTAGTTATTAAGTATATCCCACTCCATTAAAAAGTCACCGTGCTGATAAATAATTGACACTGACAGATTGAAACAGTTGATATGAAGGCATGGCGTTCTGAAGAGCCCTGCTCTCTCTATGCTGCTGACAGAGTACAATAATCTGGGGTCAGTTTTCCCTGTTTTTCCACCTACGCTTGCGGTTGGGCTTAGGAGTAAGATGATCCTAGATCTGTGCTTACCGTCCTGCGCAGAGTAGACGACAGCCATGAGACTATAGGGTCCTTCCCCTTTGCTGTTGAAGGCCTTGACTTTGACCTCAAACTCTGTGGAGGCGAGGATGGATGAGTCTTTGTGGACGTAGTGTTTAGCCTCGGGGTCTGCCACAGTCACCTTCCTCCACTCGTAGCCGTCCCGGGGCTTGAAGGCGATGATGTAGCCAAAGTTACGTCCATAGTAGTACTGTGGCTGCACCGGCTGGAGGTAGACGGAATAGGAACGAGAGTTGAAAGACTAAGAATAAGAGAAATATCCACAGCAAGAAAGACATCCTTGCAGACAGAGTTATGCTGAGTGACAAGACAATGGCCAGACCCAAAATAAGGGCTTATCATCACTCTAAAGCATGTTTATATAATACTATTCTAGTAAACACGACGACCGTGTTTCTGACACAGTGTTCGTTCCAAAGTTCTGACACTCTTATTGTTAGACCAACACCCTCTCCCCATGCCTCGTCTCCCAGCTTGGCTCAGGCACCATCAGACCAGATGTTCTGCGTGACGTACATGCATCAGACACCGCTAACCTCTAAACGCACACAGTTAACCTTTAAAGACACAAGCCTCATCACGCCGACCAACTGCTGTGGGATCGATGCTGCCAGGCTTCGAGCAAGGAAAAGGCAATTTGCCCAGGAGCGCAATTGGAATTTGTCAAAAGGGGGCAGCAGAGAAACGGAGGCTAGCTAACGCTTGATATCTATCCCTGGTAGATTTGCTGGTGTGAGTGGTGTGAGTGTAAACGAGCGAGAGACCGATACAAAAGCCCTTCTGAATACCAGTCTTTATCCGTCAAACCGTACGGTTATGAATGTGGTGGGATGTGTCTTCCTCCATGAATATAGCCACCGTACTTTTCACAGCTGTTTTGCACTGCCTTGCAAAGAGGAGAGAGAGAAAAAAAAGGCAAAGACGAAATGTATTTTGCATGTGCAAAACTTCTGCCAATGCTTGTCTCCGTTGGCTTGCTCCTGGCTGCTGTCAGATCAGATTTAGGAGGGAAGTTGAGTTTGTGGTCATAGTTCACCCTGGCAGAGACCGGGAAAAAAAGTATTGGCTCGACCTACCGTCCAAGTTATGGTCAGCTCCCTGCTGGTCCCGCCACCGCCGCCGATGTCTGAGGGAGCCACCACAGGAACTAAAAGCAAAACGCCAAGATCTGAGTTCACATTCGCAGGCCAGTATTCACAAAGCACATCAGAGTAGGATCCAGCCTGTCCATTTTAATCATATTCATTATGATCTAAAAAGGTCAAACGAGATCCTAGATCAGCACTGCTACTTTGAGACACTTTGTGAATATGGGCCATTGTCCACACAGTACAATGCCAAACAACACATACTGTACCCTTCCACTGGCACCCGTACTGATGCAGCATTGGCTTTGCAAATACCATATCACTGTCACTAATGCTGCCAAGTGCAACACCTTAATGTTCATATGGGACCGATGCCACACTCTGGGGGTAGAAATGCTACAGCTCTTTCCTGCTCTGCTTAAAGCTCAGTCTTATCTCATGTGTGTAGAAAGGTTCCACTATGGCCTACTTTTTCCAATGTTGAACTTAAATTAGCTCATATGGCCGACTGGGGTTCAAAAGCAGATCTCCAGTTCAAAACCAGATCTCCTGCTGAGCTAAAGCCTAGGCCAGTGGTCACCAACCGGTTGATAGTGATCTCCATGGCATTCGTAGTCGATCGCCAAACATTCATGTTAAAAAAATATATATTTTATTTATTTATCGCAGTTGGCAGTAGGTACATTTGATTCAGAAGCTCTAGCGCCGGGAAGGCAAAGAGTTCCCATTTTGAACCATTTCATGTGTCTGAAGGTAGAACTCCGCATACCCGACCCGGCAATCCTAGAGAGCAAATCAAGTGAACCTATAGGTCTACCGCTGGGCAATCAGATAGCTCAGATCACCGTGTCTGCACAGTTTCCTCGAACCATAGGCTGTAGAAAGAAGCCTGGCGTGCACGGCAAAGTTGATACTGTGAGACTTCAAAACTTTTAAAACCATGACTAGAGAGCGACTCAATGAATACGGCAAAGAGCTGCTGTTTTTATAAGTAAGTTCATGTTTAAGTTGTTACTCAGCACTGTCAACACTTTGCTCAACACTTTTAGAAGCTATAAAATGTGTGCTCTCCCTACTTTCACACACACTACAACCAGCACCGCAGCAGTAATGAATGAGTATAGCAAAGTGTTTCGATAAGCTTGCGTTGCTACTGTATTATTAGCGGTTCGTGTCTCCTTTAATATGAAGGAATATTTAACTTTCTCTGGTCATAGGAGTAACAACATGAACTGGTGCATGAGGCAGAAATAATGCAGTGCGACTTGAGTTTCGCCATCAGCTGGAAGACCGCGTGTCCCCTTTTCTCAGCAGAGAGCGAGCAGAGGGACGGTGAGTCGGGTGAGAGGCAGCCTCACCGCTGCCCTCTCTCTACCTCCCTCTCCTCAGACTGGAGAAAGGGGGATACCTAGTCACAAATGAATGCATTCAAATGTAATGTGTCTTCCGCATTTAACCCGACCTCTCAGAACCAGAGAGGTGCGGAGAGCTGCCTTAATCGACGTCATCAGCGTCCGGGAAGCAGTTGTTGTTGGGGGTTAACTGCCTTGCTCAAGGGCAGAGCGGACAATTTTTCCACTTTGCCAGCTCTGGGATTTAAACAAGCAACCTTTCGTTACTGGCCCAACGCTTTTAACCTTTTACTGCAGTGGGGTAAATCAGGGTCACACAGAGTGTTTCTTGGTAGTCTTAAACAAATCTACTTTGAAACAAAAGTATGCACCTGACACACATGGTTATGGACGTACCATGTCAGATATAGAGTTGAAATGTATTCAATATGACACTTTCTATACATCACAGAAAACTGAAATATAACAAAGATTTTTGACATAGAACCCCGGATTTTCAGCATTTAAAAAATAATCATGTTTATTCATTATGAAATTATGGAAAATATGAATAACATTCCACCCATGAGGCCACTCGGTCATTCGACTGCAGGAAAGGGCTACCCGTTAGCCTACCTGCCTAAACTGACCATCAGATGCAGGCCATCAGTCCAGTAAAATAAATTATAGAAAATCATTATGCTCACTCAGCTGTGCCTCACAAGGAATACAATTACCAGTGTGATCATATACCCAACATTTTTAAATATGATTTCTAAATGGTCTGAGAAGAACGACATTGGCAGGGCAATTCAAGCATAGCCAACATGTAGTGATAATGTATTGGGCCTATAGCCTACTGCACAAACTTTACTGTTTTTAATAGGTTAATGTTGCATAGGCTTACTTTTTTTGTTGTCATGTTAAAAACAATCTGAATGGTAGATCTTGGCTTGCTTTTGGACTCAGAAAGTGATCTTGGCTCAGGAAAGGTTGGTGACTACTGGCCTAGACATTAGCTCTGGTAGCCAAGACAAGTTTTCATATCTAAGGCAAGGTTACTCATGATGCAATGGCGGTTCCGTACCAGCTCCGTTCCACTCACCTGCCTCCAGCGTGGTGACTTTGGGAGAGGGGCTGCTGGGGTCTCCTGTCCCCAGGGTGTTGGTGGCTATCACCCTGAACTCATACTCTGTCCAGGGAAGCAAGTCCACCACCGTGGCTGTCTCTGCATTTCCTTCCACATCCGGAGGGGCTACAAATCAAATCAAGCTTTATTTACACAGCACATTTCAGACATGGAAATGTTCACATTGCAGAAAGAAAACGAAGAAAAACTTAAATGTTTACGAAACAAATCAAATCAAATTTTATTTGTCACGTACACATGGTTAGCAGATGTTAATGCGAGTGTAGCGAAATGCTTGTGCTTCTAGTTCCGACAACAAACATAAGAGGAGAAAAAACTCAAGAATAACAATAAAAATGTAATGACTGAAAAGCATCCTAAGACAGAGACACATAGAAACACATAGTTTCACCTCAGAGAAGTATCAGACAAACAATCATAACATAGTGTGTATAAATGCTGCCAGCACTTGGACGTCTTTTTCATACAAGTTGTATTACCTCGATGCTACTGACCATTTTATATAAATGCTGACCTAGGACTTATGAAACGGTGCCTGTGAGGACACATTCCATACATTCAGAACATTTGTGGTTTCGGTCTCTGCAGGTTTTGCTTCTTTAAGAGCTCCACCATGTATCTGGCGCTTCTAAAAAACAGTTTTTGCTATGTCATTATGGGGTATTGTGTGTAGATAGATTTTTTATTTATTTAATCCAATTTAGAAGAAGGCTGTAATGTAACAAAATGTGGAAAAAGTGAAGGGGTCTGAATACTTTCCCGAAAGCACTGTATGTATCTGGCACTTAGCTAGTCAGAGTGGCACCACAGCAGTCTCCACAGCAGTGTTAGTTAATTTGACCAGAATTTGGTGTTCATGGAGTAAAAAAAATAGAGTATTTTATTGGACCGATAGACAGTAGGAGAGAGACAGAAAAAGGTTGGAGAGGAGACACTAGTATGGGTTCTGAAAGCGGCAGCACAAACTGCAAGACCAGACCTACACATTTAGGGTACTTATTTGACCAGTCTACAGTTTGATGTACAGTACCAGTCAAAAGTTTGGACTAACCTAAACATTCAAGGGTTTTTCTTTATTTTTGCTATTTTCTACTTATAATAGTTTAAGACATCAAAACTATGAAATAACACATATGGAATCATGCAGTAACCAAAAAAGTGTTAAACAAATCAAAATATATTTTATATTTGAGATTCTTCAAAGTAGCCACCCTTTGCCTTGATGACAGCTTTGCAAACTCTTGGCATTCTCTCAACCAGCTTCACCTGGAATGCTTTTCCCTACAGTCTGGAAGGAGTTCCCACATACGTTGAACACTTGTTTTCTGTTTTTCCTTCACTCTGCGGTCCAACTCATCCCAAACAATCTCAATTGGGTTGAGGTCGGGTGATTGTGGAGGCCAGGTCATCTGATGCAGCACTCCATCACTCTCCTTCTTGGTCAAATAGCCCTTACACAGCCTGGAGTTGTGTTGGGTCATTGTCCAGTTGAAGAACAAATGATAGTCCCACTAAGCACAAACCAGATGGGATGGCGTATCGCTGCAGAATGTTGTGGTAGCCATGCTGGTTAAGTGTGCCTTGAATTCTAAATAAATCACAGACACTGTCACCAGCAAAGCACCCCCACACCATCACACCCCCTCCTCCATGCTTCTCCGCTTGTGTGGTTCCCACCGTGATCATCCGTTCACCTACTCTGCATCTCACAAAGGCAGTTGGAAATAAAGATCTCAAATTTGAACCCATCAGACCAAAGGACAGATTTCCACCGGTCTATTGTCCATTGCTTGTGTTTCTTGGGCCAAGCAGGTTTCTTCTTATTATTGGTGTCCTTTAGTAGTGGTTTCTTTGCAGCAATTCAACCATGAAGGCCTGATTCACACAGTCTCCTCTAAACAGTTGATGTTGAGATGTGTCTGTTACTTGAAGTCTGTGAAGCATTTATTTGGGCTGCAATTTCTGAGGCTGGTAACTCTAATGAACTTATCCTCTGCAGCAGAGGTAACTCTGGGTCTTCCTTTCCTGTGTCGTTCCTCATGAGAGCCAGTTTCATCATAGCGCTTGATGGTTTTTGCCACTGCACTTGAAAAAACTTTAAAACTTCTTGACATTTTCCGCATTGACTGACCTTCATGTCTTGAAGTAATGATGGACTGTCGTTTCTCTTTGCTTATTTGAGCTGTTCTTGCCATAATATGGACTTGGTCTTTTACCAAATAGGGCTATCTTCTGTATACCACCCCTACCTTGTCACAACACAACTGATTGGCTCAAACGCATTAAGAAGGAAAGAAATTCCACAAATTAACAAGACACACCTGTTAATTAAAATGCATTCCAGGTGACTACCTCATGAAACTGGTTGAGAGAATGCCAAGTGTAGGCAGCGCTGTCATCAAGGTAAAAGGTGGCTACTTTGAAGAATCTCAAATATATATTTGGATTTGTTCAACACTTTTTTGGTTACTACATGATTCCATATGTGTTATTTCATAGTTTTGCTGTCTTCACTATTATTCTACAATGCAGAAAATAATACAAATAATGAAAAACCCTGGAATGAGTAGGTGTGTCCAAACTTTTGATTGGTACTGTGTGTCCTTTATTTATTTGACTTACATGTGGTGGCATCTCTCCAGTCCTCCTGAGAGAACGAGTCCCGGCACTGGATAGTGTATTTAGAGATGGGGCTGTGGTTGTCTGTACCTCGGCTCCAGATCAGACGCACACTCTTATCCCTGATCTCCTCCACACGCACCCCACCTGGAGACCCAGGTGGACCTGGAGAGAAGGAGAGGAAGAGAGGGGGGAGAGGGAGGGAAGGGGAGTGGGGGAAGGGGGTGGAGCAGAGATAATCATTGGTTATTATTACAGAAAATACTAGGTCATGGGTTTCATGCACACATACTGCATATGTGCATGCCCATACTGAATAGTAAGGTATAATGTCAAATAAAAGAAATATATGCTTTTCCCCTCCTGTTCATGGGTGTATAGACTTGGCAAGATTCCTTGCCTGTTAAGTCTACGTTGTACTTATACTGCAACACCTATTCTGAATGAACTGTTTGATGCACATCACACATCCAAACAGGCGATTCCACTGACATCAGTCTTAGCCTTGAGGATGAATACCTTGCTTAGGGCCATTCACATTCATTAACTGAGCCTATGGACCGAGAGCCTTTTTTAAATCCACTGTTTTTCTAGTTCTGTCTTCCTGGAGGAGAGAGAGAAGGAGACTCTAATAGAAAACACAGACTGTTGGGGTGAGTCTCTCTCAACACACCCACAGCCTCAGCCAGCCGCAGAAATCAAGCAGGACCTTCATGTCTGTCACAGAATCCACCCAGAGAACTAAGGCGATTAGACTGTAGAGTGACAGAGAGAGGGAGAGATTGTGTGTAGAATGAATCAATGAATTAAATTTTATTTTCGTGTCAAATCGCCATTTGGCAACCCATCCCTTACGGGATTAATTGACAGATAAACAAACATTACAATAATTCACTATGGTAATTAAATTATAATTCTTCTTCTGGCATTCTCTGCATTGTGCATCACATAAAGAGTGAATTTTTTTATATAAATATTTTTTATATATATATAAAAATATAAATCAATACATAATAGTAAATAAGGTTATCCAAACAATAATTACATCCCTAGAGCAGTAAAATAATGTACATACATATATACATACATAGAGTTGAAGTCGGAAGTTTACATAGACCTTAGCCAAATACATTTAAACTCAGTTTTTCACAATTCCTGACATTTAATCCTAGTAAAAATGACCTGTTTTAGGTCAGTTAGGATCACCACAATATTTTAAGAATGTGAAATGTCAGAATAATAGTAGAGAGAATGATTTATTTCAGCTTAAATTTCTTTCATCACATTCCCAGTGGGTCAGAAGTTTACATACACTCAATTAGTATTTGGTAGCATTGCCTTTAAATTGTTTAACTTGGGTCAAACGTTTTGGGTAGCCTTCCACAAGCTTCCCACAATAAGTTAGGTGAATTTTGGCCCATTCCTCCTGACAGAGCTGGTGTAACTGAGTCAGGTTTGTAGGCCTCCTTGCTCGCACACGCTTTTTTAGTTCTGCCCACAAATGTTCTATAGGATTGAGGTCAGGGCTTTCTGATGGCCACTCCAATACCTTGACTTTGTTGTCCTTAAGCCATTTTGACACAACTTTGGAAGAACACTCAGGGTCGGCAGGTAGCCTAGTGGTTAGAGCACTGGACTAGTAACCGAAAGGTTGCAAGAGTAAATCCCCGAGTTGACAAGGTAAAAATCTGTTGTTCTGCCCCTGAACAAGGCAGTTAACCCACTGTTCCTAGGCTGTCATTGAAAATAAGAATTTGTTCTTAACTGACTTCCCTAGTTAAATAAAAATTGTCAATTTGGAAGACCCATTTCCGACCAAGCTTTAACTTCCTGACTGATGTCTTGAGATGTTGCTTCAATATATCCACATAATTTTCATACCTCATGATGCCATCTATTTTGTGAAGTGCACCAGTCCCTCCTGGTGCAAAGCACCCCCACAACATGATGCTGCCACTCCCATGCTTCACGGTTGGGATGGTGTTCTTCGGCTTGCAAGCCTCCCCCTTTTTCCTACAAACATGACGATGGTCATTATGGCCAAACAGTTCTATTTTTGTTTCATCAGACCAGAGGACATTTCTCCAAAAAGTATGATCTTTGTCCCCATGTGCAGTTGCAAACCGTAGTCTGGCTTTTTTATGGTGGTTTTGGAGCAGTGGCTTCTTCCTTGCTGAGAGGCTATTCAGGTTATGTCGATATAGGTCTCGTTTTACTGTGGAAATAGATACTTTTGTACCTGTTTCCTCCAGCACAAGGTCACAAGGTCCTTTGCTGTTGTTCTGGGATTGATTTGCACTTTTCGCACCAAAGTACATTAATCTCAAGGAGACAGAACGCGCCTCCTTCCTGAGCGGTATGACGGCTGCGTGGTCCCATGGTGTTAATACTTGCGTACTATTGTTTGTACAGATGAACGTGGTACCTTCAAGTGTTTGGAAATTGCTCCCAAGGATGAACCAGACTTGTGGAGATCTACAATTTTATTTCTGAGGTTTTGGCTGATTTCTTTTGATTTTCCCATGATGTCAAGCAAAGAGACACTGAGTTTGAAGGTAGGCCTTGAAATACATCCACAGGTACACCTCCAATCGGCAAAAAATTATGTCAATTACCCTATCAGAAGCTTCTAAAGCCATGACATAATTTTCTGAAATTTTCCAAGCTGTTTGAAGGCACAGTCAACTTAGTGTATGTAAACTTCTGACCCACTGGAATTGTGATACAGTGAATTACAAGTGAAATAATCTGTCTGTAAACAATTGTTGGAAAAATAACTTGTCATGCACAAAGTAGAAGTCCTAACCGACTTGCCAAAACTATAGATTGTTAACAAGAAATTTGTGGAGTGGTTGAAAAACGGGTTTTAATGACTCCAACCTAAGTGTATGTAAACTTCCGACTTCAACTCTACACACTGCATATGTACACATACAGTTGAAGTCGGAAGTTTACATACACTTAGGTTGGAGTCATTAAAACTAGTTTTTCAACTGCTACCCGAGGGTGTGGGAAACCAATCTGTACGATATTCATTAACACGCACACAAGCAATTCGTACTTTGTAAAGAGACTGGATTGCTTGATAAAATTTCCCATCAACCCCAGTCTTTAACAAACTATAGGATAAAGAACCCTATTTACAAAATCAAAAGCTTTCTGGAAATCAAAGAAACATGCAAAAGTAGGCATCTCTTCATGTAATCTATTTCTAATTATTGTACAGACCGAGATATGACCTATACGGGCTCTGGATTTACAAAAAAACATTTTGTTCTTCCACCAGAACGTTTTGGTCCTCCAAAAATGTAATTCGCCTATTGTTGCGGATGGATGAATATAATTTATAAACCGTACTTAATAAACGTATGCCTCTATAGTTCAGTGGCATTCTCGGGTCGTTTGTTAAAGATTTGGGAATGGGATTCACTTTAGACTTATACCAAGTGGATGGCAGTATACTGTACTCAAAACACATTTTGAGCAAATCATATAGGACGTTAATTCATTTCGGGGATTGCACAAGTGTGTGTGCATGTATGTGTGTGTGTGCCTAGCTTCTGTCTCCACTCTGAAGTAGCCCTGAGCTGTTTCACAGGAAGGTATAACTAACATCTTTTACACAAATAAGTCCATTTTCAGGCTTGTTGTATTGTTGTGTGGAAGCGGACTGGTGAATAGAGCAAGCTCTGAATCCATGTTCCAATGCAGGCCAGGGTCTGTGCAGGATGATAAGCTTCAGGGTGATGACTTTTTTTTTTAATGAATGTCATATGGGGGAAAGTCTATTAGAAAATTCAAAGGAGCTGCTTTTTAAAATGTTTTTCCCCCCATTGAACTTTCTTTATTTGGATAGTTTATAGTTTATTCGCCGTTAGTCAGCACCTCCACACAAACTATTTTTTCTGGGAGTGCGCCAGCTCATGTTTTTTTAATCCCCCATTGAACGACAACAATTATACATTGTTGTGATACGTAGATGTATCCAGATACTGCACATGACACAGAGAGCTATAATAATAAGATGGTCATAATAAGATACAGCTGCTGTGGGATATTTCCCCGGTAAAATCCTTCAATAGATCTACTTCCTCATTGTCCGAATTGACACATGGTCATCTTTCATCTCCTTCCTCTTGGCACTCCATTGGTCATGCCTGCAGGCCAGGGTCTCTGCCTTGTTTTTATGCCGCTGCATCCTGGGAACATCACCTTCCCATCTGTCAGCGCCTGCTCTCGAGCATCACCACCAGGGCACGGTGAGGATCATCACACACCGGATCGCTCCTCCGCTAAAGTTCTGAGTCCGTTCTAAAGAGCCCCTTTGTCCACTGAGAGAAAGGTCGTTTTAGGGCATACAGCATTGCAGAAGTCATGCCTTGGAAATACTTTAGGAGATTCAGTTGCTTGAATACCAAAGAACCCAAACACTGGAGCATTCGTTTCCCAAGCTCTTTGAGGAGGCCACATAAAAGGCCTGACCTTTCCTTTCCCGGATAGATATGTTTTATTCACACAAATACATAAATGCATGTGTCACAACGGTGCCCTCTGTCAGTTTACAGTAAAGAAAACTGAATTGCAGTGCAGCTTGCGTAAGATACTTAGAGCATAAACATGATTAAAAGGAGAAACATTTCAATGTGATCATCTACCCCGTCTAGTGTCAGTTTAAAAGCCTAACTAATGACGATACTGGTCTTTTTCTGTCGTGTTAAGTGTTGCATCTGATTGTTTGAACTTCGCAGCTCGAGAGCAAATTTCAGGCATAGCTCCACTCGTCTGATGCAATGGCTTCATCTGTAGGTTTTTGGCAGGCCGCTGAGTATGTTGCGTAGCCAGAACCTAGAACGATCGTGACGGCCCAGCTCTGGATTCTTTCTAAGGCCTGGTTCTGTTTCTCAGTGAGGTTGAAACGCCACGCGGCAACAGCATACCCCACCACAGGACGTATGTATGTCTCATAGACAGTTTTCAGGTCTTGGACTGCCAAACCTCCTCAGACTTTTTTGGACGATGCGTTGACCTGCATGTCCCATCGAAGATCTGCCTGTACCCACAAGCCTAGGACCTTGGTGGCTGGAACATTCTCAGATGCGGCGGGGTAGCACAGATAATTAAACCAGTGTGTTTATAAATGACATGGTGTGAGACTCTATGACACGTGCCTCCTCTTCAGTGGTTGGCCAGGCTCCAAGACAAAAGGCATATCCTCCTTCAGTGGTTTTTCCACTGCTCTGAAAGAGCCACAGAGTTGACAAATCAGCCCATAAAACAGCCATGGTCTCCTAACTCTGGCTAGATGTACAACCCCTCACGCACACACGCAAGTACTGTATGCAGGCACACATACACATTTTGCAGGCTAACTTATGACACCCCCTCAGTGTCGAGAGTTTATAGGGGCTATTTAAGCCAGCTTGTCATTCAATTTGTCATTTACTTTGTTTTCAGAGGGCAGCTCCTCCTACCTTGTAGAAATTAGATCTGTTTAATGAACTAATATACAGAGCAGATATGGAGACAAACTACAGGTTCCACAGAGAGTGTTGCGTCAATCATCTCCCACTCTCTGTCTAGCACCCCACTTACCTACCTCCCACCCTGTCAACTCTAGTGCTGTGTGTGTGTGTGTGTGTGTGTGTGTGTGTGTGTGTGTGTGTGTGTGTGTGTGTGTGTGTGTGTGTGTGTGTGTGTGTGTGTGTGTGTGTGTGTGTGTGATGTACCTCTGACTACCAGATTGGCGGATGCGGTGACGTTGTCCACAGGGGTCTGGGCGGTGCAGGTGTAACGTCCAGAGTGATTCAGCTGGGTGTTCTTAATGAGCAGCTCTCCACTGGAACCGCCATTCTGAACAGGGACAACAGGACACATCCAGAGATGCAGTATAATACCAGTAATAGCGTAACATAATTGTCTATTTCATTCTGTGCAGACACACAACCTCTTAGTTCTAGTTATTTCAGTTAGAACAGACACTTAGCTACACTATTTATATATCACAATACAGGTATATTATTCTGGGTTCTATTTATGTATCACAATACAGGTATATTATTCTGGGTTGTATTTATATATCACAATACAGGTATATTATTCTAGGTTCTATTTATGTATCACAATACAGGCATATTATTCTGGGTTGTATTTATGTATCACAATACATGTATATTATTCTGGGTTCTATTTATATATCACAATACAGGTATATTATTCTGGGTTCTATTTATATATCACAATACAGGTATATTATTCGTCCAGAGTAATATAGCTCAGCGTTCAACACCATAGTGCCCACAAAGCTCATCACTAAGCTAAGGGCCCTAGGACTAAACACCTCCCTCCGCAACTGGATACTAGACTTCCTTTATTTATTCACGGTGACGGGGCACTGGCTGAGATGTGACGTTTGGGGAACAGACAGATACTGTTTGTCCCCCTCAGTCCATCTGTCTACATTGTTTAATCATAGGACACTAACACAACAGAGTGGGAACCAAAACCAAACACTTCACTCCATCTCTCGCCCCCAGGTGGTGACGGTAGTCAACAACCCATCTGCCACGCTGATCCTCAACACTGGGTCCCCTCAGGGGTGCGTGCTTAGTCACCTCCTGTACTCCCTGTTCACCCACGACTGCTTGGACAAGCACGACTCCAACACCATCATTAAGTTAGCTGACGACACAACAGCGGTGGGCCTGATCACCGACAACGATGAGAGAGCCTATAGGGAGGAGGTCAGAGACCTGGCAGTGTGGTGCCAGGACAACAACTTCTCTCTCAATGTGAGCAAGACAAAGGAGCAGATCGTGGACTACAGGAAAAGGAGGGCCGAACACCACTGAAGTGGAGCAGGTCGAGAGTTTCAAGTTCCTTGGTGTCCAACTCACCAACAAACTATCATGGTCCAAATACACCAAGACAGTTGTGAAGAGGGCACAATAACACCTTTTCCCCCTCGGGAGACTGAAAAGATTTGGCATGGGTCCCCAGATCCTCAAAAAGCTCTAAAACTGCACCATCGAGAGCATGCTGAGCGGTTGCATCACCGCCTGGTATGGCAACTGCTACAGAGGGTAGTGTGTACAGCCCAGTACATCACTGGGGTCAAGCTTCCTGACATCCATGAACTATATACTACCCGTGTCAGAGAAAGGCCCCAAAAATTGTCAAAGACTCCAGGCACCCAAGTCAAAGACTGTTCTCTCTGCTACAGCACGGCAAGCGGTACCGTAGCGCAAAGTCTAGGACCAAAATGCTCCTCAACAGCTTCTACCCCCAAGCCATAAGACTGCAAAAAATGGCGCCCTTCCCGTCTTCCAATTCGCCATTAACATAGTATCTATTGTAACACGGCTACAACTTTCCAAATCCTGAGGGATATAGTCCCGCTTGCCAGACTCGCGTCACTATATAGGCGTTTGGAAGAAAGTAGGTGGGATACAGAGCTCTGAACATCCAATCAGGAGAACTACAGGGAGCTGTACCAGAGGGCTATCTCCCTTCTGCCTCGTTTACCGAATACAACATGGTGCTTCTTTAGTATTCTCAACGGGAAAATGTAATAGACAGAATAGTTGATCCACAGAAGCCTGCAGAATATCTACAGTAGCCATTCACAGTTTGTTATGTGAACTGCACTCTCACCGCACGAAGCAAACCAAGGTCAAAGAAGCACTATTTATGTCATCGACCCTTTATCCAGGCGAGTCAGTTAAGAACAAATGCTTATTTACAAAGACAGCCATGTTTTCTGTTTATGAAATACTCCCGTTGAGAATATAAAGGCAGCATTATATTAACTTACTATAATATGAGTCATACTATTCTGATAGATAAATCAAATTCAACTGGAGCATGCTGTAATTTTATGAGAGGGAAAATGAGCCTTGTACACAGCTATGCAAGGTCATCAATTGTTACATGGAGACATTCCTGTGGAATGACAGATGAGGAACGCTAGCTGCTGCTTACTGCTAAGGCTGCACGGACAGAGAGTGGCTCATCATTGATGAGGAAACTGCAGTTAAACTGGTGATACAGGCCACCCGCAGTTAGCAGTCCATGGGTATTTTAGTAACTGATGCTAAATGGGTATTACAGTACAGAGGTACAGTGATATTACAGTGTTACAGAGATACGATTTACACCAGAGTATTACAGAGCTACACCAGAGTAATACTAACTTCATATTTCAGCCATACCAGGGATTTGAACTGTCAACCCAATGTTTTCTGGCCTGCCTTTCTCGTCTCTTACCAGGTTGCGTTCATAGTGGGATCCCTCCCGGTCGAAGTCGATGGCGTGGGCGTCCAGGGTCCAGACGAATGTGATGTCCAGCGTGGAGTCATGTGACGCGGCGCACTGCATGTGGGTACTCTCCCCCACCGTCACGTCTGCGTTGGAAGGAGCCAAGGTGATCTTAGTGGCCTCTGGGGAAAAGAAAATTAAGGGGGTAAGTAGTCAAGTTTGCAGTATTGTGCTGAGCTTCACTGACTACAATGTGCTGACCACAATGTGCCGACCACAATGTGGAAAGATCAGCAATGGATGTACTCTACAGTACAATTATCCGCCAAAATCCACTTTAGTTTAATATTCAAGCCTTAGGGAAATATGTGCAGTTTGTCAGACACTGTAAAAATGTATTGATGTGAACTGGGTGGAGTTAAGTGGTAGTGAGCATCTCTGACCAGTAGAGGGCAGTGAAGGGTAAGATATGGATCACAGTAAGTGCTCTTCAGGTCTACATCTAACATGCTGACTACACCGTCCTCGTGCGCAGTCGCAGACATGTTGATATTGTACATCCACACCAGATGCGATCAGGACATGCAGGTTGAAATATCAAAACGAACTCTGAACCAACTATATTAATTTGGGGACAGGTCGAAAAGCATGAAACCTTCATGGACATTTAGCTAGCTAGCTGTTGCTAGCTAATTGGTCCTGGGATATAAACATTGGGTTGTTATTTTACCTGAAATGCACAAGGTCCTTTTTTTTCTGTATCTTTGCAGAATTTTGTTCCATTTTGAGTCACACAAAATCACGTGTTTTCTACTCCAACAACTAATCCACAGATAAAAGGGGAAACTTAGTTAGTTTCTAGTAATCTCTCTTCTTTAAGTCTTCTTATTGTATTGCAAACTTTATATGGCGGTTTTAAGCCTGACTGACATGCCCAAAGTAAACTGCCTGTTGCTCAGGCCCTGAAGCCAGGATATGCATATAATTGGTACCATTGGAAAGAAGACACTTTGAAGTTTGTAGAAATGTTAAAATAATGTAGGAGACTATAACACAATAGATATGGTAGGAGAACATCCAAAGAAAAACCAACCAGAATATTTTTTTTTGAGGGCCCATGCTCTTCCAATGGAACGTATAGGGAAATAATTAAATCTAGCTCCCAGTATGCAATTCCTATGGCTTCCACTGGGTGTCAGTAGTCTTTGTTCAAGGTTTCAGGCTTGTTTCTTCCAAAACGAGTAAGAAATATGAGTTTTACTACAGGGACACAGACTTGGAAATTTGTGTATGCGCGCATGATGAAGAGGACACGCACCTGCTAATATCGTCTTCCTATTGAAAATACTTCTTTCCGTATGAAATATTATAGTTTAATGACATTTTAGGGTATCTGAGGATTAAATAGAAACGTATTTTGACTTGTTGAAACAAAGTTTAGGGGTAGATCTTCGGATTCCTATCTTGACATGTTGAAGGAGTGGATTACTCAAATCGATGGCGCCAATTTTTGGAATATAAAGAAGGATTTTATCTAACAAAACAACACTACATGTTATAGCTGGGACCCTTTGGATGACAAATCATAAGAAGATTTTCAAAGAGTAAGTGAATATTTAATTGCTATTTGTGAATTTATGAAACCTGTGCCGGTGGAAAAATATTTTTATGTGGGACGCCGTCCGCAAACAATCGCATGGCATGCTTTCGCTGTAATGGCTACTGTAAATCGGACAGTGCCGTTAGATTAACAATAATTTAAGCTTTTAACTGATATAAGACACTTGTATGTACCTAAATGTTTAATATCCATAATTTTTATGATTATTTATTTGAATTGCGCACCCTCCAGTTTCACCGGATGTTGTCCCGCTAGTGGGACGCCTAGCCTTAAGAAGTTTGTTGCATTACCACCACCAACTGGACTGGAGTTTGGACTCAGTTCATCTTTCAATCACCAATGTGGGTATATGCTCCTTAACAACCAATGAGGAGATGGGAGAGGCGGGACTGACAGCGCATCAAGCTTCAAAAATAGAACCAAGTTCTCGTTGATGCGCGCGAGCAGTTTGGATGAAATTATTGAATAACATGAATGTGTACATTTATTTTGCAATGCTCGCGCATGCAACACGGTTCGATGTGGTCAGCATGTGAGGATGCTTGTGAGTTATTCCTTATTGGGGTTCCAATCAAAAATGCATATTTTGACCAATGGGAAATGTTAATTGTGTAGATACTCCTCCAAGAATTATCCAATGATCCAAACCTCATGTCTCTATCATGAGCCGTTCAAATGTTATTGGAGTTTTTACCCTCGTAGGATGGCCAAGATTAGGGTGACTAAGTCAATGGAGGTCAGCGGGAAAAAAAGTGGTCAAAAATCTGGAAAGTAGTAATGCGTCAGATGTATGCTGACATCAGCAATCCGTTGACATCAGCAATCCGCTCGCCCACACAACGCCATACACGTGGTCTGCGGTTGTGAGGCCGGTTGGACATACTGCCAAATTCTCTAAAACAACGTTTGAGGTGTGTTATGGTAGAGAAATGGACATTCAATTCTCTGGCAACAGCTCTGGTGGACATTCCTGCAGTCAGCATGCCAATTCAACACTATCTCAAAACTTGAGACATCTGTGGCATTGTGTCGTGTGACAAAACTGCACATTTTAGAGTGGCCTTTTATTGTCCCCGGCACAAGGGGCACCTGTGTAATGATCATGCTGTTTAATCAGCTTCTTGATAGGCCACACCTGTCAGGTGGCTGGATCATTTTGTCTAAGGAGAAATGCTGACTATAAGGGACGTAAACAAATTTGTGCACAACATTCGAGAGCTTTTTTTGTGCATGTGGAACACTTCTTGGATCTTTTATTTCAGCTCATGAAACATGGGACCAACGCATGTTGCGTTTATATTTTTGTTCAGTGTAATTCCCATAACATGTGCTCAACATTAATAATTGACAAACCATACAGTTAACAGAAGCTCACAACATACTGTACATGCTTGTAATTGGAAAATCGTACAAAACAAATGCACGCTATAATATCCCATGTGCTGCCATTGTGTGTGCGTGTGTGTGCGTGCGCGCGCGCATCGTGTGTGTGTAGCTTGCCTGTGATGGAGAGGGAGCCTGTGCTGTTGGCCTTGCCCCGATTGTTCTCAGCAAAGCAGGTGTAACGCCCCTCGTCTGCTTCGGTCACATTCAGAATTTCCAGACTACCATCCTCCCAGATTAACACCCTGATAACACACAATATGTGAGTGTTACAAAACACAGATACTCCATTGCAAGAGATCTGATACTGATGATCACAAAATCCTCAGAGTGTACAAAATACATCGACAAGGGCAATACAAATATGACAAGAGCAAATCCTGTAAGGCAACATTCTATTCAGCACTCATTCACATGGACAGGGAAAACCCCTCCAGAACCTACATGGTAGGCAGGCAGTCATGTTGGACATCTCTGTTATTACATCATTCCTCCATAGTGAGTTAGTGGTAGATGGTTGAGAGTGATTTGGGTAGTTTGAGAGAGACAGAGATTATTCGGCCATGGTGATTTGGGTAGTTTGAAGGGGACAGAGATTATTCGGCTATAGTGATTTGGGTAGTTTGAGAGGGACAGAGATTATTTGGCTATAGTGATTTGGGTAGTTTGAAGGGGACAGAGATTATTCGGCTATAGTGATTTGGGTAGTTTGAAGGGGACAGAGATTATTCGGCTATAGTGATTTGGGTAGTTTGAAGGGGACAGAGATTATTCGGCTATAGTGATTTGGGTAGTTTGAGAGAGGCAGAGATTATTCGGCTATAGTGATTTGGGTAGTTTGAGAGGGACAGAGATTATTCGGCTATAGTGATTTGGGTAGTTTGAGAGGCACAGAGATTATTCGGCTATAGTGATTTGGGTAGTTTGAAGGGGACAGAGATTATTCAGCTATAGTGATTTGGGTAGTTTGAGAGGGACAGAGATTATTCGGCTATAGTGATTTGGGTAGTTTGAGAGGGACAGAGATTATTCGGCTATAGTGATTTGGGTAGTTTGAGAGGGACAGAGATTATTTGGCTATAGTGATTTGGGTAGTTTGAGAGGGACAGAGATTATTTGGCTATAGTGATTTGGGTAGTTTGAAGGGGACAGAGATTATTCGGCTATAGTGATTTGGGTAGTTTGAAGGGGACAGAGATTATTCGGCTATAGTGATTTGGGTAGTTTGAAGGGGACAGAGATTATTCGGCTATAGTGATTTGGGTAGTTTGAGAGGGACAGAGATTATTCGGCTATGGTGATTTGGGTAGTTTGAAGGGGACAGAGATTATTCGGCTATAGTGATTTGGGTAGTTTGAGAGGGACAGAGATTATTTGGCTATAGTGATTTGGGTAGTTTGAAGGGGACAGAGATTATTCGGCTATAGTGATTTGGGTAGTTTGAAGGGGACAGAGATTATTCGGCTATAGTGATTTGGGTAGTTTGAAGGGGACAGAGATTATTCGGCTATAGTGATTTGGGTAGTTTGAGAGGGACAGAGATTATTCGGCTATGGTGATTTGGGTAGTTTGAAGGGGACAGAGATTATTCGGCTATAGTGATTTGGGTAGTTTGAAGGGGACAGAGATTATTCGGCTATAGTGATTTGGGTAGTTTGAAGGGGACAGAGATTATTCGGCTATAGTGATTTGGGTAGTTTGAGAGGGACAGAGACTATTCGGCTATGGTGATTTGGGTAGTTTGAAGGGGACAGAGATTATTCGGCTATGGTGATTTGGGTAGTTTGTTTCAGAGTGATTATGGCACAGGAAGCCCCAGTGTCCCTGTGGTGAGTGGTGGGTCTTTGTGAAGGCAGATTAGCCTTGTTTAGTGGTTGAGGAGCAGAGGGGCGGAGGGCAGGATCTTACACAGGCAGGCTCTCTCTGTCCTGTCTGATGAGCTTTAGAGCAAGCTTAATGTCAGTCAGTGGCGGAAAGCAGACTACAGCACAGTACTCAACGACAAACAAAAGCATCCCCATACCCTGCTAAAGGTGCAAACCTGACACTCAGCATCTTTTTGAACTGAGTAATACAAAATATCTATACATACAGTAAGACTAGACATTGTGAGGTAGCCTGGTCGTCCCTAGTATGGCATGCCAAAGAATAATAGAAGCGTTCGCTACACTACAGCACATTCAGACAAGGCTAATTTCTTGGAGACTCAAAAAAGCCAAAACGAATTTGATTGATCGTCATGACCATTTAGATGAGTTCTGACCCCAGACCTAACCAGACCCGACCCAGATGCTGACCTGGTAGAGTTGAAGAGCAGTTCGGCGCCCTTGCTCCAGGAGAACGAGGGTTTGGGAGCTGCTTTCGGTTTACACTCTATGACCACTCTGCCGTTCTTAGCTCCCAGAATCCTCCACTTCACAGGGTTGTGCTCAAACGTGGGGGCGCACGCTGCATAGGGTCACAGAGAAAAAAAAGATTTGAGTCATTACACTAGGGTTTATTCATTAAACTGTTTCTGTTCAAAGAAATAAAGTATTGAAAAAAATCTCAGAGAGAAGCACGGGGGTGTGTGTGTATTTAGCAATTCACTTCTGTTCCTGCCACATTACCATAATTAGGACGTGTTTTGGATCAAGTCACCGCTGAAAAGGGCATGCTGTCGGTTTATTGGACTATGTCATTTGTTTATATGTGTAACGTAGCCTCGATGAAAACCGACAAGGCAATTTCATGTTTTAATTTAGTCCAAATTAGTCAGCTAGTGCGGTGACCTTCAATCTTTGGACTGAGCCAATTACAATGAATCTGAGCCTTTTTTTGACTCACCAATCACTCGCAGCTCTGCGTTAGCATAGATGACTCCATGGCGATTCTCTGCTATACACTGGTACATCCCAGAGTCCTTAAACGTCAGACCACTGAACCTCAAATCACGCTTATCGTACTGCAGAAAATGAATAAATAAATACATGTCAGAGTTATATCCTTCAGCATTTCAATATTGCATGGTGTGCTAAAATGTCATTTTACAATAAAGCATTTGGAAGTTTCAATATCAACATTGAGATTCCATCACAGTAAATAATAGTGATGCTTTTACTGACGACGTCTAGATTTCACTTTTGTGAAACCTCAATGTTGACGTTGAAACATCAAAATGCTTTTGAAATCTAGGATTAACGTGTACCAAATGATGCAGTGTTGAATTAAATAGCATCCCTTTAGCATTAAAAAATGCCTTTATTTGACTTAATGAAACCATCGTTAATACATAATGAAGTATCACCGTGGCATCAGAATCCTCCCACTTGCCTTCCCTCCTGACAGGGGTTGGTGTTTGTGACAGTTAGATATGTAACCTCTTTGGGCTGGCACCCTCAGAAACAAGTACTTTTCCCTCTCCTCGTTGCATTTTAGCAGACACTCTTATCCAGAGCAACTTACAGTAGTGATTACATACATTTTTGTACTGGTCCCCTGTGGGAATCGAACCAACAACCCTGGTGTTGCAAGCGCCATGCTCTACCAACTGAGCTACACAAGACCCCTCAACTTGTCTCTCTTCCCTCCTCCTATTCTCCTATTCTCCTATTCTCCTATTCTCCTATTCTCCTATTCTCCTATTCTCCTATTCTCCTATTCTCCTCTCCTCTCCACGCTGGCACCCTCTCAGAAACGACAAGAGGTACCTTCTCCTGAATCTTGACTGTGCCTTGTGTTCAGACTATTCAGAGTACCCATGCTAGCGGCCGGGTCACAACAGTGCCACCCTGATGCTGGCTGCTGAGAGGGTCGTGTTTATCTCGCTAAGGGACCTGCTGGAACACGACAGGAATTTTCACACAACTCAACCGAACTGAGCCAGCCAAATCAAGCTGTACTGAGTAGGCCTGGTTATGCATCCACCATAGCTGATGGAGCATTATTTAAAAGTATATAATTTTTGAAATTTTATTTAACTAGGCAAGTCAACAAATTCTTATTTGCAATAACGGCCTACCTCGGCCAAACCCGGACGGCGCTGAGCCAATTGAGCCCCGCCCTAGCACTATTGGCTGATTCACATTGCCAAACCCAACCACACTGTGCTGGCTCAGATTTGTTTGTCTTCATATGGTATTTTCCATTACAGCAACTATGGTGGGTGATTAACCAGACTAGCTCAGCACAGCTCTGCTTGGCTCTTCGGCTCAGCTCAGCAGTGTGACAAGGGTATGTGAAAGTTCTCTCACGGGATAGCTGTTCTTGAGCCATTGTACGCGGGGTTTGGGCTTGCCGCTAGCCACACAGGACATGGTGTAGTCACTACTGATGTCCTTCTCTGTACTGTTGATGGACTCTGTCCACTCTGGGAATGCTGGAACAGAGTGAGATGAGGAAAACAGACAGTGTGAGGCCCAAATCCGAACTTGAGATCAACGCTCAACACCAATGCATGATCTATGTGAAAATTGTACATTTATCCAGAGCAATTTACAGGAGCACCTCAACAGATCGTTCACCTAGTCAGCTCAGGGATTCAAACCAGCGACCTTTCGGTTATTGTCCCGACTGCTCTTAAATCACCAGGCTACCCGCACAACTCAAATGAGGCCCGAAAAGGTGCTAAATCATAACAATATGCAAGTCAATTGAGTTGAAAACTACCAAGCTGGAGAATATATACCGTATTAGTAGCCCTACCTTCTACAGAGACCCGTGCCCTGTGCCAGTCCTTTCCTTTGGAGTTGAGGGCCTCACACTCGTATGTCCCCTCGTCCTCATACTGCACGTTGTACAGGTGGAGGCGGGCGCCCGCCATGCTGACGTCGTGATTGGACGGCAGCTCTCCGTTCATCTTCCTCCAGCGGATCTGAGGGATGGGGCTGTGGAGAGTGAGGGACGGGAAGTGAGAACAACGGAGAGGAGAGGAGCTTAAGACCTATAATCCCATGGCCTTGTCATTCGAATCTATACGTACAGCTGTATAACAATAAACTATTTCATACTCTAAGTCTGAGCTAGGATAGCTAGTATAAGTGATTCTCTGATATATGTACATGTAGCAATGCACTGGCTTTATCCATACTTACTTTCCCAGGGCGAAGCATTCCATTGTAACATTCTGTCCCACCAGCGCGTAAGTGTCTGGGAACTTGACTTTGATGTCAGCGGGGTATTTCCTGATTGGACCTGGTTGGTGGAGAAACAGGAAATAGAAACGACTGGATGTGAGTCGCCTGTTTATTCACAACACCCCCTAGGAGGCAGAACAACTTAGACCAGCAACAAGGTGTTATGTTAGTTAACTCTGTGTAGGGACAAGGTGATGCACGGTTGGAGGCGCTTTCTTGTAAACGGTTGTGTCAGGTAGGACACGCTAGCTTTGCTGTAGCACACACACACACACACACACACTGTTTCCGGCTCAGTCTGCCCTTCAGGATGAGTGTCCAATACAGTGCTAAATATGGGCCATGACACAGCCAGAGGCCTGTGTTGTGCTGCAGTAACGTAGTCATAATAAAACATATGCATGGCAAAGCATGAAGTGTTGCCAGGGCTAAACTACTGTTCTCCCCTATAACCTTTTCAACTAGAACACGACATGCTAGCTTGCTCCCTATTATGTTTGTGCTATAGACAAGTCCTTGGGTAATCGTCATGCATGTAATCGCCAAATATGACATGACCATCGGCGTTGCCAAGAGAGTACAAACATATCTGGGACCAGGCGAAGAACATGCTAGTTTGTGTTTTTAAATCTGCTAGGTCGGTACTAGGTAACGTTAGCATAACTCAGCAAACAAACAAGGAGGACCAACTGAGGGTATATCACCAACAAGTAATCATTTATGAACTCTTGAGGAAAGTGAGGCCTTCTCTTCGTCTTTATCTCAATTATTTCTCTCCTCAAGCCTTTCCCACAGTCATAAACAACACAAGCACAGGGGCTCTCTCGCAACACTTCCAACTGTGATCTCAAACTCCACCTCCAGAGATGGTGACTGCCTGGGTTCTCGCCTGCTACCGACCTCTCGTCAGCAATGTCCATTTGTGGTTCGCTGGTCACAAGCTGGACCAACTCTACTGCCCTAAGCAAACTACAGATAGTAGGCAATTGTGTGATATCTAACACCTTGATAATGATCTCACATACTGTAGGGTAATATGGTGCCCATCTTCACTGAACAGATTCAAATCTTCCAAACCAAAAAAAAGTGGGCAATTGTGTGATTACTGAAATTTTCCGGTAGCGACAACTTTTTTATAGGTCATGGTGCGTGCATACTATTAGATACGATGGGACGGGAACGTTTGGTGAGTAGATTCCTACCTCAACATACAGGACAGTTAAAACAGGGACTGAAAAACAGGAACTAACGTTCAGCCAGGGGGACGAGGGGGATGAACTTGCTGAAGACGCTCTTGGCGATGGACGCGCTGGAGACGAAGCAGGAGTAGTTGCCACTGTCTGATGAATCCACCTGGTGAGAGACGGAAACAAGCCATGTGAACATATTCGATCTTATGTCCTGTATTATGTAACCCATGTTTGTGACTGCGTGTTTTTAATGTGAACATTTTCGATGCTGTAAATTCAGCCTTTCTTCAGTTTATACAAACTGTGAGCATCGCTCAATACAGTTCAAACGCCGTGTCATAAATGGCAACCTATTCCCGTGATAGTGCACTACCCTTAACCAGATAGGGCGTAAAAAAAAGTACGCTAGGGTGAAATGATCGGGTGCCGTTGCAGACGGTCCGAAGACACATTCTGAAATCCACCTTAGAGATGTAGAGGTTCCCTGTGGTCTGGGAGACAAAGCGACGTTTATCCAGCGTGATGAAGATGGGGAACTCATTCAGAATCCAGCGGAATGACAGCTCGTCTGTGGAGAAAAGATACACAACCGTCAACATGGCGATCAAGCCTGAATCTGTCAGTCAAAGGGCAGAGGAGATGGGGGGAGCGGCGGAGTGCCAAGATGGAGCAGAGCCAGGAGAAAGGCTGAGGAGTTGGCTCTTTTATTCTTACACTATTTTCAAACCACACTATCATGCTGACCCAAACCACACTATCATGCTGACCCAAACCACACTTTAAAATGAAAGCTAACAACGAACGCATTTGATGCTTTCATATCAAACTGTCATCATGACGCTATGAAAAGAGTTGAAAAGGACAAGGATCACTGAGGAACTGCAATCCAGTAGCCGCGGCAGCAGCTGAAATAGATATATGTTACCATCATTTCACACAGTGATTGGGTTGTATAATTTGCATAAGAATGACTATGCATATCTGCCGTACAGAATTCTAGTGGAGCTCCCGGTTGATACCAAATAGGTTTGTTTAACGAAGATCAATAATTAAGAAATTTACAAATAAAGGAGACCAAAATTGGGCCAGGAAACACGCCCGACTCAGAGAGGAAAACCTGAACAGATTCGTGTAAAGTACCTTTGATGAAGAATACAAAGCTACTGTATGAAATTGCATTTAAAAAAGCATTAAAAACAGCTTATTCTGCCTCACACATCCCTACACTGAGACTAGAAGTGTAAAACTCAGCTCAGGGCTACAGCGTGAGGATATGGCCTACAATATGTCAGAACAGAAGCAGCCTCATGAAGGAGTACTGCCAGTCACCAGCAGGGGGCACACTTTCATTGATTTTCACTGTTATGACAATCTGGGTTAATTGAGTCATAGCAAACATACTGTTGGATTTAATACTGGAATAGAGACACATGTAATACGTGCAATGCTACAGACCATAGTGTTAACCTAGCACCATAGTGTTAACCTAGCACCATAGTGTTAACCTAGCACCATAGCATTCATCCCCAGCCATCACACTTTGTCTTAAGATGTCTCGACACATCTTGAGACATTAAGTCAAGACGTCTTGAGACACTTTAATTAAGATACAGATACTTTTCAAGACATCTTAAGACATTTTATGATACATTTTGAAGACATGTCTTCAGACAAAAGCTGTAGAAACAGCCTAGCATCAGAGAATTAGCTGCAAGCTGTTAGCCTAGCTAGCACTTACATGGGTAGTGTGGAGGAGGAGCGCAGAGCAGGACTGCCCCCTGGCCCTCCTTCACGTGCACCGCCTCTCTTTCCTCAGACGAGAAGAAGTCCAGGTCTGGAGGAGAGAGCGTGAGGGAGTGAGTGAGTGAGGGAGTGAGTGAGGGAAGAGTGAGTGTGAGACAGAGAGAGAGAGAGGGGGGCAAGCGAGAGAGAGAGAGCGAGAGGGGTGGAGAAAGAGGGAGAGAGTGATGGGGGAGAGGGGGTGGAGGCGAGAGAAGAGGAAGAGAGAGAGTTCAGATTCATTAACAAGCCTGGAGAACCCACTGTAATGCTCTCCCTCACCTCATTTCCGTAATAACACTTATCCTCCAATACTCTTAAACCCTGTAACCTCCTAGCTCAAAACCATTTTAAAACCAGAACCTGCATTATTTTAGCTAGCAGGCTTATAATTTGCAGCTGTCACATTTCAAAGGGAGGGAACTAACTATTGATTCTGCAGAAGTGATTCCGTCTCGTGCCACACTCTATAAAGTTTGACCATTCAAATGTAATTTCCAAAGTTGTTATAATGTGGCGCTGCTGCCTCCCTCCCGAGTCTCTAACACAGCTCTACTAATATAGGCATGAAAGTGTAGCCCCTGTTCATAAAACGGCCCTCCGTCCTTCCTGCCTATGATCATGTGTTACGCCAAAAAACGAACGGCGGATCCGATCACGCCCCAGTGTCCCATCCACTCACATCCAAACTGGACGCCAGCCTCTCGGCTGACCACGGTGCCGTAGTCGTTGGTGGCCACACAGGAGTAGTTCCCAACGTGTTTGTTCTTGATGGGGTTAGAGATGACCAGGTCGCCCCCGACCAGAGTGTAATGGTTATCACCATCCAGGTCTATGTTCCGGCTGTCCAACCTCCACCTGAAGAAGGAGAAGCTCAAGTTCATTTTAAACATATATATCACAATGCATTTTTCCCACATTTCAAGAATTGCATGGCGAATGAGGCCTGGATGTTGTAAAGTCCTTTAAAGCCATGTATTAGGACCTCCAGACTTGGCCCTGTGCGGGACATCATGCTGGGGAGAGACAGAGAGATGAGGGGACATACAGCACACACAGCGTGTGGTATTTAAGGGGGTGAGCAGAGAGGAGAGCAGAGCATATGTTACTGGTATGTGGCAGGTGGGTTGGCTCGTGCTCGACAGCTCATGGTGATTTTGGCCTCAGGCGACTCCTCAGGGTAGATGGTTTCGACCGGCTGATCCTCAAACACCGGCCCGTAACCTGTAGCATCGTCTGCGAGGAAAGAGACACACATACAGACAAATAGGGTGAATGAATCATGAACTGGTAGGTCAGACAGGAACAATCCTGTCCATCTGTCTGTTTCAGTTCCGTCTCTTTCGCTTAGTGCCTAACGACTGAGACACAGGTGTCGGGATAAGACGTGTGAGTAAGCGATGTGAATTTTGAGTTTATTTTCGTTCGCGAAGAAAACATTTGTCATCGATTAACTGCATTCTTGCGGTGCATGAACAACTTGGTGTCATGTCTTTCTACTCCCAGCAACCTGGCTCCTACTGTACCCGTGGTATTTCTTAGTACTGTAGTATCTTCTGATGTCAGGTGGCTAACCTACTATACGCAGAACCATCTCCCATTGGTGCAATTATTGTCGGAAGCGAATACCAAATCTTAAATTGGAAATGAACACATCACCCAAAACCCTTTCAGATGCCACCATCATCCTCAGAGTTGACAAGACAAGCAGTTAGCGGGTTAAACACAGAGAGAGATCTCTTTGATGGAAACGCCTTGCGTCATTCGACCGGCCTTTAAACCGGTGTCGACAAGCACACACACACACGAATGCACACACACAATCTAAACATACGCGCCGCGCACGCACACACACAAACACACTTGGATAATTAGATCCAATTAGTCATTAAAATACACACGCATCACAGAGCTCGCATGAATAAGACGGAAACACAATGCAAGACAAGGCAATGAATAACCAATGAGGCAAAATGCTCCTGAGATGCTGATTATTCTCTCAGATCGTGACTGTCCATTCAGGTGTGTGTGTGTGATCTCGCTCACTCAGCACATCTGTCACCTCTATGCCACCGTCACTGAGGAGCGACCTCTGCACACACACATCCTGCTCTCATCTCATCTGTCTAGATAGGCAAGCATTGCCTCTAAAGATTCCCTGAAGATTCATTCCCCGAGAAAATATAAGAATCACACGCGAACTGCCACCTTTACAAACCCAGGACAAAGGGTTCATATTCTCACAAAATCCGGACAGAAAAAAGACGTATGTCTTTGAGCGCTGAATACTGATTGGCTGAAATCTGTGGTATATCAGACAGTAGACCACGGATATGACATAAAAACGACTTGTTTACTGCTCTAATTACGTTGATATCTAGTTTATAATTTTTTTACATTTATTTTTTTATTTTACCGTTATTTTACCAGGTAAGTTGACTGAGAACACGTTCTCATTTGCAGCAACGACCTGGGGAATAGTTACAGGGGAGAGGAGGGGGATGAATGAGCCAATTGTAAACTAATAGCAATAAGGCACCAGGGTTTTGTGGTATATGGTAAATATAGCACTGCTAAGGGCTGGATCCAGGCACTCCGAGTTGCTTCGTGCATAATAACTTAACAGTGGTATATTGGCCATATACCACAAACCCCTGAGGTGCCTTATTTGCTATTATAGTCTTCATTCTCAGTGAGAGAGATATATAGGGAGAGACAATGAGGGAGAGCGAGAGAGAGAATGAGAGAGAGAGAGAGAGAGAGAGAAAGGGGGGCAAGCAAGAGAGAGCGGGAGAACCTTGGACTTCAGAAAATAGGATTTTTATCAGATACTTCAGAAAATGTAAGGAAACAATTGCAATGGACAGGAACGAAGCTCACACACTCCAAAGCAAGGACAATGTGTAAGAGCCTGACACTGCCATAGCTTGATGGCCTAGTTCCAACCATTTGGAATGACTGCTGCTTGAGAGAGAGAGAGAGATAATTACACATGCTCTGCCATAAATAGGGCACGGAGGCACGTTAAGTGAGAAACAGTGTTCAGGGAAGAAGAGAGGAGAAGAGGAGAAGAGCAGTGACCGTATGGACGAGAGCTGAAATGGACACACAGGCCTGTCTGGCCCAGTGAAAGGAATGCTAGTCATCGTAAAGTCATGTGTGTGTGTGTGTGTGTGTGTGTGTGTGTGTGTGTGTGTGTGTGTGTGTGTGTGTGTGTGTGTGTGTGTGTGTGTGTGTGTGTGTGTGCATTCACCACTTCATGACTGTACCATGTGAAGTGACAGATGGTAGAGAGGAGTGTTAAACAGACCCCATAAAGCCCACTTCCTGCAGATACCAGGGACCTTGATGCTCTCACATCTGTGTTAATGCTCTCTCTCCCTTCCCCTCGCACATGAATTTCTCTCTCCTCTCTCACTAGTTCTCATTGCTTCGCGATGCCTCTCTCTCTCTTCCTCGGCCGTCTCGCTGCTCTGCCTCTATCGCTCTCTCTCAACGAAAAAAACATCGATAGTCTCTTTCTTTCTCTCTCTCTCTTTGCCTGGCTCAAACACAGACTGTGTCTCTCTGTCTCCATCTCTCTCATCTCTCTGTTCCCTACTTCTTGTACACCTCTCTCTCCCTCTCGAGAAAGACTTCCATATTGTTCTCTGTCCTCTCATTCTGTGTGTCTCTCAGTGTCTCAGACACTCTTTCTCTCTCTCTCTTTCTCTCTCTCTTCTGGCATGACTTGGCTGTGGTAGCAATGGCTGGGTGACTCCGTTAAAGAGGTGTAAAAGCTTTTTGGGGTATGCAATCATGTGCTCAGCAGTCAATGGACAAACACACTGACACACACACACACCCTATTCTCTCCTGGGCTGTGAAGAGAAGAGCCATCCTCTGGACATTATGGTGATATTATTTGTAAATGTAATTAATAAATAATACAGACATAACTAGTCGAGCTACAAGCTAGCATGCAGTTAACTCCCAGACAGTTGTTTATCTGAGCGTCTATTTGTTTGTTTTGTTTGTTTGCTTGTTTGATTACATGAAGAAATTGGTTGTTGTCAAAGTGGGACAGTGAACACGTGCTGTATCCCGGAGGCATCTCTGCTGCAGCATTCTGTGGGTATATTCACCATGCCAGGTCTGTGAGTGAAACGTGGCTAGAGCTTCGCTGCTAGCCAAATCCTCACTGTGAAAGTGTTACTGTAGAGCGCACTGGGCATCACAAAGAATACGAACACTATTCAGTACCAGAGATGTGCATATGTGTGTATATATATAAATATATATAAGAGAGAGAGAGAGAGAGAGAGAGAGAGAGAGTCATGCTCAACATGAGCTCCTGATATATTTGATTTTTTTGGTTTTTAGAATGAGATAAACACTCTAATCGAAGAAGAATTCAGAATAGAAAAAAAAGTAACTTGGCGCCTCAAGTTAAGAAGTTTTGAGTCTAGCTAGCTAGCTACACAACAAAGACCCAGCCAGCAGACTAACAAGCTAGCCATAAGAAACGAGCTAGAACAAAACTAGCAAGGTCAGTTAATACAACTACATCAAACGACCAAACTGAGTGAGTAAAACAAAAAGGAGCACGGACTAACTGTAAACATATCTTCAGTCTTTTGTGTGAGGATTTTTCACTATTTTTGCGGTTTTTTAAAGTAGCGCGAACAGCAGACGAACAAATCGGTTGCCATGGCAACGGGGCAGCAGAACAGCGCAGCAGTAGCGGTAGTAGCAGAGCGCACAGACACCATGTCCCCACTCCCCCTCAGCGCAGAATCCATTCTCTACCCAAAAAAGGTCAAAAATGACACAATGAGGAAAGCTTTCAAACAGAAACTACTAGAGAAGAGGCCAGAAACCCTTTTTGCAGACCTCTACAAAAACGGTGACGTGAGTAATCTCATCTTCCTCACTGACCAGCCAAATGCATGGCGCTCAGCAGTCTGCTCTCACTACCCATGCATAAAGAAAGAGGGAATCTGTAATGGGTGGAAGCTGAAAATCAAAGAGACAGACGACCCTGACAGCACCATGATAACAATCAACCTCTACAAGACTGGGACTGTCATGGTGCAAGGTAACATCAGGCTGTTTGAAACAGACTTTCAGACCATTAAGGAGAGAGCGGAGAGAGAGAAGGACACCACCAGTGACATGCCCTCCCACAACACAAACTCCACCCTCACCCCTACCCTCCCCACCCAAAAAGGCACATCCAGCACCTCTCTTTCCACCATAGTGGAGGACACGCCCCAGGAGGAGAGCGACCCCCTCAGTGCAGAGCAGGCTCAGGCCCTCCTCACCACCATGGCTGCCATGAGGGATGAGTTCACCAAACTGGAGGGGGAGGTGGTCCTGCTCAGGGAGAGCGTGAGCAAACAGCAACCAGACAACCACACCTTAGAGGAGCTCCTAACCAAGGTGAGGACAGAGCAGGACAGCAGCCTTGCAACACAGCTGAAAGAGGTTCAGCAAGAGAGAGACGGACTCAAGAGAGAGCTGGCTGATCTAACAAAGGAGGTGAGAGAGCTCCAAAAAGACAGGCAGAGCAGCAATAAGGAGCTGACCGCACTAAGAGAGGAGCTGCAGGAGAGAAAGAGAGCAGAGGACAGGCTGCAGGAGCAGATAGATCACCACCCTATGACCTGCCCTCACACAGCAGAGGAGCCCAGCTCAACCAGCCAGACTTCCCCAGCCCTGGCTGCTGCACCCCTCCTCCCCAACCCACAGAACAGCCTCCCACTGACAGTGGCACCCACACAGACCAGCCACACCCCAGCTCCAACACCCACCAGCCCCCCCTCTGCCCCCCCCAGTCCAGAAGAAACACTGGCTGACATCGTCCTGTTAATGGACTCAAATGGGAAGTATGTTCAGGAGAAGAAACTTTTCCCTAGACACAAAACGAGAAAGGTGTGGTGCCCAACAACGCAAAGTGCCATGGAGCTGCTTGATAAGAACCATCTCGGGTCGCCAAGCCACATAATCATACATACCGGAAGCAACGACCTGCGTGCTCAGCAGGAGAGGGTGGCGACTTCACTACGGGGAGTGATTGAGAAGGCCTCCGCAATCTTCCCCAACTCAAGAATCATAGTGTCAACCCTTCTACAGAGGAGGGACTTCCACCCTGCCACAATCCAAAGAATAAATGCCAGCCTATCCCGGGACTGTGCCCTGCGACCCAATGTACACCTGGCCCACCATCCCACCCTCGATCTGGACTGTCTCTATGACCATGTTCACCTGTACAGGGAGACAGTCCCCATCCTTGCCAAGACTCTCAAGGACGTCGCTCTAAACCGCAGCCCGACCTCTCCACCCAGGAACAGCGGAGCAATCTCCACCCCGCCGAGATCACTGAGACAACATCCCGGACCAGCACCCTGGACCCCCCAGCCACGACCACAGCACCACCAACCTCAATGCCCACCACAGCCAGCGCAGCACAGACCACCCCAGCCCAGCTTCAGAGCCACCCAGATGAGGCCTACCACCCCCCTCCTCCCCACCGCAGACCCACACCTGGAGGAGCCACAGCCCACCAGGCAGAGCTACGCACAGGCTGTGAGAGGAGCAACTGGCCCAGCCCCCACCAACCAAATGAGTGACATTAAACAAATGCTGAGTCTACTATGCTCACATGTGATGGGCCGAGGGTCATGGTAAGATGAGCACAAGAACTCCACCATTCTCACACTACATCCACCCAAGTGGCATGACACAAATTCTATCTTAAATGATAAACAAATCACATTTGCAAAATAAGAGTTTACTTTAATTGAAAAATCCTATTTTAATGGTTCTTCTTGGATTGTGAGTGTTTGTCTCATTTTGAAAGGTAAAGAAAAGAGAAAAAAAAAAAGTTATGAAGTCTTTTTACGTTGCATGTTGGAATATACAAGGATTGAAGTCCTCTGCTTTTGGGCTAAAGAGCAGAAACCCAGACTTCCTGAAAGAAATTGATGATGTTGATATTTTAGTACTACAGGAAACATGGTGCAGAGGTGATGTTTCCACTGGCTGTCCACTAGGTTATAGGGAGATAATCATACCATCCACTAAATTAAAAGGAATCAAACAGGGCAGAGACTCAGGGGGAATGCTAATATGGTATAAATCTGAACTAATTCATTCAATCGAATTGATCAAAACAGGAGAATTCTTTATCTGGTTAAAAATCAACAAGGAAGCTATCTTGACAGATAAAAATGTCTTCCTCTGTGCCACATACATTCCCCCCTCAGAGTCACCCTACTTCAACGAAGAGAGCTTCTCCATTCTAGAGGGAGAGATTAGTCACTTTCAGGCCCAAGGCAACGTACTGGTCTGTGGAGACCTGAATGCTAGAATAGCAGAAGAACAAGACACTATTAACAGTCATGGGGATAAACACCTACCAGGAAGCAATAACCTTTCCCTCCCCACATACCCCCACAGAAACAACTATGACAAAGTGAAAAACAAAAATGGATTACAGCTCCTGAGGCTCTGTCGAACACTGGGTCTGTACATAGTCAATGGCAGGCTGAGAGGAGACTCTTTTGGTAGGTACACCTACAGCTCATCCCTTGGCAGCAGCACTGTAGACTACTTCCTCACCGACCTAAACCCAGAGTCTCTCAGAGCCTTCACAGTCAGCCCACTAACACCTCTCTCAGACCACAGTAAAATCACAGTGTATCTGAGAAGAGCAGAACCCAACCATGAAGCATCATGGCCCAATAAATTACATGGTACTAAACAAGCCTATAGATGGAGTGCAAACAGTACAGACATCTACCAAAAAGCAATTAGTAGCCAAAAAATACAATCTCTCCTGGACAACTTTTTAGCCTTAACATTCTCCTTCAGCAATGAAGGTGTAAATTTGGCCGTTAGGAACATAAACTTTATATTTGACAAATTAGCCTCCTTGGCTAATCTAAAGAAGCATAAGAGCAAACCAAAAATAACAGATAATGAAAAATGGTTTGATAATGATTGCAAAAATCTAAGAAAGTCATTGAGAAATATATCTAATCAAAAACACAGAGAACCAGACAACAAAAATATACGCCTTCAATATGGGGAAACACTGAAGCAATACAAACGCACCCTAAGAACAAAAAAGGAACAGCACATTAGAAATCAGCTGGATGGAATTGAGGAATCCATAGAATCAAACCACTTCTGGGAGAATTGGAATAAATTAAACAAACCTCATCATGAGGAGTTGGCTATCCAAAATGGGGATATGTGGAGAAATCACTTTGCAAACCTCTACAGCAATATAACAAAGAGCCCAGAACAAAAAGATATACAAGAAAAATTACAAATCCTTGAATTAGCAGTCAAAGACTATCAGAATCCTGTGGATACCCCAATTACAGAAGAAGAATTATTGGAAAAAATATGCAATCTCCAACCCAAAAAGGCCTGTGGTGCTGATGGGATTTTAAATGAAATGATCAAATATACAGACCACAAATTCAAATTGGCTATACTCAAACTCTTCAACATTATCCTCACTGCAGGTATTTTCCCCGATATTTGGAACCAGGGACTGATCACACCAATCTATAAAAATGGAGACAAATTTGACCCAAATAATTACGGAGGAATATGCGTTAACAGCAACTTGGGGAAAATTCTCTGCAGTATTATAAATAGCAGACTACATCATTTCCTTGACGAACACAACGTCCTGAGCAGAAGCCAGATTGGATTTCTAAAAAATTATCGTACAACAGACCACATTTACACCCTCCACACTCTAATTGATAAACAAGTTAACCAAAACAAAGGCAAAATCTACTCGTGTTTTGTAGATTTCAAGAAAGCATTTGATTCAATTTGGCACGAAGGTCTTTTTTATAAACTAATAGAAAGTGGTATTGGAGGGAAAACATATGATTTTATTAAATCAATGTACACTAAAAACAAATGTGCGGTTAAAATTGGCAACAAGCAAACAGACTTCTTCTCTCAGGGGCGGGGAGTGAAACAGGGCTGCCCAATAAGTCCAACATTATTTAACATCTACATGAATGAATTGGCAAAAACATTAGAAGAATCGACAGCACCTGGTATCACCCTACACAACACTGAAATCAAGTGTCTGCTGTACGCAGATGACCTGGTGCTGCTGTCTCCCACTAAAGAGGGGTTACAGCAACACCTAGATCATCTTCACAGGTTCTGTCAGACTTGGGCTCTGACCGTTAACCTAAAAAAAACTAATATAATGATATTCCAAAAAAGGTCCGGAAATAAGGATGACAAATATAAATTCTATTTGGACACAGTTCTATTAGAACACACCAAAAACTACACATATCTAGGACTAAATATCAGCAACACAGGTAGCTTTCACATGGCTGTGAATGAGCTGAGAGACAAAGCAAGAAGAGCATTCTATGCCATTAAAAGGAACATCAAAATTGAAATTCCAATTAGAATCTGGCTCAAAATGTTTCAATCAGTTATAGAACCAATTGCTCTATATGGCAGTGAAGTATGGGGTCCACTCTCTAATAATGAATTTACTAAATGGGACAAACATCCAATTGAAGTATTGCATGCAGAGTTTTGCAAGACTGTATTGCAAGTACAAAGAAAAACTCCAAATAACGCATGTAGGGCAGAATTGGGCCAATATCCCCTCCTCATTCGAATAGAAAAAAGAGCCATCAAATTTTACAACCATCTAAAAACAAGTGACCCTAAAACATTCCATCACACAGCTCTACAATGTCAAGAGATGAAACCAGAGAAGAGTCCCCTCAGCCAGCTGGTTCTGAGGCTCAGTTCACCAACCCAAACCAACCCCATAGAGCCTCGGGACAGCCCTCAGAAAATCTGGCCCAACCAAATCATCACAAAACAAAAAGAAAAATATATAACCTATTGGAAAGACACCACAAAAAATCAAAGTAAACTTCAATGCTATTTGGCTCTAAACAGACAGTACATGGTGGCAGACTATCTGACCACTGTGACTGATAGAAAACTGAGGAAAACATTGACTAGGTACAGACTCAGTGAGCACAGTCTGGCTATAGAGACCGGTCGTCACAGACAAACCTGGCTGCCCAGGGAGGACAGGCTGTGCTCACTCTGCTCCAGGGGAGAGGTAGAGACAGAAGTGCATTTCCTACTACACTGTGACAAATACTCAGACCTAAGAGCATATTTCTTTCCCAAAATTATAATTCAATACAAAGAATTTGAAACTATAAAAGATGAAGAAAAATTCAAATATTTGTTGGGTGAAAAGCCAAAATGTGCAGTTTTGGCAGCCAAATATGTGTCCTCCTGCCACAGCCTGAGGGACAGCCAGTGAAAAATGCAAAGTAATGTTGATAATATTTCCCATTTAGCTTAGTTTTGTTTTGTCTTTCGTACCAGGTCATGTGTCTTCTCAGTCATGTTGACACTGGTCTACTACTGTTGCTTTAATGTATTGTTGTTCTGATTAATATTGTTGTTGTAGCTGTTATTAATGGTAATCCCATGTCCACTACTACTATTATTATTACTGTTAGTCCCACCATTTATTTATATATAAATATATATATATTTTGTGTATATATATACATATATATTTTATTTAAATTTTTCGATATGTATACTTTGACAATGTAAGTAATAATAACTTGCCATGTCAATAAAGTCAATTGAATTGAATTGAGAGAGAGAGAGAGAGAGAGAGAGAGAGAGAGAGAGAGAGAGAGAGAGAGAGAGATTGAAGTGTTTCCATTAGTAAATTGGTGACAGCCTGTATGCCTTGCCACCTATCTGTTTCATGTCTCAGGTAGGCTGCGAACGCCAACATGGATAGAATACAATAATTGACTACTATTTGCCATATTCTAATAATTCCACATGTGCCAACGTATCGCCATGGTCCGTGCCATAGTGAAATTTGCACTGTGGATATGAACTAATTAGAAGATGAAACTCGAATCAGGTCGACCAGAAAAGCCAGGAGAAGCAATTCAGACATTCTTGAAAGTCAGGACAATCCTTGTCCTGCAAATGTTGTTTTGGATTTTTCAAGGAGTAGGCGTTTATAAAGCAATGTGGGGTGGAGCATTATAGATAGGCCTAAGTGATGCCATTGCATACGTTCAAAATGATATGGCAATCATGTATTCGAAAAACACAATTTGCATCATCATTTGTCGCAATAAAGACAGGTAGACAAAATAGAAATACACCTCTGTCGAACGGATACACATTTTGTCGATCTTTATGACATTTATCCTATATCTGCTGTTTCCATTACACATTTCGTAATGATTTTTTTTGTTGCAGCATTGCTTTTGTCGATTACACTTGGGTCAATGGAAACCTGTCTACTGTAGGCCCTAGATCCTGCAGCACGCTATGCATTCACACGGCACGACACAGAGTGCTGATAACATAAATATGTCCTAGGGTTTACATAGACGCAGGGGCCTTAATCTTGCACATCTCTGCTGCCACATTCACAGACGCACTTACAAAGAAGGCAGACTGGTCCTTTATTCTTGCACACCTGCTGTGACACATCCACAAAAAGCGTACCCAATTTGATCGCCCACGGTCGATACGCCACTTATCATTCATGAGAGAGAGAGAGAGAGAGGCCGTGAAAAGAGAGAGAGAGAGAGAGAGAGGCCGTGAAAAGAGAGAGAGAGAGAGAGAGAGAGAGAGAGAGATGATGTCTAGGAGAGAATAAACAACGTACCCTGCATGCATTGTCACAACATGTTCCCCTTCTCACAAAATCATTTCAATTTACCCTTCACTGACTGTCACCGGTTGGTTAGTGAGGGAATATGGTGGTGGGTAAGGGGCATATATAAATAGTGCTATCTATGCATACCCTGTACAATATGACAGCACACAGTAAATGAACCATTGCAGGTCCCTGACCTTGTCTATAGATAATTAGGAGGCCTCCCATGTTTCTGGGACAAGGAGTCACCTTAGTGTGTGTTACGTTTTCCAAATGCACAACAAACGTGACTAGAGTCAATGGAAATGCTAATTCTATAAAGATCTGTATTATTATCTATGCGTTTTATCCAAACAGAAGCCGTGAAACCAACATATTTCGACATAATCGGTCAATTCTAGTTATTCACCCATTTTATTTTCTCCATAATGGAAGAAAATTATAATAACAATGTTTTTTTTTAAATTATTGTTAGAGAAAATCTAAAATACATTACAATAATGTAAGATGCTCTTTCTTCGTGGCCAACCTCTGCTTAATCAACTTTCATTTTCTCATTCACAAATTGATGAACCTGGTGAACTCTCGGACTTTCAAAAACGTCACGCATTCCATCTGTAATAGCCTAACACATCTAGATCACTGTATTATTACAAGACCCGTTGCTGCTCCCATGGCAACACAATGCCAGACAAATAAACCATTTCCTGAAGGTCCTCATCATCGTCGTAATGTCAGGACATTTAACCAGATCATCACATGTGTTGTGGTGGAGGAACATGCGGCATCATCACCTGCTACAGCATAAGGATCCCCAGAATAGACGTGGTAAAAAGTTAACCTTGACCTCCAGACAACGTTCCATTAGGCTCTGTCCTTTACCAGCCGACAACGATGAGAGGGGAACTTCCAGGCTGAGTCCCAAATGGCACCCTATTACCTCTACAAGGCCCTGGTCAAAAGTAGTGCACTACATAGGGAGGAGGGTGCCATTTTGGACGCACACCCGGCCAGTGCCAGTCTGTTAGCCCACGCTGACAGGCCGATAACGTTCTAAAGTGTTTCAACCACCACCACCCGGTGGGTCGATGCAAGGCCAGAACTGGGGACTAGGGAGTACTGAGGCCCAATGGCCTTGACATACTTCCATTGTTTGTGGGCTACATTATATGAGACGGACATACTTCCATTGTTTGTGGGCTACATTATATGAGACAGACATACTTCGTTTGTAATTTTTGCTACACGTATTTTTTTTTAAATGCATTGGAAGATCCTGGAGGGAAGGACTGATGGTTTGTGTACTAGTTTGTCAGAGCACAGAATACCAAAATGAAGCACTGGGACACAAATCTTTCCAGGTCATTGAAGATAGATGCAGTCGGAAGCATATATCATGCTTATAACCTAGTTAGCTCTTACAAACGTTTGTTCTGTTCCTCTTTTAACACCTGCGGGTTACACTCGCACGTCTTATTGGCTGCAGAAGTGACCCAACAAACTGTCAACGAGGAACGTTTGCTGGAACAAACATAGCGATGCTCTAATCTGGTGGGCGAGGGACACACGGGCTAGGGTGTGTTTTAAAATGGAAATAACGTCTAATAACGTCTAATAACGTCCCAAAGAAGGACACGTCAACTGCAGGTCAAAATACCAACGTGATTGACAACTGAGGCCTTCCTAATGTCGAAGCCGTACAGCCAAACTTGCAGTGCTGAAATGTTGCTGAAATAAACCATCTCCATCTGTGTTCTAATTTAGTGGACGAGGGAAGTGTAAGCGATGGCATGTCTTCGAATGGAATAGAGCGGTTTAAAAACGTGCGGAAACAGTCAGAAGGTCTAAAAACAGACAAACTAGTCAACTGCAGGCCGTACAAAAGGACAGCAAAGATCAATCAGAATTTTCTCCAACTCTCTCAATCTTCCTGGACTTGGGTTAAGTGTCGAACAAAATGCTCTTTGAGAGCAGCTTGCCTGTGATGCCGTCGGTGGCCCTCAATGAATCATGAAGGACTTTCCATAGGGCCCCGAGGCCCCGGCCCATAAACAGACAGACTGAGAGCTCCATTACAAGGTCATTTTCAGTAGGGTAAGCAACCAAAAACGTTTTGCAATGGGAAATGAAAATGAGTTTTCCTGTTTCAGTGCGTTTTCTTCGGTTACGCTCAGCATGGAGAAAACAAGGTACCACTTCATTTTAAAGGGGCCTTATTACAGGTATTGTAATTAATCGTAATAATTCATAGTTACACTGTAAAAGCAAGATGTAACAGGTGGTAATTGCAGTCTGTAGTTACAGAGGTGTAACAACGAGTGCTTGTTACGATGCTTGTTACAAAAACGTGAACGTTCACGATAGCATCCCAACGCACCATACTTCAGCCTGCACAAATCACGTGATAGGTGTCAGCCAATTGAAAACGTACCACCTCATTCACACAACTCTAAAGAGCTCTGCAGTCTGATATCCAGGCCCAATGGCAAAAACGGGTTCACATCAAATAATACTTTTAATTATGCATTTGACAATGGGCCAATTACTTTAACCATCAATAAAAAAAAAATGTACACGTTAATAAACAGTTATGATTAAAGATTAAAGTGAGATAGTAATTTGTGTTTGTTTCTGTCTCATTGCAAACCATGTAGAATGGAATGAAATTAGCTATATACAGTAGCTGCACATTTCCCTCTCTGCCCCGTGGCAATATATGTAAAATTGCAAGAAATCACCTTTAAAAATTGGGAATTCTCTCAGCCTCATTGACAAATGTGTCGAATAGCATTGGATTAGCTATAACACTGCACATTTATTTCTCTGCCCCATGGTAATATGCTTGAAACAGCAACATTTTCTCTCAGCGTCATGTCAAAATGTGTAAAATAGCATGAGATTAGCTACAGTATGCTAGCTAGATTTCTTTGGTAGACCTTGCTCAGCACTTGCGGGGGAGCCCCCGCAAAAAAACTGTTGGACGACACTGATTCACAGGTAGGTAATTAGAGCCTATTGAGCCACACGGCGCATCTGTCCACAAGAGATTACAACCTTGTGATAGTTACTACTGAATGGATGCAGCTGAGAAGAAACCAAGCTGCCAGTCTGTCTGGCGAGAAGGAAGTCTGCCACATATAACGTCCGAGGTGTTAAATTGCTCTTTCGCTTCCCGTTCTGTCTTTCACGTGAATTGTTGACATAGATACTTATCAGTTCACTCACAGATTCACTAAATGCCTTGTGGTCTGGTGTGTAATGCTCACTGTACACACGCTAATAACCAGCTGGGGGGGAAATCCCCTCCAAACATGGTTTCTAGTAACCCTTGTCAGATTTTTAAGTAGGCTACTCACTGATAAATCCCATTTGAGCAATCTGCATATTGCTGTGTGTGTTTCTGGATTCTGCTTGGATTTGGTGACATTGCAACATTTCCTCATTATTCCAAACTGATACGAAACACACACACACACACGCACACGCACACGCACACGCACACGCACACGCACACACACAACACTCTGTTGAGATTATCCTTAACAAGCCTTACCTCCGTAGAAACCTGGTTCCCCTCCGAAGACAGATGCTTCTGGAAGAGAGTCAAGAGAGAGGGGGAGACAAGGCAGGTCAGCATGTTCATTTAGAAAATCCATTACAGATCCTCTATCTCTTTGCATATTGGAGAAAAAACGAATATCAATCTCTCCAGTGCCATTGCTGGAAGCTCCTACACCATGCACCTGTCTGGTTAAAAGCCTCCTCTCCTACACAGCCTCCCGACACAAGCTTCCCCAAAGCGGGTGTGATACCTAAGCTACTCCCATAGCGTGCTGCACTGCTTGACCCCCACCTTTTGATCCGCTCCCGACTACCCAACCTGGCACAAGTACCCCCGCCACTTGCCCATTCTCACCCGAGCTTCGGTCACCGCTCCAGCACACATTTACATTACACCCGCACCCCAAAAATCTGAGGGGGCACAAAGTACACGTGGATGGGTGGTCAATTTTGCATTTTTCAAACACATGAAACAACTTTTTCCTGCTGTCTGTATCGTCCTGACTGGTGTTTCTTTTTAAAAAATAAACGAAATATGCTTCTTTGCATCGCTGCTAAAATCGGGTTAAACAATCAAAAGGAATGTGAGTATTATTCAATACATTTAGTTATTTCTTGCTTTTCTAAAGTCTACCAAACTTGCAAGCAGGAATGCTAGCTAAGATAGCTACTCGAACTTGATTAATAGCCTAAAATGGCTCCTTGGTAGCTAGTTATGAGGTTGGGAGCTTGGGAACCTATTTGGGCTAGCTAAAGCCTACTCGTAAAATTGCTTGGTAACTAGTAGTATTAAAGAGAAACAACAAAAAATATATTTTCTGTGTATAGTGTATATATTTATTAAATAGGACAAATCTGAGCCCCTGCGCCCCCTATGGGCATGACGCCTCTGCATGCGCACACAGGTGTCTCTGATCCAAATGTTATCTTTAGCCTGTGGACTTTTACTCTGGAACTTCTATGCATTTAGATGTGTATTACTTGGACTTTATTGCTATCTCATTGTAGCTTATTTTATTGTAGCTTATGCATATTTGTGATTAGTATGCAACCTCAAAGGCAGTTTCTATGGTTATTTCTTATTTTGATTGATAGGCTGTAAATGAACATGTTGCTGTTGCTATTTAACTCTTGACTCTTACACTGAGGATGATGCAATTAGGGCCATGTCTCTGGACTGTATGCAGCTTTTGAAATACACTACACGACCAAAAGTATGTGGACATTTGCTCATTGAATGAGCAAAAATCATGGGCATTAATATGGAGTTGACCCCCCCCCCCTTTGCTGTAATAACAGCCTCCACTCTTCTGGGAAGGCTTTCCACTAGATGTTGGAACATTGCTGCTTCCATTCTGCCACATTAATGAGGTCGGGCACTGATGTTAGGCGATTAGGCCTTGCTCGAAGTTGGCGTTCCAATTAATCCCAAAGGTATTTGTTGGCATTGAGGTCAGGGCTCTGTGCAGGCTAGTCAAGTTCTTCCACACCGATCTCGACAAACCATTGCTGTATGGACCTCGCTTTGTGCACAGGGGCATTGTCATGCTGAAACAGGAAAGGGCCTTCCCCAAACTGTTGCCACAAAGTTGGAAGCACAGAATCATCTAGAATGTCATTGTAAGTTGTAGCATTAGGATTTCCCTTCACTGGAACTAAGGGACCTAACCCGAACCATGAAAATCAGCCTAAGGCCCTTATCCCTCCTCCACCAAACTTTACAGTTGGCACTATGCATTCAGGCAGGTAGCGTTCTCCTGGCATCTGCCAAACCCAGATTCGTCCGTCAGACTGCAAGATGGTGAAGGGTAATTCATCACTCCAGAGAACGCGGTTCCATTTTATGAAGCTCCCGAAAAACAGCACTCGGTGGTCTGTGAGCTTGTGTGGCCTACCACTTCGCTGCTGAGCCACGTTGAAAGTCACTGAGCTCTTCAGTAAGGCCATTCTACCGCTAATGTTTGTTTATGGAGATTGCATGGCTGGGCACTCGATTTTACACCCGTGTCAGCAACGGGTGTGGCTGAAATAGCCAAATCCACCAATTTGAAGGGGTGTCCACATACCTTTGTATACATAGTGTATGTTGTGTTAAAGACTCTGGTTCCTCAGGACAAGGTTTTCCCCAGGGCTACTCTCTCGCCTGAGTAGCCTCGTTTCACTGCCAAAAATCAAATTAAACCATCTAGCGTTCAGCGAAATAACAACACAATGTCAAATACAGGTAGCCTTGTCAAATAATGAACATCCATTCACATTAACCGTTACTCTCTTGCGGGAAACCTTCACTCTTACGCTGACATTTAGAAACGAAACATGACTATTTGAAAAATAAGCCACAGGAGTTTTTGGAGCGAGAATAAAGACGATTTTCGAGTAGTAAGACATGTATAAAAGCAACAGATAACATTAATAAGAAGGGGCTAGAAGTGTCTTATATGGTGAGCTACCGAGTGGCTAGGACAGGTAAGCACCATACTATTGTGGAGGACTTAATTCTTCCTGCTGCAGCGGATATGGCTGGGGGAAAAGGCCCAAAAAACTATATAGACAATGACTTCATAAAACAAAACTGTTTCACGACACATCAGTGACATGGCAGGAGATGTTTTGAAACAATTACTGCTTCGCATACAAGCCAGGGAATTATATGCGTTACAGCTGGATGAGTCAACAGATGTGGCGGGCCTGGCACAGCTCCTGGTATATGTTCGCTACGTTTACGGGGGGTCAATTAAGGAAGACATCGTCTTCTGGAAACCAGGACAACATGAGAGGATATTTTTTAATTTCTGGACAGCTTTGTGACATCAAATGGACTTTGGTGGTCAAGATGTGTACTGATGGCACAAAAGCCATGACAGGGAGACATAGTGGAGTGGTAACGCGCCTGCAAGAAATTGCACCCGACGCCACTTAGGTACACTGCAGCATCCACTGAGAGGCTCTTGCTCCCAAGGGAATGCCTGACAGCTTGAAAGATGTTATGGACACTACAGTGGAAATTGTTAACTTTGTTAAAATAAGGCCCATGAACTCTCGTCTGTTTTATGCATTATGCAATGATATGGGCAGCGACTATGTAACACTTTTACAACATACAGAAGTGCGCTGGTTATCAAGAGGCAAAGTATTGACATGTTTTTTTAAATTGAGAGACGAGCTTAAAGTTTTCTTTACTGACCATCATTTTCACTTGTCTGATCGCTTGCATGATGACGAGGTTCTCACACGACTGGCCTATCTAGGTGATGTTTTTTCTCGCCTGAATGATCTGAATCTAGGATTACAGGGACTCTCCGCAACTATATTCAATGTGTGGGACAAAATTGAGGTTATGAAATTAACTCAAGCTTAGGGACAATGTCATATGTGAAATAGCGAAGCACCTGGGTGAGCTGGGTGCGCAATTACGCAGGTACTTTGCCGAAACGGATGACACAAACAACTGGATTCGTTATCCCTTTCATGCCCTGCCCCCAGTCCACTTACCAATATCTGAACAAGAGAGCTTCATCGAAATTGCAACAAGTGGTTCTGTGAAAATGTAATTTAATCAGGAGCCACTGCCAGATTTCTGGATTGGGCTGCGCTCAGTGTATCCTGCCTTGGCAAATCGCGCTGTTAAGACACTTTGCAACCACGTACCTATGTGAGAGTGGATTCTCGGCCCTCACTAGCATGAAAACTAAATACAGGCACAGACTGTGTGTGGAAAATTATTTAAGACTGAGACTCTCTCCAATACAACCCAACATTGCAGTTATGTGCATCCTTTCAAGCACGCCCTTCTCATTAGCCTGTGGTGAGTTATTCACCATTTTTGATGAACAAATAAAGTTTTATATGTAAGATGGCTAAATAAAGAGCAAAATTATTGATTATTATTCTATTATTATTTGGTCCTATAAGAGCTCTTTGTCACTTCCCACGAGCCGGGTTGTGACAAACTCACACTCATTCTCATGTTTAATAAATGTATCGTATACTGTAGTGTGTGCGTGGCAGGCTGACAATGATGGCAAAAAACAACATTTGAGAGTGCGCTGACCCTGGTGCTAGAGGGGGTACGCAGCTGGAGGTTGAATGTTTGAAGGGTTACGGGACTATACAATTTTGGGAACCACTGCTCTGGACTATGGTTCTAGTACTGTTTGTGAATCAAAATGTTGTAAAATCCGATATAGACTTGCTATTATTTTGCTGCTTTTACTACTGTCGGGAAATGTGCAATCCAACCCAGGTCCTGACATTTCTACCCCATCCGGATTAAAATGTCAGAGTGGCACATAAATGTAAGAAGTCTTGTTGCAATAATTGATCTTGTGAATATTTGGATAAACACCGCAGACCCAGATGTATTTATGCTTTCTGAAACCTGCCTCAGAAAATCTAGCGCTGACAAAGACATTGTAACCATCAACGCCAATGTCAAATCTGAAATTGTGCTTATGGGTGACCTGAACATAGACTGGTTGACATCCAGCTCTGATCAACTCAAGAATCTATGTATTACCTATGATCTTACTCAGATTGTTAACAATGTAACAAGATTGAATGCAAAGTGTCCTCTGAAATCCTCTTTGATTGATCTTATTTCAACCAACACACCACGTCGTTTTAAGGCTGCTGGTATAACTGATATAAGTGATCACTGTGCTGCTGCCTGTGTAAGGGATGGTCAAATCCCTAAACTGCCTCCATGTATCATCATGAAAAGAAACTGGAAGCAGTTTTATACTCAGGGTTTAAAACATGATGTTTTGAATATAGCCTGGAATAGAGTTGAATTCATCCCTGATGTTGAATGAGCTTTTTCTTACTCCCATAAAGCATTCCAGGAAGTACGCAACAAGCACGTCCATTCAATTATTACAGAATTAAGTGCAGAGACAACCCTTGGTTCTCAGATTAACTAAAGGAAGAAGGTCTGATTCAGCTGATGATTGGATGGCTTTTAAATGCCGTCAGAATCAGGGTGTGGCTATGACCCGAAAGCTGAAAGCAGACCCCTACCTCAAATCTCCTGCTGATAATCTGAATAATCCTTCCAAATTTGGCAAGTAGTGAAAGGTTTAGAGTGTAAAAAAGAAGCACGGCTCCCTAAACAACTCCTAGTTGACTCACACGTGGTCATTTATGCAGGCAGATTTTCTCGATGCAGGCGGATTAGTTGATAGGGTTAAAGGTTAACATGAGCCCCCTGTGAAATGCTCGCCCTATTCTGTCTCAGAGGTGCATAGAGCCCTGAAAGCAATTCATGTAAAGAAAATCCTCTGGTCCTGATGATTTAGACTCCCGTCGGCTACAATTAGCTGCAGACATCGTTGCTCCCCCTTTTAACATGCATCTTTAACCTCACCATAGAATTTAACGAAACCCCCAAGTTGTGGGAATCAGCATTTGTCCTACCTCTTTTGAAAGGAGGTGGTCCCACTCTACTGAATAACTATCGGCCCATATCTAAATTGTCTGTTCTGGCAAAGGTATTGGAGTCCTTAGTCAATAAGCAGTTTAAGGTATACCTCCAGGAAAATAGTATTTTGAGTGGTATGCAATCAGGTTTCAAGTCTAGCCACAGCACTGTCACAGTAACTTTTAGGGTTTTGAATGATATTCACTGTACCCTGGATAATAAGCTGCAGTGTGTATCTGTATTCATAGACTTGTCAAAAGCATTTGACACTGTGGACCATACTGTCTTGGTGCAGAGATTGAAGTGTGTTGGGATTACTTGTCATGCTCTGGAGTGGTTTGAGAACTACCTGTCAAAGCCAGATGGTTGTAAGTCAGACACCGTAGAATTGTGCTCGGGTGTGCCTCAAGGATACATTTTAGGTCCCCTGCTGTTTATTATCTATATCAACAACATTGGGAGACATATTGAGACAGCTGATGTAAATTGTTATGCGGATGACACTGTTCTCTATTCAAGTGTCAGCAGTTTGACTTTGGCTTCTGAAAAAGCTCAAACAGCTTTTAACATCAAATAGAATCGGTACGATTTGAAGGTTGCTCTGAATTACTCTAAAACAAAATGCACTGTATTTTCCAATAATAAACACTAAAAAACATAGAATTACTACTTTGGAAGGACATTCTATAGAGCAAGTAAAAATGTACAAATATTTGGGAGTCTGGGTGGATGAGAAGTTGAGCTTCACCACCCATGTGGTGAAGCTCAAAACTTCTTAAAGCATTTCACTGTATTCGGCGCATGTGACAAATACAATTTGATTTGAACCTTGTCAGGAAACTCAAGCTGCGTGTTGGGTTTTATTACCGGCACAAAGCTTGTTTACCTTTGCCGACAGAAAATAGTTGATTCGTTGTACTTTCTCTCTGTGTTGGACTATGGTAATACTATTTATGCATTTAAATACTATTTATGCATTTACTATTTACTTTTCTCTCTGTGTATCATGCAGCCCTTTGTTTTGTCACCAATCAGAGACGTCTAACTCACCATTGTGATCTCTACAGTGCTGTCGAGTGGACATCACTAGCAACCCGCAGGCTCAAAGAGTGACACATTCTTAATTATAAGGCCATTTTAGGAAAATGTTCCATTTTTATCTATCCTCCTTTCTAGCTCAAAATGAAAACACATTCAAGCTCAGATCTCAATCTTGTTTCATGCCAACAGTCCCAAAAGGTTTTACCGATCATAGAAAAAGGTCCTTTCATTACTCAGCCCACTGGTCTTGGAATTCCCTCAAACCCAACATAAAACCCCAGGACCTGGTGTCCCTGGAGGAGTTCAAAGGACAAATAGATGAACAGAATTGAGAGAATGCCAAGAGGGTGCAAAGCTTCCATCAAGGCAAACAAACGGTGGCCACTTTGAAGAATCTAAAAATATATTTTGATTTGTTTAACACTTTTTGGGTTACTACATGACTCCATATGTGTTATTTCATAGTTTTGATGTCTTCACTATTATTCCACAATGTAGAAAATAATAAAAATAAAGAAAAACCCTTGAATGAGTAGGTGTGTCCAAACTTTTGACTTACTGTAGCGTTTTCTAGTTTTCACCCGATGTCACTAGTTTGCATTGCTTTATATAAGGAAGCATGTTGTTTTACTTTATACACACCACACACATTCCTGCACACACACACACACACATCCACTGTTTGTTTGCTGTTGTGTTTGTGCTGTTGCCAGTCTCTTCTGTCTCTGTTGTCTGTTTTGTTTTATAGTTAAAAAAAAAAAAAGTTTTATCCCCCGTCTCCAAAGGAGGCCTTTTGCCTCTTGCCAGGCCGTCATTGGAAATAAGAATTTGTTCTCATTTGACTTGCCTGGTTAAATAAAGGTTAAATAAAAAATATTAAGATCAACAGTGTGTTGGAGTTTCCTTCTATTCTGCATATTCATCCATCACTGTTGAGAGAAAACAGCAAGGTTGATATTGCAGCACGTTAAACTTCTCACCGCCCAATCTATATACAGTACATACTGTCACTATCTACTGTCTCCCCTTCAGTATGAATCAAGGGGTTAAAGGTGACATTGCTATACATTGCAAGCTTACCGTATTATGCTTGCAGTGAGATTTGACTTGTCTTTTGAATACACTGCTCCATACATTTCTGTCTCTGTTTGCATTATAGAATATGTGACAATCACAGTGATTGGGCATTGACAGCAGATGTGTACTGAAGGCTACAGACTAGGGCCATTCAAACAATCACACTGAGATGAGATTGGTCAGCTTGGGTTTGATGTGATGAAAGAAATATAGAAATCTGCACACTGTAGAATGATGCTGCCGTTTCATTGTGCAAAGATATTTCAGGCTTGAGTTTGATGTCACATCCTGTAACATGACATGAGACATACAGTACTGAGGCATTGTCCAATAAGAGCCTTAGTAGGGTGGAGAATCAGCTGGTCAACAGCAAAGAAATAGAATTACTAGAACGGACATTCCTATTCAAGTCAATGTTCTGTGATGGACTTTGTCCCTTCTAGTGACTCTACTTCTATGGTCAACAACGATTATCAGACCTCTGCTGACTTCCTTCTCCACGGTCTTGACTATGTGGTAGTTTACGTAACTGCCACAACGACATTACATTAATCATCAGACTAACTTCCTCCTTGTTGGCTCTCAACGGCTCTGTCAAAGCGATGTCCCTTGGCCATAGGGATGACCCATTTCTGCATGCTGGTCTGTTGTTGTGTTTCAGAAGAGGCCGGATCAGGCAGGCATACAGCACAATGTGATGTGGTGGTGGTGCGATGCGCTGGGCCAGGCACACACACACGCACAAACACACCCTGTTGTCGTTGCCTTCGGGTGAAGTCGAAGCGTGACTCACACACCTCTTCCTATGAACAAATGTAATCTCCACCATCCCAATCTGTTTGAAGGATATGTGTTGGGAAGTAGTGAGAACGCCAGAGTCCAAACAACACATTCTTTGCTTCAGCTGAATTGAAATCTCAATTCCTGAAGGGTTTGTCTGGGGTTACAGGCAGGTCATTTTCAGCCCTGCTCTCTTCTATCTGCCTGCACATACCGTGGATAGTTGCTTGACCTTGGCTGCATCCCAAAAAAGTAGCAATTCAAATGGACAGACACATTCTATTTCTCCTGCAGTTAAACTGAATATGAGACTGTTACCCTTCTTCACACTACCGTGCCGGCCCGAACTAAACTGTCCAAGCTAGCGCTGATGTTTTTATTTTCAGTAAAGTTCCAGCAACTACGGTGACTGCATAACTAGACCGGTGCAGTACCACTTGGTTTGGCTCGGCTCAGTGCGGCTCAGTAGTGTGAAAATCCATAGAGTGTGATTACCATATGAAACTCACCAGTGGAGGGGAGAGTGAGGGACAGGAGGAGGAGGAGGTGCAGCATGTTGCTCTGTGTAGAACCTCCTGAGGTGATGCTTAGAACCACTGCTGATGATGAAACATTAGCAGGACAGGCTGCTTTTCCTGCAAGAGAGAGAGAGAGACAGAGAGATGTAAATTGCCGAATAATGGAACAACACATTGCACCACTAAAATAAGACAGTAACATTGCATCACGTAGCCCATTACTTTCTTCAAAGACACCTCATTAAATCAAGGATTAACCAACAGCAGTTTGGACCAGAAGGTATTAATAAACTTTGGCAGCCATTTTTTATGGACTTCTTAAACCCCTAAATATAATGGATATTCTGATGGCAATACTTTTTTGGTAATTGTCGTGAGAGCTGAGCAGTTCAAACTTGCAGTGACATTGCTCTGATTAAGTCAAAATAAAACTACTGAGCATGGACATGAAGGAACAGTTTAAAGGAATATTACTGTGCAATACGATTAATACTCTTGCCCTTTTTGGCATCAGGCGAAGGAGCTACTTCAGTGAATCCAATACATTTCAAGATAAGAGCAAATATGTGACCCGATTCAGGAAACCAGGCGTATGTCGCAAGTCACGACTTCACATGAGAGCTGTTTGAACGTAATCATTTTTCTTTCATGAAAATGCGTTTTTTGGAAGAAATGCCTTCTCGAACATGTGAACTTTCATGTGTCTTAATATCAAATATTATATGCCATCTGTACATACGAATAAAATAGTTAAATTACGAGCCTAGTTGGTTTTGCCACAGAAAAAACGAGCAACCTTCCCACACATTTCTTGTTAACAAACTATAGTTTTGTCAAGTCGGTTAGGACATCTACTTTGTGCATGACACAAGTAATTTTTCCAACAATTGTTTACAGACAGATTATTTCACTTATAATTCACTGTATCCCAATTCCAGTGGGTCAGACGTTTACATACACTAAGTTGACTGTGCCTTTAAACAGCTTGGAAAATTTCAGAAAATGATGTCATGGCTTTAGAAGCTTCTGATATGCTAATTGACATCATTTGAGTCAATTGGAGGTGTACCTGTGGATGTATTTCAAGGCCTACCTTCAAACTCAGTGCCTCTTTGCTTGACATCATGGGAAAATGAAAATAGAAAAATATTGCAGACCGCCACAAGTCTGGTTCATCCTTGGGAGCAATTTCCAAACGCCTGAAGGTACCACGTTCATCTGTACAAACAATAGTACGCAAGTATAAACACCATGGGACCACGCAGCCGTCATACCGCTCAGGAAGGAGAAGCGTTTTGTCTCCAAGAGATGAACGTACTTTGGTGCGAAAAGTGCAAAAATAGAACTGTTTGGCCATAATGACCATCGTTATGTTTGGAGGAAAAAGGGGGATGCTTGCAAGCCGAAGAACACCATCCCAACAGTGAAGCACGGGGGTGGAGCATCATGTTGGTAGGGGTGCTTTGCTGCAGGAGGGACTGGTGCACTTCACAAAATAGATGGCATCATGACGGTGGAAAATGATGTGGATATATTGAAGCAACATCTCAAGACATCGGTCAGGAAGTTAAAGCTTGGTCGCAAATGGGTCTTCCAAATGGACAATGACCCCAAGCATACTTCCAAAGTTCTGGCAAAATGGCTTAAAGACAACAAAGTCAAGGTATTGGATTGGCCATCACAATGCCCTGGCCTAAAACGTATAAAAAAGTTGTGGGCAGAACTGAAAAAGCGTGTGCGATCAAGGAGGCTTACAAACCTGACTCAAACCTGACTCAAACTTATTGTGGGAAGCTTGTGGAAGGCTTCCTATAACATTTGACCCAAGTGAAACAATTTAAAGGCAATGCTACCAAATACTAATTGAGTGTAGGTAAACTTCTGACCAACTGGGAATGTGATGAAAGAAATAAAAGACTAAATAAATCCTTCTCTCTACTATTATTCTGACATTTCACATTCTTAAAATATTGTGATGATCCTAACTGACCTAAAACATGGAATCTTTACTAGGATTAAATATCACTGAGTTTAAATGTATTTGGCTAAGGTGTATGTAAACTTCCGACTTCAACTGTATACACCTTTTCCGAAAGGCCCCAGAGTCTGCAACACCACTAAGCACAGGACACCACCAAGCAAGCGGCACCATGAAGACCAAGGAGCTCTCCAAACAGGTCAAGGACAAAGTTGTGGAGAAGTGCAGATCAAGGTTGTGTTATAAAAAAATATCCGAAACTTTGAACATCCCACAGAGCACCATTAAATCCATTATTAAAAAATGGAAAGAAAATAGCACCACAACAAACCTGCCAAGAGAGGGCCGCCCACCAAAACTCACGGAGCAGGCAAGGAAGGCATTAATCAGAGGCAACAAAGAGACCAAAGATAACCCTGAAGGAGCTGCGAAGCTCCACAGCGGAGATTGGAGTATCTGTCCATAGGACCACTTTAAGCCGTACACTCCACAGAGCTGGGCTAAACAGAAGAGTGGCCAGAAAAAAGCCATTGCTTAAAGAAGAAAATAGGCAAACAGTTTGTTTCGCTAAAATGCATGTGGGAGACTCCCCAAACATATGGAAGAAGGTACTCTGGTCAGATGAGACTAAAATCTAGCTTTAGGCCATCAAGGAAAATGCTATGTCTGGCGCAAACCCAACACCTCTCGCCGCCCCGAGAAGCATGGTGGTGGCAGCATCATGCTGTGGGGATGTTTTTCATTGGCAGGGATGGGGAAACTGGTCAGAATTTAAGGAATGATGACTGGCACTAAACACAGGGAAATTCTTGAGGGAAACCTGTTCCAATTTTCCAGAGATTTGAGACTGGAACGGAGATTCACCTTCCAGCAGGACAATGACAATTTGTGTTATTGACTGTACGTTTGTTTATGTGTAACTCTGTATTGTTGTTTTTGTCACACTGCTTTGCTTTGTCTTGGCCAGGTCGCAGTTGTAAATGAGAACTAACGTTACGTCATGCGTTGGGATTCATTGTTTACCTAGATAGCAATCTAGTTTTAGTGTGCCAGAGGGCAGAATAACTGATGCATTTTTGAACGCTCAACACCCGTTGAATATGTCCGGTGAAGTTCGGCAACAAGGTGTAATTCAATTGCTGCCAACAGCACAGTTACAGTCACCAACACTCTGGATAACATTAAACAAGCCTAACCAGCTCTGCTAGGGTGAGTAGAATGGTCAGAGTGGGGTGTTTCCTCATTATGTGTCTGGAAGTAACATTAGCTAGCCAATGCTAGCTAGTTAGCTTGGGTGCTTGACTGTAGTTGTGAGGTCAGAACTTTCGGAACAACTCTACTTATTGGACAGAGTGTCCAGTGTGCGCTCTGAAAGCGAAACCACAGAGCAATAGGGCTAGTAATGTTCCGTGAGCTATTTTATCTCTCTTAGATGTCTGGAAGTAGCTGGCAAGTTAGTACAGAACGGTTGGATCAACCCTTAAATAGATGGGTGGGGCTAAGGCTTAAGAGGGTGAATGGGTGTAGACAAAGAAGGGCTCTCCAGTAGTAGTACCAAAACATTGAAAGACGGTTTTCTCATAAGTGAGTTTACAAGTTGATCACCTTTCAAAGCAGATTTACTTTCCCATTGTTTCCTCAAATGCAGTGTATGATATACCATTGTGTAGCTCTGAGTCTCTACTTTAAGCTAATGTAAAAAACTGAAGTTCAAATGTTTCTACATAAGACCGAATCCAGGTGGTGAGTCACATATGGTAACACTTTACTTGACACCCAGCACCATAACACGTTATGACAAGGTCATAACCATGTCATAAAATGTCATAACAGCAGACATAACTTGTCATAACCTGTTATAATATGGTCATAACATTGATGAAGGGGAGGAGAAGGATTTTTAAGCCTTGCAACAATTGAGACATGGATTGTGTATGTGTGCCATTCAGAGGGTGAATGGGCAAGCTGGGTTTTTCACGCTCAACAGTTTCCTGTGTGCATCAAAATTGGTCCACCACCCAAAGGACATCCAGCCAACTTGACACAACTGAAGCATTGGAGTCAACATGGGCCAGCATCCCGGTGGAACACTTTTGACACCTAGAGTCTATGCCGCGACAAATTGAGGCTCGAGGGCAAAGGGCTTGGGGATCATATGAGTGAATCAATTGACTACATGTCATACCCTACAATTGAACAGCACTAGTCATGCCCAGTAAGACAACTCGGGTACATACAGTACTAGTATCCTTTCCACTATTCATGTCATTGGCTCTGAACAACAGTACTGATCATGTCAGCCTTCTAGGTATCACAGCAGGATACCAGCTCCCTGTCTTCCCTAACAGGTCGACAACACCATGATTGACAGGTCCATGGTTGTCACTAGCAACCACCCTCCCTAAGTGCTGTTTTAGCTGAGTGGGCCATCGCTGAACACTCAGTCACTATGTGCCCCCCAGAGTCAGAGACTACCTGGAGCATACTGTGACATGATCAACCCATCGCCAAGGAAACACAATATGACAAGCAACAGCTGTTTCAGCAACACTCTAGAATGCGCTACTTACAGACAGCGGAACAGCAGAATAGAACAGCGCAGGGGCATCTTCCTGGTTTCCCTGGAGACGTCTGCCATAGCGACAGACAGGCTCAGGAAATGATGCTCATCCCTAGGCACTAGGCAGGATTCATGAAACACCGCCAGGGGGATAAAAACGATGGATTGCATGCTGGTTCATCAGATAATAAAAGCATTTGTATTGTTATCAATAATGTTGAATTAGATACTGATTTCTAAGCATCAAATAGACACTTTTCAGAGGACTACTTCATCAGTACCAAACGGGCACTTGAAATGCTGACACTTAAAAATCGACTAATAATAGCATAAATCAACAACAACAACAATTAATCAGACAATCGATTTATATCCAAGCCAAGCTGGATTGCTAACGAGCTAATGACCTATGAGCATGAAATGTCAGAGTATCTTCGGCAAGGGTTGGAACCAAAATTAATCGTTTCGTTCTGAGCAGAATCATCTTTTTTGTTGTTGTTCCGTTCCACTGTTCTGACCAACAAAACACATTTTCTGAACTGGTTCGAACCAACAACAAAAAAGTTAAGGTTTATATAGTTCCTTTCTGTTCCTTTTTAAACCTCTGAACTGTTTCCCATGCTTGTAAAATAACAGTTCTGTTCCGGAACAGTATAGATCACTTTCGTGAAGAAAAAAAAATATTCAGTTTTTCTGTTCTGTTCCCTGAACTGGTTCCAACACACACATAACATAACATGTCTGAGCTTTGCAGCTGGAGAAACGAAACACAGAGGGGATTTCGTCTCCGCTGCGCTCGTATCCTAGCAACACATTTGAAAGGGAGCAATTGTGTGTTTGCAGGGGCCTTTTGTGACCGTGGATAAAAACTATGCAAACTCTAATTTTAGTCCGGAACGCCATTGTTCTTGGGTACCTAGGCCTGTAATAATAGGCAGAAAGTAGGATTGTTGATCTAGGATCAGTTTCACTCCTACTCTGAGACAGTTCATGAATACAGTTTGATCCAGCACCAGGTCATTCATTCCAGGCCCACAACAACCCAGAGACTCTCATACACTGCAAACAGGATCCTCATTTTTACAGCATTATTAAGTTATGAATCGTGAATGAATTTAAGAAGTGCACCTAGGAGAGGATATGCAGAGGCAGATTCTAGAATAGATCTATCAAATATATATTTCACATAGACCTATTACAGCCTGGATAGTTGTTGGTCCCTCAAATTCATTTCAAGATTTAAGCAGACACCTGAGTGCGACGCCTGGCTTTCTTTTTCTACGATAGGTGTCCTGGGGTATGTATTACAGTATGCGCTAGAATCAAAGAGTCAGCAGAGCGAGCAGCAGAAGAGCAGCAGACTGGGTAGTGAATCTAATAATCAGTAGTAATATGGTCTCTTCAGGCTCCAATTTCCTCTATTGTACCAGTCTGAATGCACCTGATGAAGGAAACTCACTTATCACACTAAATCACCAGCCAGAGGGCCAGGGACGCGACAGCCAGGCCTCAAGGCCATTTCTCATCCTCTATAAATCACACCTTGAACATTATCATCAGACTCACGCACGGGCACAGACACGCCATTACTGCATGTGGCCAGATTTTCGGGCTGGGTTTCCCATCTTGACTTTCTGGCGTGAAATCCTGAGATTACTTAAGGACCCCTTATGCAGTATACAACACAAGGATTTAAATTCAGATTCTGTGATCTTCTACGATTTGTTTTACTTTCACACTCCAGTAACCAATAACATTAGCTATGGTTTAACAACACTCCCCACCCCCACCATTGACCCCCCCCCCCCCCCAGGGCATCCGTTAGTGCAGAGCGACGCCCCTCCCCCCCTTTTTCCTCCGCTTGGTCTACTCTAAGTCACATAATAGAGGGTGGGAGGTGGGGTGTTTATGGTTTATGAGGACATCAGCCCTTATCAGCCTAGTCAGAGCCGAGGAGGGGGAGGGTAGGGGGGGTATATGAGTGGTAAACTGCACAAACAAGATGTTCTTCAGAGAGAGAGAGAGAAAGAGAGAGAGAGAGAGAGAGAGAGAGAGAGAGAGAGAGAGAGAGAGAGAGAGAACAGATTTCAAGTAATCCTGTGATAGAGGATGCCAAGAAGAGGTTAAAACAGGATGGGTCTCAATCAGAAAGGGAGTGAGTGACCACCGGGGTCAAAGTTTATAGTGAGACATTTTCTGTTGATGAACTGACCACAAACGTGGAGTATTCAATGTGGTCCCCTTGCTGCCGCTATTGTACATGTTTGTCAAGAATGTATGTCGGTCCTCACACATGAGAGGAAGTTGAGAATGGCCAGTATATCATCATATACAACATTATTGTGTGGTCGTTCTGAGAACATTTTGTCCAAATGCTGCAGAAAATATTTAACGAGAAAAAAGGAGAGGAGACATACAGTATATTGATTGGACTGAATTGCAAGGAGAGAAACGATGTCAAGCTGTGCATACTAACAAGATGGTTGTGAGGCTGCAGTCTTACAAACCAGTAGTCTGGGTGTAAAAGCTTTATGCTTCAATTCTTTTGATCGGAAGGATCTGTCGATCATTCCCCACAGTGTTTACCCACTAGTGTTGATTTCCATTTGGTTGAGTAGTCAGTAGAATTCAACATTTAAAAAATGTAATATGTCACTGGATTTAGGTTAACAGTTGATGTGGAAATAATGTTTATTCAACCATTTTTTTGTCTAATAGGTACCTACTGTAGTGTACACCATCTGCCAAAAGTATGTTTATGTGGATTCACTGCTATTCAACTATCCACATTTGAAAATGTGTCAGAGAAAGTACTACAACAGTGCTGTACAGTGTTGTAGTACTCCATTCTGGTCTCAGTCTTTGTTGCATATCATAGCCTTCCCCTATGAATTAATTATCAAAAATAATTGACTTGTGAATAGAAAATGAGCAACAGCTAATAAAAATGTGGCCTCCATAATCTACATCACTCCAATTCAGCCTTGATACAGTAGGGTGAAGGTAACTTCTGACCTCAACCACATAACTTCTGACCTCAACCACGTAACTTCTGACCTCAACCACATAACTTCTGACCTCAACCACGTAACTTCTGACCTCAACCACGTAACTTCTGACCTCAACCACGTAACTTCTGACCTCAACCACATAACTTCTGACCTCAACCACATAACTTCTGACCTCAACCACATAACTTCTGACCTCAACCACATAACTTCTGACCTCAACCACGTAACTTCTGACCTCAACCACATAACTTCTGACCTCAACCACATAACTTCTGACCTCAACCACGTAACTTCTGACCTCAACCACATAACTTCTGACCTCAACCACATAACTTCTGACCGCAACCACATAACTTCTGACCTCAACCACATAACTTCTGACCTCAACCACATAACTTCTGACCTCAACCACATAACTTCTGACCGCAACCACGTAACTTCTGACCTCAACCACGTAACTTCTGACCTCAACCACATAACTTCTGACCTCAACCACGTAACTTCTGACCTCAACCACATAACTTCTGACCTCAACCACATAACTTCTGACCGCAACCACATAACTTCTGACCTCAACCACATAACTTCTGACCTCAACCACATAACCTCTGACCGCAACCACACAACTGCTTAGAGGCTTTAAATTGCTTCCCTTGTTTCCCGACACTGCTTCCCATCCTGTAGCATAGGGAAGCATCTCCGGTGTTTACCCAATATTCATTCAAATAAATGATTGCCACCACTGCAACAAATAATGTAATTATATTTAAAGAAATATTGCTGCCGAGACGCGCTTTTAAATGGATAGACGTTGGCTCAATAAATGGAAGTCTATGGGAACAACTAGCATGTCATTGCGCTAACGCTAGTAGCAATCCTTGCAAAAATACTTTGCAGTAGCACCAGTGATAGTTTGGTAAGAGGACAGATAAGACAAAGAAATATGATGCTAGATAAAGTAATAAACATAAAACACAAACTGTCAAGAACTGGATTGATTATTGATTTCATTGGCACATTCATAACAGCTGCTTTATAAAACCAAGTGTAGGCTATTACTAGCCCGTGGCACAGTATGGTACACATCCCACTGACTAGGCTACTACTAGGTCTAGCCCGTGGCACAGTATGGTACACATTCCACTGACTAGGCTACTATTAGGTCTAGCCTGTGGCACAGTATGGTACACATCTCACTGACTAGGCTACTACTAGGTCTAGCCCGTGGCACAGTATGGTACACATCCCACTGACTAGGCTACTACTAGGTCTAGCCTGTGGCACAGTATGGTACACATTCCACTGACTAGGCTACTATTAGGTCTAGCCTGTGGCACAGTATGGTACACATCTCACTGACTAGGCTACTACTAGGTCTAGCCTGTGGCACAGTATGGTACACATCCCACTGACTAGGCTACTATTAGGTCTAGCCTGTGGCACAGTATGGTACACATCTCACTGACTAGGCTACTACTAGGTCTAGCCCGTGGCACAGTATGGTACACATCTCAGGCTACTGCTAGGTCTAGCCCGTGGCACAGCATGGTACACATCCCACTGACTAGGCTACTACTAGGTCTAGCCTGTGGCACAGTATGGTACAGATCCCACTGACTAGGCTACTGCTAGGTCTAGCCCGTGGCACAGTATGGTACAGATCCCACTGACTAGGCTACTGCTAGGTCTAGCCCGTGGCACAGTATGGTACACATCCCACTGACTAGGCTACTACTAGGTCTAGCCCGTGGCACAGTATGGTACACATCACACTGACTAGGCTACTATTAGGTCTAGCCCGTGGAACAGTATGGTACACATCTCACTGACTAGGCTACTATTAGGTCTAGCCCGTGGCACAGTATGGTACACATCCCACTGACTAGGCTACTATTAGGTCTAGCCTGTGGCACAGTATGGTACACATCCCACTGACTAGGCTACTGCTAGGTCTAGCCTGTGGCACAGTATGGTACACATCTCACTGACTAGGCTACTGCTAGGTCTAGCCCGTGGCACAGTATGGTACACATCTCACTGACTAGGCTACTATTATGTCTAGCCTGTGGCACAGTATGGTACACATCCCACTGACTAGGCTACTGCTAGGTCTAGCCCGTGGCACAGTATGGTACACATCCCACTGACTAGGCTACTATTAGGTCTAGCCCGTGGCACAGTATGGTACACATCTCACTGACTAGGCTACTACTAGGTCTAGCCCGTGGCACAGTATGGTACACATCTCACTGACTAGGCTACTATTAGGTCTAGCCTGTGGCACAGCATGGTACACATCCCACTGACTAGGCTACTGCTAGGTCTAGCCCGTGGCACAGTATGGTACACATCTCACTGACTAGGCTACTATTAGGTCTAGCCCGTGGCACAGTATGGTACACATCTCACTGACTAGGCTACTACTAGGTCTAGCCCGTGGCACAGTATGGTACACATCCCACTGACTAGGCTACTATTAGGTCTAGCCCGTGGCACAGTATGGTACACATCCCACTGACTAGGCTACTGCTAGGTCTAGCCTGTGGCACAGTATGGTACACATCTCACTGACTAGGCTACTGCTAGGTCTAGCCCGTGGCACAGTATGGTACACATCCCACTGACTAGGCTACTATTAGGTCTAGCCTGTGGCACAGTATGGTACACATCTCACTGACTAGGCTACTATTAGGTCTAGCCTGTGGCACAGTATGGTAGCAATCTCACTGACTAGGCTACTGAAAATAATGCCCCAAACAGAAGGCGTAGTATCGTGACGTAATCCCATCGTAGACAGCCCAGTCATGCTTCGTTCTCCGTGTCGCTCACTCTCTCCAGTCTCCACTTGTCACGCTAATGTAATGTAAGCTATTTATCCAGCTCTCCCAGTCAACATAATGCCTTTAGGGTCACGAAGGCTACACACACCAGCTGACCTGTATTATCAATAACACCAGCACAACCATTCCTTCAATGCATGCCAAGCATTCGAGCTTTATGCTAGTCTAGGCTATCCATAAATCCCATAGCCCTATGCATGCTCTACAGTCAGCACTGCAGTAGCTTCGCCCTAAGTCATGGCTGTAGACTCCTCTATTTGGAAGCGTCAAGAATACCAGTTGGAGTTTCCGTCCTGTTATGTAGACTCCTCCAAGGGCAACACTACGCAATGCTATTTCGAAATAGATTTGAGAAAATCAGATACTCTATCAGTGAAGGCATGACTTGAAGTGTAGAATATCACGTTTTTACATGTATCTTTAATCAGATTACTAAGGCTTTTTATATTATTCCACGACTGACAGATATCAAGCCTTTCAAGTTCTTGAAATGTCACTAACCGGGAATCTGAGTAACTGGTATGTGATAATATATTTTTTAGGTGTGAGCCAATTTCGCTGCTAAAGATGTTACTGGACTGGAGTGAGGTAATAATTTAAACCTATATACGGTCCATTCTCGATTCATCTCGTATATGGTATTAACTGTCTCGTCACCATGGAGACACAGCTCTTTATTCACTTGAACATTCTCTACTGATTAGATACAGTGAGCTCCAAAAGTCTTGGGACAGTGACACATGTTTTGTTGTTTGGGCTCTGTACTGAAATGAAACAATGACTATGAGGTTAAAGTGCAGACTGTCAGCTTTATTTGCGAGTATTTTTTATCCAATCCTGTGTTTCAGATTATTTTGTGCCCAATAGAAATTAGTGTCAAATAATATATTGTGCCATTTTAGAGTAGATGTTATTGTAAATAAGAATAGCATGTTTCTTTATTCTCTTGACCTTTCTCTTGACCTTTCTCTTGACCTTTCTCTTCCCACTCACAAGTAACTCCATAACCATGTCTATTAAATGGCTGTACATTTTCCCACAGGACTAATCACTGATAATTGTAATGTGAGATGAACTTTCAATCCAGTAGTCACACACACACACACACACACACACACACATGTACCCGCATGTGAACACACACGGACGACACACACACGGACGCAAACACACACGGACGCACACGCGCCCACACACAAACACATAAACCCACTCCTCTGTACTATTTACTAAACAAACACTCCAGATCAGTAACCCATGTGTATTGAGGTGTTGTATCGAGGTGTTGTATCGAGGTATGGAAAGATTGCCATTATAAACCCAAACATGATTAATGAGCTTAAGGCAAAATGTCAAAAGGAGGACTGAACTCTCAGAGGAAAAAGACACACAGCTCAATTACTATATGACACATCTGGTCTGAGAGGATAGCAGTTAAGTGGTCTCCATAGAATAGGATAGGATAGCAGTGACGAGCATCAGGCCCAAAACACAATAGACATCTTAACCCTGACACTCACTGGTAACTATGGGTTCATCCAACACAAATAACTGTAATCAGTAGTTAAGAATGACACATCAACAGTTGGATCGGTGCTTCCAGACAGACATACTTCAGGTGCATAGTCCCAGACCACGATCAGGAAGAGTTATGTCGAAGACTAATACAAAAAGTGTGAAGAAATAGGACCTTCGAAACTACAAAAATGTAGTTTAATGCATCATGCATGTCTAGAATAGAAAAGAAAAACGTAATTTTCCCAAGAGGGGCCTTCGGTATGCTATGAAAATATTGAACATTACTGTGCAATGAATCCCAGAGAGGCGTCAATGCCATTTACATTAGCCGGCTAAACCGAGACAAACAATAAACAGATGAATCTATGTCGAGGCTTCCAAGCGCCGAGCCCCATTCATTACATTATTGGATTAAAGGGAATGAATTCAACATTAGGCCACCGATTAACTTCGCCTAAACCACAGAGAGAGAAAACGCTTTAACAGAATAATAAAATAAGCCACGAGCATTCTGCTTAATTATATTTAGTCCTTCAGAGGAGTTACATTCATTGGTGCGATGAATATCCATATCCATAACCTGCAATATCATATTGAGTCATTATCCTGGACCGGAAAATAACCAGGATACAAAATAGACTGGAAAACCATCTGCTGTAGCCACCTCTTTCCTTTTTGAAGGAGGAATGTGTCATGACAGTGTTGTTGTGTGTGTGTGTGTGTGTGTGTGTGTGTGTGTGTGTGTGTGTGTGTGTGTGTGTGTGTGTGTGTGCGTTTGTGTGTGCCTGCGTGTGTTCATATGTGAGCGTACTTGTTCGTGTGTGTGCATACAGCATGTGGTTTCTTGCTTGTTTGTGAGAAAACAAACCTACTTAGCAGCCCGTGTCGCTACCATCCTCTCAAACGGGCCTTTCCTGCCAACTGTCCTATAAATCCTTCTCTCCATTGTCTCTCACAAATGAGCGCAGCAGTGGATGGATGGAGGCAAGCAGAGGAGAGAAGCTCTCAGTCGGAGAGGCGGAGGAGTAAAGCCTAATTCCCTGACGGAGAGGACTAGGACGGTAGCGATGCAAATACGCTGCCATTGAAGACGCCTCCCCGCAGCGCAGAGAGAGTAGATTCGCCGAGGGGTTGTCGCTACACACACACACAGATGGAGAGGCACACACACACACACAGATGGAGAGGCATACGCACACACACACACACACATACACGCACGCAGATACACACACAGCGGACAGGGGACAGGGGAAGGTCTAATCTCTTAAGCCCTCCTCCTGTCTCACTCACTCTCAGACAGATATACACATTCTCTCTCTATATTCATACCCCTGGCTGGGGGCCAGACCATGAGACTTTGAGAGACAGCACCTCAAGTGCAGAAGCACCTTTTTCAATTTGTCCTCTGCCTCCTCCTCCTCCTTCTCCTCATCATCATCATCATGCTCGCTGTGACACAAGCCCACGGGGACATTGTTTTGACTGAAGATGATACTTGGGTACAAGTATCAATGCGAGAGTTTAAGACTTGAACGATAAAATAAAAACGTGTTTTGCATGAAGAACAAGACTCAGCACCTTGTGAACATCCTTACCACCCTGAAGCATAATAAAACGTGATTTGAAACATGAGGATGTGAAAGATGATTCAATGAATATGGGTGCCACTAAAGCACTGCCATTAAGCCTTTCTCCCTGGGTTGTTCTAATTCAATACCGACATAGTCTGTCAAACATGTTCAGGGGGTGCCATGTTTTTTTCAGTGGTAAAGTATTCCCTTCGTCCCATACCAGTTATCTTTCGGGAGAGTGTGCCCCAAGTGGAACTTCCTATTCTGAGTTGCTCTTACAACTCGCAGTGGCAAGATACTTAAAGTGGAAACGAAACTGTGAAGCTAGCTCGATAATTCATTCACGAATGAGCTCCATTTAAGTTTCTAATTTCACAAATATTAGATGAAGATAGACTTCAATTGAAATAGAACACAAGATGGTGTGGCCCGGAATACCAAGCTAATTAGAGATGTAGCCTTTGCTCTACATTGGGGACATAATCCAGTCACCATTTACGACAAAGTGCTGGGCAAGAGCGGCGAGGATTTGTCAGACAATAGATAAGTAGATATTGGACGGGGTTTGTCTCTTCGACATAGCCGCCTTGTCTGGAGTGCCATGAGTCTGGCAAGCAAGACTTGCATTACTACAGTACTGAATGCATTACTCCATGCAATTATTATTATATATATTTTTTTTAGATGTAACACCTTACCAGATTACTCTGCCATGGTGATAAATAGCACAATCAGTCTAAAGATGAGAACTTTCCGTGTGTTCTGAGACGATACACACACACACACACACACACACACACACACACACACACACACACACACACACACACACACACACACACACACACACACACACACACACACACACACACACACACACACACACACACACACACACACACACACACACACACACACACAGAGAAAGAGAGCTGAGAAACACAAGCGGGGCTTAGGATTGATTGGATTTATAGGAGTTCATAGTCGGCGTAATCATGCAGAAAACCATGTTGTTTCTCTCTGTCTGCGTGTCCCATATGCATCCGTTTTAACTGAACAACCACACACAAACACACACACACACACACACACACACAGACACACAATCCATCTTAACTGGGCAATTTATGCCCTGCCGACCATGCCAACACTGTGAGAAGAGGATATGGACCTTAATTGAGCTAAGATCATTCCAGAAGCCTTAAAACATGTCAGGAAGGAACCGCAGTGACACAGACTTTCCTGCAATGGTTTGGAGGGAGAAGAGAAACATCACTGCTTGTTATTCATGTTGCATAGTATAAGTATGTCAATTAACCACAGTATTGTCATTAGTCGTCCACCCTAAAAATAAAAAATATAAGTAACTAGTTCTCACTGGTCTCTCTTGGGAACAGGAAAATGCAACTCAGTAAAAGTGCATCAGTCAACGCCACCAACTCTGATATCTAATATCTCTGGTCCACCAAATATCACAGTTGAAAAGCTAATGAGGTCAAGAAGAGAGTCAAGGGTGTTCCCTGAGACTACATAGTGAACACTCATGTTATTTAGCCAGGTTCCCATTAGTGGCCATTACACACTGCAGTACCATAATAGCTGAGCATAGGGTTTGTGTTGTGTGTAGTTTATGCTGCGCGCACACATGCACACACACACGCACGCACGCTCACCCACCCACGCACGCACACACACACACACACACACACACACACACGCACGCTCACCTACACACACACGCACAGACATGCACGCGCACGCTCACCCACACATGCACAAACACACACCCAGACATGCACGCACACACACAACCCCACATGCACAAACACACACCCGGACATGCACATACACAGCTCTGAGGTAGTTATCCTCTATGTGATTGACTCCAGTCTTCTGACTCAGCACTATAGTCTTTCCACTGAACACATTTCCTCTCTGTAGTCCACACACAAATGCACACACAGGGGCACGCACATGCACAAACATACACATACACACACACACGCAAACACACACACACAAACACTGATAGGAATACAATAGGATCATGAGAAAACACTGACGTTCTCTATCAAGCCCACTCATCTGACCACAAGAGCTGATCAAACATCAGGTGATGTAGTCATGAATACAGCTACAGTACACGTACAACATCGACAGTATATTTTGTATGGAAGCTGCCATTCGCCTCATTTTAGATGCCCAGAAAGTGCTGAGCCTAACATTCTACATTCTTATGTGTCTCACCTGGCGGTTCTTGGTTAGACTACCGGACACGACGTGAGCTCCAAACCACAATGTACAAGAACAGAACATAGGGGCTTGGGATTCTCCGGAGGGGATTACAACATGGAGGTTATTAGGGCCCACACAGCATGTTCTGTCTCTTCAACAGTGTACTGTATTTACACTTGATTGTGTTTTCCTCTTCAATCGCTCTTTCGAAAGTAGACTAACCAGATTGAACTGACTTGACTGTTACCACTTGGGGGTGGCGGAGTGTGTATGTGTGTGTGCGTGTGTGTGTCTGTACATGAAGGGGAAGCATACTGGGGATATCTAAATATAACTATAAAGTCAAGTTACTATCAGGTCAGGAACCACATTGCCCCAAACACTTGCCTCCATCCATTAATCCTTAAGAGTCTAAACTGGGGGAAGTGGGGGGGGGGGGGGGGGGTTCTACTAAGCTAACATATGGAATTGTTTTAAGATGGTCATACCAAGGATCATTTAGCAATTTGATTTTGAATTTTAGGACCCCTTTAGGTATAAAAAAAAAATTGATACAAATAGAATTTGATAAAATGTTTGATATATTTGGCCTTACTATTAGCCCATAGAAACACACTGAAAATACACATTCATACATGGAAAGAATATTTTTTTTAAATATCAAAAGGAAGTTTGTTTTAAAGTGTTTTAAAGAGTCTGTCCTATATCTGAGAAATACAAGAAAGATCAGGATTATTATTATGTATCCATATATATATATATAAATATATATATATATATATTACTGTTCAAAAGTTTGGGGTCACTAAGAAATGTCCTTGTATTTGAAAGAAAAGCTACTTTTTTGTCCAATTTAAATAACATTAAATTGATCAGAAATACAGTGTAGACATTGTTAATGTTGTAAATGACTATTGTAGCTGGAAACAGCTGATTTTTAATGGAATATCTACATAGGCGTACAGAGGCCCATTATCAGTAACCATCACTCCTGTGTTCCAATGGCATGTTGTGTTAGCTAATCCCAGGTTAACATTTTGAAAGGCTAATTGATCATTAGAAAACCCTTTTGCAATTATGTTACAGTAGCACAGCTGAAAACTGCCGTGCTAATTAAAGAAGCAATAACACTGGTCTTCTTTAGAGTGGTTGAGTATCTGGAGCATCAGCATTTGTGGGTTCGATTACAGGCTCAAAATGGCCAGAAACAAAGAACTTTCTTCTGAAACTCATCAGTCTATTCTTGTTCTGAGAAATTAAGGCTATTCCATGTGAGAAATTGCCAAGAAACTGAAGATCTCGTACAACGCTGTGTACTACTCCCTTCACAGAACAGTGCAAATTAGCTCTAACCAGAATAGAAAGAGGAGTGGGAGACCCCGGTGCACAACTGAGCAAGAGGACAAGTACATTAGAGTGTCTAGTTTGAGAAACAGACACCTCACGAGTCCTCAACTGGCAGCTTCATCAAATAGTACCCGCAAAACACCAGTCTCAACGTCAACAGTGAAGAGGCGGCAGAGTTGCAAAGAAAAGGCCATCAACCCGGGGTCGCCTCTTCACTGTTGACGTTGAGACTGGTGTTTTGCGGGTACTATTTGATGAAGCTGCCAGTTGAGGACTCGTGAGGCGTCTGTTTCTCAAACTAGACACTAATGTACTTGTCCTCTTGCTCAGTTGTGCACTGGGGGCCTCCCACTCTTTCTATTCTGGTTAGAGCTAATTTGCACTGTTCTGTGAAGGGAGTAGTACACAGCGTTGTACGAGATCTTCCATATATGGAAGATATTTTCGGGATCTTCCATATTTTCGGGATGTCTCATGGTTTGACAAACACCGCTGTAGCTCGGCCACCTTCCGCCCCAGATGCAGATTTCTTTAGGGGGATTTTTGTATTTTGCTAATTGTATTTCCACAGGGGACATCGGCTGTATTTTTTTTTAAAAGAAGACGTTTTTTAATTTAACTAGGGAAATCAGTTAAGAACAAATTCTGATTTACAATGACGGCCTACCGAGGAACAGTGGGTTAACTGCCTTGTTCAGGCGCAAAACGACAGCTTTTTATCTTGTCAGCTCAGGGATTCAATCTGGCAACCGTTCAGTTACTGGCCCAATGCTCTAACCACTAGGCTACCCGCCACCCCTAGGTATTTAAGACAATCAGGTCAATTAATCAGAGTGTGTACATGCAGGTGGTTAATTTTTATTGAAACATGGATAATTGTGTTGCTGTTAATAATAAAACGCTGCGCCTCAGCTCTCAGACAAGAGAGGCTTGAATTGAGCCTAAGCCAAAAGCAGGAAAACTACCCATGATTGCCAAGATTTGACCACTGGGATCTGTAGGGCTCAAAGCTGCCTCTTTTGCTTCCTAAACAGTCTGTCTGGTGCCATACGTGTACATCAGCCCTGTGTGGCTTAGTTGGTGAGAGTCTGGCGCCAGCTACACCAATGTCGACACAAAATATGTATTAGCCTCTTTTTGCGTAACAACACCCTTAGAAAAAAGGGATCCAAAAGGCTACTTCGGCTGTCCCCATTGGATAACCTTTTTGGTGGAACCAAAAAGGGATCTCCACAGGATTCTCTTATTGGGACAGCCGAAGAACCCTATATGGTTCTAGATAGCGCTTTCTTTTTAAGAGTGCAGTCTGTCTGCTAGCATACAAGTACAACAATACTACCACACAGCCAACCCTGGCCGTATACCCCACGACCCCATCATTATACGGGCATGGTAGCACTCCCAGAGAGTAACAACAACAATCAGTAAACAACAATGTGGTTATTATGGTACAGGGCTAAGCCAAATCCATCCTAACCCAACACAGAACCCACCAGGACGAGCGAAACCAGCCAGATCGTAGAGGAATCTTCTCCATGTCGGTCTCAGAGGTTGAACCAGGGTTCATCTGGTTTCCGTGAAAGAAGGTGGCGCGCAAACAGAGACTGTCAACCCGTCTACCAAAGTGCTGTCTGTGCATTATTAAAAAAGTATTCTAAAGCTAGGAGGTTATAATTGGATTAGTTTCTGCATGGAAGGAGAGAAAAAACACCCATTCATAATATTCTGAATAATATTAAAAAACAAAATAAACCTGACCTATTATACAGAAGGAAACCTCTGAAATCCAGATTAACATATTAAGGGTCGTACCTCAAAGGCTTATCATTACCATCAACAGTGAATGGGTAATAATATTCACGGTACATTTTTGTTGATTTGAATTGAAGTCCTTGTCCTTCGAGTGAACATTAATGTGACCTACTGTAGTAACCAAACAAGTGCCCTATTCCTCTTTTACACGCGGGCGCTTTCTCATGAATTTCTCAAGGAGCAGAAAGAGAATAGAAAATGTGCCTATCCCAAGGGACACAAGTGAGAACCATTTCCCTGCCTGCTGCTATTCATACATGGCTAATCAAATAACAGCACTTTATTCACGCATGCAAACTCATTATAAAAGGTCACTACAGTACGACACATAATGTCTGAGTCCCAAAGGGCACCCTATTCCATATATAGTGCACTACTTGTTGTATGTTTACAGAGGTGAAATATATCAAATCAAATTGTATTGGTCGCATACACATATTTAGCGGGTGTAGCGAAATGCTTGTGTTCCTAGCTCCAACAGTGCAGTAATATCTGACAATACACAACAATACACACACATCTAAAGAAGTAAAAGATTGGAATGAAGAAATATAGAAAGAAATATTAGGACGAGCAATATCGGAGTCTGGAGTATAGAACATGTAAGAATTAACTAAAGCCATTGAATTCTACCGTGCTGCTATACCGTGGGTTATAGGGAAATAATACACACTCTAGAATGCCCTTCAAGCCAATTAGAAAAGAGTATTTAACAAGGCCATAGTATAGATATATACTGTATATGATGGGATGTATAGACATTATGGCCAGTATGTAGATGGAATATGTAGTATATCTGAAGAATAGTATATGTACAGCAATAGTTAAACAGGATAGGCCTTGACTAGAATACAGTATATACTGTACATACTGTATGAAGTGGGTAAAACAGTATGTAAACATTATTAAAGTGACCTGTGCATAGGAAGCAGCCTCTAAGGTGCAGGGTTGAATAACAGGGTGGAGACCGGCTAGTGGTGACTATTTAACAGTCTGATGGCCTCGAGATAGAAGCTGTTTTTCAGTCTCTCTGTCCCAGCTTTGGCTCACCTGTACTGACCTCGCCTTCTGGATGGTAGCGGGGGGAACAGGCCGTGGCTGAGGTCCTTGATCATTTTTGGGGCCTTCCTGTGACACCGGATGCTGTAGATGTCCTGGAAGGCAGGCAGTGATGCAATGCGGCAGACCGCACCACCCTCTGGAGAGCCCTGCGGTTGAGGACGGTGCAGTTGCCCTACCAGGCGGTGATACAGCCGACAGGATGCTCTCAATGGTGCATCTGTAAAAGTTTGTGAGGGTCTTAATTTCTTCAGCCTCCTGAGGTTGAGGCGCTGTTGTTCATTCTTCACCACACTGTCTGTGTGGATGGACCATTTCAAATTGTCAGTGACGTGTACGCCGAGGAACTTGAAGCTGTCTCCTGAAGTCCACGATCAACTCCATCGTTTTGTAGAGGAGAGTGTGCTGAAATAGCATTGGGCCGGATTCAAACCCGCTAGACCTTTGAAGTGCACTACTTTGGGCCCTTGGTCAAAAGTAGTGCACTCAATAGGGAATAGGGTGCCATTTTGGATGCAACCCATATGGTGATACTCTGGCAGCGCCTTTAGACCCTCAGGAGGTGCAAAAATGCTCTCTACAGGTGACATTTTAAACCTGGATTGAAAATACATCACCCCTCTATGGCTCTGTATTCTATGCACTGTATATACAGTGAGTGCATATACACTGTAAGGCAGACTTACACATAACCTACTTATGATAATGAACAAGGATGCACCCCCTAAAGCAAAGTAGGGTATACTGGGCTACTGGGCACATAGGACGATGTATTTACTTTATTGTACATGAATAATACAAAAAAAATAAGATGAAACACTAACTTATACAGTGGGGAGAACAAGTATTTGATACACTGCCGATTTTGCAGGTTTTCCTACTTACAAAGCATGTAGAGGTCTGTAATTTTTATCATAGGTACACTTCAACTATGAGAGACGGAATCTAAAACAAAAATCCAGAAAATCACATTGTATGATTTTTAAGTAATTAATTTGCATTTTATTGCATGACATAAGTATTTGATACATCAGAAAAGCAGAACTTAATATTTGGTACAGAAACCTTTGTTTGCAATTACAGAGATCATACGTTTCCTGTAGTTCTTGACTAGGTTTGCACACACTGCAGCAGGGATTTTGGCCCACTCCTCCCTACAGATCTTCTCCAGATCCTTCAGGTTTCGGGGCTGTCGCTGGGCAATACGGACTTTCAGCTCCCTCCAAAGATTTTCTATTGGGTTCAGGTCTGGAGACTGGCTAGGCCACTCCAGGACCTTGAGATGCTTCTTACGGAGCCACTCCTTAGTTGCCATGGCTGTGTGCTTCGTGTCGTTGTCATGCTGGAAGACCCAGCCACGACCCATCTTCAATGCTCTTACTGAGGGAAGGAGGTTGTTGGCCAAGATCTCGCGATACATGGCCCCATCCATCCTCCCCTCAATACGGTGCAGTCGTCCTGTCCCCTTTGCAGAAAAGCATCCCCAAAGAATGATGTTTCCACCTCCATGCTTCACGGTTGGGATGGTGTTCTTGGGGTTGTACTCATACTTCTTCTTCCTCCAAACACGGCGAGTGGAGTTAGACCAAAAAGCTCTATTTTTGTCTCATCAGACCACATGACCTTCTCCCATTCCTCCTCTGGATCATCTAGATGGTCATTGGCAAACTTCAGACGGGCCTGGACATGCGCTGGCTTGAGCAGGGGGACCTTGCGTGCGCTGCAGGATTTTAATCCATGACGGCGTAGTGTGTTACTAATGGTTTTCTTTGAGACTGTGGTCCCAGCTCTCTTCAGGTCATTGACCAGGTCCTGCCGTGTAGTTCTGGGATGATCCCTCACCTTCCTCATGATCATTGATGCCCCACGAGGTGAAATCTTGCATGGAGCCCCAGACCGAGGGTGATTGACCGTCATCTTGAACTTCTTCCATTTTCTAATAATTGCGCCAACAGTTGTTTCCTTCTCACCAAGCTGCTTGCCTATTGTCCTGTAGTCCATCCCAGCCTTGTGCAGGTCTACAATTTTATCCCTGATGTCCTTACACAGCTCTCTGGTCTTGGCCATTGTGGAGAGGTTGGAATCTGTTTGATTGTGTGTGGACAGGTGTCTTTTATACAGGTAACGAGTTCAAACAGGTGCAGTTAATACAGGTAATGAGTGGAGAACAGGAGGGCTTCTTAAAGAAAAACTAACAGGTCTGTGAGAGCCGGAATTCTTACTGGTTGGTAGGTGATCAAATACTTATGTCATGCAATAAAATGCAAATTAATTATTTAAAAATCATACAATGTGATTTTCTGGATTTTTGTTTTAGATTCCGTCTCTCACAGTTGAAGTGTACCTATGATAAAAATTACAGACCTCTACATGCTTTGTAAGTAGGAAAACCTGCAAAATCGGCAGTGTATCAAATACTTGTTCTCCCCACTGTACATATTTAAGGAGGCATATTCCCCAAATCATTTAAGTGTGGAATCAATAGCTCAAGAGCAAACATAATGTAAAAATGATCTTACACAAATACACACAGAGGGAGGGGAGAAAAAACACACTGAGACACAGACTGTGTGCTATCCCCCCTCGTTACACACACACACACACACACACACACACACACACACACACACACACACACACACACACACTGCCACTACAGAGAAACATAGACCGACACACCAGGGTTGTGCTCAATTCAGAATTTTGGAATTGACTCCCATTCAACTCAAATCCAAATGTAATTGACCACACCCCACAGGATGTAGATTTTTTTGTGTGCGACAGGAAGTAGAATTTAATGCAGTGTGGCGCAGTGGTCTAAGGCACTCTAGCTGTTCCACTAGAGATTCTAGTTTCGAGTTCAGGCTCTGTCCCAGCCGTCCGGGTTAGGGGAGGGATGTCCTTGTCCCATCGCGCACTAGCGACTCCTGTGGCGGGCCGGGCGCAGTGCACGCTGACACGGTCGCCAGGTGTACGGTGTTTCCACCGACACATTGGTGCGGCTGGTTTCCGGGTTAAGTGGGCATTGTGTCAAGAAGCAGTGCGGCTTGATTGGGTTGTGTTTTGGAGGACCCACGGCTCTCGACCTTCGCCTCTTCCGAGTCCGTACGGGAGTTGCAGTGATGAGACAAGACTGTAACTACCAGTTGGATACCACGAAATTGGTGAGGGTAAAAACAAAAAAAGACATTAAATGCAGTGCAATTCAAAGAAATTCCTCTCAGTCTTAACACATGAGAGTTTAATTGAATCTGACTGATCATACCTCCAGATATCAAAGAATATATCACTTTTCTCTGGAAATAATGTTCATGTACTCTTTTAACCTTGTACTTAGAATAGCCAATTATATTTCCACCACCCATTTCATACGTTTGGCTTCGTTTTGAAGGCTTTAGGGTCAACTTGAGGGTTAAACTAATGCATTCTGGGAAATGTATTATTTTACCCATATTAAACCAAATGTAGGTGATTCATGAAATATAATAACAGTTGGGGGTTTTTATCATTCATTTTAAGAGTTTGTCCTGAAAATCAATTTTCATCATCAATATTTTATAAACATGTATTATAATGACACGTTTGATCCTTTACAAAAATGGATTTGGCAAACTACCCTAAAGTTGTGGCAAATTTGCTGCAAACTAAATAGTGTGCCAGAAAATGTTGCCAGAAGTTTGCAAATGTTGGCCACTAGTGGTGAATCTGAGGCAAACCGGTGGCAACAGTATTTACCTGTGGTGTTGGAAGAGACATTGATGCACTCACTCATAACACTTCTTTTGAGTGACAAATTAGTGTATCATCTTCAAGGTTGATAAGTTAAGCAAATGCATGTATTATTCTCATAAATGTAGCCCATACATTCATCATTTGTAACAATTAGATCGATCGTTGCTTTAAAGTAGTAGCTCATCTTCATCATGTGTTGTTCCTTCTCTCTTTCTAGAAGCAATCAGTTACAAGGCAAAAAGACAGATTGACGCCTTCAATCAAACAGAGGACAGAGAAATGTGTGTGTGCACCAGATTGTTGCATGCATGGCTTTGAGATGTACGTCAACAATAATTCATTTTGGAAAAATAATATGGCCTCAATAACTCCATTTTTATGTTGCTTTTCTTCCACCCAAGCCGTATACACCCGAGTCAGGAATAAAATACGACTAGTAGACAACTGTCTTTAAATTATGAAGTCCCCAGTCTAGATTTAATATCATAATTAGCTGATTCATTTGAATCAATTCTGTATACTGTGGCTCTCTAGGAACAGTTGACCACACGTTTAGATTTAGTAGGCCTAAGTCCCAGTTTATGCTAGCTAAATCATTTGTTTATAGCATTAACACAAGGCAGAAACATTGTTTCCTTGCTGAAACATATATAGAGTGCCAGTTTCAGCGAGAAGCATAGCAAAATCAAGGCAACTTTGTAACAGTTGACCCCTTTTTTCCAAAGCCAAACCCACCCATTAGCTACTGAGTCTACTTTTAAGATGCCAAAATAGAAAATGTTTTCAGTAATTGTTTTCAGTATCCTCATTTTATTTTTGCATTCAACAAGATTTGGCTGAAGGACTTCCACCGGGCCACCATCTCCAAAGTTCCCTCAAAAGGGCTATAGTTCTGAAATGGGTTTGATTTAGTTTTGGTTCTTTTTATTATTTAAATGTTGTTAACTATCTTTTCAATGTCCATTGGTTGAAAGCTACTGCTCAGTTATCACTTGGCTGATGTAGATTCTGTAGTTGCCCATTTAAACATCCCCATAGTGTACACATTTCTCTCATGTAAATGGTGTAGCTACATAAACATATTAAATGATCTATTTATTTGGGAAATAGCCAGTCATTGCTCTTTTCTTTAGCATGGTGATGTTCAATTTGTATTGGATTTATTTCTATCTGTTAAGACATTGAAAACATGTTGTTTAGTATATTTACTACATTTAGTATGTTTAGCTTTCTCTGTGAGAAGCAAGTTCATTTAAAGGTGATTTGGTTGATGTATTTCAACGTTGTTAACACATACTAACCAAATAACCTGTTCTCATTTGCACATTCATACTGAGTTTGCAGCAAATTTGCAAACCGTAGAATGTTTGCCAGAATTGCTTGCCAGAAGATCAGTAGTCGCAGCAAATTTGCCGCAACGGTTTGCCACAAAACTCATTTGCATGTGAAAATATATGCGGAAAACTGCCAGAAGACAGTTTTTTTCAGTAAGGGATGTTTTATGTACAAGACGTATAATTGTATAGACTACACTTAATTCAAATTCCAATTGCAATTCTGTATCCTATTCTGTATCAAATTCAATAATTGAATTGGAATTTATGAGGCATATTCAATTCAGTTCGGAATTGAGCACAACCCTGACACATACACACACCCACTACAGACACATCCCTTCTCCGGTGCGGCACTGCAGTATTGAGACAGACCAGTCGGGTCCACTGTGAGCATCTGATAATGAGACCCCTTCTGCAGAGCACAGGCCACAAGCCTGCCGGCTGGTGTTGTACTGCAGCACAAACATACAAAAAACAGACACACGGACACAGAGAGAGGCATTCAGTCACCTCCCTACCCTCCCCTATTCTCCGCTAGCCCTCTATCATCTCATCCCACCTCACCAGCCACTACACGCACACATTAAACCAGCCATCTCACCTACCTACCTACCTACCTACCTACCTCACACACACACACACACACACACACACACACACACACACACACACACACACACACACACACACACACACACACACACGAGGCTTCACACAGACACCTCCGACTGTGTGGCCAGGATGATATCCCTCTACTAAGCCCGGTTACCCTGGTAGAGCTGGAGAGCTGCAACGGAGAACATACAGTATACTACATCATTGGTTTCCTTCCAACTGGCCCTGAACTCTCTGTTGTTTGTGTCATATCCTGTATGTGCTATTCTGAGGTCATTACAGAGGGCATCTACAGTGTGTGGTGGTCTGTCTGCCTCTCCTTTGACTGAGGTCCCCAAATATAGGTCAGGGTTGTCATTAGACTGACTGATCTGTGTCAAAGCCTAACAATAACAATAGTGCTCAATTTCTGGGGGGGGGGGGGACTCAAAGAAATAAGCACAATGGCTTAAGTAAAAGCTTGGTCAATGTACCATAAAATCACAAGAAAGAATAGACTGTTCAGGTTTTTTCCCCCACCGTGATACCTTTTCTAGGGTGTACAGGAGAAGAGGTGTTAGAAAAAGCACTGGGCCTCGTTGTGTATGGTTAACCGCAGTCCTGAGAAGCATGGGAAGCGGCCGTTAAATAGGGCAATGTTCATGCTCAGTGAATAATGTAAAGCTGACCAATAAATGCAACGGGACAACTGGAAATATATGGCTAAAGAGAAACTAAAACAATGTCGGGAGCCTGTGTGTGCAGTGCACTGTGATGTGCGATAGCTAACGTGTTTAGAGGATTGGCGTCTGTGGAATAACATTCATATGTCCATATATACTTAGCCCGATGATATGAGTACACACGAACACACACACACACACACACACACACACACACACACACACACACACACACACACACACACACACACACACACACAAAGTCAGGCTGAGAGGATTGCGGCTCTTAGGGCCTTCTGGCGATCTCTAAGATATGAGCGTTTTTCTCGAGTGGAAAAATAGGTTGGACACTTAATTAGCAAACAAGGTCAGAGCCTGGACCAAGGTCCTGTTTGTTCCTTCTACTGCTCCACATTATGATAACAGATCTGGGAGACACACACACACACACAGGCATGGACACACATACACACACACACACACACACACACACACGCAGGACCACAAGTGTGCAAAACACACACAGCCACACGAACTCAGGAAAAGAAAACTGAAGAGAAGGCAACCTACACTGACTACTATATACAGGTCTAGAAAAAAACTAAAGCAAAACGTTTTCCCTCATCTCTTAAAACAAAAGCAACATCTCTCCTCTGACCTATTCCTCCTCATTTTAACCATCTGATCAGAATAACTCTACTTGAGTCTGCCAGCAGATGAGAAAGGCACTCGGAGCACCAGGCCATAGAAGAGACACAGGACTGTAGATCAAAATGACTGAAATCCTATCTGTACATTTCCTCAGTTCGACCCAGGCCTAACACTCATCTACCCCGCATCGAACGCTGCCTAAATTGCCTTTGTTTCTTGTGCTTTGTCAGGCTGGGAGACGCAGCAACTTGAATGTGTGTGTGTGTGTGCATTAAGTGTGTGAGCAGTAAATGCTTGTCAGCTAAAGAGGAGAGCCACTCTATCCCTGCAGTAGAGTGGCCCTTGCCAATACTAGGCACTCCATGTCGAATGGGAGACTGATGTCAAATATACTGTACACACAAGTACACATAACAGGCGTTGGACAATGTCAGGCAAACCCGAAGACGTAACTCTGCGACTGGCACTGCCTAGTCAAAATAGCTCAACAAGACACTTTCAGACAGTGAGGATGGAGAAGTCTCTGTGATATGGCTGTCTCGAAACCACGAGCCATTAGAAAGCCTAGAATCTTGACAGATTCAGCATCAGGTATAAAACACATACTGTAAGCCATAATATAGACTGAATAAGATGAACCCTCCTCTGTGAAGTGTGAGACGACAGTGAACCAGTCGATAAATCAATCAATAACTCACGTTTGCATTATAATTATGTACTGTAAATGTGACGCACAGCAGAGGCATGACTGAGTTTACAATATTGATTGATGATGGGTCTTGCAGCCATACGATGTTTACTGTAATAATCCCTAAGAAGCCGTAAGCCTGTCTGTCTGGTTTCATCCAGTTGTCTGGATCTGATGGTAACCTTGCTCTCTGTCTGCTTTGTGATATCCTGTTGTTGGTTTCCTGTCCTGTGCACACAGAAGAAATACACAACACACATAGACAGACCGGGAGCAGGCAGACACACACACACACACACACACACACACACACACACACACACACACACACACACACACACACACACACACACACACACACACACAGGCTGGGCATCTCCAAAACAGTGACAGATATTCTAATGGGCATCTCCAAAACAGTGATGGATATTCTAATGGGCATCTCCAAAACAGTGATAGATATTCTAATGGGCATCTCCAAAACAGTGATAAATATTCTAATGGGCATCTCCAAAACAGTGACAGATATTCTAATGGGCATCTCCAAAACAGTGACAGATATTCTAATGGGCATCTCCAAAACAGTGATAAATATTCTAATGGGCATCTCCAAAACAGTGATAGATATTCTAATGGACATCTCCAAAACAGTGACATATATTCTAAAGCTCAATCTACATTTGAACCTCTTTAACTATAAATTAAACCAACTCCAACTTAATGAATCCTACAGTTAATGGTATTCCCAAATGGGGATAGATAAAGAAAAACCCTTAAAAACGGTCAAAAGCACACCAATAAATAAACAATAACAAAGAGTGAAGTACTAACAAGCTCCTCTGTAGCCCTCCTAAGAGGTTCCAGTTGGTGGATTTTCAGTTGTTTGGCCAAGTTTTTTGGGGGGCCGGAAAGACATTTCTGTTTCTGAGGTTGTCGTTACAGTATTTTATTTTGGGACACAATGGTGAAAGAGCAACTGTACTCCTCCTCAAGTCTTTGAGTGAACAAGACAAAGGCAGCCTTGTGATTGTATTGACTACTGTACGAGTTCGTAACACGTCCCTCTGAAGTGGCAACCGGTATAAGTGGACTCATCACCATAAGAATCTTCTTCTTGTCCTGTATCTTCGAGACTTGTATCTTTGAGACACAAATCCTTCTCAGTTCGTCATCAGGACTTGGGTCAGTTACATTTCAACACAGGCAATTCAGACAGGAAGTAAACTGACATTGTAAGTCAAAGGCTCCTTCACAGCTTCTACCCCCAAGCCATAAGACTGCTGAACAACTAATCAAATGGCCACCGGACTATTACATTTCCATGATGAGTGTCCACCATATTGTTTTCAACTGTCAAGTCTTTCCCAATCAGTGCAGATTAACAGAAGGAGACGAGGAGAGGGCATATCTTTAAGCAAAAGAGACAGAGCCCTGTTCTTGGGCTGATTCTTCCCACTGCTGACACGTGGCCTCAATGCAACTCCCTCTTTAAAACCTGTGTGCCCAGACTGGCAATGAGCAATGAGCTCTGACTAGGCCCAGGGCTCTGAGGCCTGAGTCACCATCCGCTGGCTGTTTCTGGCCCAGTCACAGTGTCGGCATCACGGCTCGCCATACTAAGCAGGTGTCTTGTTAGAGAGCAAATGCCTCCAAAAAAAACGTTCATTTGCTTGTCTCCCTCTACAGCGCTGTTCTGACATACACAGCGATATTACGTCTTAAGGTAGATGTGAAGAGACAAGTACTGTGATAATTGTCCCACCCTGATCTATTTCACCTGTCTTTGTGATTGTCTCCACCCCCCACCAGGTGTCTCCCATCTCCCCTCATTATCCCCTGTGTATTTATACCTGTGTTGTCTGTTTGTCTGTTGCCAGTTTGTTTTGTTCGTCAAGCCTACCAGTGGTTTTCCCCTTGCGCTCGTCTTTTCTATAGTTCCTGGTTTCTAGTTTTTCACGGTTTTGACCATTCTGCCTGCCCTGAACCTGCCTGTTGTCCTGTACCTTTTGGACTCTGATCTGGATTACTGACCTCTGCCTGCCCTTAACCTGTCGTTTTGCCTGTCCCCTGTTCTAGTAATTAACTTTTGTTACTTCGACACCTTCTACATCTGGGTCTTCGCTGAAACGTGATAATAATAGATTAAATAATAGATAGATTCTTATAATAGATAATAGATTCTTATTTTTCTTACAATTTTTATCCTGTTTTAGCATATAAAAAATGCTTGGAAAGATAGAGGTTGGACCTAAGCAAATGTATAAATACTTCTCTACACATATAGAATATTTGTGTGTATACGTGGTGATGCAATCTCAAATCAATCACCTACATCATATGGCAGATTTACAGGAAACGTGTAAATCTGAAAAGCTGATGTGAAATATATATCTTAAGCGCAGGTATTATAATACGTGAAAAATAGCTCCCTTTCACCATACTGAAGAAAAACTGTAATGTGGGATTTTTCTAACGTCCTGATTACAAATTTATATAACAGTATATTCGTCCAACAGTTTAGTTCCTGCAAGTGGAGCAGCTAACAATATGGGCTCATTTCTCAAATGAAACCTACGCAGCCTGAAATGCACCAAACATGCTGGCTGTACACTGACTGCATCCAAAAAGGCACCCTATTCACTGTATACTGTGGTGCACTACTTTTGACCAGGGCCCATAGGGCTTTGGTCGGAAGTAGTCCACTATATAGGGAATAAGGTGCCATTTGTGACACACACACTTGGTTCAATCACCATCATCTTGATTCGTGCAGCTAAGTAGAACAAAGCTAAAGTAGGGTAAGGGATGTGTTACACAATATGCTGCTTCACTACAGATAGATGGGGTTTCGGTTGAGCGCCAGAGAATGGTAGCTATTCAAGTTATTTTGCTGAAAGTCATGCTGTTTTGGCTTGTTAATCGTAGTTACAGAGATTAGTAGAAGGTAGAGAGACATTGTGCACTGTTCTGTGAAATAATCATTTAGTTCACATCTGTTTGGGGGGGGGACATTTGATCATTCAAGATCTATTGATGCCAAACACATCAAAACCTATTAAAAGAGAATCCATGTGACGAGTTGTTTGCCAAAAGTCTAGGTCCCTGTGTTCTGCAGGGGGTGTAGTTGTCTAAGCCATTGCTGCTGAAACACATGTACTGTACAGCTGCAGCGTGGGTTTGAATACACCCCACTGATGTTTCAACACACTCACTCTCCCTTATTCCCTCGTTCTATCCTATCCAATAATATGAAAAAGTGCAGGTCCCCATATTGCCATTAGGATTATCCCAATGCTGTCCCGGTGCTTTGTGGTATTAGAGAGACGCACCATTGGGAAATGAATAGATCATGTCAGAGGAGACCAACAGTCTGGTCTAGTCTCCAGCACACACACACACACGCATAAGCATAAACTCAACCACAAAAACAGACACACACACACACACAAACATCTCCACCAAAAAAAAAAACGGAACCAACTGACTGAAACATCGCATCATACCCCGCTCTGAAAAAAATAATATGTTAATAATATAAATATATCCCACCAACAGACGCTGGTATCCAAAGCAACTTACAGTACAGAGTCAGTGCATACTGTAGGCTACATACTGATACATATTGATGAAAAATATGTTGTTTTGATTACAATTTGTGACGGGAAAGGCAGAGTGTTGGACGCCTCCCAAAGCACTCTAAAATGTGCTGGATGGTGATGCATAGCTGCAACTGTATCACAGACTGGCTTGGTTATTAATGACTATGAGAGCTGTGTAATGGCAGTGAATGGAGGAGAGGTCGCAGTGAGGTGAGGCAGACGAGGGGGAGACGGGTGAATCCTAACCCTCCACCCTGCTGGTTGTTATCTCCCACACACAGCTCCACTCATGCTGCATACAGTCACACAGCAGGACCATACTGTGAGTAGGACGGACAGAGCGAAGGGCACCGCGTCACACACACATACTGTCCATACACACACCACACACTCACACAAACACACGCTTGAACTCAATCGAAAACACAATCATCTCAATGTCACCACGATAGTTCACGTAACTGAACTATGTCTGACTCATCGTTATGGAATCGTTGCATCTTAGAAAAGAAAGAAAGGAAACCGCGAAAAAAAAACGGGCTCTCGCCAAAGCAGATGTGAAATGATGCCGCATGGCTGTAATACTAGCTGCTTCCTCTCCAGGCAACGCTCGTTGCTAAGAACATTTTCAATTAATACGAGCTGTGGTATGAATAGCGGCATGAATGAGCAGAATTTAACAGATGTTATTTTCGGTCGGTAAAACTAAAGCAAGGGCATTTGTTCAAAGCACTGCACCGTATTGACGTCAGTCGAACGGTCTTTGAACGATGAGGGTGGCACAGGTGAACTGTATGGTGATATGGCAAATCTTTATTTCTCGCTCTCTTCCCCCTTTTTCTTCTCTCTCAGATGCGGCAGGAACATTCGGGTACTGTAGTCTTATCAATAGCGATTCGTGAGGGTGTGCTATAGCATTACACAATGATGGGGTAAGATTACATCAGACAGCCGACCAGTCCTGGCCCAGATGTGAAAGCATCACTCTAGCTCAGGGATGGGCAACTTTGACCTCAACTAATCAGGAAGGGCTGCAGTGGCTCACGGTCTGGGATAGAGAATGACCAATAATCGTTTGAGCCGATATATCGGGCCGATATTGGTATTTTCTAGTCTATCGGCCCTTCTCTATCAGCTTTGCCGATTGTCCCTCTACATAGAAAAACTGCTGCGATGTCAGCCGCCACTCACCGCCTGAGCCACGAGCACTGCACAATGCCGAGGAATGCATAGCTGGGAAAATCAGCTGCAGCAAGCTAACTCATTCTCCAACAGAAAGGTACAGTATTGAGAAATGGATGAATTGACACACTGACCAAAATAGAACTCCTGTTGCAAATATTCGTTTAGTTTAATTCACTAATAATAAGGCTTGCGTCGACGTGCCCGGCCCTGGACGCGTATGCAATACGCAAGCTAGCTATCTAAGCAGATTGCTACGTGACCTGTTAGCAAAGATTACAATAACTAACCCTTTCATCTGTGGTGTTAGCTAGCTAGCTATATTAGTTCCTATGCTAGATAGCTGTCTAGATGAACATGGTGCTAAGATATCAGATAGGAGAAAATAGCCAACATAGCTAGCTAACGTTACCTGGTTATCATTTTCAACATGCACCATTTTCGGTAACGAGCCATCTGACTTGCAGTATTACCACAGAGTTTCTAAACAGCTATTTTACTGTCGTGCTTCTCTGATCAGCTGCAATCGTATTTGTAAATTGACAGTTGATAGTTGGATTAGATGATTGCCATAATAGGGAAAGAAGGAAGGGTTTTAAAATGCCTAAATAATAAGGCTCGTGCCTGCATGTTTATGAACCAAGAAAGCTGTAGATCAGCGCGCGCGTATGTGTTCTCAGTTCTCAAACTGTGGGCAGATTTGAGTCATTCAGACAGAATGTGCATCGTCGTAATAAAAAAATATATATAATCGTACCCTCACCCTCCTTGTTAGATATTATGCACATTTATGGCTTGGTAGAAAATGTCATTGCCATTGAGCTAACTAATATAGTAGTAAACAGCAGCCAGCAAATTATTTGAGCAATGGAGAGAGATGTGAAAGGGAGCAGAGTTACAGCCTCGCTCTATCCAATCGTAGCAGTAGGATCAAGTTACACCCTGCCCATTTCTTGACAGATAGCTGAACTAGCCAACTGGGTTGTTTCGAATTTTGTCCTGGCAGCTGAGTTGTTAACTTTTTCCAGATCACGGAAAATGTTTAGTTTCATAAGCATCCTTGAGAACAAATCATGACGTTATGTTACGTAAAACTTCTTTAGACTAGTTGAGTATCTGGAGCATCAGCATTTGTGGGTTCGATTACATGCTCAAAATGGCTAGAAACAAAGACTTTCTTCTGAAACTTGTCAGTCTATTCCATGCGAGAAATTGCCAAGAAACTGAAGATCTTGTACAACGCTGTGTACTACTCCCTTCACAGAACAGCGCAAACTGCCTCTAACCAGAATAGAAAGAGGAGTGGGAGGCCCCGGTGCACAACTGAGCAAGAGGACAAGTACATTAGAGTGTCTAGTTTGAGAAACAGACACCTCACGAGTCCTCAACTGGCAGCTTCATTAAATAGTACCCACAAAACACCAGTCTCAACGTCAACAGTGAAGAGGCGACTCCGGGATGCTGGCTTTCTAGGCAGAGTTGCAAAGAAAAATCCATATCTCAGACTGACCAATAAAAATAAAATATTAAGATGGGCAAAAGAACACTGGACAGAGTGTTATGGACAGACAAATCTAAGTTTGAGGTGTTTGGATCACAAAGAAGAACATTTGTGAGATGCAGAAAAAAATGAAAAGATGCTGGAGGAGTGCTTGACACCATCTGTCAAGCATGGTGGAGGCAATGTGATGGTTTGGGGGTGGTAAAGTGGGAGATTTGTACACGGTAAAAGAGATATTGAATAAGGAAGGCTATCACTCCATTTTGCAACGCCATGCCATACTCTGGACGGCACTTAATTGGAGACAATTTCCTCCTACAACAGGACAATGACCCAAAGCACAGCTCCAAACTATGCAATAATTATTTAGGGAAGAAGCAGTCAGCTGGTATTCTGTCTATAATAGAGTGGCCTGCACAGTTACCGGATCTCAACCCTATTGAACTGTTCTGGGAGCAGCTTGACCATATGGTACGTAAGAAGTGCCCATCAAGCCAATCCAACTTGTGGGAGGTGCATCAGGAAGCATGGGGTGAAATATCTTCAGATTGACAACAAGAATGCCAAAGGTCTGCAAGGCTGTAATTGCTGCAAATGGAATGACGAAAGCAAAGTTTGAAGGACACAATTATTATGTGAATTAAAAATCATTATTTATAACTTTGTCTACATCTTCACTATATTTCCTATTCATTTCATGTATGTTTTCAAGGAAAACAAGGAAATGTCTAGGTGACCCCAAACTTTTGAATGGTAGTGTATAAGGTTTGTCAAACTTGTGAGGATCTCCATGCTCATTAGATGGTCATTTAACAGATGTGTTGCTACTTCACTCAATTCCGTTTTAAAAGGTCTCCCTTCCTAACTGCTTTACATTCGCTGAGACCAACCAGAAAGGTTTCCTTGGCCAAATATTCCCAGATTTTCATAAAACAGCCATACAGTGTCTTGCAAAAGTATTCAGCCCCTTCAGCGTTTTTCCTATTTTGTTGCATTACAACCGTTAATTTAAATAGATTTTTATGTGGATTTCATGTAATGGACAAACACAAAAATAGTCCAAATAGGTGAAGTGAAATTCAACAAATAAAAAAAATAAAAAATGGAAAAGTGGTGCAACCAATTACCTTCAGAAACCACATGAATAGTTAGATTGCAAACAGGTGGACTTTATTTAATTGTCACATGATCTCAGTATATATACACCTGTTCTGAAAGGCCCCACAGTCTGCAATACCACTAAGCAAGGGGCACCACCAAGCAAGCGCCACCATGAAGACCAAGGAGCTCTCCAAACAGGTCAGGGACAAAGTTGTGGAGAAGTACAGATCAGGGTTGTGTTCTAAAAAAATATCTGAAACTTTAAACATCCCACGGAGCGCCATTAAATCCATTGTAATTTTTTTTTAAAGAATATGGCACCACAACAAACCTGCCAAGAGAGGGCTGCCCACCAAAACTAACGGACCAGGAAGGAGGGCATTACTCAGAGAGGCAACAAAGAGACCAAAGATAACCCTGAAGGAGCTGCAAAGCTCCACAGCGGAGATTGGAGTATCAGTCCAAAGTACCACTTTAAGCCATACACTCCGCAGAACTGGGCTTAACGGAAGAGTGGCCAGAAAAAAAGCTATTGCTTAAAGAAAAAAATAAGCAAACATGTTTGGTGTTCGCCAAAAGGCATGTGGGAGACTCCCCAAACATATGGAAGAAGGTACTCTGGTCAGAATAAAAATTTAGCTTTTTGGCCATCAAAGAAAACGCTATGTCTGGCGCAAACCCAACACCTCTGATCACCTCGAGAACACCAGCATCATGCTGTGGGGATGTTTTTCATCGGACAGAGATTTTATTTTGGTTTTAGCGTTAATTTTCTGCAATTCTACACACTTTGCCATAGGCAGAGAAAAGATTTAGCAATTTTATAACAAATTTCATGCAATTCTTCAATGTACAATTTTTCCATAGGGTAGAGAGAAATGTTTGCAGTTTTTAATATGATATCTGAGTGAGTGACTCCGTTTTAAATGACCCAAAATCATTGACCCACCCCTCCCCTGGTTTAGATAGCTGGCTAGACTTATTTACCAATCTAAAACATTTTTGCTGACATCAGCTAATTGAGTGACTACTATCAGTGACTGACATAACAAGAGAAACTGCTGATACACAACCAAATTTCGAAATTGCACCTTGTGTATTCTACTATTCTGACTCTCAACAGTAAGTTGAAAGTTCCTGCTTGTTCTTGGGGCATTTTGCTTTCCGTTTTGCCTTCAGCAAGTGAAATGCACTCTCAATTAAATGCAGGTCAGGTGAATGACTTGGCCATTGTAGAACATTCCACTTCGTTGCCTTAAAAAAGTATTGGGTTGCTTTCGCGGTCTGCTTCGGGTCATTGTCCATCTGCACTGTGAAGCGTCGTCCAATGAGTTTTGAAGTATTTGGCTGAATCTGAGCAGATAATATAGCTCTAACAACTTCAAAATTCACCCTGCTCCTTTTGTCAGCAGTCACATCATCAATAAAAACAAGGGAACCAGTTCCATTGGCAGCCATACATGCCCACGCCAAAACACTACTTCCACTATGCTTCACAGATGAGGTGGAATGCTTTGATCATGAGCAGTTCCTTCCCTTCTCCATACTCTTCTCTTCCCATCATTCTGTTACAAGTTGATCTTTGCCTCATCTGTCCATAGGATGTTGTACTGGAACTGTACAGGCTTTTTTAGATGTTGTTTGGAAAACTCTAATCTGTTCCTCGTGTTTTTGAGGCTTACCAATGGTTTACATCTTGTGGCATACCCTCTGTATTTACTCTGGTGAAGTCTTCTCTTGACTGTTGACTTTGACAGATACGCCTACCTCCTAGAGGATGTTCTTGATCTGGCCAACTGTTGTGAAGGGGTTTTTCTTCACCAGGGAAAGAATTCTTCTGTCATCCACCACAGTTGTTTTCCGTGGTCTTCTTGTCCTTTTGGTGTTCCTGAGCTCACCAGTGTGTTCTTTCTTGTTAAGAATGTACCAAATAGTTGATTTGGCCACACCTAATGTTTTTGCTGTCTCTCTGATGGGTTTGTTTTGATTTTTCAGCCTAATGATGTCTTGCTTCACTGGCAGTGACAGCTCTTTGGACTTCATATTGAGGGTTAACAGCAACAGATTCCAAATGCAAATGCCACACTTGAAATCAACTCTAGACTTTTTATCTGCTTACTTGTAAATGAACTAATGAGGGAATAACACACACCTGGCCATGGAACAGCTGAGCAGCCAATTGTCCAATTACTTTTGGTCCCTTAAAAAGGGGGGGGGACCTCAAATAAAAAGTGCTGTAATTTCTACACCGTTCACCCGATGGATGCACTTTCAGCTCATATTCATTAGTTCATTTCAACTCCAATGTGCTGTGGAAGACAGCTAAAATAATAACTTGGGTCATGTCCAAATATTTACGGACCTGACTGTATATCTTTGTCCATTCCTGCTCTAGCTAATGTGTTGTTGTTTTGTTCTGACTTGGCCTGATTGCAGCCAGGGGCCACATCCATACAAATGTCTGTGCTATTTAGTCGAGAGGGCTAACACAAGGTCTCTTATTTAGCCTTTAATCTCTTCTCATTCCGTATGCAGCAAGAGGGTGGCGGTGGCGTCTCAGACCCTTTTGGGTGGATCCAACGGAAAACTCTAAGGGTACGTAGTGTCAAACTGGAACCCGACCTGTTTTCGGCGGCTCGCCTACATGGAATGCTAATGCAGCCCACATCGATGGTCTCTTCAAAGACTCGGTTCTGCCAAGGGGCCCCCGGGGCCTGGGACACCAAGTAGCATGCAAGCAGTGAGACAATCGCTACACAAACACAGAAGCACAGACCCGTAGGTCGACAACTGCACTACACAAACGCACCATGGTGTACAGCATAGGCCCATAGCACAGTGCTGGCTCATAGCTAGGGACAGCAAATAGCAGCCAGCAGAGAGACATGCATTTCACAAACGCACCAGCGCACAGCACAGCACAGGCCTTCAGCACAGGCCTTCAGCACAGGCCTTCAGCACTGGGACACCAGCCACAGGGCAAGAGCTGGATGGGTGGTTTAATTTATGGTTACACTGTTGGAAGGAAAAGAGTCAGAGCTCAAGTTGTTGTTGTCTTCTCCGCCTTAGTCATTACCTCTCGGCTCTGGCCCTCGTCTTCTTCCGCTCACTCATTCCCTCACTTGCTCTCTCTCTCTCTCTTTTCTTCTCTCTCTCTCCCGCTCAGTCTCTCTGTTTATTCTCAGCCAAGCTCTGATGCACCGTCACCATCAGAACTCATTTAAAGGAACAACAGCGAATTCTAAATGAGTGTTAAATCAATAACGACCCCGGTGTTGGCCGTGACTTGCGTCATTAAAAATGGCAGTAATAAATAATAGCCTGTAGTACACGACGTGACCTCGGCCTCCATCGGATCGATTCCACCGAGCAACAACAGCAACTTCGCGTCGAAGAGCAACGTGACTGAACGCTGAACGTTTTTCAGAGGAACACGGGGTATAAACACCGCTCCAAATGATCCAAACCTTTCCAAACAATGGACATGATAAAAAAATGTGACTGGATATTTATGTAGGTAATTGTGTTAAGATGGGGAATCTAATAACATACAGCCGGCTTGAGATGGAGGGGGCACATTGCCATGGTAGAACAACAAACAAGGTATAATAATGAGGATGTGCTTGTCTGTTGCAATGGGATCAATACAAAAGTCCCAAAAGTGCAAACCCTGCCCACCTGGCACTCCAGGCCTGCTGTAAATGGGTGCACTGAGAGTCGGGAAGCAAGTTCAGGGAGTGTTTTAATAAATACAATAAACACAAACAACGCACCGACATGAAAACAGAGTCAATAACACCCGAGGACAGAACCAAAGGGAGTGACAGATATAGGGAAGATAATCAAGGAGGTGCCGGAGTCCAGGTGAGTGTCAGGTGCGCTTGACGATGGTGACAGGTGTGCGGGATCATCAGCAGCCTGATGACCTAGAGGCCAGAGAGGTACACGTGACGCCATCCTAAAGAAAACGTTGACAGTATCGGAAAGATTTTGAATAGCATTTGAACCTAGGTCTGTTTGCTAGCTGTGGCCCATCTCCCTGCATGAGAGTGAGCTGTGTTAGTGCTACGCTTCCCATCCTTGCCAGGGATAATGGGATTTCTGGGTTTTAAATGCACTTCACTCCATCCGGAGCCAGTAGGAAGGTAAACTATTGATCCACAAACGATTTACCTGTCCGATCTAAGAGAAGGAAAACAGGACACTCTAAATGTATAATGAAGCTTGCTCTAAGAGCACTACTCTGTCCATCCGTAGTCTGTATTCCCTCCACGCTCCATTCTGGAGGTCTTTATCTCTCACTCTCTCACTCACTCTCTCTCCCCCTCTCTCTCTCATACACACACACACCTTTTCCTCCCTGGCTACTAGCTGGCTCTAGTAGTAGCCTTCTATCTGCAGCCTCTAACTCACAGACCCTCCCCTACTAAAAGCAAGAGGTCACACAACAATAGAGCTTGTATACATACACTATATGACCAAAAGTATGTGGACACCCCTTAAAAAGTGGAAACATCTAGGAGCAACAGCTGCTAAGTGGTAGGCCACACAAGCTCACAGAACGGGACCAGTGAGCGCTGAAGTGCGTAGCACGCAAAAAGTTGTCTGTCCTCGGTTGCAACACTCACTCCCGAGTTACAAACTGCCTCTGGAAGCAACATCAGCGCAATAACTGTTTCTTCGGGAGCTTCATAAAATGGGTTTCCATGGCCGAGCAGCCGCACACAAGCCTAAGATGCCAAACGTCGGCTGGAGTGCTGTAAAGTTTACCGCCATTGGACGGTGAGCTGTACACGCTTCACCATCCTGCAGTCTGACGGACAAATCTGGGTTTGACGGATGCCAGGAGAATGCCACCTGCCCCAATGCATAGTGCCAACTGTAAAGTTTGATGAGGAGGAATAATGGTCTGGGGCTGTTTTTCATGGTTCGGGCTAGGCCCCTTCGTTCTACTGTAGGGTAATCTTAATGCTACAGCATACAATGATATTCTAGATGATTCTGTGCTTACAACTTTGTGGCAACAGTTTTGGGAAGGCCCTTTCCTGTTTCAGCACAACAATGCCAATGTGCACAAAGCGAGGTCCATACAGAAATGGTTTGTCAAGATGGGTGTGGAATAACTTCACTGGCCTGCACAGAGCCCTGCCCTCAACCCAATCAAACACCATTGGGATCAATTGGAACGCCGACAGCAAGCCAGGCCAAATTGCCAAACATCATGGCAAAATTCATTTGACACCCCTGCTCTAGTTAATATGCAGTATGGCCGGCCTGTCGTCTGTCACTCAAGACGCATGATGAAAAAACCTATATCATTACCATAAAGCCTTTTGTCCTTGGCTGGTGTTACAAAAACTGGTTGGCCAGACTACGAATATGCCTACTCTTCAACAAACACAGATTCAAGATTCAAACAAACGCAAGTTGTCCCGCAAGGCCACGACGGTACAGTCCAGCCTCACGGCTTTGCAATCTGCCACTGCCTCACCGCTCACTCACACCTGTAGGCATTCATCACTTATCCTTACAGGCACAGCTCGTTCCTAACACTTGTCTTGGACAATTTACACAACTGAAATGACTAAAAACACATAGGTAGGCTAGATGATAAAAATGATGGAGAAAGTGTAGGATGTGTAGAGCAAAAACTGTAACATTTTATGTTTCACAGAATCGTGGCTGAATGATGACATGGATATTCAGCTAGCAGGATATACGCTGCACCGGCTCGATAGAACAGCACACTCCGGTAAGACGAGGGGGAGCGGTCTGTGCATATTTGTAAACAACAGCTGGTGCACGAAATCTAAGGAAGTCTCTAGATTTTTCTCACCTGAAGTAAAGTATCTTATAATACACTGGTGACCACACTTTTTGCCAAGAGAGTTTTCATCTATACTTTTCGTGGCTGTTTATTTACCACCGAACCATCAAACAGGTAAAGCGCCAATACAGGGCAAAGATTGAATCGTACTACACCGGCTCCGACGCTCGTCTTATGTGGCAGGGCTTGCAAACTATTACAGACTACAAAGGGAAGCACAGCAGCGAGCGGCCCAGTGACACGAGCGTATCAGACGAGCTAAATCACTTCTATGCTCGCTTCGGGGCAAGCAACACTGAGGCAGCTGTTCCGGACGACTGTGAACATGTCCCTGATTGAGTCTGTAATACCAACATTTTTCAAGCAAACCACCATAGTCCCTGTGCCCAAGAACACTAAGTCAACCTGCCTAAATGACTACCGACCCGTAGCACTCACGTCCGTAGCCATGAAGTGCTTTGAAAGGCTGCAAATGGCTCACATCAACACCATTATCCCAGAAACCCTAGACCCTCTCCAATTTGCATACCGCCCAAACAGATCCACAGATGATGCAATCTCTATTGCACACCACACTGCCCTTTTCCACCTAGACAAAAGGAACACCTACGTGAGAATGCTATTCATTGACTACAGCTCAGCGTTCAACACCATAGTACCCTCAAAGCTCATCACTAAGCTAAGGATCCTGGGACTAAGCATCTCCCTCTGCAACTGGATCCTGGACTTCCTGACGGGCCGCCCCCAGGTGGTGAGGGTAGGTAGCAACACATCTGCCACGCTGATCCTCAACACTGGAGCCCCTCAGGGGTGGGTGCTCAGTCCCCTCCTGCATGACTCCAACACCATCATTACGTTTGCAGACAACACAACGACGAGCCAGCCTACAGGGAGGAGGTCAGAGACCTGGCCGGGTGGTGCCAGAATAACAACCTATCCCTCAACGTAACCAAGACTAAGGAGATGATTATGGATTACAGGAAAAGGAGGACTGAGCACGCCCCCATTCTCATCGACGGCGCTGTAGTGGAGCAGGTTGAGAGCTTCAAGTTCCTTGGTGTCCACATCACCAACAAACTAGAATGGTCTGCCATCCACGACCTCTACATCAGGCGGTGTCAGAGGAAGGCCCTAAAAATTGGCAAAGACCCCAGCGGTACTGGCAAGCGGTACCGGAGCGCCAAGTCTAGGACCAAAAGGCTTCTCAACAGCTTTTACCCCTAAGCCATAAGACCCCTGAACAGGTAATCAAATGGCTACCCGTACTATTTGTATTGTGACCCCCCCCCCCCCAACCCCTCTTTTACGCTGCTGCTACTCTCTGTTTATCATGATGCATAGTCACTTTAACTATACATGCATGTACATACTACCTCAATTAGCCCGACTAACCGGTGCCCCCGCACATTGGCTACCCGGACTATCTGCATTGTGTAGCGCCACCCACCACCCGCCAACCCCTCTTTTACGCTACTGCTACTCTCTGTTTATCATATATGCATAGTCACTTTAACCATACCTACATGTACATACTACCTCAATTAGCCCGACTAACTGGTGCCTGTATATAGCCTCGCTACTGTTATTTTTCACTGTCTTTTTACTGTTGTTTTTTATTTCTTTACTTATCTATTGTTCACCTAATACCTTTTTTAAAATTGTGCTGTTGGTTAGGGCCTGTAAGTAAGCATTTCAAGGTCTACACCTGTTGTATTCGGCGCACGTGACAAAAAAACACTTTGATTTGATTTAATTGAGACGCAGCCCATGCAAAAAACCAGATATCTCTAGATTAAACTGACGGATTTTAATGGTGATTTTTTTAAATGAATTGAATTACTTAGTATTTTAATGGACGTATCTCTGTTCCATCTCCGAACAAGAGAATAGAAAGCACCGTTGAATATGCATGTGTACATGATAATAAGGACAGATTAGTAAAGAGGGATTAGGGTTTATCTAAATAGGATAGAACATTACAGGAACACATCAGGGCCTGTAGTCGCAAAGCCTTTCAGTGTAGGATCACACACCAGGAGCCATTCTAAGCTCGAAAACAATGTCAAATATTGGCTCTGGTGTAGGGTGGGTGGCTGGATCAATTATCATACCTCAACAGCAGAGATGAGGTATCCCACTGGGCAAAAACGAATGTCTGTCTGTGCCCAGTGGGATGTGACTAGTGTTTGAATAGAGAAGGCAATACCAAAGAGAAGGATTTATCCATCCATCCATCCAAACCCACAAACCACTAATCAGCTGAAGAATCTATGCTGGAGTGTGAGAAAAGTAATCGTTCATATTTCTGCCTAGGTTGGTTAGCCGCATAATATTTAGACCAGGATTCCACATTCAACAGATAATCTGCTTGTGTTTCTAACATTTTTGTTACACTGCGACTGCCAATATATGAGGACATAAACAATTTGAGGTCCACTACCCATCAGGATTTATGTAACTCTTTGTGCATTTCGCGCATTTTGATATAAATAACCTAAATGTGCATTTTCCAACTATATTCTGTTTTGACAATGTATTGAACTAAATCTAGGCCTATGTTATCCAGCTAAACAGATGGTTCCAGCTTCCCCAGTGAGAATACAGCCCACACAGCGAGTGTAATGCAACGTGATCTTTCTGCTCCGTCAAATGCTAAGCTAATACACGTGGGTAAACTGGCACTTTAACACTTTAATCGCGATGTTAATTAACATGCCCATATCATCCACATTAGGAGACTTAAACTTGACCAACTAATTAGACAACATCAAAAAAAGCTTGGCCCTGTTGACTTTATCAGAGTAGTCACTTTTCCTTCTTATCATTGTTATGGAGCATAACCTCTTTACCATCGGGCTATAGTGACCAAAATATAATGAGCTATTTGTAGAACAGAATTGGTTTTTAAATTGTCAGGGAAGGAAATTGAAAATAGTCGAGCCAAGCCTGGTGTGTGTGTGTGTGTGAGACAGACAGAGACAGAGACAGAGACAGAGACAGAGACAGAGACAGAGACAGAGACAGAGACAGAGACAGACAGACAGACAGACAGACAGACAGACAGACAGACAGACAGACAGACAGACAGACAGACAGACAGACAGACAGACAGACAGACAGACAGACAGACAGACAGACGCAACCCTTTGTGATCTACTTCTCCCCAAAGATGTACTTTGTATTGTAAAAGCTAAAAATATCTCCATAGGAAGTCAAGAGACGAATCAGAGAGGTTCAATCCTCTGTCAAATTTAACCCAGTTACAAACCCAAATATAAAGTACTGTACAACCAACAGTCAGTTACAAACCCAAATACTGTATGAAGTCACCAACAATCATCATCTGATATTTTACATTAAGATATTATAGAAAAGCAAGGCTCTTTTACTGTATTGTATTGAATGGGGTAGTTCGAAAGGAACTGGTTCCAAATGTCCCCCTATTCCCTATGCAGTGCACTACTTTTGACCAAATCGCTATGGCCCTTGGTCAAAAGTAGTGTACTATAAAAGGAAATAGGGTGACTTTTGAGAATGTGTCCTATGAGTGATATAGGCCTACTAGACAAACACATTTCTCAGTTACCATCAACCCCTCTACACTTAAAAAAGGTACTAACTAGAACCTAAAACAGGGGTACCCTTTGAAGAAGCCTTTTTCTTTCCAGGTAGAACCCTTTTGTTTCCATGTAGAACCCTTTTGGTTCCAGATACAACCCTTTGCACAAAGTGTTCTACATGGTACCCAAAATAGTTTTACCTGGAACCAAAAGTGTACCAATACGTTCAGCCAATACAGCCTCAGACGTATCTGACTTTTATCAATGTCATCTTATTTACCCTATGAAAGCGACAATGGAGGCAGATATGGAGTCAATTTCCCAGAGGTCCTCTTTGTCTAATGGAACATTATCTTAATGAACGGCGGCAATCTGATTTAGAACGAGACGTCTCGTTGGCAGACAGACAACTTGAAGGGACTAACTCTATATGACTGAGGAAGTCTCAGCGCTTTATCAGCAAACAGAATCACACTGATGACGACTGGGGAACGCACACACACACGCACACACACATTTTACAAGCTTCAATGCCAAAAAGACACATGACATACAATTACAGGACAGTGTAACAAATCTTCCTCAGGCACTCTGATTGTGATGCATTATTCCTTATTAAAGCCTTTTCACCCGAAAACTGTTATCCATAAAGTCATCAGTCTATAACAAGTACATGACAAATATCACTTTCAAACCGCCTTGTGATATTGAGAACGAAGAATATAAATTGCAATGGGACTTTGATATCGTAAAAATAGCTGATCGCCTTTCCTGACTGTTGTATTTTATGTCCCACTCCTCTGCAGGGCTACATTACCTATCATAGTCCCACTCCTCTGCAGGGCTACGTTACCTATCATAGTCCCACTCCTCTGCAGGGCTATGTTACCTATCATAGTCCCACTCCTCTGCAGGACTACATTACCTATCATAGTCCCACTCCTCTGCAGGGCTACGTTACCTATCATAGTCCCACTCCCTTGCAGGGCTACGTTACCTATCATAGTCCCACTCCTCTTGCAGGGCTACGTTACCTATCATAGTCCCACTCCTCTGAAGGGCTACGTTACCTATCATAGTCCCACTCCTCTGCAGGGCTACGTTACCTATCATAGTCCCACTCCTCTGCAGGGCTATGTTACCTATCATAGTCCCACTCCTCTGCAGGGCTACGTTACCTATCATAGTCCCACTCCTCTGCAGGGCTACGTTACCTATCATAGTCCCACTCCTCTGCAGGGCTACGTTACCTATCATAGTCCCACTCCTCTGCAGGACTACGTTACCTATCATAGTCCCACTCCTCTGCAGGGCTATGTTACCTATCATAGTCCCACTCCTCTGCAGGGCTACGTTACCTATCATAGTCCCACTCCTCTGCAGGGCTACGTTACCTATCATAGTCCCACTCCTCTGCAGGGCTACGTTACCTATCATAGTCCCACTCCTCTGCAGGGCTATGTTACCTATCATAGTCCCACTCCTCTGCAGGGCTACGTTACCTATCATAGTCCCACTCCTCTGCAGGGCTACGTTACCTATCATAGTCCCACTCCTCTGCAGCGCTACGTTACCTATCATAGTCCCACTCCTCTGCAGGGCTATGTTACCTATCATTGTCCCACTCCTCTGCAGGGCTACGTTACCTATCATAGTCCCACTCCCTTGCAGGGCTACGTTACCTATCATAGTCCCACTCCTCTGCAGGGCTACGTTACCTATCATTGTCCCACTCCTCTTGCAGGGATACGTTACCTATCATAGTCCCACTCCTCTGAAGGGCTACGTTACCTATCATAGTCCCACTCCTCTGCAGGGCTACGTTATCTATCATAGTCCCACTCCTCTGCAGCGCTATGTTACCTATCATAGTCCCACTCCTCTACAGCGCTATGTTACCTATCATAGTCCCACTCCTCTGCAGCGCTATGTTACCTATCATAGTCCCACTCCTCTGCAGGGCTATGTTACCTGTCATAGTCCCACTCCTCTACAGGGCTATGTTACCTATCATAATCACACTCTGCAGGGCTATGTTACCTATCATAGTACCACTCTGCAGGGCTACGTTACCTATCATAGTCCCACTCCTCTGCAGGGCTATGTTACCTATCATAGTCCCACTCTGCAGGGCTACGTTACCTATCATAGTCCCACTCCTCTGCAGGGCTATGTTACCTGTCATAGTCCCACTCCTCTGCAGAGCTATGTCACCTGTAATAGTCCCACTCTTCTGCAGGGCTATGTTACCTGTCATAGTCCCACTCTGCAGGGCTATGTTACCTATCATAGTCCCACTCTGCAGGGCTATGTTACCTGTCATAGTCCCACTCCTCTGCAGGGCTATGTTACCTATCATAGTCCCACTCCTCTGCAGGGCTACGTTACCTATCATAGTCCCACTCCTCTGCAGGGCTACGTTACCTATCATAGTCCCACTCCTCTGCAGGCCTACGTTACCTATCATAGTCCCACTCTGCAGGGCTATGTTACCTATCATAGTCCCACTCCTCTGCAGGCCTACGTTACCTATCATAGTCCCACTCTGCAGGGCTACGTTACCTATCATAGTCCCACTCCTCTGCAGGGCTACGTTACCTATCATAGTCCCACTCTGCAGGGCTATGTTACCTATCATAGTCCCACTCCTCTGCAGGCCTACGTTACCTATCATAGTCCCACTCCTCTTCAGGGCTACGTTACCTATCATAGTCCCACTCCTCTGCAGGGCTATGTTACCTGTCATAGTCCCACTCCTCTGCAGGCCTACGTTACCTATCATAGTCCCACTCCTCTGCAGGGCTACGTTACCTATCATAGTCCCACTCCTCTGCAGGACTACGTTACCTATCATAGTCCCACTCCTCTGCAGGGCTATGTTACCTATCATAGTCCCACTCTGCAGGGCTATGTTACCTGTCATAGTCACACTCTGCAGGGGTATGTTACCTATCATAGTCCCACTCCTCTGCAGGACTACGTTACCTATCATAGTCCCACTCCTCTGCAGGGCTATGTTACCTATCATAGTCCCACTCCTCTGCAGGGCTATGTTACCTATCATAGTCCCACTCTGCAGGGCTATGTTACCTGTCATAGTCACACTCTGCAGGGCTATGTTACCTATCATAGTCCCACTCCTCTGCAGGGCTATGTTACCTATCATAGTCCCACTCTGCAGGGCTATGTTACCTGTCATAGTCACACTCTGCAGGGCTATGTTACCTATCATAGTCCCACTCCTCTGCAGGGCTACGTTACCTATCATAGTCCCACTCTGCAGGGCTACGTTACCTATCATAGTCCCACTCCTCTGCAGGGCTACGTTACCTGTCATAGTACCACTCAAATCAAATCAAATGTTACACTCCTCTGCAAGGCTACGTCACCTATCATACTGAAAATAGAGATGGTGTGGACACATGGGTTGCAGGGCTGGATGCCACACATCCACACAAACACTAAAGCACACACTAAATGCACCGATTTACCTCTTCAAGTTCAGTGCCTTGAACATAAGTGATTCCTTAAAGATAATAACTAGCCCTTCTAAGCCCTAGCAACAACCTAAAGCAGCTGAAGTCATTGGACACAGGTAGGCACTAGGCAACACAGAAGTGCCACCAAAAATGTTATGTGAATTCAAACCCACACAGAGAGAGAATGACGAGCCTGTAGCACATACCGTAGTGGTGTGTGGGTCAGCGGTTTGTTCACCCGCAAATGCTAATAACCCATCCGCAACCCGCATGACTGTATGTGATAAAGTGAAGATCTGAGGCCCGCCCCCCTGCAAATATAGAAGCCTTTTTTTTTTTACAGCGAGCACAGGATTTGGATATGTCTCTGCTTATAATTTTTTACTTTTTGGTCGGCTATTTGTTCGTAAACGTGTCTATAATTAAATAGGCTACATGCAGATTCTCTTCTGTCATTAGCCTATATGTTGCCATAGAAGACTAAATACACCCTTCCTCAACATAATAATGTAATATAATTAATTAAAATGCCTTTATTAGTATGGCATGTTCAATAGAAACAAAGTTGTTTAAAAACCGACGCGTTTCGGCTGCATGGCCTTCGTCAGGGACAGACAGACAGAAGGCCATGCAGGCCATGCAGCCGAAACGCGTCGGTTTTTAAACAACTTTGTTTCTATTGAACATGCCATACTAATAAAGGCATTTTAATTAATTATATGAAGAGTGCCTTGGTCCTCCTTTCTTTTTGATGACCAATTTACACCTTTTACCAAAGAGCACCTTCTATCTACCAAAATATACTATAGTGTACCTTAGTAGCGCTTCCCTTCCTCCTCTTTCTAATAATAATGTAATAGATTAATAACTAGATTGAAACGTTCATTCTGACATTGATCAAGTTTTCTCTGTCATCTCTGCTTCTTTCACGAAGCAAAAGACGTTTAGGGACCGGGGATAAAATGCACGATTTTCTGTGAAAAATCTTCAAATGGCATCAGTTTGACCGATTGGAGAAAAAAATAAAGCTGTGAAAACGACCCAACATGTTACTGATTAGATTTCAGTTCGACTTGGATGCATAATATATATGATTAAAATACTATCCGCTTTATGATGCTGATAAAGACAGCACCTCTACAGACATTTACATTCTCTCAAGATAATGAAAGAAAGAAATCATATTTATCCACTCCTGTTCCTGAGTCAAAATTTAGCCTACATTTGGTGTATAATTTTACTGCATGAAATGCTTAATTCTGCAGGAGTTAATATTAAAGCTACATGTGAGAGGTTATAAACCTACAGTCAGTGTCCAGATTTCAGTTTCCATTTAACTCATCTGAACACTAGGCTACATTCCCCTTGACGTGCCATAGGCCTATTTTAAGTCCCCGTCTTGTGGCTGTCGAATTTGTACAGCGCCTCACAATCATCACACGTAAACATCATCCTCTTTTACCACTTCGACAAATCATTCCCAAACATAACTTTTGTGGCCCTCCCTTCTCTTTAGTTTCAACTCTCTATTTCACAGCTTTTCTTTTAGTGAATTAAACACCGATATTGTCATTTTTGCCTCTGAGGATCGACGTGAACTTTTCTGCCCGTTCCCAAAACATTTGGAGACTGGCCTGTAGGCTATTTGGCACGCATATAGTTAGGCCATAGGCTTACGCACTAATGCCAGGATAGCCTGAAATATTGAAAGAACAACCTCCATGTATCCTACAAATCAATTGCACAAGAATTATACATTCATGGATTTATTTAAGGTCTTGTTTTCTCTTTATTCAATCTGCCCGCCCTTCATCCACACAATATTTCATGATACTAAACCCCCCTGGCCATGCGGATATAACCGCGGGGACTACGGGTTATCAGTCAACCCTGCGCATCACTAACATACAGTACTGCATGACAATACGCATACAGAGATAGCAGTGGGGACTAACTGACAACCTGTATTTCTCTCTCTCTCTGGGTTTGAACAAAGAGCTAAATGGACCAACCCTTCTGATACATGAGCGAGAAGGACAACCCACAGACGTAGAGAATGACAGGCCTGCGGCACAGACAGAGATGGCAGTAGGGACTAAACACATACAAAGATGAGCGAGAGCACAGAGAAGGCAGTAGGGACGGACTGAGGGCCTTTCCCCCCCTTCTGGATGGAACAGAGGGGTCTGTCTCCGAGCAAACAGAAGAAGACGTCATGTCTCTCTCACAAAGCTAGCCAGCTAGCGGTACCATTAGTGATCCTCTCTTTATTGATGGAGGTTGGGTGAAATTTCTGAGCAATCTGAAGAGACCATCAAGACCAGAGCGTCACATGTTTGTCAGCGGGATGAGGAAAGGGGAAAGGGTTTTTGCCTCATCGTTACAGCACTTAGGCTTAGAGTGTGTGTGTGTGTGTGTGTGTGTGTGTGTGTGTGTGTGTGTGTGTGTGTGTGTGTGTGTGTGTGTGTGTGTGTGTGTGTGTGTGTGTGTGTGTGTGTGTGTGTGTGTGTGTGTGTGTGTGTGTTAGGCTTGGACGGTATACTGGGCTATTTGGAAAAAGACACAGGATGGTTTTTCAATACCGTCAATACCGTTAATACAATATTTCATTTGAATATTTGTCGCTACTTTTTAAGTAAATACCAGCAATCATCTTGTGCAATTCGTTAGGAGATAAAGAACATTGTGTTCTTCCTTTAACCTGTCACATTATTATGAAGTTTATGGTAGTCCCCAGTCAAGTGTCACGTGGTGTTTGTTTACAAGCACACAGCGACAAGAGACCGGAGCCTTGTGAGTCACTCACTGTTGTGCAGAATGCACCAGGTGATCTAGTTAAAGTATGGACTTCACAACTAAATGTTTGCCAGCTAGATATCTTACAACGATTAAGTTAACTGTCTAAAATGTGCTAAATGCTCCACAGTTGTGCATTTGGTTTGCTAATTTAGTAGCTAGTTAGCTATCTAGCTAAGTGGTTAGAAGAGAATCCCCTCCTGGATCAAGAACCTTGCTGGCTAATATTATTTTTTTGCATGCAGCAAACTGGGAGTAGCAGTGGAGGCTGCTGAGGGGAGGATGGCTCATAATAATGGCTGCAATGGAGCAAATGGAATGGTATCAAACATGGCGGCAGGTAGCCTAGTGGTTAGGGTGTATGGCCAGTAACCGAAAGGTTGCTAGATCGAATCCCCAAGCTGACAAGGTAAAAATCTGTCGTTCTGCCCCTGAACAAGGCAGGTAACCCACTGTTCCTAGGCCGTCATTGTAAATAAGAATTTGTTCTTAACTGACTTGCCTAGCTAAATAAAAATATGGATACCATTCCAGCCATTACCACAAGCCCACTCACCCCAATTAAGGTGTTATTTAGTTGTATACTTATACAGTTTAGGTCAGAAACTGTACAAAATGTTAGCATTTGGTTAGCATTCTCTATGGGATTTTAATGTGTACTTGTTAACATTGCTAACTTTCAGATTACAGAGTATCAGTGGGGTGAAAACAGCGGCATCTGCGTTCAGTGCCGGTATTACCGTATATCCCGGTGTAACAATCTGGATACCACCCAAGCCTAGTGTGTGAGTTTGCTTATATCCTTGGTCTCTTGAGTAAGCGTGTTCATTTTGAAAAACACTCAGATGGGCTCTGGAGATGTCTTTCTTTGAGAGTGGCCACCATTGCTTTCCACGTGACCAAATAAACATTGCCTAACAATCTACCCCCTGCTGATGTCAAATACCAGGGCTGCCAATCACTCTGAGTCCCAGACCCAGAGTACCTTCATTATCAAACCCAAATCTCAAAAACCGACTATATTCGTTTTCTCTGACCAGCTAATGCTTTGACTCCCTAGGGGTCTTTGGAAAGCTTGGGTTTGGGGAGGGATATCTTGGGACAAATCAAATCTCACAAAAAGTCATTTGAATGACTTTAATCTCAAATGGCAGCCATCCAGGACTTCAACTTCCCTGCTTTCTAAATCACTGATTTAAGACTAAGAGGTTTAGTCAATTTGTTATGGAGCTGTACCAATTCAGTATATATCACACAAAAAGGACCACATTTCTGAACCGAAGTAGTCCAGTAGTCCAAAGAGCAACACTCAAAGTATCTCAGTCTGAAAATAGACATATGGTTCATGTTTTGATGATGTTGCAATTGTGAGGTTGGCATAATGCCTAATAGGCAAGAAGACAGAATAATAGACAAGACTTTGTAGCAGGACCAAGCTCTATTGTGTAGCCCAGGTATTCCCAAACTGGGGTATGCGTATCCCAGGGCTACGCGCCATGCCGTCGGGGGTACGCCAAATAAAAATGTCATTCACATTTTTATATATATATATATATTTTTTTTTTTATTGTACTTTTTTTTCCTTCACATTTTCAAACAGTCCATTGATATTTTCCAACGGGGCTATACATTTGAGTGAAGTTTTTTTCTCGCCTGAGTAGCCTCGTTTCACTGTCAAAGATAAAATTCAACCATCTAGTCTTCAGCGAAATAACAACACAATGTCAAATACAGGTAGCCTAGTCAAATAATTAACATCCAATCACATTAACCGTTACTCTCTCGCGGGAATTCCACCCATGGTCCGTATGTAACCAAACGCAGCTGCTGCTCATGTTGCTATCTGTACTGATGGCGCAAAAGCCATGACAGGGAGACATAGTGGAGTGGTAACGCGCGTGCAAGCAGTTGCTCCCGACGCCACTTGGTTACACTGCAGGATCCACAGAGAGGCTCTTGCTGCCAAGGGAATGCCTGACAGCTTGAAAGACGTTTTGGACACTACAGTGAAAATGGTTAACTTTGTTAAAGCAAGGCCCCTGAACTCTCGTGTATTTTCTGCATTATGCAATGATATGGGCAGCGACCATGTAACGCTTTTACAACATACAGAAGTGCGCTGGTTATCAAGGGGCAAAGTATTGACAAGTTTTTTTAAATTGAGAGACGAGCTTAAAGTTTTCATTACTGACCATCATTTTCACACAACTGGGCTATCTGGGTGATGTTTTTTTTTCTCCCCTGAATGATCTGAATAGTGAATTACAGGGACTCTCCGCAACTATATTCAATGTGCGGGACAAAATTGAGGCTACGATTAAGAAGTTGGAGCTCTTCTCTGTCTGAATTAACAAGGACAACACACAGGTCTTTCCATCATTGTATGATTCTTTCTGTGCAAATGAACTCAAGCGTGCGGACACTGTCAAATGTGATATAGCAAAGCACCTGAGTCAGTTGGGTGCACAATTACGCAGGTACTTTCCCAAAACGGATGACACAAACAACTGGATTCGTTATCCCTTCATGCCCTGCCTCCAGTCCACTTACCGATATCTGAACAAGCCTCATTGAAATTGCATCAAGTGGTTCTGTGAAAATGTAATTTAATCAGGAGCCACTGACAGATTTCTGGATTGGGCTGCGCTCAGAGTATCCTGCCTTGGCAGATCGTGCTGTTAAGACACTAATGCCCTTTGCAACCACGTACCTATGTGAGAGTGGATTCTCAGCCCTCCCTAGCATGAAAACTAAATACAGGCTCAGACTGTGTGTGGAAAATGATTTAAGACTGAGACTCTCTCCAATAAAACCCAACATTGCAGAGTTATGTGCATCCTTTCAAGCACGCCCTTCTCATTAACCTGTGATGAGTCATTCACCATTTTCCATGAACAAATAAGGTTTCATATGTAAGATGGTCAAATAAAGAGCAAAAGTATTGATTATTATTATTATTATTTGTGCCCTGGTCCTATAAGAGCTCCTTGTCACTTCCCACGAGCAGAATTGTGACAAACACTGACACTCATTCTTGTTTAACAAACGTATTGTATAGTGTGTGTGTGGCAGGCTTACAATGATGACAAAAAACAACATCTGAGAGTGCGCTGACCCTGGTGCTAGAGGGGGTGCGCAGCTGGAGGTTCAATGGCTGGAGGGGTAGGGGACAATAAAAAGTTTGGGAACCACTGGTGTGGCCAATGCATTTGGTCTCCTCTCCTCAAGCGGTTCACCGACACCATGATAATGCCACAGATAAAAATCAAATCAAATGTTATTGGTCACATACACATATTTAGCAGATGTTATTGCAGGTGTAGCGAAATCCATATAGAAGTGATGTGACACACGAATTTGATTCTGCATGGGTTTCAGCCATGTAATTCAGGAATGAAAGAGAAAAGTGGTGGAGAAAATAGGACTACATACATGCAAAGCAACTTCATTTTAGTGAGCCCCGTGATCGGGTGCAGATGGAAGAAAATATGTTTTTCCTTGCTCCTGGCATTTCTGCTGGTGAGTCTTTCTCAAAGGATGCCCTATCTGGATCTATCTCTGGGTTCAGTTGTGTCACAGAAACACCGACAGAGGACTCCCCAAACCCAATGACAGCTCCAACTCCACTGAGGCTGCACATTTGAAACGCATGATAGGACATGATGGTCCTGGGCAGAGCCAGAAATGTCTTGGGGGGGCCAGTGACTGTTATGTAATGTGTTTCTCATATATGCTTCTCTGGCTGCTTTGACTGTGCTGAAACTGTTCCAAAGCAATGAGGGAAACATTTACTGACATCATATTAACTTACTTTCGGGACTATTACACTGGTTCCATTGTGCCAGGCATGCTCAATCAAGTAGTTGAAGTATCCGAGAGAGAAAAAATACTACTTCAACTCAGGTCTGTTATGGTATACAGCAGCAAGAGCCTTATCCTTCCTCATACACCAAGTCAGAATTTGGTCCGACTTTGCAGGGCACGGGACAGCAGAAGATGCATTACATTAGCAGTCCAGTTTATAGGATTCAGAAACCTATCAAAATGACAAGCATCCCGTGAAATCCTTCTGACAGTTCGCGTCAGATTTATGAAACTGAATACGTTGGGTTGAATTGGCTCTTGGCCAACAGTCCAGCATGTCCATTGCATCTGTCATATTGAATCGTTTATACCTCATCTATCATAGTGCAGACTAGGCCGTCGGTGGAGTCTTCAGTAGCAAAAAATACGGCGAAAACCCAGGCAGGACGCGCCCATGACATGGTACCTTGGCTGACAACCTGGCTGACATTCTAGTGGTTGAGGTGATTGCCGGATGATGCTGTGATATGCTACCGCCGTCTGTTGGGGCTCCAACTAGCAGGCTACAATGAACCCAGCGACCTATATTTTCTGCTCCGGATAGTTCACAATAATTGAAATGTTAATCTTGCAGGGATTGGTCTGTTTACAGTGAATCGCCGACTGTTTCTAAATCAATTACTAGGAAAGAATAGGTGAAGCATTAGATATCCTGCTGTCTAGCCTATAATAACAATATCCTAACGTATAGGGATAGATATTTTATATGTTTAAGGTTTTATGAATGTCATTCATTAACAACGCACACACAGGTGTGTAGCTAATCATCCGTAACGTGAATCAAATGCAATCACACTATTCCTGCCTTCAAGACCGTGGAGCCAGCGCACTGTCTTGTCTGCCCGTGCATGGAAAATGCATGCCACCAAAGTCACCCAGAATAACGTTTTATATCAATGTGCAAACAGCATCGTCTCAAGATCGTCTGTATAGTCCGTTTTGCAGTCGCGAATAATAGAGCGAGAATGCAAGATGCACAAACTTGTCTAAATTGTACACGATTCTGCATTGCGGTAGGCTCCATCACTTCGTCCCCATCTCAATCATTGTAAACAACACTGATTACCCTTGCTTTGCCCAGTGCTGCAAAGACACGGCTTTTCTAGGGGGGGGGAGGAAATCAAATACATAGAATCGCTGAAGCTGCTCATCTTCTTACCTGCAATAGCGAACGATCCGTCCGTCCGTGTACATTCACGACTCACGCCTGGGTCATCGCCGGGTGCTCAGGAACTAGGAGCAGGGAAGAAACTGACAGGCAGCTGCGTCTCTGCCTTGTCCTCTTCGATTGGACGGATGGCTATAGGGGGCGCTATACGGAACTTTCATTGGGCGACAGGAGCAGCCACCCAGTCCAAAAGATGTGTTCATAACAGAAGAGATCTGACAACATAACGGAGGATTGATCATAGCTAAGTGTTGTTTTACATATTCTGCAGTGTGATGGTATCGTTTTCATTTTGCCTAAACATGAACTGTACCCGGGTGATGTCAGTACTTCATTGAGAAAATGCAGTAGCCTATTTTAATATTAAATAGCATACCACTGGGCACAGACATCAATTCAACGTCTATTCCACGTCTATTCCAACGTCTATTCCAATTTCATTGAAATGACGTGGAAATAACGTTGATTCAACCAGTGCGTGCCCAGTGTGCATTCATCATTATATATGTTTTAAAAATGAGAACGACATTGCCTGAAGCAGTCTACGTAAGTGGAGATATGAGAGAGATGTAGGCTATTATTTTCTCCATCGTGCATTAATGCCCTAAGGTAAAGTGAATGGCCTTGGTGACACGCATGTTGTCATGCGTACTATCACATTGTTCCACATCAAGATTAGCGGAGACAAACAAGGCTCACAGAGAGTAGGTCACTAGTAATTTTAAAAAGTTAAATCCCAATCCACATGACCTCCTCAAAACATGTCTACAAGCATTGCATATTGCTGTGAATGTATACAAGATACTTAAAGGCCCTCAATTATATTTTGGTACCAATGCTTATGCTTAGGCCTACAGTGAAAACATTTAAATCAGCAATGATGACATGCTCAAAAAATGTCTAGGGACTGTGTAGATTGTATAAAATATAAGGTCCTCAAGGATATTTTGCTACCAGTAATCCAAGATTTGTATGTCAATCTTTCGAATAACTGTCATTCATCTGAGAAACATGGCAGTGTACATACAGTAGGATATGAATGGCATTGTCTTCTATCAATCTCCAAGGTGACTCATAAACAGCTACCACCCTACTGTCTTTCTAGAGAATAGATAATTGTCACATATGTGGTAGAGAAAGTGCAGAGACAGAGAGCGAAAGTGAGAGACAGAGAGAGTGAGAGACAGAGAGAGTGCGAGAAAGAGAGTGAGAGAGACAGAGAGAGCGGGGGGAGGGAGACGTATGAGAGAAGAAGAGTGAAGAGACTGAAGAGGAGAGGGGGGATGTCATGATTTAACCCTCTACTGATCCCCTTTGGGACTCAACCGAAGGTATCTCCATCCCTGAAACCCAAATCCACACGGGACGTGTGTGCGCTCGTGTGTGTGTGTTCAGGTTGGTGGGAGGTGAGGACGGGGATACAATCCCCACGGTGCCATAAGGATATCGGGTGGAGGGGAGGAGACAGAGGGCATTAGTGTCAGAGTATTAGAACAAAAGCACTCTCACTTTATGTATCACCCACCCAGTGGTGCACACACACACACACACACACACACACTGGTGGTGCACTGACCTAGGGTTGTGAGAGCCTCTGTTGACTGTATCAGCTAGCTCCCCCAAGGAAATCGCTCCTTTGATTAGATAGAGATGCAGGGGGGAACCATCACATTAAAGGGGCATTTCATAGCATTTTGCATGACCCTGAGACTTTGCCAGGAAGTAAACACAGGCTTGCCAGTGGGATAGCTATGAGGCGTATTTGCAAAATAGGCCAATTAACGGTGGATATCAACAACAACAAAAAATAGTAAAAGTACCCCTTAACGTAGTGCCACTTCAGTTTTATAAACTCTAGGTATACTATTGTTGATCAGCAGAAGGGGACACACTCTGAGGGGTCAGACGGTTGGCCTCTTAACAGATGTGAGTGTCTTGGCTCACCATTCGTCAGCCATATGGAAATGTCACAGAGCAATCATAAAAAATGATCATCTCGGTCTCTCAGGCCTGTGGTGGAAAAGGCCACATTTACATATGAACACAAAGGGCCAGACCCTTCACATCAGGAGCAGACGCTCTCTCAACCTTTGATCACACTACAGAAGGAGAGAGAGAGAGAGGTACACCTATAGCTCATCTCTTGGCAGTAGTACTGTAGACTACTTTATCACTGACCTCAACCCAGAGTCTCTCAGAGTGTTCACAGTCAGCCCACTGACACCCCTATCAGATCCCAGCAAAATCACAGTCTTCTTGAACAGAGCAAAACTATATCATGAGGCATCAAAGCCAAAGGAACTGAGTAATATTAAGAAATCTATAGATGGAAGGAAAGTAGTGTGGAAACCGAGTGTGGGGTCCCTTTTAGACCCCTTCCTGGACAAAACGTTTCACTTTAATAGTGAAGGTGTAAACTTGGCAGTAGAAAACCTAAACAGTATATTTGACCTCTCAGTTTCCCTCTCAAATCTAAAAATGTCAAACAGAAAAACGAATATTATCAACAATTACAAATGGTTTGATGAGGAATGCAAAAACCTAAGAAAGAAATCGAGAAACCTATCCAACCAAAAACATAGAGACCCAGAAAACTTGAGCCTAAAACAATACAGAAATACACTACGGAAAAAGAAGGAACAGTACGTCAATAATCAGCACAATGTAATTGAAGAATCCATAGACTAACCACTTCTGGGAAAATTGGAAAACACTTAACAAACAACAATATGAACAGTTATCTATCCAAAAATGAGACGTATGGTTAAAACGCAACAGATTCACAATCTTTTTGGCTCTAAAACAAAGAAAAGCCGCATTGAGGCGCCTGTTTTCTCTCCAGGCAACCGGATCAGGCTCTCCACCCAGAACCTGCCCCTCCTCCTGCCCTACCGGAAGCTGAGCCCGCGGTTTATGGGGCCGTTTAAAGTCCCAGGGAGGGTTAAGTAATGTACCGTTTGCAACTCCCTGCTGATTACTGCATTAACCCAACTTTTCATGTGTCTCTCCTCAGGCCAGTGGTGCCTGGTCCCCTTGCTAAGGCTGGACCCAGTGACTCCCCTCCTCCTCCGCTGGACATCGAGGGAGGTCCGGCGTACTCGGTCTTGGATTCGAGGCATCGGGCGGGGCGTCTCCTGTACCTCATCGACTGGGAGGGGTACGGCCCAGAGGAGCGGTGAGGGTTTCCTGCGATGGACATCCTGGACAATTTGCTGACCAGGGATTTTCACCGCCGGCGCACTGACCGACTTGCACCTGTGGTCGTCTCAGAGGCCGGTGACGTCCTTCTCGGGGGTAGGGGAGGGGGTACTGTCATGGATCCCCCCGGTACTGCTGCTCATTCTGTTCACCAGCTCCGGAGGTCTACGTCACCGGCCTTCTAGGGGACACTGAATTTGATTCATTACCACCAACCCCGGACTGTCTTGTCTCATTATGCACACCTGGTTCCCATTCCCCGATTAGTATGTGTATATATGTGCACTCTATTCCACATTGTCCTTGTTGATTATTGCCCCATGTCCGTTGGTCTTGTGAGTACAGTACCTGTGCTTTGTTGTATATATATATATATATATATATATATATATATATATACAGTGGGGAGAACAAGTATTTGATACACTGCCGATTTTGCAGGTTTTCCTACTTACAAAGCATGTAGAGGTCTGTAATTTTTATCATAGGTACACTTCAACTGTAAGAGACGGGCTTCAACTGAACAGGAGGGCTTCTTAAAGAAAAACTAACAGGTCTGTGAGAGCCGGAATTCTTACTGGTTGGTAGGTGATCGAATACTTATGTCATGCAATAAAATGCAAATTATTTACTTAAAAATCATACAATGTGATTTTCTGGATTTTTGTTTTAGATTCCGTCTCTCACAGTTGAAGTGTACCTATGATAAAAATTACAGACCTCTACATGCTTTGTAAGTAGGAAAACTTGCAAAATCGGCAGTGTATCAAATACTTGTTCTCCCCACTGTATATATGTATATATATATATATATATATATATATATATATGTGTATATATATATATATATATATATATACATACAACAGAGCACAGGTACTGTACTCACAAGACCAACGGACATGGGGCAATAATCAACAAGGATATATATATATATATATATACAGTGGGGCAAAAAAGTATTTAGTCAGCCACCAATTGTGCAAGTTCTCCCACTTAAAAAGATGAGAGAGGCCTGTCATTTTCATCATAGGTACACTTCAACTATGACAGACAAAATGAGGAAAAAAAGTCCTGAAAATCACATTGTAGGATTTTTTATGAATTTATTTGCAAATTATGGTGGAAAATAAGTATTTGGTCACCTACAAACAAGCAAGATTTCTGGCTCTCACAGACCTGTAACTTCTTCTTTAAGAGGCTCCTCTGTCCTCCACTCGTTACCTGTATTAATGGCACCTGTTTGAACTTGTTATCAGTATAAAAGACACCTGTCCACAACCTCAAACAGTCACACTCCAAACTCCACTATGGCCAAGACCAAAGAGCTGTCAAAGGACACCAGAAACAAAATTGTAGACCTGCACCAGGCTGGGAAGACTGAATCTGCAATAGGTAAGCAGCTTGGTTTGAAGAAATCAACTGTGGGAGCAATTATTAGGAAATGGAAGACATACAAGACCACTGATAATCTCCCTCGATCTGGGGCTCCACGCAAGATCTCACCCCGTGGGGTCAAAATGATCACAAGAACGGTGAGCAAAAATCCCAGAACCACACGGGGGGACCTAGTGAATGACCTGCAGAGAGCTGGGACCAAAGTAACAAAGCCTACCATCAGTAACACACTACGCCGCCAGGGACTCAAATCCTGCAGTGCCAGACGTGTCCCCCTGCTTAAGCCAGTACATGTCCAGGCCCGTCTGAAGTTTGCTAGAGAGCATTTGGATGATCCAGAAGAAGATTGGGAGAATGTCATATGGTCAGATGAAACCAAAATATAACTTTTTGGTAAAAACTCAACTCGTCGTGTTTGGAGGACAAAGAATGCTGAGTTGCATCCAAAGAACACCATACCTACTGTGAAGCATGGGGGTGGAAACATCATGCTTTGGGGCTGTTTTTCTGCAAAGGGACCAGGACGACTGATCCGTGTAAAGGAAAGAATGAATGGGGCCATGTATCGTGAGATTTTGAGTGAAAACCTCCTTCCATCAGCAAGGGCATTGAAGATGAAACGTGGCTGGGTCTTTCAGCATGACAATGATCCCAAACACACCGCCCGGGCAACGAAGGAGTGGCTTCGTAAGAAGCATTTCAAGGTCCTGGAGTGGCCTAGCCAGTCTCCAGATCTCAACCCCATAGAAAATCTTTGGAAGGAGTTGAAAGTCCATGTTGCCCAGCAACAGCCCCAAAACATCACTGCTCTTTGTCTGTCATAGTTGAAGTGAACCTATGATGAAAATTACAGGCCTCTCTCATCTTTTTAAGTGGGAGAACTTGCACAATTGGTGGCTGACTAAATACTTTTTTGCCCCACTGTAGATCATGCTCAAACAGTCTTCCAGGCACAGACCTGACTAATGAGACATGCTGGGTGCGGTCAGCAGAATATACCAAAATGTTGTCTATATTAACCACTACGCACCGTCCCAGCATGTCCCGAAACACTTCGTTAATAAAGGCCTGGAAGACTAAAGGAGCATTAGACAGGCCAAAGAGCATTATGAGATACTGGGGCTCTGTTCTGTTCACAAACAGACCCCACAGAGCCCCAGGACAGCAACACAATTAGACCCAACCAAATAATGAAAAAACTCAAAGATAATTACTTGACACATTGGAAAACAGAGCAAACTAGAATGCTATATAAAAAAACATTTGGCCCTAAACAGAGTACACAGTGGCAGAATACCTGACACTGACCCAAACTTAAGGAAAGCTTTGACTATGTACAGACTCAGTGAGCATAGCCTTGCTATTGAGAAAGGCAGCCTTAGGCAGACCTGGCTCTCAAGAAAAGACTGGCTATGTGCACACTAGCCACAATATGAGGTTGAAACTGAGCTTTAACTCCTTCCAAATGTATGACCATATTAGAGAGACATATTTCACTCAGATTACACAGACCCACAAAGAATTTGAATTTAAACACAGACACCCTCATAGATATCATCCTGACCAACGTGCCCTCTAAATACACCTCCGCTGTCTTCAACCAGGATCTCAGCGATCACTGCCTCATTGCCTGCGTCTGTAATGGGTCCGCGGTCAGACGACCACCACTCATCACTGTCAAACGCTCCCTAAAACACTTCAGCGAGCAGGCCTTTCTAATCGACCTGGTCCGGGTATCCTGGAAGGATATTGACCTCATTCTGTCAGTAGAAGATGCCTGGTTATTCTTAAAAATGCTTTCCTCACCATCTTCAATAAGCATGCCCCATTCAAAAAATGTAGAACTAAGAACAGATATAGCCCTTGGTTCACTCCAGACCTGACTGCCCTTGACCAGCACAAAAACATCCTGTGGCGTACTGCATTAGCATCAAATAGCCCCCGCGATATGCAACTTTTCAGGGAAGCTAGGAACCAATATACACAGGCAGTTAGGAAAGCAAAGGCTAGCTTTTTAAAACAGGAATTTGCATCCTGTAGCACAAATTCCAAAAAGTTCTGGGACACAGTAAAGTCCATGGAGAATAAGAGAAACTCCTCCCAACTGCCCACTGTACTGAGGCTAGGAAACACTGTCACCACCGATAAATCTACGATAATCGAGCATTTCAATAAGCATTTTCCTACAGCTGGCCATGCTTTCCACCTGGCTACCACCACCCCGGTCAACAACTCTGCACCCCCCACAGCAACTTTCCCAAGCCTCCCCCATTTCTCCTTTCTCCTTTACCCAAATACAGATAGCTGATATTCTGAAAGAGCGGCAAAATCTGGACCCCTACAAATCAGCTGGGCTAGACAATCTGGACCCTCTCTTTCTAAAATTATCCGCCGCAATTATTGAAACCCCTCTTACTAGCCTGTTCAACTTCTCTTTCATATCGTCTGAGATCCCTAAAGATTGGAAAGCTGCCGCGGTCATCCCCCTCTTCAAAGGGGGTGACACTCTAGACCCAAACTGTTACAGACCTATATCTATCCTACCCTGCCTTCCTAAAGTCTTCGAAAGCTAAGTTAACAAACAGATCACCGACCATTTCGAATCCCACCGTACCTTCTCCGCTATGCAATCTGGTTTCCGAGCTGGTCATGGGTGCACCTCAGCCACGCTCAAGGTCCTAAAAGATATCATAACAGCCATCGATAAAAGACAATATTGTGCAGCCGTATTCATCGACCTGGCCAAGGCTTTCGACTCTGTCAGTCACCGCATTCTTATCGGCAACAGCCTTGGTTTCTCAAATGACTGCCTCGCCTGGTTCACCAACTACTTCTCAGATAGAGTTCAGTGTGTCAAATCGGAGAGCCTGTTGTCCGGACCTCTGGCAGTCTCTATGGGGGTGCCACAGGATTCAATTCTCGGGCCGACTCTTTTCTCTGTATACATCAATGATGTCGCTCTTGCTGCTGGTGATTCTCTGATCCACTTCTACGCAGACGACACCATTCTGTATACTTCTGGCCCATCTTTGGACACTGTGCTAACAAACCTCCAGACGAGCTTCAATACAACACTCCTTCTGTGGCCTCCAACTGCTCTAATTTGCAAGCAAAACTAAATGCCTGCTCTTCAACCTATCGCTGCCCACACCCACCAGCCTGTCTAGCATCACTACTCTGGACGGTTCTGACTTAGAATATGTGGACAACTACAAATACCTAGGTGTCTGGTTAGACTGTAAACTCTCCTTCCAGACTCACATTAAGCATCTCCAATCCAAAATTAAATCTAGAATTGGCTTCCTATTTCGCAACAAAGCATCCTTCACTCATGTTGCCAAACATACTCTCGTAAAACTGACTATCCTACCGATCCTTGACTTCGGGACTGTCATTTACAAAATAGCTCCAACACTCTACTCAGCAAATTGGAGTCGTGGCCAAAAGTTTTGAGAATGACACAAAAATAAATTTTCACAGTCTGCTGCCTCAGTTTGTATGATGGCAATTTGCACATACTCCAGAATGTTATGAAGAGTGATCAGATGAATTGCAATTAATTGCAAAGTCCCTCTTTGCCATGCAAATGAACTGAATCCCCCCAAAACATTTCCACTGCATTTCAGCCCTGACATCATGTCAGTGATTCTCTCGTTAACACAGGTGTGTGTTGACGAGGACAAGGCTGCAGATCACTCTGTCATGCTGATTGAGTTCGAATAGCAGACTGGAAGCTTCAAAAGGAGGGTGGTGCTCGAAATCATTGTTCTGTTAATAATGGTTACCTACAAGGAAACACGTGTCGTCATCATTGCTTTGCAAAAAACGGGCTTCACAGGCAAGCATATTGCTGCCAGTAAGATTGCACCTAAATCAACCATTTATCGGATCATCAAGAACTTCAAGGAGAGAGTTTAAAAAGAGAGAGAGAGAGAGAGAGAGCAACATCTGCAACATCTATCAGAGGTCAGAATATAGAAATTGTAGAGGAATACAAATATCTGGGTGTCCTTTTGGACAATAAGCTTCAGTGGAGTAAATTTACAGACCTGATCTACAAAAAGAGTCAACAGAGACTGTACTTTCTCAAAAAGCTGGGATCTTTTAATGTAGACTGTACTATATTGACTCTGTTTTACAAATCTTTTATTGAGAGTATTTTAACTTTTTGTATTTGTTGGTTTGGCAATGCCACTGTCAGCCAGAGAAATATGTTGAGAAGGATTATTACCACAGCAAGCAAGGTACTTGGAGTCAAACAGACAGGTCTGGATGAGATCTTTAAGGTCAGAGCCCTCCGTAAGGCTCACAAAATAATTTTAGACCCAAGCCACCCCCTGTACCAGGACTTTGAACTATTCCCCTCTGGGCACAGGTATAGGGCACCCCTCAGCAGGAAAAACACAACTAGACAATAATTTGTGCCCGGTGTGATATCCCTCCTAAATAGCTCGGGCTAATGTTCCTATCGACTCCGTAAGGCCAGCAGGCTAGTCTTTAAAAAAAAAAGTTTTATTTATATATTATTAGAATTATTATAATATTTTTTTATTGGTATGAAAGTTGTATTGTCAATTTTGTTTTGTATTTAAATGCCACTTTAAATGTGTCCATGACACTGCAACAAAATTTCCCCATGGGGACACTAAAGTCAGTAGTCGTAATAGAGATGTCGTGTATTTTTTCAAACATCTCCTTTAGGAGATTATTGACCTCGTAGATTGTTAGATTGTCCGAATATTTTCCCCTTCATTAAAAACAGGCAATGCACAGCCTGACATGGAACATACCACAGGTTTTTATCTGAAGAGGCAGTAACAGCCAGGAATGAATGGCTAATGGGTGTAATGGCAGACATAGTGTCGACACAGAACCTCTGATCAGTCCTCAGAGGGTTCATAAGATTGGTTTATTCATAGAATTTGCAATGCTCCGTTTGCTTCCATTGCATTGCTGTTGAATTAAAAACATTACGAATATTAGAACAGTCAGAATGAAGTTTTACAATAAAGATAGAATGGACATCGAAGAAGATGATAATATTTTATTCATTCATTATATTTCAATTTACTTGGAAATTCATTATTTCACTACGTGGAGAAACCTAAATACAAATAAATTGTTAGTAAAAACCTTGAAACTGTTTTAGAATAAGAACACCAAACCATTTTCAATACTGTCACAAAGTGGAAGAGTTTGGCAGTCCTTGTGCTGCTCATATAACCAACATAAACCAGAATGACGCAGTACATCGGGGGGACTTATCTTACACTCCAAAGTCCATTACATCTGAAAGTTTTCAGAGTACTGTATGGTTTTATTTAGTACAAAATAGGGACATTTCAGAAACACACAACTACTATATAGCTGACAAATGAAAACCATCCAAATGTGAACTCATGAGCAACTTCTTGTCCTGTTCGTTACAATAATGTACAATGTTCACAGCAAAGTAAAAACAAATACAAACAAACAAAAATGTATATTTATTCTACAGAAGTAGTCAAAATTGAACACAGCTCTCTCAGCCAGTCAAACGTTCACATGCACAGTTCTGCCTCTCGGGCTCTTAAAGGGATAGTTGATCAAATGTTGTCATTTGGGTGAACTATCCATTTAAGCTCCTCTTGCAGTGGTTTTCTGTACAGTCAATTAGAGTATATATTTACAAATGCAACGAATAATGTTCTGCACATCTATCACTCCAGTGTTTAATTGCTAAATTGTAATTATTGCGCCACTATGGCCTATTTATTGCCTTACCTCCCTAATCTTACTACATTTGCACACACTGTATATAGACTTTTCTATTGTGTTATTGACTGTACGTTTGTTTATTAATGTGTATCTCTGTGTTGTTTGTGCCGCACTGCTTTGCTTTATCTTGGCCAGGTCGCAGTTGTAAATGAGAACTTGTTCTCAACTGGCCTACCTGGTTAAATAAAGGTGAAATTTAAAAATTTAAAATAAACTAATTTAGTTAAACTCCCATATCTATTGGGTGAAATACCACAGTGTACCATCACAGCAGCAAGATGTGTGACCTGTTGCCACAAGAAAAGGGCAACCAGTGAAGAACAAACACCATTGTAAATACAACCCATATTTATGTTTATTTATTCTTCACTTGCTTTGGCAATGTTAACATATGTTTCCCATGCCATTAAAGCACTTACATTGAATGAGAGAAAGAGAGAGAGAGATGTGTATTTTTAGTCAATTATTGACCTCGTAGATTGGCAGATTATCCAAATATTTTCCCCTTCATTCTTCCTCTTTTTCTTCCTGTTAAAAGCAGGCAATGCACAGCCTGACATGGAGCATACCACAGGCTTTTATCTGAACAGGAACAGTAAATCAGGTGGATGGACAGGGGGGAGGCAGTAACAGCCGGGAATGAATGGCTAATGGGTGTCATGGCAGACATACTGTCGACACAGAACCTCTGATCAGTCCTCGGAGGATTGGGATGATAGGGGGGAGGAAAAGAGGGAGAGTTGGGGATAGGAAGGAGTGGTAGGGGTGGGACAGGGGATGGGGAAGGGAATGAAGATGCAGGGATGGGGTTGGGGTAGAAGAGAGGAAGGATTAGGGTAGGGACGAGATGGACGGGAAACGGGGGGGGGGGGGGGGGGGGGGTTTATGTGGTTGACGCTGGAGGATTGAGAACGGGAGATGGCTGAAAGGAGACGGATGGAGGGAAGGGTTGTAGGTTTTAAGAGGGCAGCTGCTGTTTCGGTGGTAATGATCACCAGTAAACACACATGATTATGTTGCCATGAAAATGAATTGCTAAGCTTCTTACCAGGAAGCCCATGTAACCGAGGACCAAAAAGAAAACAATAGCAAATGGGACTGTGTTGTGGCGTACGACCATGTGGTAGAATAATGTCCAATTATTTGGTTATGTTGCAGATATATTGACATTGGTTCGTGCCAGTTCACTTACCTTTGGTGCTCCCAGCAGATCATTCCGCATGTCATGATTTTATTTACACAACATCATCCATCCTATGAAAATCTGTTCAACGAAAGTTGAAATAAAGCGTGTAAATGTTTCAAATCGAGTAATAGTTGAATTTGGATGTACACTTCTGCGCTAGTCACGGGAGGTTGGTGGCACTTTAATTGGGGAGAACGGGCTCGTGGTAATGACTGGAGCGGAATCAATGGAATGGTATCAAATACATTAAAATAAAAACATGGTTTCCAGGTGTTTGATGCCATTCCATTTGCTCCGTTCCGGCCATTATTATGAGCTGTTCTCCCCTCAGCAGCCTCCACACTGGGTGATGCTTTTATTTCACATTGAGACGGTAATGATCCTGTTTGTTATTTTCTCATCCGTATGATTGCCTTTTAATCACTAGGTGGCAGTAAAGGCTAGAATACAAATCTTGTATGATGAGGTGGCAGTCCACAAATGGCAATTACCATCTATAAGATACTTAGATGGTTAGAGGATTAGAGGGCAATAGCCACCTTTCTGGGTTAAAGTCATGATTGTTTTCGTTCATTTCTATCCACAAAATAATACTTGCTGGTCCAATTGCTGGTGAGGAAAGTTTCCCGTTTGAGAGCATCCATTTAGTTCTCTCTGTGCATCCAGGAAGATTTGAATAGCTGTTATATCAACTGCTATAATTACTGAGAAAGCATCCGTGAAATAATTACGCCCAATGAATTTAACCATGCAGTAGAAAGAGAGAGAAGGCAAAGTGAACAGAAGGCAAAGTGTTCTTGCCAAACGGAGAAGTGGTCCAGGAGCCCCCCCACCAGACGTTCTTGCTTCCTGACACCAGTGCAGTGTGCTGTGTGTGTATGTGTGTGATGGCACACCAGATGGTCTGTGTGCTCGCTCCCAGTTACACCCATACATACAGTGCATGACCATAGTGGAAACGGAAAGGTCAACAAGTGAACTCCAACAAATATGGCTGAACTGTTCTGTTTCATCAGGACTCTCTCGGTCTCTATTCTCACACATTATCTCTCTCCCTGTCTGTATATGACTCTTTCTCTCCCTCTCTCCTCTTCCTGTCTCTCTCTTCCTCTCTCAGCCCCCCGCATCTCTCTGATTCGGAGGGGTTGGGTTAAGTGCAGAAGATACATTTCGGTTCAATCCATTCCGTTGTGCAACTGACTGGGTCTCCCGATTCCTTTCCCACTGTCTCCAGTTTACCGTGAGGCTAGCAGCATACTTCAGACTCTACGGTTGACTTAATACTTTCACTGCATTGCATAAGTCGCCTGCGTCCTTTGGCTCGCAGCATAGGGTGGTGTTGTCTCACACCGTGCTACCCTGTGATCTGCTTGTTTTTGGAGCAACTACTCCTACCTGTTCCTGTTCCTGTCAGGGAGTGTCTTAGCCCCGAGGCAGCTTGTAAACTGACTTGCGTTTTCATTTCACCCAAGTTCCCTCGTGTAGTCCTTCATCTCAAAAAAAGATCCCAGGTATAATAAGCAACCCCAAAGTGTTTAGCATTCGTTTCATACCAAAATCTGGTTTTGCACTCACACACACGCTCACAGACCTCCATCCCCCAATACAGAGAGTGCAGTGGGAAAAGAAGTGATGAGAGATCCAGAGCGAGAGATTCAGTATGAACCCCTCACCAACACACACACACACACACCTTATCTCCCAGTTCTGTGAAGGTGTGAAATCATCGTCCTCTTCATTGATGCTTATTCCCATTGCCAAGGAGTTGGTCTGTTGTGGAGCAAAACATACTGCTGCTATGACACTTTATCGTAGTGTAATATATTAGAATATTTATGGAGCCATTGTGTAGCACCTACTTTATCATGCCTTCATAAGATTGGTTTTATCATAGAATTTGCAATGCTCCGTTTGCTTCCATTGCATTGCTGTTGAATTAAAAACATTACGAATATTAGAACAGTCAGAATGAAGTTTTACAATATAGATAGAATGGACATCGAAGAAGATGATAATATTTTATTCATTCATTATATTTCAATTTACTTGGAAATTCATTATTTCACTACGTGGAGAAACTTAAATACAAATAAATTGTTAGTAAAAACCTTGAAACTGTTTTAGAATAAGAACACCAAACCATTTTCAATACTGTCACAAAGTGGAAGAGTTTGGCGGACCTTGTGCTGCTCATATAACCAACATAAAACAGAATGACGCAGTACATCGAGGGGTACTTATCTTACACTCCAAAGTCCATTACATCTGAAGGTTTCCAGAGTTCTGTATGGTTTTATTTAGTACAAAATAGGGACATTTCAGAAACACACAACTATATAGCTGACAAATGGAAACCATCCAAATGTGAACTCATGAGCAACTTCTTGTCCTGTTAGTTACAATAATGTACAATGTTCACAGCAAAAAAAAAAAAAAAAAAAGTAACAAAAAAAGTATATTTATTCTATAGAAGTAGTCTATATTGAACACAGCTCTCTCAGCCAGTCAAACCTTCACATGCACAGTTCTGCCTCTCGGGCTCTTAAAGGGATAGTTGATCAAATGTTGTCATTTGGGTGAACTATCCATTTAAGCTCCTCTTGCAGTGATTTTCTGTACAGTCAATTAGAGTATATATTTACAAATGCAACGAATAATGTTCATAAAAAAAAAAAATACGTAAAACTTGATGCAAGTTAAGAAATATTTTTTTTCCGATCCCTTCCTTATCACGCCAAAGGCCATCAAATGTAGTTAGTATAAGTGACTAGCATGAATATTATCCCCTCAACACGCACGCACACACCTCGCAAAAATATGACCAAACACTTCGTAGATGACCCGAACCTTGAAAAGAATGTACAGAGCATTGACCGTGTCCAATATGGCAACCCTACGCCGCTTATCTGAGGGAGAAGCATTTTGAAGCTTTTCAAAAGATGACTGTATGAATTATTCCTTCATTTATGGAGTCCTCCATCCTTTCATCCTTCCTAGCTGAACCCATCATCCTCCGAGTATGACTATTGCTTCATGGGCATTCCACTCACCGAACTCTGGGTAAAACGGTCTTTTTGTGAATGAATCTAGACTGAACTGAAATCAGAGTTCTGTATTAAAAAGGCACAGTACTGCTGAAGGCCACCCAGCACCACAAATAAAACGCAAAATTTTTAAAGAAAAGCAAAAGAGTTGGATGTCAATACGTGCACTTTGGGTCTCACAGGAAGCGCCATAAGGTCACCGTCAGGGTCATGTGATGTGCAACCACAGGAAGTAAGGTCACGTGCAGGTCAACGGTTATGATGATGATGTCATGACAGCATGCCGCACTTCGGCATTTGCAGATGATCAAAACAAAGGTGACATGTGAGGACCAGTGGAGGCTGGTGGCTTCGTGGTGTTTGATACCGTTCCGTTCATTTAATTCGAGCCATTACGATGAGCCTGTCCTCCCGTTTAAAGTGACACCAGCATCCCCTGGTGGGGGCGTGGATGCAGCGACTGACGTAACTAGAGTCATGCTTGGTTGAGCCTGCTTGGAGTCGGAATTATAGATTCAGGCAGAAGAATACTTTTAGGAGCTCACTGGACATAATCCTGCATTGTAAATGCAACTGTATAAACTGTACCAACAGCCCCCGTCTTGCAAAAAAGACAATTAATAATATGCATATACTTAGTGACACGTTTCACCACCATGTCGACACTGACGCCTCCTTACGGTTGCCCTGAAGGGAAAAGGACCTCTAACACACACAATAATATCAAGATAATGCTTTGACCGGAAAAACAATATGGCAAACCCAAATAATTCAAAAATGTGTACCGCATAGTAGTTCAAGATAGATAGACAATACCTTCCATGTAATAATCTACTCATTTGTGTTAATATATGTTTGTACATCATTTCAGGAAGATGTCTGGTTCTAAGTGTCGCTACTAAGTCAGTAGGCTACAGAGAATAAAACAGTTGGAATAGTCTCCACAATCCCTTCACAAATTCAGTGATTTCCAAATGATAACGTACAATCCTCCAGTAGTGTCCTGCAGCATTGCGTTAGTGTAGAGAATCTCACACGTGTCTGTTATGTGTCTCTTAAGAAGTCTCCTATGTGTTTGTGACAGTAGTGTGCGGATGGGTGGGGCATGGGATGACAATAAGCCACAAGGTGACGTGAGGAACAGCCCTGTGAAGATGGCGAATGGAACAGCCACTGGAGAGCCCCTACAGGTTTGGATGTCCAAATGTCTGGCTACACAAACCTACGGGCCTGGCTGTTTAACCAGCTGGCTACAAAGGAGTTCAGTTTACTGCAGCACCACCTACTGGCCTGGCCGCCTATCCCTCCACCTGGCTGACCTACTGATCAACCAGCTGGCTACACAAAGGAGTTCATAGCGGAGGTATTAACAGGGGACGGGGCCTCAGAGCTTTCGTGACCCCCAGCGGTGTCCCTGGCGGAGCTCTTTCCGCTATACTGTCCGATAAAAGACCCGTCCTCGTTGAACTGGCCGTCTCCCCCATCGCCGCCGTAGTCTACTAAACTGTCATCACTGTTGTCCCTGTGCACCGTCCCGTTAGACGGTGTGCGGCTCCCTTTTAACGGCTTATGGTCCTCAGTGTCACTAGGAGAAAACGACATGCAGGTGAAATGATGACAGAATGATGTAAACAAGGAGTTCAGTGAATGGCGTTTTCTTTAGATGGAGCACTGAAGAATTTCCAATTACTTTTACTACCATTACCCAAGTATTGTAAAGAAAGATAGCCTGGATTCAAATGTGTCTAATTCCAGAAAAAAACTATATTATTTCACAGCTTATGATAATATTTGTTTATATCCTGAATTGGGTTGAAATTTGGACTCAGAAGGCACTACTTCTGACAGTATCGTTTAAAACAAAAATCTAGCCCCAAGTCTAAAAAAAATGATGTGAGCGATTAGTTGGTTTTCATCACGCAACAGGGGAATACAAGCAAAATCATACCCATTCCAAATTTCCCCTGAAGCCATGACATGAGGTGGAAAATAATACATATTTGCTGTATTGCTAGACATAAACGTTTCTCCCCAACAAAAGTTGCAATGACAAACTGAAAATCCAAAGATGTAATAAACAATCACATGAAAAGCGAATTAATTGTCAGCCAAACATCCCCAAGCATAAATAACAAACAATCACACTTTTGCAAACAAATGAAGAAACTGCAAAGAAATCTTTCTTTGAGGATTAACATTAGTTAGTCAACATTCAAATCAATGTCAGGTGATGACTCATGACAGTGAAGAGCAGGTGGACTCTCTTTCATAAAGCCTTCATAATGTTATCACACTAGTATTACACCTGTTATAGCCATTCATAACAGGTTATGTCAGCTAATAAAACTACTTAACAAGACTCCAACGTCATCAGGATGCAATCTTACTGCAGATTAACGACTGAAAGCACTGCAGTGGACACCAACGATGATGATAAGTTATGACACCACTATGTAGGCTTTGTGACAGTTAATGACAGTTTATAGCACAGACAAGGACAGTGGTGTAACTCTGGGGTGGTTTTACAGCAGGCCTTTTTCTCCAAGTAGCAGTAAGTACTGTTTATCAGAACGATATCACAGTATAGCAGCCCTTTGGTCACTCCTCTCAGGCCGGTCTTGCAGTACCCTTCATTACCTTGTCTGAGACCTACATGCCCCAATTAACAAGAGTGCAGAGGAAGTGATCACGCAGAGAGAGATAATCACAACCCCCCCCCCCCTAACCCCCCACCCACCCACCCACCAGCATGCACAGATGAGACAAGCCTGCACTGGTTGCTAACCCATCCGTGTTTTTCATGTGGGTTTTACTGTTCCCTTCTGTGTCTAAGCATACAGCACCCACACATCCATCCAAACATAGCAGTATGTATCTTTCTTCAACATCACATCGCCAGCCTTGTAAGTGTAGACACTGGCGCGTTCAAGGTCAATAGTTACACCATAGTTACAGGATTTATGCACGCCTGCAGTCAAACCGGAACAGCTTAGTAGAGTTAGATGAGTATTTATTGACATAAAAGCTCCATGGTTGGAATAATGGCATGGGATGGAACATTTGATTTCCTTTCACAGAGGAAATAACAAGTAATATAGACATTTAGCCTTGTGTTATATTGTCTAATACTTGTCATTTCAACAACATACACTCTGTTCTATTGTCTATTATTTTGCTATTTGAATGGACAGGTTTAGCTTATTAGTAGCGTATTGTCTCTCACGTTATGATCGTGAACGAGATAAGAGTTATGTGGACCGAATAAGAATAGCTTTTTTTGCCTTGTCGAAACTTGACATAACATCTTTCACTCCAACATGGTCTTTTCACTCTAACATGCTGACAGCTTCATACTGGATGACATACTGTATGTATCTATGACTTCATTCAAGACATTATTGCCTACAGCGAGTTTTATATAGGATCTTCATCACGCCATGCACATCACACAACATTATATATCCATAATTCCCTATACACTGTGTAAAGTATGTGGACCGCCCTTCAAATTAATGGATGAGGCTATTTCAGCCACACCCGTTTCTGACAGGTGTAGAAAATGTTGGTGAAAATCTTAACACTACAGCATACAATGACATTCTAGATGATTCTGTGCTTCCAACTTTGTGGCAACAGTGTGGGGAAGGCCCTTTCCTGTTTCAGCATGACAATACCCCTGTGCACAAAGCGAGGTCCATACAGAAATGGTTTGTCGAGATCGGTGTGGAAGAACTTGACTGGCCTACAAAGAGCCCTGACCTCAAACCCATCGAATCCCTTCGGGATGAATTGGAGCGCCGACTGCGAGCCAGGCCTAATCGCCCAACATCAGTGTACGACTTCACTAATGCTCTTGTGGTTGAATGGAAGCAAGACCCTGCAGCAATGTTCCAACATCGTGTGGAAAGCCTTGCCAGAAGAGTGGAGGCTGTTATAGCAGCAAAGGGGTGACCAACTCCATATTAATGCCCATGATTTTGGAATGAGATGTTCGACAAGAAGGTGTCCACATACTTTTGGCGGTGTAGTGTATTTATGTATTACAGCATAGATAGAATGTATATTATAGAACATATTTATGTTTAAATACATGATACAAAAAGTAATAATATCCAATATAAGAAGGGAAAAAAACTTCATATAAATTGGGAAAAAGCTGGACCAGTACAAAATAAAGTTTCCAAAAACACTATACATAATAAGTAAAGTGCTTCATTTTTCTTAATATCTGCGTGCATGGTTGGAAAAGCAAGCAGCCTAAAAACAGTTAGAAGGCGCTATAGCAAGCATAACTAGATTACTGCAGTTAGTCAGAGCTTATATCAACTGGGATGAGTGTACTTACTGTACAGTATGCATATGTATGCAAATATTAATTTATTAAGTATGTACGTATATTCCATAATACAAAAGCTACTATATATTTATATGCACAATGTATTTGTTACAAGGTACTCATTTGGTTCTAAATGTGAAATTAGTGGGGCAGCTATCTATGCATGCCAGCTTGGAATACTGAAAATTATTTTTCAAAAATATTCCTGACTGTTCCAGGGAAAGCTTTTAAAAGTCCCCGAAAAACCTATACCCCGAAAACGTAGACCTGAATAATACTGTATATCCTGCTTATCGAATGACGCAACACAGTCAAACACACCACAATATCAATCTGGCCACCAAGCCACCAACACACTAAGCGGAGAAGAATCCCTCCCCGTCCTTGTCCCTTACCCAACCTCTTCCAGAAGAAGAGGCTTGTGCTTTACAATGTAGCTCCAAAGGTCTGCAATGCCAGAATCCCTGTTAGAACGATGGTAGTCCCGCGGCAAGTGGAGGTCAGCTGTTAGGATGGGGAGGCCAGAGCGCCTGCCTTGCTGACAGGAACCAGGTCTGGGGAGGGAGCAAGGGCTTGGTGGAGTGGTTGGGGGAGGGGGGGGGGCTTAGGGCAGGGAAGAATTGGGGCCAAACAGGCTCCCGGAGAGTCATGTTTCTCACCTGTATTCCCCGAAAGTACAGTCATCCTCTTTCATGGGCTGGAACTCTGGGTCTGTGTGCGCGTCCTCCTTTTCTTTCACTGGGGGAAGAGATTCATCAAATGGGTCTTTTTACTTACGGCCTAAGATGGGTGATGGATATGAAGGCGAATGCGTAGGTGTGTGCTGTGTGTGTATGCATGCGTGTTTGTGTGTCAACCAAAAGTACCCACCTGGGTATTTTCCTCCCTTGTTTCTCTGTATGAAGCAGATGATGAGGAGAACGAGGATGAGGAGAGCGATGGCACACATCAGGCAGATGAACCAGCCCTGAGTAGCAATGTCCACCTGTCGGGCTGCCATAGCTGGTCAGGCAGAGAGGGAAGGAAGAGACAGAAAACTGTTCATGACTGGCCTGTTGCTTTAATTGAGAAAGGAAATATAAGTAACGCTTAGTTCCTGTACTGGAGTACAATGAAAATCTAATGCACAATAAAGTTTTGTTAACTTCTAAGTGTTTTAGACATCTTCTATTGTAATCAAGGCTACTAAAGGGGATACGAACCAACAAGTTGTGGAGGAGACATAAGTGCATGATAGTATGAAAGTAGGTTTCCAAAGAGCCCTTTGTAAGTATTTTATTGTTTGGAAATTGTTACATAGTGTTACTGCAAAAGACAATTGGTGTGTTAGTGATGTGATGTTAAACATCTCGTCTCGCGGAAGCTACAGGCACATGAATGCAGAGCGTATTGAAGACGGCTAACAGCTCGACTTCTACAGTGCATGACGCAAACAACATTCGCGTCCCCACACCACACACAGTACACACACATTACAAACAAAACCAAATGTTAACCACAGCGGGAGAGAGAATTAGGTGTATTATTAGACAGTTACACATCAGTCTTCTATATCATGTGAATGGTATCCATCATCTATATGAGAATGTTCTTACTGTGCGTCTCTCCAGAAACAAGATGTGTTCCTAACTTCAACACAAATATGCGAACAGGACAACATCATGCAGGTCAGGAAAGTACCAAGTCTACATCTCTACTGAACATGCCTACAGTACGTTTCCATAAGAAAAACTTCAACAACAGATATAGGGATTGTATACCACAGGCACCGGACAGGTTTCTTGAGTAGTGAAGAATAACAAAGCTTCTGCATACACACACGTTTCTCAATCTCTACAACACAACACAGGGCAAGGCAAAGCGAGGCCGGGCGCCAACCGCGTGCTGCCTCACCTGGAATCATCACCAAAAGCTCTTCTGATTGGTGGAGCACCGCTTGGCCGTTGTGACCCTTGGCGACCACGCGCACCCTATAGGACAGGCCCTCCTTTAAGCCCTTCAGCACATAGGCCCGAGAGCCATTTACATACTCTTTCTGCCACTCCTCTTCACCTAGAGAGTTGCAGGACGAAAGATGTACGGCGCACATATTAGGACATCCATCGCAGCCAGTCGAGAAGTGTTCATGTCCTAATACGTACGCCGTACACTGATAAGTTGGAATGGGCTATTGGTGTTCATGCAGAGATGGTTTTTACTTGTGTATCTATTGAAACGCTATAGGCAGAGGTGGGGTAATATATATAGCATCACATATGGTATCTATATTAGATATTACTACATCTGTACATTTGCGTTATGTTATTTCATCGAGTTCTACGAATGAAGTATGGTGATTACAAACATTTGTGGGATGCGTCTCAGTGAACTGGGGTTACGAGACTAAATACTACAGCGTGACTCTTGAATAGGAGACTGAAAAGCGTCTGAAACTACATTATTGGGATTGAATTGATAGGAATGACGCATCATGGTAATTCACTTCCTGATTATTTTCAAGGTATAGGTGTGAGAGAGCCATACTACACACACTGTGTGTTTTTAACCCCTCACTGCTGGTCAATAAAAGTCCAATCGACATTGAACGTGAAATATTATTTGAGACTGTCTATGCTGCTTTTGACTATGAACCATTTGAATAGGTTTGTGCCAACTGTTTAAAGGCAATTTTCTGTATTCTGGCCAATCACACGGAGGATATTTGTATTATCCAATCACAGATATCAGTTTTTGCTCATATCTGGGCACGAGGCAAAGTAACAGCAGCCAGCCTCATAACTGCCAAGTTTTTAATACACCTGCAACAGTCAGTCATTGAGTAGGAGTCTCTTGCCACCTATAATGTTGAAGTATACGTGATAGAGGAATATGTCTTACTGTTATCGTTCTCTACTATATATTCTACGTAAACATTTTTTTCCGCTCCCCAGTATTCCCAACTGATCAGCGTTCCGTCCTCTCCCACGGAAGAGCTAACGTTCCCGAATGCCGGAGCCGCTGGATGCACTGAGCACAAGAGAAGAAGACAGCAATGAAGCTAAATTCAGCTTCAATAAAATGAGGAGTCTAATTCACCTTCAGATGGTGCGTCTATCTATGCACTCACCTATTGCGCAATATTAGCTTGTGATTCAACATTTACATCCGTCTACATCACAACATAGTCTACAGATCCAAATCAAAGCGAGACGGGCTTCGATCACTCTAAAGTCGATCAATAACCTTACAGTTCCTCTGTTGTTCATGAGCCTTTCGATCAAATTAATACGCTAGAGCCTAAACATTTGTAATACACATTCTATAATACAATGGATGATAACATCAAATCCTTGTGAACCGTCAATCAGAAGAGAAGCAACAATATCACGTACTACAGCATGACTGGGAATGTGACAAGGTCTATAGCAGCTGTACCCTTGTGGAATGGGAGGTGTGTCGGAGGAGACCGTGCTACGGGAGGTGAGGGTTGGGCGTTCCCTGGAACAACATGGAGAGGAATAAGAAACATCACACAACACCACAGGCGAAGACACACAACAGACACACCAGCGGCAGAGGTAGACGACACAAACCACAGGCAAAGATCGGCAGTGAGGTTACACAGGTCCATTGGCATGCAGCGGAAGTGCAAACAGACAATCAGCATGTTTGTGGGGGGGGGGGGGGGGATCAGTTTGAGCAAGGTTCAAACACACACAATATCATGCATTGGAGAGGCAGCACCAGCCGGACATAGAAATAGACATAGAAATAGACATAGATCAGCAGTTGCAGGGGGAGAGCTAAAGTCTCCATAACGCAGTTGGAAACTAAGACTCTCGAGGTGTCTTGAGTCTGTTGTATGGCAAAAGGTGTTGCAGCAGCCAAAGATGCATCACGTCACATTTGAACGTCTTTATCCAGCTACGGTGAGCTCCAAAAAGTATTGGGACAGTGACACATTTTTGGTTGTTTTGTCTTGTTAAAAAGAAAAATGCGATTTTTTTTTAACCTCTTGGCAATAAGGAAGTGATCCCAAAAGCTCAAGAGAAGTTTCACGTGTTTATTAGCAAGGATGCCGTCAGCTGAGTGCGTACATTTAGAAAGCTCACAATCTTATACTCTTATCCCTCTTGTTAGTCAACACCCTCTTGGTAGGTGTCACCCACCCATCTATACATTTTATGACCCCAGTGAGTTTCCCATATCTCCCATGTGGAATGTCCATGGTCCTCCTTCACAGAGATGCTTTGTTAATAAAGGCTCAGATCAGTGTGAGGAGCATCTGTAGGAGGGGTGTGCACTTTGACAACCACACCGACTGAGGGCTGATGCATTAGGACTTTTGAGAGGGAAAAGGGACACAAAAAAGGGGAGAAAGCGGATATAGAGGTCGATGATCTGACCCCTGAAGTCCCTGGATGTGTCCGTGAGTGAGTCTCAGAGAAGTCCAAATGAACATGCTTTAATATCAGTATAGAAGGTGCACAAGGGCAGAGAATGAGCCAACTGTGTTTAACAAAGTACAACTGGAACACAATCCACTATTGTTATTACAACTGCTACACTGAGGTAATATCATGCTTTGGTACGATTCTGTACACCTTTTCACAAGCTAACCGCTAAAATGATTTTGTACATCCACAAACATTCACAAAATCGACCAACAGTACAAAACAGAGTACCATGCTTTATAAACAATTATAAACTGGGTGGTTCGAGCCCCAAGTGCTGATTGGCTGAAAGCCGTACACAACGGGTATGACAGAACATTTTTACTCTTCAAATGACGTTGGTAACTAGTTTATAATAGCAATAAGGAACCTTGGGGTTTGTATATGGCCAATATTGTCAGGTTTTGGCCAGGACTGTTCAGGTTTTGTTCACTAGATGTCCCCCTTGCACCTTTTTTGTACCTTTTGTTTTTCTTGCCCTAATTATTGTTTGCACCTGTAAGTCATTCCCTTGTTAGTATTTAAACCCTGTGTGTTCCTCAGTTCCTTGCTCAGTGTTTGTATGTTAGCACCCAGCCCCAGCTTTTCTGATCATTTTTCTCTTGTTGGATTTTCCAGAGGTTCTCTGGTTTTGTTCTCGTGTATTTTTGGATTGGTCTTTTGAGGTTTGTTTTTTCCCTTGCTGTTTTTACCACTTTGTGGATTTTCTTTGTATTTTGGAAGATATCTATTTTTTATTAAACCACCATCTCTAGTACTGCTGTGTCTGCCTCATCTTCTGGGTTCTGCCCATTATTAGTGACTGTTTCTCGCACCGGGTCCTGACAAATATACCACGGCTAAAGGCTGTATCCATGGACTCCGCATTGTGTCATGCGTAAGAAGAGCCCGTAGATGTATTGGCCATATACCCCCCCCCCCCCCCCCCCAGGCCTTATTGCTTAAGTATAAAACACAAAAACACAATCTAGATGTTTGGGGGATGACATTCCTGAGTTGACTTGAAGCATTCAAAATGGTTGACAGGTAATCCTCATATGAATGGGGTATGCATCGATAGAAACTGACTACAGATCAGGTTGTTTTCTGCTTGTGACCATCATCAACACGTTAACACTTACCTTCATCCATGATAGTGGCGGCTTCCTCTGTAACGACAGGCCCTGCTCCCTGGCCTGTTTTGGCATTGAAATAAAACTTGTAACGCGTGCTGTACTTGAGGTTAAAGAGAGTGACGGTGGTCTCGTTGGCTGGCAGGGCCAGCTCCTCCACCGGACCCAGCACGTTGGAGATATTGACTGGAAGAGTGGAAGAGGATGTGGCAGGGGTGTAGCAAGATGAGTGGAAGGGGGAAAAGTTGTAGTAAGAAGGGGCAGGTAGATGGATGGATGGGTGGAGGGAGGGATGGAAAGGTGAAAGAGGGGGCAAGGGCAGAGGTGTAGCAAGATAACACGGGTGGAAAGGTGGGGGGATGGAGAGGTGGATGGAAGTGACATCAGATTATCCATCAAAGCTATGGAGTGGTTCTCACTGTTCGATGATGTCGTTTCTAGCTATCACAGGCTAGACCCCTTGGTACATACACCTCGCAATAATACGGAATACATATGGCGCTAACAAGACATGTAAAGGAGGGCATACTGTGAACAGCAGACAGGACGACAAGCTACAAATAGAAAAGGTACTCCCTGGCTAAGATACTGCTAACCAGTAAAGGTGCTCCCTCCGTCGAAGCTCTGGCAGAACCTCTAGCTCTTGATGCCTACTATTTGATGGCTGACCTAACCCTCCCTCCGTCGAAGCTCTGGCAGAACCTCTTGATGCCTACTATTTGATGGCTGACCTAGCCCTCCTACAGCCAAAACATAAGTATAAGCTATGGAAGCTCACCTGTCTGATATTTCAGGGTGTAGCCGGTGAGGCGTCCGTTGCGGTCGTAGGGAGGGCCCCACTCCAGAGTGAGAGAGTCCAGGCTAGGCTTGGTGATCCTCAGGAAAGATGGCCGCCCAGGGACTGTAGAGCATGACAGGCGCACAGTAAACGACAGCACGTTGTTTGGCAGACACACAGTGAACAACAGCACGTTTATTGTCTGCAAATGGCAATTCGTATGCAGCATAAAAGCATAAAAACAGACCCGTATAACCTTAGGTGAATTGGCCTTGACATGATACTCTCGATACAAACAGAATAGAATGTTGGCTCCTCCTACCTCCCTCAGGGGTCTCGAACTGCTGGTTGGAGCTGGCGGGGCCCTCCCCCTTGCCGTTGAAGACCCTGACGTTGAACAGGTAGAGGCTGTAGGGCTGCAGGCCGGGAAGCATGCCATGACTCTTGTTCCCACTGAAGGTCAGGACCTGCTGCTCCACATGGTGTGGGTTGTGTTTGTGGAGGCTCCGCTCGCGCCAGTAGTACACCTGGTAGGACACAAAACGACATGCTTTCAACGGGGGATGATACAGAGCTGTGTGTGTGTGTGTGTGTGTGTGTGTGTGTGTGTGTGTGTGTGTGTGTGTGTGTGTGTGTGTGTGTGTGTGTGTGTGTGTGTGTGTGTGTGTGTGTGTACCTTGTATCCCTTAAGACGTCCCCGTACTGTCTTAGGTGGGACAGGCTCCCAGTGCACCTCAGCCAGACTGCTGTTCAACACTAGAACCTGGACATTGTCTGGTGCCTGCATCGGCACTGTGGAAGCAGAGGTTAGAGGGAGTGGAACACAGTTTAGAGGGAGCAGGACACAATGTAGAGGCTTCATTCAACCCACTGGTCTAGTTACAGTAACTCGTCACAGTACAGGTTAAAGGGAGAGATACTTGTAGTCATGTAGTCTCTTTCGACAACTTTTAGTCTGGCAAGTCACGCAAACACATACTGTATGGGTCGGTTGTCAAGACCAAGATCAAGCCTAGCCCTGGACTAAAAATCAATTGCAATAAAAAAAATCCATTTAGCATGCTTTTAGTCCAGGACTATCCTAGGCTTAATCTGTGTTCAAGAAACTGCCCCATAGTGTCTCCCTAAAAGGCAAAGTTGAGTTGTGTGTTCCTCACAGTCCTCCCCGGAGTGTCCGGTGACCACAGCTGGCTCAGGTCCAATCCCGTAGTCGTTGATGGCTTGAACCTGGACCTCGTAGGGTGTGAAGGTGGGCGTGCCAGAGACCATGAACTTGGAGACGTTAGCCACGGTCACTGACGTCCACTCCTTGTCCACGTCCTTCTGTCTCCACATCACCTTGTACTGCAGGCCTGGTCCGTTGGCCTGGTGACCTGACATTGGCTGCAGATATGATGAGAGAAAGTTTAACCGCATTGTAATTACTGGATCCTAAGGTAATTCATTAGTTTGGCTAAGAGTACATCAGGCACCATCACCCTTACACATACAATGATGCTTACCTTCCATGAGATCACAAGGTTGTCGTGTTCCGTTCCAAAGCCATCAACTCCACTGGGGTTCTCATCAGGAGCTAAATGGGACAAACAAATTCCAATGAAACAAAATGCCAAAATCAACAGCATGCACAAATCGACATACTGTAAGTCAACACATTACGCAATCAACCACATTAAGCAAGTAAATCCTACAGTCTGTACCTGAAGGGTTGGTCTTGTACATGCGGGAGGGCAATGAGGGGTTGGAGAAGCCCACGGCATTGAGGGCCAGGACTCGGAAGGCGTAGTGGACATAAGGAGACAGCTTAAGGTGGGCCGTGGTCTTAGAGCCCGGAACTAGGGTCAGGTTGTGCCAGTGGCCATGGTGGTGGAGAGAGTCTGCGTATTGGATCAGAAACACTGGGGGGGGGGGGTGGGGGGGTAGAAAAGTGGTGAGCGATTGCAGAGAACGCAAGCCATGTTTTTTATTTTACACTCCAAACATTAGATTGTAATTGGAATGTATTAGCTAACTCCCGTCTATGGAGAGTTAACAATCAAATGCAAATAGGCCTTAGCTCTCTGAGCGCACTCATATATTGGATAATTAACAAGAACATCCTGGAAGATACTATCCCCAAACCTGCACATTTTTAAAACCCATGAAATCCATTGTTGAAGACATATGACATGGGTAGTGTGGTGCAAACATAACTAGCAAGTGCTCTGAGTGGTGCTAACCTCATTAAACACATACTGAGTTTAACTAGCTACAGTACACTCTCAGGATAAGAACGATACAGTCAGCTTCGAGCTTCTGAGAGCTTCTGAGAGTAGGCCAGTAAGGTCATTAACAGACACACACGCACACATACTGTAAATAGGGCTGTTGTGTTCGTCTCCGGGTATCCAGGTGAGCTGGACACTCCTGGGCTTCTGGTCTGTCAGCTCCAGGTCAGTAGGAGGGTCTGGTTGTTCTGGAGAAGAAACACACAAGACATGAGGAGATAAATCAACTGGGTTTAGAACAGTGCATTGGAGTAGCACTTTAACGACACGACAGCAACGCCACGACTCAATGTTGAGGATAACGAAGAAGCAGCATGCGCTCTCGAGCTGGATGGAGATGACGCATTTTCAGAAGGTCCCCGCTGTGTGACGGGATGGAGAGGGAGATAAATGATCTTAGCATTCAAAGGCACTAATTACTTCACACGCACAACCTAGAAGTTTGAATTGTACTACGTCGGTCATGTATCTACTCAACACATGCAAAACAGCATGAGCGTTCGACATATAGCGGGGGAACGAAAAAATCTGCAAACCGCAGACAGTAAGACTGAAATCCAAAAGGCCATAAAACACGGTGGTTTAAAATCAAAATGATAGTCCCTCCGGTCCGCCCATCGGTCCAGGGGCTGGTGATATTACAAACAAACAGAATAGATGATCACATCTGCGAGCAGCAGAGCATGCTTGAGTTTGCAGACCAGACTGACAGATCCCACCACACACACAAGCGTGGAAGCATCGCTTAAGCACCCGCTTGTGTGTGATGCTGGTTTACCGTAGACTATAGCTGGAGTAGGAGCTGCCTCTGCCAGGTAGGAGGGCAGGTAGGAGTGAAGTAGGGGTTCAGCGGTTAGTGGTACAATAAGACAGACCACCTTCTCTCTCTCACTGGGTATTATTACACATTTACGACAGAATAATGTTATTTTCCCCCAACAACACTAACCCATACTCTTAACAGAAATGCTGTTATACTTCAAGGAAGGTAAAAACCCAGTTACACTTGTACTTGAAGGATTCACAAAAGCATGTGGAGATTGTTCGTATGAGAGAGTGAACATACCGACAACGGTGAGCTCAGCGCTAGCAGAGTCCTGGTCCAGAGTGGTGGTCATGATGCAGGTGTAAGTTCCTGCATCATCCTCTGTCACGTCGGTTATGGTCAGGCTGTCAGAGTCCACCAGAAACCTGGGAAGACATAGTCAATGTCAGTCAGTTTAAAGTCTCCTCTTGTGTCCTCTTATGTTAGTGTACAACCCTTTTGTTTGGGTTGATTTGTGTGTTTTGTGTATGAAGTCAGGAAGATTAGCCTTGATGGAATAACGGATAACCTAAAATACTGTCACAAGAGGAGACATACTATAAAGCTCGGATTGACCGTTGTAGATATAATTGCATGGTGCTCTATGTTGGAAAATGTGTGTTTGACGACCATTGACCTCTCGTCGTCGGGTAGTTCTCCGTTGTCTTTGACCCAGGTCATGGTAGGGATGAGGGAGGGGTCGTGTTTTACTTTACACTCAAACACCACGTTCATGTTGCTCTGCACCACCTTGTACTCCGGCTGCTTCAGGATACGCGTGGGCTCTGAGGGGAGAGGGGGTCAGGAAACTCAGTAAAGGAGAGCAGAGTAAGTTGAGTCAAAGGGGTAAGTTGAGCCTCCCTTGTTTCTAGGAAACTATAAACCAAAATTAATCATTTGACAAAATAGTTAGGAAGAGGTCATCATTTCATGGAGTGTCAACCAAGAAACCACATGGAAAAAGTGGTAAGCAAGTTAAGTCCAAAAAAAACGGATTTTCACCAAGTCAAATGAATTTATTGTGTTCAGGTTTCATTATGCTTGTATTTGAACCAACGTAGATATTCAAGATTGTTCTATACATCAGTTGGGGTCTCTATAAGCTTCAATACGAGGTCCTAAACCGAGCATGTAAGTGCATCCTTGTAACTGTGTGGGCTAATATGTTTGCTTTGGGGTAAGTTAAACCAATATGCTTAAAATTATTAAAAGACAAAAAAGTGATTGTGATTGTGTTGAATTGTGTTTGGGTAATAAAGAACGACATTGTTTTAAAAAGATAGTGGTAATATTTCATTCAGTGCAGACATTTGTAGGTGTCTTAACTTACACTGTCCCGCGGCTCAATTTACCCCATACTCGGGTTAAGTTGTACGAAGAGAACACTTTTTTTAGACAAATGTTTACATGAATTCTAATTATTTCCAGGGAAACACAACATCCTAAAATACATGTAGGTAACCTATGTTAGAAAGAATACTACATTTCCCTTGACGGAGTAATACTGAATGTAAAACAGGGCTCAGGTTACCCCACTCTCCTCTAAAGGATGAACCCAAGCTTGTTCAGCTGTTATACATTCTGTATTGTAACCGTCCTTCAGAAATGATGCCAGGTAGAGTAAGCAGGATGTGACAAATATTTTCAGCAACTCTTGGAAGTTGGTTTCAAAAAAGCTAAATAACAAAAAGGCATAAAACAGGGTGTATTGTGGTAATCCTAGGCTCTCACCTTTGACCTCAAGATAGACGTGGTTCTCAGAGATGCCCAGAGAGTTCCTGGCCACACAAGTGTACTTCCCACTGTTGACGGCCTGGGCCACATGTATCTCCAGAGTCCCGTTCTCATGCAGCACGTAGGGGTCCCCGTCCAGGGTGCTGGACCTGCTGTCCTTAAACCTGACAGGGGATAAGGGAACCACCGGCTATGAGCTACTAAGCCGGGAACATTTTGACTGCGTCACATATTCTCCACAACTTCTCCCACCCCTCTCCTCCTCATCATGGATTTTAACAATAGTGGAAACTTTGAGAGAAGGGTGGAAAATCTGGACGTGGTCTTCTAAGAATGCAATGGGTCATGAACTCACCATGTTATTTTGGGGATGGGCGAGCCGAAGGAGGAACAGTCCAGTAAGGCGTGGGTGTTCCTGATCACCTGGTAGACCTTGTTAGCTGGAGTCAGGACTCTGGGTGTTTCAGCTATAGAGACAACAACGATGATATACTTAAATTCCTCATGATAAACCATGTGACAACAAGAGTGAGTGCTAAGTTCATGCGGTGTAGATCACGTCAGGATGCAATCCGAAGCAGAGACAGAAAAGGCTGAGTTCTAAATTCAAGTATGTGCTGACTCACAGAGAACGTTGACGAAGGCATTGGACAGCAGATATCCATATTCATTGGAGGCGTTGCACTGGTAGACTGCACTGGATCCAGTCTGGACTTCCTCGAAGATGATGGTGTCACCCTCCACCTTCCTACTAGGGTCCTTAGGTGAATCTATCAAAGGATCAAAACAAGTGTCAAAAGTGTCATCATAAACCTATAAAAATGATTCACTTAAACCTTGTCTAAACCTCACATTGGCACATACAATGACTTCATTGCAAGTATTTGGGGAAATATACTTTAGTGTGTGTGCACAGTGAGTACACTGTACGAGACATAGGCAATGCCACTCAATCAATCAATCAATACTGAGTACTCACTTTCTATGGGGATTCCGTTCATGGCCCAGGTGATGGTGGGTTTGGGGGTACCACTGGCCCTGCAGATCATATTACCCCTCTCCCTGGGAGCCAGCACCAGGTTTCTGGGGGTACTGATCCAGTACGGGGCCGCTGGGAGGGGAACACAAGGCAAGCCGATGGTTGGGTTATTGATTACCTCGCATCACAAAAGGGTCAGCAACAACGGCACAGTGAACAATATCAAAAGGCAGGCAACCAGTTAATGACTGAACCCCCTGCTCCAGATAACACCATTTAAAAATCTATACGGGAGATAGATAGACAGCATAGAAGCCCAGAAGGCACATAGAACAAGTCAGCCGTGTGTTCCCGACCGATTTCAGCCCTGCTCATCACTGACCATTGTTTTGTGGTGCTATTGAACAGCATAGTGAAAAGCAGACAGGAAAAGTAGGACGACCGCAAGTCAGAAGAGCAGCGGGTTGAATTCTAACCCATGACCACTCTGCTATAGGCTACATGTGTGCCAGCCAGTCAGTGGCACTAACTGCTAAGTCACATGACAGACCTTTGACGGTGACGCGGATGGTGTGGTGTACGGAGGCCAGGCGGTTGCGGGCGGTGCAGCGGTACTCTCCGGCGTCCGCCTCAGACACGTCAACGATACGCAGTGTCTTCTGGAAGTGCAGGAAGGAGGTCCGCTTGGCAGGGAACTCCCCGCTCACCTTACTCCATGACACCTCTGGAGTGGGTCTGGAGGGAGGGTAGGAGGGAGGGGGAGGAGAAAGAGAGATAGGGAACACATTAGAAGTTTCCAGTGAACCCCCCCCCTCCTTCTGCTTTCAGAACAGCCTCAATATCTCGGGGCATGGACTCTATGAAGACATGGATGTCGATTAAGGCAGCCCCCCGCACCTCTCTGATTCAGAGGGGTTGGGTTAAATGCGGAAGACATTTCAGTTGAATGCTTTCAGTTGTACAACTGACTAGGTATCTCCCTTTCCCTTTTTACAAGGTGTCGAAAGCGTTCCACAGGGATGCTGGGCCATGTTGACTCCAATGCTTCCCACAGTTGTGTCAAGTTGGCTGGATGTCCTTTGGGTGGTAGACCATTCCTGATACACACGGGAAACTGAAAAACCCAGCAGCGTTGCAGTTCTTGACACAAACCGGTGCGCCTGGCACCTACAGCAATACCCCGTTCAAAGGCATATAAATCTTTTGTCTTGCCCATTTACCCTCTGAATGGCACACATACACAATCCATGTCTCAATTGTCTTGACGCTTAAAGATCCTTCTTTAACCTGTCTCCTCCCCTTCATCAACACTGATTGAAGTGGATTTAACAAGTGACATCATTAAGGGATCATAGCTTTTACCTGGATTCACCAGGTCAGTCTATGTCATGGAAAGAGCATAATGTTTTGCACAGTCAGTGTATAAGCACACATACAAAATGGTATAATGCATTAATAATAGAGGTATATTAAAAACATAATACAGGTAAAACAAATGGACATTTTCTCATTGACACTGTGTCCTTACAGTCCCTCAGCGATACACTCCAGCTCCAGGACCTGTCCTCTCAGCACCATCTTGGAGCTGCTGGAGCCAGACGGAATCAGGAAGGTGGGTCTCCTCTCCTCCGCCGAGCCATCTGCAGTCACAGGGGACGGGTCAGAGACACAGTTAGTCACAACAAGACTTCTACTGTTCTATCTATTCTATTTCTATGGCTCTTCTACCACAGTCAGCGCTGAGCCACTGTGGAGGACCAGGTCAGGGCTCACACACTCAAACCCAGCAATTGACTTTCAAAGGTGATTCCTGTTTGAGCAGAGTTTTTAGTGAACCTGATCTCCGCAAGCATATAGGAAAATGGCCTTTAATTAAAAGTCTATCGCTGTGTGAAGGTGCTAAATCTGTATTGGATTGAATCCTCGCCTTCATCACTTACTGTGAAGGTGCTCTTTGGTCGAGGGGTACTAAGAGGCGGTATACATTTGTAGAACATGTATTTTCCTATCCAGCTATAACAGTAAACTACTTTCTAGTAGTGTAAGATAAGGATAACAAATACTTTGAGGACAATCAAAAGGATTATTGGTGGTTATGATTTCACGAGTTCAACAAATGGCGCTTGTGATTGTGGCAACGATGATACATGTAGACATTAATTGAGGCACATGAAAGCATTACTTCGAGAATCGACTCCCTCCGATTGGCTTTGATGTAGCCTCCTGACAAAATGACTGACTATATCTATACACACGACATGTATCTTCAGGGTACCAGACAGACAGACACACAGGAAGTGATGCTTTTACAAACAATGAGAAATGAACTGATAGGAGATGAAAGAGTGTTTTAAAAGTGGATTGGGAGGAAAGAATTAGGTTGGCTGGTGTGAAAATAATCGAATAACAAACTGGGGTGTTGGTAGTGGTTGGAACATTCACAGTTTGGAAGCTGTCAATCTACTTTGCTCTAATTCAATATATTACTATAATAGAGAGAAAGTGTAAAGTAGTCTACTGAATAAAATATATAATGCTATTTGTCCATTTACAAGATACACTATGTGACCAAAAGTGTGTGGACACCTGCTCGTTGAACATCTCATTCCAAAATCATGGGCATTAATATGGAGTTGGTCCCCCCCTTTGTTGTTAAACAGTCTCCACTCTTCTGGGAAGGCTTTCCACTAGATGCTGGAACATTGCTGCGGGGACTTGCTTCCATTCAGCCACAATTAACAGAAACAGCCTTCCCCAAACTGTTGCCACAAAGTTGAAAGCACAGAATCGTCTAGAATGTCATTGTATGCTGTAGCGTTAAGATTTTCCTTCACTGGAAATAAGGGGCCTAACCCGAACCATGAAAAACAGCCCCAGACCTATTCCTCCTCCACCAAACTTTACAGTTGGCACTATGCATTGGGGCAGGTAGCGTTCTCCTGGCATCCGCCAAACCCAGATTCGTCTGTCGGACTACCAGACGGTGAAGTGTGATTCATCCTTTCAGAGAACGTTTCCACTGCTCCAGACTCCAGAGCATTGCGCATGGCTATCCTAGGCTTGTGTGCCATGGAAACCCATTTCATGAGGCTCACGACGAACAGATCTTGTGCTGCCGTTGCTTCCAGAGGCAGTTTGGAACTCGGTAGTGAGAATTGCAACCGAGGACAGAAGATTATTACACGCTACGTGCTTCAGCACTAGGTGGTCCCATTCTGTGAACTCGTGTGGCCTACCACTTCGCAGCTGAGCTGTTGTCGCTCCTAGATGTTTCCACTTGACAATAACAGCACTTACAGTTGACCGGGGCAGCTCTAGCAGGGCAGAATTCTGACGAACTGACTTGTCGGAAAGGTCCAATAACGGTGCCACGTTGAAAGTCACTGAGCATTTCAGTACGGGCCATTCTACTGTCAATGTTTCTCTATGGAGATTGCATGGCGGTGTGCTCGATTTTATACACCTGTCAGCAACGGGTGTGGCTGAAACAGCCGAATTCACTCATTTGAAGGGATGTCCACATACTTTTGGCCATGTTGTGTATGAGGATGGCAAAGGCAGAACCATCATGCAATGGTTCAGCATTTGAAATGATGTTAATAAATAGTTGCTGTCGAAAAGAATGTAGTCTCTCACAAAATGTTATTTCATTGGACAAGTCAGGATCAGAAGTTGGGAGCCGTTTAAGGGTTGAATGTTAGTGGTTTGAGTTCTAGTGTTGGTTTACTACTACGGGAAAGGGTATCACTAGGGTAAAGGGTTAATGCTAGTTATGTGTTTGATTGCTAATATTGGTTGCCAACCAACGTAGGGAGAAATCACTAGGGAAACGGTTAAGGGGTTACTGTAACGTTAGAGGTTGGTATCTAGTTGGTTGATTACTACGGGAGGAGGATGACCACTAGGGGGTACCAAAACTCACCACTAAGAAAATCAGTTTCATTGTATAAAGCAGCAACAGTCTCATTGATTGCATCCACTGTAACACAACAGGAAATAATCAAACATGCCACATGTTGAAATCGAGTGATAGTAAACAAGCAGTAAAGGGATTGGGCAAAATTAACATAAATGCTTGATTCTAAAATCAAACCGTGTGAACGGAACAAAATACTGGATACTGATCATACATTAAAAAAGCCTACAGTTGAAGTCGGAAGTTTACATACACGAGTTATTAAAACTCGTTTTTCAAACACTCCACAAATTTCTTGTCAACAAACTATAGTTTTGGCAAGTCGGTTAGGACATCTACTTTGTGCATGACACAAGAAATGTATCCAACAATTGTTCACAGACAGATTATTTCACTTATAATTCACTGTATCACAATTCCAGTGGGTCAGAAGTTTACATACACTAAGTTGACTGTGCCTTTAAACAGCTTGGAAAATTCCAGAAAATTATGTCATGGCTTTAGAAGCTTCTGATAGGCTAATTGACATCATTTGAGTCAATTGGATGTGTACCTGTGGGTGTATTTCAAGGCCTACCTTCAAACTCAGTGCCTCTTTGCTTGACATCATGGGAAAATCAAAAGAAATCAGCCAAGACCTCAGAAAAAAAATTGTACACTGGTTCATCCTTGGGAGCAATTTCCAAGCGCCTGAAGGTACCACGTTAATCTGTACAAACAATAGTATGCAAGTATAAACACCATGGGACCACGCAGCCGTCATACCGCTCAGGAAGGAGACGCGTTCTGTCTCCTAGAGATGAACGTACTTTGGTGCGAAAAGTGCAAATCAATCCCAGAACAACAGCAAAGGACCTTGTGAAGATGCTGGAGGAAAGAGGTACAAAAGTATCTATATCCACAGCAAAACGAGTCCTATATCGACATAACCTGAAAGGCTGCTCAGCAAGGAAGAAGCCACTGCTCCAAAACCGCCATAAAAAAGCCAGACTACGGTTTGCAACTGCACATGGGGACAAAGATCGTACTTTTTGGAAAAATGTCCTCTGGTCTGATGAAACAAAAATAGAACTGTTTGGCCATAATGACCATCTTTATGCTTGGGGGAAAAAGGGGGAAAAGGGTGAGGCTTGCAAGCCAAAGAACACCATCCCAACCATGAAGCACGGGGTGGCAGCATCATGTTGTGGGGTGCTTTGCTGCAGGAGGGACTGGTGCACTTCACAAAATAGATGGCATCATGAGGTAGGAAAATTATGTGGATATATTGAAGCAACATCTCAAGACATCAGTCAGGAAGTTAAAGCTTGGTCGCAAATGGGTCTTCCAAATGGACAATGACTTCAACCATACTTCCAAAGTTGTGGCAAAATGGCTTAAGGACAACAAAGTCAAGGTATTGGAGTGGCCATCACAAAGCCCTGACCTCAATACTATAGAACATTTGTGGGCAGAACTGAAAAAGCGTGTGCGAGCAAGGAGGCCTACAAACCTGACTCAGTTACACCAGCTCTGTCAGGAGGAATGGGACCCAACCCAGCTCTGTCAGGAGAAATTCACCCAACTTATTGTGGGAAGCTTGTGGAAGGCTACCTGAAACATTGGACCCAAGTTAAACAATTTAAAGGCAATGCTACCAAATACGAATTGAGTGTATGTAAACTTCTGACCCACTGGGAATGTGATGAAAGAAATAAAAGCTGAAATAAATCATTCTCTCTACTATTATTCTGACATTTCACATTCTTAAAATAAAGTGGTGATCCTAACTGACCTAAGACAGGGAATTTTTACTAGGATTAAATGTCAGGAATTGTGAAAAACTGAGTTTAAATGTATTTGGCTAAGGTGTATGTAAACTTCCGACTTCAACTGTAGATATTGGTCATCAAACCTCGTCTGTGAATCTGTACGGTCTGGACAATTTGGCATCATGGCAATCAGTCAGTGGTAAACGCTAGACTGTATGAGAAGGCCTTTTGTTGTTGAGAGTGTACACTATACAGAGCAGTCATGAAAGCAGAGGCTTTACAGAATCAGTTAACTTGATGGTGGGGCTACATTGCACGTAATGCAGAGAATAACCTATAAGGTATTTTACAATGTGTCTTTTCATCATAATGACTACTGGACTACTCCTGGCGACGCTGAGGTTGCGATCAGAGATAGGAAACACACTTTCCCTCCTACCCAAACTGACACACACATTCAACGCGCAAGCCCGTTCACACCCACACGCAGGAACACACATGCTCGCATTCACTCGTGCACACATGGGCACACGCACGCACTTACGGTTGAGCACTGTGACGGTGATGGGTTGTTTCTGCTGGATGGTCTGTGTGTGAGGGAAGCGGGCGTAACAGATGTAGTCGTTCCTCGAGTCCTCCGTCAGGACGTTGGAGAAGTGCAGGTCTCCGTTCAACGCCTGGGACACACGGCTGCTCTGAGGCAGCCTCTGGAAGTCTAAGGGAGGAGAGGAGAGTGGTGTTTCAGTCGAAAGGGAAAGGGGAGAGACATGGTTAAGGCCTGGGATATCCTAATGATCCGAGTCGGTCTCTGGGAGACTTTAGGAAATATCTCATTTAATTTCATCAATTACAAGCAAAGAACCCAGAAAGAAACAGGACAGACGATCTAAGGATTTCCCCATTCGGAAACTCTGGTGTTTGCATTTCTCCTTCTCTATGTACAGTATGACGCTAACAGGCCTAGACATAACAAATAGCATGCGACTTACTGATGTCCATCCAGAAGATGATGGGTGGGGGCAGGCCGGCAGGGGGCCGGCACTGTAGCACCAGAGACACGCCCTCCTGAACGATGATCGGCTCGTTTCTTTCCTTCGACCACAAGGGGGACCCTGAAGAGGTGGAGAGGAACACACCTCATAAGTTAGATAGCGCAAATACACACGAGGAAATCATGGTATACTGTACCAGTATGTGGTTTCTACAGTCATCGGATGTCACCAAAAGGTCTGAGAGAACAAGGGGACATGGAAGTAGTGAGTTCCAGCTACGTGGAAGGAATGAGTTCTAGCTACGTGGAAGGAATGAGTTCAAGCTACGTGGAAGGAATGAGTTCTAGCTACATGGAAGGAATGAGTTCGAGCTACATGGAAGGAATGAGTTCAAGCTACATGGAAGGAATGAGTTCTAGCTACATGGAAGGAATGAGTTCTAGCTACATGGAAGGAATGAGTTCTAGCTACATGGAAGGAATGAGTTCAAGCTACATGGAAGGAATGAGTTCTAGCTACATGGAAGGAATGAGTTTAAGCTACTAAATCGCATCAACCTAAAGGTTAAATAGGTGTATCCAGGTAACAATTATTATCATGCTGTCTTTCCACAAGTAACCTTTACCTGCCATGAAGAGAGCATTGATGATGGAAAATACATCTTATTCGTTTCAAGAAAAGAGAGAAAGAGACAGATTGAATGGTCACAAATCAGAGACACGTCAGAGATGAGCTCAGTGGAGAATAGAGTGAGACAGACATGAGGTGATATGAGATGACTGAGAGGTGAGATATCGGAGAGACAGAATGGTGAGAGGCCCAGCCAGAGAAAGAGAGCGGGAGAGAGAGGGAGAAAATGAGAGAGGGAGAGAGGGAGACAGAGAGAGCGAGAAAGACAGAAAATGACAGCGAAAAGGTGAACGCGATAACACATCTTAGAGATGCTTACTGGACTGTCTGATGACGATATTGTTTGATACTGCAGTCCCATGTTCGTTCCTGGCCGTACACTGGTACACCCCCTCATATGACTCAACCTTCTCTCCACTGATGTCCACCACCAGGGTGCCAGAGTGGGGTCGCATTGTGACCTTGGGGTCCTGGTCAATGTCAAAGTGGGTCCCGTTCCTGGTCCACGAAAAGCTGTAAGTGGATTGATGTCAATGTTAGTGAACATCTAAATCACTTTAACTCTCATTGTAGCACAGAGTATTTTATATAGCTAATAAATTGGCTAATCAATATATCTGTTCGGGATTTAGCCAACTACTTTGCCATTTGACCCAAGTGCGAGCGGAATAACAATTGGCTTTGTGTGTGTGTGCGTGTGTGTGCACGTGTACATGCGTATGTGTGTGTGTGTGTGTGTACCTGGGATGCGGCTTCCCCTTGGCATCACAGTGGATGACGATGTTCTCCCGAGGGTCGATGATGTAATCCTTGGGAGACTGGTGGGTAATGGTTGGTGGCTGCGGCACTACGGCAAGCACAGAGGGACACAGTCATACCAATCCCTGCCCTTTCTGCATAACTAAGTTTTCAACTGTTATTGATCAAGCACACAGCGAGCAGGGCTGGACCGGCTCACTGCACTCAAATTGAATCGGGCTAAATTGCCGACCATAACATTAAGCTCAAATAACCAGTTGAATGACGGGAACATCAAAGCATGCAGTGGACTGAAGTACAGTCCTGGATATTCTGCTTCATAATCATCTTTCTTGAAATGTATTTCTCTCCAAAGGAACAGAAGACGGATTTACTATTTAAAATAACTGATAGGAGGAATCATGCCTTATGTGTTCTACGGGACATGACGTTTTCCCACTGAATCACAGCAAAACCACACCACACAAAAGAAGCATACAAATCAACAACAAGAGCACTGCATGCAAGTCAGGCCGATGCTCAAATCCACACGGATAAGCGCAAAACCAACAGCGACAATACATGAAATCCCCAAAATCACAACGCAAAGTGCTCAAGTCACAGTCTCTGTGGTCACACTGAATTGACACAGGCATGGTGACAGGGGAACTTAACTTACATCCTTCCAGAACTTTAGCTTTTCCCCCCAAGAATCCGCATACATTTTTTTGACATAATAAAGAGAGCCAGACATTAGTGTTGAAAAAAGAACCTCCTCTGTTTACTCCCCTTCAGAACATGGTGGACAGAAGAAGAGTTAGTTACCTTTTCCAGGCATTAGATAGCTTCCGACACGGTCAATGATTCCAAACATTACTCACACAACATACAGTAGTTATAGTTCCACATTATGACTTTGGGGTGGGTATGGGTCTCTGAGCACTTAAAAAAACGACAAGAAAACCTACTCTTCTTACTCAGCGAAGGTATACAAATGCAATGAGGCAACAAGGTATGTGTTCATTACGAAAACCTAAGTAGCCACATTTACAAAAGCCTTGGATCAATAAAGAATATTATTCTCTCTTACTGACTCATCTTACAGACTCTGTACGCATATCAATACAACTTTGACTTTGAGAAGCAGCGAGGAAGAGTGAGGCCAAAGGAGAGAGAAAGAGAGAGAGAGAGAGAGACAGAGAGAGAGAGACTATGATGTGTTAAGTTCTTACGGTCTAGTGGGAGCCAACAGTTACAAAGAGATGACTCTTTCGAGGTTATTACAACCTCTACCAGACTCCACAGTGCTTGAATGTTCTTGACTGTGATGTGTTAATAGTTCTTACGATCTAGCGGGACCTCCAGAGCGTTGCCGAGGTTACCCAGGAACAGCATCAGGAACACTGTTGCTCTCGCCCTCGTCCTCTCCATGATTGGTTGTCTGACGCAAAGGTCCTCCCCCAGACAGAGATAAGTCCCGCCTCTCCCCTCAATCAGAACGCCTCGGCCACGTGCACATACACAACTAGAGAGAGAGAGAGAGAGACATAGAGAGACATAAAGAGAGAGTGGCAGAATGGGAGAGAGGGAATGGCAGAGGGAGAGAGAGAGAATGGCAGAGAGAGAGAGCGACAGAGAGAGAGACAGAGATAAACAGAGAAAGACAGAGACCGAGAGAGACAGAGAGGGAGAGAGAGAGAGACAGAGAGGCAGAGAGAGAGACAGAGAGACAGAGAAAGAGACAGAGAGAGGGGCAGAGAGACAGAGAGAAACAGAGAAAGACAGAGAGACACAGAGAGAGAGGGAGAGAGAGAGACAGAATGAGAGAGAGAGACACAGAGACACAGAGAGCGAGAGAGGCAGAGAGGCAGAGAGACAGAGAGAGAAATGGATGGATACAAAAATAGAAGGGGAGAGGGAACATACAGAAACATACATTATTGCGATGAAAACCAAATCCAGTATGCATGGTTGTAAAACAATCATGAATATGAGACTGACACACTTCAGAATTACAGTTATATCAATATGTGAATGAGAAAGTCACAATTCACTCTAGAGAGACATATATAGATGGCTGTTGCTGTGACTGTGGATCGATGGCCCTTGCCATGCAGATGGTGAGGGACTTGGCTGGGAGGCTGGGAGCTATCGTTTTGATCTAGATGTGTGTGTGTGTGTGTGTGTGTGTGTGTGTGTGTGTGTGTGTGTGTGTGTGTGTGTATGTGTGTGTGTGTGTGTGTGTGTGTGTGTGTGTGTGTGTGTGTGTGTGTGTGTGTGTGTGTGTGTGTGTGTGTGTGTGTGTGTGTGTGTGTGTGTGTGTGTGTGTGTGTGTGTGTGTGTGTGTGTGTCGTTGTGATGTAGTGCACTGGAATAGGGAGCGACATGGCCCATATGGCTTCATTTAGCTCAGATAGTCACTGCAATGACGACAGTACCATTAGGCACCTGCCATATCGATTATATCAACCATCACCCCCAGACGACATCCTGCCAGTGGACAGACACTCTCTGCTCTCCTCTTTTCTCACTTTCTGTCTATCTATCTGTCTATCTGACTGACTGAAATTAAGTCACTCACAGACCACCGGCAGCCGCTGGTCTCAATTCACCCCCGCCACCCTTGGTCTGCGGTTGTCAGGCCGGTTGGACATACCGGCAAATTCTCTAAAACGAAATTGGAGGCAGCTTATGGTAGAGGAATTAACATTCAATAGTCTGGCAACAGCTCTGGTGGACATTCCTGCAGTCAACATGTCAATTGCACGCTTCCTCAAAACTTGGAGACATTTGTGGCATTGTGTTGTGTGACAAAACGGCACCTTCTAGATTGACCTTTTATCGTTCCCAGCACAAGGTGCACCTGTGTAATGATCATGCTGTTTAATCAGCTTCTTGATATGCCACACCTATTAGGTGTATGAATTATCTTGGCAAATGATACATTCTCACTACCAGGGATGTAAACAAATTTGTGCACAACATTTTAGTAAAATAAACTTTTTGTGCATATGGACAATTTCAGCTCATTAGCCTATCAGTATTTATGCTGCAGTAGTTTATGTGTCGGGGGGCTAGGGTCAGTCTGTTATATATGGAGTATTTCTCCTGTCTTATCCGGTGTCCTGTGTGAATTTAAGTATGCTCTCTCTAATTCTCTCTTTCTTTCTTTCTCTCTCTCGGAGAACCTGAGCCCTAGGACCATGCCTCAGGACTACCTGGCATGATGACTCCTTGTTGTCCCCAGTCCACCTGGCCGTGCTGCTGCTAGAGTTTCAACTGTTCTGCCTGCGGCTATGGAACCCTGACCTGTTCACTGTGATTACTATTATTTGACCATGCTGGTCATTTATGAACATTATAACAGAACATGGCCAAGATGTTCAAATCTCCACCCGGCACAGAAGAGGACTGGCCACCCTGAATAAAATATGCCTGAATAAAATAATTAGATTGTGTCTTTAAGTACACTTTAAGTACAAATCACATGTGTCAGTATGAAGGGGTTTGGCTGTTGCCAGGCAGCACACTATCCACCCGGGGGGGGGGGGGGGGAGAGAGAGAGAGAGAGAGAGAGGGAGAGGGAGAGAGAGAGAGAGAGAGAGAGAGAGAGAGAGAGAGAGAGAGAGAGAGAGAGAGAGAGAGAGAGAGAGAGACAGACTGAGACTGAGACTGAGACTGAGACTGAGACTGAATTGCCAAAGCAAAAAGGGAACAATTGCAAAGATGACTCCGTATAGGAGAATAGGCTTAACAGTTGTCAGTCCCTGGACTGACAATCAAGGATTCTTCTAAATACCAGCCTCTTTCTCTTTCGTAAGCTTGGTAGAGTTATTCACTCACTAGTGCTTTATTTAAAGAGAGTATCCTTGCATCTTACATAAATCAACAGTTGCAACAGTATCCCGAATCATAAAATAGTCTCGATACACTTGGTACGCATGCACACCCTACTCTCAAACAGTAGAAATACTACACAGCTCTAAGGAGGAGAGTGAGACATTTTTGTGAATCAGAAATTGGAGTATGACCTGTTTTTCTCCTGCTGCCTGCCTTCTTGCCATCCTCCTCCTAAGGCGCCCCAGTGTGTGTCCCACTAAAGCTATAAAAATGGCACAGCTATTTCCTCAGCCTAGGCACTATAAAGAAGACTGCTCTGCTCTGTTATCTCAGCCTGTGATATTTGAATTGGGATTTTATAGGTGTGTTACTCAATAAAGGAATAATATAGTCCAATTAAACCAGCCCTGTTTCCGTCTGTCTTCATCTCCATCTTCCTGCCCCCATGGCCGTAGGGTGAGTCAGGGGCCAGGACTGGGGGAGTCTGGGAGTGAGGCCTCTGGGGGCTCAGCCTCAGACGGATTATACCCTTTTTCACACAATTGCTCCGATATTTTCATTTCACATGGTCCTTTCCAGCACGGTTCCAGCAACTATGGCGGATGCTTAACCAGGCCAGGCCTGTAGGCTACAGCTCGGCTTGCCTTTGCTTGACTCAGTAGTGGGAAATAGAATCAACCCGTACTGCTCCTCAGGCAGCTGATGTATTGGTTGGTCTGGAGTGATCAATTCAGGGCTAGTCTCAGCCCCCAGCAGCCCTGAGCGAATGGCTGGAGCCTGATAGAGTAACGGCGTAGCTAGCGGGAGGAAGATGAAGGAAGGGGTAGAGGAGGGTTAATGTCTTCTACGTGGCCCTGGCCGCTGCTCCCCAGGGGGAACCCTGTGTTAGTCGCCTAAGGCAGACAATCACGGGGCTGTGTACACCGGCCGACACAACAAGATCCATGGGAGCAAATTCATCAAGCTCATTTGCAATTGCTAGGGCCATGAGGCTAGGAGCCCTGGACCTGAGCCTGAGAGGGGAGTCTGTAGCAGAAACACAGTGTCACGTTCCGACCTTTATTTCCTTTCTTTTGTCTTTATTTAGTATGGTCAGGGCGTGAGTTGGGGTGGGCAGTCTATGTGTGGTTTTCTATGTTGGGGTTTTGTGTTCGGCCTGGTATGATTCTCAATCAGAGGCAGCTGTCAATCGTTGTCCCTGATTGAGAATCACACTTAGGTAGCCTGGGTTTCACTTTTGGTTGGTGGGTGTTTGTTTCCGGTGTCAGTGTTTGTCGCCACACGGTACTGTTTCGTTTGATCATCGTTTATTGTTTTTGTTCCTGTGTTCAGTTTTTTGGATTTATATTAAAGACACGAACACTTACCACGCTGCGCTTTGGTCCGATCCTTCTACCACCACAGACGATCGTTACACACAGCCTTGATATCAAGCTACAAAGTGTATATATGCTCAGTCTCAAATTCATTGTAGTAAAGTGCTGAATGCTCCTAATAAAGTTCATAATGAAAGAGACTGGACAATATACCAGATCATTTACTGTAAAATACATTGTATCGTACGGTCGTACGCTAAGTCAATTCACACCGGCCATAAGGTATTGTCAGCACCATCTTTATACCGAGATAACTGAAGATACGTTACAAACGCCACACTTTATTTATTTGAAGCCGTGAAAAGTAGCATGGACTGGCTGATTTATAGTATCGAGTGAAAAAAGACCAGGAGGACCGAATATGGCAGGCCTGGACGAGGGAGAGAATAAATGTGTTAATTATAATTGGATGTGGAATCCCAAAGCCCCCTGGATTCTTATCTGAGAGGGAGCCATTGCTCTGAGCCAACGCTCCGTACAGAATTAATATCCCAAATTAATGAGGTGTAACAACTCTCCTCCAGCTGGTCAGTGGAGAGGGAGAGAAAAAGAGAAAGGAGGAGGAGAAAGAGAGAGGGGGAGTGTGTGTGTGTGTGTGGGGGGGGGGGTAATAATCCCTAGGAGAAGTGTTGCAGTGTGACAGTCTGGGTCCACTGGGCCCCATACCCCCCCCCCCCCCCCCACACCCACAGTACGACCACTGGCAGGAGAAGTAGAGGACCAACCATGGGACTACGGACCTACTCATCTCCTGAAAAGCAGAGTGCTTAAAACAAGCAGGCAAAGCACAACTTGTCTTCTCTCTGCTACCTGGGAATTGAAATGTGAAAATGCCACGTAGAGGGGGGGCGATGTTGACAATTTCCTCCTGAGACGAGTCCTTTCGGATACACTTCCTCAACACTCTGTCTCCAAGAGGTCTAAACGAGGAACGAGACATCAAATATTTTCTAGAAAATGTGTTCTGCTCACAGGGGGATGCTTTTTTCCATTTTCCCTATATAATATTCCATACAAAATGATTGATGCTTTGTTTTTACATATACAGTGTGTCTACTGTGCAATATTTATTGTGATCTTAATGCAATATAGGTATTCAATTGACAGGATGTATTCAATTGACCGGATGTACATGCCTCTAGAGGTTAGAGGCCTCTAGAGGTCTAGAAGTCGGTGTGTTATACAGTGGTGTAGGACCTGACGAAGATTCAACTCGGATCGAAACGTTACCTTTATTGTGCGTCTGATTAAATCCCAATGAGAGCATACCAGAGCTGCGGTCAATCCTTTTTGTCCCTTTCCACTCATCTCCGCCAGATCTCCTCCACACCACAACCAACCGGGGTCCAGAAACACCATCCCTACTATACATCTAAAGCCTAAGAACAGACCTAAAGGATTGAGCAATGAGGACGGAGATACTGTATGGTTGGTCACAGACGTGTTTTTATTTTAATTTTTTATACACGCCGTATTGGGAGGGAAAAAAGAATCAACGCTCACGACCGACTCCGCTGCCACTGCCGTGTGCCCCTCACACAAACACACCTAGAAACACCCACATGACACACGTACCACCCGCGTCTAACAAACACGACACTAGCCACCACCCTTAATGCCAAATGATGATGCCTTGACATTGCTCTTGTTCCACCCTAACGCCAAGTGCTGACACAACCAGGGACGCCACAGTCTATAAAGCTCAGATGGCAGCAGACTGCTGAGGCAACGGAACAGTGAGTAAAACCTAGTTGTTGTCTAGAGCTGATAATGGCCCCCTGTAAACGCAATATACTAATACAGCATCAACTGTCCTGTCTGCTATAAGCAGTGTTAAGAGATGCTCTTGACAGGGTGACACGAGGAGACCGTAGACTAAAGCTGGTGAAAGTATCAATATATACTTATATATTATTCGAAGTATAATTCAACTAAAGCAGGACATTGAAGTTGAATTAGACTTCTCCATCTGCTTTCTAATGAGAGAAGGGGACTACGGGCTTCCATTAGTAAAACGAATGACTAGTACTAATTACTAATAGTAACCCTAAAAGACATCGTAACACTAGCAGCAACTAGTAACACTATAAACACTATAGTAACACTACTAGTAACTAGTGATTGAGTGGTTTCTAATGTGAGTGGAAACTATACCATTACTACAACTAACTGAACAGGTTGTTAAGTAACTACCGACAACACTACAGGCATTGAGTGGTCTGTTATTTCAACTTAAATCATTACTGTCAACTAGCTGAGTGGCCAACAGCAATTGCTGTCCAGTTCACCATTCATTCATTTACCCAGATCTCTCTTTCTTCTTTCTTGTATTCGGTTCCTTATTCCAGGGAAACACTCGGCCCTTGTGTTCAATGCTGCATTGAGCTGTCTGGGCACGCACGCACGCACACACGCACGCACGCACACAGGCACACACACACTGAGATGGCCTCTTCAATTAGCCCATTGTCCTTTTCCCAGGGAGAGCCACTTCACAGTCCCCAAACTAATTGGTTTTGTGCACATGTCAGAGGGTGTTAGTGTGTGTGTGTGTTTTGTCAGAGGCTCAACACCACCACAGCACATGGAGCAGTACACACTGCCGGTGGAAGGTGAGGGTCAGACCTGGTACATAGCCCTCCGTTACACAGACCTGGTACATAGCCCTCCGTTGCAAAAAGACAGCTCGGTGGACACGGGACAGTTCACACAACAGACGGAGCCGACCATGAGCCGACAGGGGAACGGGATGTTACCAGGCTACCCTCTGAATGTAATGCAGTGAGAGAGAGAGAGAGAGAGAGAGAGAGAGAGAGAGAGAGAGAGAGAGAGAGAGAGAGAGAGAGAGAGAGAGAGAGAGAGAGAGAGAGAGAGAGAGAGAGAGAGAGAGAGAGAGAGAGAGAGAGAGAGAGAGAGAGAGATGAACCTGGAGAAAATAACAAAGCCATCACTTACAGAGAGATGAACCTGGAGAAGAGTCCCCTAAGCAAGCTGGTCCTAGGGCTCTGTTCACAAATACAAACACACCCCACAGAGCCCCAGGACAACAGCACAATTAGACCCAACCAAATCATGAGAAAACAAAAAGATAATTACTTGACACATTGGAAAGAATTAACAAAACAACAGAGCAAACTAGAATGCTATTTGGCCCTAAACAGAGAGTACACAGTGGCAGAATACCTGACCACTGTGACTGACCCAAACTTAAGGAAAGCTTTGACTATGTACAGACTCAGTGAGCATAGCCTTGCTATTGAGAAAGGCCGCCGTAGGCAGACATGGCTCTCAAGAGAAGACAGGCTATGTGCACACTGCCCACAAAATGAGGTGGAAACTGAGCTGCACTTCCTAACCTCCTGCCCAATGTATGACCATATTAGAGAGACATATTTCCCTCAGATTACACAGATCCACAAAGAATTTGAAAACAAATCCAATTTTGATAAACTCCCATATCTACTGGGAGAAATTCCACAGTGTGCCATCACAGCAGCAAGATTTGTGACCTGTTGCCACAAGAAAAGGGCAACCAGTGAAGAACAAACACCATTGTAAATACAACCCATATTTATGCTTATTTATTTTAACTTGTGTGCTTTAACCATTTGTACATTGTTACAACACTGTATATATATAATATAACATTTATAATGTCTTTATTGTTTTGAAACTTCTGTATGTGTAATGTTTACTGTTAATTTGTATTGTTTATTTCACTTTTGTATAATATCTACCTCACTTGCTTTGGCAATGTTAACACATGTTTCCCATGCCAATAAAGCCCCTTGAATTGAATTGAATTGAATTGAGAGAGAGAGAGAGAGAGAGAGAGAGAGAGAGAGAGAGAGAGAGAGAGAGAGAGAGAGAGAGAGAGAGAGAGAGAGAGAGAGAGAGAGAGAGAGAGAGAGAGAGAGAGAGAGAGAGAGAGAGAGAGAGAGAGAGAGAGAGAGGGGTGTAGAAGGAGCGAGAGAGAGAGAGAGAGACAGAGAGACAGAGAGAGAGAGAGAGGGGTGTAGAAAGAGAGAGAGAGAGACAGAGAGAGAGAGGGGTGTAGAAAGAGAGAGAGAGAGAGAGAGAGAGAGAGAGAGAGAGAGAGAGAGAGAGAGAGAGAGAGGGGTGTAGAAAGAGAGAGAGAGAGAGAGAGACAGAGAGAAAGAGAGGGGTGTAGAAAGAGAGAGACAGAGAGAGAGAGGGGTGTAGAAAGAGAGAGAGAGAGAGACAGAGAGAGAGAGAGAGAGAGAGAGAGAGAGAGAGAGAGAGAGAGAGAGAGGGGTGTAGAAAGAGAGAGAGAGAGAGAGAGGGAGAGAGAGAGAGAGAGGGGTGTAGAAAGAGAGAGAGAGAGAGACAGAGAGAGAGAGAGAGAGAGAGGGGTGTAGAAAGAGAGAGAAAGAGAGACAGAGAGTGCACAGGGAAACGCTCGATTAAACTTGACTTAACGTTACAATTTATATGCTAAGCATGAGATGATTCGGCATTGTGTCCCAGACAATATGATGCATTCACAAGAACAGTCCAATAATCATCACCCTACCAACAGTAACTTACTGTACTAGGTGCTGTGGCTCATAAGGAAACAAAGAGAAATTCTGCAAAACGGTCCTAATTAACTCCAATAATCAGCACTTGTGACAGCTCATGCAATCAGGTTTGTGAGCCTCTGTTTGGCAGTAAAAACACCACAAGGTTTCCCGTACTTCCGTGACAGAATGAGGGAGCATCAAAATGATGACCACGTCTCCCCAGTCACAGAATGCAATCAGGGTCGTGATGAGAGAGAGGAAGTAGGACATGGCCTAGAATATATTTCTGACATTCGTATTACAGGATTATACATCATGTGTACGACTGCGTCGACAGACATACACTACCGTTCAAAAGTTTGGGGTCACTTAGAAATGTTTTTTGAAAGGAAAAACAATTTTTTCCCCCCTTGAAATTACATCAAATTGATCGGAAATACAGTGTAGACATTGTTAATGTTGTAAATGACTATTGTAGCTGGAAACGGCAGATTTTTTATGGAATATCTCCATAGGCGTATAGAGGCCCATTATCAGCAACCGTCACTCCAGTGTTCCAATGGCACGTTGTGTTAGCTAATCCAAGTTCATCATTTTAAAAGGCTAATTGATCATGAGAAAACCCTTTTGCAATTATGTTAGCACAGCTGAAAACTGTTGTTCTGATTAAAGAAGCAATAAAACTGGCCTTCTTTAGACTAGTTGAGTATCTGGAGCATCAGCATTTGTGGGTTCGATTACAGGCTCAGAATGGCCAAGAAACAAAGACCTTTCTTCTGAAACTCGTCAGTCTATTCTTGTTCTCAGAAATGAAGGCTATTCCATGCGAGAAATTGCCAAGAAACTGAAGATCTCATTCAACGCTGTATACTACTGCCTTCATAGAACAGCGCAAACTGGCTCTAACCAGAATAGAAAGAGGAGTGGGAGACCCCGGTGCACAACAGCTAGAGGACAAGTACATTAGAGTGTCTAGTTTGAGAAACAGATGCCTCACAAGTCCTCAACTGGCAGCTACATAAAATAGTACCCGCAAAACACCAGTCTCAATGTCTTCCCAGGATGCTGGCCTTCTAGGCAGAGTTCCTCTGTCCAGCGTCTGTGTTATTTTGCCCATCTTAACCTTTTCTTTTTATTGGCCAGTCTGAGATAGGGCTTTTTTCTTTGCAACTCTGCCTAGAAGGCCAGCATCCCGGAGTCGCCTCTTCACTGTTGACGTTGGGACTGGTGTTTTGCGGGTACTATTTGAACCCCGGACAGAAATCTTGTTAACGGGTATGCTAGAAAACACAAGAAAGCGAGAGAGCTCAACATTACATTTAAACTACTCAATCAGTGTGAGGAGTGAAGTATCTGATGGGCATTGACTAGAGCAGTAAAGTCAGATATAGTCAGGATTGCTGAGAGGTGAGAGTCAGTAAGAGATGATTTTCAAACAGCTCTTTCTTGTTAGGGGCAAAGTATTGCTGCAGAGTCAATTAAACATTCTTTAATGATTTCACCCTCAGCGAATGGCTTGCTATGTTTAGCAATTTTGTGGAACAGTACATAGCTAGCTCTCGCAATTCCGTCGTTTGCTGAATGCAATTTTGTGAAAAGTCCTTGCTGCTTTTGCAACTGAGAAAGCAACTCTTTCAATGCACTTGCCCTCTGCTCAGAAGACATATTCCTATATTTCTCTGCATGCTTCGTCTGGAAGTGTCGGGACAAGTTGTATTCTTTCTAGACAGCGATGCTCTCTTTGCACACTAAGCACAGAGCTTTCCCTGATACCTCAATAAAGAAATATTTCGATGTCCGCTCTTGCTGGAACACCCTACATTCATTGTCTACTGTTCTCTTTTTTGAAATCCTTGGGAAAAGAAATGTGCCGCAATTTCTAGCTAGCTACTATTTGTAACTGTGACGTGTGTGTCAGCCTGTAAGTCACTGTCTGTCCTCGTGCAGTTGTTATTCATACGTGCCTTCAAAATAAATGTCCCACAAGCGGTGGGAGTTAAATCATTACATAAAGGCGAGTATTCATTGGGCTTTTAATTTGAATAACGCTTTCAAAACTTTACGATCGCATTTATGTGAGCATAAAGAATTGATGCTCTACTCAGCGGCTCGCTTGCTGGCTGGCTAGCTTCTCTCGCTGAGGTCTGCTTGGGATGTGATCTCATGTCATTTAAAGGAAAAACCCACTTCCACAGACGAAAGTGAAGAGTCGATCTACTCCTCTCTGAGCGAGCCAATATTCATCTTACTGTCTCATTAGGTGATCTATGGAGGTCTGAGAGAGGAGGAGGGGGCTTGTCTAGACTTGTGAGCCTGACCACGCTGGGAGACGCATCCACAAACCACTTGTTGTGAGAATAGTGCTGTTGTCCACTAATAACTCATTGGTCAACCATGGGTTATCACCGAGTAGTAGTGGCCCGATAACCACCGAGACAAGTGTCTGGACCAGAGAACAACAACCACAGTTAAATCGCTACTTACCCTATTCCTTCTTTCAATAATTTCCTTGGTTTATTTCCAAGCCCCAGTGGTTGTGAAGCATTTGGCATCTGGTTTATAGCAGCAACTAGCTGGCCTATGTGATATATTTGTCAGAATTCTGAGAAGGTGTTTTGATGATTATTAGCCAGAGAGAGAGAGAGAGAGAGAGAGAGAGAGAGAGAGAGAGAGAGAGAGAGAGAGAGAGAGAGAGAGAGAGTGGAGACTCTCTCTCACGGGCCCCTTATCTGTGGAAACAGCATCCCAATGGAAATTTCACGGACCCGGTATCAGCATATGTTACTTATAATCCTCCTCATTAGGTTTTATAATAGGGGGGGGGGGGGTTATGCAAATAAGTCCTGTTGTCAAGGGAGGCCCACAGTGGACACAGAGCCCAAAACAAGCGGACCCTTTCAAATCTATGACTACAGGGCTGAACAATAAAACACATCTTTATTCAGTTACCAACAACAACACACATGTTATTGGTATCCTCTCATTTCCACTTGCTGTTCTAGAAGGATATGTACACCGATATAGCCAATCCTGCAGTCTGGCACCACTACCTAGCCTAGTCAAAAGTCGTGAGCAGAATCCTTTCTGAATGCTTTACAAGCAATTCTTTTTCCCACTTTACATTTGTCAATAATGCATTACCTACACAGGCTAGTAAGGCCATTAGTGTATAGGGCGCCACAAGGTGAGTTCTATAGATTGCATTACCACCTCTAGTTAGAGCAGGTTAACGGGAGACCAGTGTTAATGTGAACACAGTGTGTCTGTGTCCCACATCGTGTTGTTACCTCCCCTCTATAGAAAACACACATTGGCATTCACTAAGCGTCCCCCCACCTCCCACTACACACACGCGCGCACGCACAAACGCGCGCACACACACACACACATGCTCGAGCACACATACACGCACACACACTCTCTCAGATTCCCCTCCACCCAATGCCAATCAGCAGAGCCACTTTAGTGAGAAGCCTCTTTGTATTCAGATGAGAGATGTGCCGCTCTGGCAGGGCACGCACACACACACGCACACACACACGCACACACACATTACAGAGAGAGGCAATCACTGCCTGTTCAATCTGAATGGAACATGATAGCATTTGCTTTCATCTCATCCTGTCACCATTTCAATAGCTCAATAATGGCATCATCCTGTAGCAGTCAGTCATGTCCTCACATACAAATGACGCTATAACATTCCAGCCACATCTCCGGGAGAGATGGCTATTTTTTCAGGAACAGCAAAAATGAAAACGTGATGAACTCTGTGTTCCTGAACAAGCTATCAATACAATAATCATGAGGAGGCAAATGTTAGCAAATGATCTATTTGATGGCAGGTAATGAAATAGTGGCAACTGCAGATTGCTGCAACAATGAGCCCCTGACTGTAGCCTTTGTACATTAGTCTGACTCCTGCCTCTTGCACAGTATCTCAGTAAGGGAGAATGGAGCGACCCGAGACACTACAGAAAGGCAGTCATTAAAAGCAGATTAAGAATCAGAGGAAGGAGGTTGTGGATCTGAACTTGACCTTCGATATAGGGTCCCCACACTGTAATTACTAGGAGAGGGTCTGCTATCCCTGGCAAGTCAATGAGACTGAACGGAACCCGGATGTGTGCGTGCGTGCGTGCGTGCGTGCGTGCGTGCGTGCGTGCGTGCGTGCGTGCGTGCGAGAGAGAGAGAGAGAGAGAGAGAGAGAGAGAGAGAGAGAGAGAGAGAGAGAGAGAGAGAGAGAGAGAGAGAGAGAGAGAGAGAGAGAGAGAGAGAGAGAGAAAGAGAGAGAGAGAGAGAGAGAGAGAGAGAGAGAGAGAGAGAGAGAGAGAGAGAGAGAGAGAGAGAGAGAGAGAGAGAGAGAGAGAGAGAGAGAGAGTGTGTGTCTGGTCCTGTCTGGTGTGAGAACAATGTTTTATTTAGGATTTGTGTCTAATAAGATCCTGGTGTGTGTGGATCTTAAGCACATTAGGACTGCTGTGAGTGTGGACAGCATGACTGTGTTAAGGGTCAATGCATTCATATGCTGAGCAGTGGCAGAACATTACCATACACAAACACAGGAGGAGAGTAGGGAGGAATGCATATGGACTGGACTATCATCAATTGAATAGTTTGGGAACTTCTTTTGCAGTTCAGAAAAACAAGCCCTTTTACAACCCTACTCTACGATACCCTACTGTCAGTGAGTGAATAGTAAAAAAAAAAAAAAAAAAAACATAGCTTACTCCACAAACAAAATGGCACACAAAAACATCCCAGCTAAGAATAAAGGTTGAGGGAAATGCATTGCAAGTCCTTGAGAAGACTCATACAAACACGTCACTGGTCTTGTCACAGGGCAAGCTAACACCTGGACTTGGGAGGACATTGCGAACGATTACAAAACCTTTGTTTCCTACGCCACATGACACTTGTGACTCTCCAAATATTGCAATGGCAAAGCCGCCTGAAATTGCAACATTTGGAGATTCGCCAAGACACAACGGTTTCTGAATGGCAGCAGGGGAAAGTTCACTCGATGTAGAAGGACTGGGATCCCTCAAGGCTAAAGTCTCTCCCTCAAAAACAACATCTGAGGAGCAGCTAGTGGAAATAGCACTTTCAAAGTGCACTCTGTATCCATGGCAGCCCACTGCTATTCTCAGATCTCCAATACCTACAGAGATCTTTCATCAAACGCAGACGTATGAAAACGGACAGAACCCAAAGCCACAGACAGACAAAGCCTCCATTTCTCAACTCACCGGAAAAGTTGGGAGCAAAGAAAACTGTACACTTGACATCTGTGCTCCCGACGTCTCCCACTAAAACCTCTGCTTCTTCAATAGCGGTGTGATTCAAATCTTACCTCGCTAACTAAGGCGTTCGGGAAACGGCGGCGTCGTATTCTCCGATGGGTGGAAGCCCTCGGAAGGGAGCCAATATGGGGAGTTTGGTTTAAGCCTAGGTTTATGACAGAAGGCTATGGCGAGACAGAGAGGAGGAAGCAGAGGTCCGAGCGGTCTTAGATACACAATGGAAACATTCAATGAGGATGTTATGTATGACAGCAATTCCTATTTTGTCCTGACTATTTTGTCACACTGATTACCTTCCATGATGTTATGCATCATGGTCTTTATAGCAGTTCCTATAATCCCATTTTTTCGTATCCCTATTGTGGTAGTAAATCCGCCGTTTTGTAGGTTGTGGGTGAATTACATTCTTGATGGTTGCTGTGTGCTGCGAGTCAACGGTTAACATACCGTAGCTAGGATCTTCTAGCACAGTCCTGTATCAAAGAGCATTATTTGAACTGCTGCTTTGTAATCTGCTGATGGTCAGCACTGGGTCATTCGGGCCTGTTAACCGGGTTGTTGTGCTGTATTAGTCTAGCACAATCTGCTATCAGCTCCTGGAACATGTTTTGCCTGTGGCTATTCACAATATCACATGTATCAATACAACAAGGGTTCAGTCTGAATATCCAACAGGGCTCTCTTTAGGACAATCCGGCTATCGATCACTACAAGGTACCAGGATATGTTACTATTGCCTGTGGGAAAGTTTGGTGAGAAAATGTGTCTAGTGGCAGGTGGCCGGGGTGGGAGTATAAAAGGGAGGTGGAGATAGACCCGGTGTTGTTGAGTAGGCTTTCCACCTCCACATTCATTGAGCTCCTCCACAATAGGGCCCTCCTACCTCCCCAACTCAGCCCCTTAGCCGTACACTAGCCCCTACACACATACACCCCAACCCACCCTCTCGCCCCCTCCCTGAACCCACAGCTCATACCCAGCTCCCACTTCAAAAAACAGGCTACCACTGGATCCCATCTCACATCCCAGAGCCAGGAAAAGTAATCAAAGGCTCCTCAGAGGGGCTACGGAGCTCTCAAACCCTTCCATTGTTTTCTATAGGCTTCCCTACACCGCTTGGCCCAGGCCAGTGCGTGTGCGTGTGCGTGTGCGCGTGTGCGTGTGTGTGTGCCTGTGTGCGTGTGCCTGTGTGTGTGTGTGTGTGTCTGTGTGTGTGTGTGTGTGTGTGTGTGTGTGTGTGTGTGTGTGTGTGTGTGTGTGTGTGTGTGTGTGTGTGTGTGTGCCTGTGTGTGCCTGTGTGTGTGTGAGTGCGTGCGTGCGTGCGTGCGTGCGTGCGTGTGTGCCTGTGTGTGTGTGTGCCTGTGTGTGTCTGTGTGTGTGTGTGTGTGTGTGTGTGTGTGTGTGTGTGTGTGTGTGTGTGTGTGTGTGTGTGTGTGTGTGTGTGCCTGTCTGTGTGCGTGTGCGTGTGCGTGTGCGCGTGCGCATGCGTGTGTGTGTGTGTGTGTGTGTCTCCAGTCCAGGTCCTGTATGTAACACTGTATGGGGAGTTCCTTTCCTCATTACCCCTAAAACTCTGTCCCACTTGGTCTGCTTTGCGTACCGTCTAGCACAAAGAATTGAGTTGCAGGACCGAGCCGAGACAATAAAACGGAAAGCGGACAGAGGAAAGAAAGAAGACGAAGAGGAAGGGATTCGTTCTAGTGAGTGGGACGTGGGCTAATGAAAGAACCAACACGTGTTTCATACGTCCCACCTTTAGATCGGAGGTTCAGTCTGTGAACACATAAAAATACAGAAATGTGCATTGAACATAGCCTACTGCTGTAAAATACTGTACACAATCGATTCACTTAGATTCAAAAGAGCGTACACATATGTGTCATGGCTCTTCACCTGTGAGCTTTCTTGTGGACGCATACAATTGCACACACCTCATTATGTACACCAGAGATCATCAACTAGACTCAGCCATGGGCTGATTTTTTCTTGAGGTCAGGGGGACCGGAACGTAATTACAAATCATTTGTAGACTGCAAATTGACCGCAGAAAGCCCAAACAGATATAACAATGGACTAAAACATAATCATTTCAAACCTTGCTTACATGTGTATACGAACACATACATGTACGTGTCTATCTCTCTATTATGCTTGGGAATACTTTGGAAAAGTTTTCCACCATTAAAATCACTTGGAGCTGATTTGCTGATATTTTTACAGTCTTTTATGTCCAACAATAAAAAATTAAAAACATTTTTTTTTTTTTTGCTCAGAAAACTTGGTAGGGCCAAATAAAAATCACCCGCAGGCCGTCAGTTCGGGAACCCTGATGTACACAGGAGCTGAGCTCGTTGTGTCTAAAACAAGACAGTGATTATGATTCCATTCATGTATACTGAAGTTCTAATTCCTGACGCGATGTGGAAGGTGGGCTGTCTACTGATTGACAGAGACTACAAAACTGATCATCAGTGTGTGTGTGTGTGTGGATGTCAAATGAATCCACTATCACTTAAAGAACCACCAAACTAGCCAAACTCTCCCCCTCCCTCTCTTTCTTTCCCCGGCTCCATTTAGACAGAGCAGGTGAATACAAAATCATTTCCCCTCCGCTGCTCTCCAAAAGCACCGACCATCCACTCTCAGACAGGGAGGCCACAAACAATGCTCCTTTCAAAGTGTGAGAAAATCGAATAATGCTGTTTCCTGGTGGGAGAATCACTCCGTGTTAACTTCCCCCCCAAAATCCTGTCTAAGAAAAGCTGAGAGGGAAAAAACAAATGGCGTTTTCACACATAGTTTTGAGGTATAGTTCGAATCAGAATTAAACTGTTTTCTTACATTGTATTTTTTGCCATTTGGTCCGGTTGGTTTCACATTGCCAAAAGTCAAATGAACAAAAATTCGTAAACAAAACCACAAGTCATTTGTTTATTGGAAGTCAAGTCATGTGTTAAGTCCATTTATGATCACCATGACACATCACTTGTGTGTCCCAATCTTCACTTTTGCTTTGGTCTTCCAACAACATAGATGAGGAAGCCACGCATAAGCAACTCTAACTGTGAAGTGAATAGACGATATTCAGTAGCCTATATCCCCGGTATAGCCCCCGTCCCCCGTAATATGCATCACATTCAATATGCACCCTCGACAACTTCTGTGATTATTATTATTTGACCATGCTGGTCATTTATGAACATTTGAACATCTTGGCCATGTTCTGTTATAATCTCCACCCGGCACAGCCAGAAGAGGACTGGCCACCCCTCATAGCCTGGTTCCTCTCGAGGTTTCTTCCTAGGGTTTTGGCCTTTCTAGGGAGTTTTTCCTAGCCACCGTGCTTCTACACCTGCATTGTTTGCTGTTTGGGGTTGAAGGCTGGGTTTCTGTACAGCACTTTGAGATATCAGCTGATGTAAGAAGGGCTATATAAATACATTTGATTTGATTTGATTCATAAATGGACTGCTACAGACAAAATGTTTCAGAAATCACAAGCTATGGTGCTGTTTCTTTTCCTATATTTGGTCCGGACTGCGTTGTCACCTGCAGCGGACCGCACCACTGTAAGAATTGAATCGGACCGAGAACACCCTCTTAAAGCGAACCACAGTTCATTGTTTCGTGCACTCCCTAGTGCAGACAGAATGTTCACACCAGTCCAAATGAACCCGACCAAGGGGTTAAACACAATGGGAACCAATAGGACAGTGGCAAAATTACAAAACCCCATCCATTTGGCATTCCGGACAGGTTAAAGCAAATGCTTCAAAAGTATTGATTTCAAATGGTATTTGAACCCAGGTCTGCTAAAAGATGCCTTGCTGGCTGGCTTCTAAAACCAAGGCTTAGAGTGAACATAATGTTTTCCCCCGTGATGTGTTCGACTGAAATGTTCTCTAACGTGTTCTAATAGCCGTAATCAGGGGCTGTTCTGTACTGTTCATGGAGATCTCCTCTGACTCCTACATGTATTAGTGACTGAACGTACAGCCCCCCGTCTCCCTGAATCTGCATCGGACTCGCTCATAAATGCGCCGCTACTCACAGAATGTTTCAGAGATCTCAAGTTACGACGCTGGTTCTGGAATCGGACCGAGCACGTCCTTTTTGAGTGAACCAGCAGTTTGTTGTTTAGCGTGTTCCAGAGTGTGAATGGAGTGTTCACACCACCAATGACCCGAACTAAGGGGGTAAACAGACCAGAGTTCGGAAAAAAACGCACCAAACCAATTTGGTGTGAAAGCCCCCTAAGAAAAAATAGAAACGTAGAAGGTAGAAAATGTGTGTATTACTCATTGTACATGTTTTCAGTAGAACTGTATGACAATTCCATAGAGACATTTGTTATGTTAAATGATTTGAGTTTGGGGTAATCTACCTTTCTGCATACCACCTACTGTATATCCACAGCATTATTAATGATGCAATTTAGAGACTGTAGACAAAACCATTTTACCAAACAGGTAATACATCAGAGAGCAGCGAAGGATACATTAAGTTATTCATATATTTAGTATGGAGCATGGGTCCCAGAGATTTCCCCAGAGATGATACGCCAAGTGAAACCCAAAACGTGAGGAAATGTAGTGTAATGTGAAAATAATCATGTGCGGCCTGGTGCCTCCTAGTTCAAACACCCACTTTCAGCCCTGTCTCAATGAGCTGTGCTTACACTGGCCGGAGCTATCGCAACTCTATTCCACCAGGTTTTCATATGCTAAGTTCAACAAACAGCAACCAAAGACCCAAAGAAAGCAACAATTCCTCAAAGATAGTCCTGAGTAAACTAACTACTACTGTATTTGAATTAGAGGGTTGACAGATAGCTCTTGTGTCCTGAATACTCAGTTGCTCTCTTCTTCCCTCTCTCTTCTCTCTCTCTTCTCTCTCTCTTCTCTCTCTCTTCTCTCCTCTCTCTCTTCCCTCTCTTCTCTCCTCTCTCTCTCCTCTCTTCCCTCTCTTCTCTCTCTCCTCTCCTCTCTCTCTCCTCTCTCTCTTCCCTCTCCTCTCTCTTCTCTCTCTCTTCTCTTCCCTCTCTTCTCTCTCTCCTCTCCTCTCCTCTCTCTCTCCTCTCTCTCTTCCCTCTCCTCTCTCTTCTCTCTCTTTTCCCTCTCTTTTCTCTCTCTTTTCTCTCTCTCCTCTCTTCCCTCTCTTCCCTCTCTTCCCTCTCTTCCCTCTCTTCTCTCCTCTCTCTCTCCTCTCTCTCTCCTCTCTCTCCTCTCATTTTCTATTTTTCTTCTAAAATATAATTTGATGGGAATTGATCTAATGAACTTTTAGAGGCTGAGCAACTCATGATATTTTACGGAGAACAATATAACTGTGAGATAGAAATCTCTCTTCACTAAGCGGATTGGATGTTCTTATTACTTGGCTGTGACCTCATTTCATTACAGAAATACTTTGGAGAAATGAAAGGGAGAATGCTAGTGATTAAAAGAACCCCAGTCTCAGTGATTTAGTAGTGAAAGATGCTTGGGTTGGCAGACCTGTGTTCATAAAGTACCTAAAATAATAGAATATCCTTTATCTGGGCTTGGTTGAGCTTGCCTGGCGCAATCTAACCAATAGGATAGTGGAAAAACTGCAAAAACCATGTCCATTTGGCATTCCAGGCAGGCTAAAGCAAACGCTCCAAAACGATTGGAAATTATTTCAAATAGTATTTGAACCCAGGTCTGCTAAAAGATGCCCTGCTGGCTGGCTTCTAAAACCAAGGCTTAGAGTGAACATAATGTTTTCCCCCGTGATGTGTTCGACTGAAATGTTCTCTAATGTGTTCTAATAGCCGTAATCAGGGGCTGTTCTGTACTGTTCATGGAGATCTCCTCTGACTGCTACATGTATTAGTGACTGAACGCTTCACCTGTTCACCTCTGAGTTGTGTTCATAATGGCACACGATGTAAAGGTTTTGTAACAGAAAACTAAAATGACTTATTGGACAAGAGCAGATAGTTTGTCTATTTGGTGCCTATGACCCAGATTCATGTGCATAAGAACTGAGACATATGGCAGTGGTTCTGAGTGTAACCGATGTGAAATGGCTAGCTAGTTAGCGGTGGTGCGCGCTAATAGCGTTTCAATCGGTGACGTCACTCGCTTTGAGACCTTGAAGTAGTGGTTCCCCTTGCTCCGCAAGGGCCGCGGCTTTTGTGGAGCGATGGGTAACGATGCTTCGTGGGTGACTGTTGTTGATGTGTGCAGAGGGTCTCTGGTTCGCGCCCGGGTCGGGGCGAGGGGACGGACTAAAGTTAAACTGTTACATGAGCACTGTACCTACTTTACTTTATTAAGTAACATTTTTGCAGAAATATCAGCCCACAGAGAGAAGCACGAGATTGAACTTCACTCAACTTTCTAGAGCAGTGGTCACCAAACGGTCGATCGCAATCGACTGGTCGATCTCCAGGACATTCCTAGTCGATCGCCAAACATTTCCGTAAAAAACCCAACGATAAAGCCTTGTGTTCCTATTTTATTTTATTCGTCTCAGGCTGTTGGCGGTAGGTGCACCCGATTCAGCTGCCCCCGAATAGGCCAACTGTTGCCATTTTGAACCATTTCATGTGTCTGAAGGTACAAATTCTGCCTTCCCGGCAGAGAGCAAATCAAGTACACTATACAGTAGGCCTACCGCTGGCCAATCAGATGTCTCAGATTACCATGTCTGAAGTAACGTAGCAGGCATAAAATAAAGCTATAGCAACGTTAATACTGTGAGATATCGAAACATTTAAAACCATGACTAGAGAGACTGTCAACGAATACAGCAAAGCGCTGCTGTTTTAATGAGTGAGTTCATGTTTAAGTTCTTACTCAGCACTGTCAACACTTTGTATTCAACACTTTTATAAACCATAAAATGAGCATTCTTCCTATTTCCACCCAGCGCTACAACAAGCACTGCAGCAGTAATTAATGAGTAGGAAAGTGTATCTATAGGCTTGCGTTGTTGTTATTATTAGCGGCTTGGGTCTTTTTTAATATTGAAGAATATTTCACTTTCTCTGTTCATAGGAGTAACGACATGAATTTTTGCATGAGGCAGAAATAATGCATTGCGACTCGAGTTTCGCAATCAGCTGGAAGACGGTGTCCATTTTTGGTCAGTGTCAGTGGAGGAAAGGGGGAGCAGAGGGATTTTGAGAGACGGAACCTCAGTTTGCTTCTCTTTCCCTCCGCTGAGACTGACCATCAGATGCAGGCACCATCAGCCCAGTAAAATAAAAATAAAAAGTAAATTATAGCTCACTCAGCTGGGCCTCACAAGTAATACAACAACGGATCTATTACCGGTGTGATCATACAGCCTACCTCAAATTGCCTCAAAGAAGGCCCATCATTCTTTTCAAAATTCTTCAAGCTCTGTCAAATTGGTTGTTGATCATGGATAGATTTTCAGGTCTTGCCAAAGATTTGAAAGTAGATTTAAGTCAAAACTATAACTCGCCTCTCAGGAAAACTCACTTTGTTCTTGGTAAGCAACTCCGGCGTAGATTTGACCTCGTGTTTTAGGTTATTGTCCTTCTGAAAGGTGAATTAATCTACCTGTGTCTGGTAAAAAACCGACTGAACAAAGTTTTCCTCTAGGATCTTTCCTGTGCTTAGCTCCATTCTGTTTAATTTTTGTTATGAAAAACTCCCCAGTCCTTAATGATTACAAGCATACTCATAACATGATGCAGCCACCACTATGCTTGAAAATATGGAGAGTGGTACTCAGTAATGTGTTGTATTGGATTTGCCCCAAACATAAAACCTTGTATTCAGGACAAAAAGTAAATTGCTTTGCCACATTTTTAAAATACCAAACTAATAACAGTGCTCCAGTCAGTGTTGACTGGGATTGGGATTCGGATAGGAAGTGGGCGCTAATTCAAGGGAGAGGTCTGTCTGAGTGGTGTACTGTACACAGTAATGGGTGGGTGAAGCCAGCATGGCCCCTGGTGCTCAGAACCACTCTGAACAGGCCGACAGAGGGCTGAGGGCAGCCTTAAGCGGTTAGCCACCCAGCTGGGTATCCTGGGTCTGTGTCTATCTAATGACCTCTATACCCGACCCCCTTCAACTTTTGATGTCATCAGCCACCACTGGTTTGTGTGCCACACATCCAGGACTGGGGCTTAATGCTTAGGCCAGGGTCATTCCACTGTCCTTAAACACCAGACAGAGGGAATGACAGGAGCATAAATCTTTGTAGTGTAGAGTCAGACCATGGACATCTCCACCTCCAAAGTAAATTCTACTCACTATGGTGGATATGAAGGATGAATGAATGCATTTACACACAGGTCACAATACAAAAATAAATTACATCTCAACTGGTGATACAAATCCCTGATATAAAGTGAGATAAAGTGTAACTGTAAGCTCTCAGTCTCAGATTGCATTAAGCAGCCAATGTCTTGGGGGAGAATCACTCCGGAGGCTAAAGGTGATTTCTCATTATGAGTCTGCAGAGATCTAGGCACGCACACATACACCCACACATGTTTACAAAGACGCAGTGGACTTAGTGATTTAGAGGCCAGTCCCCCAACATTTTTTATGCGTTTTATAGTAAAGCAAAAACATTACATTTTAATGTGCCATGAGCTAGTGCTGAGCAATTAACCCGAAATGTTGGTTATTTTTCGTTTTTAAGCAACTAATTGACCGACTTCGGTTCAGCTATTTGACTTCCATTTCATTCCGTTTATTTCTGTGAGCTCAACGTGCACATTGCAGCTGCAGTTTCTCTAGCGATAAAACTGATCATGCCCGAACTGCGTGATATAGTAGGGAGTTGTAGTTTCCAACAGGCCAATGTTCTACATACAGTAGTATAGCGCAGAAAACACGATAATTAACTACAGTGACCATAATCTATTGCGCAGCTACGTGTCAGGTCTGTGTTTCTTTCACGCCTGCTACGTACGGGACAGAACAATGCCCCATCAAGAGGAGATAGATAGAGAGCAGTTTTTTGTGTGAGGTATCTCTACCTGAAAATACACAATCTCAGTGATTGAGAGTTGGTATTCAGCAATCATAAAAGTGTGCCTTATTTACTTTGAAGAACAACTAAAATAGTGATCTTGTAAGACAGCAGGGGCAGCAGCTCCATGGAGATGAGATGATGACTTGGAATGAAGTACTAAAGTCATCAAATATAACAAGTGTTTATATTCGAACCCAAACCGAACCGACCTAAAAAAGTACTAATCGCTCAGCACTACCGTGAACACATCCAGACATTATGTTTTCATCTGATTGTCAAACAAGTCACTTCAAAAGTCGGTTACCTACACGACTTCATCCAAAATAATTCCAGCATCCGAACAACTTTCCTTCAATTCGCAAGTGGCTGAAACGAGCGAACAAAACAGCGCCCCTCTGTCTTACTATGTAGCCCATGACATGCCATAGTCTTTCCGGCCAGACAGCATCAGATCCATGGGCTACATATAGATACAGTATAGGTTTTTGTCACGCACTGATCTGTTTCACCTGTTCCTGTGATTGTCTCCACCCCTTCCAGGTGTCGCTTATTTTCCCCCAGTGTATTTATCCCTGTGTTTCCTGTCTCTCTGTGCCAGTTCGTCTTGTATGTTTCCAAGTCAACCAGCGTTTTCCCCGTTCTCCTGCTTTTTGCATTCTCCTTTTTCTAGTCCTCCCGGTTTTGACCCCTGCCTGTTTCTGGACTTTGTACCTGCCTGCCTGACCATTCTGCCTGCCTTGACCACGAGCCTATCTGCCACTCTGTACCTCCTGGACTCTGATCTGGTTTTAACTTTTTTGCCTGTCCACAACCATTCTCTTGCCTACCCCTTTTGATTAATAAACATTTTAAGACTCCAACCATCTGCCTCCTGTGTCTGCATCTGGGTCTCGCCTTGTGTCATGATACCTTTGCCTCGGCCTCGACGACGATGGCAGTATCAGCAGCACCCGTCTTTTTAATAAAGAAATGTGTCAACAAATTTTTCTGTCAAAATTAAATCTTCTTTCTTTGTTTTCCTTTTCTCTGGCCCGCTCTGAACGTGCCTCATTGCTGCCGGCTCTGAAAGTGCCTCATTGCTGCCGGCTCTGAAAGTGCCTCATTGCTGCCGGCTCTGAAAGTGCCTCATTGCTGCAGGCTCTGAAAGTGCCTCATTGCTGCAGGCTCTGAAAGTGCCTCATTGCTGCCGGCTCTGAAAGTGCCTCATTGCTGCCGGCTCTGAAAGTGCCTCATTGCTGCCGGCTCTGAAAGTGCCTCATTGCTGCCGGCTCTGAAAGTGCCTCATTGCTGCCGGCTCTGAAAGTGCCTCATTGCTGCCGGCTCTGAAAGTGCCTCATTGCTGCCGGCTCTGAAAGTGCCTCATTGCTGCCGGCTCTGAAAGGGCCTCATTGCTGCCGGCTCTGAAAGTGCCTCATTGCTGCCGGCTCTGAAAGTGCCTCATTGCTGCAGGTTAATTGAAATGAAAGTCACGTTTGCATTCGTATCGCGTGAAAAAAGCGAGCGGAGCAGATAAATTAATATTCTTTCATGTATTTGATTAGTAGTACTATATTCTTTAGTTATGCCCTGCTCACGAGGTCACTTGATGATGTGAGGTCAGAGGCAATTGCCTCTTCTGCCTAATGGTAAGTCCGCCACTGTATGGAGTTACATCAAAATGCGGCTATTTGTATTCTGCAACACCTAGCACTATGAAGCATGTGGTTTATATTGATGAGCAGATAGACTTGGCCTTGGGACCATGACCCAGACTTATCGACCAGATAAATCATTGAAATTCTGAGCCAGCCCTGCACACCAACCACTTCCAAATAGATAGATCACGGCATAACACACCAGGCCAGTCGAACGTGTGAGGACAATCCTCTCTGTCCAGATACGTGGATACTCTGAATTACTGGACAGGGTTTGAATTTGTCCGACTGAGACCATCCATCCAATAGGATTTTGTGGTGTTTTCATAGAATGGCTTGGAAACGTTTTGTCCCTGTGCTTAAGGTGGATAGATGGATAAAAAATGAAAGGATAGAAGCAGAGGAAAGGAGTGATGGAGAGGGAGATGGAGAATGATGGGGAGAGGGAGAGGGAGAAGGGGAAAGAGAAAGGAGGGGGGAGGGAAGTGAGGGAGAGACACAGTGATGAGATGGAGATGGAGAGAGAGAGCCAGATATAGACTGGCAACTCCTCTTCCTCTCCATCTGTCCATCTGTCCACCAGTGTGTCAGGCCAGCTCAGCTATACATGTGCCACACAGAACCACACAGGCCAGAGGAAAGAGTGCGCCCCTAGGAGAGCTCTCTCTCTCTTTATCCTTGTCTCTTCAGGACACAGCCAGATGCTTCAACCGGAAGAGAGGTCAGAGAAAGGTCCGAGAGATGTGCTCTAGTCTGTGTATCTGTCTGAAGTCACTTGTGTCCTTGAGGCCCCCCATCTGCACTTACAGCTGACCCTGGAACAGCTGAGAGGTTTCTGTGTGTATGTGAGGCATACCCTAGATCTGTGTTACAGCTGATCCTAGACCTGATGCTGGTTAATCTCATTGCTTTCTCCGCTGGGGAGAGCATCCTGCTGCTCGACTCACAGGGAGAGGCTAATCCATTACACCAGGCACCAGCACACTTTGGCAGATGACTGTAGCAGCTTGGTGGCAGGGAGGGAGGAACATTTCATGGCGGGGGGTTTCATGGCGACATCTTATATTTGCGCTTTGGTTATTTTGAACCTAGTGCACTGTTTTGAGTGTAGGAGGCTGCCAGCGTGTAGTGAAGTGGGTTATTAATCAAAATCAACAATAGACATTGATTTGATTGTCTCGTGTATGTGACATAAAAAAAATCCAATGCTACGAAAAAGATATGGTGTCATTTACACACCTATTCATGTGTGTTGATCTGAACTGCGGCAACAACTTTTCATTCTGGGTGGATCCTCCCTCAGCTTTCACCCCCAACCCCCTGTCTCTGCCAGCTGACACCAAAACGCACAAAACACAAACAACAATACCAACAAGCTCTCCAGAAGCAAGCAAGGGAACTCTGTGAAAGAGAGCCTGGGCGACGTGAATAGAAACCCCTGCATCGACCATATTCGTCCCTCTGTTCTGAATACTGCCGCTCACAAAGACCCGTTGGTTCACACCTCAGTGTGTTTCAAACTGACGATTCAGTCTACAGCCTCTCCCTGTAGCCCTCTCTCTTTGTCTCTCTCTCCTCTCTCTGGCCCCCTCTCTCTCTCTCTGCCGGGGTGGTGATTCAAAAGTGTAGACTCAGCCTCTCTTGCCTGGAACACACAGCGGTATTGACCAACACATACACAACAAGCGGCAGAGAGAAAGAGAGTGAGCGAGCGATAGAGAGACAGAGAGTTTGAGAGAGAGAGATAGGGGTTAGAGAGAGAGAGAGAGAGAGAGAGAGAGAGAGAGAGAGACAGAGAGAGAGAGGGAGAGAGAGAGAGAGAGAGAGAGAGAGAGAGAGAGAGAGAGAGAGAGAGAGAGAGAGAGAGAGAGACAGAGAGAGAGAGACAGAGAGAGACAGAGAGAGAGAGAGCGCAATGGAAAGACAGAGAGAGCGAGTCAGAGATTAACAAACAGAGAGAGGAAGAGACAGAAAGCGAGATAAAGAGTGAGAGGAGCGAGGGAATGTGTGTGACTGTGGGGTTAGTGTTTGTCATCCAAATGCGAGCTGTGAGGGGCTAGATGAGCTCAGAGATGTCAGTGTTCCTTTACATGTCAGTTTCCCTTTACATCTCTCTCCCCTTCCATCTCCCTGGCTCTAACGCCCTCCTTCTCTACCCCCACCCTCTCTCCCCTCCATCTCCCCCTCCTCTACCCACTCGTTCCCCCTCTCCCTCCCCCCCCCTTTCTCTCTCAGCTGTGCTGCATCTAATGGATCTCGCTGCAGTGTCCTCCTGCACTGCTGTTTGCGGGGCAGTAGGATGAACGACCGAGGTGGGAGGTAGGATCCTTCACAGTCCACTGAACACACCGACTTCATGTCCCCTCCTCTTAAAGGCAATGTACTATCACTTCAACAGGACCTTATAACAGGAACTGCATTGTCATCACCACATCGCTTAGGTTCAGCACAGACTGCTTTCATACACACGGCAAAGGTTACTCAGGGTCATGTTGTGGCATGCTGCAGTAAGTGTTATAATGTGTTACGACACCTACAGTATGTTATAATGCATTATGACACCTTTAGTCTCATGTCGCCGCACTTCCGAATGGAATGTTCCGTCAGCATGAAATCCGTGTTCTGACACCTTATGTTAATAGAAGAGACACCAGAACACTTTATTCTTAAGTGCCATTAGAGTGCTATTTGGGACACGTTATTATTGAAGCACAACTGGGACACTTTATTCTCAAAAGTGGCATGTTTAAGACCAATGCTCCCTTAGCTCAACGGGGGGTGAAGTGGGACCAAAAAGATAGGCGTGTTACCTTGACAACTATAAGCTTTTCCAGTGCACTGAACAGACACATTGGGCACTCTCTATATGACACTGCATGAAGCTATAACCATGTGGCGCCTCCAAAACGTGCCCCAATTTGAGGGCGGGACACATTGGCACACAGCGTCAGTGGACAAATGCCAATCGCAAACGCACGCACGCACGCAATGACCTTTAGCCTGCAGCTAGGAGAACGGCTAGGCTACATTAGAGACGCCCAGGCAATAAAGGAGCAGATTCCATCCGAGCAAGGGAAAGTCATGACATTGCCATGGGAGGGCAGCCATTCAGTCATTGATTCATTCCTAGGCTAGACCACTAAAATTGTACAGCGCCACTTCACGCATTCCATTTAGCATGCTGGTAATAATCAGACATGGGAGTCTTTTTCAGAGCAGAAAGCACCCAGGCATCCCAAATGAAGATAGAAACACGTGTTTAAGTTTGAGGACAAACTCTGTTTTGGGAAGAGAGGACGTTGTGTATGAAATGTGATATGAAGAAATATCAGCAGAAAGAACCAGCGAACACCAGTGACCTAATGTACAGTAGCTATGTATAGTAGCATGACTTACCAGAGAAGACCCGATCCACTCCAATCTGATGTTCAAGACTCAACACTCCTCAGAAACACTGTCTGTTCTTCTTCAATCTGAAAAACAGGGGAAATTAAGATACAGTATGTCTCAGTATTCATACACCGTACTATTTGATCTTTCTCCTTTCCGTCAAACAGAACATAGCTTTAACCAATTTCTTCCCAAAGCCGCTGAGAGCCCGGCTAGCAAGACTATAATCAAATAAAAGAACTCTATCTGCTATCGTCGGGATGCTGTTTCATAGCGAGACGGTTTTGCAGCAGTATGCATGTTTGTGACACAGTTCTGTGATTCCTTCACACAGTGGGACACCTCTCTATGTCTCATGGGGGGGTGCACTCTCTCTTTTCTATTTCCATAAGCCACTAAATCCCCTTTCACTGGATCTGTCCTGGAACCCATCCCAGTCACACCACAGATTACAGACCAGGATGTTGCTCAAGGAAACGTTACCGTGATCTCTGCCAGATCTTATGAAAATATAGTTTTTTTCACACAGCGTAGCATAGCCTGATCTCCCATAAGCCATTGCTATAGGCTTCCACTTCCATTGATATTCCCAGTGTGAAATGGAGTTGAAACACTCCAACTATGCTCGGTAGGAGTGAAAACGAAGGGTATATCTGAGGTACCTACTGTATGTACACACAAGGTTTAGTCGTTCAGAAATATACAACTTATCCAAACGGACGAATGGGACACTACATACAGCCCGTGGCAGCGAGCTAGAGGGAGAGAGGGGTAAGCAGTGTGTGTGTGTGTGTGTGTGTGTGTGTGTGTGTGTGTGTGTGTGTGTGTGTGTGTGTGTGTGTGTGTGTGCGCGTGCGCGTGCGTGTGTGTGTGTGTGTGCGTTTGTCCATATACACTACCGTTCAAAAGTTGGGGGTCACTTAGAAATGTCCTTGTTTTTTTAAAGATAAGTACATTTTTTGTCCATTAAAATAACATAACATTTATCAGAAATACAGTGTAGACATTGTTAATGTTGTAAATGACTATTGTAGCTGGAAACGGACGATTTTTAATGGAATATCTACATAGGCGTACAGAGGCCCATTATCAGCAACCATCACTCCTGTGTTCCAATGGCACGTTGTGTTAGCTAATCCAAGTTTATCATTTTAAAAGGCTAATTGATCATTAGACAAAAAAGGACATTAGAACAGTAGTGTATGTGTGCCTGTGTCTCTTTCTAGTTGCCTGTCAGCCTAATGTGCTTGCTACACGGATGAATTCTCCGACTCGAGGGCCTTTCTCCAAATAACTGCGTCACGTTAAACACCGAGACACCCACTTGTATCGACGTCCCAGATGATCGACGAAGCCGATCAAGTTTAGCTCCAGCAAAAGCGTATCGATATCAGAGAAACTGTTCTAAACAAGAGCGGCAGGGGCCCCGACGTTTCCACCGGCGACGTAGCTGCATACTATTTTCTACCACATTTCCATCAGATAACTAGTAATAGGAAAGTAAACAGAACACCTTCAGCCAACCTCAAAACAATCATCTACAGTAGCTCCTGTTGTGAGAGCATAACCTTCTATTCATGCTTTGAAAGAGTCCTAGGCTGTATCAAATACCTTTTACAGAGGTCTATTTGTGGTTAGGTACAATCTCACAAACCTACCATTTATAAAATCAAGATTACGAGTATCATGGACTCATGTTAACAAATGGCCAACCTTCAGTCATGTCACAACATCTGACTGAATCTCTGCGCTGTATAAAACTCCTAATTAAAGTCAAAATGTCTCAATGAACGTGTGACTGTCAACATGTTTTCGATGGATCCTCAAAGTGTCAGAAAGCCATGCCGCTTGCGAACAGACCTAGGTTCAAATAGCACAGACAGACACCACACAACTCCACCCAGCTGACCTCAGGTCTGTCTCTACACCGCCACCGCTGCCATGGTGATTAAAACAGACTGAAGGTGGCTGGGATAGAAATAACTGGGACACACAGACAGAGAGGACCCTGGGAGATATGCGTGAGCAGAGAGGACAAGAGGGCCACAAAACAATTCACAGAAATGAGGTTTACAAAACTCTTCATAGGGAAAGATACAACGCATGTAATACTCCTGTGTGGCTCAGTTTCTAAGGGTCTAAGAGCTAGCAGCACTTCATAGGGAGTTAAACAACGCCTGGAATATTTCAGAGGATAAACACAAAAGTACTCGACACAAAAGTACTCACACACATCAGGTTCTGACTGTGCTCCCTTTTCAAATCACTCCTAAAAAAAAAAAGAAAACTCTTCATGCTATTAGTGATGGGAAGTTCCACTCTTTTTACTGACTGGGATCTAGCTCAGTCAAAAGAACTAATCTTCCGAATCATTTCGTTAATTTGAGTCAGTCATGCCGAAAGTACACGGGACCCCCTACCGGCGAACGACGAACTGAAAACTCAAAAGAGTCATGATTCTACAAGTCTCTAACCATAGGGGGCTTATTAGAGCTGTCATTTGTGATTGAGACTTGTAAACGTGTGCTTTAAACAATGTACATTCCGTTGATTGCTAGGCATACAAATAGGACTATTTCTCGATAGGCTACATTTGAAACAATGTCTAGTTGTGGCGGCAACCTGACTAGATGGTGGACGACTGTTGGCGAAATACATCGCTTGACTGCCGTGAGGGTGGTAAGCACAATGTCGTTCGCGAATTTCAGCCCCCCCAAACGATTTGTTCTCAAATTGGAGTTTTTCGAGCAGAGGCTGTGTGAATGTTTTGGTTCTAGAAATCGGTGTCCATCATTAACAGTCAATAATCAATGAATTGCATCCATTCTTGCACCATGTGATCAATGATCAATTCCAAATATGTATTTCTCTTCACTATGCTTGTAATCTATTTTTCTGCGTGCATATAACAAACAGTTGATTGTCAGAGTATGTCTCTGGTGCCGCTGAGCTGGAGGAGCGTGTGTTAATCCTGCTGTAGGACTTATTGTGGCCCGCAATAAACAAACAACTAAAATGAACGAGTCACTCAGAAAAACAAATTGAATTTTTTAAAATAATAATTACTCTCGAGTCAATAAAAAGAGTCGTTCAAAAATAATGAATCATTTGCGAACTGCACATCACCACATGCCATCGATCACACTGCCCACTGAAGAGCAATACTATGCCAACATATATGGAAAGCCACATGCCCCAAACCACTCAATAACACACCAAGTACTGACTCTGTTCCAATTTTAAATCAAACCTCAAAAACTGCATGAGCATTCTGCCATAATCCGACCAGTATGCAATCACTCTGCAAACTAAAGAGCACTATACAACACCACTTTTCTATCATACACGTTGTGTGCCAAAAGCACCCCTTCACTCACTCTCAAGACTTCTGTTGTCATTTTGTATCACTCCTAAACCGCATTACCATATTCCCACCATCGTGCGTTCACCCACAGAAGTGCAATAACTACGTGCGCTCTCTCTCTCAATGTCTCGTTCTCGCTCTCTCGCTCTCATACAGTACATGGGGTTGATTGGATAAGTGAGGTGAGAAAGCCACAGCTTGAGAATGCATGGTCCACTGCTATTAGAGTAGTGCCATAAGCTGAGGCAGAGAGAGACACAGAGAGAGACAGAGAGAGAGACAGAGAGAGAGACACAAAGTGAGACAGAGAGAGAGACAGAGAGAGAGACACAAAGTGAGACAGAGAAAGAGACAGAGAGAGAGACAGAGAGAGACACAAAGTGAGACAGAGAGAGAGACAGAGAGACACAAAAAAAGACAGAGAGAGACACAAAGAGAGACAGAGAGAGAGACACAAAGAGAGACAGAGAGAGACAGAGAGAAAGACAGAGAGAGACAGAGAGAGAGACAGAGTGAGACACAAAGAGAGACAGAGAGAGAGACAGAGCGAGAGAGACAGGCAGAAAGAGACAGACATAGAGAGAGAGAGCAAGAGAGAGAGAGCGAGAGAGGGAGAGCGAGAGAGGGAGAGCGAGAGAGGGAGAGAGAGAGAGCTGCCACACATTTCTTAATGAGAGTGTTCTGTTAGTTTTTCCTCAAGGCTGTGTCTCATATCAGAGACAACAGAGAAGAGAGAGAGAGAGAGAGGAAGAGGAGAGCTTCTGTCTGCAGCACTGCAGTGTATTGGAGCCTCAGCCTGTCGGTGGGTTTAATTTTAGACTCCAGGGTTTCTAACAAGAGAGAGAGGGAATAGCAGAGCGTGGAGCAGCAGACAAAAAAAAGTATTAGATCCGCCACACTTCCATTAATGCATTTACATTAGGGGAACGTGACTCCATAAGTCAGGGCTCCGAGCGTTTCCCCTCACAAACCTCCATCATTATAATAATAATGAGTTGGCAGAAAAAGCATGACATGTTTATATGCTGCTTGTGGGAATGCAGCGGAAATATTCATGACACCGATTGAGAAATGTCTTCAGAGAAAATAAACCATTAAGCCACAGATGGACATTACTCATTGTATACAGAATGTACTCAGGCAAACTCTAAATGAGTGTTCACAATGTGCAACAACGTTAGAGCATTGGGCCAGCACCCGAAAGATAAACGAAGGGTTGCTAGATTGAATCCCCGAGCTGACAAGGTAAAAATCTGTCGTTCTGCCCCTGAACAAGGCAGTTAACCCACTGTTCCTAGACCGTCATTGAAAATAAGAATTTGTTCTTAACTGACTTGCCTACTTAAATAATAAAAAAATAAAAAAAAGAGTTTACATTACCTGTCTCTCTGGTTCTGTCTGCAAGAACAAATCTCCCCAGTGTGTGTGTGTCTGGTGTGTGTGTGTGAGAGAACAAAGTTAGGTCTTTATATTCCCAGTGGCTGTGTACTCCGCGTTGTGTCCGTCTGGTGGAACTAGCACTGCTGGAGTGACAGTGAGCGAGAGGGGGCCTGTATCACATACACAGCCACCTCCCCCCGGCCCTCCCTGACCCAACCTCCCTCCCTCTCTCCCCGCACAGTGGGATTAAGACAACCTTTTGTCTCTCTACAATAGGGGTTAAACATTTCCTGGTATCAAATGAACACGCGGCCAGAATACACTCAGATGCAGGTTTTTTTTTTCTTCAGCCCAAATATTTTGGGGATGGAACATCACACATGCCTGTTACATCATTTGAAGAAAAAAAACAGGGAGAAGACTCATGAATTTATCATGCAAAAACAAATTCCAATTCAATGAAAATGTTATGGTACACTGAATATCAAACATGTTCTAACTTACGCCAACAGTAAACCGCTCTATCAGCCGCCCTCCCGTTGCTCTGACTAGCTGTAAAAGCACATGCAACAGTACTTCAGCAAGATGAAAGAAAATAGCCCCGAGGCAAAAGAAAACAAAACCACTCCTTCCCATTATTGGGTTCTAACTTGAAATATACATATTCCTGGTTCTCTATTAGAACGCATTGATTACGTTAGATGTATAATACATGTCCAGTACATGTTGAGGGCTCAATGAAGGGTGAATAGGAACTGTGTGAACGGAAAGCTACTGTGAGAGAAAAGGGGAACAGGGTCTGTTGAGTAAGATGCACAGGAGGTCACTGATCAACATCACGGTGACCGGAAATAAAGAGGAACCGCTCTGAGACTAATCGCCAGTGAAAACAACAGCGCAACAACAGCAATATTGGGAAACAGATAAGAAGTTCCAAGAAGTCGTGCCCCTACTTTCGTCCTGACATATACATGATTGTCAGATCATGGGCAAAAGTGCGAGGCAGCTGAGAAACCCAGTGGGATGAAAACATCTGGTTTGAACTTTTTCGAGTTGTCCGTTTTGCGTTTTTACTCCGTTTGTTCAGAACCCAACACCATTCACTCATCCAACCTGAAGACAGTTTACAGAGAAACAGGGTCATCGGCTTCATCAAACAGCCTCCTGTTGTTGCGACACGCTGTAAAAGCACCTGCGGATTCAACAACAAAAAAAACGAAACGCCTCAAGGCACCGAAACGTACCTAAACAGACGGCCCATCCTATGACATCTAATCTAGCTGGTTTAGATGAAAGTTTGTTTATTGCCCACTCCTCCCTACTGGTATTATTGCCGCCATTTCAAAGAATGGGTTTGAAAAAGCCTTTTGACGTCCGTTAGCTATGGTTGCAGTAGGCAACAATGGCAGGGAGTTATCCCTTTGACAGAGTCACTATTCTATGTCCTCCCCAACCCAGAATAATACTCCTCCCTTCACAAAAGCAGTGAAAATGTAACATAATCGGCCTCAAAGTCATTGTCTGTCAGCCACGAACAAGGATTTGGGGTCTGAACTGAAGTGAACAAGCGGCACCTTTAACTTTGTTTCTCTCTCACAACTCTGTGATTACTCCCTCTGTTTTCTGTCTCTCTCTCTCCCCCTCCCTCCATTGTTGTTCCTATAGCTCAGTGTTATACATTGGGCTGTGAGACAGCTATATTGCCTGGATAGTGGATGTCTCTCTCTCTCTTTCATCCTAGCTTAGTGCTCGAGGTTGTTTCTGAGACAGCTATATTGCCGGGATAGAGGAAAGTGGCTAGGCGGGGTAATCCACGTCTCTGTTGAGGGAGCATGGCCAATGGCTTCATTACCTGGTCACTGTTGCATGTTATTGCGAGCAGCATATCATTTCCACCATATTCCCATAGAACCATTAACCTACCGGTGTTCATCGCCTCAATGGCCAAAACCAATGCACGGCATTGGAATGTGGAGCCATCTACAGTATACCATGGACGTATGCCAAATGGCACCCTATGGGCCCTGGTCAAAAGTAGGGCACTAAATCAAATCCAATCAAATCAAATGTTATAGTGTAACATACACATGGTTAGCAGATGTTAATGCGAGTGTACCGAAATGCTTGTGCTTCTAGTTCCCGACAGTGCAGTAATATCTAACAAGTAATCTAACAATTCCCAACAACTACCTAATACACACAAATCTAACAATTTGGATGTATATATGGATGAGCGATGGCCGAGCGGCATAGGCAAGGTGCAGTAGATGGTATAAAATACAGTATATACATGTGATATGAGTAATGTAAGATATGTAAACTTTATTAAAGTGGCATTGTTTAAAGTGACTAGTGATCCATTTATTAAAGTGGCCAGTGATTGAGTCAATGTAGGCAGCAGCCTCTGAGGTAGTGTTTGCTGTTTAGCAGTCTGATGGCCTTGAGATAGAAGCTGTTTCTAAATCTCTCGGTCCCTGCTTTGATGCACCTGTACTGACCTCGCCTTCTGGATGATAGCGGTGTGAACAGGCAGTGGCTCGGGTGGTTGTTGTCCTTGATGATCTTTTTGGCCTTCCTGTGATATCGGGTGTAGGTGTCCTGGAGGGCAGGTAGTTTGGCCCCGGTGATGCGTTGTGCAGACCGCACCACCCTCTGGAGAGCCTTGCGGTTGAGGGAGATGCAGTTGCCGTACCAGGCTCTGATACAGCCCGACAGGAAGCTCTCGATTGTGCATCTGTAAAAGTTTGTCAGGGTTTTGGGTGACAAGTCAAATTTCTTCAGCCTCCTGAGTGAGGCTTCTTCACTACACTGTCTGTGTGGGTGGACCATTTCAGTTTGTCTGTGATGTGTACGCCCAGGAACTTAAAACTTTCCACCTTCTCCACTGCTGTCCTTTCGATGTGGATAGGGGGGTGATCCCTCTGCTGTTTCCTGAAGTCCACGATCATCTCCTTTGTTTTGTTGAAGTTGAGTGAGAGGTTGTTTTCCTGACACCACACTCCGAGTGCCCTCACCTCCTCCCTGTAGGCTGTCTCGTCGTTGTTGGTGATCAAGCCCACTACTCGTGTCGTCTGCAAACTTGATGATTGAGTTGGAGACATGCATGGCCAAGCAGTCGTGAGTACAGGAGAGGGCTGAGCACACACCCTTGTGGGGCCCCAGTGTTCAGGGTCAGCGAAGTGGAGATGTTGTTTCCTACCTTCACCACCTGGGGGCGGCCCGTCAGAAAGTCCAGGACCCAGTATATATATATATATATATATATATATATATATGCCATTTGGGATGAGCCCCACATTTTCTGTCACATTTCAAGTAGCTTCATACTGCAGTAGGATTGCCTATAGGATTCCAACGCTTCACTGACTGGCAAAAGATACGAAACCGATGAATTGTCTTGGAATGTAACAGTTTTAACATACTTGCATTGGCATAGGCCCTACAGTCCCCTGTATTTTCTCAGCATGTAACTTCTCCGCATGGCATCCCATTAGCTGAGAATGTTTTATAAAGAAACACATTATTCATGAGTTCCTGTGTCCGGAGTCTCCGGACATCTTTCAGAAATACGATTGATAGGTATGAGGTATGAATTACACTATGAAATTAATGAAAAGGGGCCCGTATTTCATTGAGTATATGCGGCATGATCGAACAGGTCTAATAGGCATTATGTCTGCACACTGACTCTGTTGAGGACAGACACTAGGAGATCCCTGATGGCCCATTGGCTCCCTGAGACTCCGTGGTTGCCGTGGGCACCCTCCTTCGGCTTTGTCACAGAAGCAATGGAAGAACAATATTTCAATGGCAACTGCAGCATATTTAAATGGCAACTTTTAACAGAACAAAGTTCAGTCATGCAATGGATGGCTGGAGTCGTAGTAACAGGAATGGTGTGTGTGGGGGGTAGAGAGTGTGTGTGTGTGTGTGTGTGTGTGTGTGTGTGTGTGTGTGTGTGTGTGTGTGTGTGTGTGTGTGTGTGTGTGTGTGTGTGTGTGTGTGTGTGTGTGTGTGTGTGTGTGTGTGATAGAGGAGAGGTCTCTTTTGGGGTTCTCTCTATATAGATGTCTGAATGGGAGTGAAATATTATTGGCTCAGTAGGATAATAGGGGGCGGGGTCCTCTCAAAGCTATTAGAGCAGGATGGGGGGAGCTTGTTGAAATACTTCAAAGAGTGAAAAGACGAGTATTGAGCGAATGATTTAAGGATCCTAAGTTAGCGTTTTATATGGATCGTTGGTTCTTCAAACTGATTTTCGACGGTTGTCGCATTGTTTGTTTACGTTGTACAAACAACCAGTGTAGTAAAATATCCGTATAATGTAATTGTATTACAAAAATAACTTTCCTCGTACAGCACTTGTTAGTTGGATTTTAGCCTTTGCTATCAATTATTGAATTAACTTTAGATTTACGTGATACAAAATGTACATTACAGTGTATCCCAGGTTGTAATCCTTTTGTCTTATAAATCTAACGCATGTCAACTTTAACTGACCCCCACCACAATAACTGCAGTGATGGCTAATTTCAACTCTGTCGACAACATTCCCTCCCATGACAATAATAACATTCATTTAGGGATGGTGCAATTACCGTATAACCACATAACTGACCGTTATGGATGAAGACAGCCATGAAAATAAAAATGCCCGTCATAACCGTTTAAATAATATGAATTATTATTATTATTATTAATATGATTATGATTTTTGGGGGGGGAAAGAACAGCTTGGCTGAAGATGGGACGGCCAGGCTTTGTGCAGTTGAGTCTGTTTCTGCTATAATATGGACTCTACAGTAACATGAACTCCACAAAGTGATGAAACTTTGTTGCTCCTTGCTGAAACAGGTGTTGTAGTCTTCAGTTGCCTTGGCAACGCGGCATATGCTTCATGCACATAGGGGGCACAGCGGCAGATTTGTCCGGTTTCTTTTGTTGTTTCTCTGTAATACTACTAGCCAACAAGCCATTTTATGAAGTTGGCTTTAGCTAGTCCAGATTGGGAACCTATCTCCCAGCCTCATAACTAGCTACCAAGAAGCAATTTCAGGCTATCAATGAAGTTAGAGTAGCTAGCTTGTCTAAGATAACTAGCTAACTATCTTAGCTAACATGCCTGCTGGCAAGGTTGGTCGACTTTTGAAAAGCAAGCGAGAACTAAATATACTGAATAAGACTCACATTCCTTTCAGTCTTTTACCTCGATTTTAGCAAAGATGTGGCCCTTACGAAAAAAGATTGCAGTCAGAGTGCAGTATAACTGCAGTATGCTGCAAATACTGCGTCCAAAATAACAGTTTTTTTTAACTGCAGTAATTTTGCAGTGTAACTACAGTTAGAGGATATTATAACTGCAGTTCAACGCAGTTATTCTACAATTACTGCGTCCAAAATACCACTGTCGACTGCAGTTTCTGCACTTTTACTGCAGTTTCAAAACTGCAATCTATTTTGTAAGGAGAAGCGTCTTTAGTAAAAAAACAAAATGGAAGAACCACCAGTCTGGAGGATACAGAGAGCTCAAGAGTTATGTTAGATGTGCAGAAATGTTCGACATAGATTTAAGCGTAAGGATTATGGCTCTAGATTGCATGAAAAGGCTGTTTCAGGTGTTTGAAAAATGCTAAATTCTCCACCCCCCCATCCATCCTCACATACTTTGTGACCCTTCCCTGCAGCACATGCAGTCAGGAGCGGAGGAGACGAGAATTATTATTATGATTCAATATACGTTTTTTTATAAAAAAATTATTCCACCAGTTATATTATTGTGAATGCAGTCATTTGGCTGACCAATAACGTCATCCAAAATTCTGTAATTTTCTGTAACTGTCTTCGGGAACGTCAGCATTAGAGTGACACACAGTTACACGGTGGCATTTATGACACAGGGCTGGGGTTCAGAACAGGGACAATTGGTTAGACAATGAGGCAGAGTTCTTAAGGGAATTTACATGAATTACAGAAAGAGACCCGTTGGGGATGGCCACGACCTCCCTAAGAGCTTTTTAAATCTAAAGAAGACCTCTGTCCCTGCCTCCACACACAGATAGAAGCATACACATGCACACACAAATTGTGAACACACATGCACACGCACGCACAAAGAATGGTCTGATTGGTTTCCATGGTGCTATGAGGCTCACTGTCAGAGATGGAGCGTTAACATGCCTCAGAGAAGAGGGAGAGATGGAGAGAGAGGGAGGGAGAGGAAGAGCACAAGCAGGGAGAGAGCGAGCGCAAGAGGGAGAGAGCGAGCGCAAGAGAGAAAGAGCGAGAGACAGAGAGAAAGAAAGACAGAGAGATGGAGAGGGAGAGGGCGCAGGCAGTAAAACACAAATAACACGCAGATCCCTTTGAATAGGAAAGATTTACCACCCACAGCCAGCAGACTAACCACTAAGGTTAAGGGCCTGTATTGTCCTGTATCGTATTTCTCTGTTCCACTCAAACAGACTGGTTAACAAGAATTCCCACAAGGACTGGGATCCTTCCAACCAGAAAGCAAATTTGCAAACCAGTTACTGTTTGTTTGTTTTTTGTAGCGTTTAGAAATAGGCAAATTTGCTATACACTGTAAAAAGTAACTGCCTAACTCTTTAAAGAACTGGGGATGTGGCTACTCAAACATCTCCAACAGTCAGTAGAACTCAAATCAAAAAGAGGTACTAACTTGTGTCAGTAAGATTAAGTTATTGAGTAGATATGACTTTATTTGTGTTCCGCCGATCTGATATGATTGGGTTTTTACAAGTTATGATTATTTCATATTTTAAAATCAATTTAACATTTATTAAGTACGTTAGTTCTTACTTGATTGCATTCTTTTTGACTGCACTGGGCCTTTCTCTGGTGATGTCACAGTGTACTGTGAATTTGTCTGTAGCTTCTATGTTTACTCTGGCAACTCTCTTAATTGGACAAGATAATATTATTAGAAGTTCATAAAAATAAAAAAAATGAATCTGTAGCACAAGCAGTATCATTGCCAACTCACTCAGATTTGGGATCCCTGCCTTAGTTAATCAACACAACAACATTAGTGGCTTTTCCATTTATCAATCGTGCGTAGGCACATATCTGTGCGTAAACCACGCCTGGGATCATTTCCGCGTTTGCTTGAGAGTGTGCGTAAATTTACGCACAGACATGACCATGCGTACGCACAGTGCCAAGTGGTGGAATAAAGGAACTGCTTGTCAAGCGTAGAACGGGGAAAATATATGTTGAAAATAACAACAGAATTTTTCCATTGTGATTTCATGCAACATATCTTGAAAGGCTAACTAATTAAAAAATATAATTTGACCACATCAGTGGATTTGTTACAATAATCCATATAAAGTGCAGTCATTTGTTCCATTAGAGGCATGTGTGAAAGTGAGACCATTGTTGAAATACTATAAAAGACTGCGATCATGGGAAATCGAATGAGAGATGGTTGATTTTGCTCTTTTGTAAGATTTGGCACAAACTGCACTTTGCAGAGAGTGCATCTTTACAGATTGGCTCATCAGATATCGTTTCACAAAACCTGTTTTATTTGATTTTTGGGAACACTTTACTTGACACCCAGTGTCATAACATGGTATGACACAGTCATAACCGTGTCATAATGTAATGAAAGCTGACATAACTCATAAGGTGTCCGTGTCACAACAGGTGTAAATATATGTGTCATGACAGTGTTATAACCATATTATAACAGGTTTTGACAAGTTATATCAGCTGTTATGACATATTTTGACATGGTTATGACCGTGTCATAATGTGTTACGGCGATGGGTGTCAAGTGTTACCAGATTTGACCAGACCTGCCTTAAAAAGGCAAACACATGGCGTTCCAGTGCACATCCAAGTGTTACCAGATTTGACCAGACCTGCCTTAAAAAGGCAAACACATGGCGTTCCAGTGCACATCCAAGTGCTATCCACCATCGGGTTTTTGGCAACGGGCACTTTTCAACGGAGCTTGCCGATCAGCATCTCACAGCCCTGGAAGAGCCAATGTTTTGGATGCAATCATCAGCAAAACGAACGGTAACACATACAGTGTCCGTACACCACCGCACAACAGGTTGAAGGCAAGAGGGGTTTCTTTGCCATGATGCCATCAATGTGTTCCCAAATACGAACGGAGCCATAGATGGCACCCACATCGCCATACAAGAACCCTCCCAAAAACGATTTCAACTATGTGAACAGAAAAGGTTTCCACTCTTAATGTGCATGTGATGCGCAAAAGACACTGCTGAATGTGGTGGCGAGGTGGCCAGGTGGAACGCACGACTCGTTCAGTCTGCAGAACAGCAATGTTGGCTTATACGCCTACAGGAGGGGGCTGGTGAGGATGGCTGGCTTATTGGTGAGTGTTGCCTACTCATTTGAAGTAGATTTGTCATTGCTAAAGCAAATTGTCCTAATGGTCCTCTCTTTGTAGCTATGTTTCTATTTTTACTGGTCAAGCCACAACCGAGCGAGCCAAATAAAACCTTTTGGTTGTACAACATTTTTGACTCTACGTTTGATTTCAGTCACGGAAAAGTCATTTTTTCCGTAGCTTTTTGGGTTGTGAGGTTGTATTTCGTGGTACGGCGTTGGATAGTCCCCACAGGCATATTCGGATGATTTTGACCATATATGGTTATTTAGGGGTGTTTCAAAATGCAAATAGCCAAGGTCGTGCACGAGCACTGAAGCTGAGAACAATTGGTATTCGTCAATGGTTATCTCCTACCGGTGTGCATACGACGCTCGTAGGATTGTTTGATAAATCACACTTTTATATGCATACGAACATTCTAAATTCAGTTCGTAAGTACTATTTTAGAACCAGTTTCTACGCAATATTGATAAATGAGGCCCCAGGTTTTTATGAGTGACTTGCCAAAAATATGGGCATACAGTATGTGTCAATATCTGACATTCATATGGTAATGGGATGAACCTGGCAGTTACAATATCGACAGCTTTACAGAACCGTAAGAGAAACAGTCAAAGAATGGCCTGGTCCCAGATCTGTTGGTGCCATGATGCCTGGCGTGAAAATGACCACAGGAGTTAACAAGACAGCACAAACAGATCTGGGACCAGGCTATTAAAAGAACCGCTCACACAGACATGTAAGTGTACATAGGCCATGGATGAGATATTCCGTTTGGTGTTTGCATTATATGGTCCTTGTTTCTGAAGAACTGGTCATCCTCGGATCTGAGAGGCCACAGCTGAAGACACACGGGGGATGTGGAAGTGTTCCAAGTGGTTTCTGCAGTAGCATACAGCAGAGGGGAGAGAGAACGCACACACACACTTCTGCGGTAGCACACAGTGCAGGGGGAAATAGCCTGCTGGGTGAGAGGCCTGCTCTATATGCTGCATACTGTCACCAATAAGATCATCTCTGGTCCAGTGACCACAGCTGTGTGTGTGTGTGTGTGTGTGTGTGTGTGTGTGTGTGTGTGTGTGTGTGTGTGTGTGTGTGTATGTGTGTGTGTGTGTGTGTGAGCGCTTGCATTACTTCCACCAGAGTGCCTTTTTCATTTACTGGGCTTCGTACGATCAATGCTGTGTAGAGAAAATCAGCCAACCTGTTCATTATCCAGTGTCAGTGACAAACACTGGTCTACAACCGCTTACACTAAAGAGGATGCTGACACTAACACACACATACACACCGGGGAGCCCCAGAAGCAACCGTTTTGCCCTCACACAATACCCAACCCAACACATATCTCTTCGTTTACATAAGAGTGGCAGGCTAACTGGGCTTTAACAACAGCTGAAGGAAAGCAAGGCTGCATGGTTGTGATTTATCTAGAAACAGGAGGACATGTTGAAATAAGTGTGTTTTTGTGACAGCGGGAGGGAAATGGGTTTTCTCCTTTCCTCCTCCTCCTCCTCCTTCTCCTCTTTCTCTTCGTCCTCACAGGGAGGTCAGCTCTCACACCACCTGTCCCCTGTCCTTACGACGGGAGCATAGAGTGCATTCGGAAAGTATTCAGACCCCTTTACTTTTTTCACATTAAGGTTACGTTACAGCCTTATTCCAAATCTACACAAAATACCCCATAATGACAAAGCAAAAACCTTTTTTTTTCTTCGAAATTGCTGCTAATTTATAAAAATATCATATTTACATAAGTATTCACACCCTTTAATCAGTACTTTGTTAAAGCACTTAGACAGCGATTACAGCCTTGAGTCTTCTTGGGTATGACGCTACAAGCTTGGCACACCTGTATTTTGAGAGTTTCTCCCATTCTTGTCTGCAGATCCTCTCAAGCTCTGTCAGGTTGGATGGGGAGCGTTGCTGCACAGCTATTTTCAGTTCTCTTCAGAGATGTTCGATCAGGTTCAAATCCGGGCTCTGGCTGGGCTACTCAAGGATATTCAGAGACTTGGCTGTGTGCTTAGGGTCATTGTCTTGTTGGAAGGTGAACCTTCATCCCAGTCTGAGGTCCTGAACGCTCTGGAGCAGGTTCTCTTCAAGGATCTCTCTGTACTTTGCTGTGTCATCTTTGCCTTGATCCTGACGTGTCTCCCAGTCCCTGCCACTGAATAACATCCCCACAGCATGATGCTGCCACCACCATGCTTCACCGTAGGCATGGTGCCAGGTTTCCTCCAGCTGTGACGCTTCACATTCAAGTGTTCAATCTTGGTTTCATCAGACCAGAGAATCTTGTTTTTCATGGTCTGAGAGTCTTTAGGTGCCTTTTGGTAAACTCCAAGCGGGCTGTCCAGTGCCTTTTACTGAGGAGTGGCTTCCGTCTGGCCACTCTACCATAAAGACCTGCAGAGATGGTTATCCTTCTGGAAGGTTCTCCCATCTCCACAGAGGAACTCTAGAGCTCTGTCAGAGTGACCATCAGGTACTTGGTCACCTTCCTGACCAAGGCCCTTCTCCCCGATTACTCAGTTGGGCTGGGTGGCGAGCTCTAGGAAGAGTCTTAGTTCCAAACGTCTTCCATTTAAGAATGGTGGAGGCCACTGTGTTCTTGGGGACCTTCAATGCTGCAGAAAGGTTTTGGTACCCTTCTCCATATCTGTGCCCCGAAACAATCCTGCCTCTGAGCTGTAAGGTATTTCTGTTTTTTATGTTTAATACATTTGCAAAAAATTCTCAAAACCTGTTTTCGCTTTGTCATTATGGGGAAGTGTGTGTAGACTGCTGAGGATTTTATTTGTATTATTATTCATTTTAGAATAAGGCTTTAACATAACAAAATGTGTGAAAAGTCAAGGGGTCTGAATACTGAATATTTCCCGAAGGCACTGTATACACACACACACACACACACACACACACACACACACACACACACACACACACACACACACACACACACACACACACACACACACACACACACACACACACACACACACACACACACACACACACACACACACGTCATTGTACATATGAAAGGTGACACGCTAACACTCCTCTCTAAATGGCACGCTTTCAATGAAACGGCACTACCCGTGTAACCTTGGAAACCGCGCACGACTATTCAGGCCGCATAGCTGGAATCCTAATGGAGTTTTGAGGTACAGTATTTGGAAATGTAACCTTTCTGACCCCCAAACTGGTAAAGGAATAGCAATCAGCACAGCAGTCAGTGAACCTTCGCGTAAAAGCTTTTAATCCTGGAGTCTGAGAATAAGTGAACTAAGTATGCACACCTCCGTAAAAAAACAGATGGCAAACAACTGCCCAGATAATAAATAAGTAGTCTAACCATCTATCTCTCTGTTCCCCACAAAAACACCAGTGCACATAGGCTCTTACACAGCACCATAAAAAGAATGTGGTGGTAAGAGACAACCAATACATAGAAAATGAAACAGATAGAGTTGAGTAAAAGGAGCGAGAAGAAAAGTGCACACAGGGTGAGAGACAGCTGGAGCAAATGAGAGGGAGAGAGGGAGAGATAAGAGAGTGCCAAGGAGGATGAGGGAGAGAGAGAGGGGCAAGAGTAAGGGAGAGGGCGAGGGAGAGATGAGAGGTGGTGAGGGAGAGGAGAAAGAGGGAGAGAGAGAGAGAGAGAATAAGGGGTGAGGAACAGGTGAGAGGGGATGAGCGAGGGAGACCTGAGATACAGGGTGAGCTGGGCGAAGTGGAGGCAGTGCGGGGGAGGGGGCAAGGGATGGAGGGAAGGAGTGAGTGAGAGGGCGCAAAGGATGGAGGGAAGGAGGGAGGGGGAGCTGGCGTGTGTTGTGAGCTGTGAGCCTGGGGGAGATGAGAGACGAGAGGTATGGCCTGTTCTGCTCTGTTCTCAGCCTGTCTCTGTCTCTGTTTCTGACCCAGGTGAGGGAGACCAGAGCAGACAGGCCCAGACCAGCCCCAGGCCAGGCAGATTGACGGGGGCAATGCCAACTGTTTCAGGAGGAGGGGGGTCCACCCCCACCCTCTCATCTCTCCCCTGTCCTCTCACCATGCTCTCAGTGGGCCCAGTGGAGGGAGACCAGACCAGACCATGCCAGGCAGACAGACTGGTGGCCACCCATCAACTCCAGCGCCCTCTTCCCTGTCCTTTTTCCTCTATCCACTCTCCATGCTTCCTGATCCGAATATAGAACACACACACACATCAGACCAGGCAGACTGACTGGCGACACCGCCTGCCAGCCCTCCAAACCCTTCTCTCTCCCCTTTCCATTTCTTCTCTCCTCTAACCAGGCCATGCACCATGCTGCCTGGTCCAGGTGACAGCCCAGGGACAAAGGGGTGATAACATCCACCCAGCAGCCTGGTTTCTTATCCAAGTCAACAGACAGTAAGGCAGGAGGTGGGTGTGTGAGTGAGGGAGTGTTGTACCTGTATACATTATTATTATTACTACTGAAATGAACTGTATTTCATTATCCTCATTGCATTGTATTGTATTTACTGAAATGCTGTACCGCCATACTGCTTTGGTCCTCTGTAGCTCAGTTGGTAGAGCATGGCACTTGCAACGCCAGGATAGTGGGTTCAATTCCCGGGACCTAGTAAGTCAAATGTATACACGCATGACTAAGTTTATTAGGATAAAAGCTAAATGGCATATATTATATATTTGGCAATATCTACAAATTGTATTTCATGCCAATAAAGCAATCTGAATTTGAATTTCAGAGAGAAAGAATGAGTGAAAGAGAGAATAGTCACCCCCCCCCAACACTGAACACACTCAGGTCCCACAACTGCATTGCTCCTCCATCATTGAGAGGGATACATTCACAGAGCTGGAGAGAGACATGGTGGAGCTCAGAGAGCTGGTCCACGCAATCCAGACAGAACAAACCCACAAAACAGACCAGAACAACAACACCCCCTCAACAAGACCCGGAGGGCAGAAGGTGGAGATGGACGGCTGTCTGAGAGAGCTGGCTGCTCTACGGACTGAGGTGAGAGAACTTAAAGAGGCATGCGTGTCACTGAAGGACGAGGTCAGAAATCTGAGGTGTGACAGAGAGCAGGACACTCCCCCAGACAAGCCGGCAGAACAGCCCACCTCAGACCCGGACCACAACCTCAACACCACAATGAGACAGACAACACAGGACCCAACAACCCAACAGACCCCACCCCCTCCTAACAGCCCTCCTGAACCCCCCCCCCCCCCCCCCACCCCCCCCCCCACACACACACACACACATCCACTGAGGACACACAAAAGCCAGAGATTGTGCTTCTCATTGACTCAAATGGCAAATACATTCAAGAGGATAAACTTTTTCCCAAACACAAAGTGGCTAAACTCTGGTGCACAAACACTAGGCATGCCCTGGAGCTGTTATCAGAGGACAAACTAGGGTCCCCCAGCCACATCATAATTCACATGGGCACAAATTACCTGAGGGCCCAGCAGGAAAGGGTGGCAACAGCACTCAAGCGAGTGATTGAAAAAGCTTCTTCCACTTTCCCCAACGCACAAGTGGTTATCTCTACCTTGCTACCACGAAAATACTTTCACCCTGCGACCATACAGTGGATGAATGCACGCATTTCGCGAGACTGTGCCTCAAAACCTAATATCTACCTGGCCCACCACTCCACCCTGGAATAAAACAGCCTTTACGACCAGGTCCACCTCTATAAGGCAGCAATCCCAACTTTTTCCAGGACCCTGAAAGACGTGACCCTCAACCATAGCCCGAGCACCTCACACAGGAGCAACAGAGCAACAGACACCCCGCCCAGACCTGCAAGACCCCCTCTCGAAGGACCTGCACCGAGAAAACCCAAGCCAAGAGGACCTGCACCCAGACAACAGCATCACCAGCCACACCCCAACCAGCTAAGACCACCCCAAGCAAACCCTGGCCACACTCTATATAGGCCCCCCATATCAGACCTATGCCACTTCTGCCCACCCCATGCCCCCCGCCCCTGCAGCAAGGACCTCAACATGACAGCTGGACATATGCCAAGGCTGTGAGCAGAGCAACAGAGAAGAGATTCAGTGGGTATACTAATTTGGTATAGAGCAGACCTAACCAACTCAATTAAATTAGACAAAACAGGAACATTTTACATCTGGCTAGAAATTAATAGGGAAATGATCTCAACAGAGAAAAATCTCCTCCTGTCCCCCCCCAATAGAATTCCCATACTTTAACGTTGACAGCTTCTCCATCCTAGAGGGGGAGATCAACAATTTCCAGACTCAGGTCCATGTACTAGTCTGTGACGACCTAAATGCCAGAACTGGACAAGAACCCGACACACTCAGCACACAGGGGAACAAACACCTACTTGGAGGTGACAGCATTCCCTCCCCCATATGCCCCCCTAGACACAACTACACAACATAACCAACAAAAACGGGTCACAACTCCTGCAGCTCTGTCGGACACTGGGTATGTACATAGTCAATGGTAGGCTTCGAGGGGATTCCTATGGTAGGTACACCTATAGCTCATCTCTTGGCAGTAGTACTGTAGACTACTTAATCAGTGACCTCAACCTAGAGTTTCTAGGTAGCCTAGTGGTGAAAGCGTTGAGCCAGTAACCAAAAGGTTGTTGGATCAAATCCCTGAGCTGACCAGGTAAAAATTGGTTGTTCCACTGTTCCCTGGGTGCTGAAGATGTGGATGTCAATTATGGGAGCACCCCACCTCTCTGATTTGGAGGGGTTGGGTTAAATGTGGAAGACATATTTCAGTTAAATGCATTCAGTTGTACAACTGAGTAGGTATCCCCTTTCTCTTAGTGTTCACAGTCAGTCCACTAACACCGCTATCAGATCACAGCAAAATCACACTCTACTTGAACAGAGCTATGCTCAATCATGAGGCATCAAAGCCAAAGGAACTGAATAATATTAAGAAATGCTATAGATGGAAGGAAAGTAGTGTGAAAATCTACCACACAACAATTAGGCAACAACAAATTCAATCCCTTCTAGACAATTTCCTGGACAAAAGATTTCACTGTAATAGTGAAAATGTAAACTTGGCAGTAGAAAATTTAAACAGTATATATGAACTCTCAGCTTCCCTATCAAATCTAAAAATGTCAAGCAGACAACTAAGAAAATTACCAACAATGACAAATGTGTTGATGAAGGAAGACCAAACCAAAAACAGAGACCCAGAAAACCTGAGCCTACGCCTTCACTATGGCGAATCACTAAAACAATACAGAAATACACTACGGAAAAAGAAGGAACAGCACGTCAGAAATCAGCTCAATGTAAATGAAGAATCCATAGAAAATTGGAAAACTCTAAAACAAACAACAGAAAGAGTTATCTATCCAAAACGGAGATGTATGTATAAACCACTAAACCAACCATACAAATCTTAGAATCAACGATTAAAGACTACCAGAACCCAGTGGATTCTCCAATTACATTGAATGAACTACAGGACAAAATACAACCCCTCCAACCCAAAAAGGCCTGTGCTGTTGATGGTGTGATGAATGAAATGATAAAATACACAGACCACAAATTCCAATTGGCATACTTAAACTGTTTAACATCATCCTCAGTTCTGGACTGATCACCCCAATCCACAAAAGTGGAAACAAATTTGACCCCAATAACTACCGTGGGATATGCGTCAACAGCAACCTTGGGAAAATCCTCTGCATTATCAGCAGACTAACAGCAGACTCATACGTTTCCTCAGTGAAAACAATGTACTGAGAAAATGCCAAATTGGCTGTTTACCAAATTACTGTACGACAGACCATGTATTCACCCTGCACAACCTAATTGACAAACAAACAAACCAAAACAAAGGCAAAGTCTTCTCATGCTTTGTTGATTTCAAAAAAGCTTTTGATTCAATTTGGCATGAGGGCCTGCTATACAAATTGAAGGAACTTGGTGTTGGGGGAAAAACATACAACATAATAAAATCCATGTACACAAACAAGTGTGCAGTTAAAATTGGCAAAAAAACACAAACATTTCTTTCCCAAGGGCTGGGGGGTTCGACAGGGATGCAGCTTAAGCCTCACCCTCTTCAACACATATATCAACGAATTGGCGAGGCCACTAGAACAGTCTGCAGTACCCGGCCTCACCTTACTAGAATCTGAAGTCAAATATCTACTGTTTGCTGATAATCTGGTGCTTCTGTCACCAACCATGGAGGGCCTACAGCAGCACCTACTGTAGATCTTCTGCACAGATTCTGTCAGACCTGGGCCATGACAATAAAACTCAGCAAGCCAAAAAATAATGGTGTTCCAAAAAAGGTCCAGTTGCCAGGACCACGAATACAAATTCCATCTAGACACCATTGCCCTAGAGCACATAAAAAACTATACATAACTCGGCCTAAACATCAGCGCCACAGGTAACTTCCACAAAGCTGTGAACGATCTGAGAGACAAGGCAAGAAGGGCCTTCTATGCCATCAAAAGGAACATAAAATTCGACATACCAATTAGGTTCTGGCAAAAAAAACTTGAATCAGTTATAGAACCCATTGCACTTTATGCATGTGAGGTCTTGGGTCCGCTCACCAACCCAGAATTCTCAAAATGGGACAAACACCAAATTGAGACTCTGCCTGCAGAATTCTGCAAAAAATATCCTCTGTGTACAACATAAAACACCAAATAAGGCATGCATAGAAGAATTAGGCAGATACCCGCTAATTATCAAAATCCAGATAAGAGCCGGTAAATTCTACAACCACCTAAAAGGAAGCGATTCCAAAACCTTCCATAACAAAGTATAGAGAAATGAACCTATAGAAATGAACCTATAGAGAAATGAACCTGGAGAAGAGCCCCCCCCCTAAGCAAGCTCGTCCTGGGGCTCTTGTTCACAAACACACCCCACAGAGCCCAAGGACAGCAACACAATTAGACCCTAACAAATCATGAGAAAACAAAAAGATAATTACTTGACACATTGGAAAGAATTAACAAAAAAGCAGCGCAAACTAAAATGCTATTTGGCGCTAAACAGAGAGTACACAGTGGCAGAATACCTGAACACCGTGACTGACCCAAATTTAAGGAAATCTTTGACTATGTACAGACTCAGTGACCAAAGCCTTGCTATTAAGAAAGGCCACCAAAGGCAGACCTGGCTCTCAAGAGAAGACAGGCTATGTGCACACTGCCCACAAGATTAGGTAGAACCTGAAATGCACTTCCTAACCTCCTGCCAAATGTATGACCATATTAGAGACACATATTTCACTCAGATTACACAGACCCACAAAGAATTAGTAAACAAATCAAATTTTGATAAACTCCCATATCTATTGGGTGAAATACCACAGTGTGCAATCACAGCAGCAAGATTTGTGACCTGTTGCCACAAGAAAAGGGCAACCAGTGAAGAACAAACTCCACTGTAAATACAACCTATTTTTATTGTTTATTTCACTTTCGTTTATTATCTAGTTCACTTGCTTTGGTAATGTAAACATATGTTTCCCATGCCAATAAATCCTCTTAAATTGAATTGAAATTGAGTGAAAGAGAGAGTGTGAGAGAGTTTGAGAGAGTGTAAGAGAGAGAGAGAGAGAGAGCGAGAGAGAGAGAGAGAGAGAGCAAGGGCCTGTAGAGAGGTGTGTCAGCTGTGATAGAGAAATTAAGTATTTACTTGATTTATTTTATATTAATGGTTAAACAATTATATTTAACTAATAGTAAGACATTTATGTTCTCCTCATGCTGTGTCTTTATGGTCTCCCCTCCCTACAGCTAACCTGGGCGTATGGGTCACTAGAGAAGGCTTGAGCTGACAAACAAGTTAAAGACTACATTCCATAGACAAGATGTGGTCGGTGTAACCTAGATAGCCTGGAAGAGTTTAGAACAATCCCGTATTGTTCTAATCATCCTGGCATCTGGGAAACTAAGAAGGGGTCAGGTTAAAACAGCACCGGGTTTGGATGACTAAAAGGATGAACCCAGGATGGCGTATGGTGCCACCCAATCTGCATGGGAGGGGTGGAACCAGCCATGACTAAGTATTCTTAGTGTCAGCTATATAAAGAACTCTGTCTGTAAAGGTTAGGCTACTCGGCCCAACAGTCAAGAGTGCTGGGTTGACTAGTCTCATTATTGCAAAAATTAATCGATTTTAAATAAAGATGATTATTTGAAGAAATGACAAAGTCTCTCTCAGTATGAATTTCCACGACACACGGCATCCTACCCTGATGTAGGTAAACGACCAGACCGGAACAAAATTCTAGTACGTCCCATACTAGAAGATTCACTGTATTTGTGTGTGTGTGTGCGTATGCATGTGTGTGTTTTCTCATCATCAATCATCATCCCCAGCCTTCTGTACCTACATGTATCCATTTACCCAGCCAGTCCACTGTGTGTGTGGGGGTGGTAATGCAAGGATCTGCTGTAATGCTGTTACCATGGGGAAGCATGCCGTGTGTCATTTAATTACAGCACTAGGCCTGGTGCGGTCTCCTGGGAAACAAACACACCTGTCACTGGGTAGATTATATGCACACATTATCAATTATTCACTCTCAGATAGAGACGGCAGGTTTCCTTTGAGTAACCGATAGTGTTTAACCAGGACCTGTGGTCACACACACACACACACACACACACACACACACACACACACACACACACACACACACACACACACACACACACACACACACACACACACACACACACACACACTGTAGAAATACAGGTATCTGGGTACCCAGCCAGTACATAGGGAAATCCATTGGTTAGACTAGATAAAAGGGTGTCAAACAGTGGAGGCTGGTGAGGGGAGGGAGGATGGCTCATAATAATGGCTGGGACGGAGCTAATGGAATGGCATCAAACACATAGAAACCACTTATTCTGCTCCAGCCATTACCATGAGCCCGTCCTCCCCAATTAAAGCGCCACCAACCTCCTGTGGTGTCAAAATAATTTGGTCTTCACCGACCAAAAATGGATTATACTTTTTGCCATCAAAATGAGCAGAAAATTGTCCTCTGTCCTTCGCTTTTTGAACAGAGAGAAGCTGGAAGGCGAGAAGAGACTACAGGTCCATTATAATTTCTACACAGTTTCAATTTAGTTTTAGCCATTTCAATGTCCATTGAGAATTTCTTTCTTTATATATTATATTTTTTTTTACTCAAACCACCGCAGGCCTTAAGTTTGACACATGAAGCCTAGAGGGTAACGTGTTCTTGTTCCGTAATGATTGATCCTCTATGATTACCACACAAATGGAATGGCTATGAAAACTGGTTCCTTACCAACCACAGGTCATACGTACACAATGCTATTATACTATACTGTGTAAATCTAATCTACCCTGTGTGTGTGTGTGTGTGTGTGTGTGTGTGTGTGTGTGTGTGTGTGTGTGTGTGTGTGTGTGTGTGTGTGTGTGTGTGTGTGTGTGTGTGTGTGTGTGTGTGTGTGTGTGTGTGTGTGTCTGACCACAGGCTTAACACAACACAATGACAATAGCAGCGAGTTAGGGAACAGAGGAAGCAATGTCAAGCTGCAGCTATTAATAGACAACACCTTGAATAAAACCATGTCCCTCCCTGGGCTTTCAATTCTGGCCATCACATGGATCCATCACAGGGCTGTTCGAAGACAGGTTCACAAGGTTCACACACAAACACACACACATACACATACACTCAACCTGTTTCCATAGAGCTTTCATCTCTCTCTCTGGCCGTCTTCTCTTTTTGTGGATGAGATAGCTTTTCAGCTGTCCTAATTTCAACAGCAGCAGGAGAATAGAACAGAAGAATGCAAATGTGTTCCATTGTTATTTACACAGTCAACCAGGTACATTAGCATATCACAACCGGCAGACTAGATATGCCAAAACATTTCTTATGGAAGGAAAAAAAGCAGCAATTGTTGTATTTCATTTCATTTAGACTGATGAAATACACATGATGTATTTCTATCTGTATAGTGTCTATGGATTGGCCTATGAGGAATCACTATTTGACTGAATGGAGCTTGGTGGTACGATACAGAACAAAAAAATACTAATACCTATCGGCTATGTTCAAGGACTGTATAAATGAATGGACAAAGCCAGCGATCACGTGACACCGTTCATTCCTATGTGAAGACTCAATAGCGCATTGAAGCCAAATGAAGTCGGTTAAAATGGCGTCTCATGGAGACATAACATGCGCAGTTTGAGCTACTCCAGGAAGTGACGTTGCAGGCTATATTTCACAGAGGTTTAGACGGTACAAGGATTCTGTGCACTATACTATACTCATTTTGTCACATAAACTGAAATTAGGCATACTATTTTAGCAACCAGGAAATGGCAGGAGCAATTTCTGCATAATGCAACTTTTAAATAATTTATTCACTTTAGCAATAACAGCCAGAAGATGGTGTGTTTGGGGTGAGGGGGCTTGGACTTTGGGGAGCTTGTAAGTAACAATTGAGCTTTTCTTTACAAATCTGCATAATTATTTAGGTTAATTCAACAGATAATAGATGGACCATCGAGAGGGCCATTGTCTTGTGAATAATACGCCTGCCACTGCTTAAGAGAATAAATTAACGTTACTTATCATTGTTATTACAAAGCCAGTCGACAGATGCAGAAAGGCAGAGAACTGAATGCAAGACGTCATCTCGTCTCTGAGAGAAAGTTCCAGCAACAGAAGAGAAGAAGGAGCTGTACACTTGAGTAGTTTCGAGCAGATCTATAGTTCGCGTTGAATGCAAGATGTCATCGTTGAAACAGACAGACTGGTCCCTGGAAGAGAAGAGAAGGGCTGCCTACACATGGGTAGTTTCGAGAGACAACAGCATTTCTGTTTGAATGCAGTCAAGCCTGAGCTTCTATGTTCTCTCAGCAATACTATTTCTGTGGCAGCTGTGCTAGATGCTTGCTGAGCCACAGCCTAGTCTAGAGGGAAGGTAAGGGAACCCATCCTCTATCCTTCTCTCTGAAGTCCCGTCGGAGTCAGTTCATTCGCAGCAACCTGCCGTCACTGCAGTCTCACAGAATAGGCTCCACATCACGCTGAGCTACTGGAAAAAGCAATCCACCGGAAAATGATGTCTTCGATGACAGTGAGCCAAGCAGTCCTCTGTGTTAATCCACTGTCTGTGGTGGTAATGGAAAATAATGGCCAATACAACCTCTTGCAACAAAAGTAAATGCACACCTAGGGTCAGTTTCCCAGACTGAAAATGTAGAGCCTTAGTGGCCCACTCATCTCTAGGCTCTCAATTTGACTGATGTCCATGACTCATGTCCAGCCACGTGGCCGTGTTTAAAATACGAAACAATTGCACACAAGGTCCAACCGAACCTTGTCCAACTCCTCTGAATCGGAGACGTGGTGGTGGTGGGGAGGGCTGCCACATTGGGCGCCTGTTGTGGGGGGTTAACTGTCTTGCTCAAGGGGAGAACAACAGATTTTTCACATTGTCAGCTCGCGGATTCGAACTAGCTATTTTTCAGTTACTGGCCCAACACTAAACGCTAGGCTACCTGCCATGAAGGAGGCATAATAGCCTCTTGTCAGGATGTGAAGGATAAGTTGTCTGAGAGGTTGAGAGGGCCAGGGCATTACAGCTCCCTGACTGACAGCAGTAATATGACCCTTTCAAGACCCCTCTCTGCTTCTCTCTCCTTAAGTGGTCAATGAGAGCACCGCCAGGAGATGACCCAAGGCCTCTGGGATTGCCGATAAGCAAGTCCACTACAGGAGTTCTGAGTAAATATGGGTTTCACTTGGCTTGGTCTGAGACAACAAGACATACAAGGGAGTATTTTTAACTCACAATCAAACACAGGTACTTGTGACACAAAGGCTGCTAATCATTTAACCACAGGGGGTTTTGTTGCTCCTGCTGTCTGTCACATGTTGTTTGAGGGCTTTCAGCTCCTTGATTTGTTGACTCTTTGAGCAAGACAATCCCAAAGGATCAGAGTCTCTCTGGATCCAAAGTTCCAGGAGCACCTGTCATGGTTAGAATAAACTGAACTGAAGTAAAGCCTTAGTATGCCAAAAAGGAAAAGTAATAGCATCTCCAATAAAAGATTGCAAGAACTGAACCGAAGAAAAGTTAAGATCTTTAAAACTACTTTTTCAGTGCAGACCTACTATATTTGGAGGGGGGGGGGGTGTATCTGGACTAGCTGGTTTTGAAATGACTTAGAAACCCTTTGGGAGAACGTGATGGTTTTAAATTGATATATCAAACTGACGCCTCAGGAGGCTTAAAAGATTTGTCATGGGCCCACAGATCCTCAAAAATCTCTACAGTTGCACCATTGAAACATCTTGACTGGCTGCATCACCGCTTGGTATGGCAACTGCTCGGCATCCGACCGCATGGCGCTACAGAGGGTAGTGCGTACGGCCCAGTACATCATGGGGGCCGAACTCCCTGCCATCCACGACCTCTATACCAGGTGGTGTCAAAGGAAGGCCCTAAAAATTGTCAGACTCCAACCACCCAAGTCATAGACTGTTCTCCCTGCTACCGCACGGCAAACGGTACCGCTAAGTCTGGGACCAAAAGGCTCCTGAACAAATTCTACCCCCAAGCCACAGATTGCTAAATAGTTAACCAAATAGCTTCCCGGACTATCTGTATTGGTCATTTTTGCAGTAACTCTTTTTGACTCTATGCACACACACTGGACTCTACCCATACACTGACACTCCAGCACACACACACACTTACACTCCAGCACACACACACACACACACACACTGACAATCCAGCACACACACACACTGACACTCCAACACACACACACACACACTGACACTGACACTCCAACACACACACTGACACTGACACTCCAACACACACACACACACACACACACACACACACACACACACACACACACACACACACACACACACACACACACACACACACACACACACACACACATTCGCCACACACATATTTATACACTTCCACACTCATCACATACGCTCCTGCTACTGTCTATTATCTATCCTGTTGCCTAGTCACTTTATCCCTACCTATATGTGCATATCTACTTCAATTTCCTCGTACCCCTCCACATCGACTCTGTACCAGTACCCCATGTATATAGCCAATCTATCATTGCTCATTGTGTATTTATTTATTGTGTTACTATATTTTATTCTATAGTTATTATCATTTTATTTTTGTATCTTGCATTGTTGGGATGGGCCCGTCATTTCAATTTAAATCTACATCTGTTGTTTACGAAGCATGTGACAATTGAAATGCAATTTGATTTGGAAGATGAGCATAAAGCAGCAAGGCAAATGATAGCTGATGGTATCTCACAACTGTATCTGACAAAATGTGATATGATATTAACTTGGGCTATTGAAATACTAGAGCTTCCTTCTTTTAAGAGAGAATTTTAAGTGGACAAAAGCTGAAATGCAAAGTTTCCTACACACTTATCTGGCTTCCTATAACTCCTTAAATGCTGACGGGCTCATTCTCTGCCATGGTCACCTCTGTATTCTCTGAGCACCAAAAAATGCCCTCATAAGAATATCCTGAATAGCCTGGATCAGCACTTTAAAACTGTATTTCCTGTCAACCACAGAGTGATCACAATACATGACTGGGAGTTGCCGGTCTCCTTTGGGGCTGTACTCCCGTCCCAAATGGGACCCTATTCCCTATTTAGTGCACTACTTTTGACCGGACCCGAAGATCTCTGGTCAAAAGTAGTGCAATAAATAACAAATAGGGTGCCATTTGGGGTGCAGCCCTGGTCTCCTTTGGGACTCGTTATTAGAGTGAGAGTCAAAAAGGCCCACACAGTGATAGGCATCCTGACTCGGTGTGCCTTTCTCATGGTAAACAGGTTGAGATTGGCCCAGCTTTGTGGTGCTATAATACAGCATCTGCTTTATAGCATGGAAAAAATACATTGTCCCCCGGGGAAGAGAAAGGGACCATTGATGGTGACCGTGGTAGCAGGAGATTTGACTGTGACTAAGGTTGCAAAGGGGGTAAATTACTGGAAACTTTTGAAGTTTACCATTAAACTACCAGAATTGTGGTAACTTTCAAGTATGTCCTTTATCACAAGACATTTAGTGGCCCTTTTGGGTACTTCAGATTATCACAGGTGTCTGTAATTATCTCTGGACCTCTGTGTGGCCTCACATGTTAAATATATAACATAATCCAATACAATTATTTTAAAACGAAACATAAAATGAAATGACAAAACTGTAAAACCTTATTCTTAAATATGGTGTTTAATATGAGGGAAACATTTTTTTTTTTTTACACACTTTTATTTATTTTACTATGTCAATATGTCTTTGTTGTAAATGTTTTGACCGCAAACTGGTGGCAGCTATGAAAAAAAGTAAATAGTTGGAAGAGTTGCAGAGTTCATTGAAAATAACGCTGTTGTTGATTAGATGTTTTCATCATTAATTAGGCTATTTTCTCTTGAACCATATTGTCTACCTACTAGAAACTCATAGACAACATGGACAAAGATATAAAGATAAATACTATATACAGTGCCTTCAGAAAGTATTCACACCCCTTGATTTTTTCAATTTTTGGGGGTTACAGCCTGAATTTAAAATGGATTAAATTAAGATTTTTTTGTCACTTGCCTACACACCATATCCCATAACGTCAAAGTGGAAAGATATTTTTCGAACATTTACAAATTAATTAAAAATGAAAAGCTCAAATGTCTTGAGTCAATTAGTATTGCACCCCTTTGTTATGGCAGGCATAAATAAGTTCAGGAGTAAAAATGTGCTTAACAAGTCGCATAAGTTGCATGGACTCATGCTTAACATGATTTTTGAATGACTCATCTCTGTACCCCACACATACAATTATTTGTAAGGTCACCCAGTTGAGCAGTGAATTTCAAACACAGATTTAACCACAAAGACATGGGAGGTTTTCCAATGCCACGCAAAGAAGTGCCACTATTTGTAGTGGGGTAAAAATATAAAAAGCAGACATTGAATATCCCTTTGAGCATGGTGAAGATATTAATTACACTTAGGATTGTGTATCAATACACCCAGTCACTACAAAGATACAGACATCCTTTCTAACTCAGTTGCCAGAGAGGAAGGAAACCGCTCAGGGATTTCACCATGAGGACAATTGTGACTTTAAAACAGTTACAGAGCTTAATGGTTTCACTTGGCTTGGTCTGAGGAGTAGCAATCACATCACAAGACAACAAGGCCTTTAGGAAGAGAACCCTAATAACTCTAAACCCAAACAAGGGAGTATTTTTAACTCACAAGCTAACAACGGTACTAGTGACACAAAGGATTGTAATCATTTAACTACAGGGGGTTTTGTTGCTCCTGCTAAGATGTCTGTCACATGTTGTTTGAGGGCTTTCAGCTCCTTGATTTGTTGACTCTTTGAGCAAGACAATCCCAAAGGATCAGAGCCTCTCTGGATCCCAAGTTCCAGGAGCACCTGTCATGGTTAGAATAAACTGAACTGAAGTAAAGCCTTAGTATGCCAAAAAAGAAAAGTAATAGCATCTCCAATAAAAGATTGAACCGAAGAAAAGTTAAGATCTTTAAAACTACTTTTTCAGTGCAGACCTACTGTATTTGGAGGAGAGGGGGGGGGGGGGGGTATATCTGGACTAGCTGGTTTTTGAATTGACTAAGAAACCCTTTGGGAAAACGTGATGGTTTTAAATTGATATATCAAACTGAAGCCTCAGGAGGCTTAAAAGATTTGTCATGGGCCCACAGATCCTCAATCAGAGACAACGATAAACAGCTGCCTCTGATTGGGAACCATACCAGGCCAACATAGAAATAAATGCACTAGATCACCCACCCTAGTCACACCCCGACCTAACCAAAATAGAGAATAAAAAGGCTCTCTATGGTCAGGGCGTGACAGTACCCCTCCCCCCAAAGGTGCGGACTCTGGCCGCAAAACCTGACTCTATAGGGGAGGGTCCGGGTAGGCGTCTAGCGTCGGTGGCGGCTCCGGTGCGGGGCGAAGTACCCACTCCGCTCGTGGATTCGCCAGCATCGGTGGCGGCTCTGGTGCGGGACTTTGCCCCCGCCCAGACCACGGGTCCGGCCATGGAGCCGGGTAGAACTCCATGCCTGGACTGGGCATCGGCGCAGAGAAGGGCCCCGGCCATGGAGCTGGGTTGTACGCCACACCCGGACTGGGCACCGGCACCGAAGAAGGCTCCGGCCTTGGAGCCGAGTTGACCGCCGTGCCTGGACTGGGCACCGGCACAGAGGAAGGCTCCTGCCATGGAGCGGGACTGGACGCCGTGCCTGGACTGGACATCGGCGCAGAGGAAGGCTCCTCCCATGGAGCGGGACCGGACGCAGTGCCTGGACTGGACATCGGTGCAGAGGAAGGCTCCTGCCATGGAGCGGGACCGGACGCCATGCCTGGACTGGGCACCGGGTCAGAGGAAGTCTCCAGCCTTGGAGCGGGACTGGACGTCGTGCCTGGACTGGACATCGGCGCGGTGGAAGGCTCCTGCCATGGACCGGGACCGGACGCCGTGCTCGGACTGGGCATCGGCGCAGAGGAAGGCTCCTGCCATGGAGCGGGACCGGACGCCGTGCCTGGATTGGGCACCGGCGTAGAGGAAGGCTCCTGCCATGGAGCGGGACCGTACGCCATGCCTGGACTGGGCATCGGCGCAGAGAAGGGCTCCTGCCATGGAGCTGGACTGGACGCCGTGCTCGGACTGGGCATCAGCGCAGAGGAAGGCTCCTGCCCTGGAGCTGGAGGTTCCCGGACCATGAAACGTCTCAGGAGGTTCCCGGACCGTGAAACGTCTCAGGAGGTTCCCGGACTGTGAAACGTCTCAGGAGGTTCCCGGACTGGGAACTGTCACCGGAAGCTCCAGACTGGGAACTGTCGCCGGAAGCTCCGGACTGGGAACTGTCGCTGGAAGCTCCGGACTGGGAACTGTCGCCGGAAACTCCGGACTGGGAACTGTCGCAGGAAGCCTGGCGCGTGGGGCCGGCACTGGTGGTACCGGACTGGTAACACGCACCTCAGGGCGAGCGCGAGGAGCAGGCACAGGACATACCGGACTGGGGAGGCGCACTGGAGGCCTGATACGTGGGGCTGGTACAGGTGGCACCGGGCTGGTGACATGCACCTCAAGGCGAGTGCGGGGAGCAGGCACAGGACGTACCTGACTGGGAAGGCGCACTTGAGGGAGAGTGCGAGGAGCAGGCACAGGAAGTACCGGACTGGGGACACGCACTTCAGGGAGAGTGCGAGGAGGAGGCACAGGACGTACTGGGCTGTGGAGGAGCACTGGAGACCTGGTGCGTAGAGCTGGCACAAATGGTGCCGGAACGATGACACACTCCGCAAGGTGAGTGCGGGGAGCTAGCACAGGACGGACTGGGCTGTGGAGGCGCACTGGAGACCTGGTGCGTAGAACCAACAAGTTGTACCGAAACGGTGGCACACACTTCAGGGCGAGTGCGTGGAGGAGACACAGGACGTACCGCTGGGGAAGCGCATTGGAGGCCAGATGCGTGAAACTGGTGCAGATGACACCGGACTGGTGTCATGCTCCTCAGCACGCCCGCTCTGCAGCACTCTCATCGCCACCACCTCTCTCCGGAATATTTCGTTGAGTTCCTAGTTCGACTCCCTGACGGTCTCTGGCTCATTCCTCGGCTCCACCGACCACCCCGTGTACCCCCCTCAAAAAATTGGGCTTTCTTTTGGGCTTACACTGTGGCCACGAACCCTGGTGTCGTCGCTGTCCTCTCTTCTCTCCCTGAGTCTGCTTCCACGGAAGGCTTTCGTCTCCAGCCATAATTTCCTCCCAAGTCCAGGATGTCTTCTCCTCCTTTATCTCCTCCCAAGCCCAGGATACCTTCTCTTCCCGGGCACGCTGCTTGGTGCTGTTGTGGTGGGATCTTCTGTCACGATCGTCGTGGTAATCATACTCGGACCAAGGCGCTGCATACGTAGAGTTCCACATGTTTATTAAATGAAACTCACAAAAACAATAAACAGCAAACGAAACGTGCAGCAAATGCAGTGCTCCCAGGCAACTACACAAAAACAAGATCCCACAAAACACAGTGGTGAAATGGCTGCCTAAATATGATCCCCAAACAGAGACAACGATAAACAGCTGCCTCTGATTGGAAACCATACCAGGCCAACATAGAAATAAATACACCAGATCACCCAGCCTAGTCACACCCCGACCTAACTAAAATAGAGAATAAAAAGGCTCTCTATGGTCAGGGCATGACAGTTGCGTACGGCCCAGTACATCACGAGGGCCGAACTCCCTGCCATCCACGACCTCTATACCAGGCGTTGTCAAAGGAAGGCCCTAAAACTTGTCAGACTCCAACCACCCAAGTCATAGACTGTTCTCCCTGCTACCGCACGGCAAACGGTACCGGAACGCTAAGTCTGGGACCAAAAGGCTCCTGAACAAATTCTACCCCCAAGCCACAGATTGCTAAATAGTTAACCAAATATCTACCCGGACTATCTGTATTGGCACTTTTTGCACTAACTCTTTTTGACTCTATGCACACACACTGGACTCTACCCACACACTCACACTGATATTGACACTCCAACACACACACACACACTAACACTGACACTGACACTCCAACACACACACACACACACGTCAACATGAACACAGGCACACATTCACCACATACATATTTATACACTTCCACACTCATCACATACCCTGCTGCTACTGTCTATTATCTATCCTGTTGCCTAGTCACTTTATCCCTACCTATATGTACATATCTACCTCAATTTCCTCGTACCCCTCCACATCGACTGTACCAGTACCCCATGTATATAGCCATTGCTCATTGTGTATTTATTTATTGTGTTACTATATATTATTCTATAGTTATTATCATTTTATTTTTGTATTTTGCAACGTTGGGATGGGCCCGTAATTTTAAATCTACATCTGTTGTTTACATTTACATTACATTTAAGTCATTTAGCAGACGCTCTTATCCAGAGCGACTTACAAATTGGTGCATTCACCTTATGATATCCAGTGGAACAACCACTTTACAATAGTGCATCTAACTCTTTTAAGGGGGGGGGGGTTAGAAGGATTACTTTATCCTATCCTAGGTATTCCTTAAAGAGGTGGGGTTTCAGGTGTCTCCGGAAGGTGGTGATTGACTCCGCTGACCTGGCGTCGTGAGGGAGTTTGTTCCACCATTGGGGTGCCAGAGCAGCGAACAGTTTTGACTGGGCTGAGCGGGAACTGTACTTCCTCAGAGGTAGGGAGGCGAGCAGGCCAGAGGTGGATGAACGCAGTGCCCTTGTTTGGGTGTAGGGCCTGATCAGAGCCTGAAGGTACGGAGGTGCCGTTCCCCTCACAGCTCCGTAGGCAAGCACCATGGTCTTGTAGCGGATGCGAGCTTCAACTGGAAGCCAGTGGAGAGAGCGGAGGAGCGGGGTGACGTGAGAGAACTTAGGAAAGTTGAACACCAGACGGGCTGCGGCGTTCTGGATGAGTTGTAGGGGTTTAATGGCACAGGCAGGGAGCCCAGCCAACAGCGAGTTGCAGTAATCCAGACGGGAGATGACAAGTGCCTGGATTAGGACCTGCGCCGCTTCCTGCGTGAGGCAGGGTCGTACTCTGCGAATGTTGTAGAGCATGAACCTACAGGAACGGGTCACCGCCTTGATGTTAGTTGAGAACGACAGGGTGTTGTCCAGGATCACGCCAAGGTTCTTAGCACTCTGGGAGGAGGACACAATGGAGTTGTCAACCGTGATGGCGAGATCATGGAACGGGCAGTCCTTCCCCGGGAGGAAGAGCAGCTCCGTCTTGCCGAGGTTCAGCTTGAGGTGGTGATCCGTCATCCACACTGATATGTCTGCCAGACATGCAGAGATGCGATTCACCACCTGGTTATCAGAGGGGGGAAAGGAGAAGATTAATTGTGTGTCGTCTGCATAGCAATGATAGGAGAGACCATGTGAGGATATGACAGAGCCAAGTGACTTGGTGTATAGCGAGAATAGGAGAGGGCCTAGAACAGAGCCCTGGGGGACACCAGTGGTGAGAGCACGTGGTGCGGAGACAGATTCTCGCCACGCCACCTGGTAGGAGCGACCTGTCAGGTAGGACGCAATCCAAGCGTGGGCCGCGCCGGAGATGCCCAGCTCGGAGAGGGTGGAGAGGAGGATCTGATGGTTCACAGTATCAAAGGCAGCCGATAGGTCTAGAAGGATGAGAGCAGAGGAGAGAGAGTTAGCTTTAGCAGTGCGGAGCGCCTCCGTGACACAGAGAAGAGCAGTCTCAGTTGAATGACTAGTCTTGAAACCTGACTGATTTGGATCAAGAAGGTCATTCTGAGAGAGATAGCAGGAGAGCTGGCCAAGGACGGCACGTTCAAGAGTTTTGGAGAGAAAAGAAAGAAGGGATACTGGTCTGTAGTTGTTGACATCGGAGGGATCGAGTGTAGGTTTTTTCAGAAGGGGTGCAACTCTCGCTCTCTTGAAGACGGAAGGGACGTAGCCAGCGGTCAAGGATGAGTTGATGAGCGAGGTGAGGTAAGGGAGAAGGTCTCCGGAAATGGTCTGGAGAAGAGAGGAGGGGATAGGGTCAAGCGGGCAGGTTGTTGGGCGGCCGGCCGTCACAAGACGCGAGATTTCATCTGGAGAGAGAGGGGAGAAAGAGGTCAAAGCACAGGGTAGGGCAGTGTGAGCAGAACCAGCGGTGTCGTTTGACTTAGCAAACGAGGATCGGATGTCGTCGACCTTCTTTTCAAAATGGTTGACGAAGTCATCAGCAGAGAGGGAGGAGGGGGGAGGAGGGGGAGGAGGATTCAGGAGGGAGGAGAAGGTGGCAAAGAGCTTCCTAGGGTTAGAGGCAGATGCTTGGAATTTAGAGTGGTAGAAATTGGCTTTAGCAGCAGAGACAGAAGAGGAGAATGTAGAGAGGAGGGAGTGAAAGGATGCCAGGTCCGCAGGGAGGCGAGTTTTCCTCCATTTCCGCTCGGCTGCCCGGAGCCCTGTTCTGTGAGCTCGCAATGAGTCGTCGAGCCACGGAGCAGGAGGGGAGGACCGAGCCGGCCTGGAGGATAGGGGACATAGAGAGTCAAAGGATGCAGAAAGGGAGGAGAGGAGGGTTGAGGAGGCAGAATCAGGAGATAGGTTGGAGAAGGTTTGAGCAGAGGGAAGAGATGATAGGATGGAAGAGGAGAGAGTAGCGGGGGAGAGAGAGCGAAGGTTGGGACGGCGCGATACCATCCGAGTAGGGGCAGTGTGGGAAGTGTTGGATGAGAGCGAGAGGGAAAAGGATACAAGGTAGTGGTCGGAGACTTGGAGGGGAGTTGCAATGAGATTAGTGGAAGAACAGCATCTAGTAAAGATGAGGTCAAGCGTATTGCCTGCCTTGTGAGTAGGGGGGGAAGGTGAGAGGGTGAGGTCAAAAGAGGAGAGGAGTGGAAAGAAGGAGGCAGAGAGGAATGAGTCAAAGGTAGACGTGGGGAGGTTAAAGTCACCCAGAACTGTGAGAGGTGAGCCATCCTCAGGAAAGGAACTTATCAGGGCGTCAAGCTCATTGATGAACTCTCCAAGGGAACCTGGAGGGCGATAAATGATAAGGATGTTAAGCTTGAAAGGGCTGGTAACTGTGACAGCATGGAATTCAAAGGAGGCGATAGACAGATGGGTCAGGGGAGAAAGAGAGAATGTCCACTTGGGAGAGATGAGGATCCCAGTGCCACCACCCCGCTGACCAGAAGCTCTCGGGGTGTGCGAGAACACGTGGGCAGACGAGGAGAGAGCAGTAGGAGTAGCAGTGTTATCAGTGGTAATCCATGTTTCCGTCAGTGCCAAGAAGTCGAGGGACTGGAGGGAAGCATAGGCTGAGATGAACTCTGCCTTGTTGGCCGCAGATCGGCAGTTCCAGAGGCTGCCTGAGACCTGGAACTCCACGTGGGTCGTGCGCGCTGGGACCACCAGGTTAGAGTAGCAGCGGCCACGCGGTGTGAAGCGTTTGTATGGTCTGTGCAGAGAGGAGAGAACAGGGATAGACAGACACATAGTTGACAGGCTACAGAAGAGGCTACGCTAATGCAAAGGAGATTGGAATGACAAGTGAACTACACGTCTCGAATGTTCAGAAAGTTAAGCTTACGTTGCAAAAAATCTTATTGACTAAAATGATATAGTACTGCTGGCTGGTGAAATAGGCTAGCTAGCAGTGGCTGCGTTGTTGACTTTGTTTGAAAGTGTAGCTGGCTAGGTAACCTCTAACTGGCTAGGTAACCTCGACAATTACTCTAGACTACACAATTATCTTGGATACAAAGACGGCTATGTAGCCAGCTAAGATCAAACAAATCAAACTGTTGTACTGTAATGAAATGAAATGTAATACTACCTGTAATACTACCTGTGGAGCAAAGCGGAATGCAACTACTCGCTCCAAACCAAACCGGAAGTGCGTATCGTAGAGGGAGAGACAATAGAAGTGTTGTTTCTTGTATTATTGTCTTTTGTGTCTTTAGAGGACTGCTTCACCTTAATGTCCCCTTTCCCTTTTCTTCTGTCCTTATTTTGTCCCACTTTGTCCCTTCTTTGTCCCTTCTTCTCTTCTGCCAACTAGACACTCCTTGTTAGCTAGCTAGCTTCTTTCAGGAATGTCCCTAGCAACTGCCTAGCAACAGGTAAACAACTTAGCTAGCTAAGAAAACAGTATAATTTTATGAAAAATTGTTACTTTTTCAAAAGCCTTTCTTCTTTGTTTGCTGCTTGTTTGGTCTCCTATTCAGTTTGCAGTTTTCTTTTGATTTTTTTTCGATGTACTTTACTCTAAAAAAACATTTAAATTTCAATATTTGTAGGAGCTCATCTTTTCAGCTGCTGCTGCTTAATTCGGAACTCCGGAACACGGTTTACGAAGCCTGTGACAATTCAAATGCAAATTGATTTGGAAGATGAGCATAAAGCAGCAAGGCAAATGATAGCTGTGATAGGAGAAAACTGAGGATGGATCATCAACATTGTAGTTACTCCACAGTTGTAGTGACTCCAGAATTGTTAGATTACTTGTTAGGTATTGCTGCACTGTCGGAACTAGAAGCACAAGCACTTCGCTACACTCGCTATAACATCTGCTAACCATGTGTATGTGACAAATAACATTTGATTTGACTTGGTTTTGACAATACTAACCTAATTGACAGAGTGAAAAGAAGGAAACCTGTACAGAATACAAATATTCCAAAACATGCATCCTGTTTGCAACAAGGCACTAAAGTAATACTGCAAAAGCTGTGGCAAAGCAAATCCCTTTGGGTCCTGAATACAAAGTGTTATGTTTGGGGCAAATCCAACACAACACTTTACTGAGTACCACTCTCCATATTTTCAACCATATCAGTGGCTGCATTATGTTATGGGTATGCTTTTTCCGAGCTAAGCACAGGCAAAACCAGGTTCAGTCTGCTTTCCACCAGACACAGGGAGATTAATTCACCTTTCAGCAGGACAAGAACCTAAAACACAAATCTACATCTAAATCTACACTGGAGTTGCTTACCAAGAAGACAGGGAATGTTCCCGAGTGGCCGAGTTAAAGTTTTGACTTAAATCTACTTGAAAATCTATGGCGAGACCTGAAAATGGTTGTTTAGCAATGATCATCAACCAAGAATTTTGAAAAGAATAAAGGGCAAATGTTGCACAATTTAGGTGTGGAAATGTCTTAGAGACAAACCCAGAAAGACTCACAGCTGTAATTTCTGTCAAAAGTGCTTCTACAAAGTATTGACTCAGGGGTGTGAACAGTGGCAATTTAGCATGTACATCCTGGTGGGGCAAACCATTTTGGGGGGAGGGGTGAATGCCAGCAAAGCCACAATATAACAAAACACAACACTAAACAATACATTAATTGCACTATAACGGTGACAAACGGTGCCCACAAACTGTTAGGGCCTACATAAAGCTGTCACAACTGCAGTCCCAACATCTTTCCACTGCTGCTGACAGTGAAACATTCAGCCTCATTCAGCCTAATTTACAGTCTTTAAAAAAACATAGCTGATATGGCTGACTTGTTTAAACAAATGTGGTTTCTACTTACAATTGAGATGTACAAACTATGGCATAAGGGGACGACAAGCGGATAAGAGGCGATCCATGATTTCGATTAAGACATTAATGAGCGAGCTATGACAGACATAGTCAATATAACTATTCGTTAAGCACTTTTGAAATGTACAGCGACAGAAGTCAGAACATGGGCTGTTCTTACAAGTCAGAACCATAGGATAAATAAAGGGGGCATATTAGCAGACAATTAACCTCTTACAATATTCAATGGTTACCTTTCCCGAAAACAGTTTTTACTGTAGGCTACATGTGCACCACCAAGTCAGAACAGTAGGCGAAATTAAGAGGCAAAAATAGACCAAATTATTAGGTTGAGGCACGTGGGCTACTAACAGCTTACTACACAACATACACTTAGTATTACTTTCTTAGCTACAGTATACATATCTCCCTGGCATATTACATAATTTATGCAGCAGCATACAATACATTTCTGGACTCACCTTGTTGTGCTGTGCTCACTTGAACAGGAAGGTGGCGCGGCGGTCCAAATTTTGTCATCAAACTTTAACATCAAAGTCTGGCATTTTCTGGATTTTTAGTGCTTTCAAGACAACTGGGAACTCAGGAAAAAATGATGACGTCAGTGATCTTCAGGTCGTAGCTCTAGAAAGAGGCCAGAGTTCCCGACTTACAATTCCGAGTTGGATGACCATTCAAAACGTATTTTCCCAGTCAAAGCAATTTTTTCCCGAGTTCACAGTTGTCTTGAACTCACTGAAGTCAGATTTCCCAGTTCCAAGTTAACAGTTGTTTTGAGCACAAAGTAAATCATGGCCAATGTTGAATGTTTATAATTTTCAGCTTGGAAAAGAGACCCTTAAACCCAGAATTGGGACTACACACCCACTCCACTGAATAGCAGGCTAGTGATTGCTTTGAAATGCTTTCAGTTAGCCACTGATTCCTTCCAAACCACTCATTGTTGAATTTGCGATTTCCAACTCGTTTTGTAATGTTTATGTCCAATGGCCGATGAGCACTGATATGTTTCATCTATAATTTCTCTTCATTATTTCTCTTCATATGACAAGGATTAAAAAGGATTTGCCAGTAGATTGTCTACTTGATTCATGATGATGACTGCTAGCTAAGATTTTGAAAGTATGATGTTGTCCAATCAAAGCTACTGTAGATATAACGTGATTTGATGTAATTTTATTTGGGGCCAATGACCTTGAGCCTTCTTGGACGGCCACTTCTAATGTAACTCTATGGCAGCAACCAAGGGGCTTGAATAACTTTTGAGCTCTACCCTTAGATTTGGCAGTGAGGTAGTGTCCCCATGAGTGACAGAACACTGAGGCAATCATGGCGCAAATAGAGAGCATCGCCACTGGGTGTGAATACTTCTATAAATGAGATACTTCCGTATTTGATTTACAATACATTTGGGTGAAAACATACATACATATATATATATATATATATATATATATATATATATATATATATATATATATAAGTAATCTGTCTGTAAACATTTGTTGGAAAAATTACTTGTAAATTACCAGTAGCTTTGCAACCCTAACCGTGACACAGGCTGGTCGGTGCTGGTGGGTGGTGGTCGACCGGCCGCCCTGCATACAGCCTCCAAAGTAGGGTTAGTGTTTAGGAATGAGACCCTTCAATGGGCATTGAAATGGCAAGATGCCAAGAGAAAAAATGTAAATAAAAAGTGTTCAATAAAAAAGTATTCTCGTGGCTATGGGGCCATCTTACAACAGCTCAGTGAAAAGACTGACTCAGAACATAGGACCACAGGTGGACAGGGAAACATCATGTCCGAGAGCGAGAGAGAGAGCGAGAGCGAGAGCGAGAGCGAGAGAGCGAGAGAGAGAGCGAGCGAGAGCCTTGGTTGACCCTTACTTGTCCATTCAACATTTAGAGCACTCTGTGACACTAAAGGCGTCCACATGCTTCCCAGCCGAAACAATTCAGTAGATTTGTGCATGTATTATATATTTCAATTTTTAAAGCCAACATCACAGCGTACAGGTGGGTGAAATCCGATAATAAACAGTATATTGCACTCATCTGTATTATAATGCAGGAATACACAACAGAATATCCTCCAGGCCTACGCTAATTTAACATTGTAGCATTGACCTCACCTACAGTACACCTGCCTTCCAATTGATTCCCATCCATGTGTTTAGTGTTGACTGGATGAAAGGATGGATGGAGGGACGGACGGATAGAGATAATGGATAGAGGAGGGATGAACGGTATCATGGTGCCCAGCACAACAAGCCACTTAACGCTGTTCCGTTTACTGGATTGGATTAGCCTTCCTCTGAGGGATCACATTAATTATAGTGATCCACATATACCTAGCTAAACAGATGTGTTCAACAGCATGGACTCAACATAAGGGTTGGAGTTGATTCCATTTCAATTCAGTAAGTTCAGGGAGTACATTGGAATTGGAGTTGACTTCCTGAAGTCAATGGAGTTGACTTCCTGAATCAAGAGGGCTACTGACTCAATGTTCATCTACTAAGATCAATGACAGTAAGGGGGATATAATGAAGTTCATAGGAAATACAGTGTCTTGGTGTACGGTCTATCTGAGATTTCTCTTCTTTATTTTCCTTTTTTAGGACACTTTTAGGCTCATTTCTTTTCACTCTTTCAAGTATAGCATATTCACATAAAACATGTTAAATGTGAGTAGTAGGTGTCCCGGGTGAACTCTATATCTATGACCATATACTGTAAATAAATTAAGAAGTTCTATTTCTATGGTCCAGACTCTCTAGTATGCCTCAGTCCTAAACAATAGGAGTCAAATGTATAGAAAGTCTTTGCTATTAGATATTATGGGTATGAAATGGACCTCCGTCACAGTGGTGCGTTTCACCAATGCATGGCTTTAACATTTAGACTCTTATTTCTTGTCTCTTTCTCTCTTATGTCGTTCTTTAGTCAGCCATTTGGAATGAAGTGATTCACCAAAGCTGTCTCCGACATGCGCTGGTCGCTGCCGCCAATACTCTTGTTACTTTCCGATGGAAATTCACAGTTTAAGCCTAAAATCCAAACTATATAGTAAAAACAGAATAATAAAATGAGATGATTTTTTAAAATTGAACCTTTATTTAACTAGGCAAGTCAGATCAGAACAAATGCTTATTTTACAAGGTCGGCCTACACCGGCCAAACCCTCCCCTGACCCGGACGACGCTGTGCCAAATGTGCGCCTCCCTATGGGACTCCTGATCACGGCCGGTTGTGATACAGCCCAGGATCGAACCAGGGTCTGTAGTGACGCCTCTAGCACTGAGATGCAGTGCCTTAGACCACTTCGCCACTTGGGAGCCCTCCAAATAGGATGAGATAGAATAGGATGAAAACAAACTCAAATGGTCTAGGACCGGGCAATACTGTAAAGCAGACAAATAGCACATTGTACTTTGGCTATTTTTCAATCTGTTCAGGCCAAGGACAAACAACTCACAAACAATCACCAATCTCATGAGAAAACTGGAACGTAAAAAGTCTCGCAAACTTTTGCTATGCTTTTGCAATAGCTCCATACTTCGAGTAAATATTTTTTTTAAAAGGTAATAGTTTATTGGAACAGCATTGTACATGACTTGAAAAAGGCATACCACAGCTCTATTACACACAGCAAAAGCAGAAGACACGGTCAAAGTGACAGTGAGTGTCTAGCATGGACACTTGGAGGAGTGGTAGGGAGGGGTACATGGGGAGAACAAAATTGCCCTCAGCCTCCAGCAGGTTTATTGTTCCTTTCATCAAAGAAAAAGCCAGAGAAAGCCATATTTACGCCAGACAGTCTATATTAGAATGGTGCGCCCCGGTGAGACAGAGAGCAAGCTCCGGTCACTGCCTCTTCCATTTCTCACCCCAGCCTGGCCCTCTCGTCCGCCATATCACCCTTCTCACCCTTCTCACCGCCACTACATAACATCCGTTAGAATAACCTTAAAGACCCAATCTGTGACATATACAGCTGTCGTTATCATTTAAATCCTTGTTTGAGAGTGGTTACACTTCTGTAGCAGCCCTATCCCTCAGCTTTATAGCAAACCAAGTGGTGGAGCTGCCATTTTGTTGTTTTTCAAAGTAAGGAGTGAGCCTTTAACCGGAATCAATGGGGCATCCTGTTTGTTTATTAGCCTCTTAAGAAATAGACATTTAAACAGTAATGACCACAGTAAACACGAGTTTATTCATTGCCCTCAAAGTGGACCAAAAGGAAAAGTCAATAGAATGCACAGGCAATAATGAAGATACGGACATCCTAAAGATGTTAACAAATGAAAAGGGACTACATGTTTGGTTCTATTTACACCAAGAACTACCAATCAGAGGGTGGAGGATTTAAGTTTGTGAAGTCGTAAACCAATGAAACCACAGACAGCGGGAATCCCTATTCAATATCTAGAGCACTTTTGACCAGGTCCCACAGTGCTCTGGTCAAAGTAGTGCACTATGTAGGGAATAGGGTGCCATTTGGGACGCACCCTGGGGGTCTCCCTCCCTGCTACACTTCCAAGTCTACATCAAAGTGTGGATGTTTGAGATAGGGTGAGGGAAAACTTGGTAAATTCATGCAATCACTTGTATCTTCAAAAAACAAACTAATGCAAGTGTCATGCATTGTGCCCTACTGGATTGTTTGGTTGTTAAAATCATACATTTTGGAAAGCCGTTAACAAACTGTGATAGTTTGGTTTGGATGATCTAAAACACCCGATAAGTGTGAATGCTTCCAGGATGATGTTGACACAAAGGTTGATAGAACCATAGAACCCATCAGTCCCGTTACCCAAGAGGCATTGGGGACCAGGCCAGGGGTTGGCGGAGTAGTTTGCATGGTCCTGTGTGCCTGTGGCCCTGAGGCTCAGTTGGTAAGACGCTATAAACACCAACTGGCTGTGGGTTCAGTTCCCGCAGGGATCCCATAGGCCTACACACACTAAAAACGACTGTCTTCAGCATGAAGTCGCTTTGGAGGAGGTGAGGTGGGAGGTGTTGTTATTTCTCTGTGTAACGCTTGTCGTGGGTGGAAGAAGAGGAGGACCAATGCGCAGCGTGGTAAGTGTCCATATTGTTTTAATACGAATAATGAACACTGAACAAAAACAATAAAATGACAAACGAACACTCCTGTCCGGTGAAACAAAACACAGAACAGAAAATAATCACCCACAAAACACAGTGAAAAACAGGCTACCTAAATATGGCTCCCAATCAGAGACAACGACTGACACCTGCCTCTGATTGAGAACCATACTAGGCCAAACACATAGAAATAGAACAACAGAACAAAACATGGAAAAACAACATAGAATGCCCACCCCAACTCACGCGCTGACCAAACTAAAATAAAGACATAAAAAAGGAACTAAGGTCAGAACGTGACACTCTGTCAGTGAACGATGGTGGAGGCATTCTATCTGTAAACCAGTGGTACCCGGGGAAGCAGTCAGATTAGGGAAGCGCAGTGCTGCTATCACTCTCTCCCAGGGTTGGGTTTGGGTATATATAATGGGTTAATCCCGTGGTAGTTTGACTCGGGCGCCAAATGGTTAATGGGATTTTAACATTGAAGACGAGCATGGTAAATCCAACCCTCATGTTGTGGACCTATTCTACTCTGTTTATTAATTACAGTAGCTATCAGGGAACGAGTGCCAATGTTTAAGCATATCGGAAATAGAAATCACACGAAATCTTGGACATAAATTGAAACATACTGTATACACACATAAATAAATGTTTTATATTTATGTATTAAATATCTCTGTACTTCTCAGCTTGAGAAGTTTTGGTCCAGATACAGAATAAGCAGACGTATCAACTCTAATCCATGGATCGGAATAGTGCACTCTACTCTGGAAGTATGTGTTGAAAGTAATAGATCCATGTACCACAAATTAAACTGGAGAGCACTGTGCCTCAAACATCTGATGAGTTGTGTTCCCGGGGTGAACAAAACGGCGCATCTCCAGTTACCACAGAAAGGCGTGTACTGGGTACCACGTCCTTTTTACAACCAGAAAGAAAAGAGATCCAGTGTCTCCTTTCCCTGGGACCCATCTCACCTTAACCTTGTGGAGCTCGGGAACATGAGTAGGACAGAGGATGGCAAATACTAGCAACACTGAGGCAGATTCAAAGTCAGGGTTTGACCTTACAACAGCGTAGGGGAGAGGAGGGTGAGATAGGCTTGCGTTAAAAATGGCACCCTATTCCCAATATAGTGCACTATATTTTGATCAGGGCCCATAGTCAAAAGTAGTGCACCACATAGGAAATAGGGTGCCATTTGGGACACACCCAGTGAGTAATGAATATTCCACTAGGAGGACTCCAGAGGGCTATCGTCTGGTGTTCTATCTCTTAAGAACACCAGACGATAGCCCACTGGTGTTCCATCTCTTAAGATAAAAAAAAAGAGAGAGAGAGAGAGAGAGCGAGAGCGAGAGCGAGAGCGAGAGCGAGAGCGAGAGCGAGAGCGAGAGCGAGAGCGAGAGAGAGAGAGAGAGAGAGAGAGAGAGAGAGAGAGAGAGAGAGAGAGAGAGAGAGAGCGAGAGAGAGAGAGAGAGAGAGAGAGAGAGAGAGAGAGAGAGAGGTAGATGGAGATCAGAAAGTAATCTGCTCTCAGGGAGGTGATTGGTCCTTTATCTGAGCAGCTCAGCTATAAACTCTGGATATCATCCACTAAAAATATTGCATGTATGGGAAATGGAACCAATTTAAATATCCTAGGCTTAGATATCTTTCAATCCCCACCATTCAATCATGTAAATTAGAATTTTTCATGAAAAAAAGACCTATTCTCCGTTGCATAAAATCCATGGATTAAACATAAGATTTTTTTAACTGAGACCAGCCATAGAAGAGACAGGACAAAATCTCCAGTAGCACCTTGAGCTCTCCTCGTCCGCAATTCAATCTATTATTCTACAGGAAATTTGATGAAAGCTCTGGTGAATATATGAGGATTTTTGTTTCAACGACTCTGCTCTGTTCCCCTCGACACACCCGTTAAATATCAAATCAAACCATTGAAGAGCAGACTTCAAAACCAGCTATATGAAGTCTCACTTTTCCCACTCAAAGAGCTATCCCAACTACATAAACTCCCCTTCAATGACGCACCATCACAAAAATGGACAAAAAAACAGAAATCCTGAGTGTTGCATTTGTCCTCACGAGGTGGTGTGTAGGCAGCGTGCGCTCCGTCACCCAGCTAGCCCTTTGAGTAACATGTCTGCTTACGGTAGCTTCTCTCAAAGAGAACTATGGGCCCATATTCACAAAGGGTCTCAATTGCTGATATAGGATCAGTTTTGCCTTTTAGATTATAATGAATACAACTCTATGGACAAGGGTAACTGATCCAAGATCAGCAATCCTATTTTGAGATGCTTTTTGAATACGGTCGTGTGTCATTTGTCCTGTGGGGCCAGGGAGCTAGGCCGGAGGCTCCAAACCAGACAACCTCGAACGGTACGTTGTTCATTAGATCTGGACTCCTTTCAACCTCAGCCAACACTCAAATACCACAGCTAACCAATGGTTGGTTGGTCCACTAACGGGACCAAAAACCATGGCCTATTTAATAACTGACTCGTATTGACTGTGAGAGCCTTCTAATCTCATTGTTCTTTTCAGCACAGTTCCAGCAACTATGGTGGATTCGAAACCAGACCACCTCAGTACAGCTTGGCTTGGCTCAGTAGTCTGAAAAGTCTTCAAGGCACCCTCCCCTTCTATCTCCAGTTCATCTCTTACCCAGAATTGACCGGTTCTCCGAACTCTAAAAATATAGATCAGATCACCAGGACACATTCAAAGACCTGCAAGCACACAGACAAGACAGACAGACCAGACCAGACAGACAGACCAGACAGACAAGCTCTCTGGTGCCCCAGACAGACCTCTCAGCCACACTGGCCGTTTGATTGGGTTATCAAGCCCAGCCAGCCTCTGAGGTGGCTGATAAATGAAGTCACGATTCATCCCTCCATCCTCTTCACTGCTGGGGCTAGAAGCGGGAATTGCCTCGGTGACAATGACATTCTTTCAGAGCCACCAAAGAGCAAGTCGAGCTCTGAGTCAGAGAAGCAGGGAAGGAGGGGGGACTACAGACAGAGGAAAGAGATTACACTGATTTCTATTCCACTGTAGAGTGTTTGATCTTAAATTGCTCTGGCATAGGAATGTATTCCCGTCAACTCGCTGTGTCGCTGTGGCTGTTGTCCTCTCGGTGCCGATTATCTTTTAGTCTTTTATTCATGCGGTGGTTTTCTCACGCAAAGTGGCCCGTTTTGTGGGAGATAAAGATAAAGAGAGAAGACGAAGGATATAGAGGAAGTATGCGGAACAGACAAAAACGTTTGAACCTCTATTATAAACATAAATGCTAGGCTAGAGGTCACTTGTATACAGCCTTAGTACTGTGAACTTTCCAAAAAACAAATAATCGAAATGACGTCCCAAATCCTGATGTGCGGATTACAAGTCATCGAAACACAGTATTAATCACGTAAGTGTAATATAATGAGGTGACGAGTACATCCCAATTACTGTACGCGTTGTGGGAGTATTGAGATTACACGTAGGGTTATTAATACGTCAAGCTGTAAACAAGTCTCTCAGGGAAAATTCAAAACAACATTCCCGATGCCAGCTCTGCACCGCTCTCTCCACTTCATTGTCTTCTTACCCATTCCCTTCTTCCAAGTCACTAACTGCTATACGGGCTTGGAGTTGGTAGGGATTGGTTTGGTACATGTCCAATATGTTTTAAATTAGAAAAACTAATCAAAATGGGAACATAGGGATGAAATTAACTAAGCAGCAGTCCTCTCAGAGTAATAACAACATTCCTGATGACAGCTCTACCCCCAACTCCTTCCCTTACCGGTACTTACTGTGGCAGCACCCTCGCCTGAGAGATGAAAAATTATCCATAGCTGACAGAGTGCATTAGACTCTCAGCAAACATGGCTAATACTCATTGTTCTGACGCTGGAGCTGATTAATCTGTTTGAATGTCCCTCAACATGTGACCTGGGGATCAGAGCGCCCGATTGGGCGTTACCAAGAAAGGGGCAGTGGGTTTACTGGGGGACTACTTTTAGGATTCTACTTCGTTTTTGACCTCAATCTTCTATAATCATTTTGAAGCCATAGACAAACAAAGATTATGGTGGTGTATAGATTATGCTTTTAAACAACGCGTCACACAGGCAGGGAGGAGAACAACAGAAAAACACCAACCAGAGGCAGCATTGTTTTTTGTTGTAAAGAAATCTCAAAAGGGACATGGATTGGAACATTTATCTGGGGCTGAACGGAGATGGAGGAAGGGAAAATCTCTGATAGATTCGCAGTAGGATTTGTTTACCATCCCATTTCTTTGTCTCGTCCCCCAAGGGGAGAATTTTCCCAGGATTCCCGTGGCTGTGTTTGGGGTTTTAAGGGATGAAAAAAGGCGGAAGGAAGAAAATCTCATTGGTTTCAGCATCTATCTAGTGCCACAGAAACAGGGAAAGAGAGCCAAGCTGTCATCCCAGTTGGATTAAGAGTCCTTCGGTAGTGGATGCTGAGCTGGTGACATGGTCCCTAACCATGGAGCGGGGACTAGGGGGGGTGGAGACGGGGGGTTTGGGGGGGGTTGAGACGGCAGCGGTATTAGGGAACGAGGACCTAAATGAGCCACAAGGTTCAGTCGGCCTCCTGAACCATAGAAAAGCCCCTTTGTCACCTTTATTCATGTGCTGACAGCTAGGTGTCTACCTTCATCCGGTTAAATCAATCCCTGTTGCATGTGATGGGTCTAGAAGAATGAAACTAACCTTCTTATTTAACCTTTATTTCACCAGGTTATCCTCATGAGGTCAGCTATTGGAAAATACCTATTTGTCAAGGGATGAAGCTGCGCTAAGCTCTCACTCTGCTGCATATAACACATACTGTAACTCCACACGTGTGCCACTACACCATAGTTTATATACAGTGGTGACATAACATCCATTTCACGCTGCAATATGTAACTTTTTTTGGAGCACCGACCAAATTGACATAGAAATGTGAATTATAGATCTGTCACTCTCATTGAGAAAACCTCTAAGAAGTGGTAGATCTGTTCTAGGTGCGCTATTGCTATGCTTCCTGTGCAGAGTTTCATTTTTGCGTCTTTTACTTTCGGTTTTGTACACCACTATTGGATATAAAACACTCTGAAGTTTCTAAAACTGTTTGAATGATGTCTGTGAGTATAACAGAACTCATATGGGTGGCAAAAACCTGAGAAAAAATCCAAACAGGAAGTGAGAATTCTGAGACTGGTCAATGTTCAACTCATCGCCGATTCAATTCCCTGCAAGATATGGATCTGTTTGCACTTCCTACGCCTTCCACTAGATGTCAACAGTCTGTAGAACGTGGAATGAAGCCTCTAGTGTGATGTGGGGCCGGATGGTAGCTATTTGAGTCAGTGGTCTGGCAGAGTGCCAGTTCCTGGTCATGCGCTTTCCTCATGATATCAGCTTCAGAAACTGAAAAATATATATTTTTTGTTTGTGGAAAATATATTTCACAGCGGTTTAGATGGTATGATGAGTCTTTACACCATACTTAAACACATAAACAGAAATCAAATCAAATTGTACTTGTCACATGCGCTGAATACAACAAGTGTAGACCTTACCGTGAAATGCTTACTCACAAGCCCTTAACCAACAGTGCAGTTCAAGAAGAGTTAAGAAAATATATACAAAATATATACAAATAAAATAAAGTTACAAATAATAAAAAGTAACACAATAACATAACGAGGCTACATACAGGGGGTACCGGTACCGAGTCAGTGTGCGGGGGTACAGGTTAGAGGTCAATTGTATATGTAGGTAGGGGTGAAGTGACTATGCATAGATAGACTATGCATAGAGTAAACAGAGAGTAGCAGCAATGTACAAAACAAATGGGGGGGGGGGGGGTCAATGTAATAGTCGCGTGGCCATTTGATTAATTGTTCCGCAGTCTTATGGCTTGGGGGTAGAAGCTGTTTAGAAGCCTCTTGGACCTAGACTTGGTGCTCCAGTACCGCTTGCCGTGCGGTAGCAGAGAAAACAGTCTATGACTTGGGTGACTTGAGTCTCTGACTCAAGGCTTTCAAGGCTTTGTCGTGCCCTCTTCATGACTGTCTTGGTGTGTTTGGACCATGATAGATCTTTGGTGATGTGGACACAAAGGAACTTGAAACTCTCGACCTGCTCCACTACAGCCCCGTTGATGTTAATAGGGGCCTGTTCGGCCGCCTTTTCCTGTAGTCCACAATCATCTTCTTCGTCTTTATCACATTGAGGGAGAGGTTGTTATCCTGGCACCACACTGCCAGTTCTCTGACCTCTTCCCTATAGGCTGTCTCATCGTTGTCGGTGATCAGGCCTACCACTGTTGTGTCGTCAGCAAACTTAATGATGGTGTTGGAGTCATGTTTGACCACGCAGTCGTGGGTGAACAGGGAGTACAGGAGGGGACTAAGTACACACCCCTGAGGGGCCCCAGTGTTGAGGATCAGCGTGGCAGACGTGTTGTTGCCTACCCTTACCACCTGGGGGCGGCCCGTCAGGAAGTCCAGGATCCAGTTGCAGAGGGAGGTGTTTAGTCCCAGGGTCCTTAGCTTAGTGATGAGCTTCTTGGGCACTATGGTGTTGAACGCTGAGCTGTAGTCAATGAACAGCATTCTCACATCCTTTTGTCCAGGTGGGAAAGGGCAGTATGGAGTGCGATTGAGATTACATCATCTGTGGATCTGTTGGGGCGGTATGCGAATTGGAGTGGGTCCAGGGTATCCGGGAGGATGCTGTTGATGTGAGCCATGACCAGCCTTTCAAAGAACTTCATGGCTACTGAGTGCTATGGGGCGGAAATCATTTAGGCAGGTTATCTTCGCTTCCTTGGGCACAGGGACTATGGTGATCTGCATGAAACATGTAGGTATTACAAATCAAATCAAATCAAATCAAATTTTATTAGTCACATACACATGGTTAGCAGATGTTAATGCGAGTGTAGCGAAATGCTTGTGCTTCTAGTTCCGACAATGCAGTAATAACCAACAAGTAATCTAACCTAACAATTCCACAACTACTACCTTATACACACACACAAGTGTAAAGGGATGAAGAATATGTACATAAAGATATATGAATGAGTGGTGGTACAGAACGGCATGGCAAGATGCAGTAGATGGTATAGAGTACGGTATATACATATGAGATGAGTACTGTAGGGTATGTAAACATAAAGTGGCATAGTTTAAAGTGGCTAGTGGTACATGTATTACATAAAGATGGCAAGATGCAGTAGATGATATAGAGTACAGTATATACATATGAGATGGGTAATGTAGGGTATGTAAACATTATATTAAGTGGCATTGTTTAAAGTGGCTAGTGGTACATTTTTACATAATTTCCATCAATTCCCATTTTTAAAGTGGCTGGAGTTGAGTCAGTATGTTGGCAGCGGCCGCTAAATGTTAGTGGTGGCTGTTTAACAGTCTGATGGCCTTGAGATAGAAGCTGTTTTTCAGTCTCTCGGTCCCTGCTTTGATGCACCTGTACTGACCTCGCCTTCTGGATGATAGCGGGGTGAACAGGCAGTGGCTTGGGTGGTTGTTGTCCTTGATGATCTTTATGGCCTTCCTGTGACATCGGGTGGTGTAGGTGTCCTGGAGGGCAGGTAGTTTGCCCCCGGTGATGCGTTCTGCAGACCTCACTACCCTCTGGAGAGCCTTACGGTTGTGGGCGGAGCAGTTGCCGTACCAGGCGGTGATACAGCCCGACAGGATGCTCTCGATTGTGCATCTGTAGAAGTTTGTGAGTGCTTTTGGTGACAAGCCGAATTTCTTCAGCCTCCTGAGGTTGAAGAGGCGCTGCTGCGCCTTCTTCACAACGCTGTCTGTGTGGGTGGACCAATTCAGTTTGTCCGTGATGTGTACACCGAGGAACTTAAAACTTTCCACCTTCTCCACTACTGACCCGTCGATGTGGATAGGGGGGTGTTCCCTCTGCTGTTTCCTGAAGTCCACAATCATCTCCTTTGTTTTGTTGACGTTGAGTGTGAGGTTATTTTCCTGACACCACACTCCGAGGGCCCTCACCTCCTCCCTGTAGGCCGTCTCGTCGTTGTTGGTAATCAAGCCTACCACTGTAGTGTCATCCGCAAACTTGATGATTGAGTTGGAGGCGTGCATGGCCACGCAGTCGTGGGTGAACAGGGAGTACAGGAGAGGGCTCAGAACGCACCCTTGTGGGGCCCCAGTGTTGAGGATCAGCGGGGTGGAGATGTTGTTACCTACCCTCACCACCTGGGGGCGGCCCGTCAGGAAGTCCAGGACCCAGTTGCACAGGGCGGGGTCGAGACCCAGGGTCTCGAGCTTGATGACGAGTTTGGAGGGTACTATGGTGTTAAATGCTGAGCTGTAATCGATGAACAGCATTCTCACATGGGTATTCCTCTTGTCCAGATGGGTTAGGGCAGTGTGCAGTGTGGTTGCGATTGCGTCGTCTGTGGACCTATTGGGTCGGTAAGCAAATTGGAGTGGGTCTAGGGTGTCCGGTAGGGTGGAGGTGATATGGTCCTTGACTAGTCTCTCAAAGCACTTCATGATGACGGAAGTGAGTGCTACAGACTCAGTCAGGGAGAGATTGAAAATGTCAGTAAAGACCCTTGCCAGTTGGTCCACGCATGCTTTGAGTACACGTCCTGGTAATCCATCTGGCCCCGCGGCTTTGTGAATGTTGACCTGTTTAAAGGTCTTGCTCACATCGGCTACCTAGAGCGTTATCACACAGTCATCCAGAACAACTGGTGCTCTCGTGCATGCTTCAGTGTTGCTTGCATCGAAGCGAGCATAAAAGGCATTTAACTCGTCTGGTCGGCTCGCGTCACTGGGCAGCTCATGTCTGGGTTTCCCTTTGTAGTCCGTAATAGTTTTCAAGCCCTGCCACATCCGACGAGCATCAGAGCCGGTGTAATAGGATTCAATGTTAATCCTGTATTGGATTAAGAGAATTTAGGAGAACTATTAGAATTTTAGCAGCCATGAAATGGCGGAGCGATTTCTGCATAGTGCATTTTTTCCCTAAGAGATAACTACATCAACCACAGAGCATGGGAGTGTTGAAGGAAGCCGGTGGTTGGTTTAATGTCATTCTTTCTTGGCAGGCCCAAGCCTGGCTCTTTAAATCTTAGACTTGAAAAGCGGGATAAGGGCTGTGGTGGCATATTTGCTGAGCAATTAGACAACACAAGTGGGCCAAGCTTCTATGTCAACAGAGAGGGGGGACGAACGGGGGACGAAGGGGGAGGAAGGAGGGTTGTGGATTCTTCTTAAGCCTATGCGAATGAGAGGAAGGAAGCATGAGAATGTTCTCGGGAGCGTTCAAGTGCACGCTTCCTTCCCTAAAGAACCTACTTCCACAGCATCCTGCTGCTAGGGTAGCACTCCTGTCCTGCTGTCTGTCTCAATGGACAGACTAGAGGACAGCGTCATGCAGCTGCTGTGGCATTCTCCCACTGTGACCCTCTTCAGAGCAGGTGTCCCTTTCTCGCACATATCTGCCGCCCATGCAGGACTTGGCATGAGCCAGGGGCTGGGTTTGGGGATGGAGCATTGGCCGAGGCTGAGGTTGGGGATGGAGCTGTGGCTGAGGTCAGGGCTGGGGCTGGCTATAGGCTGAGATTGTTTTCCTCCACTATAAAATCTCTGGTCTTCAAACAAATATCCAGATCTTCTCTTCAAGCAGAGATCCAGCCAGTGCCCAGGCTTGTATTCCAGACTCCCGAGTCCCCAGCCCCCTGATCCGGCAGCACCCCCCTACTTCACAAGAAATGCTCCAAGAACAACGGCCCAGCCAGTGGGGACGTGGCAAAAACAGACCCTCTTTTGTTCCCCTTGCCCCTTCTCAGCGTTCCATTAGGGACATGATCCCCCCCCCCCCCCCAAAGCTTCCACACACCCCTCGCGTCCACCCTTCTTCCCCCCTTTCGCTTCTCCCCCTTCTCCCCCCCTCTTCTTTCCAATGGGTGGTAAAAAAGCTTTTTTTTTAAGTAACTTGTGAGGAGGACGCAGAGAAGCAAACTAACAAACACATCCTTCATTCCTTCAACCCCCTCGCTCTCAACTTAGTCTTGTTCATGTCACAGAGAATAAATTCAGTAAGTCAGGTTGTGAAGAATGAATCCCGGTGTTAGTTAACTGCCTGGAAGCTCAAGTGGTTCACGTTACATTGTTCAAATCAAAGATGGTGGGTTTGCCTGTTAGTTTGGTTTCTATTGGGTAGGGGGAGCATAGAACATTAAACCCACAACACCACATTCTATTATCGTCCGATTCCTCGCCGCCCACTTTAAAAAGGAGGCTTTCCGCTAGTTGATCCCTCACAGTCCGTTTGAACAGAAAAGAGCATCGCTTCACCTTTGTTCTCACTGAGGGGTGTAATAATCCTTACATGGGAGGGTGATAATGCCGTATCCCGGGGTAACCTTGAGCGATTGGGTCGGACGGCTATAATGGCATAATAACCTGACATGGGTAATAATTCAGTCACAGTGGGTCTACTGCTGCTGCCAACTGGGGGGCGACTGCCCGTTGACTGACTAACTACTCCTTTAACGCCATCTGTCCTAGCAACCAAACAAATGACCACAAGCTAATAAAAACAGTTAGGTATTAAAAAGCACATTTATAACAATAGTTTATTCACTTTGGACCGCTACTTCAGCTAGGAGCTAGGAGGGACCAGGGCTGACCAGACCATTGACTGACCACTCCTGTAAATAAGACCTCTGTCCTAGCAACCAAACACCGTCCTGGCCTGGGATTCTTGACCACATATAGCTAGCTAGGTAATAAGGAGCACACATATAGCCTAACACTACTATAACCCGTTGAGTAGCTCCAGGTTTCTCGCGTGTTTTATGTATAGTACAACGAGCCAAACAATATCCTATTACTTGATGTTGGTGTAATGAAAAGTTACACAAGGAATCTCGTGAAAGAAAGCGCCATTGTTGACAGCAACAGTGAGAATGAGCCAAAATAGATTGTTTCTAGTCGAGACAATCGTGTCTGAGTCAGGCCAGCATCAGTCTGATATCACAAGGTATGGATCACCTAACCTCGCCTCTTTTTCTAAGTCATTACAAATCCAGGTCTATGATGTAAACAACAACAGTGTGCAGCTGTGAGGAGAGCAGAGGACAGGACAGGAATCTGTCAATCCCCATTAGCACCAGTGGCTAACCAAGTGTGAAACTCTAATTGTGCTTCACCAGCTTGTCACTACTCAGGCATGTGCGTATGTATATATGTGTGTGTGTGTGTGTGTGTGTGTGTGTGTGTGTGTGTGTGTGTGTGTGTGTGTGTGTGTGTGTGTGTGTGTGTGTGTGTGTGCGTGTGTGTGTGTGTGTGTTTTCCTGCTTGCCTCTCTAAGCAGATTTGTATACATGCATATATTTATTAAAGGCCCATTGCAGTCAGAAACGTGATTTCCTGTGTTTTATACATATTTCTACACTATGAGTTTGGAATAATACTGAAAATTATGATAATGCCCTTTTAGCGTAAGAGCTGTTTGAAAAGGCCGCTGGAAATTTCAGCTTTTTTGGTGGGATAGTTTTGGCCTGCCTGGTGTGATCACCTAGAGGTAAATTAGTTAATAGACCAATAAGAAAGAGAGTTCCAAACCGCTCTGCCAATAACAGCTCATTTTCAGTTTTCCCCTCCCCACTCCCAGACAGTCCTAGCAAAATTCTGGCTGGAGAATTTGCTCTTTGCTAAGAAGCTATTTTTGTTTCTTTTAGACCATTTTCATTTAAAACAATCCATGTAAGGTACTTCACTGTTACGCAGAAATGATTTAATATTGAGATAAAAAATGGCTGCCAATGGACCATTAAAAACAGTGATACATCCAGCTCCATGTAGTGTCTGTTGAGCAGGCAGAGACAGCCAAGCAGCAGCGAGACCGAGAGAGGGATATCCTTCACAGTCACCCTGTGGTCTGCACAGAATTAAACAGAACAGTATTTTATGGCTGCGTCCCAAAGGGCATCCTATTCTCTACATAGTGCACTACTTTTGAACAGAGCCCTGGGAATAGGGTGTGTATAATCAGAATAGGGTGTCATTTTGGGATGCACACTGTGTTTCAATGGTGGTCCCCCTAATGAGACATTCATCTGCCGGCAGTCGGCAGTGAGGAGGACAGGGGTGTGACAGAGAAACTAGACTAAAGCATTTTCACTGTGACGCTTGCCTGGCCCTATGGGAACACACATACACACACACAGAGACAGGCCCAGACCCTGGTGACACTAATGGATGTACATGGGCCTCTCTTACTCGCCTGGGATTACATACATCAGAGCAGGTCAGCCGGCAGTAGCAGACATTCATATTACTGAGTGGCAGACCGGCTACATTCAGATCATTGCTAAATCATTTTCTCCATTCAAAGCAAGAGTGCACTTTCACTTCCTGTCTGACTGACTGACCTGTGAGGACATACTGTATAACTACAAATGGTAACCCCCAGGGTACAAACATGTGTCGTACAAGTAACAACCTCTGCGACACAAAGAACAATCAATACTGTAGGTCTGTGTTGTTTTTGTAAAGAAAAACTCCAAAGAAAGCGTCAAGAACCGCATGATCAAAAGTAAACTATTCGGACTAGTAATATCTGCCTTTACTAAACGGACACAACTCCACAAGTGTGATTCCATGATGTGATTCAATAGCTCCAAATGAACCGCCTCGGCGCTGATGTCTCTCAACACTTCCGTCCTGGACAAATAACGGTTGATTTGACGCACGCAGTCTTCCCAAAAAGAACATTGAAATATGAACGTGTCATAAAAGTTGATATTCAATTCTTCCGAGGAACCGCTATGACATCAGCATGACTGGAACAGACTGAGAGCGTTGGTTGTATGACTGAGAAACATTGTCCTGCTGTCTTGGGGGGGGGGGGGGGTAGTTAGAACACAAGCTAGCGACTGCCTGGCAGACGACCGGAGATAGAGAACAAGTCACTTCTCACAGAATAGTCTGCATGCTTCACCAGCCCACAGTGTTGAATAAGTGGCATTTTCCTCTTCTACACCCCAGCCTTTCCCATCGCTCTGAGGACTGGCCACTGCTACGTAATCATCTGCTGGGAAACTGGGACTCTCGTAGTACCACATACATATAAACGCGTGCATGAAAACAAAACACACACACACACAGAGACACACACATGTTCAACAGCTGCACACACAGACACACACGCAAAACACCACAGATACCACAACCAGTAAATGGTAATTATGGTGATCCCTTACAGTTATGCAAATCTCCATGTGGCACTGGAGCTGGGTGAAAGTAAAGGCCAGATATCTAGGTCACCAGCCTGGTAGGTCACTGTGTATTATCTTGTCCCATTTTCAACAATGGCCGGTCAAGTGAGCAACAATGGTCTGCCAGACGACAGCTGTCAACTAAACCGTAAAAGTCACTGAGACGATAGAAGGAAGTACAGAAAGGTTGAAAAATGACCGGAACATCAAAGGACAACAATATAACTGGTTGTTTTTCCTCCGTTTTCACCGTAGTGTCCCTTTAAGACAGCTGCCAGAGGGGGTCTCTCTGGGTCACAAATCTGTAAAGCAATGGTAACAAACGGATCTTACAATTAGATCAAGTATAATCCATGGTTAAATTTTTTTTTTAAAGGAACACCAGGGCAGGGTACACAAACAACAATCCACAATAGGAGATACACACACATTTTTGGGGGCGCCCTCTCAGAATGAGTGCAGATGCCATAGGGTAGGTCAGGGACTTGTTATCTACTTGAGGAGATGAACAATAGTCTGCTCAGACTGAATAAACATACCTAGAAAGTGTGTCACAGCGAGAAGAGCACCACTACACAGACAATAAAAGCATTAGTCATTCATTGTTAGTCGTTAGCATTGTATTCATTGGACTGAGAAGTAAAAGTGCCGCGTGTTTTTGTGTGTGTTTGGGTGTGTGTGTGTTTCTGTGTGTGTGTGTCTGGAAAGTGAAAGTGGCGAGTGTTTGGTTGTGTGAGTTTGTTTGTGTTGAAGGGGGGCACTGGGTACACTATGAATGAATTAAGCTTGTCTGACAAGGCGACAGAGTGGGAGGGAAGTAGGGTAAGACATGGGTGGGAATGTTTTTGCAGTAATGCAATTGTTTGGCTTGATTATTAACGTCTCAAATACATGACAGATGCAACAAGAAAATCTCCAGGGAATATTACAATTATAACAATGACAATTTCGAGAAAATGGAGTACGCTAGATATTGGTGTCGACACATTAAACGAAATACACATTTGATTTGCACCCTTGCATTTTGAGAAATCGTATCAAGCGTGACATTTCGCATGTGAAATAACAGCAAACGCATGATTTCATTTCGATCAACTGACCAAATCTACTCAAATACCAAACTTGAGTTATGTGCGTAGGCTCTTTACACAACTGCATTACATATTGTCTAACGCTCTGCTCTGCTCTGCTCTGCTCCCTCTCTCTCTCTCTCTCGTTACAACGAATACAAGAATTTGTGGAAAACCTTCAGTGAAGTAAAAAAAAAAAAAAAAAGATTGTCACGCGCATAGCGGAACACACATTTGGGGTGCTGTAGAGTGCGCCTTGGGTTGACTATCATTTGATAAACAGCCATAACCTACAAATGAACAATTGATGCCATCGCAAGTCTAACATTGTTGACAACTGTCCACCTAACCAACCACACTGATGCACAGACTGATGTACAGGGCTGTAGGACCAATACACAGACTCCCGATGTGTCCCAAAGCTAGCTATAGGCTACACCTGTTCTGAGTAATATACCACATTTCTGTATCACATAAGAAGTAACCTAAATACTGCTACTGGTTCCATATGTAGGCTACACAACATGCAATTTAATTGGCTCCGGCAATTTAATGAACACAATGATTCGTTTTTTGATAGCCTAAAGACAACATCTATCCTACGTTCGCACGAATAAACTCCGGAATGAACGACAGCGTCATACGACTCTCATTCTGCCTTTGGGATGTTTTGGCATAAAAACATTATTTACTTAACTAACCTGCAGTGTACGGTGCGCAATACAATGGATGCGCGCGCTCTCTCTTCCAGGTTCTTGCAGTAGAGTGCTATTTTTCCCCGGTGCGTATTTTTTTTGTTGGAACCGCGTCCGTCCGTTGAACTTCCACTTGCCTCTGCTGCTTGACTGGTCCTCTCCTCCTCTCGCAAGATAGCGCGCGAGCCGCAGTACTCTTCAAGCGCGCACACTGCAGCGCCGCTGCGGACGGATGGGGGTGGCCTCGAGCGCTGGACCAATTTGACAAAATACGTTTCCAAATTCCAAATCTGTCTCCAGTTTCTTTCAACATCACAGATGGAGAACAGCTGTAAGGGGTAAAGGATCATTGTCATGTGTGTGCGTACTGGTAGCGAAGTCAGGTGCAGGAGAGCAGAACAGGCGCACACTTTATTGAGGCAAAAGTGCAAAACGCGCAAAACAGTCACAAGAATTATGTTTAAAAATAAACATCTTCGTGAAATACCACGGAAAAAACAAACCAGTCTGGCGCATCAACAAATAACACATAACACAAACAATCTTAAACAAAGACATGATGGGGAACAGAGGAATAAATACATGTAGATTGATTGGGGAATGAAAACCAGGTGTGCAGGGAACAAGACAAAACAAATGGATACATGAAAAATGGAGCGGCGATTGCTAGAAAGCCGGTGACGTCGACCGCCGAACGCCGCCCGAACAAGGAGAGGAGCCGACTTCGGCGGAAGTCGTGACAATCATACAGGCTAAAATAATTGTACATGCTGTGTTTTATAAATGATTCCCTGTTGCTATTGTATTAATCATCTTCTTGAAATGAGAGGGGTGAGTGAAAGGTTATTTACCATTTTAACCATTTATAAACAATTTATAATCCAACAAAGCAATTACTTTTTTGGACGTATGTGTAATGATGAATTATAATGCAGGGGCATAAAGAAAAACAACATATTTACAGTATGCAATGTTTGCCTATTATCCGTCACCCTTCAGGCATAAACAGTAGGACTATACATTAGTGCCTCTATTTGCAGTATTTCTCAATTTAAAAAATACACAACATGTTGTCTTAAGTTAAAAAAAGTCGGAACTGCTGGGCAGGTCTGTCTCACTGTCTATGCAATTGGATAGAGAGCAATCACTGCAGCTGTTCACCCCATGTTACTGGGGATATACCAGAGATAAAGGGCTGTTCATATTGCAACCATACATCGGGCTCCCGAGTGGTGCAGCAGTCTAAGGTACTGCATCTCAGTGCTAGAGGTGTCCCTACAGACACCCTGGTTCGATTCCAGGCTGTATCACAAGCGGCCGTGATTGGGAGTCCAATAGGGCGGCGCACAATTGGCCCAGCGTCATCTGGGTTTGGCCGGAGTAGGCCGTCATTGTAAATAAGAATTTGTTCTTAACTGACTTGCCTAGTTTAAAAAAATTATAATAATATTGAATGCCGGTTCACCAGTATGACCAAAATCATGAACCACTTTTTTTTGTTCAAGCCCTCAAGAACTGTTGACCACTAAAGATGAAAATAATCTGTTTGCATCTGCCATATTGTCTGTCCAATATCCAGACGACCTGTCCCTAGAGATTTCTATACAGTTAATCTGTTTCCGTAACGTGTTGAGGCCGGCAATTAAGGAGAATGAGAGGCTCAATTAAAGATATTGCAGAACAGCTGTATTTGAAGCACCACTTCCTTCTACCCAGTTTCCCTGATTTTTCGACAGCGATCAGTTTTTACCATCCCTGTAAATGTCGCTTCTGAGGAGAGGTCGTTTTCTAAACTAAAACTCATGAAGAACTGCCTAAGAAGCATTAGGCTCTCGGTCTAATATGTGCTGAGTAAGCTCCACTCATTGCACTGGCACCGTCATTGCCTTGACCACAGCATTTGTTCACCGATAACCGCTTATACTTTCAATCAGTTGCATTTTTTATTTTTCATGGTCTTTCAGTCAGATTCATGAAGCCCAAGATACAAACACTTAGCTTCCTAGTACATGGAAGAAGAAAAAAATGAATGACTTTTTGGAGGGTTACTGCGGGGGCTGCCCGGTACTCCAGTTTTCAGAACTCAGGATAAGACCCAGATACAGACAGCTAGAGTCACAGATGTTTATTGACCCAAACAGGGGGCAGGCAAAAGACAGGTCAAAGGCAGGCAGAGGTCTGTAATCCAGGGCAGAGTCAAAAAGGTACAGAACGGCAGGCAGGCTCGGGGTCAGGGCAGACAGAATGGTCAGAACCGGGGAAACTAGGGAACAGAACTTGAGCAAGCAGGGAGACAGGAAAACACGCTGGTAAGACCTGACAAGACGAACTGGCAACAGACAAACAGAGAACACAGGTATAAATGCACTGGGGATAATGAGGACGATGGGTGACACCTGGAGGGGGGTGGAGACGAGCACAAAGACAGGTGAAACAGATCCGGGTGTGACACCAGTGATTGCACTAATAACCATGATGAAGCAGTATCCTATGGGATGATCCCTTTCACATCTAAGGCGGCTCTGATGATCTGGTCATGTGACTCTTGAAAGAAGGACATTTCCTCTCAATTCAATCTGAAGCGAGTCAGTGAATCACTCAGGCACAGCCTCTCAGTGCATGTTGATGTTCCAACACATGCATTATCTCTGGTTTAGCACAAGAAGCCATTGGCAGCCTGCCATGGCGGAACCAAAGAATTAGAAGGATTCATTCTAATTCTTTGGATGGCACCAACCACATCATGCTAGACAGTCACTCTACTGGAAATGGTCACCGTCTGCACGCAAGTTACTATGGTGTAACGTTACTCTGTTTGGGAGGGATTAAATATTTCACTTCTGTGTTTGGAGACATTGGATCAGCATTCTTGTCCGGTCTTCTGTTAGTACCTTTCATGTAGGGAAGCTAATGATCCATCATGTATGACATTCCTGGGAGTGTGTAAACTTGTATTTTTATTAGCATTTTTGTATGTTCTCTATAGTTACGTTCTTGAAAATTTACCAATTCGGCCACTTGGAGGCCACTTGGGTACATTTCGTGAGGGACATCTGGGTGACTTCATACTAAATGTCATGTAGCTGGCTCATTCTTGAAGTTCTCAGTCTGAAACTTTGCACATACACAGTTGCCCTCTTGTGGACACAATCTAAATTACCTTCAGCATCCTATCTGAATGTATGGCTTGTATTTTTCATGTCAAAGATGATGCAATAAAAATAGAAAATGTGTTTTTTGGTTTGTGTTATCTTTTACCAGATCTATTGTGTTATGTTTTCCTAAATTCATTTCACATTTAGACAACTTCAAAGTGTTTCCTTTCAAATAATATCAAGAATATGCATATTCTTGCTTCAGGTCCTCAGCTACAGGCAGTTAGATTTGGGTATGTCATTTTAGGCGGAAATTGAAAAGAAGGGTCTGATCCTTAAGAGGCTTAAATAAGCCTGATTTGGCAAAAAGACAACACCCTTAATTTTGCTTCTAACTACCACACACTGGGAAAACCCGCAAGCTGCCTTACTGTGAGTTAGCCAAATTTAGATTTTTGGGTTATGTTGAGAACTGGAGCATGTAATAATAAAGAAATAACGACTTATAACAAAAAGTGGCAAAAAGACAACACTTCCCTTTGATTTTGGGTTGCATCCACCACATACAAGCTGTCTGGCTGTAATATAGAGAACTAGAGCGTGTAATAATGAAATAAGGATGACGAAATTAGAACAATAGTGACATTTCCACTTTATCTCCAAGGAACAGAAGTAACTGATCCAACATTTGAGAAATAGGGCCGGATTAAAGTCAGAATACATGGGAAATGATCTCTATGCGCCACTTGTCTTCGAACCATCCCACTGCTGTTCAGATTTGGATAGAGAAAAGCATTATTGGTCCAACAAAGGGCAATCTGATTTGCTATTGTATGAAAAAAATGTAGAAAAACACAGATAATCAATAAAAAGCACAATAACAGGATTTCAGAATGCATACATACCATGAACTACTCGATAAAGTGTAGCAGTCAGTGTATCCAGTCCTCCTCTCCTGTACCCTGCAATCCTGTTCAGTTGTAAGGGACCAGGGAAATTACTGGCCTATAATTAAGGCCTTTTGTTATTACTTAATTAAGTCATATTCTTTCTATGGACTAGAATGGGATGGTCGATCTAGTAATTATATTTCTATGTCTTCAGTCCTGTCCTCCTACATCCTCCTATACACTGCAGCCCTTATGCTCTTTACGAGTAGTAAGGGGCCTGGGGACTCCTGCTACTGTATGCGTCTCATAAAAATATAATTTCTATTGACTTGAATGGGGATGCCCATTGTAGTAATTATTGTCTATTTCTTCAGTCCTACACCTGCAGCCCTACTTATTATCAGTTGTAATGGACCATGGTATCCATGCTATGTTTTCCATAGAAATGTAATTACCACAATTACTATCATTATATTTCTATTGACTTAAATGGGGATGCCCATTCTAGTAAATCTATTTCTGTCTTCAGTACTGCTCCTATACCCTGCAGCCCCGCTCATTATCAGTTGTAAGGGACTCCGCCCAGTACCACGTTAGAAAATACTGCAATTATCCTCCCCCTCCTCTCCTCTCAGACTGCCTGCAGATACGTCTGTGGATCATCTCAGTCCGAGTAAAATTTTCACTTAATTTCCTCCTGGATGCAAGTTATCTGGAAAACACTCAAAGGACTATTACTGTAGGAGTTCATGTATAGAGTATGGGTAGCTATATGGATGAATGGCCCTCTAGCATGAGCCTACCTGACCTCATTGTTGAGATATAAAGGCAGGCGTAACAATGTAGGTCCTGTTCATGTCTGGCCCTGGGCTCCAACCAGAGGACCCTCTGAAGAACGACACGTCATATTCAAGCCCCATCCATATAACACAGACTCAGAAAAGCCCCTGAAAAACAGACATGTACCTTACTCATCATTCGTTCGATGACGCTAAATTAAACATGTATCATGAATCTGGTGCATGCAAGCTGAGAGAGCGCAGGCTTCATCACAAGCCAGGAGCCGGGTCTGTTTTCTGAATGAGTCAGTGTTTACCTGCCTTGTCACAACAACAAGCTAGGGAGAGATGAGCACAGAGACGCGAGACGCACTCACACAGAACCATCGTTGACAAGGAAGCCGACCATGAAATAACCTGGCTGGGATTCTAATGAATGTGATCCTATCTGAATTATGATTATATAACTACATCAGAACCACAGATCAAAGGGCTGAACTGAGGCCCAAACACACATCAAAACACAAGTATAATGTCAGTATATAATGTCGGTGAGCTGACATTATACTGTAGACTCGCCGGTGTTAACTTTAGAGTTTTGACATGCACCTCAACGGGAAGGCTGGCGGATACACCACCCTACTGCTTAATGTTGAAACCGTAGACAGATAACTCCCTTCTTTAGGCTTCTGACAAGGTTTAGAAGGGCCTATAGTCCCATATACTTAGTGTTGCCAATTGTTCCGTCATTGTCAAACGGTACAATATACAATATACAGATTCCTGTGGGACCAATGATGGTGTATATAAATATCAATGTGTATGGGACTAGGCTGAGAGAGAAGGCTGAAATAGCCTACTGTATAAGCGACATCCTCTATCTAAAACAACTCATCCCCCCCGATCCACTATTCACTTCAACACCAATTAAGAGCTAAAGAGCCAGGATATTCACTTCGGCTGAATCCCAGGGATAATTGAGTGCCAGTGACACCCCAAGCGTAAAAACAACATTACATAAGTGTTCAGATGGAAGGGAGTGAGAACACCGCGTCTGTCAAAATCCAAATCTAAATACACATCAAAGATGTGTTCTCAAAACCAATAGGAAAAATGGCGAGTACCATTGATATGGTACTGTAATTCCATTTCAATGAAAGCACCGCCTGCCGTTACTGTCTGGCATGTCTGTAGCTGTTATCTTCGTGAGTCATTATTTCCAAACCCAATTATTGTACGTTCCCAGAGGAAAGGTAATGACTACAGCAACATTAGCAGAGCTGTTGGTACATAGAGCAATCTAGTTGTATCTTATAGGAGCCTAGATATGAGATTTCTCATCATATGTAATGATTCATGTTAATACATTATGGGGGTGGGGGGGGGTGTTCTGACACAAGTACGGACTTTGCTGTGCCTCCATGCGTGTACGCAGGTGCTGGAGAGGAGAGCTGTGGCCGCCCAGTGTTAATGCTCTAGGGATGGGGGGAATGTGATCCATCACAGGGTAGCAGGTACCTCTGTCTTGGTTACCCAGGTGTCTGAGCGTCTGAACAGAGACTTGCACAGTCATCTCATCTCACCTTCTCCTTTTGGTTGCATGCGTGACACAGCTGGCTCAGGAAAACACCTTCACACACATACGCACGCACACACACACAGGCAACAGCTGGCGGCTTCTCATGTGTGTCGATAGTTATATAAGTGTGAATATATAAATATGAATCCCCCATAAGCTCAGTAGAATCCCAGTAAATTGAACACCCAGGGTGAACGCTTAGGCCTCTGCATTTGCAGTGTATTTACATTGCAGTGGAATTTATAAGTGGTTGTGAATGTGCGTGTGAGCACGTGTCGTCCGCGTGAAGACATTGTTAAACAAACGCTAACGAAAACACAACCAGAACACACCCTTCCTCCTCGATGAACAAGTTGTCCCGTGAATTGAAAAAACAGCAGCACTCAAAAGATAACGATCGTAATAACGAGGCAAGAAGAGACAGTGTTTCAGTGGCGCATTTTAATTACACAACACACACACTCCAGACCTGAAATCATTCAAATACTTTAAGCGTTTGCTTCAGCTTGCCTGGAGTGCCAGTTGGACGGGGTTTGTCGAATTATTCTATTGGTTCCATTGCATCAGGCAAGCTCAATCAAGCACAGCTAAAGTATGCGATAGTGTTTGAACCCAGGTCTGATGGAAAACAGCACATTGGAGATGGGAAAGTGCTCATGATAACCTGTTATGAGTGGCTCTATAACATCTATAACATCTAAAACATTGCTCATGCGGATAAATGATGAAAGAATCTAAATTACACTGAGCAAAAGAAAATCTAAAAATCTAAACAAAAAACAGCATTAGATTCAAATCTCCTCGAAAGCTAAAATAATACAGAATTGCAAGGCTTCATTCTTGTTCATTCGGGAGCATTTTCAATCTTAATGCATTTTCAAACTATACCCAACAAAAATATAAACGCAACATGTAAAGTGTTGGTCCCATGTTTTATGAGCTGAAATAAAAGATCCCAGAAATCTTCTACATGCACAAAAAGCATATTATCTTTCAGATGTTGTGCACAAATAGTTTTACATCCCTGTTAGTGAGTATTTCTCCTTTGCCAAGATAATTCATCCATCTGGCAGGTGTGGCATATCAAGAAGCTGATTAAACAGCATGATCATTACATAGGTGCACCTTGTGCTGGGGACAATACGAGTTTCTTTTACACAACACCACAGATGTCTCAAGTTTTGAGGGAGCATGCAATCGGCATGCTGACTGCAGGAATGTCAACCAGAGCTATTGCCAGAGAACTGAATGTTAATTTCTCTACCTTAAGCCGCCTCCAACATTGTTTTAGAGAATTCATTAGTACGTCCTCACAACCGCAAACCATGTGTAACCACACCAACCCAGGACTTCCACATCTGGCAATTCTTCATCTGCAGAAGAAATTCTGCACAAACTGTCTGTTATTTAATTAGGCAAGTCAGTTATGAACAAATTCTTATATACAATGACAGCCCACCCCGGCCAAACCCGAACAATTGTCTGCCGCCCTATGGGACTCCCAATCACAGTCAGATGTGATACAGCCCAGATTCGAACCAGGGACTGTAGTGACACCTCTTGCACTGAGATGCAGTGCCTTAGACCGCTGTGCCACTCGGGAGGCAGGCATAAGCTAAGGACAACAAAAACAATTGCATTTTAGCAGATGTTATTGCGGGTGTAGCGAAATGCTTGTATAAGCGCCTTCCTCTATCTAAACCACTCATTCCCCCGATCCACTTCAACACCAATTAAGAGCTAATGAGCAAGGATATTCACTTCGGCTGAATCCCAGGGATAATTGAGTGCCAGTGACACCCCAAGCGTAAAAACAACATTACATAAGTGTTCAGATGGAAGGGAGTGAGAACACCGCGTCTGTCAAAATCCAAATCTAAATACACATCAAAGATGTGTTCTCAAAACCAATAGGAAAATGTCGAGTACCATTGATATGGTACTGTAATTCCATTTCAATGAAAGCACCGCCTGCTGTTACTGTCTGGCATGTCTGTAGCTGTTATCTTCGTGAGTCATTATTTCCAAACCCAATTACGGTCCTAGAGGAAAAGTAATGACTACAGCAACTGTAGCAGAGCTGTTGGTGTGTAGAGCAATCGAGTTTGAATGCACAGATAGAACGTGATGAGATACTGAAGGCCCATTGCCGTGCCATTCATCTGCCTCCATCACCTTATGTTTCAGCATGACAATGAATGGCCCCATGCCACAAGTATCTGTACTGTAATTCCTGGATCTGTAATTCCTGGAAGCTGAAAATGTCCCAGTTGTCCTGCATACCCACCAGACATGTCCTCCATTGAGCATGTTTGGGATGCTCTGGATCGATGTGTATGACAGCGTGTTCCAGTTCCCGCTAATATCCAGCAACTACGCACAGCCATTTAAGAGGAGTGGGACAACATTCCACAGGCCACAATCAACAGCCTGAACAACTCCATGTGAAGGAGCATGAGGCAAATGGTGGTCACACCAGACAAGGACTGGTTATCTGATCCACATACCTACTTTTCACTTTAAAGATATCTGTGACCAACAGATGCATATCTATATTCCCAGTCATGTGAAATCCATAGATTAGGACCTAATGAATTTGTTTCAATTGACTGATTTCCTTATATGAACTGTAACTATTTGACATTGTTGCATGATGTGTTTATATATTTTTTCAGTGTATAATTACAATTTTATAATAGTAATACACATAGTCAAGTCATTATTCTAATGATGCATTCTTAAAATCACACAGAGGAGTGAACATTTTACAGCTTATACAATACATAAGCTATCCATCCTGATTAGACCTCTGGGCTTTAAAGCAGCAGTATGTACAAGCTAGCCAGGTCTGTGACTAAAATGTTTCTCAAAATATAAATGATTTCTACAGTATATGTCCAAAATTACACCCTGATGTACAGTTGAAGTCGGAAGTTTACATACACTTAGTCATTAAAACTCGTTTTTGAACCACTCCACAAATTTCTTGTTAACAAACTATAGTTTTGGCAAGTCGGTTAGGACATCTACTTTGTGCATGACACAAGTCATTTTTCCAACAATTGTTTACAGTCAGATTATTTCAATTATAATTCACAGTATCACAATTACAGTGGGTCAGAAGTTTACATAAACTAAGTTGACTGGGCCTTTTAACAGCTCGGAAAATTCAAGAAAATGATGACATGGCTTTAGAAGCTTCTGATAGGCTAATTGACATAATTGGAGTCAATTGGAGGTGTACCTGTGGATGTATTTCAAGGCCTACCTTCAAACGCAGTGCCTCTTTGCTTGACATCATGGGAAAATCAAAAGAAATCAGCCAAGACCTCAGAAAAAAATTGTGGACCACCACAAGTCTGGTTCATCCTTGGGAGCAATTTCCAAGCGCCTGAAGGTACCACGTTCATCTGTACAAACAATAGTGTGCTGCCATCCTGTTAGAAGGTAACAGATTATTTTATTACAATAGTTAAAATGGATTTTCATTGTGTTCCATGATGTTATTTGCCCCCTAGTGGAGCTTTCTGGTACTTAGAGTGTACACAAACAGGAAGTAGAGAATTCGTTCTGCACGCTTAGAAGCAGCTAAAAACAACGCTACGGTGCAGGTCTTTCAGTGTAGTTATTTCTTGTCACGCTTCAGCCTTGGAAAATATTTGTTTGTAAGTTCGATTCAAGCATTTAGCTAATGATGATAATCTTGTTATTGATAGAGTTTCTTACATATCAATGTTGGTTGGTTGCATTTACTCACAAATTGCAATGCCTTTCATGTATGATGTTAGCTGTATTACTTTGCTCGTGCGTCATGCAAACGAATTGTAAAATATACAATACTGTATTTTTGTTACTGTTTCTAGTGTAATATGCCTTGTTATTCTACATAGATGGTTGTACATTATTAGAGTAATGAAAGGAGTTAGTCAATTACCATATGAGAAAGCAATTAGCTATATGGTTTGGCATCATGCCAGATGCATGGTACCGTAGCACGTGCTTTGTATTCATGCAACTTCAAATGTATAATGTACAGCTACAGTATGTTGGTGTGAATTGAATACTAAAGTATATTCTTTTCTGTGTTTTGCAGTTTTACAACATAAACGTTTACAATATATTCATTCAAGAAAAGTTACGCCTTGGGAGTTTTATTGAAGACTTAGTTGTTAGCTATCTGTCTAGTTTTGCATGGGAACGCAACTCAAGGGCAGAATAGTAAAAAAACATCATCACGGCGGGCTCAAGCTCAAGAATAACCACACACGGTGGTTTTGTTTCTACATTCATCAGCCAACAAAGCCTCTGTTCCTATGGAAGACCAGCAGTCTACGGTACAACAACCAGAGCCAAGAGTTCGACAGAGAGAGATGGAGGAGCCTCTTCAGCACATTGGGACCAAGTCTCAATCTACAAGATCAAGGTCATCAAAACAGTCAAGCAGATCCTCAACGGCGAGTTCTGCAGCCATCAAAGCACGCGCCAAGGCAGACGCAGCGCGTGCACAAGTCTCCTATGCTGAGAAGGAAGCTTCTGTGATGAAACAAAAGGCAGAAATAGAGGCCAGCTTGTTGAAGCAAAAAGCTGACCTCGAGGCAAGTTTATATGTTCTCCAATTTGAGAGAACAGCTGCTGCTGCGTTGGCTGAAGCTGCAGCCTTTGAAGAAGCTGTAGGATCAGAACGCAGAGAACTTCACAAAGAACTAGACACAGGGACACAGCCCTTAAGTCCAGTCCAGCGTACCTGTGAGTATGTGCAACAACATGCTAGGCCCTACTTTGCTGAACTTCCATTTGAAGTGGAGAAACAAGAGCTTAGTGTTGACCCAGCTACATACTATAATCCAGAAAGTAGCAAACAACAGAACATGAGCAGAGACTCTCCGTTCAAAAGAAATGAACAGCAGCATGGTGTAAATGGAAAACAAGCCCACTTCCAGTCACACACACAAAGCGTCCCTGAGTCACAAGTGGCACCAGACCTCATCAAGTACCTCCTACGCCGTGAGATGGTGAGTTCCGGACTCCTGAAGTTTGATGATCGCCCTGAAAATTATTGGGCATGGAAAGCATCCTTTCTCAATGCGACCAGAGACTTGAATTTATCAGCCAGGGAAGAGTTAGATCTAATTACCAAGTGGCTAGGGGCAGAGTCGTCTGAGCAAGCAAACAGAATTAGATCTGTCCATATTTTCAACGCAACAGCAGGGCTTAACATGGTCTGGCAACGACTAGAAGAGTGCTATGGTACACCTGAAGTGATCGAGAATGCACTGTTGAAGAAAATTGATGATTTTCCAAAACTGGCTAACAAAGACAATCACAAACTAAGAGAACTAGGTGACATTCTTCTCGAACTGGAGTGTGCTAAAGTAGAAGGGTACCTTCCAGGCCTCGCTTATCTGGACACATCTCGGGGGGTAAACCCTATAGTAGAGAAACTACCATTCAGTTTACAAGAAAAATGGATTGCGCAGGGATCCAAATACAAGGAGGACTATCGGGTAGCATTCCCACCATTCTCGTTCTTCTCGAGATTCATCAGGAACCAGGCGAAAACTAGAAACGACCCCAGTTTCACCCTCTACACCGCAACTAACCAGGTGTCTATGAAAAGTGAGAAACCTGCCAGGTACAGCAGCAAGACACCTGTGACTGTATACAAAACCGATGTGTCATCTGAGCCCTCAGACCACCAAACCAAACCCAGTAAGACAAAGATTGAAAACCCTGACCATCACTGCCCGATACATAACAAACCTCATCCTCTTAAAAAGTGTCGTGGGTTTAGGTACAAAACTCTAGATGAGCGCAAATCATATCTCAAAGAGAATGGAATTTGTTTCCGATGTTGTGGGTCAACTCAGCACAGAGCTAAAGACTGTAAGGTGTCAATCAAGTGCTCAGAGTGCGACAGCGACAGACATCTTGCTGCTCTGCATCCAGGTCCAGCCCCTTCAAATACAGACACTGCTACAGCAGAGAAAGAGCATGGCGGGGAGCAAGGTGACGATGCTCTTCTATCTGTCACCTCAAAGTGTACGGAGATCTGTGGTGAGGCAGTTAATCCAAGATCATGTTCAAAAATATGCCTAGTTAAAGCTTATCCGGCTGGGAAAAGAGAGAAAGCTGTCAAAATGTATGTAGTGCTTGATGAACAGAGTAACAAATCTCTGGCCAAGACAGAGTTTTTCAATCTCTTCAACATCAATGACAACTCTGCTCCATACACCATGAAGACCTGTTCTGGGGTAACAGAGACTTCAGGCAGGAGAGCCGTCAACTTCATGGTGGAGTCTATAGACGGACACATGCAGCTATCTCTCCCTACTCTGATAGAGTGTGATATGATGCCAGACGATAGGACGGAGATTCCCTCCCCCGACATTGCGTATCATCATCCCCATCTGCAACCAGTTATGGACAAAATTCCAGCTGTGGACCCAGACGCTCCCATCCTCCTGCTCTTAGGACGAGACATCTTAAGGGTACACAAGGTACGAGAGCAAATCAATGGGCCCCACGACACTCCTTATGCACAGCGACTCGACCTCGGGTGGGTCATCGTGGGTGAGGTCTGTCTGGGAACGGCTCACCGACCAGCCAATGTTAACGTGTTCAGGACAAACATACTTCAGAATGGTCGCACATCCTATCTGAGCCCTTGCCCTGACATCATCCAGGTAAAAGAGAACTACAACAGTGTAGCTCAGAAACACATCTCTCCCTCTACAATGCACTCGAGAGATCCAAACACAACTGTGAACACAGACAACCTGGGATGTTCCGTGTTCGACAAAACACAAGACGATGATAAACCAGCACCATCAGTGGAGGACAAAGCCTTTTTGGACATTATGGACAAACAGGTTTTCCAGGATGATGGAAACAACTGGGTGGCTCCACTACCTTTTCGCCCCACTCGACGTCGCCTTCCTAATAACAGGGAGCAGGCCATAAACCGTCTCACATCACTTCGCAGGACTTTAGACAAAAAGCCTGACATGAAGCGTCATTTTATTGACTTCATGCAAAAGATGCTGGATAACGACCAAGCCGAACCTTCACCGCCACTAGAGGGAGACAAAGAATGTTGGTATCTACCCATATTTGGTGTTTACCATCCACAAAAGCCTGAACAAATAAGAGTAGTATTTGACTCCAGTGCTAAGTGTCAAGGCGTGTCACTTAACGATGTTCTGCTCAGTGGTCCAGACTTAAACAACACACTCTTGGGTGTCCTAATGCGCTTCCGCAAGGATTGCATTGCACTAACAGCAGATGTGCAACAAATGTTTTACTGTTTTGGTGTACGTGAGGATCACAGAGATTACTTAAGGTTTCTCTGGTATGAAGACAACAATCCAGATAGAAACATAACTGAGTACAGGATGAAAGTCCATGTATTTGGGAACAGCCCTTCACCAGCCGTAGCCATCTACTGCATGAGACGAGCAGCGCTACAGGGTGAGAAGGAACATGGATCAGAACCCAAGCAATATGTAGTGAGGAACTTCTACGTCGATGATGGGCTGACATCAGTAGCTACAACAGAAGAAGCTATCAACATTCTAAGAAAAACACAAGCAATGTTGGCGGAGTCCAACATGAAACTACACAAGATTGCATCCAATAGCAAAACAGTTATGGAAGCCTTCCCTATGGAGGACCGTGCAAAAGACTTAAAAGATCTGGACCTAGGAGTGGATCCTCTCCCCTTTCAACGGAGTCTGGGACTTTCCTGGAACCTGGAAACAGACAGCTTCTCATTCCAGGTGTCCCACAATGAGAAGCCTTTTACGCGGAGAGGCATCCTGTCCACAGTGAATAGTCTTTATGACCCCCTTGGGTTCGTGGCTCCAATAACAATGCAAGGTAAAGCCTTAATCAGAGAACTCTCTTCTGATCAGAGTGAGTGGGATGCCCCTCTTCCCCCAGAAAAAGAAGAGAAATGGAAAATGTGGAAGGATTCTTTGATGGAGTTGGAACATATGTATATTCAGCGGACCTACATCCCAGTCTCCTTGTCTACCACTCAAAGAAGAGAGCTACACATCTTCTCGGATGCCTCTACAGTAGCCATAGGAGCGGTAGCCTACCTGAGAGTTATTGACTCGGAAGGTCAATGCCATGTTGGATTTGTCATGGGGAAATCAAAATTGGCCCCTCGTCCGGCCCACACTATCCCACGCCTAGAACTGTGTGCGGCTTTGCTAGCTGTTGAGATGTATGAACTGACCTGCCAGGTACAGCAGCAAGACACCTGTGACTGTATACAAAACCGATGTGTCATCTGAGCCCTCAGACCACCAAACCAAACCCAGTAAGACAAAGATTGAAAACCCTGACCATCACTGCCCGATACATAACAAACCTCATCCTCTTAAAAAGTGTCGTGGGTTTAGGTACAAAACTCTAGATGAGCGCAAATCATATCTCAAAGAGAATGGAATTTGTTTCCGATGTTGTGGGTCAACTCAGCACAGAGCTAAAGACTGTAAGGTGTCAATCAAGTGCTCAGAGTGCGACAGCGACAGACATCTTGCTGCTCTGCATCCAGGTCCAGCCCCTTCAAATACAGACACTGCTACAGCAGAGAAAGAGCATGGCGGGGAGCAAGGTGACGATGCTCTTCTATCTGTCACCTCAAAGTGTACGGAGATCTGTGGTGAGGCAGTTAATCCAAGATCATGTTCAAAAATATGCCTAGTTAAAGCTTATCCGGCTGGGAAAAGAGAGAAAGCTGTCAAAATGTATGTAGTGCTTGATGAACAGAGTAACAAATCTCTGGCCAAGACAGAGTTTTTCAATCTCTTCAACATCAATGACAACTCTGCTCCATACACCATGAAGACCTGTTCTGGGGTAACAGAGACTTCAGGCAGGAGAGCCGTCAACTTCATGGTGGAGTCTATAGACGGACACATGCAGCTATCTCTCCCTACTCTGATAGAGTGTGATATGATGCCAGACGATAGGACGGAGATTCCCTCCCCCGACATTGCGTATCATCATCCCCATCTGCAACCAGTTATGGACAAAATTCCAGCTGTGGACCCAGACGCTCCCATCCTCCTGCTCTTAGGACGAGACATCTTAAGGGTACACAAGGTACGAGAGCAAATCAATGGGCCCCACGACACTCCTTATGCACAGCGACTCGACCTCGGATGGGTCATCGTGGGTGAGGTCTGTCTGGGAACGGCTCACCGACCAGCCAATGTTAACGTGTTCAGGACAAACATACTTCAGAATGGTCGCACATCCTATCTGAGCCCTTGCCCTGACATCATCCAGGTAAAAGAGAACTACAACAGTGTAGCTCAGAAACACATCTCTCCCTCTACAATGCACTCGAGAGATCCAAACACAACTGTGAACACAGACAACCTGGGATGTTCCGTGTTCGACAAAACACAAGACGATGATAAACCAGCACCATCAGTGGAGGACAAAGCCTTTTTGGACATTATGGACAAACAGGTTTTCCAGGATGATGGAAACAACTGGGTGGCTCCACTACCTTTTCGCCCCACTCGACGTCGCCTTCCTAATAACAGGGAGCAGGCCATAAACCGTCTCACATCACTTCGCAGGACTTTAGACAAAAAGCCTGACATGAAGCGTCATTTTATTGACTTCATGCAAAAGATGCTGGATAACGACCAAGCCGAACCTTCACCGCCACTAGAGGGAGACAAAGAATGTTGGTATCTACCCATATTTGGTGTTTACCATCCACAAAAGCCTGAACAAATAAGAGTAGTATTTGACTCCAGTGCTAAGTGTCAAGGCGTGTCACTTAACGATGTTCTGCTCAGTGGTCCAGACTTAAACAACACACTCTTGGGTGTCCTAATGCGCTTCCGCAAGGATTGCATTGCACTAACAGCAGATGTGCAACAAATGTTTTACTGTTTTGGTGTACGTGAGGATCACAGAGATTACTTAAGGTTTCTCTGGTATGAAGACAACAATCCAGATAGAAACATAACTGAGTACAGGATGAAAGTCCATGTATTTGGGAACAGCCCTTCACCAGCCGTAGCCATCTACTGCATGAGACGAGCAGCGCTACAGGGTGAGAAGGAACATGGATCAGAACCCAAGCAATATGTAGTGAGGAACTTCTACGTCGATGATGGGCTGACATCAGTAGCTACAACAGAAGAAGCTATCAACATTCTAAGAAAAACACAAGCAATGTTGGCGGAGTCCAACATGAAACTACACAAGATTGCATCCAATAGCAAAACAGTTATGGAAGCCTTCCCTATGGAGGACCGTGCAAAAGACTTAAAAGATCTGGACCTAGGAGTGGATCCTCTCCCCTTTCAACGGAGTCTGGGACTTTCCTGGAACCTGGAAACAGACAGCTTCTCATTCCAGGTGTCCCACAATGAGAAGCCTTTTACGCGGAGAGGCATCCTGTCCACAGTGAATAGTCTTTATGACCCCCTTGGGTTCGTGGCTCCAATAACAATGCAAGGTAAAGCCTTAATCAGAGAACTCTCTTCTGATCAGAGTGAGTGGGATGCCCCTCTTCCCCCAGAAAAAGAAGAGAAATGGAAAATGTGGAAGGATTCTTTGATGGAGTTGGAACATATGTATATTCAGCGGACCTACATCCCAGTCTCCTTGTCTACCACTCAAAGAAGAGAGCTACACATCTTCTCGGATGCCTCTACAGTAGCCATAGGAGCGGTAGCCTACCTGAGAGTTATTGACTCGGAAGGTCAATGCCATGTTGGATTTGTCATGGGGAAATCAAAATTGGCCCCTCGTCCGGCCCACACTATCCCACGCCTAGAACTGTGTGCGGCTTTGCTAGCTGTTGAGATGTATGAACTGATCAGAGACGAAATTGACATTGATGTAAATGTGGCCAAGTTCTACACAGACAGTAAGATAGTTCTCGGTTACATCCGCAATGTCACCAAAAGATTCTATGTGTATGTTGCCAATAGGGTAACTCGCATCAGGAAGTCTACCCATCCAGATCAGTGGTGTTATGTAAACACTGACAGCAATCCAGCAGACCATGCAACCAGGCCTATACTTGCTGCGCTCTTAAAGTACACCAGTTGGTTCTCAGGTCCACCTTTCCTGACCCAAACAAACTCAAGTGAGCCTGAGAACATAAATTTTGACCTTGTAGAGCCTCACGCAGACGCAGAGATTCGACCAGACGTCACTGTCTTCGCCTCTAAGGTTTCTGGAGCTCAACTCGGCTCTCATCGCTTTGAGAGGTTCTCAAGCTGGAAAGCTCTCAATCGAGCCACAGCACGACTCATTCATGTTGCCAGATCCTTCCATGAAGGTGCGGACAACACCAGCTGCAGAGGCTGGCATGACTGTAATAAACCATGCGGTACAAGTGAGTTGTCACAAGCCAAAACAGCAATCATTCACTGTGTGCAACATGAAGCCTTCAGAGAAGAATTCAAATGCCTTGAAAAAGGAAAAGAGTTCCCAAAACAAAGTACACTCAAAAAAACTTTCCCAGTACTGACAAAAAGGTTAGGAAAGTAGAACTAAACATTGTCAAGCAAGGAGCTGCTAAGGTGTTTCTGAGACCAATCTCAGAGATTGTTGTTCTTCTTTCTGAAGCATCCTAGAGACAAAAGATAATAATAGAAAGGACATTATTTGTTTCTTGATATGTTTTATTTCATAGTGGCACAATTTCATTATACCAGGCGGGGAGTGTGCTGCCATCCTGTTAGAAGGTAACAGATTATTTTATTACAATAGTTAAAATGGATTTTCATTGTGTTCCATGATGTTATTTGCCCCCTAGTGGAGCTTTCTGGTACTTAGAGTGTACACAAACAGGAAGTAGAGAATTCGTTCTGCACGCTTAGAAGCAGCTAAAAACAACGCTACGGTGCAGGTCTTTCAGTTTAGTTATTTCTTGTCACGCTTCAGCCTTGGAAAATATTTGTTTGTAAGTTCGATTCAAGCATTTAGCTAATGATGATAATCTTGTTATTGATAGAGTTTCTTACATATCAATGTTGGTTGGTTGCATTTACTCACAAATTGCAATGCCTTTCATGTATGATGTTAGCTGTATTACTTTGCTCGTGCGTCATGCAAACGAATTGTAAAATATACAATACTGTATTTTTGTTACTGTTTCTAGTGTAATATGCCTTGTTATTCTACATAGATGGTTGTACATTATTAGAGTAATGAAAGGAGTTAGTCAATTACCATATGAGAAAGCAATTAGCTATATGGTTTGGCATCATGCCAGATGCATGGTACCGTAGCACGTGCTTTGTATTCATGCAACTTCAAATGTATAATGTACAGCTACAGTATGTTGGTGTGAATTGAATACTAAAGTATATTCTTTTCTGTGTTTTGCAGTTTTACAACATAAACGTTTACAATATATTCATTCAAGAAAAGTTACGCCTTGGGAGTTTTATTGAAGACTTAGTTGTTAGCTATCTGTCTAGTTTTGCATGGGAACGCAACTCAAGGGCAGAATAGTAAAAAAACATCATCACGGCGGGCTCAAGCTCAAGAATAACCACACACGGTGGTTTTGTTTCTACATTCATCAGCCAACAAAGCCTCTGTTCCTATGGAAGACCAGCAGTCTACGGTACAACAACCAGAGCCAAGAGTTCGACAGAGAGAGATGGAGGAGCCTCTTCAGCACATTGGGACCAAGTCTCAATCTACAAGATCAAGGTCATCAAAACAGTCAAGCAGATCCTCAACGGCGAGTTCTGCAGCCATCAAAGCACGCGCCAAGGCAGACGCAGCGCGTGCACAAGTCTCCTATGCTGAGAAGGAAGCTTCTGTGATGAAACAAAAGGCAGAAATAGAGGCCAGCTTGTTGAAGCAAAAAGCTGACCTCGAGGCAAGTTTATATGTTCTCCAATTTGAGAGAACAGCTGCTGCTGCGTTGGCTGAAGCTGCAGCCTTTGAAGAAGCTGTAGGATCAGAACGCAGAGAACTTCACAAAGAACTAGACACAGGGACACAGCCCTTAAGTCCAGTCCAGCGTACCTGTGAGTATGTGCAACAACATGCTAGGCCCTACTTTGCTGAACTTCCATTTGAAGTGGAGAAACAAGAGCTTAGTGTTGACCCAGCTACATACTATAATCCAGAAAGTAGCAAACAACAGAACATGAGCAGAGACTCTCCGTTCAAAAGAAATGAACAGCAGCATGGTGTAAATGGAAAACAAGCCCACTTCCAGTCACACACACAAAGCGTCCCTGAGTCACAAGTGGCACCAGACCTCATCAAGTACCTCCTACGCCGTGAGATGGTGAGTTCCGGACTCCTGAAGTTTGATGATCGCCCTGAAAATTATTGGGCATGGAAAGCATCCTTTCTCAATGCGACCAGAGACTTGAATTTATCAGCCAGGGAAGAGTTAGATCTAATTACCAAGTGGCTAGGGGCAGAGTCGTCTGAGCAAGCAAACAGAATTAGATCTGTCCATATTTTCAACGCAACAGCAGGGCTTAACATGGTCTGGCAACGACTAGAAGAGTGCTATGGTACACCTGAAGTGATCGAGAATGCACTGTTGAAGAAAATTGATGATTTTCCAAAACTGGCTAACAAAGACAATCACAAACTAAGAGAACTAGGTGACATTCTTCTCGAACTGGAGTGTGCTAAAGTAGAAGGGTACCTTCCAGGCCTCGCTTATCTGGACACATCTCGGGGGGTAAACCCTATAGTAGAGAAACTACCATTCAGTTTACAAGAAAAATGGATTGCGCAGGGATCCAAATACAAGGAGGACTATCGGGTAGCATTCCCACCATTCTCGTTCTTCTCGAGATTCATCAGGAACCAGGCGAAAACTAGAAACGACCCCAGTTTCACCCTCTACACCGCAACTAACCAGGTGTCTATGAAAAGTGAGAAACCTGCCAGGTACAGCAGCAAGACACCTGTGACTGTATACAAAACCGATGTGTCATCTGAGCCCTCAGACCACCAAACCAAACCCAGTAAGACAAAGATTGAAAACCCTGACCATCACTGCCCGATACATAACAAACCTCATCCTCTTAAAAAGTGTCGTGGGTTTAGGTACAAAACTCTAGATGAGCGCAAATCATATCTCAAAGAGAATGGAATTTGTTTCCGATGTTGTGGGTCAACTCAGCACAGAGCTAAAGACTGTAAGGTGTCAATCAAGTGCTCAGAGTGCGACAGCGACAGACATCTTGCTGCTCTGCATCCAGGTCCAGCCCCTTCAAATACAGACACTGCTACAGCAGAGAAAGAGCATGGCGGGGAGCAAGGTGACGATGCTCTTCTATCTGTCACCTCAAAGTGTACGGAGATCTGTGGTGAGGCAGTTAATCCAAGATCATGTTCAAAAATATGCCTAGTTAAAGCTTATCCGGCTGGGAAAAGAGAGAAAGCTGTCAAAATGTATGTAGTGCTTGATGAACAGAGTAACAAATCTCTGGCCAAGACAGAGTTTTTCAATCTCTTCAACATCAATGACAACTCTGCTCCATACACCATGAAGACCTGTTCTGGGGTAACAGAGACTTCAGGCAGGAGAGCCGTCAACTTCATGGTGGAGTCTATAGACGGACACATGCAGCTATCTCTCCCTACTCTGATAGAGTGTGATATGATGCCAGACGATAGGACGGAGATTCCCTCCCCCGACATTGCGTATCATCATCCCCATCTGCAACCAGTTATGGACAAAATTCCAGCTGTGGACCCAGACGCTCCCATCCTCCTGCTCTTAGGACGAGACATCTTAAGGGTACACAAGGTACGAGAGCAAATCAATGGGCCCCACGACACTCCTTATGCACAGCGACTCGACCTCGGGTGGGTCATCGTGGGTGAGGTCTGTCTGGGAACGGCTCACCGACCAGCCAATGTTAACGTGTTCAGGACAAACATACTTCAGAATGGTCGCACATCCTATCTGAGCCCTTGCCCTGACATCATCCAGGTAAAAGAGAACTACAACAGTGTAGCTCAGAAACACATCTCTCCCTCTACAATGCACTCGAGAGATCCAAACACAACTGTGAACACAGACAACCTGGGATGTTCCGTGTTCGACAAAACACAAGACGATGATAAACCAGCACCATCAGTGGAGGACAAAGCCTTTTTGGACATTATGGACAAACAGGTTTTCCAGGATGATGGAAACAACTGGGTGGCTCCACTACCTTTTCGCCCCACTCGACGTCGCCTTCCTAATAACAGGGAGCAGGCCATAAACCGTCTCACATCACTTCGCAGGACTTTAGACAAAAAGCCTGACATGAAGCGTCATTTTATTGACTTCATGCAAAAGATGCTGGATAACGACCAAGCCGAACCTTCACCGCCACTAGAGGGAGACAAAGAATGTTGGTATCTACCCATATTTGGTGTTTACCATCCACAAAAGCCTGAACAAATAAGAGTAGTATTTGACTCCAGTGCTAAGTGTCAAGGCGTGTCACTTAACGATGTTCTGCTCAGTGGTCCAGACTTAAACAACACACTCTTGGGTGTCCTAATGCGCTTCCGCAAGGATTGCATTGCACTAACAGCAGATGTGCAACAAATGTTTTACTGTTTTGGTGTACGTGAGGATCACAGAGATTACTTAAGGTTTCTCTGGTATGAAGACAACAATCCAGATAGAAACATAACTGAGTACAGGATGAAAGTCCATGTATTTGGGAACAGCCCTTCACCAGCCGTAGCCATCTACTGCATGAGACGAGCAGCGCTACAGGGTGAGAAGGAACATGGATCAGAACCCAAGCAATATGTAGTGAGGAACTTCTACGTCGATGATGGGCTGACATCAGTAGCTACAACAGAAGAAGCTATCAACATTCTAAGAAAAACACAAGCAATGTTGGCGGAGTCCAACATGAAACTACACAAGATTGCATCCAATAGCAAAACAGTTATGGAAGCCTTCCCTATGGAGGACCGTGCAAAAGACTTAAAAGATCTGGACCTAGGAGTGGATCCTCTCCCCTTTCAACGGAGTCTGGGACTTTCCTGGAACCTGGAAACAGACAGCTTCTCATTCCAGGTGTCCCACAATGAGAAGCCTTTTACGCGGAGAGGCATCCTGTCCACAGTGAATAGTCTTTATGACCCCCTTGGGTTCGTGGCTCCAATAACAATGCAAGGTAAAGCCTTAATCAGAGAACTCTCTTCTGATCAGAGTGAGTGGGATGCCCCTCTTCCCCCAGAAAAAGAAGAGAAATGGAAAATGTGGAAGGATTCTTTGATGGAGTTGGAACATATGTATATTCAGCGGACCTACATCCCAGTCTCCTTGTCTACCACTCAAAGAAGAGAGCTACACATCTTCTCGGATGCCTCTACAGTAGCCATAGGAGCGGTAGCCTACCTGAGAGTTATTGACTCGGAAGGTCAATGCCATGTTGGATTTGTCATGGGGAAATCAAAATTGGCCCCTCGTCCGGCCCACACTATCCCACGCCTAGAACTGTGTGCGGCTTTGCTAGCTGTTGAGATGTATGACCTGATCAGAGACGAAATTGACATTGATGTAAATGTGGCCAAGTTCTACACAGACAGTAAGATAGTTCTCGGTTACATCCGCAATGTCACCAAAAGATTCTATGTGTATGTTGCCAATAGGGTAACTCGCATCAGGAAGTCTACCCATCCAGATCAGTGGTGTTATGTAAACACTGACAGCAATCCAGCAGACCATGCAACCAGGCCTATACTTGCTGCGCTCTTAAAGTACACCAGTTGGTTCTCAGGTCCACCTTTCCTGACCCAAACAAACTCAAGTGAGCCTGAGAACATAAATTTTGACCTTGTAGAGCCTCACGCAGACGCAGAGATTCGACCAGACGTCACTGTCTTCGCCTCTAAGGTTTCTGGAGCTCAACTCGGCTCTCATCGCTTTGAGAGGTTCTCAAGCTGGAAAGCTCTCAATCGAGCCACAGCACGACTCATTCATGTTTCCAGATCCTTCCATGAAGGTGCGGACAACACCAGCTGCAGAGGCTGGCATGACTGTAATAAACCATGCGGTACAAGTGAGTTGTCACAAGCCAAAACAGCAATCATTCACTGTGTGCAACATGAAGCCTTCAGAGAAGAATTCAAATGCCTTGAAAAAGGAAAAGAGTTCCCAAAACAAAGTACACTCAAAAAACCTTTCCCAGTACTGACAAAAAGGTTAGGAAAGTAGAACTAAACATTGTCAAGCAAGGAGCTGCTAAGGTGTTTCTGAGACCAATCTCAGAGATTGTTGTTCTTCTTTCTGAAGCATCCTAGAGACAAAAGATAATAATAGAAAGGACATTATTTGTTTCTTGATATGTTTTATTTCATAGTGGCACAATTTCATTATACCAGGCGGGGAGTGTGCTGCCATCCTGTTAGAAGGTAACAGATTATTTTATTACAATAGTTAAAATGGATTTTCATTGTGTTCCATGATGTTATTTGCCCCCTAGTGGAGCTTTCTGGTACTTAGAGTGTACACAAACAGGAAGTAGAGAATTCGTTCTGCACGCTTAGAAGCAGCTAAAAACAACGCTACGGTGCAGGTCTTTCAGTTTAGTTATTTCTTGTCACGCTTCAGCCTTGGAAAATATTTGTTTGTAAGTTCGATTCAAGCATTTAGCTAATGATGATAATCTTGTTATTGATAGAGTTTCTTACATATCAATGTTGGTTGGTTGCATTTACTCACAAATTGCAATGCCTTTCATGTATCTCCCGGGTGGCGCAGTGGTCTAGGGCACTGCATCGCAGTGCTAGCTGCGCCACCAGAGTCTCTGGGTTCGCGCCCAGGCTCTGTCGCAGCCGGCCGCAACCGGGAGATCCGTGGGGCGACGCACAATTGGCATAGCGTCGTCCGGGTTAGGGAGGGTTTGGCCGGTAGGGATGGTTCGGCCGGTAGGGATATCATTGTCTCAGTATGTAAAAATGTAATAAAATGTATGCACTCTACTGTAAGTCGCTCTGGATAAGAGCGTCTGCTAAATGACTAAAATGTAAAATGTAAATGTATGTATGATGTTAGCTGTATTACTTTGCTCGTGCGTCATGCAAACGAATTGTAAAATATACAATACTGTATTTTTGTTACTGTTTCTAGTGTAATATGCCTTGTTATTCTACATAGATGGTTGTACATTATTAGAGTAATGAAAGGAGTTAGTCAATTACCATATGAGAAAGCAATTAGCTATATGGTTTGGCATCATGCCAGATGCATGGTACCGTAGCACGTGCTTTGTATTCATGCAACTTCAAATGTATAATGTACAGCTACAGTATGTTGGTGTGAATTGAATACTAAAGTATATTCTTTTCTGTGTTTTGCAGTTTTACAACATAAACGTTTACAATATATTCATTCAAGAAAAGTTACGCCTTGGGAGTTTTATTGAAGACTTAGTTGTTAGCTATCTGTCTAGTTTTGCATGGGAACGCAACTCAAGGGCAGAATAAATAGTACGCAGGTATAAACACAATGGGACCACGCAGCCGTCATACCGCTCAGGAAGGAGATGCGTTCTGTCTCCTAGAGATGAACATACTTTGGTACGAAAAGTGCAAATCAATCCCAGAACAACACCTTGTGAAGATGCTGGAGGAAACAGGTACAAAAGTATCTATATCCACAGTAAAATGAGTCCTATATCGACATAACCTGAAAGGCCGCTCAGCAAGGAAGAAGCCACTGCTCCAAAACCGCCATAAAAAAAGCCAGACTATGGTTTGCAACTGCACATTGGGACAAAGATCGTACTTTTTGGAGAAATGTCCTCTGGTCTGATGAAACAAAAATAGAATTGTTTGGCCATAACATCGTTATGTTTGGAGGAAAAAGGGGGAGGCTTGCATGCTGAAGAACACCATTCCAACCGTGAAGCACGGGGGTGGCAGCATCATGTTGTGGGGGTGCTTTGCTGCAGGAAGGACTGGTGCACTTCACAAAACAGATGGCATCATGAGAAGGAATATTATGTGGATATATTGAAGCAACATCTCAAGACATCAGTCAGGAAGTTACAGTTTGGTCAATAACCCCTTGCATACTTTCAAAGTTGTGGAAAATGGCTTAAGGACAACAAAGTCAAGGTATTGGAGTAACCATCACAAAGCCCTGACCTCAGTCCTATAGAAAATGTGTGGGCAAAACTGAAAAAGCGTGTGTGAGCAAGGAGGCCTACAAACCTGACTCAGTTACACCAGCTCTGTCAGGAGGAATGAGCCAAAATTCACCCAACTTATTGTGGGAAGCTTGTGGAAGGCTACCCGAAACGTTTGACCCAAGTTAAACAATTGAAAGGCAATGCTACCAAATACTAATTGAGTGTATGTAAACGTCTGACCCACTGGGAATGTGATGAAATAAATAAATGCTGAAATACATAATTCTCTCTACTATTATTCTGACATTTCACATTCTTAAAATAAAGTGGTGATCCTAACTGACCTAAGACAGGGAATTTTTACTAGGATTAAATGTCAGGAATTGTGAAACTGAGTTTAAATGTATTTGGCTAAGGTGTATGTAAACTTCCGACTTCAACTGTATGTACCAATATCACCGCCAACAATGAAACGATCAAATCAAGGATCACTAGCTGCATTGGTGTTAAAACGTGCAAGATACAGAAATGTCAAGTGACCCGCCATTATAATAACTCAAGTGATTTTTGAGTCAATTTCATTCTTTCTCTGAGCCGTTCGTTCAAGTAAAACCTTGATACCAACCATTAGACATGACAAGCTAGTGATTTTCAATGTTTGTTTACATTACATTCTTGTTGTGTACAATGTCTGTTTACGGGCCTGTTGAAATTGAGTTATTGATCGGTGGTCGATTGGGTTCAAGTAGAAAGTTAAACCCATTTCAATCAACAAAAAAACATCCCAGTTATTTTTTCTATGAAAATAGAAATAAATACAGCGTGAGGATATACTGGCTGTCGTAGCCTCATAGGGATGCGTGCTTCAGTGTATAGGTGAGTCCAGTTTTAGGTGAAGGTAGTGTTATGTTTGGTGGTCAAGCATCACCCCAGACCCACCTACAGCTTGCAGTTGAAGATGGGCACACCATCGTACATGTCATGTTTGAGCTTAGCTCACGTTTCCAGCTTTTGGACGGGGCTCTTGTCCCTGGTGAGTATCCTGGCAGATTTCTGCAGCTTCTCCAGTTTCCTGTCCAGGTAGTGGAGGCCCTTGGCCTGCAGCATTTCAGTTTCTCACCACGGCTCTCGTCCAGGGTGATGTTCTCGTTCATATAGGGGTTGAAGCGCAAGCACGAGTCGGGAGAAAGGAGGGCGTCCAGCATGACGTGGACCTCTGGTGCCCTCCAGGACACCTACACCACCCGATGTCACAGGAAGGCCATAAAGATCATCAAGGACAACAACCCCCCAAGCCACTACCTGTTCACCCCGCTATCATCCAGAAGGCGAGGTCAGTACAGGTGCATCCAAGCAGGGACCGAGAGACTGAAAAACAGCTTCTATCTCAAGGCCATCAGACTGTTAAACAGCCACCACTAACATTTAGCGGCCGCTGCCAACAAACTGACTCAGCTCCAGCCACCTTAAAAATGGGAATTGATGGAAATTATGTAAAAATGTACCACCAGCCACTTTAAACAATGCCACCTAATATAATGTTTACATACCCTACATTACACATCTCTTATGTATATGTATATACTGTACTCTATATCATCTACTGCATCTTGCCATCTTATGTAATACATGGACCACTAGCCACTTTAAACTATGCCACTTTATGTTTACATACCCTACAGTACTCATCTCATAGGTATATACCGTACTCTATACCATCTACTGCACCTTGCCTATGCCGTCTGTACCATCACTCATTCATATATCTTTATGTACATATTCTTTATCCCTTTACACTTGCGTGTATAAGGTAGTAGTTGCGGAATTGTTAGGTTAGATTACTTGTTGTTATTACTGCATTGTCGGAACTAGAAGCACAAGCATTTCGCTACACTCGCATTAACATCTGCTAACCATGTGTATGTGACTAATAAATTTGATTTGATTTGATTTGATTTGGTAGAGAGCGATGGAGTGAGGCGAAGTATAATCAAGTTATTGGTGCATCTAGTTAAGTATTAGTTATTGTAAGTGGAAAAATTAGTCGTGGGAGAGAACGGCATGTTGGACCACTGGAGACATAGAAGGGGGGGTGAGAGTGAGGGCACACGTATGTATGTGGATGTGTATTTACAGGCACACAAACACACACATGGACGCACATACAAACACACCACACTGGACATTGGTTGACATACAGTATAAAAATTCAACCCCACATAACAAATAACCCTAATAGTCACGTGTAAACAGTCTGAAGTCAAAAGAGCTGGAGAGAGTCACGAGATCAAGCTAGACAAACCCATTCTGTCAGCAACATTGACAGGATCGCGTGATTTCAGACGGGCTAACATTTAGCGGCAAGGATCTGTGAGCTCTAACAGTGTCAGAAGCAGGGTTATTCAGGGTGCAGACGCCTGAGAGAGCGTTGTTTCTCAATGGTGTGTGTGTGTGTGTGTGTGTGTGTGCGTGCGTGCGTGCGTGCGTGCGTGCGTGCGTGCGTGCGTGCGTGCGTGCGTGCGTGCGTGTGTGCGTGTTAGGGGAGGGTTGTTTCTCAGAGTATATTCAGTCATGGATGTGTTAAAATGGCGTGTCTTTAGCGGTAGAAACAGCACGACACACACACACATAGTCATAATAGGCTAGATGTGCCTGAAGGAGCTGGTCCAATAAGTAACAGCAGCTGTTTGTGTCAATGTTCCCAGAGAAATGTGAAAGAGGTTGAGGTGAATCTTAGTTCAGGAGCTAAGACACGGGTTCCATTATAGCTACTACACGTCTGGGGGCTGTTATTATCGCTACATCTAACGGTTCTCACTACTTTTCTCAATAAGATCGGAAACAAAGGAAGTCGGTGGTTGCAGTTTAAACAAGCCTGACGGAGGGCGACAGCCCAGCAAATACTTCAACAGCTGTTTGTGTCACCTTTAAGTTCCCACAGAGAAGTGAATGAGGTGAGCCTTCGATCAGGGGCTGAAACGTGTTGCGTTATAGTATGTAATAACTGCATGATTGAGTTTGAGTCTGTTCCACACACTTTTAAGGTAACATATCTAGATGCTGTGTATTCAGGGTTCAACCAATGGGGAAGGGGGATACCGAGTAAGTTGTACAACTGAATGCCTTCAAATGAAATGTGTCTTCTGCAGAGAGGTGCGGGGGGGTGGGGGGCTGCCTTAATCAACATCCACATCTTCAGCGCCCGGGAAACAGTGGGTTAAGTGCCTTGCTCAGGGGCAGAACAACAGATTCTTAACTTGTCAGCTCAAGGATTCGAACCAGCAACCTTTTGGTTACTGGCCCAAGACTAGTCTACCCGCCTAGTGGTTAGCTGCTCGGTATAACATAATTATGACCACAAGCTCGCTAAGACGACAGAAGAGGGAGTGTTTTTTTAGTGTTTAGTTTTTCAGTGACCTTATTACAATACACACTCCACCCTAGCTATACGTGATCAATTCCAGCATGCACATTATGGCGTGCTCCTACTGCACGGCAAACAACATTTATTATTTCACAATTTACATTTTAGATTAGGTCTGCTGTGCCGCTGCTGTGCTACTGCTGCTGCTCTCCGCATGGTGCTCCTGTAGTTTGGATTCATCTCTTCTCCCCTCCTCCCGCCCCTCTCTAATCAGACAGGTTATTTATACCCACCAGATTAACACGCTTAAAACCCAGATTTCCTATTTTCCTTCTCAAAAACGCTGCCCCCACCACAGCACTCGCTGCGACCTCCTCGTCCGCTCTCAGCGTGTCAGATGGTGTGGCTTTCGGTCTGTGTTGACGTGCACGCAGACAAGGGAGGTTTCGAGTGTTTGTTTACTGTGTCGTGCAGCCGGTTGGTTTACAGCGACTGCCAAGTAGATCCGAAGACATCCAGGGGCTGTGTTTATGCATGTTTCACTCTAATCGCCGACTTCGTTCCATCCTGGAGCAAATGTGGTGAGAATCAAAGTGATCATTAGACCATATTTACACTGGGGGTGTGTTGCTGAGGTGATGTCAAAATGTCAGTATTCGTGGAAACCGGCCACTAGGGGCAACAGTGAGCATTTTTACCTTCAAGTAGGTTTCGGGGATGGCGTTGTGGATGGGGATGGCGGATGGGCGTAAGCATCTGGTTGGAAAGGTTGCATGTTTGAATCCAGCGATAGAACGTCTTTTAAATATTTCTGTTTTAAGCCTATCCTTAACCCTTGCCTTAACTATTCTGAGTTAATGCCTGACCTGAAGAATTCGTAGTTAATGCCTAAACCTAACCCCTAACCTTAAAATGCCGAGTTAATGCCTAAACTGAACCTTAAACACTTTGAAATTTGTCATTTGGAACAACTTTGAAATTTGACGTTTGAGAAACAGTCTAATTCTGAAATGATGTGGCTGCTCTCAGAAATCTAACATGCTTTTTAGTTCAGGACTAGGCTTAATCTGTGTCTAGGAAACTGGACCAAAAAGTACAATGGCCCAGACAGGTGTCAAGTTACCCTCTGTGTCTGTGGCAGAGGTGATGACATTGGGGAGCTTGGTCTTGAGGCTGGTGTTGTTCTTGCCGGCCGTCTCCACGCGACCCCGTACCCAGGGATACCACACACTGCACAGGCGTGTTGGGCCACAGGCACTTACATTCATGGCTAGCTAACGCTGTGGGGTTGTTGATATGAGAGAGAGAGAGAGAGAGAGAGAGAGAGAGAGAGAGAGAGAGAGAGAGAGAGAGAGAGAGAGAGAGAGAGAGAGAGAGAGAGAGAGAGAGAGAGAGAGAGAGAGAGAGAGAGAGAGAGAGAGAGAGAGAGAGAGAGAGAGAGAGAGAGAGAGAGAGAGAGAGAGAGAGAGAGAGAGAGAGAGAGAGAGAGAGAGAGAGAGAGAGAGAGAGAGAGAGAGAGAGAGAGAGAGAGAGAGAGAGAGAGAGAGAGAGAGAGAGAGAGAGAGAGAGAGAGAGAGAGAGATTCGACATACCAATTAGGATCTGGCTAAAAATACCTGAAATAGTTATAGAACTCATTGCCCTTTATGGTTGTGAGGTCTGTGGTCTGCTCACCAACCAAGAATTCACAAAATGTGATAAATACCAAATTGATACTTCATGCAGAATTCTGCAAAAATATCCTCTGTGTATGACGCAGAACACCAAACAATGCATGCAGAGCAGAATTAGGCCGATACCCACTAATTATCCAAATCCAGAAAAGAGCGGTTAGATTCTACAATCATCTAAAAGGAAGCGATTCCCAAACTTTCCATAACAAAGCCATCACCTACAGAGAGATGAACCTGGAGAAGAGTCCCCTAAGCAAGCTGGTCCTGGGGCTCTGTTCACAAACACAAAAACAGACCCCACAGAGCCCCACGACAGCAACACAATTAGACCCAACCAAATCATGAGAAAACAAAAAGATAATTAACAAAAAAACAGAGCAAACTAGAATGCTACTTGGCCCTAAACAGAGAGTACACAGTGGCAGAATACCTGACCCAAACTTAAAGAAAGCTTTGCCTATGTACAGACTCAGCATAGCCTTGCTATTGAGAAAGGCGGCCATAGGCAGACCTGGCTCTCAGGAGAAGACTATGTGAACATTGCCCACAAAATGAGGTGGAAACTGAGCTGCACCTCCTAACCTCCTGCCAAATGTATGATAATATTAGAGACACATATTTCCCTCAGATGACACAGATCCACAAAGAATTCGAAAACAATCCCAATTTTGATAAACTCCCATATCTACTGGGTGGAATACCACAGTGTGCATCACAGCAGCAAGATTTGTGACCTGTTACCACAAGAAAAGGGCAACCAGTGAAGAACAAACACCATTGAAAATACAACCCATATTGTATGTTTATTTATTTTCCCTTTTGTACATTCACTATTTACACATCGTTACAACACTGTATATATACATAATATGACATTTGAAATGTCTTTATTCGTTTGGTACTTCTGTGAGTGTAATGTTTACTGTTAATTGTTATTGTTTATTTCACTTTTGCTTATTATCTACTTCACTTGCTTTGGCAGTGTTAACACATGTTTGTTCCATGCCAATAAAGCCCGTTGAATTGAATTGAGAGAGGGAGTGGTAGAGGCCGAGAGATGTTATGGCTACAGTTATGTTGCAGCGACCAGCGGCATTTAGCATTTATTCCAAATCGATGTAATTAAATGTCCCAAAAAAAGTATTGTTTGGAAAGTAAGAAAGGCAAAAGATCAAAACTTAAAATGATTCAAGAACATCTGCCAAAATGAACAAAATGGAACAGATCACTACTGTAGTTGTGGTACAGCTTGTAGGATACAGCTCCACCTCCAGCTACGCTGTAGTTGCTTTACCCCCTTGCCTATTCATTGTGTCTGACTGGCTTTGATATCAAGAAGCCACCCAGGAGCAATTTGGTGAAGATCCATAGACTACCCAGGGCAATGGGGGAGTAAGTAGGGAAGAAGGCTGAAGGAGGGGAGGTGGCTGTTGAATAGGCATGAGGCTGGGGGACCCGAGGGGGGCTGGAGGGGTTGCTGGCTACAGGATCAAACACTGAGGGCCAGTCCTCATTAGGGCAGCCAGGCTGGGGGGGTGGGAGCTCTAGGGCCCGGGGTGTCTAGGGACTCTCGGGGGAGTGGGTGGTGTGTATGTGTGTGTGTGTCTCTTTGCGTGTTTGTAAATGTAGGTATATGTTTTTCTGTGTGTGTGTGTGTGTGTGTGTGAGAGAGACACCTGTGGGTGTGAATGCATTTCTCTGTGTGTATATGTGTGATACACTTGGGTGTGCAGTGTGCGTGTATGTATGCAATTATGTGTGTGAGTGCGGGAGGGAAAGTCAGGGGTAGTGGGGCCTTCTCCCGCTCTGTCCCCATTGCCAATCCTTAGACCTATATCTCTCCATACCACTCAAGTACCCATATAGGATAATGAGAAAGAGGGTCCCTGTTTAATGTAACAATGTCAGAGAGCATGCCATGATGGGGAATATCAGGGAGGGCTGCATCCTAGCCTACCAACCACCAAGCCAGGTCTGTTAATCATCCAGGGAGCTGGACTGAGGAATTGTATCATTGCCTCAATGTTTCCCCCAAAAAAAGTAAGAAGAAAAGAAAGAAAGAGGGAATTGGATGTGGGAGCATGATTGGGACCCTGGCGGCTGAGCGAAAGAGAGATAGAAGAGCCCTGTGGATGGAATTATTAGAGGCACATTGACAGTGCCGACACCAAGTGTGATTGTTGGCTCTGAATATCACAGCCCTCTCAAATGGAAAGTAAAAGTGTAAATGACATTGAGGGATTGGAGGACTTGCAAGACAGGTGAAAAAAGCTCCCCCAAAAATATGTTGCATAAGCTAATATGGTTGCATGGGTTAGTGGTTCAAAATGGAAAACAATAGAACTTTTAATAAAAAAATGTTCTTCGATTTTGACAACGGTGAAGTTTCGGGGTCATGTTAGTTCATGACGTCTCATAAAGAGCTATTCTCGAGGTTGGAGAGAAAACAATCTCTCACGAGTTGGCACGTAGCCTAGCGGTTAGAGAGGCGACCCACCAACCGTAGGGTTTCCAGTTTGAATCTAGCCGAACCATGAAAAACAGCCCCAGTCCATTATTCCTCCTCCACCAAACTTTACAGTTGGCACTATGCATTGGTCTCCTGGCATCTGCCAAACCCAGGTTCGTCCGTCAGACTGCCAGATGGTGAAGCGTGATTCATCACTCCAGAGTACGCATTTCCACTGCTCCAGACTCCAATGGCGGCGAGCTTTATACCACTCCAGCCAATGCTTGGCATTGTGTGGCTTGTGTGCAGCTGCTCGGCCATGGAAAGCCATTTCATGAAGCTCCCGCTGAACAGTTCTTGTGCTGACGTTGCTTCCAGAGACAGTATGGAACTCGGTAGTGAGTGTTGCAACCGAGGACATACGATTTTCACGCACTTCAGCACTCGCCGGTCCCGTTCTGTGAGCTTGTGTGGCCTACCTGTCACGTTCCTGACCTTATTTCCTCTGTTTAGTCTTTGTTTAGTTGGTCAGGACATGAGCTGGGTGGGTATATTCTATGTTTTGTGTTTCATTGGTTTAGGTGTGTCTTATTGGCCTGATATGGTTCTCAATCAGAGGCAGGTGTTTTACGTTGTCTCTGATTGGGAACCATATTAAGGTAGGCTGTTTTCACTGTTTGTTTGTGGGTGACAGTCCTATCTGGTGCAGAACACAAAGACAGTCTCGGTTTTCACATTTATTATTTTGTATTTTGTATAGTGTTCACGTTATCGTCTCTTTGTTATTAAACATGTTGAACACTAGCCGCGCTGCATTTTGGTCCTCTCCTTCATCAACGGAAGAAAACCGTTACACTACCACTTCGCGGCTGAGCCATTGTTGCTCCTAGACGTTTCTATGTCACAATAACAGCACATACAGTTGACCGGGGCAGCTCTAGCAGGGCAGACATTTGACGAACTGACTTGTTGGAAAGGTGGCATCCTATGATGGTGCCACATTGAAAGTCACTGAGCTCTTCAGTAAGGCCATTCCACTGCCAATGTTTCACTATGGAGATTGCATGGCTGTGTGCTCGATTTTATACACCTGTCAGCAACGGGTGTGGCTGAAATAGACTTATCCACTACTCATTCAAGGCTTTTTCTTTATTTGTACTATTTTCTACATTGTAGAATAATAGTGAAGACATCAAAACGATGAAATAACACATATGGAATCATGCACTCCCGAGTGGCGCAGCAGTCTAAGGCACTGCATCTCAATTCTAGAGGTGTCACTACAGACACTGGTTTGATTCCAAGCTGTATCACAACTGGCTGTGATTGGGTGTCCCATAGGGGTTGGCTGGGGTAGTCAGTCATTGTAAATTAGAATTTGTTCTTAACTGTCTTGCCTAGTTAAATAAAGGTAAAATAAAAACTTGGTAGACCCAGACCTGGTTTCAAATACTATTTAAAAAATGTCACGTGGCCTACGGCCTACTTTGAGCTTTTTATTTTTCCAGGCTGGAGTGCCAGGTCGGCGGGGATTGCTGTTTTGGGAAATTTCTATTGGTTCATTGCGACAGGCAAGCTCAATAAAGCAAGTTTAAAGTCTTTGAAATGATTTCAAACAATATTTGAACCCAGGTCTGCCATACAAATAGCGAGCTCTCATCTCGGTGACTTACATGCTGACTAAACCGCTTGCGTTACTTGCGCGAGCGTTGCAAAATAAATGTACACATACATTTTATTGAATCATTTAATCCAAACTGCTCGCGTGCGTCAACGAGCGTCTGCGTAGCCAGGTGCTAAGATAGAACTTGCTTCTATTTTTGAAGCCTGACGCGCTGCATGTTCCACCTCTCCCATTTCCTCATTGGTTTTTAGGAGCATATACGCACGTGGGTGATTGAAAGATGAACTGAGGTTCACACTCCAGTCCAGTTGGTGGTGGTAAAGCACCTTAAAGTTGGTTGCTAACCGCCATATAAAGTCCAAAGAAGAAGACTGAAGGAGGAGAGATTACCAGAAACTAACTAGGTTTACCCTTTTATTTGTGGATTAATTGTCACAGTAGAGGACCTTGTTTATATCCCAGGACAAATTAGCTAGCAACAGCAAGCTAGCTAAATTTCCATGAATGTTTAATGCATTTTGACCTATCCTCAAATGAATATAGTTGGTTCAGAATTCGTTTTGATATTTCAACCTGCGTGTCCTGATCGCGTCTGGTGCGGGTGGACAAAACCAACATGCGCGCGAAGCCGCACGCGGACGTTCGCTTGCGCCCGGTCTAGTCAGCATTCAAGACCAAAGAGTCACACAGAAAGAACAAAAAGCCATCGCCATCTCACCGTCCGCTTCCACAAAAAACCTAGAGGAAGTGCTGAGCTGGCAAGGCCACGTCATTCAGCGCCAGAGGGCCCGTCGTCTGGTCGGGCAGTTCCTGAAATTAATCACAGAAGAAGTGTGTGTGTGTGTGTGTGTGTGCGTGTGTTAGATGTGCGTGTGTTAGATGTGTGTGTGTGTGTGTGTGTGTGTGTGTGTGTGTGTGTGTGTGTGTGTGTGTGTGTGTGTGTGTGTGTGTGTGTGTGTGTGTGTGTGTGTGTGTGTGTGTGTGTGTGTGTGTGTGTGTGTGTGTGTGTGTGTGTGTGTGTGCGTGTAAGATGTGTGTGTGTGTGCTGGATTTCCTGCAAACGGATAATTAGTGGGAAGAGATAATGCTGCAGCCAGCAGCAATAGATAACGTTTGGCCAACCCCAGCTGGTACAAAACAGCTCTGTACCTTCTTACCACTTACACCACTGGGAGGGACTCCATTTTACGGTCCGGACCTAGTAGCTGTGGCAGCTTCTTTTCCTTGATAGCTAGGGGCCAGTTGTCAGTTCTCAATGAGCACAATGCCTTCCACTCATAACCAGTGTGGCACACACATTCTCCCACCAAACCGGGAGTAGAATGATACAACTTGTCTCAATGACTCTGCACCTGTTTAGGGGGATTTAATAGCCAATGGAGAAGAGAGGCGACGCCTTGAAGCGCATTCTGTGACAAGGGACACCCTATTCCATACATAGTGCACGACATTATACCAGAGCCCTATGAGTAGGTCACTATGAAAGGAACTGTCCAGTGTCCTGTGAAGATCAGTTGGTAGAGCACGGTGCTTACAATGCCATTGATGTTGGTTTGATTCCCACTGCGGACCGGTGAGAAAATGTATGCGCTCACTACTGTAAGTCGATCTGGATGAAAACATATGGTAAAACATTAGAAAAATGGATTGGTTGCCATTTGGGACGCATCCAGTCTGACGACTATGAAGAGGCTCCGTGGTGCTATTGGATTTGGACGGAAGAACTGGCTTCCAAAGACTGGTTTTGTTCACTGTGGAACTTTTGGCATAATACATAATTTAGAATCTCATTTGCATAGATCCGTCATCCCTCTATCTATCTACAGCTGTCAGAGACAAATAAGCCTCCATGAGGGAGATGGAGCCGGGCCCCGCACCAATAGAAACCAGTTGGCAGACTTCTGACACCAACTGCGATCGTAGGCTCTGCAGCGCTGCTTGCGGTCTTTTGGGGCGCACACACAAGCACACACACACACACACACACACACATGCACACACAAACACTCTCAGTCCACTTTTCTTTCCCAGCTGACGCCATTGCCACACCGACGCGCTGCTTAAGGTCTTTGGGGGCCCTTTTCATCTGAGATCCATACTTGGAAAGCTTACTGTATATACTTTGACCATTGTCATGTTCTCACAGGAAGCATCTCTTCAGGCCGCGAGAGTCATTTGGACAGGAGGGTTAAAGTTAGAAACAATGATCTACTTAGGGGCCAAACTGTGGCAAATGAGCCGGGCCCACAGAAACCTGCCACACAAGCTGCCTGTCAAACTCAGCATGACACAGGTCAGGGTTCGCTTCCTTTCATAGGGATTTAGAGCTAATGCTACTCTCACTCGAATGCCTCTATCCCATGGCCAATGCCTGTATAGAAAGTGCTCTTACCATAAGTTAAAATGTCCTCCTTTGAATGAAAAGGTACAAACCCTCTTTATTGAGGTGATTTGACAGAGTTTAAACCCAGAGCCAAAGGCAAAACTGTAATTGAAATATTGAAGAAAGATTCAGGGCGGCAACTTAGCAACCCCTGCAAATTATAACCCCCCAGAGCCAAAGGCAATGAATGTCTACAGTAGCCTCAACAGCATTCTGTAGGGTAGCACCACGGTGTAGCCAGAGGACAGATAGCTTCGGTCCTCCTCTGTGTACATTGACTTCAAAACTCATGGTTCTTGGTTCTCACCCCCTTCCATAGACTTACACAGTAATTATGACAACTTCCGGAGGATGTCCTCCAACCTATCAGAGCACTTGCAGCATGAACTGACATGTTGTCCACCCAATCAAATGATCAGAGAATGAATCTAGTACTGAATGCATAAACTACAGCTTAGTCACCGCACATTTTTTCTCTCGACCTGTGTGCACCTACGTTGTAAACTGTATTTTCATAGGCTAGGTTGTAGCAACCTGTCACGGCCGATGCTGGAAGACCAAGGTGCAGCGTAGTGAGCGTACATTCTCTTTTATTTGAATAAATGTCGCCAACAAAACAACAAAACAAGAAACGACCGTGAAGCTTACAAGGGCAATAGTGACCCTAACAAAGACAACTACCCACCACGAAAGGAGGGAAAAAGGGCTACCTAAGTATGGTTCCCAATCAGAGACAACGATAGACAGCTGTCCCTGATTGAGAACCATACCCGGCCAAAACATAGAAACACAAAATCGTAGAAGTAAAGGACATAGAATGCCCACCCAAATCACACCCTGACCAAACCAAAAAGAGACATAAAAAAGTCTCTCTAAGGTCAGGGTGTGACACAACCTCATGATAGGTATAGGGAAAATGTGAGTATCATGTAGTAGCCTAAACCTATCGATGTTACATTGAACTGGGTGAATGGATGAATGAATGACAGTCATCCAATATGCTGTAATAGAAATAAGGCTCATTAAAAATAAGAACATCTTAAACGGCACCAACCGCCACTGATGTAGAACTACCTTTTTCAAATCAAAAGTCAAAAATACTTCCTCAGTATTGGGAGTATTGGGTGAGAGCACTACTGCAAGCCTAAACATACTTATTATGTGCACTGAGTGTATAACAAAAAGACACTATGATCCCTTATTGATGTCACCTGTTAAATCCATTTCAATAAGTGTAGATGAAGGGGAGGAGACAGGTTAAGAAGGATTTTTAAGCCTTGAGATAATTGTGTGTGTGTGTGCCATTCAGAGGGTGAATGGTGTTATGACGTGCCCCTTTTGGGTGAGGATCATAGCCCCCTCTCTCTCTCTCTCTCTCTCTCTCCCACCACAGGTTTATGACGGTCGTAAATACCGAAACTCCTTTCCCCACTCTGCCATAATGAAAGTTGAGAATCCCTTTGTTGCCACAGAGAAAGACTTTGGAGTACGGTAACCTCAAAAGGTTGAGTAATGTGGCAATATTTCTGTAATCCAACCAGTTGAAATTGTCCGTGGTTACTTAAAGAACAATCATGTCGAATTCCTTACTTATTTGTAAGGTAACTACCACAGCAGAACAACACTGTAACTGTATCTCTGAAGGTGTATACTTCCCAGTTACCAGATTTACATCAACATGTTGTGAAACGCAAATGATCAAATGTGAAACTATTTGCGAGAAGATGAAATGTGATGTTAGCCTTCTAAATGAGAGAATGGTTTTTCATATAACTAGTCAGTGACCACAACCCCGTGAACACAGACATTTACATCGGTGTCATGGAACGCCACCTTTTCTACCTCCAGTATAAAAAACACTTCTGACTAAATTCACATTAGACCAGAAAACATGGAAGCTTTCGCTACATGTTGAAATAGTTGGCAACTCTACCAAAGAACAAGACTAGAGAACTTGGAGATCATTCCCACGTTGAAATGGTTAAGAAATCTACAAACTAAAGAACAATTATTCAGGCTGCAGCTGTTTAAGTACTTTAGTCTGGTAAACGCAACCGGACGAGCGACCGAATGTTATTCTGATGTAAGGTACAACTCCGAAAGACTTTGATCTCTGGTGGACCAACCAGAGACTTTCCATCGACAATGTATCCAGCAGACGGACCGGCGATCGCAGAGAGGGACAACAAAGCCATACACTCGTAAATATGTAAATTGCAATTTCTTTTGGAATGAGCGGTTGTTCGTGTTCAAAGTATAAGCATTTTTATGAGTGTAGTGTATGTACGGGGGTCCACTCTGAGTTTCCCGCTCTTGAGCTGGCCCCACCCCTTTCCTTTGTCTACCAAGCCGTCATTTTGGCTTAGCCCACTAGGGACTTTTCAGTGTATCATGTCAGTAACCAATGTATAACTATGGTGTGTGTATTTATGTAATTCTGTGATTGATTAGTTAGTTAGTAAATAAATAATTAAGAGAATTTGTATCATGTATTCATGATTTATGATGCTAGGGTTCATGCAGATATCCAAGGGTTTGCGACATTCAGGAATGAGATTGATGAGGTAATAATACATTAATAGAAGATCGATAAGATATGAAAATATCTTAAAAGTTAATTCGGGAAATAGTGACTCTATAAACATTTTCCCTTGGTGCCCCGACTTCCTAGTTAATTAAAGTTACATGATTAGTTTAATCACGTAAGGAATAACTACACATTGAGAATTGATTTGATAATATAACAGTCTACACATTTAATGACAGCAAACGCTACGACAATGGACAAGACAAAATATTTAAGTGCATTTGAACAGGGTATGCTACTAGGTGCCAGGGGCACCGGTTTGAGTGTGTGAAGAACTGCAATGCTGCTGGGTTTTTACACTCAACAGTTTCCCATGTGCTTCCGTTTAAGAAACATTTTTAACAGAATTGGCGGAATGAACACACCCCTGATCACACGTAAACACGGTTGACTTTCATAGCAGCCATGTTGTATTATTTCTGGCATCTATGCGCTCTCCTCCTCTCACCTTTTCCCTTTGCTTGTGGACGTCAATGCACAACACATCATCTGTATGTGACCAGGCGAAAAAACCTTTCCAAGATAAACCATATCATAACCACTATACACAGCCTACATCGTTGTCACCATTGCTAAAGTAACATCATAGTCAACATAGCTAATAGAACTAACATGTTAGTGAACCTGCTACAATCACGCAGTACAGTGTACAGTCAGTAAGCAGTTTAGCACTTACATCGGCGGGCCTGGGTGGCAATACATTAGAAAAACCAATAGCTTACCTTGACTTGGAAGAGTTCCAGTGTGGTGTTGGATAGTCCTAGCCAGCTAGTCCTAACATAGCATCCCTCTGTTTAAGCAGGTTGTTTGAGTAGGCTAAACTAGCTAGCTGAATTTGCTAGCTAAGTAAGTGAAACCGAAAGTTTAATTTCTTGCTTCTCCTTCATTTTGGAAGAAATGAATTAGTTCAAAACTGTTCAACTATTGTCTTTCTCCCTCTTTGAGTCAACTACTCACCACATTTTATGCACTGCAGTGCTATCTAGCTGTAGCTTTCAGTTCTAGATGAATTATCTGATACTTTGTTTGGGTGGACAACATGTCAGTTCATGCTGCAACTCCGATAGGCTGGAGGACGTCCTCTGGGAGTTGTCATAATTAGAGTGTATGTCAATGGAAGGGGGTGAGAACTATGAGCCTGCTAGATTTTTTATTGAAGTCAATGTATACAGAGGAGGGTGGAAGATAGCTGTCCTCCGGCTACTCCATGGTGCTACCCTATAGAGTGCTGTTGAGGCTACTGTAGACCTTGACTGCAAAACAGTGTGTTTTAATCAATTATTTGGTTCGTATATTTAGTATAGTTTTATCTAAAAGAGATAGCCTTTTTTAATGTTTTACCATTTTTATTTGTATGAAATTCACTGAGAAAGATGGTCCTCCCCTTCCTCCTCCAAAGAGCCTCCACTGACTCAGTGTATACTTTGGTCTGCTGCTAAAAGAGTGTCACGTTCATCATAAGGAATGGACTAAGGCGCAGCGTGCGTAGAGTTCCACATATTTAAATAAATAGAAACTCACCAAACAAAAACAAACAAGCACAAACGAAACGTGACGTTCTGGACTACTCACAGGCAGCTACACAAACACAAGATCCCACAAAGCAGAAAGGGGAAATGGCTGCCTAAATATGATCGCCAATCAGAGACACCGATAAACAGCTGCCTCTGATTGGGACCCATAACAGGCCAACATCGACATATAAACACCTAGATGACCCACCCTTAATCACACCCCGACCTAACCAACATAGAGAATAAAAACTCTCTATGGTCAGGGCGTGACAAAGAGTGCTTTCGTACTCATATACCTCCTGGGGCTAATCCCTCCGTGGGTGATGTGCTCTCTCCTTCAGGCATTAATGGCTGATTCACAAATCTGCTTCTTTCCTTTTGCTATGGTCTGACTAAAATGAGATTCCTACTAGCTAATTGGGCTCTACACTGCACCTGGGGGAGCATGTTTCTGCTAAAACCGCAGGAATTTAAACTGAATGATTTATGCACGTGTAAACAAGTTGCGGAATATAAGTTCCAGTACCAGTAAGATGATGAAAGGATAGAATTAAAACAAGAAGCTACAATTTAAAGGATGGTTAGTTCCTACATACAGTACAATTCATTCTGCTACCATTACTGCCAAATGTTATTGGCTTATCTTCATTGTTCCACTAAGCCATTTTTAGAGGGGGCTTTAAATTGGAAAGGGGTGTGATTCAAATGGGAAAGGGCTGTTCTGCTATCTATCGTTGTGATCAGCAAAAGTCATTTCACGCATCAGTGTTTGTCAGCTCCTATTAGCAACTTCCTCCTCAATCTAAATGTGTGCCTCTGAGTTATCCCCGTCTCTCCCTCTTCAACTCTCTTTCCCTTTCTCTCGGCTATGCTCCAATAGTAGCCTTGTGTGAGGGCCAAGTTGAGCGGTCCCAACAGAGGGGGACACAGGGGACACTCTGGTCCAACGAGCCTGGTCCAGTACTTGTGTTCAACAGGGCATTCACTCTCCTCTCAGCTTCAGCTCCAGGTCAGCTGCTCTTGTCTATATCCCAAAGGGCACCCTATTCCTGATATAGTGCACTACTTTTGACTCGAGCACTATGGGCCCAGGTCAAAGTAGTGGACCATAGGTAATAGGTTGCCATTTGGGAGGCAGCTCTGGTCATTAGAAGTTCCTATCAGAGCGTCCATCTCTGGCTTGGCCAGCCAAGAGGCTAAAGGGGCTTTTGGCCGAGCTGGAGCCCAGCGCTGCGGCCTTGATTTACCCACAAGGCCTTTGGAAGTGAGGATTATTTCCCTCTGAATGAGGTTTAATTGGGGAAAGGTTACATAAGTCACGGACCATCTGATGGATGCTACCCAGTGTGTCACAATAGCAGCTCTGTTTTAATGAGCTGATCATTCAGCCACCATTGTCATATTCGGCGATGCTGTCACGGGTATATTGAATGAGGTTTAGCGTGAGTCTTCCTCTTCAACCCAGGTTGTTATGCTCAAACAGACATAAATAACGTTTACTATGCAATCAAGTGAATTCATCTGTCCGTTCAACTCATCAATTGTCCAGATAAAATTGTATCTTAGCTATGTAATCGTGTGTATATCGAACAAGGTTTGCCAATCAAGGGTGTTTGTTCAAGAAGATATACAACCTTCCTTAGTAAATAATGTCCATCCATCCGATCAAGTGAATAAATCTGTCCGTTCAATGAATTAATTGTCCGGATAACATATAATCCATATAGTCCCTGTCACCAATAAGGATGAGATAGACAGACAATGGTGTTAGTGTGATGACTGTCACGATGACTGTCACGGTCTAGGAGTGCCCAGGTCAGGACAGAGGTCTCCATGCCACATTATGTAATTGCACAGCCCGTTTTTTCTCTTTGACCTTTGACCCAAGAGGACAGAGGGGTACGAATGAGGTTCAAGTTGTCATCCCAGGCGGCGAATGGAGAGGGATTTTGGGACTCTGTGTGGGAGAGAAAGTTAGAGAGAGCCAACTATGCCCTCAGGCCAGGAAAAGCAATTGAGAGCTATTGCCATTGAGAGCCACCTTCCCCCTCTTCTCTCTCACACATGCCTTGATTCCCTCTTCCTCTTTCCCTTTCTCTTCTTCTCTCTCACACAACAACACACACACACACACACTGAATATTAAAGCACTCCTGCTGAGACCCCTGAGATTGGAGAGTGTGGCAGCAGTTGAAATTCGAAATGGGCGTGGCTTCTCCCTATGATATCTGATTGGTCTCTACCCACCATATCATGAATAGGTCAATTGGCTACCTCATATTCCAATGGTAGATTTTCACCGTCTATCATAATAAGAAAAGCGAACAGATTTACCACAGCAATATATCGATCATTTCCCAGGTGAGACCAGTGCAAGTATAGGCATCAGTGGCTGAACGTGCGCGCGCATATGAATGCATTAACAAGCATGAGATTGATGGCCCGTCTTTAAAACAGCAGACTTAATGCAGAGATTTCTTTGAGGAAATCTCATTTGAGCCACCACAGAGAGAGTGCTGTTAGGTGCAGAGGCAGTACTGTGAGGGGTAAGGGGGTTAGGGAAGGAGGGATGGAGGGATAGAGAAAGGGATCGAGGGAGGCAGTCTTTCACACAGCAGTCAGTCAGTCAATGTAATCAGTGGACTGGCCTAATCCCTAAAGAAGTGTGTCAGCGCAATCAAGTGTGTGTGTGTGTGTGTGTGTGTGTGTGTGTGTGTGTGTGTGTGTGTGTGTATATATATACACGAGAGGAGAAAGAGAGAGGGAGAAAATGTATGTGTGAATGTGGATAATAACCAAGTGAATGTGTGTACCAGGGGACAGCGCAACACCGTCTATACGGGAATAAGAGGATACAGTAGATGGATAGTAGCCCGCTTGAAAAGTTCCCTCTTCCTCCAGGCGCAGCACTAAATACTTAAAGGTCCAATACAGCCGTTTTTATCTCAATATCATATCTACAGTCTACAGTCAATCACGGATTACAAAAAGAAAACCAGCCCCGTCGCGGACATCGATGTCTTGCTCCCAGACAAATTAACAACTTCTTTGCTCACTTTGAGGACAATACAGTGCCACTGACACGGCCCGCTACCAAAGCCTGTGGGCTCTCCTTCTCCGTGGCCAACGTGTGTAAAACGTGTTAACCCTCACAAGGCTGCCGGTCCAGACGGCATCCCTAGCCGCGTCCTCAGAGCATGCGCAGACCAGCTGGCTGGTGTGTTTACGGACGTATTCAATCAATCCCTATCCCAGTCTGCTGTCTCCACATGCTTCAAGATGGCCACCATTGTTGCTGTTCCCAAGAAAGCTAAAGTAACTGAACTAAATGACTATCGCCCCGTAGCACTCACTTCTGTCATCATGAAGTGCTTTGAGAGACTAGTCAAAGATCATATCACCTCCACCCAACTTGATACCCTAGACCCAATCCAATTTGCTTACCACCCCAATAGGTCCACTGACGATGCAATCACCATCACACTGCACAGTGCCCTATCCCATCTGGACAAGTGGAATACCTATGTAAGAATGCTGTTTATTGACTACAGCTCAGCATTTAACACCATAATACCCTCCAAAATTGTCATTAAGCTTGAGACCCTGGGTCCCAACCCCGCCCTGTGCAACTGGGTCCTGGACTTTCTGACGGGCCGCCCCCAGGTGGTGAAGGTAGGAATCTCCACCCCGCTGATCCTCAACACTGGGGCCCCACAAGGGTGCGTTCTCAGCCCTCTCCTGTACTCCCTGTTCACCCAGGGAGTACAGGAAAATAACCTCTCACTCAACGGCAACAAAACAAAGGAGATGATCGTGGACTTCAGGAAACAGCAGAGGGAGCACCCCCCTATCAACATCGAGGGGACAGTAGTGGAGAAGGTGGAAAGTTTTAAGCTCCTCGGCGTACACATCACGGACAAACTGAAATGGTCCACCCACACAGACAGCGTGGTGAAGAAGGCGCAACAGCGCCTCCTCAACCTCAGGAGGCTGAAGAAATTTGGCTTGTCACCTAAAACACTCACAAACTTTTACAGATGCACAATCATCCTGTCGGGCTGTATCCCCGCCTGGTACGGCGGTATGCACAACACGTCACCGGGGGCAAACTACCTGCCCTCCAGGACACCTACATCACCCGATGTCACATGAAGGCCAAAAGATCATCAAGGACATGATAAAATAATTTATAAGGTTACAGATAATTATTAAATAATTCTACCCGCAAACATAACCATTAGGGAGTATAGGTTATAAGGAATAATACAAATATTAAACATAATGGACTGGGGAAGAGAGGAATGTGTGCCTAAAGAAAACTCAGAACAATTAAACTGTGTTTGAACCGACCCGGCTAGAACTCTGAGAAATGACGATAGGACAGGGAGCACCCCTCCAGGTTTCCCTAATTGGGGGGGGGGGGGGGGGGGGGTGGAACTGTCGGCTGGGTAGTGATAAACTGTGGTGAGAATTCTGGAGAAGAAGATAGCTCTCCTAATGTTAGTGTGCATGTGTGTGCATAAGTGAGAAGACTGGTATAAAAGGAATGTCTTTGTATATGAACTGCAGAGCTCTCGTGAATAAACATTGCAAAATGACTATTGTGAGCTGGGAATTCTGTCTGTTTCATTTAAACCAGAACTTTACAGATTCTGGGTTGCAGACACATTAGAATAATTGAAATTTATGAACATTGATAACAAAATTCCATATCAGAACAACAACCACCCGAGCCACTGCCTGTTCACCCCGCTATCATCCAGAAGGCGAGGTCAGCACAGGTGCATCAAAGCTGGGACCGAGAGACTGAAAAACAGCTTCTATCTCAAGGCCATCAGACTGTTAAACAGCCACCACTAACATAGAGAGGCTGCTGCCAACATACAGACTCAAATCTCTGGGCACTTTAATAAAATTGACTTTATTTTATTTTAATATAATTATTTTTTATTTCCCCATTATTTAACCAGGTAGGCCAGTTGAGAAGAAGTTCTCATTTACAACTGCGACCTGGCCAAGATAAAGCAAAGTAGTGCGACATAAACAACAACACAGAGATACACATGGGATAAACAAATGTACAGTCAATAACACAATAGAAAACTCTGTGTACAGTGTGTGCAAATGTAGTAAGGTTAGGGAGGTAAGGCAATAAATAGGCCATAGTGGTGAAATAATTACAATTTAGCATTAACACTGGAGTGATAGATGTGCAGATGATGATGTGCAAGTAGAGATACAGGGGTGTAAAATAACAAAAAAAAGAACAATATGGGGATGAGGTAGTTGGGTGGGCTATTTACAGATGGGACCTTAATAAAGGTATCACTAGTCACTAGGCACTTTAATAATGTTTAAATATTATATTACTCATCTCATATGTATATACTGTATTCTATAATATATATATTTATTTGTACATATTCTTATTCATCCCTTTACATTGTGTGTATGAGGTAGTTGTTGTGAATTTGTTAGATTACTTGTTAGATATTACTGCATTGTCGAAACGAGAAGCACAAGCATTTCGCTACACTCGCATTAACATCTGCTAACCATGTGTACGTGACCAATAAAATGTTATTTGATTTGATTTCGGGGTAACAATTAAGTACCTTACTGTGATTGTTTTCAATTAAAATGGTCAAAAACTTTTAAAAAGCTTAAGTTCTTAGCAAAGGGCAATTTCTAAAGCAAGAATTTTGCTAGGACTGTCTGGGAGTGGTCTGAGTGGGGTGGAGAAAACAGAGAGAGGTTTGGAACTCTCTTTCTTATTGGTCTATTAACTCATTTACTGCATGGTGATGTCACCATGGATGGCCAAAACTCCGTCCCACCGAAACAGGCTGAAATTTCAGGTGGTCTTTTCAAACAGCTCTTACACTAAAATTATTTTTACAATTTCATAGTATTATTCCAACCTCATTTATAGGTTGTGTGGAAATATAAATAAAACACAGGAAAATCATATTTTGGACTGCACTGGGCCTTTAACACAGGAGGAGAGCTGGCCCTGAGGAGGAGAGGAGATGAGGCAGACTGAGCTGAAAGCACCAATAACAGCACCCTTTCTGGCCAATGAGAACAACACGGAAAGGGGTGAAGAAGACAACTTCATCAAGTTTACTAGCAATACTTGACAATAGCCCACATTTTTTATATTTGTTGATATTTTATGGAAGATTTTGATTACTCACACCAACAAACACCCTCTCTGAGAGTTATGAGTTCTCTGTATAGGAACAAGCCTCTCCTCCCCTATCCATGTGAGTGACAGTGATGGTGTGTACTCAAAGTACTGAGGTGACAGCCTCCATTCCTGTGAGGGGTCTTTCTGTTTGGGACGGCGCCATGTGGGAGGCTCTCAGTCCCTTGCTTTGATCCCTGGGCTCTGAGGTCTTTCTCTGTCAAAGACTGGAGGAGGTGGGCACAAACATGTGGTTGTGTGTGTGCTGTGATCCCAGGGTTCTGAGGCATCTGTCAAAGACTGAAGGAGGAGATGGGCACACACAAACATGCCCCATTCCTGCCCACCGCCAAGGGAGACGCCATGGCAACCAACGCAAGGAGAATCACAGGGCCTTTTCCATGCATGCCATTCCCTGGCTGGCATCCCTGGCATCCTTTGTCAATTTCTGAAGTCTTATATCTCTATGGTCTTCAGAGCAGAGATAATACAGGATTTAATGTGGAAAAAGGCTATTCCACTCCTTCTCCTCTCCTTACATTTTACATTTTACATTTTAGTCATTTAGCAGACGCTCTTATCCAGAGCGACTTACAGTAGAGTGCATACATTTTATTACATTTTTCCTTCTTTCGTACTTCACCTTCTTTCATTCTTTCTTTCTTTCTCTGTCTCAGAGGCATTCTCTCCATGGTTGTGGTGACAAGTGGTGTGCTGTGATAGTGTTGTAGCTACTCTGCTTCAAAGTTATTGCTCCCAGTCACAGTGTCGTTCTCCTATGTTGTTTACCACAGTTCCAGAATCAGAATTCTGCCCGAGTTTACAATTAGAGTTTACAATTTCCACCATTCCAGGCGTGTTGAATCTGAAACTGGAAATACATTATAAGGGACAATCAAAACGTTCTTCAAAACAGCTGCTTGATAATTCCACAATTCCAGCGTTCGTTCAGCACACGGACATGGCCGTGTCCTGGCACTTCCGAAACAGAAAGGTGATTGTTGCGGAGTTGGGAGTCAATGGAATACTCTGTGGGTAGGGCGACTTATGGAAAAGGGCGAGATGACTCCCTCGCTGGGGAATCCTGAGGTCACACACAAAGACGGCACCTTATGCTCCACTGACGCTTTGTTTGGACCGGTGCCCCTTTCAGAAAAACACCCACTCAACCAACAGAAGGGTGTTGACTGCTGGTGGGGCTTTCATATATTGCTTATTGGACTTGAGAAGTTATGAAATTGTGAAAGACTTTATGGAATTGCGAAAATTTGTCATGATTTTATTGCTCCATGCTAACTCCAATCTAGCCTCACTACTTAAATACATCAGTGGACGTTGGTGAGGGGAGGACGGCTCATAACGGAGCAAATGGAATGGCATCAAACACATGGAAACCATGTGTTTGATGTATTTAATGCCATTACACTTACTCCGCTCCTGCCATTACCACGAGCCCATCCTCCCCAATTAAGGTGCCACCAACCTCCTGGGAAATACATACAGTTGAAGTCGTAAGTTTACATACACCTTAGCCAAATACATTTAAACTCAGTTTCACAATTCCTGACATTTAATCCTAGTATAAATTCCCTGTCTTAGGTCAGTTAGGATCACCACTTTATTTTAAGAATGTGAAATGTCAGAATAATAGTAGAGAGAATTATTTATTTCAGCTTTTATTTATTTCATCACATTCCCAGTGGGTCAGAGGTTTACATACACTCAATTAGTATTTGGTAGCATTGCCTTTAAATTGTTTAACTTGGATCAAACATTTCAGGTAGCCTTGCACAAGCTTCCCACAATACGTTGGGTGAATTTTGTCCCATTCCTCCTGACAGAGCTGGTGTAACTGAGTCAGGTTTGTAGGCCTCCTTGCTCGCACACGCTTTTTCAGTTCTGCCCACACATTTTCTATAGGATTGAGGTCAGGGCTTTCTGATGGCCACTCCAATACCTTGACTTTGTAGTCCTTAAGCCATTTTGTCACAACTTTGGAAGTATGCATGGGGTCATTGTCCATTTGGAAGACCCATTTGTGACCAAGCTTTAGCTTCCTGAGTGATGTCTTGAGATGTTGCTTCAATATATCCACATCATTTTCCTACCTCATGATGCCATCTATTTTGTGAAGTGCACCAGTCCCTCCTGCAGCAAAGCGCCCCAACAACATGATGCTTTCACCCCTGTGCTTCACGGTTGGGATGGAGTTCTTCGGCTTGCAAGCCTCCCCCTTTTCCCTCCAAACATAACGATGGTCATTATGGCCAAACAGTTCTATTTTTGTTTCATCAGACCAGAGGAATTTCTCCAAAAAGTACGATCTTTGTCCCCATGTGCAGTTGCAAACTGTAGTCTGGCTTTTTTTATGGCGGTTTTGGAGCAGTGGCTTCTTCCTTGCTGAGCGGCCTTTCAGGTTATGTCGATATAGGACTCGTTTTGCTGTGGATATAGATACTTTTGTACCTCTTTCCTCCAGCGTCTTCACAAGGTCCTTTGCTGTTGTTCTGGGATTGATTTGCACTTTTCGTACCAAAGTATGTTCATCTCTAGGAAACAGAATGCGTCTCCTTCCTGAGCGGTATGATGGCTGCGTGGTCCCATGGTGTTTATACTTGCATACTATAGTTTGTACAGATGAACGTGGTACCTTCAGGCATTTGGAAATTGCTCCCAAGGATGAACCAGACTTGTGGTGGTCTACAATTTCTTTTCTGAGGTCTTGGCTGATTTATTAAAATTTTCCCATGATGTCAAGCAAAGAGGCACTGAGTTTGAAGGTAGGCCTTGAAATACATCCACAAATTATGTCAATTAGCCTATCAGAAGCTTCTAAAGCCATGACATAATTTTCTGGAATTTTCTAAGCTGTTTAAAGGCACAGTCAACTTAGTGCATGTACATTTCTGACCCCCTGGAATTGTGATACAGTGAATTATAAGTGAAATAATCTGTCTGTAAACAATTGTTGGAAAATGACTTGTGTCATGCACAAAGTAGATGTCCTAACCAACTTGCTAAAACTCTAGTTTGTTAACAAGAAATTTGTGGAGTGGTTCAAAAACGAGTTTCAGGGACTCTAACCTAAGTGTATGTAACTTCCGACTTCAACTGTATATTAATCTTACTGAAAAACATCCTACATATGATGGAAGGTTCACATATTCACAGCTTGAATTTAAATGTACGTTTCATTTCAGTATCACTTTTCTTAGATCTTTTTTTGACAGCAGTAGTGGATGACAATTTAGTATTTTATTAGGATCCCCATTAGCTGTTACCAAGGCAGCAGATACTCTTCCAGGGGTCCAAACAGAGATAAAACATCACATCAAACAAAACATTGTGTATTTTACAAATGTACATTATTCCATTATTACGTTACAATGTAGCAATACTACATTGCATTACTAAGAATAATATGTATGTGTGGCATAATAATAATATGTGGCAAAAATATATATATTTTTGCTTTCTTGCTTTTCTTTTGCTCCAAAATGCAGGTGTTTCAGCCTAGCTCAGTGCTTTCTGTGGTGGTGGGGCAGCCAGCAGAAAATACAGAGCGTAGGGGTTGGTAATTTTCTCTAGTTGCGTCGTGATTGGCTCAGTGTTCTGTCACTCATGGGGACACTACGTCACCGCCAAATCTATGGGTAGAGCTCGAAAATTCAAGCCCCTTGTGTGCTGCCATAAAGTTACATTAGAAGTGCCCATCCAAGAAGGCTCAAGGTCATTGGCCACAGATAAAATGAGGTCAAATCACGTTATATCTACAGTAGCTTTGATTGGACTGATCATGTCAACATCATACTTTAAAAATCTTAGCTAGCAGTTCTCATTATGAATCAAGTCGATAATCTACTGGCAAATGCTTTTTAATTATTGTCATATGAAGAGAATTTACAGATAAAACATATTGGTAGTCATTGACCATTGGAGATAAACATTACACAACAAGTTGGAAATTGTAAATTCAACAATGAGTGGTTTGGAAAGAATCAGTGGCTAACTGCAAGCATTGCAAAGCAATCACTAGCCTGCTATTCAGTGGAGTGGGTGTGTGGTCCCAAGTCTGGGTTTAAGGGTCTCTTTTACAAGCTTAAAATGATAAACATTTAACATTGGCCTTGCTGTCAATCCAGCATGATTTCTGCCACGCGGAACTGGGAACTGGGAAATCTGACTTCAGTGAGTTCAAGACAATTGGGAACACGGGAAAAAAATAGCTCCTACTGGGAAAATACCTTTTGAACGGTCATCCAATTCGAAATTGTAAGTTGGGAGCTCAGGTCCATTCTAGAGCTACGACCTGAAGATCACTGACGTTATCATGATTTGACCTTGTTTTTTTCAGAGTTCCCAGTTGTCTTGAAAGCACCATAAATCTAGAGAATGACAGAATTTGATGTCAAAGTCTGATGACAAAATTTGCCCACAAAGGACCGCCGCACCACCTTCCTGTTCAAGTGAGCAGAGCGCAACAAGGTGAGTCCAAAAATGTCTTGCATGCTGCTGCATAAAGTATGTAATATGCCAGGGAGATATGTATACTGTAGCTAAGAAAGTAATACTAAGTGTATGTTGTGTAGTAAGCTGTTAGTAGTCCATTACCCTAAGAATTTGGTCTATTTTCACCTCTTAATTTTGCCTATTGTTCTGACTTGGTGGTGCACATGTACCCTATAACCTGTTTTAGAGAAATGTAATCATATAATATTGTAAATTCATCGTCTGCTTATATGCACCCTTTACTTTTCCTACGGTTCCGATTTGGTGTACAGGGAGAATACTGTAAGAACAGCCCATGTTCTGAATTCTATCGCTGTACATTTCAAAAGTGCTAAACAAATACTTATATTGACTACGTCCGTCCTAGCTTGCTCATTAACGTCTTAATCGAAATGATGGATTGCCTCTTATCCGCTTGTTGTCCCCTTATGCCATAGTTTGTACATCTCAATTGTTAGTAGAAACCACATTTGTTTAAGCAAGTCAACCATATCAGCTATGGTTTTTTAAAAGGCAGTAAATGAGGCTGAATGAACTGTTTGAAGGCCCTGCTGGTAGCCAGGTGTAGCAGTGGTAAGGTGTTGGGACTGCTGTTGGGACCCTGCTGTTGTGACATCTTTATGTAGGCCCTAACAGTTTGTGGGCACCGTTTGTCACCGTTATAGTGCAATTAATGTATTGTTTAGTGTTGTGTTGTGTTATGTTATGTAGTGGCTTTGTTGGCATGCATCGCCCCCCAACAAATGTTGTTTGCCCACCAAGATATACATGCTAAAATCACCACTGTGTATTTGTCTCTTAAAAGTCTGCGTTGTGAGGTGTTGTTTTAAATCAGATTTCACTGCTAGCTTGAGTTATCTGAGGTGGAAGAGAGTTCCATGTAGTCATGGCTCTATATCAACGACAAAGCCATCGATCACGTGACACCATTCATTCCTATGTGAAGACTCAATAGCGCATTGAAGCCAAATGAAGTCAGTTAAGATGGTGTCTCATGGAGACATAACATGCGCAGTTTGAGCTAGTCCAGGAAGTGACGTTGCAGGCTAGCTAAGTGCTGACCCCTCTCATTGAGTAACCCAAGTTGAAGGTCGACCGGGGTACTGCAGGCTGTCATTAGCAACTAAATTATCCTTATAACGTCTTCTGTGTGCGATTTGAAAATAATCAGTTCAAGGAAAAGTATTTGGTGCATTAGAAGCAATTATTGGCACCATGATTGTCTTCCGGAAAATGTTTTCTTTACACAAAGATTGACCGTGAAGATTGCCATTTTTCCATTCTCTATAAGGGGGTTCCTGTTTTCTGCTAACAATGCCTGCAGTACCGTGAAGAGGGGGAGTCAATCTGCCCTGCTCTATATAGTACTGTGCATTTCGTAGCCTCTGTTCTGGACTTGGGGACTGTATAGAGACCTCTGGTGGCCGTGGCATGTCTTGTGGGGTGTGTATGAGTGTCTGAGCTGTGTGTTAACCGACTGAACAGACAGTTCGGTACTTTCAACATGTCATTACCTCTCATAAAGACCAGTAAGAGATGCAGTCAATCTCTCCTCTACTTTAAACCAGGAGAGATTGATGTGCATGTTATTGATATTAGCCGTCCGTGTACATTTAAGGGTCAGACATTCTTCTCTGTTCTAGGCCAAAGGTAATTTGACTATATGTCCTTCTTTGCAGCACTTGACCATATAACTGAGCAGTAGTCCAGGTATGATCAAACCAGGGCCCTATAGGACTTGTTTGGTCGATTGTGATGTCAAGAAAGCAGAGCAAAGCTTTATCACGGACAGATCTCGCCCCATTTTAGCAACCATTGAATCAATATGTTTTGACCATGTCAGCTTACAATCTAGGCTTAAACCAAGCAGTTGTCTCCTCAACTTTCTCAATCGCCACATTATTAATTACTAGATTTAGATGAGGTTTAGGGTTTAGTGAATGATTTGTCCCAAATACAATGCTTTTAGTTTGTTATATATTTAGGACTAACTTATTACTAGCCACCCATTCTAAAACTGACTATGGCTCTCTGTTAAGGGTTGCTGTCATTTCACTTGCTGTGGTAGCTGACGTGTATAATATTGAGTCTTCAGTGTACAGTCGTGGCCAAAACTTTTGAGAATGACACAAATATTAATTTTCACAAAGTCTGCTGCCTCAGTTTGTATGATGGCAATTTGCATATACTCCAGAATGTTATGAAGAGTGATCAGATGAATTGCAATGATTTGCAAAGTCCCTCTTTGCAATGCAAATGAACTGAATCGCCAAAAAACATTTCCACTGCATTTCAGCCCTGCCACAAAAGGACCAGCTGACATCATGTCAGTGATTCTCTCGTTAACACAGGTGTAAGTGTTGACGAGGACAAGGCTGGAGATCACTCTGTCTTGCTGATTGAGTTCGAATAACAGACTGGAAGCTTCAAAAGGAGGGTGGTGCTTGGAATCATTGTTCTTCCTCTGTCAAGCATGGTTACCTGCAAGGATATTGCTTTGCACAAAAAGGGCTTCACATGCAAGGATATTGCTGCCAGTAAGATTGCACCTAAATCAACCATTTATTGGATCATCAAGAACTTCAAGGAGAGCGGTTCAATTGTTGTGAAGAAGGCTTCAGGGCGCCCAAGAAAGTCCAGCAAGCGCCAGGACCGTCTCCTAAAGTTGATTCAGCTGCAGGATCGGGGCACCACCAGTACAGAGCATGCTCAGGAATGGCAGCAGGCAGGTGTGAGTGCATCTGCACGCAGGTGTGAGTGCATCTGCACGCAGAGTGAGGCGAGACTTTTGGAGGATGGCCTGGTGTCAAGAAGGGCAGCAAACAAGCCACTTCTCTACAGGAAAAACATCAGGGACAGACTGATATTCTGCAAAAGGTACAGGGATTGGACTGCTGAGGACTGGGGTGAAGTCACTTTCTTTGATGAATCCCATTTTGGATTGTTTGGGGCATCCGGGAAAAAAGCTTGTCCGGAGAAGCCAAGGTGAGCACTACCATCAGTCCTGTGTCATGCCAACAGTAAAGCATCCTGAGACCATTCATGTGTGGGGTTGCTTCTCAGCCAAGGGAGTGAGCTCACTCACAATTTTGCCTAAGAACACAGCCATGAATAAAGAATGGTACCAAAATATCCTTCTCCTAACCATCCAGGAACAGTTTGGTGATGAACAATGCCTTTTCCAGCCTTTTCCAGCATGATGGAGCACCTTGCCATAAGGCAAAAGTGATAACTAAGTGGTTCGGGGAACAAAACATCGATATTTTGGGTCCATGGCCAGGAAACTCCCCAGACTTTAATCCCATTGAGAACTTGTGGTCAATCCTCAAGAGGCGGGTGGACAAACAAAACCCCACAAATTCTGACAAACTCCAAGCATTGATTATGCAAGAATGGGCTACCATCAGTCAGGATGTGGCCCAGAAGTTAATTGACAGCATGCCAGGGCGGATTGCAGAGGTCTTGAAAAAGAAGGGTCAACACTGCAAATATTGACTCTTTGCATCAACTTCATGTAATTGTCAATAAAAGCCTTTGACACTTATGAAACGCTTGAAATTATACTTCAGTATTCCATAGTAACAACTGACAAAAATATCTAAAGACACTGAAGCAGCAAACTTTGTGAAAATTAATATTTGTGTCATTCTCAAAACTTTTGGCCACAACTGTACATAGACACACAGGCTTTATTCAAGGCTAGTTGTAGGTAATTTGTAAAAATAGAGAACAGTAGAGGGCCAAGACAGCTGCCTTGAGGTATACCACACTATACCTGGTTTATGTTAAAGGCTTCCATTAAAGAAAACCCTCTGTGTTCTATTAGATACGTACCTCTCAATACACAATATGGCATAGGATGTAAAGCCATAACACATGTTTTTTCAGAAACAGATTATGATCAATAATATCAAAATCTGCACTGAAATCTAACAATACAGCTCCCACAACCTTCTTATTGTCAATTTATTTCAGCCAATCATCAGTCATTCGTGTCAGTGCAGTAAATTTTAATTGCCCTTCCCTATAAGCATGATTAAAGTCTGTTGTTAATCTGTTTACAGTGAAATAACATTGTATCTGGTCAAACACAATTTTTTCCAAAGGTTTACTAAGGGCAAGTAGCAGGCTGATTGGTTGGCTGGAAAGGGTGTTTTGACACTCTTGGGTAGCAAGAATGACTTTTGTTTCCCTCCAGGTCTGAGGGGAAACACTTTCCTCTATGCTTCGATAGAATATATGGCAAATAAGAGTGGCAATATACACTACCGGTCAAAAGTTTTAGAACATCTACTCATTCAAGGGTTCGTCTTTATTTCTACTATTTTCTACACTGTATAATAATAGTGAAACATCAAAACTATGAAATAACACATATGGAATCAAAAAAGTGTTAAACAAATGCCAAGAGTGTGCAAAGCTGTCATCGAGGCAAAGGGTGACTATTTGAAGAATCTCAAATATAACATATTTTTTTATTTAACACTTTTTTGGTTACTGCATTATTCCATATGTGTTATTTCATAGTTTTGACGTCTTCACTATTATTCTACATTGTAGAAAATAGTAAAAATAAAGAAAAACCCTTGAATGACTAGGTGTTCTAAAACTTCTGACCGGTAGTGTAGTTCGCTACCATCCAAGTTGTCAGTACCAGGTGGTTTGTCATTATTGATAAACAGCAATACTTTTTTCCCCACCTCTTCCACACTCACTTTACAGAATTCAAAATGACTATGCTTGTCTTTCATTATTTGGTCAGTTATGCATGAATATGAAGAATCAGAGTTTGTGGTTGGCATGTCATGCCTAAGTTTGCTAATCTTGCCAATGAAAAGTCATTAAAGTAGTTGGCAATATCAGATGGTTTGGTGATCAATTCATAGTTCGTTTGCCAATCAGCTGTGCAGACGGACTTAATTGCTTTTCCTTTTTCCTTCTCAACTATACAATTGAAAAATTCCTCCCTCAATGACAAGAACAATGTATAACTCTGTTGTCATTTTAAACATGTTTCACTACCTAAGGTGTCACACTTTCCCAGTGAGAGGTAAGAGTTTTCCCCCGTTAGCTAGCACCTAGTGGGATTTAACAAGCACATGCTTCTCTGTTTTAACGAGTCTGATGTAGATTTCAAAAGGTGTGTGTGTGTGTGTGTGTGTGTGTGTGTGTGTGTGTGTGTGTGTGTGTGTGTGTGTGTGTGTGTGTGTGTGTGTGTGTGTGTGTGTGTGTGTGTGTGTGTGTGTATGTTTGTGGAGGAGGGTCTTTGTTGGGATACTATATGAGTATCTGGGAGAAGAGGGAGACTTGGAAGACGGTAGGAAGGCGGCTTTCATCAACCATTCTGTTTAATTTCAGAGCGTGCTTCGCTCACCTACACAATTTACACCGGTTCCAATTAAAAGTGTGGTAGCATGGGATTCCCACCTTTGATGAAAACAAACAAGTCTCACCTCCGTGTGATGTGCATATTTTATTTTACCTTTATTTAACTAGGCAAGTCAGTTAAGAACAAATTCTTATTTACAATGACTGCCTACCGGGGAACATGACTGCCTACCGGGGAACAGTGGGCTAACTGCCTTTTTCAGGGGTAGAACGACAGATTTTTACCTTACCAGCTCGGGGATTCAATCCAGCAACCTTTCGGTTAGTGCCCCAACACTCTAACCACGAGGCTACCTGCCACCCCAGATGTATGCTACATCTGTGTTCCCTAAGACAATTTGGGAGGAAGACATGATGACAATTCCAACCCAGGCAGATAAGACACTATACACATCCTTCACCTATACCTTGAGGCTACATTATGATTACTGATTACAGGCTTACTGAAAAACAAATGTGTGTGAGTGGGAGGGGGGGGGTTCTTCTATTCTTGTGGGGACCTAAAAATCCCCCAGTACCACAAGGATAGTAAAACAGGGAAAATTCCCCCTCATGGGGATATTTCCCACGTCTCCATGAGGACAGAGCATATTTTAAGATAGGGGTCAGGTTTAGTGTTGGGTTACAATTAAAAGTGGAATTAGGGTTAGAATTAGGGTTGTGTTAAAGGTTTAGTGGTTAGGTTTAGGTTTTAAGAAAAATAGGATTTTTAATGGAAATTTTAGGTTTACATACACTGAGTATACAAAACAGCTCTTTCCATAACATAGACTGACCAGGTGAATCCAGGTGAATTCTATGATCCCTTGTTGATGTACAGTGCATTTGGAAAGTATTCAGACCCTTTACTTTTTCCACATTTTGTTACGTTACAGCCTTATTCTAAAATGGATTAAAGTAAATGTTTTCCTCATAAATCTACACACACCACCCCATAATGACAAAGCAAAAACAGGTTTTTAGAAATGCATGCACATTTACAGTATAACAAATAAGAAACAGAAATACCTTATTTACAAAAGTATTCAGACCCTTTGCTATGAGACTCGAAATTGAGCTCAAGTGCATCCTGTTTCCATTGATCATACTTGAAATGTTTCTACAACTTGATTGGAGTCCACCTGTGGTAAATGAAAATGATTGGACATGATTTGGAAAGGCACACACCTGTCTACAAAGATCCCACAGTTGACAGTGCATGTCAGAGCAAAAACCAAGCCACAAGGTCAAAGGAATTGTCCGTAGAGTTCCGAGACAGGATTGTGTCGAGGCACAGATCTGGGGAAGGGTACCAAAAAATGTCTGCAGCATTGAAGGTCCCCAAAAACACAGTGGCCTCCATCATTCTTAAATGGAAGATGTTTGGAACCACCAAGACTCTTCCTAGAACTGTCTGCCTGGCCAAACTGAGCAATTGGGGGAGAAGTGCCTTGGTCAGGGAGGTGACCAAGAAGATGTTTTTCAGCGGCAGGGACTGGGAGACTAGTCAGGATCTAGTGAAAGATGAAATGAGCAAAGTACAGAGAGATCCTTGATGAAAACCTGCTCAGGACCTCAGAATGGAGTGTAGATTCACTTTCCAACAGGTCAACAATTCTAAGGACACAGCCAAGACAACGCGGGAGTGGCTTTGGGACAAGTCTCTGAATGTCCTTGAGTGGCCCAGCCAGAGCCCTGACTTGAACCTGATCGAACATGTCTTAAGAGACCTGAAAATAGCTGTGCAGCGACGCTCCCCATCCAACCTGACAGAGCTTGAGAGGATCTGCAGAGAAGAATGTGAGAAACTCCACAAATACAGGTGTGCCAAGCTTGTAGTGTCATACCCAAGAAGACTCGAGGCTGTAATCGCTGCCAAAGGTGCTTCAACAAAGTACAGAGTAAAGGGTCTGAAGACTTATGTAAATGTGATATTTCAGTTTTTATTTTTAATAAATTTGCAAAAATGTCTAATAACCTGTTTTTGCTTCGTCATTATGGGGTATTGTGTGTAGATTGATGAGGGGGGGGGGGGGGGGGGACGATTGAATTGTCAAGGGTCTGAATACTTTCCGAATGCACTATAACTTGTTAAAACCGCTTCAATCGGTGTAGATGAAGGGGAGGAGACAGGTTAAAGAAGGATTTTTAAGCCTTGAGACAATCGAGACAGATTATGTATGTGTGCCATTCATAGAGTGAATGGACAAGGCAACCTATTTAAGTGCCTTTGAATGGGGTGTGGTAATAGGTGCCAGGCGCATTGGTTTGTTACAAGAACTGTAACGCTGCCGGGTTTTTAACACAGTTTCCGGTGAGTGTCAAGAATGGTCCACCACCCAAAGGACATCCAGCCAACTTGACACAACTCTGGGAAGCATTGGAGTCAACATGGGCCATGCATCCCTCTGGAACGCTTTCGGCACCTTGCAGAGTCCATGCTCCGACGAATTGAGGCTGATCTGAGGGCAAAAGGGGAGGGGGGGGGCGTGCAACTCAATTGGGAAGGTAATTAGGGGCAGGAGAAGGGCTATATTATTGATCAGTAAAATAGCTGAGTGGAGAGGATTCAGGATGTACAGAAAATATTCACAACCCTTGACTTTTTCCAAATGTTCTTGTGTTACAGCCTGAATTTAAAATGGGTTAAATGTACATGTTTTGTCACTGGCCTACACACAATTCCCTATAATGTAAAAGTGGATTTTTTTTCTTTCTCTAAACTTTTACAAATTAATAAAAAATGAAAAGCTGAACTTTCTTGAGTCAATACGTATTCAACCCCTTTGTTATGGCAAGCTTAAATAAGTTCAGGAGTAAAAAATATGCTTACCAGTCACATAATAAGTAGCATGGACTTCCTCTGTGTGCAATAATAGTGTTTTTCGTGATTTATTAATGACTACCTCATCTCTGTACCCCACACATCTGTAAGGTCCCTCAGTCGAGCAGTGAAAAACCTGGTTCAGTTTGCTTTCCACCAGACACTGGGAGATGAAGTCACATTTCAGCAGGACAATAACCTAAAACACAAGGCCAAATCCACACTGGAGTTGCTTTGTGGCCGTCAGAGTTACAGTTTTTACTTAAATCTACTTGAACATCTACGGCAAGAACTGAAAATGGTTGTCTAGCAATGATCAACAACCAATTTGACAGAGCCTGAAGAATTCTGAAAATAACAGACAAATATTGCGCAATCCAGGTGTGGAAAGCTCTTAGAGACTTACCCAGAAAGACTCACAGCTGTTATCGCTACCAAAGGTGCTTATAGAAAGTTTTTTTCAATAAATTAGCAAAATATTCTAAAAACATGTCTACAGTTTGTCATTATGGGGTATTGTGTGTAGATGTGTGAGAAAAAATATTTAACCTATTTTGAATTCAGGCTATAACACAATAAAATGTGGAATAAATCAAGGGGTATGAATACTTTCTGAAGGCACTGTAGGTATTTGCGGTTGCTGAGCTCTTGCCCTGTCTAATGGCTTGTCTCTTTAGATGCCTGTTTAGAATGGATAGAGTTAACCATCTCTCAGGCAGATTGCGTCTCAAACGGCATCCCATTCCCTATATAGTGCATTCATTTAGGTAAAAAGTAGTGCACTATGTATGGTATATGGCACCATTCGGGCCGTACAAGTCTGTCTCACTCTTCCTGTTCTCTGTCCAAATGAAACAAATGCTGATGGTTTTCACATGAATCCAAAACTCCGGAAGTGTATTACAGGGATGGGGAAGGGGAAGTGGGATTTTGCAGGATTATGTGAACTAGGCTACACACTGGAGGGAGGCCATAAATGTCACTCAGTCCTTTAAATACAGGCTGCTGCTGGGTGAAGTAGGAAAAAACCTCAAGTATTCTACTATGAATTATAATGCCTGTTCCCACCCCTGCTCATTATAGAAAAGTGGGTACAGGGACTGGATGAGAAAAACCAGAGAGCACGAGAGAGGGTCCTCACCCTTACAAAATAATAATTACAAGAAATCAGAGCCCAATTGACCCCAATGCTCTCTGGTGAGCCAACCTGGTTCTGGTCTTACCTGATGGAGGTCGTGTCCCATGGCAGCGGAGGAGACTCTGCCTGCCTGCCACATTTTGTGTTCATAGCCCCTGAGGTAGTGGGAGTGCACCCCTGGCTCGGTTGGCTGGTTATATTCCCTGAACACATAGGCCTTCAGAGGAGTGCTCAATGATGCTCCCTGGAGGTAGGAGTAGGGTATGACATGATATTTTCTGTTTTTCCATTTGGTCCCATTCAATAAGCTGCTGGTGATGTTGGTTATGTAAATGTACATAACCATGTATTGAATAAGAGTGATATTAATAGAATGTGTTGCTATAGCCACGTCATCCACATAGCAGATATAGGAGAGGCGGCGTATACATGATTTAGCAATAATATGACAATGACAATGACAATGATCTAAAATCGATCAATGTCCTCACAAGGATAGTAAAACAAGGAAAATTCTCCCTCGTGGGGACATTTCCCATGTCCCTATGAGGATAAAGGCTATTTTAAGCTTAGGGGTTAGGTTCAGGGTTAGGGTTACAATTAGGGTACGGGTAACAGGTTAGTGGTTAGGTTTAGGGTTAGGAGCACTGGCAGATTTAGGTATAAATCGGAATGGTGACATTTGTACGATCCGTTTTCTATCGCTCATTTGCACGTCACGTCAATGATATCATGTCACCGTGTGGGACTGTGGGTCAATTAACCTTGTCGGAGTGGGCGCCCTGATTCTAGTTTGTAAGCTAGGCAGGCTACTGGGAAGGGCTCCCACTCAGAAGTACGAGATGGGGAGGGGGGCGGGGGTAGGTTGACCTCAGGTCTCCCCACTGGAAGCCCGAGGTAGGGGAGGTGGGGGAATCTAACAAATAGCGCATCTCTAACTTTATAAATAATTCCATTAGTACTGTACAATCAGTCACACTACGAAATGCTACCAAGTAAACCAGAGTTCATTCATAATACTGTGAATATATAGTTTCACAGACATACTGTAGCATTTTTTGCTGGTTTGTGCAAAATCAATAAGAGTAATATAAAACCAGTCTGTACACCACCATGGTGAATTGGTTTAGTCTTGACCCTTGGTTGACAGTGTTGGTGGATGGGTAATGTATTGATGCTCGAGTGCCAAATCAACACAAATGTGTTTCTATTTGTCTTTGTTACTACTTTTTGATATATATTTTTGTATATATTTTTTATATTTATATAGTTTTAAATGTTATGATGTTTTACTTGTGTTGTTCCAAATGACAGAATGAAAATGACAGTTAGTGCAGAAAGTAGCTCCCTGGGGGGTTCGCCCAGGGAGCCATACAAGCTACAACTGCCACTGGAACTTAGGAGTTAGGTTTAGGTGTCAAGGTTAGGGATATGGGTTAGGGAAAATAGGATTTTGAATGGAAATCAATTTCAGGTCCCCACGAGGATAGGAGAACGAAATGTGTGTGTGTGTGCGTGCCAGCCAGCCACCGGCCAGAAGCTTTCTGAGTCACCTCATTCTTAAAGGGGCAATGCAGTTAAATACGTGATTTGCCTGTTTTCATTATGCTATTTCCACACTATGAGGTGGAATAACGGTCTGAAATTGTACAATTATGACAATGCCCATTATGTGGAAGACCTGTTCAGGTGAGCCACATCATGATGTCACAATGTGATCTGATTATAATAGACCATCAGCCATTTAGAGCTGTGTAATTCAAAGACTGCATGGGGCCTTTGAAGGCCCAGTGGAGTCAAAAATTGGATTTTTCTATGTTTTATATATATAAATATTTCCACACTATGAGTTTGGAATAATACTGTTACATTTTGAAAATTAAGATAATGTGAAAATGAACGACTCTGTACCGGTATCCCCTGTAATATAGCCTCGCTATTGTTATTTTACTGCTGCTCTTTAATTATTTGTAACTTTTATTTATTTTATTTTTTTTGGTATTTTTCTTAAAACTGCATTGTTGGTTAAGGGCTTGTAAGTAAACATTTCACTGTAAGGTCTACACCTGTTGTATTCGGCGCATGTGACAAGTACAATTTCATTTGGTTTGATTGACAATGCCCTTTATGCGTAAGAGCTGTTCGAAAAGACTGCTTGAAATTTCAGTCTGTTTTGGTAGGATGGAGTATAGGCCTTCCGTGGTGTTATCAAATCAAGGGTGTTTTCACATATAATCCTCTTTAAAAGAACCAATCTCAGGCCTCTTTAAAGTGAACTCTGGGGTAAAAAAAAAAAATTGCAAAATAACTCAGTTACTGTACCTTTCTATTCTCAATTCACCCTTCCCTTGAATGAGGACTCAACTTTTTTGTCAGTTCACTTTACCTATTTTGTGATCCGAGTCCTCTTTGAATTCACATTGATATGTTTAGAAAGGAAACAATATTCTTTTTTCACTCAATGCACTCTGGGTTTTTACAATGTGCTGGACAAGCCATTCCATCAGAATGTGCTATCGGACAGCTAGATACACCTACTTATATTTTGGGAGGTAATAGATTGCATTTAGTTCAAAGATAAGGCAATAATTGTAATCCGAGGATACTGTTAACATGCATAAATGATTGGTAACAGAATAAAAAGCAGAAGAATAACTGCAGATGAAATAATGTTATACTTAAAAATTGTACACACAATGTAGGCTACTGCCCCTTTAATTAAGAGCTAAAATAGATTTTGTACCTTATGTTGTGATTCTCACCAAATATGTTGTTGTCTTCTCACACTATTCAAACCCCCACAATCGACTAAACAGCTTATGAAGCTCTCTTAGCCTATAGATCACATACTGGAAAACAAATCATTTGAACTAAAAACCACACATATTTTGGAATGTCTGAGCATCCTTGACAATCGCGAATCAATGTCCGAAAACAGCACACGTTTTTTGCTTGAACCTGCACATCATCGTCTTCTCTCGTTTGTGGCACCAATGTGAGGGCTTATGCCGGGGGAAACGACGTTGCGGTAATCTAGGTGTGGAGCGGGAATAATGACAAGGGAACCTGGGGTGCTTTATGTCCACATTGCACTATTAAATGAACCCAAACTCAGACCACCTCTCGAACCAAAACCAAACTCAGGACCACCTCTCGAACCAAAACCAAACTCAGGACCACCTCTCGAGATGGCTCTCAGTTCAGTTAGTTTCGGGGGCTCTTTTGAGGGGTTTGAGTTCCTTTGGAGTGTTCACACTGCACACAAAAAATTCCGCAAACTGCACTGAGTTCACAAACATTTGCTGAAAGGGACTACGTGTGAAAACACTCTGAGAAAGAGAGTTCCAAATCTCTGCCAATAAAAGCACATTTTCAGTTTCCCCCTCCCTGCTCAGACCACTCCCAGGCAGTCCGAGCAAAATTCTTGCTTGAGAAATTGCCCTTTGCTAAAAAGCTATTTTTGTTTATTTTTGACCATAATTGAAAAGAATCACAGTAAGGTACTCAATTGTTACCCGGAAATGATTTGATATTGAAATAAAAATTACTACTAGGACCTTTAAGAGATCGTGAGGGCCTTCCCTTCCTCACCGTCCACCTTGCCATCCATGAGAGGGTGTGTGTGTGTGTGTGTGTGTGTGTGTGTGTGTGTGTGTGTGTGTGTGTGTGAGTGAGTGAGTGAGTGTGTGAGTGTGTGAGTGAGTGAGTGAGTGAGTGAGTGAGTGAGTGAGTGAGTGAGTGAGTGAGTGAGTGAGTGAGTGAGTGAGTGAGTGAGTGAGTGAGTGAGTGAGTGAGCGAGTGAGTGTGAGATCACCAGCTCCACACTCCAGACAGTGTAACGAGTCATGCCATGTGACAAGGCTTAACTTTGAGCATTTGGGGTTTCTTGATGTTTCCACCATCAGATCAGAGCCCATTTTCTCTCTGTGGGGGAGGAGGAAAAATGAGTTTTGTTACTAGGAGGCTGTGTCTGAAAATGTTACTTAGTCTTCAAATCCTTGCTTCCTCTGTCCTTGATTCATCCATACCGAGAAAGGGACCTTTGATCATCTCCTCCAATACACTTTGAGACAAATGAACGTGCTGTGCTGTTCTGAATTTATGAAGCTATTCTATTCTATTCCGTACTCACTTGAGGATTTGCTCCAAGGTCTGCGAGTCGTAGAAGAAATGGCTCCAGCCCATCTTGATGGTGCCAACGATGACGTTCTTTTGAAGACGTTAGAACCCAGCTCCTGTAGAGCTCCTCACAATCATTTAGAGCGATCTGGAACACACTCAGCATGAAGCCCAGGATGGCACCTGAGAAGGAGGAGAAAAGGAGAAGGAAGAGGAGAAGGAAGTATACACGTGGAGGACGAAGGAAGTATGTTTAACAAATGCTTCTTTGTTAGGCTATTACAGTTTTTCCCAATTGCTAAAACACAATTTTGCAAACTAGGCTGGTTTTATCAAAATATTTAACACAATTCACAAAACCACACACCCAAACTGCAAAATACCTCATATATCCTGCAAAATGAAGCACTGCAACCAAAACTACATATAGCATTATCAAAATCAAACGTTTGCACGAAATGGCACACACTTCATTCATATTACCAGATTTTTGTCTAACCAACTACACACTGTTGGGCATAATGAAAAGCACTCATCTTTAGTATGCTTTGCCATAATACTAAAATAGTTCAAATTGTAGAAAATTCTTCAGATGCACAGAAATATTTGCAGATACACACACATTTATTTAATTTTTTATTTTACCGTTATTTTACCAGGTAAGTTGACTGAGAACACGTTCTCATTTGCAGCAACGACCTGGGGAATAGTTACAGGGGAGAGGAGGGGGATGAATGAGCCAATTGTAAACTGGGGATTATTAGGTGACCGTGATGGTTGAGGGCCAGATTGGGAATTTAGCCAAGACACCGGGGTTAACACCTCTGCTCTTACGATAAGTGCCATGGGATCTTTAATGACCTCAGAGAGTCAGGACACCCGTTTAACGTCCCATCCGAAAGACGGCACCCTACACAGAGCAGTGTCCCCAATCACTGCCCTGGGATCTTTGTTTAGACCAGAGGAAAGAGTGCCTCCTACTGGCCCTCCAACACCACTTCCAGCAGCACCTGGTCTCCCATCCAGGGACTGACCAGGACCAACCCTGCTTAGCTTCAGAAGCAAGCCAGCAGTGGTATGCAGGGTGGTATGCTGCTGGCTTAATGTTCAACATGCTGTTGAAACATTAGATTTTTTATGTTTCACCAAACAAGTCAGTGCAACATATGCACAGCAGATATATTTACATTGGACTGAACAAAAATATGCTCACAAAAAAACAGTAAACTGAAAAAGAAAATTGCAGAAAAAATTTGCAGAAAAGATATATAGAAAAAAAAAAGGCAAGAAAAATAATTAGGCAGCATCTTGCCGCACAGGTGGGTCTGGCCACAACGCCTCGTCCACATCACAGGCAATATCTTCCCTTGCCAGACATCGAGGGAAGAAGCGCCTTGAGTGCCTTATCCATCCCTGAATCGCACCCACATCAATCTCATCACATGCCTCTTCCATAGCCTGCACAAGAGGCATGCGCACAAAGGGCTGCCGGTCGTATACCTTCCACCGCCATGCCGAAAATAACTCTTCGATGGGGTTCAGAAATGGTGAGTATGGTGGGAGGTATTGCACGAGAAATGGTGGGTGGTCAGCAAACCAGTTTTGGACTGGGGCTGCACGATGAAAGCTCACGTTGTCCCATACTACAACGTACCGGGTTCTTTGATGGTCTGCATCATTCATACACTCTGGTGGTATGAGAATGTTGTGGAGTCTGTCCAGAAATGTGAGAATATGGGCTGTGTTGTATGGTCCAAGGTTGGCATGACGGTGGAGGACACCATGCGTATTGGAGATGGCAGCGCACATTGTGATGTTCCCACCACGTTGGCAAGAAACATCTATAATGGCTCTGTTGCCAATGACGTTTCTCCCCCTTCTTCTGGTCTTTGCTAGGTTGAACCCAGCCTCATCTATAAAGATGAACTCATGTGGGATTGCATGAGCATCCATTTCCAGTACTCCCTGAAAACAAAGAACAAAAGCAGTCAATATGGTGTTATCCAGTACACTGGGAAACAATGTTGCGTGTAGTGTACTGCAGTCAATATTGTACTTACATCCACATATGCTCGTCTGACCTCTTTGTTTCTTTGAGAGTTTCTCTCAAACGGCACCTTATAAAGTTGTTTCATTCTGATTTGGTTTCGCTTGAGAATGCGAGCCAATGTGGACAGACTGACTCGTTGAATGTTGTTGAATATGGTGTTGTCTTGGATGATGTGGCATTGAATTTCTCGTAATCTGATTTCATTATTTTCCAAAACCAAGTTTACAATGGCAGTTTCTTGTACCCCGGTGAACATTTGGCCCCTTCCTCCACCATGGTTGCGTCTCTCAGTCCTTTAGAATAACAAAAAAACAAAAATATAGGGCTTGGACAATGCAGCCTAAAGATATTTCCCCCACAGTAGAGTAAATTCTACAGGACATTTGTGCAGTTAGTGTATGACATCAGCCATTCATGAAGTAAACAGGTGTCATCCAACTGATACACTATGACATGGGGTGTACTACATAGTGTGAAAGAAATTTTGGTTACATACCTGTACTCCAGTCTAAATGTCCGGATGACACAGGCGACAGTAAAACGGCTCAAGTTGGGCTGCACTCTCTGTCCAGCCTCTCGCATTGTCAGCCCATGGTTGATGACATGATCAACTAAGGTTGCTCTGATTTCATTTGAAAGTTGTTGTCTTCTTTGGCCATGAACTCCTCTACCAGCTCTACCCCTACCTCTCACTCTTCCTCCCCATCTCATTCTCACCCTCCTTCTTCCTCTTCCTCTTCCTCTCTCTGCAACGGCTTCCATTGTTATTGTAAAACAAAAGGTGCTCACCTGTGGTCTTTTCATAGTGCTTACTTCCTGATTGAAGTGGTAACAATTAACCATTGAGGTGTTTGGCCAGGTGGCACATGTATTGGCCAATTAGCTCATGTAGTGTCATTTTGAATGGCAGTGTTTTGAAATGGCAAACATGTGACTTTATGTCAGATTGTTGTGTCTTATGCAAAGAACCGTGTGCAGTGCATTTAAAAAGTGCCATTTTGAATTGCAAAATGTGTGTAAAGCAGAAAATGTGTTTAAACTTTTGGAGACTTGAGAAGAGGTTTTGCTCTCTGTGTGTCAGTTTAAATAATTGTGCTGTGCATGTCATTTTAGTGTGTTAGCAATTGGAAAAAAGAAAGAGAGAAACATACATAAACACACACCCTTGTAAATATACACTATAAGCGCTACAGCCTCCCTTGACACTCCCTCCACAAGGAATCCAAGATGCTATCTAATAATGGAACCACAATGTCAATCTCATTCTTCGAGTCCCCCATGGACCAGCTTGGGTCTGGGGCATACCAGACCTGGGTTCAAATACTATTTGAAATCATTGCAAATACTTGATCTGTAATTAATTGAGTTTGCCTGGCTTAATTGTCCAATAGAATAGTCCCAAAATGGATAACCCTGCACATTTGTCACTCCAGGCAGGCTAGAGCAAACGCTCAAAATAAATGATGTGAAAGATTTCAAATAGTATTTGAAGTGAACCCAGGTCTGAGGCTTAGAGAAGAGAGCGGCTGGATGGGAGACTAATTGCCGGCAGGATAAGCCGTTACGAGCATCATTACTCAGGGATGATCCATCCACAGCCATTGACTGGGATTAAAATGGCCACTAATGAATCAACCACAGTGAGAGGCACAGGCAGATAACTGCTAGCTTCCTCCAGCACCAGCATCACCTGACCACATGGAATATACGGTGCATTCAGAAAGTATTCACACCCCTTAACGTTTTTCACGTTTTGTTGTGTTACAGCCTGAATTTAAAATGGATTACATTTAGATTTTTTTGTCTCTGGCCTACACACAACATTTAGAAATGTTTACAAATGAATTACAAATGAAAAGCTGAAATGTCTTGAGTCAATAAGCATTCAACCCTTTTGTTTTGGCAAGCCTAAATAGGTTCAGGAGTAAAAATGTGCTTAACAAGTCACAGAAAAAGTTTTATGGACTCACTCTGTATGCAATAATAGTGTTGAACGTGATTTATGAATGACTACCTCGTCTCTGTACCTCACACAAAGGTCCCTGAGTTGAGCAGTGAATTTCAAACACAGATTCAACCACAAAGACCTGGGAGGTTTTCTAATGCCTCACAAAAAAGGGCACCTATTGGTAGATTGCAGACATTGAATATCCCTTTCAGCAGGGTGAAGTTATTAAATACACCTTAGATGGTGTATTCATTTTTTCCTGAATACAAAGTGTTATGTTTGGGGCAAATCCAATACAACACATTACTGAGTACCACTCTCTATATTTTCAAGCATAGTGGTGGCTGCATAATTTGTATGGGTGTCCTTGTAATTGTTAAGGACTGGGAAGTTTTTCAGGATAAAAACATTTATGGAATTGAGCTAAGCACAGGAAGAAAACCTGGTTCAGTCAGCTTTCCAACAGACACTGGGAGACAAATGCACCTTTCAGCAGGACAATAACCTAAAAAACAAGGCAAATCTTAACTGGAGTTGCTTACCAAGATGACATGGAATGTTCCCGAGTGGCCTAGTTACAGTTTTGACTTAAATCCTCTTGAAAATCTATGGCAAGACTTGAAAATGGCTGTCTAGCAATGATCAATAACCAATTTGACAGAACTTGAAGAATTTTTTAAAGAATAATGTGCAAATATTGTACAATCCAGGTGTGCAAAGCTCATAAAGACCCAGAAAGACTCACAGCTGTAACCGCTGCCAAAGGTGATTCTAACAAGTATTGACTTTACTTATGTAAATTAGATATTACTGTATTTAATGTTCAATACATTTGCAAAAATGTCTATGAACATATTTTCACTTTGTTATTGTGGGTTATTGCGTGTAGATGGGTGAGATTATTTTTTTGTGTATCCATTTTGAACTCAGGCTGTAACACAACAAAATGGGAAATAAGTCAAGGGGTATGAAGACTTTCCGAAGGTACCGTATACGACACGTCGGCATCATCTTGCCCTGAGACAAAATGTTACTCTGATTCTCCAGTAGCATTTCCTCCGTTTCTCACCAGTTGTCAGACCCCTATTACTACCTGCTCTAAAATACCAACCTATCTACTTCCAGCAGCTCCTTCCTAATCCAACACACAACCCAATTCTAAAACCAGCTGGAATTCCCCAAATCTGTTTCTGCCTTCCTGCTCCACTCCCTCTAGGGCCCAACCCCCTCTCACATCCCCCTGGGTTGGGGCAGCTGCTGCCAGCCACCATCCCAGGAGAGAGACCCTTGTCCCGAAGCTGGCATGGCAGGGTGTACCCAGACCAGCGTGACCAAAGTGGGCAGCCGACACCAGATGTGGTGGTCCAGATGTGTCTGTCCTTAATGTTAATGTGTGCACTTCACTTAGCCTATCTGGTGGAAGGGGATTACCCTGTCCATTGACTGTAACACACACACACACACACACACTGGCCGGCCATCTGAGAGCTAAGGGCTAGACTGGCTACCTCCAACTGGAGAGGTTTAAGGGAAATGGATATGAAAGAGGGGAATAGGGGCAGAGGGGCAGACAGACAGACAGAGAGAAAGCATGGCTGGGGCAGATGTGGAAGTTCGGCAGGCAGCTTCTTTGCGAGTCGCTGGTGGGGAAAGCATTCGTTTTCTTTCGACTGTGATAGGAGACATGGCCAGGATATTGAGGAGAGAAGAGAGGCAGGGAGTTATGGTAAACAGCACCACAATGTGGTGGTTTAACCTAAGATCCTAGAATATTCTACAAACTAGACCGACAGACAAAACACGACATGATAGCCTACAGTCTGCACGTAGTTGGCTTTATAGGGATTTCCTTTTCTCTGGAATCTCTGGCTTTTACTTGAAAACTCTAGTATGACCTGGAGACCATCGTAATCAAGTCTCAAATAAGAAAAGAGATCTGTTGAATTGAGAGCATGCCCAAAACAGTACAAAAGGAAAGGATAAATAGACCAAAGATTTGACATCCATTTGCCCTACAATCAACTTATGTAAAGGACTAAAAGTTTTTGGTTTTAATAATACTTAAGTATCAAAAGTCAAAATCATTGCAAATTCCTTATATTAAGCAAACCAGATGGCACCATTTTCTAGTTGCTTTTATTTATGGATTGCCAGGGGCACACTCAGACATCATTTACAAATGAAGCGTGTGTTTAGTGAGTCCGCCAGATCAGAAGCATTAGGGATGACCAGGGATGTTCTCTTGATAAGCGCTTGAATTTGTCACATTGGCATGAACGAGTCGGGAGACAGGCGCAGGAATGCGTAATAGTATTTTTTTTATTAAGCCTAAATTACGGCGTGCCGTGTAAAGGCCCGGGGACGAAGACCAAACAAACACGTAACAAAACACAGGGTAGAAACCCAAACAAAAGAGCGAGGAGTACCTCGAATAAATAACACAAGCGCATAATGATTAACACACGGGACGAGACCCATAATCATCTGCGCAATCCACAAGGGCACGAAAGCCCAAAACACACAGCACAGGTATTCACACGCACCAACGGACATTGTAACAATAATCGACAGCCCAATGGAAACCAAAGGGAACACTTATACAAGTACTAATCAGTGGGAATAGGGGACAGGTGTGCATAATCAAAGTTCTGGAGGGATCCGTGACAGAATTCAACCATTTTCCTGTCCTTCTAAGCATTCAAAATGTAACGAGTACTTTTAGGTGTAAGGGATAATGTATGCAGTAAAAAGTACATTTTCTTTAGGAATGTAGTGAAGTAAAACTTGTCAAAAATATAAATAGTAAAGTACAGATACAAAAAAAAAAAAAAATGAACTAGTACTTGAAAGTATTTTTACTTAAGTACTTTACATCACTGCCAGGAACTGGGTCACCCATGGGTGTGAAATGGGTTCAGCCAAGTACTGTAGTGACTGGGAGGAGCGGTGAACACTCTGCTCTGTTTAGGTTAATCCACCCTCCCTTACTGCAGGCCAAGCTGCCCTCACACAAACAGGCATGTGGGTCTTTCTATAAATAAAGAGGTCAATGTGTGACTGTCACGCCCTGACCGTAGAGATCCTTTTTATGTCTCTATTTTGGTTGGTCAGGGCGTGAGTTGGGGTGGGCATTCTATGTCTGGTGTTCTATGTTGTCTATTTCTATGTGTTTTTGCCGGGTGTGGTTCTCAATCAGAGGCAGCAGTCTATCGTTGTCTCTGATTGAGAACCATACTTAGGTAGCCTTTTCCCACCTGTGTTTTGTGGGTAGTTGTTTTCTGTTTTGTATGAGTACCTGACAGAACTGTTGCGTTTTGTTCCACTTTTGTTTTTGTTTCAGTGTTCAGGTGACAATAAACATCATGAACACGTACACGCTGCGCTTTGGTCTACTCCTTCTTCCTCAGACGAACATTGTTACAGAACTACCCACCACCAAAGGACAAAGCAGCGTGGTAGGAAGGAGCAGCATTTGTTGGAGAGTTGGACATGGGAGGAAATCCTGGACGGCAAGGGACCCTGGGCACAGACGGGAGAGTATCGCCGTCCTAAAGAGGAGCTGGAGGCAGCTAAGGCGGAGCGGCGAAGCTACGAGGAGTTGGCTCGAGGAGGCGTGCACGAGAGGCAACCCCAGAATTTTTTTTTGGGGGGGGTACACGGGGAGATTGGTGTAGTCAGGTCATAGACCTGAGCCAACTCCTCGTGTTTGCCGTGGGGAGAGAGTGACCGGGCAGGCAGCGTGTTATGCGGTGAAGCGCACGGTGTCCCCAGTGCGCACTCATAGCCCGGTGCGCTACATCGCAGCTCCTCGCATCGGCCGGGCTAGAGTGGGCATCGAGCCAGGAGGGATGGTGCCGGCTCAGCGCATCTGGCCTCCAGTGTGTCTCCTCCGCCCGGGTTATCCTGCGCCAGCCCTACGCACGGTGTCCCCGGATCGCCAGCACAGCCCAGTGCGGCCTGTTCCAGCTCCCCACACTTGCCGGTCTACAGGGGGTATCCAGCCAGGACGAGTTGTGCTAGCTCTGCGCTCGAGACCGCCAGTGCGCCTCCACGGCCCAGTGTATCCGGTGCCTCGGCCAAGGAAGAGGCCTCCTGCATGTCTCCCCAGCCTGGTGAGTCCTGTGCCTGTACTAAGCCCTAACCCTCCTGCATGTCTCCCCAGCCTGGTGAGTCCTGTGCCTGTACTAAGCCCTAACCCTCCTGCATGTCTCCCCAGCCTGGTGAGTCCTGTGCCTGTACTAAGCCCTAACCCTCCTGCATGTCTCCTCAGCCTGGTGAGTCCTGTGCCTGCTCCCAGAGCCAGGCCTCCTGTGTGTCTCTCCACTCAAGTGATGATCCATGGCAAGAAGCCTCCAGTGACGATCCATGGCAGGAAGCCTCCAGTGATGATCCATGGCAAGAAGCCTCCAGTGATGATCCATGGCAAGAAGCCTCCAGTGATGATCCATGGCACGCAGCCTCCAGTGATGATCCATGGCACGAAGCCTCCAGTGATGATCCATGGCAAGAAGCCTCCAGTGATGATCCATGGCAAGAAGCCTCCAGTGATGATCCATGGCACGAAGCCTCCAGTGATGATCCATGGCACGAAGCCTCCTGTGTGTCTCTCCACTCCAGTGACGCCCTTCAGTCCGGAGCCTCCAGCGACGATCCCCAGTCCAGAGCCTCCAGCAACGATCCCCAGTCCGGAGCCTCCAGCGTCGATCCCCAGTCCGGAGCCTCCAGCGTCGATCCCCAGTCCGGAGCCTCCAGCGTCTCCCTCCTGTCCGGAGCTGCCAGAGTCTCCCTCCTGTCCGGAGCTGCCAGAGTCTCCCTCCTGTCCGGAGCTGCCAGAGTCTCCCTCCTGTCCGGAGCTGCCAGAGTCTCCCTCCTGTCCGGAGCTGCCAGAGTGTCCCTCCTGTCCGGAGCTGCCAGTCGCCCTCCTGTCCGGGGCCCACTGCAAGGGTCCCCGCTCCAGATGCGCCACCTAGACCCTCCCCTATAGGTTCAGGTTTTGGGGGGGGGGGGGGGGGGGGTACTGTCACGCCCTGGCCGTAGAGAGCGTTTTATGTCTTTATTTTGGTTTGGTCAGGGTGTGATTTGGGTGGGCAGTCTATGTTCTATGATTTTCTATTTCTATGTGTTTGGCCGGGTGTGGTTCTCAATCAGAGGCAGCTGTCTATCGTTGTCTCTGAGAACCATACTTAGGTAGCTTTTTTCCACCTGTTTGTTGTGGGTAGTTTTCTGTTTTGTGTCTACACCAGACAGCACTGTTTTGTTTCGTTCACTCTATTTGTTGTTTTTGTTATTTCAGTGTTCAGTTAATTTATTAAATTAACATGAACACTTACCACGCTGCGGTTTGGTCTCCTCCCTTAGACGATCGTTACAGGTGGCTACTTTGAAGAATCTCATATAAAATATAAAACACTTTTTTGGTTAATACATGATTCTACATGTGTTATTTCATAGTTTTGATGTCTTCACTATTAGAAAATAGTAAAAATAAAGAAAACCCCTTGAATGAGTTGGTGTGTCCAAACTTTTGACTGGTACAGTCAGGTCCATAAATATTTGGACATTGACCAAGTTATTATTGTTTTTAGCTATCTACCACAGCATATTGGAGTTGAAATTAATTCATGAATATGAGCTGAAAGTACGTTCAGGTTTAATTTGAGTGTATTTACATCCACATCGGGTGAACGGTGTAGGAATTACAGGACTTTTTATTGTGGTCTCAGCTGTTCCATGGACAGGTGTGTGTTGTTCCCTCATTAGTTAATTTACAAGTAAGCAGATAAAAGGTCTAGAGTTGATTTCAAGTGTGGCATTTGCATTTGGAATCTGTTACTGTTAACCCTCAATATGAAGTCCAAAGAGCTGTCACTGCCAGTGAAGCAAGACATCATTAGGCTGACAAATCAAAACAAACCCATCAGAGAGATAGCAAAAACATTAGGTGTGGCCAAATCAACTATTTGGTACATTCTTAAAAGAAAGAACACACTGGTGAGACCAGGAACACCAAAAGGCCCGGAAGACCACGGAAAACAACTGTGGTGGATGACAGAAGAATTCTTTCCCTGGTGAAGAAAAACCCCTTCACAACAGTTGGCCAGATCAAGAACACCCTCCAGGAGGTAGGCATATATGTGTCAAAGTCAACAGTCAAGAAAAGACTTCACCAGAGTAAATACAGAGGGTTTACCACAAGATGTTAACCATTGGTCAGCCTCAAAAACAGGAAGACCAGATTAGTTAGCCAAACAACATCTAAAAAAGCCTGTACAGTTCCGGTACAACATCCTATGGACAGATGAGGCAAAGATCAACTTGTAACAGAATGATGGGAAGAGAAGAGTATGGAGAAGGGAAGGAACTGCTCATGATCGAAGCATTCCATCTCATCTGTGAATTATGGTGGAGTTGCTGTTATGGCGTGGGCGTGTATGGCTGCCAATGGAACTGGTTCCCTTGTATTTATTGATGATGTGACTGCTGACAAAAGCAGCAGGGTGAATTTTGAAGTGGTTAGAGCTATATTATCTCCTCAGATTCAGCCAAATGCTTCAAAACTCATTGGACGGCACATCACAGTGCAGATGGACAATGACCCGAAGCAGACCGCGAAAGCAACCCAATACTTTTTTAAGGCAAAGAAGTGGAATGTTCTACAATGGCCAAGTCAATCACCTGACCTGAATCCAATTGAGCATGCATTTCACTTGCTGAAGGCAAAGCTGAAGGCAAGACGCCCCAGGAACAAGCAGGAACTGAAGACAGCTGCAGTAAAGGCCTGGCAGAGCATCACCATGAAAGAAACCCAGCATCTGGTGATGTCTATGGCTTCCAGTCATTGACTGCAAAGGATTTGCAACCAAGTATTAAAACTCACAATTTAATATATGATTATGTTAGTTTGTCCAATTACAATTGAGCCCCTAAAATTGGGGGGACCACATATAAAAAGTGTTGTAATTCCTACACTGTTTACCCGATTTGGATGTAAATACCCTCAAATTAAAGTTGAAAATCTGCACTTTGCCCGAACGGTTGCCAGAATTGCCCGAACGGTACCAGAACATCAAGATGAATTTTGTTCCATCAATACGGTGCATTAAAACTAAAACCAGATTTACCTAGCTCGGTGGAGACCCTAGGAACCTTAAGACTTAGGTGTCTATACTTCAATAGTAAAGTTAGATAACACGGAAGTTTATTAAGTAGGGGCTTGTAAACAAAAATGGGAGAAATGTAGAGATCTACGGGTCTTTAGCGAAGTCCAGCCAACCTTTTGATACAGGATACAGTGATGAGTATCAAAGCTCTCGCCAGTAACAACACAAAGGTGACTATGGTAGATGGCATTCAAAGGTTTACAAGTCGTAGCAGCTGCACTTTGATTAATACTATCACCATAATCAAGAACAGATAAAAAGGTTGACTGAATAATCTGCTTCCTACTGCTTAGAGATCTGTTTCTGTAGAAAAAGCCAACTTTAAATCTTAGCTTCTTAAACAGCTCATCTATCTATGTCTGAGGCCTTCTGCTCAGGATTCACAAACCTGTCACCTATTTTTGTTCTTAAAAACATGTTATTAACATGTTACCGGTTTTTAAACATCAAATCCATATCAATCCAAATGCCTAAATATTTATATACGGGAACAGGTTCAATTGGAGAACCATCTAGTGAACATGTAGTAAATAATCTGAAACATACTGTATGAATTTTGTTTTTCTGCATTAAGCACACGTTTAAAATCAACAAGGGATTCAAGCATAGCTATAAATCTGGCTGTAGTTTTGACATGGATTTCAGTAGAGACAGAGAAACTATTTTTTATAAAAATGGCCACTCCCCGACCTCTACCCTGTCTGTCAGCTCTAAACACACGACAACCCTCAATGGGAGGTCAGGGTAGGATGTGAAGGGCAGGTGAGTTAGGCAAGAGGTAGGCAAGAGGTGACTTCATTCGGGAGAAGTCTCTGCAGGGCAACCCTGGCAAGTCAGCCAGAGAGTGGCAACACAGTGGCGAAGCAGTGGCACGACAACCAGGCAGATTGTGACCTATCCAGGATACGCTGCAATGTCTCAATTTGCTTACTCTGGACGTCCAGCTCAGACATATATTCCTGAATAAGCTGACAGTTTCCACACTGGAAATTTGGCCGGCCAATTATCCCAAAACTGTGCAAAATAGGCGCAGCTCCGACATGGGATGAAACGTACACTGAAGGTGGTAGCAGCCAATATGGAAAATGTCAGTTTACCTGTACAGTGGAAAGTTGGGGGAAAAAATAGGTTGGAGAGGAATCAGCTAAAAGTCAATCAATCCACACAGTGTGATAGTTAGATTGAATCACAGTTTGTGGGATCCCCACCGTTATAGGCAACAAGCCAGAACTCAAGGGACCCACAATGAACACAACCAAGGCACAAAACTTGCCAGCATAACAACAGCAAGGAGAGAGCGGTTATTTACTCAGTGCAATTAAATGCTGGGGCCCATCAAAACAGCAATGCAACAGAGGCTGTGTTACCAGTATGACAGCCAGGAGAAAAGCACATTGGAGGGGATGTAGTTTCCAGTACAGGCCGGTGGAAAGCCGGGAGGGTGGCAAGCTCTACATCGGGCTGCAGGAGAGTTCAAAAGAGTACATCCAAGTGGAGTTCAAGTTTGACAGTAGTCCAAAAACATCCAAGGCAAAATGTCAAGTGGAAGGATGAAAGCAGCAGTAGGCAATTGTCTGCTCAGAAAATACCCAAGTGCAGAATAGGGTGCCCAGTTTTATCCAAGTAGGCCTCAAGAGTTTCAGCAGACCTGTTTTGTATGTCTCCTTAAAAACGCTGTATGCAATATTACACTATTGTTCAATGTGTTCACAGCCAGATTATTTTTTGAAATAATGGAGACAAAAATCCATGAAAAGGAAGGACCTCTGACCTTCTCATCCAATGGGTTTTGAGAAGGAGACGAGGAGAGAGGATGTGACAAATCAAGGAAATTAAATTGAGATTCTCCCAAGCACATAGGAAGCAAGTATTTGACAACTATTAAAGCCCCCATGCAGTTTTGGTAATTGTATTTCAATAATCTCTGTATTTTTGATAAATCACTGTGTGTTAAAATAACTCCAAAATAAAAATGTTATACTTTATTTCCCTGAGCCTTGAAATGCTCAGTCTGATTGTGTGGGTGTTAGGAAACAAATCTGAATATATTTACATACACAGCTCTGATTGGCTGATACAGTATATTCATGACAAGATATAAACACAGTAATTTGTTAATTGTATCAGACACTGTACTGCATTAATCAATCTTGTCTTCTCTTTTTACTTTGGGTCCATAGTCATCACACAGCTTCGGGGCTTTGAGTGAGCAAGCCCTACAAACATATCGGTTGCACTGCATACAGTTTTCATGGGCCTTGCTTCGTGTGCACCTGTCGCAGGTGTCATGTAATCTCCCTGAAGCGATTGCGTGGCATGGTCTCTCCGAAAAAGGCCACCCCATACCTATCAAACCAAAATGACTCCACATCCATGCTCTTTCCGCCGAATGTCCCACAGACATACAAGAGTGCAATAACTGTTTAATTTTCTGGGCGCATGAGCAACAGTCTAATCTCTGGTGTGCTGCAACTTCAGCATATCACATAAACTCATCACTCTTTTCTATCCAAACCGTGTCATCCCTCCCAGACTCCTGTCTCACCATGGCAGTTGGGATCACCATCTCAGTTGGCTCTGTTCTGGGGGGTTTTGGCGGAGAGGCTCCGAGGGGAAAATATATGCAATATTTACAATTTCCAGCCTTTCGTAATAAAATAATTTTGACTGCCCACAATGCCCACAATTCTTCATCAAAATTACACTACTGTTCTAAATTCAATCATTCTCTTCGCACTCCTCATTCAGATCAATCAAATTCAATCACCCTCTTCACCCCACCTCATCATTCATGTCACTGAAGTCACATGCACCCTTATCAGTTTCTATCTGGTTTCTATTGCCCATTCATCCATTGATGACAGCATAGTATATTTTAATTATACGTTTATTATGTTACTAGTTTTTGCTTAGTAGCCAAAGCAATGTTGCCGCGCAAGTGGTCATGTGCTGAATGCATGTACAGTACGGATATTCTTGGAAAACTTTACATTTGGAAATAGAGCTGCACCTCTTGAATTACAAGAGTTATTTGACAAAGGTAAGTGTATTCCAAATGTTTTACCTGCTTGTGACTCTGAAGGAGGATTTGATAAAGTGATGCTCCTTTCCCTGCATGCTGTAAATTACAAGATGCGTCCATCTCTTCATGTACAATTTGACAACTGATAGGCCCAATATTATCACGCATCAGATTATTGTTAATTGAATCTTGTCTATAGGCTAACTCTTATTATGTGTAACAAAAATATGTGGGTATAGTTTAGGTGTAGTTTCGATGGGCTGGCTGTGTAGGCTGACTGGCATCGTTTGTTTCCCGCTCATCAACTTGGATATAGTCAAGGATATGTTTTGCATCATTCTGAAGGCCTACTGCAACACATAGCATGTTTTCCCTTACAATACATGTGATTAGTAGAAGTTACAGTAAAGAAAACTGTCTTGTTACAGCTTCTTTTTACAAAGTAAAACGTAAAAGAGAATGGTATCAACCTGCAAGGCGCGCGGTCAAATTATTAACATGAGCACCAACTCTAATAATAGGCATAACACAACCTCATCATTACACTATTGTTGTTCTAAACTAAATCAACCTCATCACCCTCATCATTCAGTTAATTAAGCCTAATTTAAATAAGGTGCATAATTACCTAATTTAAATAAGGCGCATAATTACTCATCATTCAGTTAATTAAGCCTAATTTAAATACGGTGCATAATTACTGTCCATTCCATCCATTTGTCATTCATTCAGTGGGCTGGCATCATTTGCTTCGCTGGATAGAGTCAAGGATATGTTTTGCACAATACATGTGATTAGTAGTAATTACAGTAAATTAAACAGCCCCATAACAGCTTCTTTTTACAAAGTAAAACATAAAAGAGAATGGTATCAACCCCAAAGGCAGGGTCAAATGATTTGCTACTGATAAATAGGCATAACTCTTTATTACACTATTGTCTTTCTAAATTAAATGAACCTCTTCAACCTCCTTATCATTCAGTTAGGCCTAATTTAAATTAAATTGTGAAGTACAGTGCACAACTATCGCCCATTAATCCATTTGTCAATAATTCAGTGAGGAGAGAGAGACGCATTAGCGCCTGGCTGGGTACCAACGTTCTACAGCACACTGCTTGGTGGTTAAATTGGGAATATGTAGGTGTGAAAAACTACTTTTCAGTGTCTGATTTCAAAATTCTGACAAATGAGCAGTGTAAAATATAAACATTTAAAAAGTCCGGGATGGAGCAGGACATACTTGTTTCGGGGCTGATTTTTATTTATTCACAAAATCAAACTTCAGTGGCCATTGGTCTATGGCGGTTCTAGTGGTCTGCTTCGGGTTTTCATTTTTGCCATGGAAAAAATATCACAATACTGATATCGTCCTGGCCCTACGACCCGTGTGTGTGTGTGTGTGTGTGTGTGTGTGTGTGTGTGTGTGTGTGTGTGTGTGTGTGTGTGTGTGTGTGTGTGTGTGTGTGTGTGTGTGTGTGTGTGTGTGTGTGCGTGCGTGCGTGCGTGCGTGCGTGCGTGTGTGTGTTTTCTACTCTCCAGGGGACTGATTGCCCTTCAGACTCTGCAGAATCTGGAAGCCCTGACAGGCAAACCCATCTACCAACTGTTTGATTACATCTGTGGTGTCAGGTCCTACTTTATATCTGGGTTATAGAGTGTGTGTGACGATGTGCCTTTGAGCCATAGCCATGTCTGGAAATTTCCCTCCATTTCTCCCTACACAAACGGACTGATTGTATGGTACAAACATTTGCTTGCTAAATAGACCATGATTTCGCTAATTGCCTCAAACGGTGCATTGTTATCATGTAAAGAACACAAATGCCAATGTCTGGTAATATTGTCATTTATTTAGAAATATTTAGTATTCGTAATTCTTCTGTTCTATCGCCAACTTGTTCCACTCACCACTATTTGTACTTGGTTTATCCCGTTTTACGGGGTGTTTCATTGTTAAGCTAAAACATGAATGTTTGTGCATGTAATGTCTTTGTTTTCATGAATTAACGATCAGCCGTTGTCATTGAGAATTGATCTGTTTAAAGGTGAGAATGGTTTATGCCAGGTCCTAACCTGCCCTAGCAGGTCCATTTAGGATCCTCGTTCTCCTCATTCATGGAGGGCTGCTTTGTCAGACAACATGCTGTTTCTATAACTCTGCCATATTCATCTCAGATGTGTGAGTTTATGGACATTTTGCAGTTTGTTTGAGGTATTGTGCCCTCGTGTGGAGGTTATTCTGCTAAAGACCATTTAAGTTTGTAGTTTTCAAATGATATATTTGACAATTCTTTTTTATAATTTTTCATTGCTTGTATATTTTGTAAATGCAACCTCTGGGTCCAGTCTTCTCTGATCACAGTCTTCTCATCACTTCCCGCTCTCCCTCCCGTCCAGGAGGACCTGAGCCCTAGGACCATGCCTCAGGACTACCTGGCCTGATGACTCCTGGCTGTCGCCAGTCCAACTGATCAGTTTCAACTGTTCTGCCTGCAGTTATGGAACCCTGACCTGTTCACCGGACGTGCTACTTTGTCCCGCACGTGCTGTCTCGACCTCTGAATGCTTGGCTATGAAAAGCCAACTAACGTTTACTCCTGAGGTGCTGACCTGTTGCAACCTCTACAACCACTGTGATTATTGTAGTATCTGGGATCTACATCTGTTTATATTAGTTACTATGCTGTTACGAAGCAGTGATGTATTACGGCAGTGTTACGTTACTACACCTAATAGGAAATACACATGCGCACCATTGTGCCGGGAACTGTAGAGCACGAGAGGTTTTGACTAAATGAAAACTAACTGTACTCCCGTCTCCTGCCTGGTAATTTCTCCACAACACAAATATTACAATTATTATTTGACCCTGCTGGTCATCTATGAACGTTTTAACATCTTGAAGAACAATCTGGCCTTAATGGCCATGTACTCTTATAATCCACCCTGCAAAGCCAGAAGAGGACTGGCCACCCTTCAGAGCCTCTGGTTCCTGTATAGGATTCTTCCTAGATTACTGCCTTTCTAGGGAGTGTTTCCTAGCCACCGTGCTTCTACATCTGCATTGCTTGCTGTTTGTGGTTTTAGGCTGGGTTTCAGTATAGCACTTTGTGACATATGCTGATGTAAAAAGGGCTTTATAAATACCTTTGATTTGATTTGTACTGTTAAATAAATTCCACCTATTTTTGCACCGGCTCAACTGTTGCTGCTCCACATTACAGTAAGTAGGCTGCAGGGTCCTCTATCCTATGTGTATCTCTATCTCTCTCTGTGTGTGTGTGTGTGTGTGTGTGTGTGTGTGTGTGTGTGTGTGTGTGTGTGTGTGTGTGTGTGTGTGTGTGTGTGTGTGTGTGTGTGTGTGTGTGTGTGTGTGTGTGTGTGTGTGTGTGTGTGTGTGTGTGTGTGTGTGTACATGGGTCTTTCTATAAACTAGGGTACCAGTGAGCATTTTTTGTAGTGCACATGTAACGGATGTGAAATGGCTAGCTAGTTAGCGGGTACGCGCTAGTAGCGTTTCAATCAGTTACGTCACTTGCTCTGAAACCTAGAAGTAGTGTTGCACCTTGCTCTGCAAGGGCCGTGGCCTTTGTGGAGCGATGGGTAACGATGCTTCGTGGGCGACCGTTGTTGATGTGTGCAGAGGGTCCCTGGTTCGCGCCCGAGGTCGGGGCGAGGGGACGTACTAAAGTTATACTGTTACACACAACTGTTTGAAGCTGTCACAAAGTCATTAATAATAATTTGCCTTTTTTTCCATGTGAAAACATTAAGCTATAAAAAAATAATTCTATATAATTCATGAGTTGAATCAAAGCCTATGTTTAAACCCTTTCTCAGGCTTGGAGTCTTCACAGATTTGGCCAAAATCATGTGACATAAAACACTAACTTTCTTTCCATACATTTATGTAAGTCGCTCTGGATAAGAGCATCTGCTAAATGACTAAAATGTCAATGTAAATGATACTGCTGTTTGTCATTATATCATATACTAAGCATTTAACAATTGAATTACACATTGTATGGAGATCTCGGAAGTGCACTGTAACCTCATAATATTGTGTATCTCCCTATGTTATAGTGTGAAAACAGTTTCCATGGGCACACATATCCAAAATAATGTATGGAATGCAAAATCAAATGTTTTTAACAGAAAGAGTAACTTTAAAAACCAAAAATCGATACGGTCATTAATGGGGTTCTTCAATAATTATGCATAACAGTTGATTAATGCGCATTTGATGTCTTGCTGTTCAGTTATGTGGGGAAATTATAGTGCAACATCAGCTGATTCAGGAAAGGTTTTCCTGAATGACAGACAAGTGATAAAGAGCTGGTGTGATAATGCACGCGATTGAACAACAGTCAAAGTGTGGTAATTAATGTTGATCTGGAGAATTGACCGACATTTTGGTGTCTAATGTCGGTATAATTAACCTATGTCTTGGACAACATATTCCTGAGGTAAGATTACGGTCCGTATACGTTTTGATCATTTATTTTCCTACATAAAATGGAGAAATCGAGAACTGCTTGTTTATTCAATTAAAAAAATATATAACTGCATATTAAATCAAAACACACAACTTGATATTTCGATTTTCACATGTGGGTGGGGTTAAATGTGGAATGCCTGTCATTGGTTAAGTGCACAGCCAACGCTTCCTGTACTTTCAAAGTAGTTCACCCTTCTAATGCCATTATATGAATCTTTTATCTATTAATTCTACAATTAATAGCTGCCCATACCATGCCACTGTACCAAGATAAAGTAAGATTTCTAAACATCTGCATAAGATTTAGTGTGTATTGACTTATTAATGAACTGCTGTTACTGTACATAGTTAGCTGGCTCATATATTCTAGTCACTAACCATTGGTAATCTTATTCAATGATGCCATACAGCCGAAACAACAGTATCTATTGCTAGACTAGAGATATGCCCTGGCTATATTTAGTCAGTGGTTGCACATCTAACTAGCTGGAATGAATCAAGGGTGTGAATAGTAGACATTGTAAATGCCGTGGGTGTGTCCAGCTTACACCTGTGCAAATCCATGTGTGTATAGCAATGAAATTAAACAACCGACCAATGCCTCATGTCGTGCTGTACAGTAGTAGGTCCAACACACACCCGGAGGGTTGTGGGGTCCTGCCCAGAAGCCACCCCTAGCCGCTATTCATAGACACGTATGGAGATCTGAGAGGATTGGACAGGTGTAAGCAATACATTCCACCAAGCCTTTCAGAGGGTAAGGTGGAGCTCTCACCATGTCACCACCAGCCATAAATCCCTCTCAGATCTCCACAAGTGTCTAGACTCTGGGCAGTAGGGGCTAGGGGTTGTTTCTGGACAGGCCATGGGTATTAGGTAGCGGAGTCAGTCAGTCTGGCACAGTCTGGCACAGAGACTGGTAATAACATCCGCCAGTGCCACACACGCAGTCAATGGAGAACATTGGATAAACTTGAACGCAGTGACCGTTTGACAAACCACACAGACACAAAAAAAAAACACACAGACACATATTACTGTACCTGGTTCGCCCTCCGTCGAACCCTGATGCCCAGGCCTTTAACAAGGTTGTTGTAACCCACCAGAGTGAGGGCCTCCCTGACCTCTGCTTTCAGAGACGGATTCTCAGCCTGTCGGAGACAAAGTAGGCACGGTAATACTACATGGTGAACATACACTAATTTATTCAGTTCTACAGCGCAGATTTTTATGCAAGGCCAGAAACAAAGGCCATGGGTTAAAATGGGTTAAGTGTCCAATCGGAAAGTCCCTACAGATAAGGCTATCTGTAATATAAATAGCCTATATGATAAGGGAACAAACAGGGCCGTGCAAACGCGATTTGGTGATTTCTAGTAAATCATCGAAATAAATAAATCACATCTCGTTTTTGGACATAATTCCGCAGTTTTTACCTGATTAAGAACTAGATCATTGGAAATTAATGTTACGTTTATATCCCTAAAACTTAAGGTGATAATGATTCTGTCTCTGCTTCCTGTTGACAAGACATTTTTATAAATAGCCCAATGTCAAAACACAGTTTTAGCATGTCCAAATCAATAACCGCATTAAGTCCTGCGACGGACAGGCGAGTATAGCAAAATCAACAGTACCAAACCAAATATATGAATCTGTTTAAAGCAATTGATTTTAATGTATTGGTGATGACTGTAAACTAAAGATCACCAATCTGAAGCAAAAAGGATATGAAATGTGGTAAAAAAAAAGCAAGCTTCTGTAATGTAGTAACACGTTTTCTCCACCATAAGGAAATGCGAGTAGTATAACATAATTAAATATGTCAAAGTAATTCAATATTTTCATATATGATGATAGTAAACAAAGCCCACACACATTTTTACAACAATGACATTTATTTCTTCCTAATTTAATCATGAGAGTAAAAAATTATCCGAAGCACAGTTTAACCAGGCCCTCTAGACTAGAGCATCCATTAGGCCTGTGCAGCAGCCTGAACGTTTGACATCCCTACCACATAGTAAGACAGTTCTCTCATTGACTGACTCATCGTATATAACATTATGTAGGCTATGCTGTTGCCATAGCAAAACTTGACATTTAGGAAGGCATCAGAGAGCTTAAGGTTATGTCCCAAATGGCACCCTATTAAATAGTGCACTACTTTTGACCAGAGCCCAATGGGCACTCGGCCCTATTCAAAAGTAGTGCTCTATAGGGTGTAGGGTGCCATTCTAGACCCAGCATAGAAAAACAACACAAGCAAATCAGCTGCCCCAGAATCTCACCAGACACAACATGATTATGAAGGCAAAAAACAATGCTGTACTGCATACTGCTCTGATGTGAGGTGTCAAAATGAAGGATTTAGGGCTAGAGGACTTGATCAGGATGGACAGATTGGACACACTGCCTGAAACACTGTAGAGGATTCGGCACAAAAGCTCTAACAGGATAACTGATCAGTGGAGGCTGGTGGGAGGAGCTATAGGAGGATGGGCTCATTGAAATGGCTGGAATGGATTAAATGGAACATTTTCAAACACATCAAACATATGGAAACCACATGTTTGACTCCGTTCCAATCATTCCATTCCAACCATTACAAATAGCCCATCCTCCTATAGCTATAGCTATAGCTCCCACCAGCCTCCTCTGTAACTGATATGTCCTAACATGACTTTGTCGGTAAAGACTCTAATTCGCAACTCAAAAGGACAGTCTCTGACACCTCTGTTTCACCATGCTCCGCACCGGGTCTGCGTTGCACCAAATGACGGGCGTCACAAACACCAGGAATCTTCCATTTCAATTGCTCCATCTCCACCCTTAACGCTAACCCAGAAATCCCTCCTTTCAATGGTGCCCTGTTCCTAAGAGTAATAGATCTTTTTTATTTTTTTATTTTTTTTTATTATTTAAATTTTATCCCCTTTTCTCCCCAATTTTTTGTGGTATCCAATCGCTAGTAATTACTATCTTGTCTCATCGCTACAACTCCCGTACGGGCTCGGGAGAGACGAAGGTCGAAAGTCATGCGTCCTCCGAAGCACAACCCAACCTAGCCGCACTGCTTCTTAACACAGCGCGCCTCCAACCCGGAAGCCAGCCGCACCAATGTGTCGGAGGAAACACCGTGCACCCGCCCCCCTCAGTTAGCGCGCACTGCGCCCGGCCCGCCACAGGAGTCGCTGGAGCGCGATGAGACAAGGATATCCCTACCGGCCAAACCCTCCCTAACCCGGACGACGCTAAGCCAATTGTGCGTCGCCCCACGGACCTCCCGGTCGCGGCCGGCTGCGACAGAGCCTGGGCGCGAACCCAGACTCTGGTGGCGCAGCATAGCACTGCGATGCAGTGCTCTAGACCACTGCGCCACCCGGGAGGCTAGAGTAATAGATCTTGACTCGAGGATGCGTGGCTCAGAGCAGCCGCTCCCTCTGGGTGGAAGAAACACAAACAAACATCACAATTCCACTTCGGGTTAGGCCTACTTTCATTAGCACCATGGCAGCAACATTAAAACGTCTTATAGCTGCAATCCCGATAACGGGATCGATATGACAACAGCCAGTGAACGTGCAGGGCGCCATTTTCAAAACATCAAAAATCTCATAATTAAAATTCCTCAAACATACATGTATCTCATACCATTTTAAAGCTATTCTTGTTGTTAATCCCACCACAGTGTCCGATTTCAAATATGCTTTACAGCAAAAGCACCACAAACGATTATGTTAGGTTACCACATATAGCCACAGAAAAACACAGCCATTTTTTTTTCCAGTGAAAGAGAGGAGTTTCAAAAAGCACAAATAGAGATAAAATTTATCACTAACCTTTGATGATCTTCATCAGATGACACTAATAGGACTTCATGTTACACAATACATGTATGTTTTGTTTGATAATGTTCATATTTATCAAAATATGAGTTTACATTGGCGCGTTACTTTATGGAATAAGCCAGCCATGCAATAATCTGAGACAGCGCTCAGAAGAATTAGTCACAATTAGCCGCCGTGTTGACGTCAACATAAACAGGAAATTACATGATAATATTCCCTTACCTTTGATGATCTACATCAGAAAGCACTCCAGGAATCCCAGGTCCACAATAAATGTTTGTTTTGTTCGATAATGTCCGTTATTTATGTCCAAATACCTTATTTTGTTAGCGCATTTGGTATACATATCCAAATGCTCATTCTGGTCAGCGTTACATCGGACAAAAACTTCAAAAAGTTATATTACAGGTCGAAGAAACATTTCAAACTAAGTACAGAATCAATCATTAGGATGTTTTTAACATATAGCTTCAATAAAGTTCCAACCGGACTATTCCTTCTTGTCTTCATGAGCAATGGAACGCAAGTGGGTACCATGAGGAATAAGTGTGATCAGAAAATGGCTGACTGCCAGACACCTGAAAGATTCTGCTATCATTCACTCCCACAACACCATAGAAGTCTCATTGATGGTTGACATCTAGTGGAACTCCTAGGCAGTGCAACATCATTAATATCTCAAGGGTATTTCATTGGGGACTCTGGTGAATACATACAAAGCTCAGATTTCTCACTTCCTGTTTTGATTTCTCCTCAGGATTTTGCTTGCCATATGAGTTCTGTTATACTCACAGACATCATTCAAAAGGTTTTAGAAACTTTAGAGTGTTTTCTATCCAATGCTAATAATAATATGCATATATTAGCAACTGAGACTGAGGAGCAGGCCGTTTACTTTGGGCAACTTATTCATCCAAGCTACTCAATACTGCCCCCCAGCCATAAGAAGTTTAAGACTTCCAGTTTTCTGATTTAGTGTTCAAAATAAAATGCGTTAAGACGCTATGTGTATGATACGAAATGAAGAATTTTTGCAGCTTTGCATAGTGCATAATGTTAAAATAACATTACAAAAAATGTAAACTAAAGATAATTATTACTTTACACAAGATAAATAATATTATAAGGTGGAGCATGTTGATAAATGGTTCTAGCTTAAGTACACTGAACAAAAATATAAACGCAACATGTAAAGTGTTGGTCCCAGGTTTCATGAGCTGAAATAAAATATCCCAGAAATGTTCCATAGTCCGTCCTCCTGCCAGGTGTGGCATATCAAGAAGCTGATTTAACAGCACAATGCCACAGATGTCTCAAGTTTTGAGGGAGCGTGCAATTGGCATGCTGGCTGCATGAATGTCCACCAGAGCTGTTGCCAGAAAATGTTATGTTAATTTCTCTACCATAAGCCACCTCCAACGTCATTTTAGAGAATTTGGCAGTAGGTCCAACTGGCCTCACAACCGCAGACCACGTGTAGCCACGCCAGCCCAGGACCTCCACATCTGGCTTCTTCACTTGTGGGACTGTCTGAGATCTGGACAGCTGATGAAACTGACAAGTATTTCTGTTTGTAATAAAGCCCTTTTGTGGGGAAAAACATATTCTGATTAGCTGGGCCTGACTCCCCAGTGGGGGGGACTAGCGCCCAAGTGGGCGGGCCTATGCCCTCCCAGGCTCACCCATGGCTGTGCCCCTACCCTGTCATGTGAAATCCATAGATTAAGGCCTAATGAATTCATTTCAATTGACTGATTTCCTTATATGGACTGTAACTCAGTAAAATCGTTTAAATTGTTCCATGTTGTGTTTATAGTTTTGTTCAGTATTTAAATTAATGTAAAGAACAACATATTTTACAGACCTTATTGATGTAGCACTAGAGTATATATATGGTGTTATTTCTTGGATGACTGCACTTACAAAGAAAGGCGCTATCTAGAACCTAAAAGGGTTATTTGGTTGTCCCCATAGGAGAACCCTTTGAAGAACCCTTTTTGGTTCGAGGTAAACCCCTATTGGGTTCCATGTAGAACCCTTTCACCGGAAAATACCAGATACCTTTCTCCATCCACTCATTGCAAAATAATGTTTTTTTTTCTTAATTAGGATGCATCTAGTGTTCTTCATACTGTAGCTACTGTCTTTGGTTTCAGTTTATTTCCCTTTCCGTTTTCGATTTCCCCTCTTTTTCCCCTTCGCATCCAGTAGTTGGCAGCAATAAACCTTTTCCGGTGTAGTCCGCCCTAAACACCACCAAAGAAGAAGAAGGTGCGCAAGTGAGCATCAAAATATCAAAAATAGTGCGACTTATTAACTGAAGTTATCCTTCGCAATTCAGCAAAAATGTAAGTGAAACTGTGTTGTTGCAGTTTTGACTCTTCGGAGGGTCATTCAATCATTGTTTTTTGGCTTTACTGGGCAATCAAGCTTGCTAGCGTTAAATTGTGAACTAACCATCAGCTAAAATGAATTAGCAAACGTTAGCTAACGTTATATAAGATAGCCAACATCATCACCAGCAATGTGTCGTTTGTTGTGCCCTTATCTTTGGATGAATGAGAAAAATACATACAAAATATCGCTAATATCGTGTCAGTTCAGGTTAATAACTGACTTTTCTTAGCTAACGTTAACGTTAGTTAGTTCAACCAGGCTCAATCTGCCTGCCCGTCTCCATCAATACTGTAAATAATTTCGTCAAGATGCAGCTGATCAGAGTAAGTGTGATATCACTTTTCTCAACTCAAGAAACTGTTGATAGTGAAATATGTCACACGATTAGCTAAAACTACTCTACTACATGATGTGGGATATTTAGGTTGGATATTATATCAATACTGGTAGTATACCTTTTCTGCCCACTCCTTTGCATAAATAATACAGGGTACTGTGGTCTCAGTGATGCATTGTACGTTTTTTTTTTACATGTGTATGCTGTAGTGTAACGTCAACTGTTCTTCTACTCCTCCCAAATTTACTTTACAGAAGCCACCAGCACCATGGCAACTTCACAGTCAGCCTTCGCATTTGCAGTTTGTATCCTGATAATAACAGAGTTAATACTGGCCAAAAAGGACTACTATGACATATTGGGAGTGCCGAAAGATGCCAACGAGCGTCAGATAAAGAAGGCTTTTCACAAGCTGGCTATGAAGTATCACCCAGACAAGAACAAGAGCCCAGATGCTGAGACAAAGTTCAGAGACATTGCTGAGGGTAAGTGTAATAGGAATTTCCAGGTGAACAAAGGAGAAGAGCAGTCCCAGATAAAGTAAATTTAAGAGTCAATCTGGTGTATTATAAGTTGCAAGTCCAGCACAAGCAGAGAAAATGTCTAACTGGCCTTCTCTGAGCAGGCCCCTATATCCTAATCAAAAAGTGCCAAATGTTCTGTAGGAAGTCAAAACAAAAAGGCAGTGACTTTGTCAGCTGCTACAGACTCGCACAGTGTTCACAGAATGTCATCAATACAATACAACAGTGAATAAACAGTGCGTCCTTGTACCTCCAGTCTGGAGTCAATCGCTATCAACAGATATGAGAATCCATACCATTTGGCTTCCGGTCTAGCAACCATCAACCCACACCTTGAGTGTAACTCTGCAAAGGATTTGTATTACAGAAACTCAAAATACGCTTAACATTGTGTTGGTCATGCTAAATGAGATATGAAGTTTAGTCATCTTAAATATTCCTATTACAGGTTGATACTTTACTGTCGTGTCTTTATTTATGTAAAAATGACTACTTGCGTTCCAGGGCTTTCTTTCATATTATTGTGTTGTAGCCAAATTACATCACTGTTTTTTACACGACTGCTAATAGAATCATTGGTATGATCTTAAACCCTTTTTTTTGCAACTCTCTCATCTACAGCATATGAAACATTGTCAGACGAGAAGAGGAGACAAGAGTATGACCAGTTTGGACATGGCACATTCCATAACGATGGAACCAAAGGCAGAAACGGGCCAAACGTCCACCAGCCCTTCAACTTTGGCGACATGTTCAAGGACTTTGATATTTACAGCCAGAACCGGCACGCCCGTCACAAGAGGCACTTCGAGGATCACTTCCGGGCCCACCAGGAGGCCCATCACAGCAGACACAAGAGACACTCCCAGGGTGCTTTTGGAGCAGCAGGTGGTGGTGGCTTTGACGGCATGTTTAACGACATGAAGAAGTTTACTTTTCACAGGGACACTACTAAGCAGACTGAGAGCAGGTTTCAGAGTACTACAGCGAAGCAACACTGCAGAACAGTGACACAACGCAGGGGGAACATGGTCACCACGTACACTGACTGCACTGGCTCCTGAGGACAGGGGCAACGTCCGTATCCACATCACTTGGGTTGTGTTCATCAGGCATGAAATGGAAGAATGCGGTTTGAAATGGGGAGGTACTATCTGAACCAATTGTGGCTGATGGGAGGAGCTATTGGAGGATGGGCTCAATGTAATGGCTGGAATGGAATTAATGGAACGGTATCAAACACATGGAAACCCCGTTTGACCCTGTTCCTTCATTCCATTCCAGCCATTTTTTAAATGTTTTTTATTTTTATTTAACCTTTTATTTAACTAGGCAAGTCAGTTAAGAACAAATTCTTATTTACAATGACTGCCTACCCTGGCCTCCCCTAACCCGGAAGACGCTGGGCCAATTGTGCGCCGCCCTATGGTACTCCCGATCACAGCCGGTTGTGATACAGCCCGGGATCGAACCAGGGTCTGCAGTGACGCCTCTAACACTGAGATGCAGTGCTTTAGACCGCTGTACCACTTGGGAGCCATTACAATAAGCCTGTCCTCCTATAGCTCCCCCCACCAGCCTCCACTGATCTGAACTTGTCCAATAAGAAATGGTCGTTTTTCGTTTTCCAGTGCACAACATTTTGAAATGTTTCTCTATGGTGTGCCCTAATGAACATGACCCTGCAACAGCTTGCAACTGGGCAGGCACCTGTGGTGGGAGCTAGGTGTTTTTGTTGATGCTGTGACCTAAGTGCTGGTCATTGCTACTTTGTTGAGTTAAAGTAAGTAGCTAATGAAAACACTTTTGAGCAGACACTGTTTGTAAAACAATCAATAATAATAATTCAAGCACTGAACAGCTTGTGAAGCTTATTGCTCACAGTTTACATCAAGTATAGTTAAGAATTTGAACGTGGTAGAGGAGAATATTTTGGAAGTGTTAAGAAATTGTTTTGTATATCCATTTGACCAACGTTTCACAAACTCGGTGCACGTTTTGGTTTTTGCCCTAACACTTCACAGCTAATTTAAATGATCAAAGCCTGATCATTAGTATAGTGGTAGGGCAAAAACCAAAACATGCACCCCTTGGGGTCCCGAGGACCAAGTTTGGGAAACCCTGCATTACACTATCATTCTATGTACAGTATATTTAGTACCCCTCTTGAATATTTACAAAGGCTCTTACTCGTTAGCCAAACGTGTTTAGTAACTACTTCCACTCCCAGGCCTAGACATTTTCTGTGTGCATTTAGTAGTTTGTATAGCCTACACGGCTCCATTGTGTGACTCCAGCCACCTTTAGTTGGAACAAAATGGTGTGGACAATGACGCTGGGACAGGTTTGCTTTTGGTTGATAAAAATGTCCCCTCAGTTTTTAACATTTAGTGAAACTATAATGCAGCATTTTGATGTACTGTTTCGTAAAGGGACGCTCACCACTTGTAGTTGAACTTAGGTCAAACTATTCAGCTCTACAAGAACTCGTATGGCCAAGGGAACACATTGGAAACTACTTGCAGTTCACGTAGCCAGCTGTTGTCGTTGCTGCTGTGTGCTGGCCATTGCTTCTTTGCCGTCATCTTTCGTCCTGTCTGCGTGGACCACTTGAATTCATAAGCTCGCGTTGGTGTAAATACAATCCAGTGTTGTTCATCCAACACCTCATTAAACATCCGTTACCTGTTTCCCTAGACTGTAGACTAGAAATGTACGTTATCCAGTTTTGTTATGTCATGTGTAAAGCCAGCACTCCTTTTTTTGTCTTTTTTTGCCACTGTTTGCTGCCTTTGTCGTTGTGATACCTTGACCCATATAAGCACTTTCATTATTTTAATCCTTTGGATAAAATGTGTTACTTTGACAGAAAAATTGTGTATCGTCCCTGTAAATAAAAGTGTTATATAAAATAGCAGAAAATAAACTTTATTTGCATTCTTTTTGCGTTGTGCTGAATTTTGGCAGGTATGTATGCAACCTCATAGTAGGGATCGTGCAATTGGCATGCTGACTGCTGGAATGTCCACCAGAGCTGTTGCCAGAGAATTTAATGTTAATTTCTCTACCATAAGCCACCAACGTTGTTTCAGAGAATTAAGCAGTACGTTCAACTGGCCTCACAACCGCAGACCATGCCAGCCCAGGACCTCCACATCCGGCTTCTTCACTTGTGGGATCCTCTGAGACCAGCCACCCTGATAGCTACTGAAACTGGTTTTGCACAACCGAAGAATTTCAGCACAAACTGTCAGAAACCATCTCAGGGAAGCTCATTTGCGTGCTCGTCATCCTCACCCCAGTCTTGACCAGACTGCAGTTCAGTCTGACTTCAGTGGGCAAATGGCTGGAGAAGTGTTCTCTTCACACTTTCAACTGTACCGGGCAAATGGCAGACCATGAGAGGTTTGCTGATGTCAACGTTGTGAACAGAGTGCCCAATGGTGGTGGTGTGATTATGGTGTGGGCAGGCATAAGCTTCGAACACAATTGCATTTTATAGATAGCAATTTGAATGCACAGAGATACCGTGATGAAATCCCCTAGCTCACTGTCGTGCCATGCATCCGCCGCCATTACCTCATGTTTACATTTACATTTAAGTCATTTAGCAGACGCTCTTATCCAGAGCGACTTACAAATTGGTGCATTCACCTTATGACATCCAGTGGAACAGCCACTTTACAATAGTGCATCTAAATCTTTTAAGGGGGGGGGGGGTGAGAAGGATTACTTTATCCTATCCTAGGTATTCCTTAAAGAGGTGGGGTTTCAGGTGTCTCCGGAAGGTGGTGATTGACTCCGCTGTCCTGGCGTCGTGAGGGAGTTTGTTCCACCATTGGGGGGCCAGAGCAGCGAACAGTTTTGACTGGGCTGAGCGGGAACTGTACTTCCTCAGTGGTAGGGAGGCGAGCAGGCCAGAGGTGGATGAACGCAGTGCCCTTGTTTGGGTGTAGGGCCTGATCAGAGCCTGGAGATACTGAGGTGCCGTTCCCCTCACAGCTCCGTAGGCAAGCACCATGGTCTTGTAGCGGATGCGAGCTTCAACTGGAAGCCAGTGGAGAGAGCGGAGGAGCGGGGTGACGTGAGAGAACTTGGGAAGGTTGAACACCAGACGGGCTGCGGCGTTCTGGATGAGTTGTAGGGGTTTAATGGCACAGGCAGGGAGCCCAGCCAACAGCGAGTTGCAGTAATCCAGACGGGAGATGACAAGTGCCTGGATTAGGACCTGCGCCGCTTCCTGTGTGAGGCAGGGTCGTACTCTGCGGATGTTGTAGAGCATGAACCTACAGGAACGGGCCACCGCCTTGATGTTAGTTGAGAACGACAGGGTGTTGTCCAGGATCACGCCAAGGTTCTTAGCGCTCTGGGAGGAGGACACAATGGAGTTGTCAACCGTGATGGCGAGATCATGGAACGGGCAGTCCTTCCCCGGGAGGAAGAGCAGCTCCGTCTTGCCGAGGTTCAGCTTGAGGTGGTGATCCGTCATCCACACTGATATGTCTGCCAGACATGCAGAGATGCGATTCGCCACCTGGTCATCAGAAGGGGGAAAGGAGAAGATTAGTTGTGTGTCGTCTGCATAGCAATGATAGGAGAGACCATGTGAGGTTATGACAGAGCCAAGTGACTTGGTGTATAGCGAGAATAGGAGAGGGCCTAGAACAGAGCCCTGGGGGACACCAGTGGTGAGAGCACGTGGTGAGGAGACAGATTCTCGCCACGCCACCTGGTAGGAGCGACCTGTCAGGTAGGACGCAATCCAAGCGTGGGCCGCGCCGGAGATGCCCAACTCGGAGAGGGTGGAGAGGAGGATCTGATGGTTCACAGTATCGAAGGCAGCCGATAGGTCTAGAAGGATGAGAGCAGAGGAGAGAGAGTTAGCTTTAGCAGTGCGGAGCGCCTCCGTGATACAGAGAAGAGCAGTCTCAGTTGAATGACTAGTCTTGAAACCTGACTGATTTGGATCAAGAAGGTCATTCTGAGAGAGATAGCGGGAGAGCTGGCCAAGGACGGCACGTTCAAGAGTTTTGGAGAGAAAAGAAAGAAGGGATACTGGTCTGTAGTTGTTGACATCGGAGGGATCGAGTGTAGGTTTTTTCAGAAGGGGTGCAACTCTCGCTCTCTTGAAGACGGAAGGGACGTAGCCTGCGGTCAGGGATGAGTTGATGAGCGAGGTGAGGTAAGGGAGAAGGTCTCCGGAAATGGTCTGGAGAAGAGAGGAGGGGATAGGGTCAAGCGGGCAGGTTGTTGGGCGGCCGGCCGTCACAAGACGCGAGATTTCATCTGGAGAGAGAGGGGAGAAAGAGGTCAGAGCACAGGGTAGGGCAGTGTGAGCAGAACCAGCGGTGTCGTTTGACTTAGCAAACGAGGATCGGATGTCGTCGACCTTCTTTTCAAAATGGTTGACGAAGTCATCTGCAGAGAGGGAGGAGGGGGGGGAGGGGGAGGAGGATTCAGGAGGGAGGAGAAGGTGGCAAAGAGCTTCCTAGGGTTAGAGGCAGATGCTTGGAATTTAGAGTGGTAGAAAGTGGCTTTAGCAGCAGAGACAGAAGAGGAAAATGTAGAGAGGAGGGAGTGAAAGGATGCCAGGTCCGCAGGGAGGCGAGTTTTCCTCCATTTCCGTTTCGGCTGCCCGGAGCCCTGTTCTGTGAGCTCGCAATGAGTCGTCGAGCCACGGAGCGGGAGGGGAGGACCGAGCCGGCCTGGAGGATAGGGGACATAGAGAGTCAAAGGATGCAGAAAGGGAGGAGAGGAGGGTTGAGGAGGCAGAATCAGGAGATAGGTTGGAGAAGGTTTGAGCAGAGGGAAGAGATGATAGGATGGAAGAGGAGAGAGTAGCGGGGGAGAGAGAGCGAAGGTTGGGACGGCGCGATACCATCCGAGTAGGGGCAGTGTGGGAAGTGTTGGATGAGAGCGAGAGGGAAAAGGATACAAGGTAGTGGTCGGAGACTTGGAGGGGAGTTGCAATGAGGTTAGTGGAAGAACAGCATCTAGTAAAGATGAGGTCGAGCGTATTGCCTGCCTTGTGAGTAGGGGGGGAAGGTGAGAGGGTGAGGTCAAAAGAGGAGAGGAGTGGAAAGAAGGAGGCAGAGAGGAATGAGTCAAAGGTAGACGTGGGGAGGTTAAAGTCGCCCAGAACTGTGAGAGGTGAGCCGTCCTCAGGAAAGGAGCTTATCAAGGCATCAAGCTCATTGATGAACTCTCCGAGGGAACCTGGAGGGCGATAAATGATAAGGATGTTAAGCTTGAAAGGGCTGGTAACTGTGACAGCATGGAATTCAAAGGAGGCGATAGACAGATGGGTAAGGGGAGAAAGAGAGAATGACCACTTGGGAGAGATGAGGATCCCGGTGCCACCATCCCGCTGACCAGAAGCTCTCGGGGTGTGCGAGAACACGTGGGCGGACGAAGAGAGAGCAGTAGGAGTAGCAGTGTTATCTGTGGTGATCCATGTTTCCGTCAGTGCCAAGAAGTCGAGGGACTGGAGGGAGGCATAGGCTGAGATGAACTCTGCCTTGTTGGCCGCAGATCGGCAGTTCCAGAGGCTACCGGAGACCTGGAACTCCACGTGGGTCGTGCGCGCTGGGACCACCAGATTAGGGTGGCCGCGGCCACGCGGTGTGGAGCGTTTGTATGGTCTGTGCAGAGAGGAGAGAACAGGGATAGACAGACACATAGTTGACAGGCTACAGAAGAGACTACGCTAATGCAAAGGAGATTGGAATGACAAGTGGACTACACGTCTCGAATGTTCAGAAAGTTAAGCTTACGTAGCAAGAATCTTATTGACTAAAATGATTAAGATGATACAGTACTGCTGAAATAGGCTAGCTGGCAGTGGCTGCGTTGTTGACTTTGTAGGCTAGCTGGCAGTGGCTGCGTTGTTGACACTACACTAATCAAGTCGTTCGGTTGAGTGTAATAGTTTCTACAGTGCTGCTATTCGGGGGCTAGCTGGCTAGCTAGCAGTGTTGATTACGTTACGTTGCGTTAAAAGAACGACAATAGCTGGCTAGCTAACCTAGAAAATCGCTCTAGACTACACAATTATCTTTGATACAAAGACGGCTATGTAGCTAGCTATGTTTCAGCATAATAATGCACAGCCCCATGACACAAGGATCTGTACACGATTCCTGGAACTTGAAAAGGTCCCAGTTCTTCCATGGCCTGCATACTCACAAGACATGCCTCTGCTGAGCACAAACTAGAATTTTGTGCAACTTTCAGCGCGCATTCACTGAGGCTGTACCCGCTTTATGTTACAGTGGCCAAGTAGGCTACTGTGGCAATTTGATCATAATGTAGGTCTACCAGCTTGGCCTACCATCAAAATCAATTGAGAAAATGCATCCCATAACATTTTAACACAGAAATAGCTGTTCTATCATTCAGCCTACATAAGCAGCCAATGTGTGGTGTTCAGTGTAGGCCTACATTCCATGAAACTTTTGAAAAATACATGCAGGGCATAAACCTGTTAATCCACTTGTCCTTCAGACAAGGAGGTGACTGAAAAATGTTGTGTTTGATGCAAAAAATGCATTATTATTCCCATACCATTATTACAGAGAATCAGACAAATTATGCTACCCTCTGCCTATTGGCTACTTAACACCCTTTAGAAGAAAAAAAAGCACTTTCTCTGATTTGCTTTTCAAATGTACATGTTTTGTGCTCTTGTTGGAAGCAATCACGCCCACATTGCTGACTACAAATTATCTATAACTGGGCTAATAACTCACTAACTAGCAAAGGATATGAACAAAATGTGCACACGTGGCTACATGCAGCTCTCACTTTGATCTCAAAACAAGCACATCTGGCTCACGACCGCCCATCCTGTAAACACAGTCCAGTTCAAAGTAAATGGCACAGATCCATATATGGCAATGGTCTATTTGCATATAGGTGTAACAGTTCAACTTTAGTCCGTCCCCTCGCCCCAAACCGGGCGCGAACCAGGGACCTTCTGCACACATCAACAACAGTCACCCACGAAGCATCGTTACCCATCGCTCCACAAAGGCCGGGGCCCTTGCAGAGCAAGGGGAAACACTACTTCAAGGTCTCAGAGCAAGTGACGTCATCGATTGAAAGGCTATTAGCGCGCACCACCGCTAACTAGATAGCCATTTCACATCGGTTACATAGGCCCACTGCAGCTCTGATGGTTTATGTTATGTAGAGTACGGGCTGAGTAGTGCGTGTCAATGCAATAGAATCCTACTCCAAAGCCTTCTGCCTACAACAAAATCTCTTGCATAGTTATTTTTGTTTCGGTATGTTGCATTGAAAGTGGCTAATATTCCATTGATTTGATCACAATTGCCACAGTAAAGGGAAACGTTGATAGAGTTAACAGGGAAAACTAGAACAGTGGTCCCCAACCTTTTCAAGAACACTGAGTCAAAATGCATGCTGAGATCTACTGCTCAGATTTTTTTTTAACATGACTTAAAAAATGTAAGCCTATACAACATTAACCAATTAAAAACAGTACTGTATTAAAAAGTGGGCACTTTTAATACAGTGTTGTTTGACATGACGTTTTAAATAGTGGGCACTTTGAATACAGGGTTGTTTGACATGACAACGAATGAAAATGCCAGGGAGGAGTAATTGTGACAGGGATATGAACAAAGTGATGGCCAGTATTTCCTTTGGGACACTATAACCTTTGACTACATTTAATGTTATTTCTTAACTACTTAATGTTGCTAAAATATTCATGCTTTACGTATTCCTTTTTGATTTAGAAGATACTGTTGCACAAACAACATGCTGATTTAGGCACCATCCCTGGTATTATCAGGCTGTATAGCTAGCTACGTTTACTCTAACTCAGTACATGTATTAGCTAGGGTAGCTAGCCAGCTAACTAGTGATTTTTTAATCAACAATGTTGCATGTGCTGCATTGATCATGCAGACACTGAATGCAGGTGTCTCGTGATCGAAGAACAACAAATGCGCTCCTTGACTGACAGAGGGCAGAGATGCAGTAGATGGTATAGAGTACAGTATATACATATGAGATGAGTAATGTAGGGTATGTAAACATTATATTAAGTGGCATTGTTTAAAGTGGCTAGTGATCCATTTTTATATACATTTCCATCAATTCCCATTATTAAAGTGGCTGGAGTTGAGTCAGTATGTTGGCAGCGGCCACTAAATGTTAGTGGTGGCTGTTTAACAGTCTGATGGCCTTGAGATAGAAGCTGTTTTTCAGTCTCTCGGTCCCTGCTTTGATGCACCTGTACTGACCTCGCCTTCTGGATGATAGCGGGGTGAACAGGCAGTGGCTCGGGTGGTTGTTGTCCTTGATGATCTTTATGGCCTTCCTGTGACATCGGGTGGTGTAGGTGTCCTGGAGGGCAGGTAGTTTGCCCCCGGTGATGCGTTGTGCAGACCTCACTACCCTCTGGAGAGCCTTACAGTTGTGGGCGGAGCAGTGTGATACAGCCCGACAGGAAGCTCTCGATTGTGCATCTGTAGAAGTTTGTGAGTGCTTTTGGTGACAAGCCGAATTTCTTCAGCCTCCTGAGGTTGAAGAGGCGCTCCTGCGCCTTCTTCACAACGCTGTCTGTGTGGGTGGACCAATTCAGTTTGTCCGTGATGTGTACACCGAGGAACTTAACTTACTACCCTCTCCACTACTGTCCCGTCGATGTGGATAGGGGGGTGTTCCCTCTGCTGTTTCCTGAAGTCCACAATCATCTCCTTTGTTTTGTTGACGTTGAGTGTGAGGTTATTTTCCTGACACCACACTCCGAGGGCCCTCACCTCCTCCCTGTAGGCCGTCTCGTCGTTGTTGGTAATCAAGCCTACCACTGTAGTGTCATCCGCAAACTTGATGATTGAGATGTCTACTGCAGCCCTCATCCTCTATATACAACACCCGTTTTACCAGTCACATTCTGTTAAAGGTCCCCAAAGCACACACATCCCTGGGTCGTGCGTCTTTTCAGTTCACTGCAACAAACACTCAAACTGGACATTTTTTTTTTTATCTCAATCTCTTAATTCAAAGACTCAATCATGGACACTTTACTGACAGTTGTGGCTAATTTGGGCGATGTATTGTTGCCTCTACCTTCAGCCCCTTGTGCTGTAGTCTGTGCCCAATAATGTTTGTACCATGTTTTGTGCTGCTACCATGTTGTTGTTGTGTTACTACCATGCTATGTTGTCGTCTTAGGTCTCTCTTTATGTAGTGTTGTGTTGTATCTCTTGTCGTGATGTGTGTTCTGTCCTATTTTAATATTTTATTTATTTTATCCCAGCCCCCGTACTCGCAGGATGCCTTTTGCCTTTTGGTAGGCCGTCATTGTAAATAAGAATTTGTTCTTAACTGACCTGCCTAGTTAAATTAAAGTTAAATTAAAAAATATATCACAAACTCAAAGTCCCACAATGCAACGCTGAATTATTTTGTGCGCAGTTTTCTGGGCCGGGTAAGAGGTGGCAGTGTAAGGGACGTTGTATGACTTTGTGCCTGTGTTTAGCAGGCTAGTTAGGTCGTTTATTTGACAGGTGCTACATTTTCAGAGCCATGGAGGCCCTTATCCCTGTCATCAATAAATTACAAGATGTGTTTAATACAGTTGGCGCAGACATTATCCAGCTGCCGCAGATTGCTGTTGTTGGAACGCAGGTAAGAATCGCTGGCCAGCTAACTAGCATCCCTTCACCTAGTTTCATTCCCTTAACGTTAGCTATAGTACTGTTGTCTGTATCACGCAGTTCCACTTCGAAATATTTCATAGTACATGAACATTTACGTGTACTGTGTTTTCGATGAAAGGTTAGCTAACGTTACTATAGTTACCTTAGCTATAGCAAGTTAGTTAGCTAGCTAGATAGTTAGCTTGGCTAACGTTAGTGGCTATGAATCATGAGCTGCTAACTAGTTGGTTATAGCGAATTTGACAGGAAGTGGAACCTGGCTAACGTTAGCCCTGTGTAATGTTAAAACAGCTGTGCTCAGCAGAAGGTGCCATTGAAATGTAATGGCATCCCATGTCTCTAAATGTACGTATTACACATTTACTGATTTGTTTACACTGGTATCCCTCTCCTAGCCTTTGAAGACTTCAGTGGTTTTGATGAATGAAAACATCAATTAATTCTTCCAAGACATCCCTCCCTTTTCTTATTGCTTGAATTATCATTCATTATATGTCAGTTGGCAACCAACTGGTGCATTACCACTACCAACTGGACTGGAGTATGGACCTCAGTTCAGCTTTCATTCACCCATGTGGGTATTTGCTCCCAAAAAACAGTGAGGAGATGGCACGTGGGTATATGCAACTAAAAACCAATGAGGAGATTTGCACCGCATCATGCCACAAATAAAACCAAGTTCTATTTTACCAACTGGCTATGCAGACGCACGAGCAGTGTGGGTGCAATGATTGAATGTACCATGCTGACCACACTGCCTGTGCAAGCGTTGCAAAATAAATGTACACATGCTATTCAATCATTGCACCAACAGTGCTCGCGCGTATCAACAAGCGTCTGCGTAGCCAGACGCTAAAATAGAACTTGGTTCTATTTGTGACGCTTGATGCGCTGCAAGTCCTGCCTCTCCCGTCTCCTCATTGGTTTTTAGTAGCATATACCCACGTGGGTGATTCATATTTCAATGTTTAATGCTTTTAAGACCTGTCCCCAAATTAATATAGTTCGTTCAGAGTTCGTTTTGATATTTTAACCTGCGTGTCCTGATCGCGTGTGGGTGGACAAAATCAAAATGCGCAGGAGGACGAGCGGTCTGTTCAGCATGTAAGGGACTTCAGCTAAGTGTACCCCGTTTCCAGTGTGCCTGCCAACAGAGTAAAGATTGCCTCAAGATCGTACCTTCTTGAGGACAAAGTAACGAGGCTCCAAGGAGCAAGTAGTTGGACAGTTTTGACTCCCCAACAGCAGCGGCTCACTTTGAGCAGACCAAGGTCTGCCGCAAACGGAAGTAAATTAGAGGCAAATTACAACCTCCTTAATTTGAGTTTTGGAAACAAGTGCTTTCATGAATGCATAGCGCGGGCCTCGTTTCACAGGAGCGTTGTAAAATAAGCTTTCTCTCAATGAACCAGCCTTAACAAATAGTTTATTTACAGATTCAATTTTATTGTCCAACATCAGTTTTATAATTTCTTAATTTTGTGGCTACCTAGAGTGTCCTCTTTCCACTGCTGAATTGCAGTAGGAGTGGGGCGGGCTGGCCCAGTCATGGATAGAAGGGAAATTAATGTCAATATCTTTGGGGGGGGGGGGGGGGGGGGTTTAGCTAACCCTTTTCCAAATGTTAATTCTCCTGACCTGCTATGTTAATTCTCCTGACCTGCTAAGTTCTCCTGACCTGCTACCTTAATTCTCCTGACCTGCTACCTTAATTCTCCTGACCTGCTACCTTAATTCTCCTGACCTGCTACCTTAATTCTCCTGACCTACTACGTTAATTCTCCTGACCTGCTAAGAAAAGTCAAATCTTATGTTAATTTGACAAGCTGGATCCATTCTGGCCCTGGTGTTCGTAGACAGCTATGTTTAGTTATTACACCTAATTTAAAATGTTCATGTCTATGCTACATTTTAATTGTATTTGAAAACAGATGAAAACAGAAAACAGATTGTATTTGAAAACAGCTGTTATTTATTAATAAAACATTTCATACAAGTTTCCTATAGGACAGGTTGTTATATTATACTAATATTATATTTTGAAGTTGTATTACTGTGTAGGGGTCTTGTTCTTCTAGGTTAAATGTATTTTCTTAAATTATATATTCATTTATGATTTATACCAGGGATTAAGACACAATGGGCAATTTTTTTTTTTTTTTTTTATTTTTTTTATTTTTTTTTATTTAACCGTTATTTTACCAGGTAAGTTGACTGAGAACACGTTCTCATTTGCAGCAACGACCTGGGGAATAGTTACAGGGGAGAGGAGGGGGATGAATGAGCCAATTGTACACTGGGGATTATTAGGTGACCGTGATGGTTGAGGGCCAGATTGGGAATTTAGCCAGGACACCGGGGTTAACACCCCTACTCTTACGATAAGTGCCATGGGATCTTTAATGACCTCAGAGAGTCAGGACACCCGTTTAACGTCCCATCCGAAAGACGGCACCCTACACAGAGCAGTGTCCCCAATCACTGCCCTGGGGCATTGGGATCTTTGTTTAGACCAGAGGAAAGAGTGCCTCCTACTGGCCCTCCAACACCACTTCCAGCAGCATCTGGTCTCCCATCCAGGGACTGACCAGGACCAACCCTGCTTAGCTTCAGAAGCAAGCCAGCAGTGGTATGCAGGGTGGTATGCTGCTGGCATAAACCTGTCATGTTGGTATAAGAACATTGTTCTACTTTATTTTATTACAGCGTTACAGGCATATTTCTGTTGTGTTAAAATGAATTACAATAATCTAAATGTGATTTTCGAGCATCTTGGGTGGATGCCCTAATGTGTTACACACCCAATGCAAATGGATGTCTGGTCATTTTAAATGTTGCCCATCACGTTGTCTGGTGCCAAATTCTCTTAACGGAAACCCTGACCAGGGGACACTCTTCCATCTGGTCAAAGGATAGAGATTCCAATGCCCCAGGGCAGTGAAGGGGACGTTGCACTGCGTAGGGTGCCGTCTTTCGGATGGGATGTTAAACGGGTTTCCTGACTCTCTGTGATCATTTCAAAACCCCATGGCACATATCGTAAGAGTAGGGATGTTAACGCCGGTGTCATGGCCACCGAATCATCCCCCTTATTCCTAATTGGCATATCACTCCTCACCTCTCCATCTAAGAGCTTGTGTGGTGAGCATTCTGGCACAAAAATGGTTCCCCCTACTGTGTAAAGTGCTTTGAGTTCCTCAGTTGGTAGAAAAGCTCTATATAAATCCAATGAATTACATTTACATTTAAGTCATTTAGCAGACGCTCTTATCCAGAGCGACTTACAAATTGGTGCATTCACCTTATGATATCCAGTGGAACAACCACTTTACAATAGTGCATCTAACTCTTTTAAGGGGGGGGGGGGGGTTAGAAGGATTACTTTATCCTATCCTAGGTATTCCTTAAAGAGGTGGGGTTTCAGGTGTCTCCGGAAGGTGGTGATTGACTCCGCTGACCTGGCGTCGTGAGGGAGTTTGTTCCACCATTGGGGTGCCAGAGCAGCGAACAGTTTTGACTGGGCTGAGCGGGAACTGTACTTCCTCAGAGGTAGGGAGGCGAGCAGGCCAGAGGTGGATGAACGCAGTGCCCTTGTTTGGGTGTAGGGCCTGATCAGAGCCTGAAGGTACGGAGGTGCCGTTCCCCTCACAGCTCCGTAGGCAAGCACCATGGTCTTGTAACGGATGCGAGCTTCAACTGGAAGCCAGTGGAGAGAGCGGAGGAGCGGGGTGACGTGAGAGAACTTGGGAAAGTTGAACACCAGACGGGCTGCGGCGTTCTGGATGAGTTGTAGGGGTTTAATGGCACAGGCAGGGAGCCCAGCCAACAGCGAGTTGCAGTAATCCAGACGGGAGATGACAAGTGCCTGGATTAGGACCTGCGCCGCTTCCTGCGTGAGGCAGGGTCGTACTCTGCGAATGTTGTAGAGCATGAACCTACAGGAACGGGTCACCGCCTTGATGTTAGTTGAGAACGACAGGGTGTTGTCCAGGATCACGCCAAGGTTCTTAGCACTCTGGGAGGAGGACACAATGGAGTTGTCAACCGTGATGGCGAGATCATGGAACGGGCAGTCCTTCCCCGGGAGGAAGAGCAGCTCCGTCTTGCCGAGGTTCAGCTTGAGGTGGTGATCCGTCATCCACACTGATATGTCTGCCAGACATGCAGAGATGCGATTCACCACCTGGTTATCAGAGGGGGGAAAGGAGAAGATTAATTGTGTGTCGTCTGCATAGCAATGATAGGAGAGACCATGTGAGGATATGACAGAGCCAAGTGACTTGGTGTATAGCGAGAATAGGAGAGGGCCTAGAACAGAGCCCTGGGGGACACCAGTGGTGAGAGCACGTGGTGCGGAGACAGATTCTCGCCACGCCACCTGGTAGGAGCGACCTGTCAGGTAGGACGCAATCCAAGCGTGGGCCGCGCCGGAGATGCCCAGCTCGGAGAGGGTGGAGAGGAGGATCTGATGGTTCACAGTATCAAAGGCAGCCGATAGGTCTAGAAGGATGAGAGCAGAGGAGAGAGAGTTAGCTTTAGCAGTGCGGAGCGCCTCCGTGACACAGAGAAGAGCAGTCTCAGTTGAATGACTAGTCTTGAAACCTGACTGATTTGGATCAAGAAGGTCATTCTGAGAGAGATAGCAGGAGAGCTGGCCAAGGACGGCACGTTCAAGAGTTTTGGAGAGAAAAGAAAGAAGGGATACTGGTCTGTAGTTGTTGACATCGGAGGGATCGAGTGTAGGTTTTTTCAGAAGGGGTGCAACTCTCGCTCTCTTGAAGACGGAAGGGACGTAGCCAGCGGTCAAGGATGAGTTGATGAGCGAGGTGAGGTAAGGGAGAAGGTCTCCGGAAATGGTCTGGAGAAGAGAGGAGGGGATAGGGTCAAGCGGGCAGGTTGTTGGGCGGCCGGCCGTCACAAGACGCGAGATTTCATCTGGAGAGAGAGGGGAGAAAGAGGTCAAAGCACAGGGTAGGGCAGTGTGAGCAGAACCAGCGGTGTCGTTTGACTTAGCAAACGAGGATCGGATGTCGTCGACCTTCTTTTCAAAATGGTTGACGAAGTCATCAGCAGAGAGGGAGGAGGGGGGAGGAGGGGGAGGAGGATTCAGGAGGGAGGAGAAGGTGGCAAAGAGCTTCCTAGGGTTAGAGGCAGATGCTTGGAATTTAGAGTGGTAGAAATTGGCTTTAGCAGCAGAGACAGAAGAGGAGAATGTAGAGAGGAGGGAGTGAAAGGATGCCAGGTCCGCAGGGAGGCGAGTTTTCCTCCATTTCCGCTCGGCTGCCCGGAGCCCTGTTCTGTGAGCTCGCAATGAGTCGTCGAGCCACGGAGCAGGAGGGGAGGACCGAGCCGGCCTGGAGGATAGGGGACATAGAGAGTCAAAGGATGCAGAAAGGGAGGAGAGGAGGGTTGAGGAGGCAGAATCAGGAGATAGGTTGGAGAAGGTTTGAGCAGAGGGAAGAGATGATAGGATGGAAGAGGAGAGAGTAGCGGGGGAGAGAGAGCGAAGGTTGGGACGGCGCGATACCATCCGAGTAGGGGCAGTGTGGGAAGTGTTGGATGAGAGCGAGAGGGAAAAGGATACAAGGTAGTGGTCGGAGACTTGGAGGGGAGTTGCAATGAGATTAGTGGAAGAACAGCATCTAGTAAAGATGAGGTCAAGCGTATTGCCTGCCTTGTGAGTAGGGGGGGGAAGGTGAGAGGGTGAGGTCAAAAGAGGAGAGGAGTGGAAAGAAGGAGGCAGAGAGGAATGAGTCAAAGGTAGACGTGGGGAGGTTAAAGTCACCCAGAACTGTGAGAGGTGAGCCATCCTCAGGAAAGGAACTTATCAGGGCGTCAAGCTCATTGATGAACTCTCCAAGGGAACCTGGAGGGCGATAAATGATAAGGATGTTAAGCTTGAAAGGGCTGGTAACTGTGACAGCATGGAATTCAAAGGAGGCGATAGACAGATGGGTCAGGGGAGAAAGAGAGAATGTCCACTTGGGAGAGATGAGGATCCCAGTGCCACCACCCCGCTGACCAGAAGCTCTCGGGGTGTGCGAGAACACGTGGGCAGACGAGGAGAGAGCAGTAGGAGTAGCAGTGTTATCAGTGGTAATCCATGTTTCCGTCAGTGCCAAGAAGTCGAGGGACTGGAGGGAAGCATAGGCTGAGATGAACTCTGCCTTGTTGGCCGCAGATCGGCAGTTCCAGAGGCTGCCTGAGACCTGGAACTCCACGTGGGTCGTGCGCGCTGGGACCACCAGGTTAGAGTAGCAGCGGCCACGCGGTGTGAAGCGTTTGTATGGTCTGTGCAGAGAGGAGAGAACAGGGATAGACAGACACATAGTTGACAGGCTACAGAAGAGGCTACGCTAATGCAAAGGAGATTGGAATGACAAGTGGACTACACGTCTCGAATGTTCAGAAAGTTAAGCTTACGTTGCAAAAAATCTTATTGACTAAAATGATATAGTACTGCTGGCTGGTGAAATAGGCTAGCTAGCAGTGGCTGCGTTGTTGACTTTGTTTGAAAGTGTAGCTGGCTAGGTAACCTCTAACTGGCTAGGTAACCTCGACAATTACTCTAGACTACACAATTATCTTGGATACAAAGACGGCTATGTAGCCAGCTAAGATCAAACAAATCAAACTGTTGTACTGTAATGAAATGAAATGTAATACTACCTGTAATACTACCTGTGGAGCAAAGCGGAATGCAACTACTCGCTCCAAACCAAACCGGAAGTGCGTATCGTAGAGGGAGAGGCAATAGAAGTGTTGTTTCTTGTATTATTGTCTTTTGTGTCTTTAGAGGACTGCTTCACCTTAATGTCCCCTTTCCCTTTTCTTCTGTCCTTATTTTGTCCCACTTTGTCCCTTCTTTGTCCCTTCTTCTCTTCTGCCAACTAGACACTCCTTGTTAGCTAGCTAGCTTCTTTCAGGAATGTCCCTAGCAACTGCCTAGCAACAGGTAAACAACTTAGCTAGCTAAGAAAACGGTATAATTTTATGAAAAATTGTTACTTTTTCAAAAGCCTTTCTTCTTTGTTTGCTGCTTGTTTGGTCTCCTATTCAGTTTGCAGTTTTCTTTTGATTTTTTTTCGATGTACTTTACTCTAAAAAAACATTTACATTTCAATATTTGTAGGAGCTCATCTTTTCAGCTGCTGCTGCTTAATTTGGAACTCCGGAACAAATTAAAACGGAATTATTATCATCATATAGGCTACACCTGTAATCTTCTCTCCACACACAGCTCTTGTTGGCCTAGGTGTTACCTAATAGGTTTACAGAAGCATGACATCCTCTCTGACACCTTCACTGGTCTGTCACCTTCTTTGTCACTATCTCAGCCCTTTGGCAACCGTCTGAACTGAAGGTGCCATGGCGACAAGAAGGCAGCCCCTTGGATGCTCCAAGTGTGTGTCTGCTCTGGTCTCGTTATTCATTAGTGCTTTTCCAAAAGGACAGATGCACACCGAGGGGATCTTTTGAGAAATCCTTGACCCCGTCAGTTCTATAATTGCCACACATGAATCGAGCCCAAGCTAAATTAGGTCAACCGCATCCAGGCGCAGCTGAGGTGAGGCCAGTTAGGTTCAAATGATGTGAAACTATTTGACTTGTGATGAGTCATGGCTGTCGTAGCCTCAGTTGAACGATGTTTACTACTAGCTCACTTTTACTTTCGCTCTGTAGGTGAGCATGCTATGTGTTTCTGTTTCCAGAGCAGTGGGAAGAGTTCGGTGCTAGAGGCTCTGGTGGGCAGAGACCTTCTGCCCCGTGGTACTGGTGTTGTCACCCGTCGGCCCCTCATCCTCCAGCTGGTCCACGTGGACCCAGAGGACCGCAGGAAGACCAGCGAGGAGAATGGTACTGTGAACACAACACTATCACTGCTTTAGGGTGGCAAAATTCAGCGAATTTCCCCAAAAGTTCCCAGGTTTTCAGAAAGCCTGGTTGGAGGAGCCCTCCTCTGCTTAGGCTATTCCCTTCTAATTCTGCAAGGGAATCCTCCAACCAAGGTTTTTGAAAAAGATGCCTCTGTACACTCTGCTGAGTGCAAACTTGAACGTTGGGGAAATTCTGTGCAACTTCCAGCGCGCGTTTACTGTGAACACTGAGGCTGTACCCACTTTAAGTTAGTTAAAACAGTGTCCAAGTAGGCTACTGTAGCTATTTGATCATATTGTAGGCAATGGAGAAAATCCATCCCATAACATTTTAACATGGAAATGGCTGTTCTATCAATCAGCCTACAGTAGCACCCAATGTCTGGTGTTCAATGTAGGCCTACATTCCATGAAACTTTTGAAAAACACATGCAGGGCTTAACGTTAACCTGTTTATCCACGTGACTGAAAATGTTGTTGTGGTGTTTGATGCAAGAAACCACAAAATAAAATGCATTATTATTCCCATACCATTTATTACAGAGAATCAGACAAATGATTCTACCCTCTGCCTATTGGCTATGTAGCTTATTCAAGACTGTCTCAAAATACAACACTGCCCATTTAAGACAAAAAAAAAGCTCTTTACCAGACTCGCTTTTCTAAGATGTCCAGAAATGTACACGTTTTGTGAAATGTACACGCCCCTATTGTTGACTACAAATGATCTATAACTAGGCTAATAATTCATTAAATTGCAAAGGATACGAACAAAATGTGGCTACATGCAGCTCTTGCTTTGATCTCAAAACAAGCACATCAGCTCACGACCACTCATGCTGTAAACACAGTCCTGTTCAAAGTAAATGGCACAGATCCAGATATGGCAATGGTGAATTTGCATATAGACCTACTGCAGCTCTGATTGGTTATGCCGCACCGGTCTGTGTAGAGTACGGGCTGAGTCGTGCGTGTCGATGCAATCGAATCCTACTCCGATGCGTTCTGTTTACAACAAAATCTCTTGCATGGTTAGTTTTGCATACTACGTCGTGTATAGTTAATTTTGTTTCGGTATGTTGCATTGAAAGTGGCTAATATTGCATTGATTCGCCACAGTAAAGGGAAACGTTGATAGTGTTAACAGGGAAAACTCTAGAAGTTGAGTGAAGTTCAACCTTGTGTTTCTGTGGGCTGACATTTCTTCTGCATGTCAGTCCCAGGGAGCTGTGCTGCACGGTGGCTCTGCAGGGCACATGTTGTTGTTGACCCCCCTTCCCTGTCCCTCTCATGTCTACAGTCATTAGATGACTGTTTACATTCCTCTAGTTCAGACTTTGTCCTTCTGTGACTGTCTGCTGTTTTTTTTTTTTTGTGTGTCACTGTGTTAACTCGGCATATATTCAAGTCTGCAGCACTCCGTCTGAGTACTAGCTACTATCCAGCTAGTGTCCATAGTAGCTAGCTAATATACTGCAGTAAATATGGCAAGGTATAGACAAATAAATAGGCTTCCCCTTAGATTCTACTCACGTTATATCTAGAGGCTCCTAAATATTATTACTGAGCCATTAAGTCACAACAATGTCATGTTACTCAATCCTCAATGTCATCCCAAGACATTTGAACACAAAACCAAGCCTGTGCCCTGCTGTTGTGAATAGTCACACACTGGATGGATCATGCCAAAAAAGTACTGCATTGCTGCAGATGGCCATGGTGCAGGAGCTGCAGCTAGGCTAACGGCTAACCATTTTCACCTGTCATCTGATCTCTCCTGAACCACAGACCCCAATGCCTGGAAAAACGGGAGCTATTACAAAGGTCTCCTTTTCATTGTTTCTCCTTGCCTTTTTGTCTGTGTTCGATCATCAGCTTCTTACTCGAGGCCTGTCCCTTTTCATATGGCCCCCCTTCCATCCTGCCTATTGTTTTTGTAGACTTGATTAAGCTGCCAAACTTTAGCTTAACTTGATTCAGCGAATCAAGCCCAACAAGGTCAGTCTGGTGTTTCAGACAAAACACTTGATTGTCTGTATAAGGACATCCTGTATAAAATAAAAACTATTCCGGAGTGCATGATCGTTGTCAACTTTGTCAGAAATCATGGTAAGTATGACTTTTTTTAAGGGCAAATTTAAAAAAAATCAGCTGTCCTCAAACAGCTGATTTTGTTTTCTTAGTTTGGTAGGTAATTATTTGTTTAAATAATCCAACTAATACAGTGATTTATTAGTTGAAAGAATAACTTTGTTGTTTATCAAAGGTGTTTGGTAGCTAGGTAGTAGCGTATGCCTGTGCTCCCCATAACGCACCAACCATGCTTTGGCTTGTCTCACAGGCATATCTTTTTTTATTGACAAACAACATTTCTCACTATTGTTTGTTCAAGCCTCTGGGTTATTGGCCTGCAGGATGTATTCCCATCCCAGCTGAACAACTCAACCCGACCCAATGACAGTATCAGCCGGTCCCAATTCACTCCCCTGGCCCCTAACCTTGCTTTACAGATCTGTAAGATGTACTTGATCTGGTGGAAGCTCCACCACTGCACTTTTAATGTCTATCCAGATCCTTCAGATATGCAAACATGGGTTAGGGCCACGGTAAAGGGGTTAGGGAGTGAATTGGGACCCGCTCTATCATCACAACACTGGTCATTAAAGTACTACTCCAAATGACATCTGCCAGACCGGCTGGGGAATGGGAATGACACGGTCTTGTGTTTATGTCCCCATAGGCGTCGATGGAGAGGAATGGGGCAAGTTTCTACACACCAAAAGCAAGGTATGTCTCAGTAACCATTCCTCAGAGCTAGTTTCTGTGTTGGTTCAAAGCCTGCAAGTTGCTGACAGAGCGACGCACCTCCTCCAACTATCTGTTCATCTCAGTGGAGTTCCCTGCCCTTTCACTGTTACAAATAGACATGCAGCTTAAATACTTGATTGACCTGATTATAGGCATGCATGCAAAGCATTGTTTTGATTTACTGACTGAAGATCACTGGAAAAGCTATATGGGTTTTGTAGCTTTGTCTGGAGAGTTTGTTTGACAGGAATCCTATTTAAATCACCTCAGGCACACACCCTTTCAGTCGCAGGCAAACAGACACAGGAGGATGTACAGCAGTACTGTCTTCTAGACGGAATGGCCCAGAGCATAAAGTAGAGATGAGGGAATAGGGCGTAATATACAGTCGAGATGAGGGAATAGGGCGTAATATACGGTCGAGATGAGGGAATAGGGCGTAATATACGGTCGAGATGAGGGAATAGGGCGTAATATACGGTCGAGATGAGGGAGTAGGGCGTAATATACAGTCGAGATGAGGGAATAGGGCGTAATATACGGTCGAGATGAGGGAATAGGGCGTAATATACGGTCGAGATGAGGGAATAGGGCGTAATATACGGTCGAGATGAGGGAGTAGGGCGTAATATACGGTCGAGATGAGGGAGTAGGGCGTAATATACGGTCGAGATGAGGGAAGAGGGCGTAATATACGGTCGAGATGAGGGAATAGGGCGTAATATACGGTCGAGATGAGGGAATAGGGCGTAATATACGGTCGAGGTGAGGGAATAGGGCGTAATATACGGTCGAGATGAGGGAAGAGGGCGTAATATACGGTCGAGATGAGGGAATAGGGCGTAATATACGGTCGAGATGAGGGAATAGGGCGTAATATACGGTCGAGATGAGGGAATAGGGCGTAATATACGGTCGAGATGAGGGAATAGGGCGTAATATACGGTCGAGATGAGGGAAGAGGGCGTAATATACGGTCGAGATGAGGGAAGAGGGCGTAATATACGGTCGAGATGAGGGAAGAGGGCGTAATATACGGTCGAGATGAGGGAATAGGGCGTAATATACGGTCGAGATGAGGGAATAGGGCGTAATATACGGTCGAGATGAGGGAATAGGGCGTAATATACGGTCGAGATGAGGGAATAGGGCGTAATATACGGTCGAGATGAGGGAATAGGGCGTAATATACGGTCGAGATGAGGGAATAGGGCGTAATATACGGTCGAGATGAGGGAATAGGGCGTAATATACGGTCGAGATGAGGGAATAGGGCGTAATATACGGTCGAGATGAGGGAATAGGGCGTAATATACGGTCGAGATGAGGGAATAGGGCGTAATATACGGTCGAGATGAGGGAATAGGGCGTAATATACGGTCGAGATGAGGGAATAGGGCGTAATATACGGTCGAGATGAGGGAATAGGGCGTAATATACGGTCGAGATGAGGGAATAGGGCGTAATATACGGTCGAGATGAGGGAATAGGGCGTAATATACGGTCGAGATGAGGGAATAGGGCGTAATATACGGTCGAGATGAGGGAATAGGGCGTAATATACGGTCGAGATGAGGGAATAGGGCGTAATATACGGTCGAGATGAGGGAATAGGGCGTAATATACGGTCGAGATGAGGGAATAGGGCGTAATATACGGTCGAGATGAGGGAATAGGGCGTAATATACGGTCGAGATGAGGGAATAGGGCGTAATATACGGTCGAGATGAGGGAATAGGGCGTAATATACGGTCGAGATGAGGGAATAGGGCGTAATATACGGTCGAGATGAGGGAATAGGGCGTAATATACGGTCGAGATGAGGGAATAGGGCGTAATATACGGTCGAGATGAGGGAATAGGGCGTAATATACGGTCGAGATGAGGGAATAGGGCGTAATATACGGTCGAGATGAGGGAATAGGGCGTAATATACGGTCGAGATGAGGGAGTAGGGCGTAATATACGGTCGAGATGAGGGAGTAGGGCGTAATATACGGTCGAGATGAGGGAATAGGGCAGAGCATGCGGTCGAGATGTGGGAGTAGGGCAGAGCATGCGGTCGAGATGTGGGAGTAGGGCAGAGCATGCGGTCGAGATGTGGGAGTAGGGCAGAGCATGCGGTCGAGATGTGGGAGTAGGGCAGAGCATGCGGTCGAGATGGGGGAGTAGGGCAGAGCATGCGGTCGAGATGGGGGAGTAGGGCAGAGCATGCGGTCGAGATGTGGGAGTAGGGCAGAGCATGCGGTCGAGATGAGGGAGTAGGGCAGAGCATGCGGTCGAGATGAGGGAGTAGGGCAGAGCATGCGGTCGAGATGTGGGAGTAGGGCAGAGCATGCGGTCGAGATGTGGGAGTAGGGCAGAGCATGCGGTCGAGATGTGGGAGTAGGGCAGAGCATGCGGTCGAGATGTGGGAGTAGGGCAGAGCATGCGGTCGAGATGAGGGAGTAGGGCAGAGCATGCGGTCGAGATGAGGGAGTAGGGCAGAGCATGCGGTCGAGATGTGGGAGTAGGGCAGAGCATGCGGTCGAGATGTGGGAGTAGGGCAGAGCATGCGGTCGAGATGTGGGAGTAGGGCAGAGCATGCGGTCGAGATGTGGGAGTAGGGCGTAATATGCGGTCGAGATGTGGGAGTAGGGCGTAATATGCGGTCGAGATGTGGGAGTAGGGCGTAATATACGGTCGAGATGAGGGAAGAGGGCGTAATATACGGTCGAGATGAGGGAATAGGGCGTAATATACGGTCGAGATGAGGGAATAGGGCGTAATATACGGTCGAGATGAGGGAATAGGGCGTAATATACGGTCGAGATGAGGGAAGAGGGCGTAATATACGGTCGAGATGAGGGAAGAGGGCGTAATATACGGTCGAGATGAGGGAATAGGGCGTAATATACGGTCGAGATGAGGGAAGAGGGCGTAATATACGGTCGAGATGAGGGAATAGGGCGTAATATACGGTCGAGATGAGGGAATAGGGCGTAATATACGGTCGAGATGAGGGAAGAGGGCGTAATATACGGTCGAGATGAGGGAATAGGGCGTAATATACGGTCGAGATGAGGGAATAGGGCGTAATATACGGTCGAGATGAGGGAATAGGGCGTAATATACGGTCGAGATGAGGGAATAGGGCGTAATATACGGTCGAGATGAGGGAATAGGGCGTAATATACGGTCGAGATGAGGGAATAGGGCGTAATATACGGTCGAGATGAGGGAATAGGGCGTAATATACGGTCGAGATGAGGGAATAGGGCGTAATATACGGTCGAGATGAGGGAATAGGGCGTAATATACGGTCGAGATGAGGGAATAGGGCGTAATATACGGTCGAGATGAGGGAATAGGGCGTAATATACGGTCGAGATGAGGGAATAGGGCGTAATATACGGTCGAGATGAGGGAAGAGGGCGTAATATACGGTCGAGATGAGGGAATAGGGCGTAATATACGGTCGAGATGAGGGAATAGGGCGTAATATACGGTCGAGATGAGGGAATAGGGCGTAATATACGGTCGAGATGAGGGAATAGGGCGTAATATACGGTCGAGATGAGGGAATAGGGCGTAATATACGGTCGAGATGAGGGAATAGGGCGTAATATACGGTCGAGATGAGGGAATAGGGCGTAATATACGGTCGAGATGAGGGAATAGGGCGTAATATACGGTCGAGATGAGGGAATAGGGCGTAATATACGGTCGAGATGAGGGAGTAGGGCGTAATATACGGTCGAGATGAGGGAGTAGGGCAGAGCATGCGGTCGAGATGTGGGAGTAGGGCAGAGCATGCGGTCGAGATGTGGGAGTAGGGCAGAGCATGCGGTCGAGATGTGGGAGTAGAGCAGAGCATGCGGTCGAGATGTGGGAGTAGGGCAGAGCATGCGGTCGAGATGTGGGAGTAGGGCAGAGCATGCGGTCGAGATGTGGGAGTAGGGCAGAGCATGCGGTCGAGATGTGGGAGTAGGGCAGAGCATGCGGTCGAGATGAGGGAGTAGGGCAGAGCATGCGGTCGAGATGAGGGAGTAGGGCAGAGCATGCGGTCGAGATGTGGGAGTAGGGCAGAGCATGCGGTCGAGATGTGGGAGTAGGGCAGAGCATGCGGTCGAGATGTGGGAGTAGGGCAGAGCATGCGGTCGAGATGTGGGAGTAGGGCAGAGCATGCGGTCGAGATGAGGGAGTAGGGCAGAGCATGCGGTCGAGATGTGGGAGTAGGGCAGAGCATGCGGTCGAGATGTGGGAGTAGGGCAGAGCATGCGGTCGAGATGTGGGAGTAGGGCAGAGCATGCGGTCGAGATGTGGGAGTAGGGCAGAGCATGCGGTCGAGATGTGGGAGTAGGGCAGAGCATGCGGTCGAGATGTGGGAGTAGGGCAGAGCATGCGGTCGAGATGTGTGCAGACACAGTAATTTGCTCTGGTGCTTTAGGTCCTTCATGCGTGAACAGAGAAATCTTTGTGATGTGCTATACTGTAAATGGCATTGATGGAGGATGTTTTTTTCTTTATCTTTATGATTACATTTGTAAGATTTGATTATATTTAGACTTCTGTAGTGGTCTTTTGCGGTTGGGTCCAGATTATAGTAAATCACATTTACATTTGTCGTATGCAGCTATGTAAAACAGAATTGAATCATTTCTTATACTGCGCATTATTCATAAACATGTTTTTGTTTTTAGATCTACACAGACTTCGATGAAATCAGGCTCGAGATCGAAGCTGAAACCGAAAGAGTTTCTGGCAATAACAAGGTATGTCAACAATAACAAATTATTTGAATCAAAGGTAGTCCAAAGCAATGTCGAACAGATTGCCAACTGCTGAGTTGACATTTCTTTGTTTTCTTCCAGGGAATCACCGATGAACCCATTCACCTGAAGATCTTCTCCCCTCACGTAGTCAACCTCACACTAGTGGATCTGCCAGGTATCACAAAGGTACACACAAAGCAAGGTGCTTTAATTTCAAATATAAAAGCGAATTGAGTTGCTCAAGTGTGATCGAGTTGGTTTGAACCTGCCACAATACTTATTTAGCTGTCTGCGCTAACGCCTAGGCATTAGCTCTGGGAGTTAACGCAAGTCTTAGGATCCCAGGCACTGAGATCACCTATCTTTCATGCACTGAACCACCTCTTTCCAAGTTTATTGAGGGAGATAGAACTCCAAGTATGGTTTGAACTATGATATGGGCAGGAATTAATTGTGTGTGTGTGTGTGTGTGTGTGTGCATGTTCTACCCAGGTCCCAGTGGGAGACCAGCCCAAAGACATAGAGGTGCAGATCAAAGACTTGATCGTGAAGCACATCTCTAACCCCAACTCTATCATCCTGGCTGTGACTGCGGCCAACACAGACATGGCCACCTCAGAGGCCCTCAAAGTTGCCCGTGAGGTCGACCCCGACGGTAAACACCTCCAAATTTCTTCTCTTCTTCACTGTCTCTCTCCTTTTTTTGTTTGTCTATGCCTCTTCTTTTTGTGTGTCTGTCGGTCTCTGCATCTCTCTCCTCTCTCCACCACTCTTGCTCTCTCTGTTAACAGTAGGTGACAGACAATTAAGGTTTTCTCTAATACTTATATCAGACACGCCGTGGCGTACACCGCTGTACAAAAACTCTTGATTACCTGGATGTAGGCCCAGGAGTTTTTCCTGACTATCTCACTTGACCAGGAAAACTCTAGCCTCTAGTTATAGGCTAAACTCCTGTCCCTATTTGGAGGTAACTGTGGAAAGGTTTGGTTATCATGGCTGTGGATCTGGTCCTGTAATTCATAAAGCTTCTCAGAGTAAGGTAGACGACCTAGGATCTGCCTTTCAGATCATAATGAATAAGATTTTATTGACGGGGGGGGACCTGATCCTAGATTAACACTCCTACCCTGATATGCTTTTTGACTATGGGTTCTGGGTATTTGTGTCACTGTGTAGGCAGGAGGACGTTAGCGGTGGTGACCAAACTGGACCTGATGGACGCTGGGACAGATGCCATGGACGTTCTGATGGGCCGGGTCATCCCTGTTAAACTTGGCCTCATTGGCGTGGTCAACAGGTCTGCACCATGACACAATCATCTTCAGTCTCTAACATGTTGAATATAGCAAGGGTTCAGCCCTATGGAAAATCCAGTATGTAAGGGTGTTAGAAGCCAACAGTCACTTAGGATTAAAATGGGAAAAGGGCCAGCATTCCTTAAGTTTTGTTAGGATTTTCTTTTACTGTACTATGTACTTTTAATTTTGAGTCATTTAGCAGACTCCAGAGCGACGTAGTTAGTGCATTCATCTTAAACTGGCTATGTGGGACAACCACATAATTATCTGTCATAGAAAGTACATTTTTCCTCAAAGTTCTGGAGAAGTTGCAGGGGTTTGATGGCACTAGCGGAGAGCCCAGCCAACAGTGAGTTGCAGTAGTCCAGATGGGAGATGACAAGTGCCTGGATTAGGACCTGCGCCACTTCCCTGTGTGAGGTAGGGTAGTAGTCTACTGATATTGTAGAGGATAAACATGCAGGAGAGAGTCACTGCTTTGATGTTTGCAGAGAACGACATGGTGTTGTCCATGCTCACGCCAAAGTTATTTGCACTCTCCGCGATGGAAAAGTCTTGGAGCGGCCAGGTCTTCCACGGGAGGAAAAGTAGCTCCATCTTGTCGAGGTTGAGCCTGACACGCGTCTCTGCCAGGCATGCAGAGATGCGTGTCGCCACCTGGGTGTCAGAAGGGGGGGGAAGGAGAAGTTGTTGAGTGTCATCTGCATAGCAGTGATAGGAGAGACCATGTGAGGATATGACGGAGTAGAGTGTCTATATGGAGAACCGAGCCTTGGGGGACACCAGTAGTGAGAGCACGTGGTGCAGACAAACATCATATCCACATCATCTGGTAAGAGCGGCCTGCCAGGTAGGATGCAATCCAAGAGTGTGCAGGGCCTGAGACGCCCAGCCCTGAGAGGGTGGAGAGGAGGATCTGATGGTTCACTTGTGTCGGAAGGCAGTGACTAGATTTTAGGAGGATGAGAACAGAGGAGCGAAAGTCAGCTTTGGCAGTGCAGAGAGTCTCCGTGACACGGAGAAGAACAGTCTCGGTTGAGTGACCCGTCTTGAAGCCTGAGTGGTTAGGGTCAATAAGCTCGTTCTGCGAGGGAGTTGGAGAGATGGCGTGCTGACGTTTTTTGGAAAGAAAAGATGGGATACCGGTCTGTATTTATTTATTTTTTAATTACGTCGGGTCGAGTGTTGGTTTCTTGAGGAGGGGAGCGACTCTGACCATTTTGAAGTACGAGGGGGATGAGTTGCCAGTGAAAACCGGTGGTCAGGGATGAGGAATGGGAAAGATGGTCTGGATGCAGGGATGGTGTCGGGTGGCTGGTCATCACTAGTCGCGGTATTTCACCTGGAGAGAGAGAGAGGAGAAAGAGGTCAAGGCGTAGGGTAGTTCTGTGTGAGTGGGACCAGTGGACTCAATAGGCTGACTGAATGAGGAGCTGGTAGTAAAATAACTCAAACAGTCCTATCCTTCATGCCTTTCTTCAGGAGTCAGTTGGACATCAACAATAAGAAGTCAGTGGCCGACGCCATCCGTGATGAATATGCCTTCCTACAGAAGAGGTATCCCTCCCTCGCCAACAGAAACGGAACCAAATACCTGGCTAGAACATTGAACAGGTATGAGCAATGTTCCGTCCACAAAAAAATGGACACTTAGCAAATTTCAGGTCTGCTTTAGAGCAAACTGGACTACCATCACAAACAATGTTAACATTTTAACATAGAAATCGCTGTTCTGTCAATCAGCCTACAGTAGCAACCAATGTGTGGTGTTCAATGTCGGCCTACATTCCATGAAACTTTTGGAAAAACACATACAGGTTTTGACATTGCCCTGTTTATCCACTTGTCCTTCAGACAAGGTGACTGAAAATGTTGTTGTGTTTGATGCAAGAAACCACTTTACAAAATAAAATGCATTATTATTCCCATACCATTTATTACAGAGACTCAGACAAATTATGCTACTTAGCTTATTCAAGCCTGTCTCAAAATACAATGCTCCTTTAAGACAAAAAAGGCCTTTACCTGACTCGCTTTTCAAAGATGTCCAGAAATGTACGTTTTGTGCTCTTGTAGGAAGCAATCACGCCCCTATTGCTGACTACAAATGATCTATAACTAGGCTAATAACTCACTAACTAGCAAAGGAAACGAACAAAATGTGCACACGTGGCTACATGCAGCTCTCACTTTGATCTCAAAACAAGCACATTTGCTCACGACCGCTCATCCTGTAAACACAGTCCAGTTCAAATTAAATGGCACAGATCCATATATGGCAATGGTCTATTTTCATATAGACCCATGCAGCTCTTATTGGTTATGCCGCACCGGTTTGTGTAGAGTACGGGCTGAGTCGTGCTGCAATAGAATCCTATTTCGAAGTGTTCTGCCTACAGCAAAATCTTTTGCACAGTTGGTTTTGTTTCAATATGTTGCAATGAAAGTGGCAAATTTTGCATTGATTTGATCACAATTGCCACAGTACAGGGAAACGTTGATAGTGTTAACTAACAGGGGAAAAGTTCAATCTCGTGCTTTTCTCCGTGGGCCGATTTATTTATTTTTCCTCTGCGCGGCAGTTTAGTCTACGCACGCGCGCAGTTTAGAAGGAACATTGGGAATGAGAAAGAAATAATATATTAGGCATATAAGTCCTCAACAGAAGAGTATTTTTGAGGTTTGAAAACATCTGGCCAACTATGATTTTAGAGCGTAATGTCACTCTAGAAACTAACAACTATCATGTTGTCTGTTGCCTTTTCTACTTTCTCATTCTACTCCTCGTTGCAAGATTGTTGATGCACCACATCAGAGACTGTCTCCCGGAGCTAAAGACTCGTATCAACGTGCTGGCGGCCCAGTACCAGTCCCTGCTGAGCAGCTACGGTGAACCTGTAGAGGACCAGAGCTCTACACTGCTCCAGCTCATCACGAAGTTTGCTGCAGAGTACTGCCACACCATCGAGGGCACCGCCAAGTACATAGAGACAACCGAGCTGTGAGTAACTTCTTCTTTCTCTTGAAGGTCCAATGCAGCTGTTTTTCTCTCTCAAATCATTTCTGGGTAACAATTACGTACCTTTCAGTTATTGTTTTCAATTAAAATTGTCAAAAATAAACAAAAATAGCTTCTTAGCAGAGGGCAATTTCTCACGCAATAATTTTGCTAGGACTGTCTGGGAGTGGTCTGAGTAGGAAGGGGAAAATTGGCAGAGAGGTATGGAATTCTGTCTTATTGGTCTATTAACTAATTTACCACCTGGTGATGTCACCATGGAAGACCTGATCTCCGTCCCACCGAACAAGCTGACATTTCAGACGGTCTTGTCAAACAGCTCTTACACTAAAAGGCATTATCATTTTCAAAATGTCGCAGTATTATTCCAGCCTCATACCAATTATATAGAGAACATAGGAAAATCACATTTTTGACTGTACTGGGCCTTTACATATTATATATATATATTTTTTTTTCATTTATTTGAAGAGATAGACAGGAGGGATGGAGAACCCTTTTCAAACATCCTTCTACCTCTAGTTACCAGAAGGGGGCATACAAGTATAGCATCACAAATCAACCAATTTGAAGCTTTTGCAGTCCAATGTAGTGGGTAGATTACGTGGTCTAAATTAACTAGGCTAATACATTGATCACACATTTTAAACATTTTGTTGCATGTATATGTAACAGTGGACCGTTCTCTTTCAGGTGTGGTGGAGCACGAATCTGTTATATTTTCCATGAGACTTTTGGTCGGACGCTGGAGTCTGTGGACCCACTAGGAGGTCTGACCACCATAGACGTGCTAACAGCTATTAGGAATGCTACGGTGAGTGTGCAATGCTATATACTGTATTGTGCGCTACTAAACTGAACAAAAATATAAACGCAACATGTAAAGTGTTGGTCCCATGTTTAATGAGCTGAAATAAAAGATCCCAGAAATGTTCTATCCACACAAAAAGCTTATTTCTCTAAAATCTTCAGCACAAATCCCTGTTAGCATTTCTCCTTTGCCAAAATAATCCATCCAACTGACAGGTGTGGCATATCAAGAAGCTGATTAAACAGCATGATCATTACACAGGTGCACCTTGTGCCGGGGACAATTAAAAGCCACTCTAAAATGTGCAGTTTTGTCACACAACACAATGCCACAGATGTCTTACGTTTTGAGGGAGTAGGTAATTGGCATGCCGACTGCTAGAATGTCCACCAGAGCTGTTGCCAGATAATTGCATTTTCATTTCTCGACCATAAGCCGCCTCCAACGTCATTTAAGAGAATTGGCCTCACAACCGCAGATCACGTGTAACCACTCTTGTCCAGGAATGCCACATCCGGCTTCTTCACCTGCGGGATTGTCTGAGACCAGCCACCCGGACAGCTGATGAAACTGAGGAGTTTTTCTGTCTGTAATAAAGCCCTTTTGTGGGGAAAAACATATTCTTATCACCTGGGCCTGGCTCCCCAGTGGGTGTGTCTGGCTTCCAAGTGGTTGGGCCTGTCCCCTCCCAGACCCACCCATGGCTGCGCCCCTGCCCAGTCATGTAAAATCCATAGATTAGAGCCTAACACATTTATTAATTTCCTTTTTATGAACTGTAACTCAGTAAAATTGTTGCATGTTGTGTTTTATATTTTTGTTCAGTATGTTTATCTATACAGACTCACATATTTAGCTGTATGGGACGGCAGGTAGCTTAGTGGTTAGAGCGTTGGGCCAGTAACCAAAAGGTTGCTAGATCGAATCTCCGAGCTGACAAGGTAAAAATCTGTCATTCTGTCCACGAACAAGGCAGTTAACCCACTGTTCCCTGGTAGGCTGTCATTGTAATTAAGAATTTGTTCTTAACTGACTTGCCTAGTTACATTTTTTTTATTTTATTCGTTTGCAGAGTAGAATGATGGAATGTTGAGTGTTTTGATAGGTGTTTTCGTTTCTTTGAGATTGGATAAGAATAACTTTATCGACTCCGTGATTTATTGTGAGTTGAGATGAGTTGCGTGTTGTTAGCCAGAGAGGCTGTTGGGTAATGTAGTCTCTGTCTGTGTGTGTGTAGGGCCCGCGGCCTGCCCTGTTTGTGCCCGAGGTGTCGTTTGAGCTGCTTGTGAAGAGACAGGTGAAGAGACTGGAGGATCCCAGTCTGCGCTGTGTAGAGCTGGTCCACGAGGAGATGCAGAGAATCATCCAGCACTGCTCCAACTACAGCACACAGGTAGACTAGACACGCAACTACAGCACACAGGTAGACTAGACACACACAGCAACTACAGCACACAGGTAGACTAGACACACAACTACAGCACACAGGTAGACTAGACACACACACACAGCAACAACAGCACACAGGTAGACTAGACACACACAGCAACTACAGCACACAGGTAGACTAGACACACACACACAGCAACTACAGCACACAGGTAGACTAGACACACACACACAGCAACAACAGCACACAGGTAGACTAGACACACACAGCAACTACAGCACACAGGTAGACTAGACACACACACAGAAACTACAGCACACAGGTAGACTAGACACACACACACAGCAACTACAGCACACAGGTAGACTAGACACACACACACAGCAACTACAGCACACAGGTAGACTAGACACACACACACAGAAACTACAGCACACAGGTAGACTAGACACACACACAGAAACTACAGCACACAGGTAGACTAGACACACACACAGGAACTACAGCACACAGGTAGACTAGACACACACACAGGAACTACAGCACACAGGTAGACTAGACACACACACAGGAACTACAGCACACAGGTAGACTAGACACACACACAGAAACTACAGCACACAGGTAGACTAGACACACACACAGGTAGACTAGACACACACAGCAACTACAGCACACAGGTAGACTGGACACACACACAGCAACTACAGCACACAGGTAGACTGGACACACACACAGCAACTACAGCACACAGGTAGACTGGACACACACACAGCAACTACAGCACACAGGTAGACTGGACACACACACAGCAACTACAGCACACAGGTAGACTGGACACACACACAGCAACTACAGCACACAGGTAGACTGGACACACAGCAACTACAGCACACAGGTAGACTGGACACACACACAGCAACTACAGCACACAGGTAGACTGGACACACACACAGCAACTACAGCACACAGGTAGAGGGGGACACACACACAGCAACTACAGCACACAGGTAGACTGGACACACACACAGAAACTACAGCACACAGGTAGACTGGACACACACACAGAAACTACAGCACACAGGTAGACTGGACACACACAGCAACTACAGCACACAGGTAGAGGGGGACACGCACACACAGCAACTACAGCACACAGGTAGACTAGACACGCACACACAGCAACTACAGCACACAGGTAGACTAGACACGCACACACAGCAACTACAGCACACAGGTAGACTAGACACGCACACACAGCAACTACAGCACACAGGTAGACTGGACACACACACAGCAACTACAGCACACAGGTAGACTGGACACACACAGCAACTACAGCACACAGGTAGACTGGACACACACACAGCAACTACAGCACACAGGTAGAGGGGGACACACACAGCAACTACAGCACACAGGTAGAGGGGGACACACACAGCAACTACAGTACACAGGTAGAGGGGGACACGCACACACAGCAACTACAGCACACAGGTAGACTAGACACGCACACACAGCAACTACAGCACACAGGTAGACTAGACACGCACACACAGCAACTACAGCACACAGGTAGACTAGACACGCACACACAGCAACTACAGCACACAGGTAGACTGGACACACACACAGCAACTACAGCACACAGGTAGACTGGACACACACAGCAACTACAGCACACAGGTAGACTGGACACACACACAGCAACTACAGCACACAGGTAGACTGGACACACACACAGCAACTACAGTACACAGGTAGAGGGGGACACACACAGCAACTACAGCACACAGGTAGAGGGGGACACACACACAGCAACTACAGCACACAGGTAGAGGGGGACACACACACAGCAACTACAGCACACAGGTAGACTGGACACACACACAGCAACTACAGCACACAGGTAGACTGGACACACACACAGCAACTACAGCACACAGGTAGACTGGACACACACACAGCAACTACAGCACACAGGTAGACTGGAGACACACACAGCCACTACAGCACACAGGTAGACTGGAGACACACACAGCAACTACAGCACACAGGTAGACTAGACACGCACACACAGCAACTACAGCACACAGGTAGACTAGACACGCACACAGCAACTACAGCACACAGGTAGACTAGACACGCACACACAGCAACTACAGCACACAGGTAGACTAGACACGCACACACAGCAACTACAGCACACAGGTAGACTAGACACGCACACACAGCAACTACAGCACACAGGTAGACTAGACACGCACACACAGCAACAACAGCACACAGGTAGACTAGACACGCACACACAGCAACAACAGCACACAGGTAGACTAGACACGCACACACAGCAACTACAGCACACAGGTAGACTAGACACGCACACACAGCAACAACAGCACACAGGTAGACTAGACACGCACACACAGCAACAACAGCACACAGGTAGACTAGACACGCACACACAGCAACTACAGCACACAGGTAGACTGGAGAGACACACACACACAGCAACTACAGCACACAGGTAGACTGGAGAGACACACACACACAGCAACTACAGCACACAGGTAGACTGGAGAGACACACACACACACAGCAACTACAGCACACAGGTAGACTGGAGAGACACACACACACAGCAACTACAGCACACAGGTAGACTGGAGAGACACACACACACAGCAACTACAGCACACAGGTAGACTAGAGACACACACACAGCAACTACAGCACACAGGTAGACTGGAGAGACACACACACACAGCAACTACAGCACACAGGTAGACTAGAGAGACACACACACACACACAGCAACTACAGCACACAGGTAGACTGGAGAGACACACACACACAGCAACTACAGCACACAGGTAGACTGGAGAGACACACACACACAGCAACTACAGCACACAGGTAGACTAGAGAGACACATACACACACAGCAACTACAGCACACAGGTAGACTGGAGAGACACACACAGCAACTACAGCACACAGGTAGACTAGAGACGCACACACAGCAACTGCAGAACATAGGCAGCCTGTTCATTCACATCAACAACACTTGCTTTGACTCTTGACATCTGGCCACAGTCACTGATGAGTGTTGTATCTCTCTCTCTCCAGGAGCTGTTGAGGTTTCCAAAGCTCCACGATGCCATAGTAGAAGTGGTCACGTCCCTCCTCAGGAAACGGTTACCGGTCACCAATGAGATGGTGACACATTTTTCGGTTTACACTGCATTTCAAATGGATTATTCTTAAATGTTCTCTGCTCCACTTGTAGTGTGTTTGCTTATCTTTAGTGTACTCATTCCAACTCCTCAGGTTCACAACCTGGTGGCCATAGAGTTGGCCTATATTAACACCAAGCACCCTGACTTTGCTGATGCCTGTGGCCTCATGAACAACAACATAGAGGTAAGAAACATTCACAGCTTTAGAAATGGCTTTATTCTGTCTTTTCTAACTTTCTTATACAGTACACGAAGTGTTGTAATCGTGTTGTTAATAATTAGCAGTAACGGTTGTCTCCTAGGAACAGAGACGCAATAGAATGAGAGAGCTTCCGTCCTCAGTTCCCAGGGAAAAGGTAACAGAACACACTCAAGACTCTCCCTCTTTCATTGTGCTTTTGATTTGTCGAATTGCTACAACGACTGTTTCTTTACTTCGCCAAGTGAAGATTTCTACCTTTTACAGCAGAGATATAAGCCATATGTTGTTTTGTTTCCACACCAGACTGTCGCTGATCATTCAGTGAAGTTGTTCTTCCGTTGCTGGCTTTTTAGGTCCTATTTTCGAACTCTGTCCACTCTTCCTCCTCTCTCTCTCTCTCTCTCTCTCTCTCTCTAGTCCTTTAAAGGCCCAGGTGGTCAGTCTCTCTCCCCCACTGAGCTTTCTCCCCCCGAGGGAGAGGGACCCAAGGTGTGTCACTGTGTGCCACTCACCCACCCAATGCCTGCATGGCCCTTCCTGCATCCTACCTCAACCAAGATTGGGGCCCATTCCATTTCATTTCAGGAAGTTAGCTGAAAATCCTGTTTTCATTAGTTCCTTAAAATGTCAGTTAATTTCCTGAATTGACTGAATTGCAATGGACTTTCCACTGACCCACCCTCATACTTCCCTCTGCAACCCTGTAGACGATCCTACTTTGTGTAGGGCGCACTTCTGAATTCCCCTTATCTTGTTCCCCTTCAATGTCCCACAGATATATTTTAATAAATTGATGAGCCCCCACCCTAACTAACTCCACCCCCCCCCCACCCCCCCTGAGGATGAACTTTGATTCTGTCGTTACATTCCCCATCTTACACCTCTTTCCGGCATGTGTACTTCTATACGGAGGAAGGGTCCTGGAGTGATCTTTTTGTACAATATGTCCCTGCCACTGTCAGAATGCCATTTTATTAATCCAAAAAGTCAGTATATGTATCTACAGACATGACTGTGTAGTCTGTAGATGTTACATCATACACGCCTAGGTGATGTAATAGCCCTGACAGAAGCATGCTCCGTCTTTGGGAATAAATTCTAACGAGCATATTGATTGTTGCTGTCTTGAGCAGTTCTTTCTTGTCAAATCGATTTTTTTTTAATCTCAAGGAGACACCTGTGTAAGTAAAGGATGAATCGATAACGGTGAATAAACCACTAGGCGAGATCTCTAACCAGTCTGTTCTATTTCCTTGTCTCCAGGCTGCAGGTGGGGGTCCCCAGGGGGACCAGGATGGAGGGACGGGGAACTGGAGGGGCATGCTGAAGAAGGGAGATGAGGGGATGGGTGGCGATAGATCCATGCTCCAGACCTCTAACCCTGCCAGCCCTCAGAGGGGCCACGCTGTCAACCTGCTGGATGTGGTGGGTAATCTCTTCTAGTCAGATACTCGGTCCCAATTCTATCACTATACCTTTTTGACTTTTGCAGAACTGTGATCTTGGTTAACCCGAAACTAAAGTCTGACGTAGTTAGTCGGCTGCTCGATTAAGTTCTGGGTCCAGCACGTGATAAGAGCTGGTAGACCGGAACGAGGCGCTCCGCCCTCTCTGCAAGTTATGGGCCGAATGTCTCCTCGCCGTCCCGAAAATCAAAAGATCACAACCTGCGAAATCTTAACGCCTCTAAATAACCTGTGACGAAAAACACTGGAACTACTGCTGCTTATTACCCCATGCCTTCCATTCATTCCTGACAGATTCCAGAGTACCGGTTATGTTGATGTAGATCTGTCCACAAGAGATGAGCAGAACTGTGAAGTGTAAGCCATTTAATATGGTGGAAACGTCTCACTACTCTGCTTATGCCTATCCAGCGCCTTCAGATCTGCAGACATTGAAGGGTTAGGGCCAAGGAGGGGTAGGAATGGAATGAGACTAGCTACTGCTCGAAGTCCAAACAAGTTCCATAGCACCGCAATGTCAATGACCTCTGAGAAGTAGCACGTCAGTGATTGGTCTGTTTGACTCTGTGTATCCCCCCCAGCCTGTTCCCGTTTCCAGGAAGCTGTCTTCTCGAGAGCAGCGGGACTGTGAGGTCATCGAGAGACTCATCAAGTCCTACTTCCTCATCGTCAGGAAAAACATCCAGGACAGGTATGGTGCTGCTCTGCTTGACTTGCTGTTAAGACTCCCTCTCCTGGGGTTTCTGTACGATGTTGAAATAGTTTCTGTGTTTCATTCTCTTTTCTACTTGGCGCCATCTCGATTGCTTAAAGATCTGCACTTAAGAGTCCAATTTTATTTATTTTTCTCAATCTCACACTCTTTTTCTCTCATCCACCCTTTCTATACTTTTCTCTCCCTTTGCGCTCCGCCCTGCAGCGTGCCCAAGGCGGTGATGCACTTCTTAGTGAACCATGTGAAGGACAGCCTGCAGAGTGAGCTGGTGGGTCAGCTGTACAAGGCAGGTCTGTTAGATGACCTGCTCACTGAGTCTGAAGACATGGCCCAGAGACGCAATGAGGCTGCAGACATGCTCAAGGGAGTGTGTGTGTGTGTGTGTGTGTGTGTGTGTGTGTGTGTGTGTGTGTGTGTGTGTGTGTGCGTGTGTGTACACATACTATTTGTATCTAAACTCAACAAAAAAAGAAACGTCCCTTTTTCAGGACCCTGTCTAAGATCATTCGTAAAAATCCAAATAACTTCACAGATCTTCATTGTAAAGGGTTTAAACACTGTTTCCCATGCTTGTTCAATGAACCATAAGCAATTAATGAACATGTACCTGTGGAACCGTCGTTAAGACGCTTACAGACAGTAGGCAATTATGGTCACAGTTATGAAAACTTGGGACACTAAAGAGGCCTTTCTACTGACTCTGAAAAACACCAAAAGAAAGATGCCCAGTGTCCCTGCTCATCTGTGTGAATGTGCCTTAGGCATGCTGCAAGGAGGCATGAGGACTGCAGATGTGGTCAGGGCAATGTCCATACTTTGAGACGCCTAAGACAGCGCTACAGGGAGATAGGACTGACAGCTGATTGTCCTCGCAGTGTCAGACCACATGTAACAACACCTGCACAGGATCGGTACATCCGAACATCACACCAGCGGGACAGGTACAGGATGGCAACAACAACTGCCCGTGTTATACCAGGAACGCACAATCCCTCCATCAGTGCTCAGACTGTCCGCAATAGGCTGAGAGGGGCTGGACTGAGGGCTTGTAGGCCTGTTGTAAGGCAGGTCCTCACCAGACATCACCGGCAACAACGTTGCTTATGGGCACAAACCCACCGTCGCTGGACCAGACGGGACAGGCAAAAAGTACTCTTCACGGTTTTGTCTCACCAGGGGTGATGGTCAGATTCGCGTTTATCGTTGAAGGAATGAGCGTTACACTGAGGCCTGTACTCTGGGGCGGGATCGATTTGGAGGTGGAGGTTCCGTTACGGTCTGGGGCGATGTGTCACAGCAGGCAATCTCAACGCTGTGCGTTACAGGGAAGACATCCTCCTCCCTCATGTGGTACCCTTCCCGCAGGCTCATCCTGACATGACCCTCCAGCATGACAATGCCACCAGCCATACTGCTCATTCTGTGCGTGATTTCCTGCAAGAGCCCGGATCTTTGAGCACGTCTGGGACCTGTTGGATCGGAGGGTGAGGACTAGGGCCATTCCCCCAAGAAATGTCCGGAAACTTGCAGGTGCCTTGGTGGAAAAGTGGGGCAACGTCTCACAGCAAGAACTGGCAAATCTGGTGCAGTCCATGAGCAGGAGATGCATTGCAGTACTAAATGCAGCTGGTGGCCACACTAGATACTGACTTTTGATTTTGACCCTCCCCCTTAGTTCAGAGATGCATTATTCCATTTCTGTTAGTCACATGTCTGTGGAACTTGTTCAGCTTATGTCTGTTGTTAAATCTTGTTATGTTCATACAAATATTTACACATGTCAAGTTTGCTAAAAATAAATGCAGTTGACAGTGAGGACATTTCTTTTCTTGCTGAATTTATATGAAAGTTTTGACCCCCTCTCCATCCTATGTCCACAGGCCTTGCAGAAAGCCAGTCAGGTGATTGCTGAGATCAGAGAAACACACCTGTGGTGAGGGCCTCTACCTCCATACGCTCTCCCTCCCACATGGACACTATGCCCTACACTCTTCCCCTAAGCCCTGTTCTCTCAAACCTACCTGGACTGCAGTGCAGAGATGGCCAACTTGAAAATGCACTGGTGTCAATTGGTTTAAAGCGTCTCAATTCTCCCATCCTTCTCCTGAAGTGTGCACTTGCACACTCCCCGTCTTGGATTTAAAGCGGTCGATTAGTGCCAGCATTGGCAGGAGGGAGCTTCCCCCATTTGTTAATTCCATGACGGGGAGTGTAGAAGTGCACACTTCTGGAGATGAGTGGAGAATCGGGAGGTACGTTTTGAATATAGTTTTATGATGTATTATGTAGTCTTGAGCTACACGAAGGGCAGTACATATCTTTGCCTGCACCACAAACACACACACACACACAGGAGCGCTCCTGTCCAAAGTATCTTTCATATGTAAGTACAGTAAATACAATGTAAGGTGTGAGGCATACCTAATGAAGAATGTTTGTCCCTAAATGTAGAGTTAAAATAAAGCTAGAAATGGCAAACCTTATAGATGTTTACTGTAGTCTCTGGCTGGATGCTGTGTTTTAAATGCTGTCTGTTTTGATCATGGTTGCCTATCTACATGTAGTGTCGCTGTCTATGCTACTGTTGAACATGTCAACTATCTCTCATTTGCGTTGATTTTCCCAGAGAGAGAAATACCACTCTTTCACATATACTTTTTGGGTAATTTTTTGTGTGTGATTTGATGCGTTTTTCACCTAACATGTAAATGTATCATACACCTAACCATGCTACACCCAGTCTCGTATGTTTAGTTTACTCCTGACCTTGCCTAAACACCAAATGTGTTTACAACTACTGAATTATCTATGGCCCATGTGCTATATATTTTTTGTTTCTCGGTGTATCTCACTGGCGAATTAACATTTGGTATAGTGGTATGTGAATTTAGAAAACACCCACAATATCAATGTGCACTGAGTGAGTCCTAATATGGAGTTACTCCCCTCTTGCCCTCAGAACAGCCTCAATGTCAGGGCATGCACTCTACAAGGTGTCCCACAGGTATACCGGCCCATGTTGACTCCAATGCTTTCCACAGTTGTCAAGTTGGCTGGATGTGCTTAGGGTGGTGGACCATTGCTGATACACACGGGAAACTTAAGCGTGGAAAAACCCTGCAACATTGCAGTTCTTGACACTCAAACCGGTGAACGCCTGGCACCTACCATACTCGGTTCAAAGGCACTTAAATATTGTCTTGCCCGTTTACCCTCTGAATGAAACATACACAATCCGTCTCAAGGCTTAAAAATCCTTTAAACTACTACCAGTTTGTTGTAGCAATCAATTGTCCCATTAACATTAGCAACATATTTCATACGTCACCATATCAGTTCTCGCTCGCGTCCACTGAGCCGTTGGGCCCACCCTGCAACCTCATTAAATAACACTAGGCTGGCCTCTTGCTAGCTGTCATTCATGCGAGGAGCTGAAGCTCATTGGTTAGAACTTGAATTGCTACGGGGTTGGCCCACGTGGGGGAAAATGGCGTGGCACAGCGTTAAGAAAAGCTGTGCCAGGGATTTCGTGGCTAATTAAGGTAAGACAGTAATTCTGCTCATATTATGCATGTATGAACTGCACATCCAGCCCAATGCGGGAGGTTTAAAAAGACTTTCAAAGTTCCGGTGCATGTCTTTTAAAACTAAAATGTCAGTACAGAGCTAAATTGTGTGACTGCTTTACAGTATGTTCCAAAAGGGGTGTCAGTCTTGGACTCATTTATTGACTTGATATACAGTGATAGTCTGACGCTATGCCAGACAGAACAACACACATCATGGGCCGATCCCTGGCGTCGTGGTGGTTCGCCCGACTGTAGCGATTGCTCCTTTACCTCACCCGGACCATCTTCTTGCCGCGACCTTTGATGCTGAAAGGGGCAGGAAAGAGTTACAAAGCTTTATCTCAAACCTGCCATGCACGACAGGTAGTAAGCCAGCCCTGTGGTGCCAGTGGATGTCTTTCAATTACAGCAGTTTTGTTCATTCTAATTATCTACTCTTCACTCAAGTGTGCATTTGTTCACTCTCCCTCACTCGTGTAAAATCATTGGATTGGTGCAATCATGGCCAGTCCATTCCTTTTGAGTCTGAGGGGGGAGTGTTTGAGTGCACACTTTGGGACTGCAGATGTGGTCCACTTACAACTCAAGTGTGAATGAGTTTAATGGTTTCAGTCAGATGTCAAGTTCAGTGCAATCAATCCAGTGTAATAGGGTTTTTAGGCTTGTTTTTTTGTTATAATAATGGGGAATGGTTTCATTCTGCAATTTCAGACCACACCATGTTTTCTCCTTTTAAAATGAATAGGAGCTAATGCATAGATGCTACATACAGATCTGGACACAGATGCGGTGTAAACAATGGATATGAATGGTGAAATTATCAGGGGTTGGGAAGCTATAGTTCTTTAGCTACATGCTTCAGACAGAGAAGTGTAGGGCGGGAGATGCAACTGAAATTTGGTGGGTGGGGAGAGAGGATGAAATGCTCTATCTGAATTAGGCCCGCAGAATTACACCTATGGAGTTGCGGCTTCCAAGAGTTGGCTTAAAAGGAAGTTTGGAATTCCTGATAGCCATGGCAGTATGGTCAAATCTACTGAAACAATAAGCTGTAATAGACCTTTCCTGGTGGCGCTGAGGTTAAAACACAGCTTGGGAACCAAACATTGCAGTTTTGTCAACATATAAAGTGTAAAAAAAAAAAATCTTAGATTTGCTTTCTTATGCTGTAAGGAGCTACACATTTGCATGTTGTGGTAATATTAGGTTAAACTTAAATATACCATTTTTCCAAATGTCCTTGAAATATTGTGAGGACCTCCAAGACAAGATCAAATGTATATTGCGTGAACATCATTGGAATGTTTTGTTAAACCTATATGAAACCAATATGCCAAGAACGTCATAAAAAACAGACTTATTTGGAAAATTGTGTAAAATTGTGCAACTTTTGTGAATATCACAAGAAAATTCTTGTACATTAATAAGGGAATGTCCTGTGTAATCTAACTTCAACGTTGTATGAATGTCATCACAACAGAGCATGTAATGTATCCCACAACCTAATTAAATGGGACCCTTTAAAGAACTCAATGCCTGTTCCGTCAACATTCTTGCAACATTACATTTACATTTAAGTCATTTAGCAGACGCTCTTATCCAGAGCGACTTACAAATTGGTGCATTCACCTTATGATATCCAGTGGAACAACCACTTTACAATAGTGCATCTAACTCTTTTAAGGGGGGGGGGGGGTTAGAAGGATTACTTTATCCTATCCTAGGTATTCCTTAAAGAGGTGGGGTTTCAGGTGTCTCCGGAAGGTGGTGATTGACTCCGCTGACCTGGCGTCGTGAGGGAGTTTGTTCCACCATTGGGGTGCCAGAGCAGCGAACAGTTTTGACTGGGCTGAGCGGGAACTGTACTTCCTCAGAGGTAGGGAGGCGAGCAGGCCAGAGGTGGATGAACGCAGTGCCCTTGTTTGGGTGTAGGGCCTGATCAGAGCCTGAAGGTACGGAGGTGCCGTTCCCCTCACAGCTCCGTAGGCAAGCACCATGGTCTTGTAGCGGATGCGAGCTTCAACTGGAAGCCAGTGGAGAGAGCGGAGGAGCGGGGTGACGTGAGAGAACTTGGGAAAGTTGAACACCAGACGGGCTGCGGCGTTCTGGATGAGTTGTAGGGGTTTAATGGCACAGGCAGGGAGCCCAGCCAACAGCGAGTTGCAGTAATCCAGACGGGAGATGACAAGTGCCTGGATTAGGACCTGCGCCGCTTCCTGCGTGAGGCAGGGTCGTACTCTGCGAATGTTGTAGAGCATGAACCTACAGGAACGGGTCACCGCCTTGATGTTAGTTGAGAACGACAGGGTGTTGTCCAGGATCACGCCAAGGTTCTTAGCACTCTGGGAGGAGGACACAATGGAGTTGTCAACCGTGATGGCGAGATCATGGAACGGGCAGTCCTTCCCCGGGAGGAAGAGCAGCTCCGTCTTGCCGAGGTTCAGCTTGAGGTGGTGATCCGTCATCCACACTGATATGTCTGCCAGACATGCAGAGATGCGATTCACCACCTGGTTATCAGAGGGGGGAAAGGAGAAGATTAATTGTGTGTCGTCTGCATAGCAATGATAGGAGAGACCATGTGAGGATATGACAGAGCCAAGTGACTTGGTGTATAGCGAGAATAGGAGAGGGCCTAGAACAGAGCCCTGGGGGACACCAGTGGTGAGAGCACGTGGTGCGGAGACAGATTCTCGCCACGCCACCTGGTAGGAGCGACCTGTCAGGTAGGACGCAATCCAAGCGTGGGCCGCGCCGGAGATGCCCAGCTCGGAGAGGGTGGAGAGGAGGATCTGATGGTTCACAGTATCAAAGGCAGCCGATAGGTCTAGAAGGATGAGAGCAGAGGAGAGAGAGTTAGCTTTAGCAGTGCGGAGCACCTCCGTGACACAGAGAAGAGCAGTCTCAGTTGAATGACTAGTCTTGAAACCTGACTGATTTGGATCAAGAAGGTCATTCTGAGAGAGATAGCAGGAGAGCTGGCCAAGGACGGCACGTTCAAGAGTTTTGGAGAGAAAAGAAAGAAGGGATACTGGTCTGTAGTTGTTGACATCGGAGGGATCGAGTGTAGGTTTTTTCAGAAGGGGTGCAACTCTCGCTCTCTTGAAGACGGAAGGGACGTAGCCAGCGGTCAAGGATGAGTTGATGAGCGAGGTGAGGTAAGGGAGAAGGTCTCCGGAAATGGTCTGGAGAAGAGAGGATAGGGTCAAGCGGGCAGGTTGTTGGGCGGCCGGCCGTCACAAGACGCGAGATTTCATCTGGAGAGAGAGGGGAGAAAGAGGTCAAAGCACAGGGTAGGGCAGTGTGAGCAGAACCAGCGGTGTCGTTTGACTTAGCAAACGAGGATCGGATGTCGTCGACCTTCTTTTCAAAATGGTTGACGAAGTCATCAGCAGAGAGGGAGGAGGGGGGAGGAGGGGGAGGAGGATTCAGGAGGGAGGAGAAGGTGGCAAAGAGCTTCCTAGGGTTAGAGGCAGATGCTTGGAATTTAGAGTGGTAGAAATTGGCTTTAGCAGCAGAGACAGAAGAGGAGAATGTAGAGAGGAGGGAGTGAAAGGATGCCAGGTCCGCAGGGAGGCGAGTTTTCCTCCATTTCCGCTCGGCTGCCCGGAGCCCTGTTCTGTGAGCTCGCAATGAGTCGTCGAGCCACGGAGCAGGAGGGGAGGACCGAGCCGGCCTGGAGGATAGGGGACATAGAGAGTCAAAGGATGCAGAAAGGGAGGAGAGGAGGGTTGAGGAGGCAGAATCAGGAGATAGGTTGGAGAAGGTTTGAGCAGAGGGAAGAGATGATAGGATGGAAGAGGAGAGAGTAGCGGGGGAGAGAGAGCGAAGGTTGGGACGGCGCGATACCATCCGAGTAGGGGCAGTGTGGGAAGTGTTGGATGAGAGCGAGAGGGAAAAGGATACAAGGTAGTGGTCGGAGACTTGGAGGGGAGTTGCAATGAGATTAGTGGAAGAACAGCATCTACAACATCAAACTAATGCTTTATTCAACCTAATACAAACATGATCTGAATGTCAGCCCTACTGGACAGTTTTAGTGCTTTGAGAACCTACCTCGTCATATCCCCACAATGTTACCACAACCTAAAGACGTGTTAGAAACTTTTAAACATAAAAAAATGTGTTCTGGGAACGTTCCTGTAACATCAGGTTAATGTTTTTTGCACCCAAAAAGAAACATTTTATAATCATCCGCACAACTAGACAGTGTTTGTGTTTTGGGAACATATCTTTTCCCCACAATGTTCCCACCAGACTGTTCCCAGAACAAATGTGTTTTGTTCTTTAAAAGTTCCTAACACATTTCTTGAAAGAACAGACCAAAAGTGTTCTGGGAACATTCTTGTAACATTAGGTGAATGTTTTATACGAACATTGTATAATCATCAGCATGACTGGACAGTTTTTGTGTTATGAGAACATTTTTGTGAATATTGTGTGTGTGTGTGTGTGTGTGTGTGTGTGCTAGGTAAAGGTGACTTACATTGTACTTCTGTTTCTTGAGTTTCTCACAGAGGTCAAACTTCTCAGCCTCCAGCTCCATTATCCACTGCCACATCTCATTGGCTGTTGCCCTGCAGGGAGAAGGCCAATCAGAACACTGTTGTTGTCTCACTGAAGAATCTATATCACTTGAACCATTCAGATAGTCATGTTCAGTCATATATTGAAAAAACAACGGCATCATACTTGAGTTTGTCCTCATTCAGATGGTCGATGCTGAGAGGTTTCATGCGGTCAGCAAGAATCTTCTTCTCCCTCTGTCTGTTTTTTGGCTCCTTTGCGGTTTTCACTCTGGGCATTGAAAGATCAGAAATACGATTACTCTCAAAGAAATGAAGAACATTTTGAGAAGTTTTTGGGGAGGTAATCTTAATTGACCCACATTACTTGGGAGGCCTCTGTTACACTATTATCCATATATTTATAGTAAAGAATACACAGTATATTTTAGAAATGTTTGTACAATATCAAACTGACCTTCTGCTGGATGCCTCCATACTGGTGGGTCATGTTAGTGAGAGCCTTCTTTTTCTCAGCATCGTCATCGTTCTTCCTACGTTGCTCTTCTGCCTCCTTCTCCTCCTGCAGAGCATCAGAGAAAAAAGACCAATCAAGAGATCTTTCAAAGAAACTACATCCACAATATGTTTGACCCCCTAAAATGTTTTATAGAAGAGAGAAGGAACTTACAACTTCCTTCTCCCTCTCCACACGAACCCTCTGCTGCTCTGCTCTCTCCGCACGCCGTTTCTCCTACACATATGTACACAAACACACAGTAGTTAGGTGTTAGTTGTAATGTTGTTGTTTTTAACACTGTAGAAATATAAATGTTATTTAATTATATTTCTATGGATAGCACAGTCACGTTCTAAAATGGCCGACTCACAATCCTGTTTACGAGGGAGATGAGCTCCTCTTCCTCCGGATGAAGTGAGACTCAGAGACTGGAGCTCAGACAGGTCCTTCTCCTGACGCTTCCTGTGGCTGTCCCGACCACCAGAAAGAAGAATCCGATTTCGTAATAAGAATTGCTTTTGTAAGACATGATGTATTACACCATATCACTACATAGACTTTATTGTTTTTGGCTTCTGTCTTTTTATTGACTTTCGGTACCTCTCATTTGCTAAATATGACAGCTGGAGGCAAGAGTAAATCTGTCACAAACAGTGAGTTTTCTTACCATGGTGTGTGTGTGTGTGTTGGGTGGTTCAACTCACATCAAAATCCACTTTGTCCCCATCCGCCATCTTTGTTGCAGAGAGGTTTTGCATGAGCCTATGGAAATGAAAAATATATGGAATATTATCTCAATATGCACAATTCCGTAAACTTCAAATGTGATCCTTAATAACATATAATTTGTCATCTGCCAGGGGAAAAGAAAGAGCGGGCAACCCAGAAACTGAGATCTTCGGGCAGAAATGAATAAGCATGACCTCAACTGGTGTGACCTGAAAAAACTTGCCCTGAACAGAGTGAGATGGAGGACATTCTTCAACAACCTATGCTCCTTATAGAAGCCAAGGTCTTAAGACTTTAATCAAGTAAGTCATAATATATCAAATTGAATCTCATGATTTTGTGGTAAACTTTGGTTTAGGCTTAGATCCATCTGAAATAAAAAAAAACTGACTCTTAGCTTGATGATATCATAAAAAATTATAATCATGCTTATAACATGTTGTATGTTAACTGGGATAGAAAAGTCCTTTAGTTTTACTGCATGGGGTCATAAAAGTCTAATTATGTAATAAAATATCCATTATATAGAGTTTCATTTGCATATACACTAGCACTCAAGAAGCCAAGGGGAGCATACCCGGCGCTAGGGTTCTCAATTGAAGGTATGAATCACAGCTGGCTCCATGTGAACTACAATCCCGACCCACCGTTTTAACGTTTAGAAATGTTAATAATGCTCGCTTGCTATACAGTTATGCAAACTTTTGGAACGTAACTTTCATATCCGCAAGAAATAATCTTTCAAATACTAAAAATACACTTCCTGTACTCAGTTTAGCGAAGTTGCACATGGCTGTGTTTTCTCACACCATCCAGCCGAAGTAGGCTACAACACATCCTCTCACCTTGCGCTTGCATTTCCATTGGACCATTCTATTCCACATTTCTGCCCTGAAGCAGGTGTTACTCAAAACACACCCGGGTGCAACTTCGCTAAGCTGCGTACAGTAAGTGTATCTTTTGTATTTTAAAAATATATGAAGGTTAAGTTCCAAATATTTTCGAAACCGTATTGCAAGCGAGGTGTATTAACGTTTAGAAAGAGTATTTGGGCAGCGTCGGTGCATTTTCCCCCGGGAAAATTAAACAGTACGTGGAATGACCCAATGCAATGCAATTTAAGTCATGATAAGGGCAACATATACTGAGTGCCCTCGGAACAGTCTCAATTCGTTGGGGTATGATGGACTGTACAAGATGTCGAAAGCGTTCCACGGGGATGCTGCACCATGTTGACGGTAATGCTTCCCACAGTTGTGTCAAGTTGGCTGGATGTCCTTAGGGTGGTAGACCATTATTGACACAAGGGAACCTCCTGTTCAAAGGCACTTAAATCTTCTCTTGCCCATTCACCGTCTGAATGGCACACATACAGTACACAATCCATGTCTCAGTTGTCTTAAGCCTTAAAAACATACTTATTTAACTTGTCTCCTCCCCTTCCTCTACACTGATTGAAGTGGATTTAACAAGTGACATCAATAAGAGATCATAGACTGACCAGGTGAAAGCTATGCCATGGAAAACGCATGTGTCCTTAATGTTTTGAACACTCAGTGTGTACACCAGCAGCCAGTCTTTACTAGTCTAATTCATTACAATAATTTTAGGAAAACCTAAATTTAGTCGACAGACTTTCAAACAAAGCCAAAATAAATCTTACCTTCTTCCTCCCTTCACAAAAGAGGTGGCATGAAAACAAAATAAACAGTTCATTAGTTTGATATAGCAGAAGATAATTTTTTTTAAATAAAAAAATATGATACTCACTGCACTTCCTTCACTTCTTCTGTGTCTGACATTTTGTTTTATTTGAACACTAAAATACAAAATACGCCTTTACTTGAGTACGTAATATGGCTCTAAGAGTAATCAGGGATGTACTTTTCAGACTAGTAGAAAATGTGCCAAACTAGGCTGCTGGCTAGTGAGATTTTGTCTTTTCAAATATCGCGTGTCACAGATGTTGGTCTACTAGCCCGGCTGGCCAGTGCCTAAAACCCTTAAATTCCATCCCTGAGAGTAACGCATACCGGATTCAAACACATGGAATAACAAGCTATTATAGTCTAAGCTACCATCATCACCTCCCACTGTCACAGCACTCAATCTTCCTCTCGACATCTGAAGTGTTTGCTCTGGCTTGTACACTTGCTCAGAGGACATTGTCAGTCTGATCAATTACTTAGCTGCTCTTAGAAGAACACTACCAGTCAAAATTTTGGGCACGCCTACTCATTCAAGGGTTTTTATTTATTTTTACGATTTTATACATTGCAGAATTGTCACTCTCCGGCCTCTAGTTCATCAGGCTGCTGATTATCCTGTGCACCTGTCACCATCGTCAAGCGCACCTGACACTCACCTGGACTGCATCACCTCCTTGATTATCTTCCCTATATCTGTCACTCCCCTGGGTTCTTTCCTCGGGTGTTGTTGACTCTGTTTCATGTCGGTGCGTTGGTTGTATTTCGTGGTTATTGTTTTGTTTATTTATTAAAACACTCACTCCCTCTACTTGCTTTCCGACTCTCAGCGCACTCGTTACAAGAATAATAGTGAAGACATCAAAACTATGAAATGACGCATGGAATCATGTAGTAACCAAAAAAGTGTTAAATATAAAACATATTTTGATTTGTTTGAGATTCATCAAAGTTGCCACCGTTTGCCTTGATGACAGCTTTGCACACGAGGTAGTCACCTGAAATGCATTTCAATTAACAGGTGTGCCTTAAAAGTTCATTTGTGGAATTTCTTTCCTTAATGCGTTTGAGCCAATCAGTTGTGTTGTGACAAGGTAGGGGTGGTATACAGAAGACCAAGTCCATTTTAATGCAAGAACAGCTCAAATAAGCAAAGAGAAACGTCAGTCCATTACTTTAACAGATGAAGGTCAGTCAATACGTAAAATGTCAAGAACTTTTAAAGTTTCTTCAAGTGCAGTCGCAAAAACGATCAAGCGCTATGATGTAACTGGCTCTCATGAGGACCGCCACAGGAAAAGACCCAGAGTTACCTCTGCTGCAGAGGATAAGTTCATTAGAGTTACCAGCCTCATAAATTGCAGCTCAAATAAATGTTTCACAGATTTCAAGGAACAGATATATCTCAACATCAACTGTTCAGAGGAAACTGCGTGAATCAGGCCTTCATGGTCAGATTGCTGCAAAGAAACTACTACTAAAGGACATCAATAAGAAGAAGAGACTTGCTTGGGCAAAGAAACACAGGCAATGGACATTAGACCGGTGGAAATCTGTCCTTTGGTCTGATGAGTCCAAATCTGAGATTTTTGATTCCAAACGCCATGTCTTTGTGAGACGCAGAGAAGGTGAACGGATGATCTCAGCATGTGTGGTTCCCACAATGAAGCATGGAGGAGGATGTGTGGGGGTGCTTTGCTGGTGACACTGCCTGTGATTTATTTAGAATTCAAGGCACACTTAACCAGCATGGCTATCACAGCATTCTGCAGCGATACACCATCCCATCTGGTTTGCGCTTAGTGGGACTATCATTTGTTTTTCAACAGGACAATGACCCAACGCACTTCCAGGCTGTGTAAGGGCTATTTGATCAAGAAGGATAGTGATGGAATACTGCCTCAGATGACCTGGCCTCCACAATCACCTGACCTCAACCCAATTGAGATGGTTTGGGATGAGTTGGACCGTAGAGTGAAGGAAAAGCAGCCAACAAGTGCTCCACATATGTGGGAACTCCTTCAAGACGGTTGGAAATACATTCCAGGTGACTACCTCATGACGCTGGTTGAGAGAATGCCAAGAGTGTGCAAAACTGTCATCAAGGCAAAGGGTGGCTACTTTGAAGAATCTAAAGGTTAAAATGTATTTAGATTTTTTAGTTACTACATGATTCCATATTTGTTATCTCATAGTTTTGATGTCTTCACTATTATTCTACAATGTAGAAAATAGTGAATATAAAGAAAAACCCTTGAATAAGTAGGTGTGTCCAAACTTTTGACTGGTACTGTATATAACTAAATTGTATTTAATGAGAGCTTGATCCACACAACATTGCACTCATCCATACTCCCTTCTAGAGATACAAGGAGTCTACAGGTCATGGTCTTGTCTGACCAGTAGAAAAGGAAATAAAACTTATACTAAGTCTCAACTGGGATAGCGGCCAAGTACACTGTCTGCTTTAGGCACTAACAGGACTGTCAGTTACGTACTTCAAGACAGGTGGGGAGATCTTCCAGACCCTTCACCACTCATGAAATTGAACCTCATGTCATGCCTACCCTATGGTGATGTCCAACTGCCTGCCAGAGCCCTGTCAGTGGCTTTAGAAATGTGAGTCGTGCTTTATTTGAAAGGTACCTGCATCAGGGTACCTACAGCATATAACCATAAGCCATACATAAATCAAATCAAATTGTATTAGTCACATGCGCCGAATACAACAGGTGTAGGTAGACCTTACAGTGAAATGCTTACTTACGAGCCCTTACGAGTACATAAGCATATCATTGTGGATTTGTTATACGCTCCTTATGTAGGTAACCTTCAAATAAAGTGTCACTGAAATGTATGAGGGCGCTCCACTCCCCCACTGCCTCCTCAGTCCTAGAGAGACTAAATGGTCAAGATAATGAGCAAGCTAAGAACCATCCGAATTGATATCTGCTCTAGCTGTGACACATTGATTTATGATGAATTCCAAGGCAACGTAAAGGTATGTCTGGATGTAAAGACATGTCATCATGAAGTAATAGCCCTTACCTGAGCCCAAGGCAGAGAGGGAGAGACAGATACAGAGGCTGCAATTCCTTGGGGGTTCAGACTCCTAACAGGTTTGTTTGGGCAAAAAAAGGCTACGTAGTGTGGCCCTTCCTACTCATGTGACTGCATTGCCCTATGGTTGTTCAGATATTGTTAGAACCTTAGACAATGGAACCCCAACATATCAGAAGGCATGCACACGCATACGTGCACGTACAGACACGCAGCGTTTCATTGACCACATTCCTTGACATGAAAAACGTGGCCGATCTCTTTGTCCACCGTTCGCCTTTTGAGAACATCATTCATCCGTTTAAAACATTCACAAGCTATTGAATAAAAACACAACATCCAAGAACCAAAACTATGACACATTCTTAGCTTTTTATATTTGTTTTATTGATGTAGCAGGGACAAAGAACATCTCGAATCGAAACCTTTGGACAAGGCAGTTCATTACAATAGACATTAGGACTTACTTGACTTACAATACTCTCCTTTGCCTCAAGTTTCAAACAAAAAGGAGCATTCACAGAGATCGATACCACCTCATACTCAAGAATGCCAAAGTCAAACATCAGTGAGTAAAGAACTGTATTTTAATTAGACGCCGAGTACAGTATTGTATTTTGGTATACATCAGTAAAGTCAACTGTATATAGACAGATGGGTCTTTACTTTTCCCCTTAACTTGCAATATGGTGCAAATCTCAGCTCATGTTACTCTGTGGGAACATTTCCCATGGTGTTTCAAAAATGATGCAAAGAATCCTTTAAAAAATAAAATACAATGAATTATGTGAAAATGTGTGAACAAAAGAGAACATTCTTAAGAATCCCCAGAACATTTGACATATTTGGTTTTGAAGTGATAGATGCCGTAAGGAGGTCAATAGAAGTCGACCAAAACAATGGAAATGCCATGGAAACGCATGGGGGAAAGATGCCATGGAGGAAAGATCCCGAATCTCCTTATTGCCCCCAGCAAAATGTGCCTACATTTAGGCTATTGTCTATGTGTCTTTGAAACTATGTTGAGGTAAAAAATTTGAGAATAATGCTTGTATTGATGTCAACCCCAATACATGTTTATATCACCGTCCTCAATCAACTGCATTACAGTTAAAAACGACTGACTACCACCACCGATTTTTCTATGCTAGCTACGCTACCAGCTTCTACGAATGGGAGTTAGCATTTAGCGGTCACTTCTTCTAAACCTGAAAATGGACTACTTCTATATGTTATGCAGCGTAAACAGCCAAATGTATCCAAATCGAACTTTAGTAACGGCACTGTGGACCTGTTACAATACATAAATCATGACAGATTTGACTTTGTTCGATCAGATAGGGGAGGAGATGGCGCCGACAGAGAGGGCTGCCTCGCTTCTAGCTCTTACAAGCATTTCGCTACACCCGCAATAACATCTGCTAAACACGTGTACGTGACCAATCCAATATGATTTGAGATTTGTTGAATGTGCGCCAATCCGGTGTCCTTCTATCCCCCATGGTCTATGTTCCATTGACCTCTTTACTGCATCTATGCCTACTCACTGTTTAAAACGTTGGTCTAAAAAACCTAGTCTCTTTGGTTTAGTTGTGAAAATCTTCATGGAACAATGTGATATGACTCCTGTCTCTTTGGATGATTGTTAACTTTAGTCAAACGGTCACACCTTTCCTGGATAGCTCTTCATTCCAATAGCCTTATTATACATTGAGACCTTTAAGCCCAACCAAGGAGTGATTAACCCTCTGATAATCTTGCTACAGTCCTGGGCATTATTTATCCAATGATTTTGAAGGGGGTTAGTTTAGCAACCAGTGCTTATTGAGAAATAAGTTGTAGTTCATGGTCTGTCACCTGGAGAGCAGAGCCATTCAATATACATGTATACGGTGTCCATATTAGGACAGCCTCCTCGTGACCATGTGGCAGTCCGAATATTGACATCCGTAAACATAAAAATAGGTCAAGTATTTAGAGGCTTATCAGCCCAAACCCAGCTAAGCGGGACAAACGTATCAGTCAACGAAAAGTATATTTGGGAGGAAAAAAAAACAGCTGTGATGCAATAATAGTCATTTTGACATTTCCACAAATGGAATACAACATGTGATCACATGTCAAAAAAGCCGTGATAGTGTGTATACTGCTAATTCATAACTAAAATACCCCATACATACTGTACGACTGAATAATGTGAATATGCACTGCAATGACACCATCACATCACCATTACACTGCGAGCAAAGATATCGAAGCGATGAATGTGACAAACATCTATCCTGACATATAGGTAGTACATGTATATGATCAGACTGGCAGCTAATGTCAACCTTACGCAACCGGAAGCTTTTCTTGAAAAATAGAAAATAAAAGTACAACAAAATTCAGTTCAGTGTGGCTATTTGGATAGATACCTTATTCAATTCTTAGTGTATCTCTTCAGAAGGCGCTTTGCATTTTGGATAGCTTTGAAAACATTTCTTTAAGGTTTCTAATCTATTCTTTGAATTTCTTTTGTTTATCAAAGAAATTAAGTCGAGCCCAAATGGGTGGGGGGGGGGGGATACAATATTTTTCATGACACTAACATAAATTATTTCCAAATTTCATTTTCACAGCATAAATTCTATGAGGATGTACAAGGGATTGTGCAAAGGCTGGGGAGGTTGGAACCGTTTCAGGGAACAGAACGGAAAATAATGACATCTTTCGATGAACAGAATCAGAACCAGGAATTGAAGTGATCTACAGTATACTGTTCTGGAACAGAACCATTATTGTAAAAGCATGGGTACTGTTTAATAACGTTATTTTACATTCTGGGGATTTTTTCCCAGTCCCACAAAAAACGCAACAAAGCACCTATGCAAAGTCCACACTCAAAAACGTATTCCAGTGTGTGCCTGCCAGCTGAAAATCTTCGCCAGTTTTTATGCGTGTGTAGGCTACATGCCCCTCCCCCTCTGAAGCATAGGCTACTGTAGCCTACTGATGTTACAAGCGTGATTCAGAAATTAAGGAGAGATTCTTTTGTAGAGAAGAATGGATTCACTTTTTCATTGCTAGTTAAGGATACTATAGCACACACAAGCTTGTTATCAAGCTAAATAGCTCTGGTCCAACGTTAAGCCAACTCTCGGAAGTTCAAAGACATTCAAAGTTCCTTCATAGAAGCCGCTCCTCCGTAGCTATAATTCTGTGGGTCTAATTCAGAAAATGCATGTCATAACAAGATGCCCAGCACTTCAAGCCAAGCCTCCTCCTCTACCCTCTCTCGCTCTCTCCCCACCTGCAAAATTTGAGTCGCATCTCGCGACCTACACTTGTCTGTCCAATGCATGTTAACAATTATAGCTTGCCCACTCCGTAGCATGCTGCTCTATCCGCAATGATTGGTGAAGTCATGTAGAAAAATAGATTTCAGAGGTTTAAAAAGGAACAGAAAGGAACGCTATATTTATTTTTGGGGGGTTCGAACAGGTTCAGAACGTGTTGGTCAGAACAGTGGAATGGAACAACAACAACAACAACAAAAAATCTGTTCAGAACTAAATGATTGGAAAATAATTTGGGTTCCAACCCCTGCAAGGCTGTTATGGATATATTTTTTGGTTATGAATACACATAGTAGAGTCTTGTATTTCATCAGTGTTTGGCTGTTCTTCCTCGGGGTTTTTACTTTGGATCATTAGCGTCCCACACCTGCTGAGAGAGATAGGGAGGAAAAGATCATTAGCCCTGAGGAAAAGTTGCAAAAAGTCACAAACAAAAAGTCTCAAAAAGTGGCAAAACCGTGCAAGGAAACAGAGAACAACCAGTACAGCCAAACTCTTAAAAATGTAAGAATCACTTTCAAATAAAGTAGTCAAGTATAATTCTACTTCTAAGTGAGTCATAGTTATTCAATTCTAAATCCCAGAGAGAAATATGTATCCACTCCTTCAGAATACAGCATAGCTTATCAAACTTTATTAGGTGTTAATAGAGACACTGATTGATTAACAAGTCATCTAATTTTAGAGCTGTTCATCAAAATGTATGTGTGTGTGTGTGTGTGTGTGTGTGTGTGTGTGTGTGTGTGTGTGTGTGTGTGTGTGTGTGTGTGTGTGTGTGTGTGTGTGTGTGTGCGCGCATGCACGTACAAACATGTGTGCGTGAATGTGTTCAAGTACAGTGAAGTGTGTGTTTGTGTACAAGCATGCATGTGTGCGTATGTGCGCGCAAGTGAGTTAGTGTATGTGTGTGTGTATGTGTGTGTGCGCGCGCGCACAGTTGTGTATATCAGACCCAGTAGGCGCTACCTTTGTCGACACATATTCTGAGGCCCCTGCAGTGACACTAGTTTGAGTGATTAATATAATTTGCCCTTTAGTTCATTCCCAGGGGGCTATTTCAGCTGAAGAACTGGGAAGGTTGCACGGGTGGGGGGCGCTAGATAGGGTGACACCCAAGCGAGTGCGACAGCTTTTCCTTCCCCCAGGGTCTGACTCAGACAGTGGGTGTTTGAGGGATATCCCCAGTTTGGGCTAGACTGGGCTGAGTGTGCTACTAATGATACAGTATATACCGTATTGGGGAACCGTAAAAGTAGCACTGTAGTGAGAAAGGTACTTGGGCAGAAACGTGTACTATATAATCGACATAACTTGTTACCCATAGGAAATCATATCTCTTTGACCTGTCAGTATCTACTGTTGCTAGTCTCACTCAACAGCCACTGAGATTATACAGTAAGCAACTAGAATTGACCCAGTAAGAGCATAAGCCTTGACAACATTACGGTTGAGTGTAAAAGCCTAGTGAGGGAGGCTACTTTGCTGCTTAAACGACTGGGATTCCTCCAGAGCCCTGCGGGCATAATGCAACAGTAATGTGACAATAGCAGCTGCACTGTGGCATGCGTGGCATCATGCCGACGGTCTGCACAGTATTCGTCGGGTCCAGGTGGCGTGGGGTGACCTACGCATCCCACTATATAGGGAATAGGATGCCATTTGGGATGCCTCCACTGCCCTGCGTTGTTTAACCGCCACGCCACCTCGACCATTTGGGACACAGGACACGACAGGTTCCTTGCACAGAGAAATAAGGTCAGTGGGAACGAGCCCTTTATATATAGAACAATAATGCCATGAGGCAATGGAACATGCCCAATATGTCCGTCCAAAGGATTTGATTTACGGTGGCCAGCGAACTCGGGCACAGAGTGGAGGACAGACGTAGGAGTTATGGACACGGCTCCATTGGGGGGATGTAAGTCAATTCAAGGCACGTGTGGGTGGGTGTCCTTCATGTGAGAAAAGGTCTCCTTAGCCCCAGCTTCTTTCGTTCTGTGACGATGTCACTCGCAACAGGTTCGGAAAAGCACGCGCGCACACATTCACATCGTGGTGAGAAAACTCACTTACCATTTGTGACAGATTTGGTCTTGCCTCCAACTGTTACCTGTTAACAGAAAACAAGGGAACACAAAGTTACTAATCTTTACCAGTGAAATGACTGTATTTCTAGGTGAGTCATGTCTTACCAAGGGGCAATCATTATTACTTATTCAGATTTCATATAGTTCAGGGTCATGCAGTTTAATATGCTAAACTGACTCACAAGGAGTGAAGAAAGTGTGACAACTATGTATCAGCAAACCAGAATTGAACACGACTCGGAAACGTTATGCTGAAGTACTGAAATTCCCACAGAAGAACGTCCTTTCTGAACATTCTCGGAACTGTTTGAGAACATTCCCAATGTCAAACCAGTTGGAGAACGTTCCTGGAACGTGACCAAAATTGAAATGAAATGTAACCATGTTTGAAACGTTTTATCTTTGGCACACTGTAGATACTCCAGTACTGTTGCCTAATCACACATGTACCCCTAGACCCTAAACCCAACACTTGTGGAGATCTGAGAGATTGGACAGGTGTTCGCGATATGGCAAAAATCCACCTAGCCTACAAAAGGGCAAGGTGGAGCTATCAAGATACTGTTTACACCCATCAAATCCTCTCCGTTCTCCATGTGTCTGGGGGTAGGGGCTAGAGGTTGTTTTCGGGACAGGGCCTTCATCTGATCTACTAGCTCACCTTAGCAGGGGAAGAGCCCTTTGTTTCCCATAGGCTGCGCTTGTTGCCCACATCAACAGGTTTCAGGTCCTGCAAGAGAACACAGAGCAGAGCGTAACGTGGGGAAGAAGCCCTAGTGAGGCTATAGCGCATTTAATCTGAACAAAAGCATGGACGGAACTACGCTGGATGCTAAGAAGTGCATCAACGGTTGGTGAATGATCACGACTAAATTGCTATTCATTTATTGATGAACTAAAATGTATATGTTTCCATCAATGGCGCATTCAAGAAAGTACTTTTTAAAGATATCAGATGCATATTGCTAACATGACAAACTGGATCATACAGTACCTTTCCCACAGTTAAAATCAAGCGGAAGACAGAACAGAAAAGTACAGAAGGAAGGAAAGTTCCGGAGGAAGACAACTGCAGAGCTAGTCAAGTAGAAGAGAGGAAAATAAAGAAGTTGTTAAACAACAGTAATTGATAGACAGACATTTTCTCAAAACAAATAGCCTAACCGAAACATTTCATATAACATACAGAAGGAGTGCTTTATAACTTCTCTCCATGAGAGGGAAACCTTGTAGCGTTCCTGTAAAAGCAACTTGGCTCTTACAAGTACTTGTGGCCAGAAGGAATGGGACTAAAGATATCCCCTCATAAATGTCAGGTTCGAACAAAGTGGCTTGCCAATCAACAGTACGTCTCACATCCTGTTCTGCCTGTCTCTAATAGAACTGGTCAGATTAGCCTGCTAGCAAGCTATAAGGAATAGCACACACTGACTGTCTCAAATAGAACTGTTCAGATTAGCCTGCTAGCAAGCTATAAAGAATAGCATGCACTGACTGTCTCAAATAGAACTGGTCAGATTAGCCTGCTAGCAAGCTATAAAGAATAGCACGTACTGACTGTCTCAAATAGAACTGGTCAGATTAGCCTGCTAGCAAGCTATAAAGAATAGCACGCACTGACTGTCTCAAATAGAACTGGTCAGATTAGCCTGCTAGCAAGCTATAAAGAATAGCACGCACTGACTGTCTCAAATGGCCTCCAACATCACACTGGATATGGCCTTTACTTTAGATATACATCCAATTTAGGATACCTGTATCCTACACATCGGTTAAACACAGAAATGATCTGGTTTAACTCTCTAGTTTGAAATCTAAACAAATCAACTGTTAGGAGAAAGCAAAAGTAGTTTTTTATGAAACTGGTCGTCAACTGAAAACATTTGAGAGACTTTACCTTTTTGATTGGTCACATACAGACAATCACATTGTCACCACGATCTAAAACGTTAGTGGATTTGGCTATTTCAGCCACACCTGTTGCTGACAGGTGTATAAAATTGAGCACACAGCCATGCAATCTTCATAGACAAACATTGTCAGTAGAATGGACTTATTGCAGTGACTTTCAACTTGGCACCGTCATAGGATGCTACCTTTCCAACAAGTCAGTTCGTCAAATTTCTGTCCTGCTATAGCTGGCCCGGTCAAATGTAAGTCCTGTTATTGTGAAGTGGAAACATCTAGGAGCAAAAACATCTCAGCCGCGAAGTGGTAGGCCACACAAGCTCACAGAACGGGACCGCCAAGTGCTGAAGTGTGTAAAAATTGTGTGTCCTTGGTTGCAACACTCACACCAAGCTCTAAACTGCCTCTGGAAGCAACGTCAGCACAATAACTGCTCGTCGGGAGCTTCATGAAATGGGTTTCCATGGCCGAGCAGTCGCACTCAAGCCTAAGATCACCATGCGCAATGCCAAGTGTCGGCTGGAGTGGTGTAAAGCTCGCCGCCATTGGACTCTGGAGCAGTGGAAAAGTGTTCTCTGGAGTGATGAATCATACTTCACCATCTGGCAGTCCGACGGATGAATCTGGGTTTGGTGGATGCCAGGAGAACTCTTCCTTCCCCAATGCATAATGCCAACTGTAAAGTTTGGTGGGGGAGGAATAATGGTCTGGGGATGTTTTTCATGGTTCGGGCTAGGCCCTTTAGTTCCAGTGAAGGGAAATCTTAACGCTACAGCATACAATGACATTCTAGACAATTCTGTGCTTCCAACTTTGTGGCAACAGTTTGGGGAAGGCCCTTTCCTGTTTCAGCATGACAATGACCTTGTGCACAAGGCAAGGTCCATACAGAAGTGGTTTGTTGAGATCTGTGTGGAAGAACTTGACTGTCCTGCACAGAGCCCTGACCTCAACCCCATCAAACACCTTTGGGATGAATTGGAATGCCGACTGCGAGCCAGGCCTGATCGCCCAACATCAGTGTCTGACCTCACTAATGCTCTTGTGGCTGAATGGAAGCAAATCCCCACAGCAATGTTCCAACATCTAGTGGAAAGCCTTCCCAGAAGAGTGGAGGCTGTTACAGCAGAAAAAATGACATGACGCGTACATAAATCCTATTTCAGCGCGTCTCCACTAGTGTAGGTCACAAGTTGAGAGACAAAATGGATGATCGTATAGACGTACACTCACCAGGTCGGCCATTTGGGGTCATTAGACTACAACTAGCCACATTTTCAAGTTAAAGAGCTCAATCGTGTGTGTTTTGTCCTTACTTCAGCCTTCTCAGCTGCGGCTGCGGCTGCCTTGCCAGTGTCTGCCGGGCTCTTGCCCCAGCCTTTAGTCAGTCCAGCCACACCCACTTTAATATCAGCAGCATCCTGGGGAAGAAGGTAGAGAAGTAGGCTGTCATTCATCACTTTCAGTCAGCGATTGCTCTCTCGCTCTCTCCTCCTGTCTCCCAATCTCTTCTTATTTACATTTTTTTGTCATTTAGCAGACGCTCTCATCCAGAGCACCTTACAGGAGCAATTATGGTTAAGTGGTCAAGGGTACATCAACAGATTTTTCACTTAGTCAGCTCGGGGATTCAAACGAGTGACATTCCACTTACTGGCCCATCTCTCTTAACCGCTAGGCTACCTGCTGCCCTTCTTCTCCCTCTCTCAATCCTTCCCCCTCCCTCCCCTCTCTCTCTCTCTCTCTCTCTCTCCCCCACACTCTCTCTCTCCTCCATCCATCTCTCCCCGTCCCTCTCCTGACTCCCTCTCCTCCCTCACCTTATTCATAGGCTTGGGGCTCTCAGTGGCCACCCCAACGTTCCCTTTCTCCCACATGCTCTTGATGTTGCGGATGCTTGGTGTCTCTGGCAGGTCTGAGACTGGAGACTTAGGAGACCTCACATCCCGGTTGGTCTGTGGAGAGGGAAAGGAGACATTTCATTTGTACATTTTGGTAATTTAGCAGACACGCTTATCCAGAGCGACCTACAGTCAGACATCAAGATAATGCCACTTAAAAATAAATCAATAAATAGAGAAACTGGGAGGCAAGTGATTGTGTTTTGTATTCCATTTATTTAGTTGTTTAACCTTTATTTAACCATAAAAGTCAGTTGAGAACCAATTCTCATTTACAATGATGACTACAAATGGACAAATAGGTCCTCAACAAGATACAATCACCTCATTTTTCCCTCCTAGCTTTTTATTGGATATTTGTACTCGTTCTGTCATTCTTATGACATGATGAGTAGGCCTCAAGATGCCCTGGAACACTATGCATTTAGGATGTGTCTATGCCTTACATGAACTGCAGCGGTGTATAAATCCAGTCTGTTGCCTATCTTGGAGACAATAGGAGCATGTGATGTCTTACAGCTGTAGGAGCAAGAACACACAAACCGTGAGTACAATGCAGAACATTCTAGACTGAAGGTTTACATGAATACCATAGTAGGAGTAAAAGGCAGGGAATGCTCACCCTTTCTGGGCTCTCTGGTTCAAGAATTCTGCTCTCTCCCCAATCTAAAAACACAGAGAATAGACTAACTTGATTACACTTGTAAACACATTATTGACATGCAACACACAGCTGATGCAAATGTCTGCTGCTCTCTCTCTCTCTCTCTCCTCCTCTGTCCCTCTCTTTCCATTTCTTCCTTTCTCCCTTTAGACTAAAATTCTTACCATTCTTGGGCAGTTAGTTCTGTGTGATCTGAACAAAGTGAACCCAATGGTGATGACTCAGTGTTGTGTTGAGGAGTCAGTCTGTCACAGAGCCAGTATAAGCAGGGTCCTGTCAGCTCCTGAGCCCCGGGCTGGGAACCCAGGACTGCTGTTTATGATAAATGACAAGTCCATAACGAGTGTGCGCACACAAACGCATGCAAGCCATACACTCAGTCAGGCACACACGTACACAAACACACAAAAGCATTCACACACACACACTCATACTGCTAGCTGTGGATGCTCCTAAAATAATTGTCACAATAAATTCCTCTCAGTCCTAGACCTCCTCTGAACACCCATATTTGAGCCTAGTTGTGATACCAGCAGCAAAATCACTGTTTTGCACTTGCCATAGAGAATTTCTGTTTTTATGGAAAGCTGTCTATCATTCAGAGGACGTAGAAACAGACTTAACAATTAAAGAGACAGCAGCATGTTTCAAATTTGGAAACACATAAGTTTCCCATTCCCAGAATAATTCTATGGATCTTTACTCAAGGTGTTGCATTGCATTGCTTTACGGGAAGACATTGCACATCAATATGGACACAATATCTATAGGCGATAGCTTTTGTTAATCGCCAACAGATCTCTCTCAGTTACTGTAATGATATCATCTGTAGCTGAAGCCTATAGGGCCTCACCTTGCCCTTGGGCGTGACACCCAATGTGAAGGGTTTCTTGTCTCCGTCGCCCGATTCCTCGATCATCTGTTTCTTCTTCTCTGCAGCGTCTTTTCTTCTTTGCTCTATCTCTTCCTTCAACCTCTTCCTCTCCTCCTGTTAGAACCAGAGCAATGGCCCATTTAACCATCATTGTTATCGTTAGGGTTAAGGCTAAACCGGGATGAAGACATGAAGCTAGAGTTAGGGTTTTTCACTAGGCACGAAATGGAAGGAAACGGTCTGAAATGGGGTGAAAACATGTTTTTTTTAAAAATAATTTTGCTGTTTAATAAAGCATTTTGCTTCCGTTTCAACTGGATCCCTATCTGTTCGTCCCATGTCCCCACCTGTCTGTCTGTCTGTCCGTCCATCCGTCCCCAGTCTCCACCGGTCTGTCAAATGTTTTTTTGTCACATGCTTTGTAAACAACAGGTGTAGGCTAACAGTGAAATGCTTACTTATGAAACTTTCCCAACAGAGCATGCAGAGAGAATAATAGAAAAATAATAGAAAGATAATAACACATGGAATAAATACACAGTGATTTATTCTAACTTATACACAGGGTACCAGTACTGAAGTCGATGTGCAAGTTAATTGAGGTAGATAAGTACATATAGTTAGGGGTAAAGGCACTAGGCAACAGGATAGATAATAAACAGTAGGGGCTGTGATTCAAAAAGAGTTAGTGCAAAAAGAGTCAATGCAGGTAGGCCGAGTAGCTGTTTGGTTAACTATTTAGGAGTCTTGTGGCTTGGTGGTAGAAGCTGTTCAGGGTCCAGTTGGTTCTTGTTGGTGCATCGGTACCGCTTGCCATGCGGTAGCAGAGAGAAAAGTCTATGACTTGGGAGGCTAGAGTCTTTGATTTTTAGGGCCTTCCTCTGATATCGCCTGGTATAGAGGTCCTGGATGATAGGGAGCTTGGCCCCAGTGATGTGGATGGGGGCGTGCTCGGCCCTCCGTTTCCTGCAGTCCCAATCAGCTCCTTTGTCTTGCTGAGGGAGAGGTTGCTGTCCTGGCACCACACTGCCAGGTCACTGATCTCCTCCCTATAGGCTGTCTCATGGTTGTTGGTGATCAGGCCTACCAACGTTGTGTTGTCAGCAAACTTAAAGATGGTGTTGGAGTCATGCGCAGTCGTGGATGAACAGGGAGTACAGGAGGGGACTAAGCACACACCCCTGATGGGCCCCCATGTTGAGGGTCAGCGTGGCAGATGTGTTGTTGCCTACCCTCACCACTTCATAGTCGTAGCGGGATTTCTTATAAGTGTCCGGATTAATGTCCCGCTCCTTGAAAGTGGCAACTCTAGCCTTTAGCTCACTGCGGATGTTGCCTGTAATCCATGGCTTCTGGTTTGGATATGTACGACTGTACATACAGTGACTGATGTGGTAAACTCCTCAATATTATCTGATGAATCCCGGAACATATTCCAGTCTGTGCTAGTGAAGCAGTCCTGTAGCTTAGCATCCGCTTCATCGGACCACTTCCGTATCGAGCACATCACTAGTACTTCCTGTTTGAGTTTTTACTTGTAAGCAGGAACAGGAGGAGATAGTTATAGCCAGATTTGCAAAAGGGAGGGCAAGAGAGAACCTCTAATACTTTTTTTTTACCCCTTTTTCTCCGCAATTCCGTGGTATCTAATTGGTAGTTACAGTCTTGTCTCATCGCTGCAACTTCCGTACGGACTCGGGAGAGGCAAAGGTCGAGAGCCGTGCGTCCTCCGAAACACAACCCAACCAAGCCGCACTGCTTCTTGACACATAACTCGGAAGCCAGCCGCACCAATGTCTCGGAGGAAACCTGGCGACCGTGTCAGCGTGCACTGCGCCCGGCCCGCCACAGGAGTTGCTAGTGCACGATAGGACAAGGACATCCCTGCCGGCCAAATTGTCCCCTAACCCAGAAGACGCTGGGCCAATTGTGCACTGCCCCATGGGTCTCCCGGTTGCAACAGAGCCTGGACTCTAGTGGCACAGCTAGCACTGTGATGCAGTGCCTTAGACCACTGCACCACTCGGGAAGCCTTCTAATACTTTTCTGTGTGTCGAGTAAAGGTGATCTAGAATTTTGTCGCCTCTACTTGCACAGGTGACATGCTGATAAAAATGAGGTCAAAGGGATTTCAGTTTCACTGCATTAAAATCACCGGCCACAGGAAGCGCTGCCTCTGGATGTGCATTTTCTTGTTTGCTTATGGCCCTATACAGCTTGTTCAGTGCGGTCTTAGTGCTAGCATCGGTTTGTGGTGGACAGCTATGAAAAATGTAGATAAAAACTCTCTTAGTAAACAGTATGGTCTCATTGCACACCAGCTGTTGTTAACAAAGAGACACACACCTCCCCCTCATCTTCCTCAGTGCTGCTGACTGGTCTTGACGATGCATAGAAAAGCCTGCTAGATGTATATTATCCATGTCCTTGTTCAGCCACGTCTCCAAGAATCCTAGAATATTACAGTTCTCCAGGTCCCGTTGATAGGATAGTCTCAAATGGAGCTTGTACAGTTTGGTCTCTAGTGACTGTACGTTCCCAAACAGAATGGAGGGTAAAGGCAGTTTATTTGGTCGCCAACGTAGTCACGTAAGGACGCTGGCTCGTCTGCCACTTTTCCGCCATCGCTTCCTCTTTCGGGAATTAGGGCCTGATCCAGTAAACAGAACATCCAAAGCTGTAGACTAGTTGAAGTAGAAATTGTCATCCAAATCGAGATTAGTGATAGCTGTTCTGATCTCCAGAAGCTATTTTCGGAGACATTATGTACAAAAGAAGTTAACCTCTCTTGGGTAGGGGGCAGTATTTTCACGTCCGGATGAAAAGCGTGCCCAAAGTAAACTGCATGTTACTCAGGCCCAGAAGCTAGGATATGCATATAATTGGTAGATTTGGATAGAAAACACAAAGACTATGTCTGTGAGTACAACAGAACTGATATGGCAGGCAAAACCCCGAGGACAAACCATCCCAAAAAAAACAATTTCAGCCTACCACTGTTTTCAATGGCTGTCACTTTTATTATAAGGCGAAATCCTCCCAGATTGCAGTTCCTAGGGCTTCCACTAGATGTCAACAGTCTTTAGAAAGAGTTTCATGCTGGTTTTTGGAAAAATTAGCCAGAAATTGTAGTTTTTCTAGGTGGCTCCCATTTTGGCTGTAGTGTTTCGAAGCGCGTGGAAGAGAGTGCGTTCTTTGGTATTTTTCTCCGGTAAAGACAATAACGATTCTCCGTCTTAAATTGTATCGTTTATTTACGTATTAGGGTACCGAAGGTTTGATTCTAAACGTTGTTTGACTTGTTTGGAAAAGTTTATTAGTAACTAAACTAAGCTAAACTGAGTTTTTATGGATATAAATAAGGACATTATTGAACAAAAGGACCATTTGTGATGTATCTGGGACCTTTTGGGGTGCCAATAGAAGAAGATCATCAAAGATAAGGCATTTATTATATCGCTATTTCTGACTTTCGTGGCGCACCTGCCTGGTTGAAATATGTTTTTCATGCTTTTGTATGCGGGGCGCTGTCCTCAGATAATCGCATGGTGTGCTTTCGCCGTAAAGCCTTTTTGAAATCTGACACAGCGGTTGGATTAACAAGAAGTTAAGCTTTATTTTGATGTATTACACTTTATGATTTTATGAAAGTGAAATATTTATAATTCTGTAGTTTGAATTTCGCGCTCTACAATTTCACCAGATGTTGGCCAGGTGGGATGCTACCGTCCCACCTGCCCATAAGAAGTTAAGATCAGCGTAAAAAAAAACACACAACATAGCAGAATTGGTCAGGAGCCCGTATAACGGCTGCTATCCACTGCAGCGCCATTCCACGTCTGTCTGTTTGTCCGTCCCCAGTTCCCACCTGTCTGTCTGTCCATCCTTAGCCCCCACCTGTCTGTCTGTCTCTACGTCCCCACCCACCTGCTCCTTGGCCTTCTTTTCTGCCATCTCTGCCTTCTTCTGCTTCTCTTCCTCCTCAATGATCTTCTTCCTCCCCTCCCTCTTCTTCTTCAGCTCCTCCAGCTCGGCCTCAGACTCCTGCTGTTTCTGCTTCATCTTCTCAAACACCTCGCTGTCCGCCTCGTCACGACGCCGCTTCAGCTCCTCCAGCTTACGCTCTGCCTCCAGGCGCTCCTGGTCCTCGGCCTCGGCGGAGCGCGACACACCTCCGTTCTGCTGCTTGGAGAGGGAGGACTCTTTCTGTTCAATAGAGAGCACAGATAGATAGACCAATGGATTAGTGATAGACCCATATCATTGGAATGAGATTACAATACCCCATCCAACATGCTTCATCTATTTCTATCAATTCACCAATGGAAACCAATTGATGAGCGATGGACCAGTGGATGAGTTATACACCAATAAAAAGCAGAGATAGATAGAACAGCTAATGAATGCCACAAACAGTGTTAGTATAACAAGGCAACTGTTTGTCGGGTGGACAGAAAATGACACTCACCTCGTCTTTCTTCACTGACCTTAACTTCGGTTTCTCCAACTCCACCTTCTCAGACTGCATCAAAGTCCAACAATGTTGAAACAAAAACAAAGTTATAGAATATAAACAAATGGTGTCCAGCATAATATGGACATTTTTACAATCTATGATTTAGATTGATCATCACATACATATTATTTCTATTTGAATTGACATTTCAACTTGATCTTACCCGCTTTTTTGACTTTTCCTCCTTGGTGGGCAGGAACAAAGGGAAATATAACAAGAGAAGTCAGATAACTGTGGCATCTATCTACATATGCGAACGTAGAAGCCAGGCAAATTGCCATACAATGGTGTTCCACTGCAGCCTGCAAGATGAGAGCAATGCAGATGTACCTTGATGCTGACCACACACACACACACACACACACACTGTGACAACACTGTGACATAACTAGCCTGGTTGCTGATCTGTTTGTGCCAACTTCTATGGCTCAGTTTGGCATGACAATGATCATAGGAATTGGCAGGACAGAACAAACAGATCTGGGACCAGACTAGGACACAACTGCCCAAGTTCTCAATGATGCAAAGCAACACATGGTGACCACTCTGTGATCTGTGACCACACCTTAAAGCATGGGAGAATGTGGATATGGAAGTGGCCTAAACAGCGAAGATGTAAAACGCAGCAAAACCTGGATAACCCAAATATATCCTCTACATGTGTAATTTAAAATATCTTGAATATAAATGTATTATTGAGCATACTGTATTCAGATACAGTAGATATATGTGCTGTAAGAAACTAATGAGGAACATTGGAGTTATCCAGGATTTGAATGGAGGCAATCACCCTAAAAGTCACACTGATACCTCAGCTTTCTTTTTTTCCTCTGCTTGCTTAGATTTTTTAGCTTTCTCTTCAGCGTCTTTCTTGAGTTTTGCAGCTTTTTCTTCTTCTCCTTCTTTGTTGAGTTTTGCAGCTTTTTCTTCTTTTTCTTTGTTGAGTTTTGCAGCTTTTTCTTCTTCTTCTTCTTTCTTGAGTTTTGCAGCTTTTTCTTCTTTTTCTTTGTTGAGTTTTGCAGCTTTTTCTTCTTCTTCTTTGTTGAGTTTTGCAGCTTTTTCCTTTTCTTCAGCCTCTTTCTTCAGTTTTACAGCCTTTTCCTTTTCTTCAGCCTCTTTCTTGAGTTGTGCATTTTTTTCTTCTTCTTTCTTCAATTTTGCAGCTTTTTCTTCTTCTTCTCTTTTAAGTTTAGCAGCTTTCTCTTCAGCTTCTTTCCTTTCTTTTTCAGCCTTTTCCTCAGCCTCTTTCTTGAGTTTTGCTGCAGCCTCTTTTTCTTCCAACTCTTTTTTCTGTTTTTCTTCCTCTTCTTTCTTAGATATCTCTTCAACAGATTTCTCCTCTACTGCCATCTTGGGCATAATTGATATTTCAAACATGCACTCTTGTAGTGGTGCAGCGGGTACAACAAATTCAATAAATTTTTCTGGTACTATTTGTGTTTCTTCAACCTCTTCCTATGAGATAAAGTACATTTTGTGTCAATATTTACTTCCTGTAAATACAATACCTCCCATCCAACATTTATGCCCTTTAACGTTAATCTAGGAAGTCATACTTTACCTCTTTCTTCTCTTCCTCCACCTCCTCAGCTTTCTCAGGCTCTGTGACGGGTTCAGGCTCTTCCTCCTTTGGCGTCGCTTCCTCCTCTTTCACCTCCTTCTCCTCCTCTCTACTCCAGGAGTTGGTGGTTACTTCCTCCTGGGCTGGTTTCTCCTCCTTCTCCTCCTCTGTGCCTTGGTGGCGCCCGCTAGAGAAGGTCTCCTCCTGGCTGTTCTCATTACCATCGGTGATGGTAGGGTCGAACTCCTTCTGTCTATCCAGTGCTTCTTTCAACCTCTTCTGTCTGCGTTCCTCCCGCTTGGCCAGGCGGTCCAGGAGTACCACGTCATCCCCATCACCTGCTGAGGAGCTCACCTCTGCACCGGTGGAGGAGGACTCTGTCTCTGTCACACTGTGGAGTGGAGGGGAAAACAGAATGAATTAGTTGTAGACAAGCTATTGGCTAACACTGTAACTTATATTATTGTTACCAGATGGGATCTTTCTATAGATCAGGGTCTTGTTCAGTACGGAGAATGGGGTGGTTCTACCTAAATTTGTAGAAGACATTTTTGGTTTTCAAGGATTTGTTCACGTTCTGGGTGTCCTGTGTTCTCTACCTGTGAGTGTTGTTGACCTCTGTTGTCACGGTGCCGCTGCTAGACTCCTCCATCTCCGCCTTTTTCATTCGTTCCTCACGAGCGTTTCTCCTACGCTCGCGAGCCACCTCCTCATCATCATCAGTTGTGCTGAAGCCCCTGAAATAAGCCAAGACATACACATAAATGAATGGGAGATGTTAGCCTTTTGCGTACAAGTATTACTGCCATACAAATGACTGATATTATCCCAATGCCTATTGCATATCATTATGATTCCCATACATACCAAACCATCCCTACAATTATTTTCACCTATAGTGGTTTACATAACAATTGTAAGAAATCAAGTTTTTGTTTCATCAAGCGTTTTACAGAGGGACATTTATTGGGGCCTAAGCTTCCGGACATTTATTTCCACCCTGGGGAGTTTCTTACATTGTGTCCCATATGGCACCCTATTCCCTACTAATTGCACTACTTTTGACCAGAGCCCTATGGGCCCTGGTCAAAAGTGGTGCACTCTTGGGATGCAATCTTGGCCTTTAACCAAACATGGAGTTGGGGAAGCAGAGAGACGTTATGTACTGGAGTAGGTCTCTGTTACAGTTAGCTACATGGGAGGTGAATGTAAATTGTGTGTATATAGGCAGATACAAACATACAGTATGTTGGACTGAGAAGAGCCTAATTCCATCTCCGTTCTTTATACAACACTAAATCTGCCATGTAGTCATGGCCTAATCCTTATGTCCCAAAGTGTGATTATATAGAGTACATAAAGTCTTTAAGACACCTTACTGTATATACAGCCAGAACTTTTAAAACTCTTAAACTGATTCATTTGTAGATGGGTTTACTCTACTACTGCAAGCATTCACAAAGAACATGCTCAATGGAGTTATACACAGGTTCAGACCTAACAGGAAAACGCTACAGTTCAGACTGCTCATCCGTCTAACCAACAGTCTCGTACTGCTTTGAGAGAGATGATCCAGCCACAGACCTTACACTGCACAATAGTGCCGACGGTCTCACAAACTATTCAAAGATGAATGATCAGGTCTTGTCAGTCAAAACACTTGGCCCTGTACTGATCCACCATGTTGTCTCCCAGTGATCTGACCGGGAGAGCAATTACAGAGGCGGATGGATGGATGGAATGGATGGATGGATGGATGCATGCATGCATGCATGGATGGATGGATGGATGGATGGATGGATGGATGGATGGATGGATGGATGGATGGATGGATGGATGGATGGATGGATGGATGGATGGATGGATGCATGGATGGATGCATGGTGTCGTGGTGGAGGAAGGTCAGACTGATAACACACACAGATGTGTTGTGAATCAAAACGTCACTGAGATGAAAGAGAGAGAGAATGGGGAGAGCACAATGCTCATCAACTGGACTCCCAGCCAAGATAAAGAGAAACCAAAATCCATATCACGATAACTTGACTCAATTATCATGATAACCATACATTGAATTACACATTTATAACATTAATATGGACCACATTTCATTTTTTTTATATTAATAACCTTAAAACTACTACTACAACTTTAAATGCTGTAGCTATCAATTGGTTCATTAACAATCACACATATTAGCAAACTTGTTTTATTTCAAACTTCACATTTCTATGGTAGGGTTATAGATTATTTATCGTAACAAACCATATCAAGAAAATATCCACGATAACTGGTTGGTTTGTTTGGAGTTGATAACTTTTGGTTTATCGTCCCAGCTCTAGAAAGTGGGATACGGAGATAGGAGGGAGCGAGAAATGGAGGAATCAAACAATCTATTATTTTTATTATTGCCTTCTCTTCTCTCTTTCCATATTCATCTCGTGCGTCTGTGATGTGAGGATCCGTGGCTGTAGATCATGCCATGCAGTCTCTTGCCTTGTTTATGAGGTGAGCAGAGAGCTTGAAATGGCCCATTGATAGAGAATGGGTATTATTTCCCCCTGCTCTCTCTCTCACAAACAAACACACACTGGGAAGGCAGAAGGCCACACACACATACAGTACAGTGCATTCGGAAAGTACTCAGACCCTTTGACTTTTTCCACCTTTTGTTACGTTACAGCCTTATTCTAAAATGTATTAAATCGCTTTTTTCCTCATCAATCTACACACAATATCCCATAATGACAAAGTAAAAACCGTTTTTTTGATTTTTTAAAATTATTATTATTATATTTTTTTTACAGAAATATCACATTTACATAAGTATTCAGACCCTTTACTCAGTACTTTGTTGAAGCACCTTTGGCAGCGATTACAGCCTCGAGTCTTCTTGGGTATAACGCTACAAGCTTGGGACACCTGTATTTGGAGAGTTTCTCCCATTCTTCTCTGTAGATCCTCTCAAGCTCTGTCAGGTTAGATGGGGAGTGTCGCTGCACAGATATTTTCAGGTCTATCCAGAGATGTTCGGTTATGAAAAGCCAACTTACATTTATTTACTCCTGAGGTGCGGACCTGTTGCACCCTCTACAACCACTGTGATTATTATTATTATTATTTGACCCTGCTGGTCATCTCTGAACATTTGAACATCTTGGCCATGTGCTGTTATAATCTCAAAAAGGAACAGCCAGAAGAGGACTGGCCACCCCTCAGAGCCTGGTTCCTCTCTAGGTTTCTTCCTAGGTTCCTGCCTTTCTAGGCAGTTTTTCCAAGCCGCCAAGCTTCTACATCTGCATTGTTTGCTGTTTGGGGTTTAAAGCTGGGTTTCTGTATAGAACTTTGTGACATCGGCTGATGTAAAAAGGCCTTTATAAATACATTTGATTGATGTTCGATTGGGTTCAAGTCCGGGGTCTGGCTGGGACACTCAAGGACATTCAGAGACTTGTCCCGAAGCCACTCCTGTGTTGTCTTGGCTGTATGCTTAGCTGTCTTGGCTGTATGCTTTGCCCCAGTCTGAGGTCCTGAACGCTCTGGAGCAGTTTCATCAAGAATTTCTCTGTACATTGCTCCATTCATCTTTCCCTCAATCCTGACTAGTCTCCCAGTCCCTGCCACTGAAAAACATCCCCACAGCATGATGCTACCACCCCATGCTTCACCGTAAGGATGGTGCCAGGTTTCCTCCAGACATGACGCTTGCCATTCAGACCAACGAGTTCAATCTCAGTTTCATCAGACTAGAGAATCTTGTTTCTCATGGTCTGAGAGTCCTTTAGGTGCCTTTTGGCAAACCCCAAGTGGGCTGTCATGTGCCTTTTACTGAGGAATGGTGTACATCTGGCCACTCTACCATAAAGGCCTGATTGGTGGAGTGCTGCAGAGATGGTTGTCCTTCTGGAAGGTTCTCCCATGTCCACAGATGAACTCTGGAGCTCTGTCAGTGACCATCGGATTCTTGGTCACCTTCCTGACCAAGGCCCTTCTCCACCAATTGCTCAGTTTGAACGGGCGGCCATCTCTAGGAAGAGTCTCGGTGGTTCCAAACTTCTTCCATTTAAGAATGATGGAGGCCACACTGTTCTTGGGGACCTTCAATACTGTAGAAATATTTTGCTACCCTTCCCCAGATCTGTGCCTTGACACAATCCTGTCTCTGAGCTCTACAGACAATTCCTTCTATCTCATGGCTTGGTTTTTGCTCTGACATGCACTGTCAACTGTGAGACCTTATATAGACAGGTCTGTGCCTTTCCAAATCATGTGCAATCAATTCAATTTACAGGTGGACTGCAATCAAGTTTTAGAAAGTTATTTCTGTTTTTTTATTTGTAATAAATCAGGAAAAATGTCTAAAAACATGTTTTCACTTTGTCATTATGCTGTATTGTGTGTAGATTGATGAGGATTTTTTTTATTGAATACATTTTAGAATAAGGCTGTAACGTAACAAAATGTGGAAAAAGTCAATGGGTCTGAATACTTAACGAATACTTACATACACTGAGTGGAAAAAACATTAGGAACACCTTCCTAATATTGAGTTGCACCCTCCCTTTTGCCCTCAGAAAACTCAAAATGGTGCACCTGACACCTACTACCATACACCGTTCAAAGGCACTGAAATCTTTTGTATTACCCATTCACCCTCTGAATAGCACACATACACAATCTTTGTCTCAAGGCTTCATATACACCGATTAAAGTGGATTTAACAGCTTTCACCTGGATTTACCTGGTCAGTCTATGTCATGGAAAGAGCATGTTTTGTACACTATGTGTATACAGTGGGGCAAAAAAGTATTTAGTCAGCCACCAATTGTGCAAGTTCTCCCACTTACAAAGATGAGAGAGGCCTGTAATTTTCATCATAGGTACACTTCAACTATGACAGACAAAATGAGAAAGAAAAATCCAGAAAATCACATTGTAGGATTTTTTATGAATTTATTTGCAAATTATGGTGGAAATAAGTATTTGGTCACCTACAAACAAGCAAGATTTCTGGCTCTCACAGACCTTATAGATGACCTGGAGCCAGTGGGTTTGGCGACGAATATGTAGTGAGGGCCAGCCAACGAGAGCATACAGGTCGCAGTGGTGGGTAGTATATGGGGCTTTGGTGACAAAACGGATGGCACTGTGATAGACTGCATCCAGTTTGCTGAGTAGAGTGTTGGATGTCAAGGATGGGTAGGATAGTCAGTTTTACGAGGGTATATTTGGCAGCATGAGTGAAACTCCACATTAATGCCCACGATTTTGGAATGAGATGTTCGACGAGCAGGTGTCCACATACTTTTGGTCACTTTTGGTCACACTCAATGATTTACAGATGCTGGGGAGGAGAGGAAGTGCGCAGGTTTTCCGAATGACAAAGGTTGCTCAGAGATGAGAGAACCATCAGTATTTCTCTTCAAGAACACAATCATACTGTACATACTCATGTTGATATGTTACAGATTATAACAATTGGGGGGGAGAGAGAGAAAGAGAAAGAGAGAGAGACTCAAGTTGTCTTAGGCTGGGTGTCTGTACAGCACTTCGAGATATTAGCTGATGTACGAAGGGCTATATAAAATAAACTTGATTTGATTTGATTTGTCAGCTCTGAAATAAAAACAGCAGACAAAACATTCCAGCGTCCTCAACGTGTCCTCGGGCCCAGGCCGCGCTGCAGCGAGGCTCTGTGTGTGTGAGGCTGCACAGGAAATGCAGGGCAGGAGCCGGACTGTGAGAAAACTGCAGGCCCGCCCTTCAGACCACAGTCAGAGCAGGGGCTGATGGGACTTCAGATAATACTGAAGATACAGTACATGTAATGGGCTGTAGTTTCATCCATGAGCAAACAAACAATCGTTATCTCCTTCATAAAACCGAGAGTGCCCTATAAAGTGATCACTTCTCACAGTCTCCTGTACCCAACAATACAAATGCTGTCATTTACAGCCTATTCTACACTTTTAGATTGATACTCACGCTCCAATTGGGAATACTTGGTCTCTTCTGGACATGTTTTAAACCAAGTCTACAGTATAAAGACAGACTGCAATGTGACAAATCCGTTCTTTACTCTGCAGAGAGGCCGGGATTTTGAAGACATCAACTCCAACGAACGTTTCCGTTTGATCAGTCCAGCACACGCGCGGCACTACAGACGTTTTCACACTCCGCGATTGCAGAACACCGCCGCATTATGGTGGCCAAACTCACAGCTAAACTACAGGATCGCTCGCTTTCTCTGCACCCTTTCTATTCTTTCTCTCTCCCTCACACACACACACACACACACACACACACACACACACACACACACACACACACACACACACACACACACACACACACACACACACACTGGCGGTGCTTCCTGCTGAGCAATAGAACCATTCCTCTTCGCTGGACGAAAGCCTCTAGATCCAAACTGACATTTAGGCGTGGTCACAGTGGCAGCTTAGATGATGCATTGCAGTAATTCGTGACTCTGTCTGGGAACGATTGCACTCACCCTTCAATTCCACACACACAGGCTAGTTGCTGGCTGTGGTGCCTGGGCAATGTCTGCTAACAGTAAACTTATTCCCTCGATCTCTAACTCATAGCCCTTTTTTTTCTACCGCATACTTTGGCTCGAGTGCCAGGTCTTCCCACCATCCCCTTTCTGTCTGTTGAACTTCGTCCCCGGGTAATAGGGGCAACAGAGCTGAAGAGATTTTAGCATTTTGTAGTATTTCAAATGCATTTGGGCTAAAGAATCTACTCTACATGCGGTCGTCATCATGAACCAACTGAACAACAAACATAGTAGCGTTTGCCAGAGAGGCCTAATATCTGACTCTAGAGCCTTAAGTTAACCAATCAGTTGGATGCCCTGGGCACGACTATACAGGAAAGAAGCTAACAATCCAGCAGACTACGCCAACATGCACTGTTGTACATAGGACATTACAATCAGTTTCTATATAAGAAAAGGTTTTATTTTTATTTGTTTACTTTATTTAACTAGGCAAGTCAGTTAAGAACAAATTCTTACTGACAATGACGGTCTACCGGGGAACTGCCGACTGATTTCTACCTTGTCAGCTCGGGGATTCGATCCAGCAACCTTTCAGTTACTGGCCCAACGCTCTAACCACTAGGATACCTGCCGCCCCCGGGGTGAGCTGGGTATCATCTGGTCTCTGTCAGCATTGTCCTGTACGGTCAGCAGGAGAGGAGCTGAGCGGCTGCATCCCAGACCCACAGGAGTGAGCTCTGACAGGGGGCAGAGCTAAACTGCAGACCGGAGACGCGCGCACACACACACACACACACAAACAAACACAGACGGAGGCCTGCGCTCTCCAAACAGCCCAGCCAATCTGTTCACTAATAAATGAGCAAAGCAATAGAGCTCATTAAGCAGTCATCACTTCAGCCTGCCGCTACATCCAAGTCTTCTGTCTGTGTCTGTCTACTGCGCAGGGCCTGCTGGGCAACACATGGATACGCTCAGACAAAAGACAGAAACAATTACAGTACATATACTGTGCTTTCACACATACACTCACACACGTGCTTGGATACATTTTTTGAACAAATGGTTCCAGAAAGGATTCTTTGGCAGTCTCCATAGGAGAACCCTTTTTGGTTCCAGCTTAGAACCTTTTTTGTTCCAGATAGAACTAGTTTGGGTTCCATGTAGAACCCTCTGTGTAAAGGGTTTTACATGGAACTCAAATGGGTTCTACCTGGAACCAAAAGGAGTTCTTCAAAGGGTTCTCCTATGGGGACAGCCGAAGAACCTTTTTAGGTTCTAGATTGTACACTCTTAGAAAAAAAGGTGCTAACACATCCACGCACACACACACGGTACACACACTCAAATTGTACAAGCACAACTGGTCATTATCTGTTATTATCCATTATCAGCCCATATATGGCTGCTGGACTTTGGGAGGTACAGGAGGAAGGGAAAGTGCCTCATGACTCTGCACAATGTAAACACTCTGCATACCAAGGCCTCGACAGTCTCATTCAATAAAACATCCATAATACTGCATTCATGAGCATGACAAAACCACTTATGTTTCTGAATGTCAGATTATAGCAAACGTAAATATTCACAGTAAAACCAGATTTCCTAAACAATGGAAAGTGTAACGGAATACGTTAGGTTTAATCATAAGCAGAATCGATTAATTGACTGCCGATGGCGACACAGAACAAAATGGACATCTAGGCAAGCCTGCATCTGTTCAAGTTAGAATGACTTAGGATGATGTAGAGTGATGGTTGCCCATACAAAACAAACAACAGTACCCTATAGCAAGCAAGGAGAGATGAGCAACCCTACAATCTGAAGAACGGAAGCCTCTAGGAGCCAAAAACAAATCCACTGCCAAAATAGAACATTTATAGCGTTTGTTTGTTTGTGTGCAGTAAGTCAGTCAGTCAAACGGTCAGGTTTCGAATAGAATTGGACACCACTGAAACTAACAAATCAGATTGGTGTCAGGGGATAGGAGACGGGCCCAAAGCTGTCTGGGATGACTTCTCATGTTATCCTGTGTGTGCGTACAAGTGTACCTGCATGGAGATAGATACAATAAATACTGACTGAGGTTTACCAGTAAAAATGCCCAGTGAGAAGGATGAATTTGGCAAAGAGATCAGAGAACTCTTACTGGGTTCAGATGAGGCAATGGGCTTAACTGGAGGATAGCACACATTTGGGCTTAAAGCTCATTCACTCATCCACCATATTAGATCAAATCACATTTTATTTGTCAAATACTTCGTAAACAACAGGTGTAGACCGTCAGTGGAATGTGTGTGTGTGTGTGTGTGTGTGTGTGTGTGTGTGTGTGTGTGTGTGTGTGTGTGTGTGTGTGTGTGTGTGTGTGTGTGTGTGTGTGTGTGTAAATGTGTGTGTGTAAATGCGTGTGTGTGTGTACGTGCGCGTGTGTGTGTAAATGCGTGTGTCTGTGTGTGTGTGTGTGTGTGTGCGTGTGTGCGTGTGTGTGTGTGTGTGTGTAAATGCGTGTGTCTGTGTGTGTGCGTGTTAGACAGACAGGTCACTCACTTCTCTGCCTCTAGACGCATTTGCTCGCGCCTCTGCCTCCTCAATTCCATGCGCTGGTCGAAGTCGTCATCCATGGTGGCCTGAGAGCGTTTCTTCTGTGTTCAGACTGAAAGAAACCAACACAGACTGGTAAGTTTAACATCATTACACACATTTACACAACTTCTATGCCGGTGACTTTGTACAGAGGTCAGTAGGCTGAAATGAGGACGTGCAAAAAAGTTTCCATTGATGCCGTGAGGGAAAATACCCTGTCTGTAGTGTGTGTATGCCAAATGTAGCCTCAACACTTTCAATATGTTTAACTCCTGTATCTCTTTTGAAGTCAAATGACATAACCTTTGACCTTACATCAGAAGAACCCTGACAGTGACATCATTGGTGATTAAGTGCTTGTAACTCATTCACATTAAGTAGCATGACACCGTAAAGACCTGCACAAACATTTGGGAACTTAAAACTGCTGCGGTATAACCAACCCCTGCTTTTCTTACATCAGAGCTCTTAGTTGTCACACCTAAAGCCGCAAGAAATATCATAAATAAATATATAGAAATAGAAATATGTAAATAATATAATATATAAATATGATGAAATATCCTAATCATCATCATCCTCATCATCATTCCAATCACAATTCTCTGGGACTAACTAGGCTAACTGGGATGGAAACGCTACCAAACAAAACAGGCACAAAGTAAAGACCAAACACAAGATAAGCTCCCCAGTCAACACAGAAACACACTAACATTCACTGGACATGACTCGAAGTAGGACCACCCAAGAAACATTCAACACTCAGCATTATAACTTTCCCTGGCTCTCTATGGGCTACTGAATAGTCGGCAAAAATCCCATAGCTATACAATACCTTAGCTGTAGTGAGTAGCGACGCTTAGGTTTAGTCCATGGGCAGCACTCCCTCCTCTCTCAGTATATCAACTCCACAATCTGGTTTATATCTCAGCTCTCTCTGCTACAGCACAAAGAATTCCTGCTTGGTCTTTCAGCAACTATAACTACCAGAAAAGGCAAAGCCTCTCTCTTGCTCAGCCTCCCTCCCTCCTTACTCTCTTGCTCCCTCCCTCCCTCTTTCTCACTCTCTCCTCCTCTCTCCTTCTCGTGCAGACTATCTTCCTCAAACTATTTTCTCTTGTTTTGCCTTCTCCTTCTTTTCACACGCTCCTGATGTCTCTCTCTCCCTCTCGCTCTCTGTCTATCCCCCTCTTTTTTCTATTTTTTTGTTTCCATCTCTGCCTCTCTCAACCCCGCTTTCCCTCCACCTTTCTCTCTCTCTCTCCCTCTCTCGCCATTCTCTACCTCCCTCCTACAGTATCTACATTTTCCTTTTAGCCTGCTTGTGTTTACAGAGCTGTCACTGGTTAGCTAAACTCAGCAGCGCTGGTTGGAATATGGTGTTAAAGGCAGTCAGGCAGGCAGCCAAGCAGGCAGGCAGGCAGGCAAGCAGGCAGGCAGTCTCCTAGATTGTTTCTTGCATTAAACCAGAGGCCTTCACTTCCTCTGAGTGGCCAAAACTACCCAGCAACTTATTTTCCAGCCCATAGAGTGGACCAGGGTAGGGTCAGAGACAGGAAAGACACAAACATGCCAAGAAGATACTGTACGGCCCCAGGACAGTACTATGCAGTGTTGCAGATGGTATTCCCTCGATCCACTTCCTTCCTTCCCTCTCCCTCTCCCTCTGTGCTGCAGAAGCCATTGTCTATGGCATTCACATAATGCCATTATGTCATTATGAGAAAGAAAAACAAACAGAAATATTTGAGCATTTACAGCCTTGGTTTTGGACTTTTTCAACTTTTCAAAAGTGTGTGGGTATCTATTTTTCTCATCATGAACACACTTATCTCGCCAGAAAGGGGGGAAAAGAGCATCTGAAAATGCGTTACATATCGTAGACGTAAATAACAAAAGATATTAAAGAGATCATATTACAATGGGTATCTCTGCCAAAGCACATTTACTAAATATCTATAAAACACGGTGTTAGTTCGTAATAATAAATCTGTATTTAGGCTGTTATAGCCAGGCAGGCCAGGGGGTCATTTAGTGAAGTGCAGTCTATTATGTAACACTGTAAGCCTGTAAAAACCTTACAACTTACACATGACAAAACTCTTACTGGCTGGCTGATAGAGCTCCAGGCACGACTCCAACACCATCATTAAGTTTGCAGACAACACAACAGTGGTAGGCCAGATCACCGACAACGACGAGACAGCTTATAGGGAGGAGGTCAGAGACCTTTCCGTGTGGTGCCAGGACAACAACCTCTCCCTCAACGTGAATCAAGACAAAGGAGATGATTGTGGAATGCAGGAAAAAGAGGACCGAGCATTCTCATCGACGGGGCTGCAGTGGAGCAGGTTGAGAGCTTCAAGTTCATTGGTGTCAACATCACCAACAAACTAACATGGTCCATGCACACCAAGACAGTTGTGAAGAGGGCATGACAATACCTATTCCTCCTCAGGAGACTGAAAAGATTTGGCATGGGTCCTCAGATCCTCAAAAGGTTCTACAGCTGCACCATCGAGAGCATCGTGACCGGTTGCATCACCGTCTGGTATGGCAACTGCTCGGGAATCCGACCGCAAGGCACTACAGAGGGTAGTGCGAACGGTCCAGTACATCACTGGGGCCAAGCTTCCTGCCATCCAGGACCTCTATACCAGGCGGTGTCAGAGGAAGGCCCTAAAAATTGTCAAAGACTCCAGCCACCCTGGTCATAGACTGTTCTCACTGCTACCGCACGGCAAGCGGTACCGGAGCGCCAAGTCTAGGTCCAAGATGCTTCTAAACAGCTTCTACCCCCAAGCCATAAGACTCCTGAACACCTAATCAAATGGCTACTCAGAATATTTGCATTGCCCCCCCCCCCCTCCCCTTCTTTTACACCGCTGCTACTCTATGTTGTTAACATCTATGCATAGTCACTTTAATAACTCTACCTTCATGTACATATTACCTCAACTAACCGGTGCCTCCGCACATTGACTCTGTACCGGTACCCCCCTGTATATAGTCTCCCTATTGTTATTTTACTGCTGCTCTTTAATTACTTGGTACTTTTTTTCTTTCTTTTTCTTATCCATATTTTTTATAACTGCATTGTTTATGGGCGCGTAAGTAAGCATTTCACTGTACGGTCTACACCTGTTGTATTCAGCGCATGTGACTAATACAATTTGATTTGAACCGAGATCTGTCAGAGCATTGACATTTCTTAAATTAAACATCACAATAATAGCTGAACACTATTTGACGTACAAATTTGACGATTCCACGTCCGTAAGTGACTGACTTAGGCTGTTCATTGGAGGTCGTGTTGTTCAGAGAGAGGTCTGCTTCCACTGGGAAGAGACTCGATTGGCAGATACGATAACAGAGTAGTCGGCGAGGAATAAACAGATGCTGAAAGAAGGGATTTGTGGGCTAGCGCCTTCAGCCTTTCATTGAATTACTCAGCTGGAGTACGTGTGTACTTCTGACATGAATAGACCAGCCAAGCGTTGGTAATGCCAGAACCACAACACTGGAAATAAATGGACACTTATTCCTTAGTGGTATTGTATCTTCAAAGCTGTGTTGTCCTTAGTAGTAGCTAATTTATCAAATTCCATCCGTTACCTTCAAAGAGTTCTAATAGCATAGACAAATAAGGTAATCACAACCTGTTATGGTCGGCTGCAAATTTTCTGCCATTTACTTCAAATCTGAAAACTTGGCGAAGCCACGTCCATTTTCTGAAAATGCCATTATGGGCCTTAAAAGCACAGAAAGTGTCCACTGCTTGTATACTTCGTATTTTGGTGAATTTAGTACGACATTCAGGATCTTGAGGCATACTAACTTTTCATACTATGACCAATAAGCATAGTACATACTCAATAGTACAGTTAGTGCAGTTACAGCTTGTTACATGGAAAAGCTATCAGGTATGAAGGGAAGACCCAGATGCAGACCATGTCGAATAAACAATAGTTTAATGTTCCAAACAGGGGCAGGCAATGGACAGGTCAAGGCAGGCAGGGGTCAGAAAACCAGAGGTGGGGCAACGGTACCGGACGGCAGGCAGGCTCACGGTAAGATAGAGATTGGTAATCCAGAGGGGGCAGTCGGGAGGCAGGCGGGCTCCGACTCAGGACAGGCAAGGGTCAAAACCGGGAGGGCGAGAAAAGAGAGACTGGAAAAAGCAGGCGCTGAGACACAACCCGCTCGGTTGACTTGAACATACAAGACAAACTGTCACAGACAGACAGAAAACACAGGTATAAATACACAGGGGAAGATGGGTGACACCTGGAGGGGGGTGGAGACAATCACAAAGACAGGCAAAGCCAACAGAGCGAGCAAGCCTTCTTTCACTGTTTCACTGGGGGCACTTCCTTTCCCAGCTGTCCCTCTTGTGTGGCCTGGGTAGTGTTTAGTATGAAGAAAAGTTTTTGAAACGGAGTCAAATGGGGAGGTGCTACTTGCATCTGTTCAATTAGAACACAAAGCTCTGGAAAATTTCATGCTGGGATTTCTTTCCAGACAATGTAAGCATATCAGTGAATCCAGTGCTGCAGTTTGAGTATATCTAAGAGCAATTTATAAACAAATAGATCCACATGACTGTTTAATGTACCCAAGAGATCTGTAAGATTCTAGTACTGGAGACAGAAATAGTCGCAGCAGAATCAGAGAACCCACTGGGCACAGACATCAACTCAACGTCTATTCCACATTGGTTCAACGTCATTTCATTGAAATATGTAGTGTTGTGTTGCGTAGTGGCTTTGCTGGCATTCATCTGCAATTTTTTTTGTTTTGTTTGCCCCCACCCCAAGGTGTACATACTAAAATCGCCCCTGTGTGAGCTCGGGGTCATTTGTGGGTCATTTGACTTATCGTCACTCTTCATATGACCGCCTATTCCGCCCCCTTGTTTGCTGTCCCTACTCATGTTGACAAGCGACAACTTTAAATTCCAGTGGTGAAATATGTGTTCAGAGAGGAGTGACAGGACTGAACAGCGAAGGTTTATGAAATCACACCAATCTCAGCATCCATAGCGATCAGCCTTTTAGCAAACCAAGCAGTGGCACTGGCATTTTGTTGTTTTTGAAGGAGTGGGCCTTTTCAACTTAGCCTTATATGGTAATGTAGGATGTCTACCCAGTTATAGATGGTCTACTTCAGTGCTGCAGTCCCATTACATGTTTTATCTATGATATCTGATCTAAAGAGGGGGCCACAAGGACAGCACAATGCATTACAGCAGGGCACTAGTGTATTCTGGTTTAGATTTCACAATGACCAACACCATATACAGTAACAGAGGCGTAAAAACCAGAGCAGTCCGGAAGAGGCCTGTAACCACTTCAACATATCAAACTCAAGTGTATATTTGCCAGAGCGCAACCTTTTGAAACCAAATGTTAGTTGAACAAGGTGATAGTTCTGACAGTGTTTTTGACTCCCCTACAGAAAGCAACATTGAAGATATACTTAGTGTTCAGTCTGTCTGTACATTATCTCTCAAAATAACAATAACTGAATATAAATCCAATGTTTGAGAGCATTGACAATGTCTAAACCAGTGCGATGACTTGTATTTTTTACTTGGCCCATGGCAATTTAACGGCAAAAGCTATTTTTATGTGCACTACGTCAGCACGGCACAGCCTCAATTTGATGGAAATACTTCTCTAATGGGAAAATGTTTTTATGCAGAAAATCTGTTGCCAGCTGGATGGAAACATGGCTACTGACTCAAATCAGACTTACCTCAATCTTAAGCAAGGCATCCAACACATCACGTTGAAAGTTGTTGAAATGAAAACAAAGATTCACGAGAAGTTGACTGATCTTCCATCGAGTCAACTGGAGGCTGGGAGATGTGTAATATTACACCTTCCTAATATTGAGTTGCACCCCATTTTGCCATCAGAACAGCCTAAAGTCATCGGGGCATGGACTCTACAAGGCGTCGAAAGCGTTCCACAGTGATGCTGGCCAATGTTGACTCCAATGTTTCCCACAGTTTAGTTGGCTGGATGTCCTTTGGGTGGTGGACCACTCTTGATTGAAACAGGAAAGTGTTGAGCGTGAAAAACCCAGCAGCGTTGCAGTTCTTGACACACTTAAACTGGTGCGCCTGGCACCTACTACCATACCCCGTTCAAAGGCACTTAAATATTTTGTTTTACCATTAAACCTCAATGGCACACAAACACAATCCTTCTTTAACCGGTCTTCCCCCCCTTCATCTACACTAATTGAAGTGGATTTAACAGGTTACACCAATAGGGGATCATGGCTTTCACCTGAATTCACCTGGTCATTCTATGTCATGGAAAGAGCAGGTGTTCCTAATGTTTGTAAACTCAGTGTATACGGTGCATTCGGACGTTACAGCCTTATTCTGAAATAGATAATTCCCCCCCCCCCCCATCAATCTACACATAATACCCCAAAATGAAAAAGCAAAGAGATTTTTTGAAGTTTTTGCAAATGTACAGTGTACATAACAAAAAATAACTGAAATATCACATTTACATAAGTATTCAGACCATTTACTCAGTAATTTGTTGAAGCACCTTTGGCAGTGATTACAGGAGGGGGCTGAGCACGCACCCTTGTAGGGCCCCTGTGTTGAGGATCAGCCTAGTGGATGTGTTGCTGCCTACCTTCACCACCTGGCAGCGGCAGGTCAGGAAGTCCAGGACCCAGTTGCACAGGGCAGGGATCAGACCCGGGGCCCCAAGCTTAACGATGAGCTTGGAGGGTACAATGGTGTTGAAGAATGAGCTGTAGTCTATGTCATTCTTACATAGGCATTCCTCTTGTCCAGATGGGATAGTGCAGTGTGCAGTGGGATGGCGATTGCATCATCTGTGGATCTATTGGGGAGGTATGCAAATTGCAGTGGGTCTAGGGTGTCGGGTAAGCTGGTCGGGTAGTCAATGTCAACTCATTGCCTAACGCAACGTCAACTCATTGCCTAATATGTCAGGTGGTCAATGTCAACTCATTGCCTAATGCTAGCTTGCATACTTGAATTATCTTTATCGAGCCAGATAACATTTTAATAGGCTAATTCTATAGTCTTATAATGGGTCGCTTGTGAGGTATCAAACATTAAGTATTCTTGGGTATGATGCTACAAGCTTGGCAAACCTGTATTTGGGGAGTTTCTCCCATTCTTCTCTGCAGAAGAGATGTTTGATTGGGTTCAAGTCCGGGCTCTGGCTGGGCCACTCAAGGACATTCAGAGACTTGTCCCGTAGCCATTCCTGCATTGTCTTGGCTGTGTGCTTAGGGTCGTTGTCCTGTGCTCTGGAGCAGGTTTTCATCAAGGATCTCTCTGTACTTTGTTCCGTTCATCTTTCCCTTGATCCTGACTAGTCTCCCATTCCCTGCCGCTGAAACACATCCCCAGAGCAAGATGCTGCCACCACCATGCTTCACCGTACGGATGGTGCCAGGTTTCCTCCAGACGTGACGCTTGGCATTCAGACCAAAGAGTTCAATCTTGGTTTCATCAGACTAAAGAATCTTGTTTCTCATGGTCTGAGAGTCCTTTAGGTCCCTTTTGGCAAACTCCAAACGGGCTGTCATGTGCCTTTTACCGAGGAATGGCTTCCATCTGGCCACTCTACCATAAAGGCCTGATTGGTGGAGTGCTGCAGAGATGGGAAGGACAACCATCTCCACAGAGGAACTCTGGAGCTCTGTCAGAGTGAGCATCGGGTTCTTGGTCACCTCCCTGACCAAGGCCCTTCTCCCCAGATTGCTCAGTTTGGCAGGGTGGCCAGCTCTAGGAAGAGTTGGTGGTTCCAAACTTCTTCCATTTAAGAATGATGGAGGCCACTGTGTTCTTGGGAACCTTCAATGCTGCAGATATTTTTTTGGTACCGTTCCCCAGATCTGTGCCTCGACACAATCCTGTCTCAGAGCTCTACGGACAATTCCTTCGACCTCATGTCTTGGTTTTTGCTCTGACATGCATTGTCAACTGTAGGACCTTTATACAGACAGGTGTGTGCCTTTCCAAATCATGTGCAATCAATTGAATTTACCACAGGTGGACTCCAATCAAGTTGTAGAAACACTCAAGGATGATCAATGGAAACAGGATGCACGTGAGTTCAATTTCAAGTCTCACAGCAAAGGGTCTGAATACTTATGTAAATGTGATATTTCAGTTTATGTTTAATACATTTGCATTTGCTAAAAACCTGTTTTCACTTTGTCATTATGGGGTATTGTGTGCAGATTGATGAGCTTTTTTATTTATTTAATCAATTTTAGAACAAGGCTGTAATGTAACAAAATGTGGTAAAAGTCCAGGGGTCTGAATACTTTCTCGAATGCACTGTATACCTCACAAGTGACCCATTATAAGACTATAGAATTAGCCTATTAAAATGTTATCTGGCTCGATAAAGATAATTCAAGTATGCAAGCTAGCATTAGGCAATGAGTAGACATTGACCACCCGACATATTAGGCAATGAGTTGACGTTGCGTTAGGCAATGAGTTGACATTGACTACCCGACCAGCTTACCCGACACCCTAGACCCACTGCAATTTGCATACCTCCCCAATAGATCCACAGATGATGCAATCGCCATCCCACTGCACAATCCCATCTGGACAAGAGGAATGCCTATGTAAGAATGACATAGACTACAGCTCATTCTTCAACACCATTGTACCCTCCAAGCTCATCGTTAAGCTTGGGGCCCCGGGTCTGATCCCTGCCCTGTGCAACTGGGTCCTGGACTTCCTGACCTGCCGCTGCCAGGTGGTGAAGCTAGGCAGCAACACCTCCACTACGCTGATCCTCAACACAGGGCCCCTACAAGGGTGCGTGCTCAGCCCCCTCCTGTACTCTCTGTTTACCCATGACTGCGTGGACACGCACGTCTCCAACTAATTCATCAAGTTTGCAGACGACACAGGTAGAGGTGAGAACCCTCTCACTCAGTATCAACAAAACGAAGGAGCTGATCGTGGACTCAGGAGACAGCAGAGGGAGAACGCCCCCGTCCACATCGACGGGGCCACAGTGGAGAAGTTCAAAAGCTTCAAGTTCCTCGGCGTACACATCACTGATAATCTGAAATGGTTCACCCACACAGAGAGTGTCATGAAGAAGTTGCAACAACCCCTCTTCAACCTCAGCAGGCTGAAGAAATTCAGCTTGGCCCCTAAGACCCTCAAACTTTTACAGATGCACCATTGAGAGCATCCTGTCGGGCTGTATCACTGCCTGGTACGGCAACAGCACCATCCTCAACCACAGGGCTCTCCAGAGGGTAGTGTGGTCTGCCCAACGCCCTCCGGGACATCTACAGCACCCAATGTCATAGGAAGGCCAAAAAGATCATCAAGGACCCGAGCCACGGCCTGTTCACCCCGCTACCATCCAGAAGGTGAGGTCAGTACAGGTGCATCAAAGCTGAGCCCAAGAGACTGAAAAACAGCTTATATCTCAAGGCTATCAGAATGTTAAATAGTCACCACTAGCCGGCCTCCGCCCAGTACCCTGCCATGAACTTTAGTCACTGTCACTAGCCAACTTCCGCCCTGTTATTCAACCCCGCACCTTAGAGGCTGCTGCCTATGTACATGGACATGTAACACTGGTCACTTTAATAATGGAACACTGGTCGTTTTAATAATGTTTACATACTCTTTAACCCACTTCATATGTATATACTGTATTCTAGTCATGGACTATCCTATTTAACTATTGCTGTACATACTGTATACTATTCTATCCTACGTATTCTTCAGATATACTATTGTCCATAATGTCTATGCATCCCATCATATATACACTACCGTTCAAAAGTTTGGGGTCACTTAGAAATGTCCTTGTTTTTGAAAGAAAAGCTCATTTTTTGTCCATTAAAATAACATAAAATTGATCAGAAATACAGTGTAGACATTGTTAATGTTGTAAATGACTATTGTAGCTGGAAACGGCAGATTTTTTATGGAATATCTACATAGGCGTACAGAGGCCCATTATCAGCAACCATCACTCCTGTGTTCCAATGGCACGTCGTGTTAGCTAATCCAAGTTTTTCATTTTAAAAGGCTAATTGATCATTAGAAAACCCTTTTTCAATTATGTTAGCACAGCTGAAAACTGTTGTTCTGATTAAAGAAGCAATAAAACTGGCCTTCTTTATACTAGTTGAGAATCTGGAGCGTCAGCATTTGTGGGTTCAATTACAGGCTCAAAATGGCCAGAAACAAAGAACTTTCTTCTGAAACTTGTCGGTCTATTCTCGTACAACGCTGTGTACTACTCCCTTCACAGAACAGCGCAAAGTGGCTCTAACCAGAATAGAAAGGGGAGTGGGAGGCCCCGGTGCACAACTGAGCAAGAAGACAAGTACATTAGAGTGTCTAGTTTGAGAAACAGTCCTCAACTGGCAGCTTCATTAAATAGTACCCGCAAAACACCAGTCTCAACGTCAACGGTGAAGAGGCAACTCCGGGATGCTGGCCTTCTAGGCAGAGTTGCAAAGAAAAAGTCATATCTCCGACTGGCCAATAAAAATAAAATATTAAGATGGGCAAAAGAACACAGACACTGGACAGAGGAAGATTGGAAAAAAGTGTTATGGACAGACAAATCTAAGTTTAAGGTGTTCAGATCACAAAGAACATTCGTGAGATGCAGAAAAAATGAAAATATGCTGGAGGAGTGTTTGACGCCATCTGTCAAGCATGTTGGAGGCAATGTGATGGTCTGGGGGTGCTTTGGTGGTGGTAAAGTGGGAGATTTGTACAGGGTAAAAGGGATATTGAAGGAGGAAGGCTATCACTCCATTTTGTAACGCCATGCCATACCCTGTGGACGGTGCTAAATTGGAGCCAATTTCCTCCTACAACAGGACAATGACCCAAAGCACAGCTCCAAACTATGCAAAAACTATTTAGGGAAGAAGCAGTCAGCTGGTATTCTGTCTATAATAGGAGTGGCCTGCACAGTTACCGGATCTCAACCCTATTGAACTGTTCTGGGAGCAGCTTGACCATATGGTACGTAAGAAGTGCCCATCAAGCCAATCCAACTTGTGGGAGGTGCTTCAGGAAGCATAGGGTGAAATATCTTCAAATTACTTCAACAAATTGACAACTAGAATGCCAAAGGTCTGCAAGGCTGTAATTGCTGCAAATGGAGGAGTCTTTGACGAAAGCAAAGTTTGAAGGACACAATTATTATTTTGATTAAAAATCATTATTTATAACCTTGTCAACGTCTTGACTATATTTCCTATTCATTTTGCAACTCATTTCATGTATGTTTTCATGGAAAACAAGGACATTACCGAGTTTGTTAAACCCTGATCTAAAGGCTTGTGGGGGATGAGACCAATATAAATAAGAAATAATTACTGAGAAGACAATAAAATCTCTCTGCATAGAGTAATTCAGAGTTCACCCTGTACAGATACATGTAGCCACAGAGGTCATACATCCATATACAGTGCCTTCAGAAAGTATTGATACCCCTTGACTTATGCCACATTTTGTTGTGTTAGTCTGAATTTGATTAAATATATTTTTTGCTCACCCATCTACACACAATACCCCATCATGACAAAGTGAAAACATGTTTTTAGAAATGTTTGCAAATGTATTGAAAATGAAATACAGAAATATCTCATTTACTTAAGTATTCATATTTTTGAGTCAATACATGTTAGAATCCCCCTTGGCAACGATTACAGCTGTGAGTCTTTCTGGGTAAGTCTCTAAGAGCTTTGCACACCTGGATTGTGCAATATTTGCACATTATTATTTTTAGAATTCTTCAAGCCCTGTGAAGTTGGTTGCTGATCATTGCTAGACAGCCATTTTCAAGTCTTGACATAGATTTTCAAGCCGATTTGAGTCAAAACTGTAACTAGGCCACTCAGGAACATTCAATGTCGTCTTGGTAAGCAACTCCAGTGTACATTTGGCCTTGTGTTTTAGGTTGCCTGTGCCTGTGCATAGCTCTATTCCGTTCATTTTTAACTCCCTTGTCCTTACCAATGACAAGCATACACATAACATGATTCAGCCACCACCATGCTTGAAAATATGAAGAGTGGTACTCAGTTACGTTTTGCCACAAACATAACACTTAGTATTCAGGACATAAAGTATATTTCTGGCAGTTTTAATTTAGTGCCTTATTGCAAACAGGATGCATGTTTTGGAATGTTTGTATCCTATACAGGCTTTTTTCTTTTCACTCTGTCATTTAGGTTAGTATTGTGGATTAACTACAATGTTGTTGAATCGTCCTCAGTGTTCTCCTCACAGCCATTAAACTATTTTGACCCATCTACCAATAGGTGCACTTCTTTGCGAGGCATTGGAAAACCTCCCTGATCTTTTTGGTTGAATCTGCGTTTGAAATTCACTGCTCGACTGAGGGACCTTACAGATAATTGTATGTGTGTGGCACAGAGATGAGGTAGTCATTCAAAATCCATGTTAAACACTGTTATTGCACACAGAGTCCATGCAACTTATTATGTGACTTGTTAAGCAGATTTGTACTCCTGAACTTATTGAGGCTTGCTATACAAAGGTGATGAATACTTATTGACTCAAGACATTTTAGCTTTTCATTTTCTTATTAATTTGTCAACACTTTAAAAAATATATATATATAATTCCACATTATGAGGTATTGTGTGTGTGGGCCAGTGACACATCTCAATTTAATCAATTTTAAATTCAGGCTGTAACACAACAAAATGTGGAAAAAGTCAAGGGGTGTGAATAGTTTCTGAAGGCACTGTAGATGGCATAACATTTCTCCTCAGAGGACAGGTTTTAGATGGACACCAGACATGGCTGCTGTAGGATGATTCTATCACACGGTAGTCCGTCCTCTGGATACTGTAGAGAGCGAGAGAGAGAGAGGAAGAGGGGGGGAGGGCTTCTTTCTGAGCCATTTGCCATGAGGCCGGAGGTTACAGAAGGCACATAAATTGGGGGCGAGCCTACAGATTCAACGTCATCACGTAGATTTTTTTGGGGGGGGTTGAAATTACTTGGAAACAACGTGGAATTTTAAACTTTTTTGCCCAGTGGGAGATGAAAAAAGTTCCAGAGCCAATTCAGGGATAGACATGCAGCTGAAAAAGAAAAGCTCAGAGCAATATATACAGTATCAAAATCAAATGTATTTATATAGCCCTTCGTACATCAGCTGATATCTCAAAGTGCTGTACAGAAACCCAGCCTAAAACCCCCAAACAGCAAGCAATGCAGGTGTAGAAGCACGGTGGCTAGGAAAAACTCCCTAGAAAGGCCAAAACCTAGGAAGAAACCTAGAGAGGAACCAGGCTATGAGGGGTGGCCAGTCCTCTTCTGGCTGTACCGGGTGGAGATTATAACAGAACATGAAGACACTAACGGGGAGATTTTGTATTTTTCTTTATCCTCAAAAAAATAGTATGGTATCTCTATACTTGGAATAGGACCGTGATCACTGATGTCATTAGCAAAGACAACACTCACTAAGTACTTGGGGCTCTTTGTCAAAATGAGGTCAATCAGTAAGGAGTTGCTGCATTTCTTACCTTCATCCGTGCAGGTTTGGAGATGAATTGAGTCAGGTTAAAGTCAAGACAAATATTCTTCAAATGATCAGAAGCCGGGTTAAAATCTCCGAAAACAACTAATTCAGACCACATAAAAAAATTCTAATATTCAGAAATAGTATCAACAGCATCAACCAGTGCAGCAGGGGGGGGGGGGCGGTAAATCCCAGCTACAAACAAATGCATCATTTGGCATGAGCCCACATCTATAACCAGACACTCAAACTTTTTGTGTATAGTGACACTTAGAGAACATGATGCCACAAGAGTCGATTTCCCATATATAGACTGAACAAGAGGATGAGGTGGCTATCACACTTGAAGATGTTGTAAACAGCCATTTCAATGTCCTTATGCATGATAGAGCCCTTGAGCCAGGTCTCCGTGAGAACCAGAATATCAGGCCTCGTATCATGCACCCATCAAGAAGCTCCATCTTTGACGTCAAGCTTTGCACGTTTACGTGGAAATAATCCTGGAAGCCCATGCGGTTAGGGTGAACCCCTTCTCTTTTATAAAGCGCTGGTTGCTCCCATAGCAAATCAAATTTGTCACAAAAGGAAACAATCTTTTTTATTGCAAAGTACCTTGAGGTACTCGTTTAGGGCATCGTGGGGGCTGAAACGTTCCCAAACCCCTTCGATAGCGCGGCAGATGCCCAGAGATAATTATTCTCTTCCCTGTGCTAACAAGGGTTTTTAAAAGAGTCGTGTAATCCTCCCTCAGTTCCAAGTATCGCCTAAAGTGAATGTCGTTAAAGACAATGCGAGTGACGTTGGTGCCAATATTAGAGTAGGCCAGAACTGTTGGCAGGTGGGAGTTGATGTCTCAGACACGGGCGTCTGGGTGACAGTGAACCTTAGCCGGGTCCACAGACTGTAGGCAGGCCAAAATCTTTTACCATCGAGCTGCCCACAGTGAAATTGGTCATGATGGAATCCAATGGGAAGGAAGGGGGGAATGGGACTGACGAAGGCAGGTAGGGAGGGGGCTTCGAGCCAGGCTAGCCTGACTCCCCACACCAGTAGCACTGGATGGCGTCGGGAGGTGCGGTAGGCAGGTGGTATGGACAGGGGTTACCCAGGTTACTCCTGGGTAGTGACCAGTCTCCCAGGGGCAGCAGAGTTGAGCTTACCGTCTGTGCAGTGGACCAACTATGTCCAGGGTGTGACAAATCATTTGCTGTGCTTCTGTGAGGTGAGGCGGCGCAACCCTGCAGACACAACTTGAATCCCAAATGACACCCTATTCCCTATATAGTTCACTATTTTTGACCAGGGCCTTTTGACCAATTACACACTTTTTCACTTTAGAATGTATGCCAAGCAAATACCATTGATTGCAAAGTTGAACAAATCATACACCTACAGTATATGCAGAAGTTCACTTTTAACAATTGCCACTGACATTTTAACTAAAATACATTTACTTGAGGAACAGAGCAGATGCAATTTATCATCATTTTGAGAAAACAATTTGGTGACCACATTTTCCAAAAACTCTGTTAAATCTCTACTCCAATTCTACTTAAAATTCAAAGATGTCTGCAGAAAGAATGGGGTGTCAGCTATGACATCACACCTTGAGTTTTAAAAGATCTCTTTTGGTTATTGAGCTACAGTAAGCGAAGTGGGTCAACACCCGGTAACATAATGACGGTAACAGGATGACATCATGGGTCCCTGATCTGTACAATACAGAAATGCATAATTATGAATATCATTCTCCTCATGGTGATGTATGCTGAATAGGTACACAAAGGTAGGAAAATGTAATATCCTCTTTTGCATGTTTGGGTATTATTCTAATGAGCTCTGCACCCAAACAAGACCAAATTTGGTTGGTCCGGACCGGATCAAATCTATATCAATCATAGACGTCTATGTTTCACAAGTTTGGACATCACAGTACAGTACAGTAAAGTACAGTAGAGTATAGTTCAGTACAGAACAATAGAGTAGAATATATTACATTATATTGTACTTTACTCATATGTGCTCTACTGTACTGTACTCTACTGAACTATACTCAATTGTTCTGTACTCTACTGAACTATACTCAATTGTTCTGTACTCTACTGAACTATACTCAATTGTTCTGTTCTCTATTGTACTGTACTGTGCTGTTCTCTACTGTACTGTACTGTGCTGTTCTCTACTGTACTGTACTGTGCTGTTCTCTACTGTACTGTACTGTGCTGTTCTCTACTGTACTGTACTGTGCTGTACTGTACTGTGCTGTTCTCTACTGTACTGTACTGTGCTGTTCTCTACTGTGCTGTACTGTGCTGTACTGTGCTGTGCTGTGCTGTACTGTACTGTGCTGTTCTCTACTGTACTGTACTGTGCTGTACTGTACTGTGCTGAACTATACTCAATTGTTCTGTTCTGTACTGTACTGTGCTGTTCTCTACTGTGCTGTACTGTACTGTGCTGTACTGTACTGTACTGTACTGTACTGTGCTGTGCTGTACTGTACTGTGCTGTACTGTACTGTGCTGTTCTGTACTGTACTATGCTGTACTGTACTGTGCTGAACTATACTCAATTGTTCTGTTCTCTACTGTGCTGTACTGTACTGTGCTGAACTATACTCAATTGTTCTGTTCTCTACTGTACTGTACTGTGCTGTTCTCTACTGTGCTGTACAGTACTGTGCTGTTCTCTACTGTGCTGTACTCTACTGTGCTGTACTCTACTGTACTGTGTTGTACTCTACTGTGCTGTACTGTACTGTGCTGTTCTCTACTGTACTGTACTGTGCTGCACTGTGCTGTACTGTACTGTTCTCTACTGTACTGTACTGTACTGTGCTGTGCTGTGCTGTACTCCAACTATGGTTTGTGACTACTATGATTTCCCATTGTGGCCAATTCAATTGCAGTCATTTTGTTACAGATTTCTTTGGGTAACAGAGTGACACGTTTTAATCACTTCATAATTCATAAACCAAATTGTTATCAGTAAAAACACTACAACTAATTGGTAGGTCTACCTTTACTTGTTACTTCTGTGAACTTTCATAATCCTCCTTCATGAGGGAGAGAAATTAGAAAATATCTCAAAGATACTGTATGTGGGTTTTTGGTAACATAATGCCAAGACACTACGCAATATTTCTTAAACTTACAAAAGGCAAATCATTTCTGCAAAACGAAATATAAATGTTGATATTAATTGACAGGGGCCCTTTACTTCAACATTATTGTGTTTTGATGTACTTCTAATACCTTTTAAGACTTTTTCTAGGAGATGTTTTCTTAAGACCCGTTTTCCATTTGGGTGACCAGAAATGAAAGCCTTTGCTTGTTCCTAATTCTTACGATGGAAAACGGATTAAAAAACATATTTATGCCTTCAAAAATATAGACTCTTATCTTTCATTTGACACCAAATGTCATATGCTCCTAAAGAAACGTGGGTCCTTTTACATGGACATGACCATATAAGAATAGGGTCCCATTTGGGAAGCGACCACACACTGACCCGCCGGCAGGGTCACTCATATATGTCGGGGAGCCTGACACCACTGCTACTTTTACTGGAGCTGCAGGTCTGTTTGGGTTGGCCTGGCTCCAGCAAGGGTTTAAATACCAGGCTAGGATGGATGGAGTGATGGAAGGGGAGAGGCTACTCTACATGTGAAGAGTTGAAGACTCTCAACTCCTGCTTTGGCGGTCAGGAGTGTCGGTCTGCCTCTTGGCACACTCTGAAGTGAGAATGGAACTCACTCTGATTCGCAGTTAAACTGGTTGTTTCTCTCCGACAGGGCATTCATATACAGTACTGACACATCATGCAAAACCCAATGCTATGGAAACAGAGCTATGTTAATCAGCTGTTCTCAATCACATACAGTACAGACGGACATCTTTACACATTGTCCACCTTTCCGTCTCCTAGGAACCTCCAAGAAAACTGAGTTCATATACACCTGTAATTGAGTCCCATAATAATCTCTTAATTTATGCGTGGGACTGGGAACATCATCTAATAGATTTCCCATGTTATGTCCAGTCCTTCGTACCACTTGAATCAAATCCACAAATCACTTCCACATGACGGGGGGCTGGGGACACATTGAAATGTACACATCTGGAGCGCGTTCAGTTTGCGGGCATGGGTCTCTCTCTCTCCCTAGACTCTCTATCCCTCTCTTCGTCACTCACTCCCTTCTTTCTGTGGCCTGCTGCAAGTCATGAAAAAGGAAACTGGACCTGGACCAGTTGGAGCTGGACTCTCTCGCTGAATCTCTCTCTCGCGCTCTCTCTCTCTCTCTCTCTCTCTTTCTTTTAACTGTATCGACAACATCTTCCTCTCTCTCTCTCTCTCTGACCTTCATGGGCTCGCTCTGGCTGCTCTCGTGTCACTGGCTGTCGGTCAAAACATTCACAGCCATGACACGGACCATGCAGCATTCATGAATATTGAAATGCAGTGAATATAAATACACCTCGCGATGCTGTCAGAAGTAGGAGTACAGAGGTGAGGGCTCGTGGGTCTGGGCCGGTGGGATGTAGTTGATGTTTGTCTGACGTCGTCGTTTGTATGTGTATGGTTTTTAAATCTTCTGTAGAATAAAAAATAAAAAGCGACAGGGAAGACTGGGTGCGAGTAAGTTGCTGAGTAAGAACAGATGACGACAAAATAAATCCAAGACAAAACTTTGGAAATGCTTCTGGTTTTGAGTTGGTGTGTTTTGACCTGTTAGGTACGTGTATACAGAAGTGTCACGAATCGTGTGCTAACGGCGCTTGAGTCGATATAAAAATTTTAAAAACATCTGCCACGTCTCAACCCACCGACAGTTTACCTGCGCCTCATCGAAATGTACTGTTCGAGAAATATTTAGTTACCTTACATCAACATCACACTGGGAGAACATTCAACAACAATATCACAACCAGTAATACAAGCCGCTGCAACAAAGGAGTAGAAAAACACTCCTGGAGTTCATCGGGTCCATCTGTGAACCAATGGCATGCAGGTTTCTGAGCAATTTAAGAATGAGTTATTGGATATATTATGTGTTTATTGTGTTTTCATGTCAAAGAAGATGAAAAGGAAGAACTCTGCATTCCCAGACAATGGTGCGTATTCCTGGCATAGCTTGCTGAGTCATAATCAAATCCTGAATGATGTTACCTGGGCTTAGTGCGATTGATGGGCAATGCTCCGTTTCAAAAGTCTCAAAAGAAAGATAGATACCGGCACACTGGAATTCTCCCACAGTTTTATTGAGTGCAACATTTTGACCTAAAGGTCTCCATCTGATTTCAAAGTCTCATTATATTACAAAGAGACGTAATAGACGAGTGGCTCTCGACCTTCGCCTCTCCCGTACCGACTTGAGTTGCAGCAATGGGACAAGACTGTAACTACCAATTGGATATCACGAAGTTGGGGAGAAAAAATAAATAAATAAAGAGACAGACAGAATTAAATCACACAGTTAGTTAATACTCTGTACGTTACAAAAGCCGACAAGTGAAGATTCAGCTTCTAGATTACGTTTCTAGGTCACAATCATAGCTATAGACTAGCTTCTTAGACGTTGAAGGCGGTCTGGATGTCCCGTTACAAGATGCATAATGAGATCAACACATATCACTTCCTTATGTCTGTCTTCATACGATCCTTTTTGATATATGCCCCACGTGCTATTCAGATACTGTCCGGACATGTAACGACTCAACTAGATAAAATAAATCGCATGACCACAGGCATGTCTACGACTTTATCAATCAGCGACATCAAAGAGAGGCACGGTAAAACATGAGGTGCCTTTTTCCCTTTTAAACGCATAGTTTGCATTAGCGGTGGCAATCAAAGGACTAAACCCACAAATCACATCAGGAAATATCCAGGGGATGAAGTAGAGGCTGTAGAGACAGGGGCAGCTGGATGCTGTTGGCAGACGTTCAGCTACACTGTGAGTGAGTTGTCTCTCCTACACAGTAAACTACAACATTGCCTTCAAAAAGAACTCCTCAGAGCACTAAGACAAGAGGAGTTCCCTTCACTATCAGAGAGCAGAGCCCCCTTGGTTAAACGATAAAGAATAACGATTCAAATAGAACTCATTTCGATCATTGCAGCCCTTATTAATAAAGAAGAGGATAGAGACTAATAGATACTAGATAAACATGGCAAAGAGGCGTGTGCAATCGTTCAAGAAAGCGCAGCTGCTTACAAGTGTTGTCCCACGTGGCCAAATATGGTACGGTCCTTCATCCAGGACACGAACTCCAAAAAGGTTATGAGATGCAGTGTAGTGTAGTGATGACCTTCAGGGAATCAGGGATGTGTGGTGACTCAGTTTGAGCAGGTTTGTGTACAGTACAGTAGTTGATAAAAATCTGGTGATACAGCCAACTTTAAAGGTCCTCGTGCCCTGGAGTGGGAACGGTTCCATGCAGGGAACTGCATAAGAAGGTGAGGTGTGACCCTCTCCATTATACAAACAATTCAATTGACATTAAGATTAAACATAGTTTGTTGTTTCGGTCTAAACAAACCCTCACCAGACAATGCTCTGAAAGGAACTCTGTCCATCTCTGTTGAGATCTCTTGAAGTAATCAGTGATCACTCACTCAAAACTGACAAATATTCCTCTCAACAAAATAAGTCTACCCTTAAAGACCAGCTGCAGCTGAGCTGGTGAAATAGTTTGTATATCAGCCATTAGCCTGTGACGATGATGTTGGGTTGCCATGATTGACCTTTACAACTGGCACACACTCAAACAAACACACACACACACAGGGATTGGCACATTTGCTGGAACGGAACACAAAACTGAGCTCTCCCTCCCACTCCTAATGAGTCTTGTGACATTGGTGTCCAGATAGCAGGCTGAGGCTCCATTCGAATACTTGCGTTGGAGTTTCCCTTAGCGTCACCATCAACTCTAAACTAATACAAATAGATGAAGCTATGTGTGTACTCCCTGTTCCAACCACATCCCATCAACCGAGAAGGCGTCGGCACGGTTCCTCCTTTTAAGGAAGCACACCGACACAGGAGGCGATGTTAGTTGATGGTAGTTGTGTCGTAGTAGCTAGCGTAGCTGGGAATGAACAGGAGCAGAATACAGAAGCCACGGTTTACCCTAGCAAATACCTGCTTGCTGCTGCTCTCCAGAGACAAGGGCTGTGTCCCAAATGGCACTCTATTCCCCCCATAGACCTCTGGTCAAAACGAATGCACTATGTAGGCAATAGGGTGACATTTGGGACACGGCCCAGCTAGCCAGAGACAAGATGGGATCCAGGAACAACTTTTATTTCCGTGATGATCAAAGAATCAGTTTTCCATAATGCTAATAGCCATTGTGTGTCTACAAGCTGAAGGAGAGGAAAGAAGGTAGAGTAAATACAAGAAAGTACGCCTAATTAGGTAATAAGTAATGGATGACATATCTGACTGTGCAAATGAAACATCTACAGTATCTACGACGTCCTCTTCTGCATTTATCCTGTATCTATTTCTGTATCCCTATCCATCACATAATCTGTTCTGAGTCTTACTGTGATGTCACATAAGGGGGAAGCGAGAAATCATAGAATGCAGAGCTTATTTTCATGCCAGCACATTCAGTTGATTCTAGTATCCTAGTGATTTAGCCATGTCTGCTAATAGACATCTGTCTGGGACATGGTGGCCTTTCTATGTCTCTAACATAGCATAACTAGAAAGGACAGTTATTCTATTTATATGTGGTGTAAGTGCATGGTAAAATGATGGCTGATGAATGACATCATTTTCCAGCTAGGCCCATATACCAGCTAATTCTAGGGCTACAATACCTCCTTTGCCAATTGGCCTGGACCCTTTATTGTCGACACGGAACACCGCCGATCCATCACGACTGGACTGCCGACGTGATCGCCCGATGTGGTCTCAACAGGCTATTCTGTAACAATGTCGCCGAAGAACCATCTACTAGCCCCGGCCCACTAGCTTTTTTGAACACTATGTCCCCTGCTCGCCTAGCGTAGTAGTGACTACCGAACGGCACCCTGACTCACCTATTGCTTCTCTTTTGACCCTATGATCACTCGGCTACACAGCTAATGCCCCCTGGACTGTTTCAATAATACGGTACCTCATTTTGTTTCAAGGCCCCAGCCTTTCAAGGCCCCAGCCTTGAAGTCAGGTCATGTATGTACCTAACTGACCCACTCTGCCCATTCATCACCATTTACCCGTTGTTGTCTTAGCTCTTCTGATCAACACCTGTGATTGCTTTATGCCTCTCTCTAATGTCAATATGCTTTGTCTACTGCTGTCTTGACTAGTTCTTTTGTTTTATTTCACTGTAGAGCTCTCAGTCCCGCTCAAAATACCTTAGATAGCTCTTTTGTCCCACCCCACACACATGGAGAGACCTCACCTGGCTTAACTAGTGCCTCCAGAAACGAAACCTCTCTCATCGTCACTCAACGCCTAGGTTTACCTCCACTGTACTCACATCCTACCATACCCTTGTCTGTACATTATGCCCTGAATCAATTCTACCACACCCAGAAATCTGCCCCTTTTATTCTCTGTCGCCAACGCACTAGACGACCAGTTCTTATAGCCTTTAGCCGTACCCTTATCCTACTCCTCCTCTGTTCCTCTGGTGATGTAGAGGTTAACCCAGGCCCTGCAGCCCCCAGTTCCACTCCTATTCCCCAGGCACTATCATTTGTTGACTTCTGTAACTGTAAAAGCCTTGGTTTCCTACATGTTAACATCAGAAGCCTCCTCCCTAAGTTTGTTTTATTCACTGCTTTAGCATACTCCACCAACCCTGATGTCCTAGCCGTGTCTAAATCCTGGCTTAAGAAGGCCACCAAAAATTCTGAAATGTCCATCCCTAACAACAACATTTTCTGCCAAGATAGAACTGCCAAAGGGGGTGGAGTTGCAATCTACTGCAGAGATAACCTGCAGAGTTCTGTCATGTTATCCAGGTCTGTGCCCAAACAGTTCGAGCTTCTACTTTTACTTTTCCACCTTTCCAGAAATAAGTCTCTCACTGTTGCCGCTTGTTATAGACCCCCCTCAGCCCCCAGCTGTGCCCTGGACACCATATGTGAATTAATTACCCCCCATTTATCTTCAGAGTTTGTACTGTTGGGTGACCTAAACTGGGATATGCGTAACACCCCGGTTGTCCTACAATCTAAGCTAGATACCCTCAATCTCACACAAATTATCATGGAACGTATCAGGTACAACCCTAAATCCGTAAACATGGGCACCCTCATGGATATCATCCTGACCAACTTTCCCTCTAAATACACCTCTGCTGTCTTCAACCAAGATCTCAGCGATCACTGCCTCATTGCCTGCGTCCGCAATGGGTCAGCGGTCAAACGACCACCCCTCATCACTGTCAAACGCTCCCTAAAACTTTTCAGCGAGCAGGTCTTTCTAATCGACCTGGCCCGGGTATCCTGGAAGGATATTAACCTCATTCTATCAGTAGAGGATGCCTGGTTATTCTTTAAAAGTGCTTTCCTCACCATCTTAAATAAGCATGCCCCATTCAAAAAATGTAGAACTAAGAACAGATATAGCCCTTGGTACACTCCAGACTTGACTGCCCTTGACCAGCACAAAAACATCCTGTGGCATTCTGCATTAGCAGTAGCCCCCGAATAGCCACCGCGATATGCAACTTTTCAGGGAAGTTAGGAACCAATATACTCAGGCAGTTAGGAAAGAAAAGGCTAGCTTTTTAAAACATAAATTTGCATCCTGTAGCACAAACTCCAAAAAGTTCTGGGACACTGTAAAGTCCATGGAGAATAAGAGCACCTCCTCCCAGCTGCCCACTGCACTGAGGCTAGGAAACAATGTCACCACCGATAAATCTAGGATATTCGAGAATTTCAATACGCATTTCTCTACGGCTGGCCATGCTTTACACCTGGCTACCCCTACCCCGGTCAACAGCTCTGCACCCCCCACAGCAACTTGCCAAAGCCTCCCCCATTTCTCCTTCACCCAAATCCAGATAGCTGATGTTCTGAAACAGCTGCAAAATCTGGACCCCTACAAATCAGCTGGGCTAGACAATCTGGACCCTCTCTTTCTAAAATTATCCGCCCCAATTGTTGCAACCCCCAGCCTGTTCAACCTCTCCTTCGTATCGTCTGAGATCCCTAAAGATTGGAAAGCTGCCGCGATCATCCCCCTCTTCAAAGGGGGAGACACTCTAGACCCAAACTGTTACAGACCTATATCTATCCTACCCTGCCTTCCTAAAGTCTTCAAAAGCCAAGTTTACAAACATATCACCGACCATTTCGAATCACACCGTACCTTCTCCGCTATGCAATCTGGTTTCCGAGCTGGTCATGGGTGCACCTCAGCTACGCTCAAGGTCCTAAACGAAATCATAACTGCCATCGATAAAAGACAATACTGTGCAGCCGTCTTCATCGACCTGGCCAAGGCTTTCGATCTTGCTGCTGGTGATTCTCTGATCCGCCTCTACGCAGACGACACCATTCTGTATACTTCTGGCCCTTCTTTGGACACTGTATTAACAAACCTCCAGACGAGCTTCAATACCATACAACACTCCTTCCATGGCCTCCAAGTGCTCTTATATACAAGTAAAACTAAATGCATGCTCTTCAACCAATCGCTGCCCGCACCCACCCGCCCGTCTAGCATCACTACTCTGGACGGTTCTGACTTAGAATATGTGGACAACTACAAATACCTAGGTGTCTGGTTAGACTGTAAACTCTCCTTCCAGACTCACATTAAGCATCTCCAATCCAAAATGAAATCTAGAATCGGCTTGCTATTTCGCAACAAAGCATCCTTCACTCATACTGCCAAACATACCCTCGTAAAACTGACTATCCTACCCATCCTTGACTTCGGCGATGTAATTTACCAAATAGCCTCCAACACTCTACTCAGCAAATTGGATGTAGTCTATCACAGTGCCATCTGTTTTGTCACCAAAGCCCCATATACTACCCACCACTGCGACCTGTATGCTCTCGTTCACTGGCCCTCGCGTTATATTAGTCGCCAAGCCCACTGGCTCTATGTCATCTATAAGTCTTTGCGAGGTAAAGCTCCGCCTTATCTCAGCTCACTGGTCATCATAGCAGCACCCACCCGTAGCATGTGCTCCAGCAGGTATATTTCACTGGTCATCCCCAAAGCCAACTCCTCTTTTGGCTGCCTTTCCTTCCAGTTCTCTGCTGCCAATCACTGGAATGAATGGCAAAAATCACTGAAGCTGGAGTCTTATATCTCCCTCACTAACTTTAAGCATCAGCTCTCAGAGCAGCTTACCGATCATTGCACCTGTACACAGCCCATCTGTAAATAGCCCACCCAACTACCTCATCCCCATATTATTATTTTATTTTTTTGCTCCTTTGCACCCCAGTATCTCTACTTGCACATTCATCTTCTGCACATCTATCACTCCAGTGTTAATGCTATATTGTAATTATTTCGCCACTATGGCCTATTTATTGCCTTGTCTCCCTAATCTTACTACATTTGCACACACTGTATATAGATTTATCTATTGTGTTATTGACTGTGCGTTTGTTTATCCGATGTGTAACTCTGTTGTTTGTGTCGCACTGCTTTGCTTTATCTCGGCCAGGTAGCAGTTGTAAATGAGAACTTATTCTCAACTGGCCTACCTGGTTAAATAAAGGTGAAATAAAAAAATAAAAAAAATAAATGCCACTCATTCTAACCTCCCTAAGATTAGACTAACCCCCCTGTAATTTGCCCCTGTGGATAACCATTTCCTTTCCCGTTCAATGTCACACCTATGCCATTGCTTAATAGAATTATAGACAACTTTCTATTCTACTGACAGCCCACCACAGCCCACTACTGTTCTCTGACAGGTTCATGCACCAGACATGATCAGACATCACATTACTGTTTATAGATGTTGTCATTATATAGTCGTCAATAACTGACTATGTGGCTAAAAAATAGTTCCAGACAATCTGAAACCACTATATTTTCATTCATGCTTTAAATAGTAAAGGGTCACCAATGTTTTTTATTTAACCTTTATTTAACAAGGCAAGTCAGTTAACGACAAATTCTTATTAACAATGACGGCCTACCCCGGCCAAACCCTAAACCGGACGACGCTGGGCCAATTGTGCGCCGCCATATGGGACTCCCAATCACAGCTGGTTGTGGTACAGCCTGGAATTGAACCAGCGTCTGTAATGACACCTCTAGCACTGAGATGCAGTGCCTTAGACCGCTGCGCCACTCGGGAGCCCAATGTATTTAGCATACTGTACATTATGTATATTATAGGACAGCATCCTTATTACATTTCTAAAGATGATAATATTGTAGCGATCCTCGCTATATAAGCCATGTTACAATTCCCACCGAGTGGGTTAAGCCTATTGGTGCGATGTGTAAGGTGTTTGCCTTTCACGCCAGCGACCTGGGTTCACTTCCCTGCTTGCTACAACTGGTGTCAGAAGTGGGATGGCGGCTATTAGGCCATCGGGAACACATGGCCCAAACATGTGAGGGGGCTGAGTAGTCGAAGCACGGGGACGTGCCTTCCCGTTCGGAGAGGGCAGTGTAGTGACGCTCGCTATATGAGACACGTTACAGTTCCCAACAAGTGGGTTAAAGGATTTTGGCAATGATGCCAATTATCTACTTCCCCAGAGTCAGATGATCTCTTGGATACCATTTTTTATGCATGAAGGAAGTTAGAGGTAGTTTCGTGTGACTAGAAGTCTATGGTATCTACTAGCATGTTATCAGTTACCATAGACTTCAGGTGCTTGTGTTAAAGCTAGTAAAAATGGTATCCACGAGTTCATCTGACTCTGGAGAATTAGATCAAGGGTTTCATTGCCAAAATCCAGAGTATCCCTTTAACCCTATTGGCGCGATGTGTCGGGTGTTTGCCTTTCACATCAGCTTTCACACCCTGCCACGCCAGCTGCTAGAATATCATAAACTTAATTTGTGCAAAAGGGATTTACAGATTTTGACAGAGGAAACATGATACTATTGGCAATATACAATGTTGCTCTCTATACATGACTCAGGTCTGGAGTTTTAATTGAATGCTGTGTTTGTATGCATGCTCAACTTGACTTTACTTGACTTGACGCTTAACATGAATGCACTTTTTCCCATAAAACAACGGGATGGATCTTAATTTCTCTGGTGATCGAGAAACAGTAATAAGCAGACACAACTGTTTCAATCAACATCATGTGTACAGCTTTCCGTACAGAAGGAGGGTGCCAGCATCTCATCCTTACCTAAACATGTAATGCAATTCACATTTCTAAGCTGCCTTTATGGCAGTGAGACAATGAGACAGCGGGTAGCAGGTAACCCAGAGGTTAAGGTCGCTGATTCAAATCACAGAGAGGGTTCTAAAGATGATAATATTGTAGCGAAAGGTGAAAAACTCTGCTGTTCTGCTCGAGCAAGGCAGTTAACCCCCAACAACAACTGCCCACCGGGCCCCGATGATGTCAATTAAGGCAGCCCCCCTGCACCTCTGTTATTCAGAGTGGTTGGGTTAAACACGGAAGACGCATTTCGGGTTTAATGCATTCAGTTCTGAAACTTACTAGGCATCCCCCTTTCCCAACACGGGTGCACTCTGAAGAGAGAGGCTTCAGAGTTTCACTGAGGTGAAACACACTCGCATGATAACCTTAACTGAGACCTGAAGTCTTGGTTTAGCTCCTGGAGCAACTGCCTTGGCTTTAGCTCAGCGGTTTTACACAGCCTTACGGCACACAGGAGACAAGTGTTTTAGCACTGTGACACAGGTTTGAATACTAAGACACAAAAACACAGACCTAGACACACGTGTATCAGGAAGAGACAGCCTTGTGCTCTTTTTTTCTCTCCAATGAGATTCACAAATCCCTTTCTCACAGCCACTGACTAACTAGAAAAGTGGATGATCTTCTATAGGAGAGATGGTTGTAGCCAGAAGCCATTCCTGGTCCCCAGGAGACAGGCTCATTGTTCATCAGGAGACGATGGCTCAACGGCTCACACACATCCACAATGAGGCTCTGGCTTTGGTCTCCATAACCACTACCATCTAAGGAATAGGAGCCTGGCTTGGCGTGTACTCTGCGGCACACAGCTTTTCCACTGCAGGACGTCTGCTTAATGTATGACAAACAGAGTGTTAAGTCAAATTATAGTATTCACTGCCTGGGTCAGGGTAGAGAGAGCGTGCACACACACACACGCACACACACACTGGCCTGGGTAAAGCAGATGCGAGAACTTCTAATCCACAAGGAGGGGGGAAAATACACTACATGCACACTCTTGACATTCTCTCAACCAGCTTCATGAAGTAGTCACCTGGAAAGCATTTCAATTAACATGCGTGCCTTGTTAAAAGTTAATTTGTGGAATTTATTTCCTTCTTAATGCGTTTGAGCCAATCATGGAGGGGTGGTATACAGAAGATAGCCCTATTTGGTAAAATACCAAGTCCATACTGTATTATGACAAGAACAGTTCAAATAAGCAAAGATAAACGACAGTCCATTATTACTTTAAGACATGAAAGTCAGTCAATCCAGAAAATGTCAAGAACTTTGAACGTTTCTTCAAGTGCAGTCGCAAAAACCAACAAGCGCTATGATGAAACTGGCTCTCATGAGGACCGCCACAGGAAAGGAAGACCCAGAGTTACCTTAGCTGCAGAGGATAAGTTCATTAGAGTTACCAGCCTCAAAAATTGCAGCCCAAATAAATGCTTCACAGAGTTCAAGTAACAGACACATCTCAACATCAACTGTTCAGATGAGACTGCTTGAATCAGGCCTTCATGGTTGGATTGCTGCAAAGAAACCACTACTAAAGGACACCAATAATAAGAAGAGACTTGCTTGGGCCAAGAAACATGAGCAATAGATATTAGACCGGTGGAAATCTGTCCTTTGGTCTGATGTGTCCAAATTTGAGATTTTTGGTTCCAACCGCCGTGTCTTTGTGAGACGCAGAGTATGTGAACGGATGATCTCTGCATGTGTGGTTCCCACCGTGAAGCACAGAAGAGGAGATGTGATGGTGTGGGGGGTGCTTTGCTGGTGGCATTGTCAGTGATCTATTTAGAATTCAAGGCACACTTAACCAGCATGGCTACCACGGCATTCTGCGGCAATACGCCATCCCATCTGGTTTGTGCTTAGTGGGACTATCATTTATTTTTCAACAGGACAATGACCCAACACACCTCCAGGCTGTGTAAGGGCTATTTGACCAAGAAGGAGAGTGATGGAGTGTCTCATCAGATGACATGGCCTCAACAATCACCCCAACCTCAACCCAATTGAGGTGGTTTGGGATGAGTTGGACCGCAGAGTGAAGGAAAAGCAGCCAACAAGTGCTCAGCATATGTGGGAACTCCTTCAAGACTGTTGGAAAAGCATTCCAGGTGAAGCTGGTTGAGAGAATGCCAAGAGTGTGCAAAGCTGTCATCAAGGCAGAGGGTGGCTACTTTGAAGAATCACATTTTTGGGGGGTTACTACCTGATTCCATATGTGGTATTTCATAGTGTTGATGTCTTCACAATTATTCTACAATGTAGTAAATAGTACAAATAAAGAAAAACCCTTGAATGTGTAGGTGTATCCAAACTTTTGACTGGTACTGTATGGTGTAATTCCTAGGAATTTTTGATTTTATGTTACTGGCTGGCGAAACATCTGCAAGCTAGGCTACTTAAGGCATACTTGCACAGACTTAAATCAACAAAATCCATGGGTTTCAGCTTACTCTTACTTCATGATTGAGGAATGCTCGAATTAACCATTTCTTTCTTTTCACCCGTTTTGTTCTGCAGGTCACATATTTCCAATGGGCTCCACTTGGTTTTGTGTGTGTGCGCGCGAATGTGTGCCTGTGTGCACGTGCATGTGACTATAGCTGGGGTGATGAATGCAGAGAGTGGCCTTCAATTACACGCCTTTAAAGCCCAAGAAAATACTTCAAACAAGTTGAGACTGTCTGTGGCTGCTTTCATATCACCAGACTGGCTTCATGCTCATCATCATGTCTGGAATAAGAGTTTTTACTAACCAAGCTTCAAAAACAAGGTGTCTGAGGCATGTGATCTAGTTTAACAGTTGAGACCATGGCGCTGTTACAAGGCTAAAATAGCCTAAGGCCTGGAATCAATCAGTAGCGCCGAAGATCAGCATATAGCGTGATTTAAATTTAAAGGCAATGTTTCCGCGTTCGCTGAGACTGCATTCACGGTAAACGCTGCATATGTCGACTCAGTTGAAAATGACTTTTACATTTCAACCGCGCTACAATGCAGATCTTCGGCACTACTGTTTGAATCCAGCCCTAAGTCTTTCTTCCCTTCGAAGGGAATGCAGAATGCAGTTAGCATCTTTGGTAAATGGATGTTGTAAAAGATGTACATTTATTCTTTCTCTAATTATATTCAGATTGAATAAGGGACAAATAAATCTTGAGAATCTAAAGAATATGAAAATAAACGTTTCTTCATTGTTTCTTAACTTGCTACCAAAAACTCTGCTCCACTATTTATATCATTTCCAAGGCATCGTATCATTATTAAGCATTATTTAGTAATAACAATCAATATAGCGGTGTCAAACCTTCTCTGGGTGCCACTACTCTTGCTAAAAAAAAAAGGTATCTGTCTCATCTGATAAAACGATTCTGACGTAAGTTGATTTAATATTTAGTATTTTATAAAAAGGTATATAAATATTATCTAATTATGTCAGATCTTTAAATGTTTTATATTACACTGCCTTCAGAAAGTATTGACACCCCTTGACTTATTCCACTTTTTGTTGTGTTACAGCCTGAATTTAAAATTGCAAAAAAAATCCTTAAAAAGTCACATAAGTTGCATGTGTTTAACATGATTTTTGAATGACTACCTCATCTCTGTAGCACACACATACAATTATCTGTAAGGTCTCTCAGTCGAGCAGTGAGTTTCAAACACAGATTCAACCACAAAGACCAGGGAGGTTTTCCAATGCCTCGCAAAGAAGGACACCTATTGGTGGATAGGTAAAAACTTGAATATCCCTTTGAGCATGGTATAGTTATTTATTGCTCTTGGGGTGGTGTATACACCCAGTTAGTACAAGGATACAGGCGTCCTTCCTAACTCAGTTGCCAGAGAGGAAGGAAACTGCTCAGGATTTCACCCGAGGCCAATGGTAACTTTAAAACAGTTACAGAGTTTAATGGCTGTGATAGGTGTGGTTAATTTCTGTATTATAATCATGATAAAAAAAGTTAATAGTAGAATTATGGGATAATTACACTGGATGTTGATATAAATGTACATTCTGCCAATGTTGTTAAATTGAGGTTATTTTTACTTTGAGTGATAGGACCAATTTGAATCACTGAGCAATGTCATTCTAAATTTTGGTTGGATAATTAATTGGGTTTTTGATTATGACTTGGAAACGGAATGATTTTTAAAACTGAATGATTGATTTGAGATTAGTATGTTAATAACTATATGAGTGAAGCAATTCATGTATTAGGGATTGATTGTTTTGATTGTTGTTGTGTACTAAAGATGTTGACACTATTCTCAGCATACCATGGTGAATGGAGAGGGTGAACTCTGATCCGGATAGAGAAAACTGAGGACAGATCAACAACATTGTAGTTACTCCACAATACTAACCTAGATGACAGAGTGAAAAGAAGGAAGCATGAACAGAATCAAAATATTCCAAACATGCATACTGTTTGCAATAAGGCACTAAAGTACAACTGCCAAAAATGTGGCCAAATTTTTACTTTATGTCCCGATTACAAAGTGTTATGTTTGGGGCAAAACGTAACTGAGTACCCCTCTTCATACGTTCAAGCATGGTGGTGGCTGCATCATGTTATGGGTATGCTTGTCATTGGCAAGGACTAGGGAGTTTTTTAGGATAAAAAGAAACAGTCCATTATTTCTAAGAATAGAACTAAGCAGAGGCAAAATCCTAAAGGAAAACCTGGTTCAGTCTGCTTTCCAACAGACACTGGGAGACAAATTCACCTTTCATCAGGACAATAACCTAAACAAATATACACTGGAGTTGCTTACCAAGACGACACTGAATGTTCCCGAGTGGCCTAGTTACAGTTTTGACTTAAATTGTCTTGAACATCTATGGCAAGACTCAGAAATGGCTTTCTAGCAATGATCAATAACCAATTTGACAGAGCTTGAAGAATAAAAAAATAATAATAATGTGCAAATATTGTACCATCCAGACTGTTATCGCTGCAAAAGGTGCTTTTAACATGGGGTGTGAATACTCATGTAAATTAGATATTTATGTATTCCATTTTCAATAAATTTGAAAAAATATCAACAACAAAAATATATTTAATTGATTTTGAATTCAGGCTGTGGAATTTTGGGGGGAATAAGTAAACGGGTATGAATAGTTTCTGAAGGCCCTGTATACCATTAGGGGAGCCTAAAGAGAAATAATCCACTTGCTTAGAGATAAAAAAAAAAATGTCATCCGTTTTTAATTAATAAAGCAGTCAAATTTAAGGTGAGTGTGTTGGGGCCTCTTATTTTTCTTCATAGTTTGTTTGATATCTACTTTTTTTCTTATATTTATTTTTACCAAACCTTGCTTTTTTTCGCAGCAATTGGAAATTGTTCTTAAGGGGTGCTACCCAACGTTACCCTACTGAGTCAATAAACTAGTAGAACTGTGTTGCAATTATCCATTTAAAGAACATACAGCAAACATGGCAAACATTTTATGTGAAATCGTTTCATTTCATACTATGAGGAATAACGTATTATTCTTGAACTATACCCGCAGCCTAGCCTGCAATAAGCCTCGAATTTCTTTGGAAAATGGGATGCGCACAAAATCGTGGCAACTGATGCTTCGCGGTGAGTTGTGGCACATGTTCTCGCGTGTGAAATTAATACATGTAAAGTTAATATTTAATTCAAACGTACCTGTCCTGCAGAAAGCCAAGTTCAGTTGTTTCTTTATGTTCGATGTCAGAAGCTTCGGAGAGAGTTGAAACAATTGAGCTTTTATCCATTGGCTATGGTGCAGTTTTGGCTCCTCCCGTCTCGCGCACATTTCTAAAATGTTTAGGCTACATTGGCTATTTCTCTCTCTACCTGTAGTCATCTATGTGTATCGGAGGCAGTTGGCTTTTCCTAATCATGAAACGCTCAGGATAAAAGCAATAATAAAGAGTTGTAATGTATTTTTCTTCTAAAAAAGGTAACTATTGCTTTCTAATATGATGAAGCATCCTTATATATGTTTCAGTCATTTCGCAGGTGCTTTTATCCAGAGCAATTCATATATTTATTTTATTTAACCAGGCAAGTCAGTTAATAACAAATTCTTATTTACAATGACGGCCAGGGAACAGTGGGTTAACTTCCTTGCTCAAGGGAACATCCACAGATTGTTTTACTTAGTCGGCTCTAGGATTCGAACCAGCGACCTTTCTGTTACTGTTCTAACGCTCTTATTAACCGGTAGCCGACCACCTTATCTCCACAATTATACTTCACCAAAAAATGACAAATCATGTTTTTGAAGAAATAAATAGAAATCAATATTGAAAGACTTTGGCTGTTCTCTCAACAAATACTTCGAAATAATGTGACGAAACTTGGCACTGTGCCATTAGTCTTGGAGCTGGCCATATAGCAGCGTTGGTATGTGACAGATGTGAAATGTACAAAAATGTGGCAGGGCAAAGAGAACAAGGGAGGGGACCATGATATAGTCCAGGTGGGAATGCTGTCTGATTCATTCTTTAGAAACAGATAGGCAGACTATAGGTGGGAGACCATCCTTAAGAGCTAATACCTAATTCAAAGGGTATTGGGGAAACCATTACTGCTTTCAATAAAGCTGTAGGCTAATAATTACATAGTTAATTACTAACCATACTGGCAGCTATTGGACGCAGCTATTTCAGGTCAGAATATGCAAACTAAGTAGAGTGGCGAGTGCTGCGAGACCAATAACTAATGTGATTGTCAGAAAATGTACCAACAAATAAATATACCGTGTAGCTTACTTATACTGTGCTTGCAAACTGGCAATATAATCCGTTTAAAAGGAGTTTTATTAAGTGAGATGGGAAGTCAATGCAGTAATCTAAAAAGAATCTGAACCACGCCGAAATGTATGAGTAAATAAAAGAGACTATAAAAGTCCTTTCCAACAGCTGACATCTCTCTCTCCTGCCAGAACACAGAGCTACAGTAGCCTCCCACCAAACAAGGACATGTTACTACTCCAACAGTCAACAGCTCATTGAAACTCCTCTGTCCACCTAAATAAAAGAGCAATCGTGTTCAAAGGATACAGTATATGTACAAAAATATGTGGAACCTGTTCAAATGAGTGGATTCGGCTCTTTCAGCCACAGCTGTTGCTGACAGGTGTATAAAGTTGAGCTCACGGCCATGCAATCTCCATAGACAAAATCATTGGCAGTAGAATGGACTTACTTAAGAGCTCGGCGACTTTCAACATTGCAAAGTTGAATTGATTTGAATTGAATTGATTGTGGTCCCGTGTGGCTCAGTTGGTAGAGCATGGCGCTTGCAACGCCAGGGTTGTGGGTTCATTCCCCACGGGGGGACCAGGATGAATATGTATGAACTTTCCAATTTGTAAGTCGCTCTGGATAAGAGCGTCTGCTAAATGACTTAAATGTAAATGTAATGTAAATGCAAAGTCATAGGATGTCACCTTTCCAACAAGTCAGTTCGTCAAATTTCTGCCCTGCTCGAGCTGCCCCGGTCAACTGTAAGTGCTGTTATTGTGAAGTAGAAACGTCTTGGAGCAACAACGGCTCAGCTGCGAAGTGGTAGGCCACACAAGCTCACAGAAAGGGACCGCAGAGTGCTGTCCTCGGTTGGTTGTAACACTCACTACTGAGTTCCAAACTGCCTCTGGAAGCAACATCAGCACAATAACTGTTTGTCGGGAGCTTCATGAAATCTGTTACCATGGCTGAGCGTCGGCTGGAGTGGTGTAAAGCTCACCGCCATTGGACTCTGGAGCAGTGGTAATGCGTTCTCTGGAGTGATGAATCGCGCTTCACCATCTGGCAGTCCGACGGACGAATCTGGGTTTGGCGGATGTCAGGAGAACGCTAGCTGCTCGACTGCATAGTGCCAACTGTAAAGTTTGGTGGAGGAGGAATAATGTTCTGGGGCTGTTTTTCATGGTTCGGGCTAGGCCCCTTAGGTCCAGTGAAGGGACATCTTAACGCTACAGCATACAATGACATTCTAGACGATTCTGTGCTTCCAACTTTGTGGCAACAGTTTGGGGAAGGCCCTTTCCTGTTTCAGAATTATAATGCCCATGTGCACAAAGTGAGGTCCAAACAGAATTGCTTTGTTGAGATCAGTGGGGAAGAATTTGACTGGCCAGCACAGAGCCCTGACCTCAACCCCATCGAACACTTGTGGGATGAATTGGAACGCTAACTGCAAGCCAGGCCTAATCACCCAACATCGGTGCCTGACCTCACGAATGCTCTTGTGGCTGAATGGAAGACCCCGCAGCAATGTTCCAACATCTAGTGGAAAGCCTTCCCAGAACAGTGGAGGCTCCTATAGCGGCAAAGGAAGGACCAACTCTCTATTCATGCCTATGATTTTGGAATGAGATGTTGGACGAGCAGGTGTCCATATACTTTTGGTCATGTAGTGCATGTGTAGGCCTACATATACAGTACCCTCCCAATACGCTAAACAGATCTAGGTTCAAATATTATTTAAAATCTTGCTTTACCTCTCTGGAATGCAAGCTGGGTGAGGGTTGCACTTTTTAAAAATGTTCTATTGGTTCCTTTGCAACATGCAAGCTCAGTTTAAGCACAAGGGGGAATAAGAATCATATTGTACACCATACTCCTCATTCTTGTTAGCCTGATCCCAGGCGACAGTCTCACACCCAGAACTGATGGTTTTTGGCACAGTCCCCGTCTTCTCCTTCATGCCAAATAACTAAAACAGCCACTCCCCGCTGTATCCGCCTGTGGTCACCCGGACGAAAAGGTTCATTATCTATTGTCGAGGTTCATTATCTTTGGGCTTTGCTCATTGCAGTTCACTTGACTGTATCATGATTCAGGGAAACTGTAGCTCCAACAGGTAGGAACAGACATTTTCTTAAAGGAACATTTATCATAATACACTACCAACTACACTGCTATACTTTCACATCTTTGAAACATCTTTGGCATTTTTACCACAAAGAAAACTTCTGAGACAGTCATATCATTACTATCACGTATACTCCCCTCTCCGGCCTCTAGGTCATCAGGCTGCTGATTATCCCGCACACCTGTCACCATCGTCTCGCGCACCTGCACCTCATGACACTCACCTGGACTCCATCACCTCCTTGATTATCTTCCCTATATCTGTCACTCCCCTTGGTTCTGTCCTCGGGTGTTGTTGACTCTGTTTTCACATTCGTTACAAATACAGAGTGAGTCATTTCCCTTTCATTCTATAACCACCATGGAAACCATCAAATGGCAAAGCCAAGTTTTCAAACTAAGTTTAATACTTAATGTCATCATTGCACATTTAGTATAACCGTGGGGATAATACATTACAGGACATGACTACAGTATTTTGTAGTATCAATATATTTACACATTTACGGTTTTAGGGATTAACTAATAATATTAGTCATCATTTCCCTAATGACCACAACACCAAAGATGATGGTTATTATGACACAGATGGCGAGCGTAACAAAAATATTAGACAGACAGACGTACAATACAAAATGAGACACACAAACAAAGTAACATACATTTATCTTCCCTGGGTAAAAAAAAACACCACAGTAATGCCCCACAAACAATGTGCCTTCAGAAAGTATTCACACCCCTTGAATTTTTTCACATTTTGTTGAGTTACAGCCTGAATTTGAAATGTATTGAAATTAGATTTTTCTGTCACTGGCCTACACACAATGCCGCATAATGTCAAAGTGGACTTTTTTGGTCTGGGTTTGGTTCCGATTTTTTTCCGGTCTGGACCAGCCTTGATTTGGCCCAAACATAGACGTCTATAAATTACGTATTTTCAACTTTCATTCAGAACCAAAAAATGTACCTGATTTAAACATCCAGAAAATACCTATTTTCAACGACCGGAAAATACCTATTTTAAACTTCCATTCAGAGCTTAAATTGAACCCAACTTCAACGTCTGGAAAAAATACTTATTTTAGACGTTTTTTCAACTTCATTTTGCTTACTGGGATTATTCTTGTAATGGCAGCCATTTTTTTCCGCCTAGGTCTGCAGAACGGCCAGGACTGGCCCTGAATACTAGTATCCCAATAATGTACAAATCTTAAACATCTTTAGTAGCACTGTATTCAATTAAAAATGCAGTGGTGTTCACATAACCTAAACTATGTTAAGAATACTTTTACTTTTAAGGTAACACTGGCTGAGATAATGGATGGGCTGGATATGCCGGAAGATGAGTTTGGATTGGTCTGCCATGTAGCCTGCTTCTGTCTATAACGTGAGCTGCTCAGTATGTCTTGATAGTCCTTTCTACCGCCGTGTAAGACAACATTATCAATCGAGAACTACAAAAGTTTTGCTACATTTCTCAACAACATTGATGCTCTAAATTTTTGCTGTCTTTTTTGGGGGTTTACCGAACATCACTTTTCCACTTTGTTATACTTCAAGCAAGTTCAGCCAAGACTAGCTAACTAGTAACATTAGCTGAGATGGAAGTTAGCAAAAAAATCTATGGAAGATTTTGACACTCTCCCAGAAGTAACGGTATCGAGGTCGGAGGAATTAGTCTTCGGTACAGGTGTCCAAATAACCCCTTCGAAACCCCACAAAACTACAGAGTTTAATGCAGCAGGCATTAAGGATATTACCACGGATGTGAAACTGTTGAAAAATAAAGTTGATGCCCTGACAAAAGAAAACGAGGAGCTGCGCACAGCCAGTGCTGAACTGGACCGATACAAGCGCCGATGGGGGCCGAGACTGAACAGGCTACCTGAAACTGATGGTGAGAATATCAGAGGGATTGTGATTGACATTATTGGGAAGGTTGTTCCATATCCCCCTGCTGTGAACATTGCTGTAGATGTTGTACACCCTCTCGGAGATAAGAGAAAGGAGATGAACAGACACAGACAGGTCATCATGATGTTTGCGTTGAGGAACGTGAGAGACGAGGTGTGGAGAGCTGCCAAACTTGCGCCGATCTACAGGGAGAAAGGCATTCGCTTTAAAGAAGATTTGAGCAAGCGCGACAGGGATGCCCATGCGAAGCTGTGGCCACAGGTCGATGAGGCAAGACGCAGGGAGAAAAAAAGCCTCCTTTCGCGAGAGGTTTGCTGTCATTGACGACCACAGGGTGGAGCCACGTGACTGACTGATTTATGCTTCATGAGTTGGCCTGCTTATACTAATGAAGCCATATACCGTTTCAACTGGTGAGTTTATTCATGCAATCGTTTATCTGAACACCGCATATAGGTGATATTGCATAGGGCCATACTGTCCGTAGTGGCGAGTTTTGAATGTGAACATTAACCAACGTAAGCACACTGATTTTTGATTCTCACTTGATGGCATACTAAGATATCAGTTAGCTTTTATTCATTTCGTTTTGTTTCAAGATTGATATTATGTAAGTAAATCTCCATTTATTTTTCATATGGCTTGATTAGCTGTCAAATATGTTTTTATTTTAAGTTTGAGAGTTCAATTGAAGATCTAAACTATTAATATAATATGTGTTATTACACGGTCTATCCATTTATTTTCCTTTTATGGTCGTTACTGTTCGTCTACGGTCGTTACTGTTCGTCAAGTACATTTTTGAAGGGCTTATGCTACCGTCATATTCAGGGTCGCCGTTTTTCTAGACAACTCTATCTCGGATACTCTGCTCTTCAACATTTCTTTGCTTTTTACTCTTGAACACCAGGGGTTTACATACCAATTTAAAACGCATTGAATTTTTGTTTTTGTAAAGATTCATTAAAGTCCAATTGTTTTTTATTTCAAGAGACGTGTTCCTCAGATGCTGACTTAAAAATGTTGGACTTCACAATGGGGTGACAAGATCATTTTTAGCCATGGCTCATCTCATTCTGCTGGTGTGGGAATACTTTTCAGACGGTTTCCAGGTACAGTTTAAGAAAGCAGGTGTGATGCCGAGGGTCACTGGATAACTATTGTTTTCGAATATAAAAGGGTCATGTTACATATTGGTAAATATTTATGGTTATAACATACAGTCAAAAAACTATATTCTTCTAACATCTATTAGTGAAGTCTTAATTGAATTGAAAAACAAATATTCTACAGATAACATTATTGCTGGAGGGGATTAAAATGTTGCTCCTCATGACTGGATGGATAGGTATCCCACCAGGCATTCAGCCCATTGTTTTAATAACTTAATTCTACATTTCTGCTCCAACTTCAACTTTCCGACATTTGGCGTTCACAGAATCCAACTTTAAAACAATTTTCTTGGTTCAACTCTACAACTAGCGACAGACAATTAAAATCTAGAATTGATAATTGGTTGGCATCTTCCAATCTTATGAATCTTGTCAGTGAATGTAGTATTTCCTCAGCTCCTCTGACAGACCATTGTTCCATTATTCTTTCCTTTTATTTTGATAATGACAAGAGATTTTCTAAAGCATACTGGAAATGTAACTCTTTTCTTTTAAAGAATGAGTCATTTGGTTTACAGCCTAAAGCTCTTACCAGAGAGACCTGTCTCGATCCTGCTCTTTCTTCTACTAACAAATGGGAAATGATTAAATTCAGAATTCAATGTCTTGCCATCACTACTGGTAAAATGGTAGCTCAGAAAAGATTCTCCAAGCAGATGTTGATATTAACAGGCTGAGCAATAAACTAGATTTAAATGAAGATGAAAAAGGAACAGGGTGCCTTCATCCGTTCAAAGGCCAAATGGATTAAAAAAGTTGAAAAAACATCTTATTTCTTTCATTTGGAGAAGAGTAGGCAGACTAGGAATAGTATTACATCCATCTATGTAAATGACACTATATCTGATGATCTTGAAGTGATTAATAAGAAAATACTCTTTCTACAGTTCACTATATCAATCTCATCTTTCAGAAGGCGACTTGAATTCCTTTTTTGATTCAGTTAATAACTCGGTTAACCCTATAGAAGAAAGGTTTAAGAAACTCTGTGATTCTGATATAGATATTACTTAGTTGGACTAAGCCATTAAACAAAAGCCTATAGGTAAATCTCCTGGACCGGATGGCATGACTCCTGAATTCTATCAACATTTTTGGCCTGATATTAGAGAGTTATTGCTTTTGGTCTATCAAGAGGGTATTGCTAATGCTATCTTACCACCTTCTTTGAGAACAGGGACTAATAGTTGTTATACCCAAACCCAAAGAAGGACTCTCTTTACCTGGACAATTGGAGACCAATCACGTTGTTGGCAACTGACTATAAGTTACTAGCCCATGTCTATGCCAATAGGCTGGGAAAAGGCCTTGATGATATAATCAGTGAAACTCAATCAGCATTCATTAAAAGGAAGCAGTATCCATAACCATATACGATTGGTTTTAAATATTTTAGATTACAGTGTTCATAGAAGATGGATTTATAATGTTTTTAGATTTTTTTTTTAAGGCTTTTGACACTTTAGAACACAACTTTTAATTTAGAACTCTCTACTTTTGGGAGGATTTCTGTTAAGTGATAAGGATGATGTACTGTATAATGATATTAGCAGTTCGGTGGCTATTAGTAATGGTACATCCCCTTGTTTCTCTATTGCTAGAGGATTTAGATAGGGTTGTCCAATCTCCCCTCTTATTTATTTTAGCCACAGATTTACTAGCCATATTTCTTAACAAATCTGAGAATTTAAAATGGATCCGTATTTTTGGTAAAGATATAAATATCAGTCAATTTGCAGATGATACTGCCCTTTTCCTAAAGGATAGAGCGTCTATTCCCTTGGCTATTGACAGAATCAAGAAATGTTCTATGGCCTCTGGGTTGACTCTCAACCTTAACAAATGTGATCTCATGACAATTCTTTGCTGTGACTCCGTCAACATTGCCTTCGTCAACATTGCCTCCATACCTGTTAAAAAGGAAGTTAAATATTTAGGAATTGTTATCACTAAAAACATTTCAGATAGAGAATCTTTAAACATCGATAATAGGATTAATTCCATGAGAGTTTCATTAAGTCAGTGGAAGCAATGTGATCTCAATTTTGGGTCGTATTTTTTTGTCCAAGACAGATGGTTTATCTAGAACCATTTACCCAAGTCAGTCCCTTTTTCTTTCTTCTAATAACATTAAAAAAAGTAAATTCTGTTATATTAAGATTTGTTTGGAGGAATAAAACACACTATATTCAGAAATCACAATTAGTAAGACTATGATCGTGGAGATTTACAGGCTATTGATTTTGAGTCGTTAGTGGGTGCTTTTAGAATTAAATGGTTGATATTATGTCTGTCTAATCCTACTTCTATGTGGTATCATATCCCTAACAGTCTGTTTAATAAACTTGGTGGACTTAAATTCCTAAAGAAATGTGATTTTGACCCTCCAAAATTACCTGGGAAATTGTCTAAGTTTCACCAGCTAATGTTATTTTTCTGGAAAATTATATTCAAGCACAATTTCCCCCCCCACAAAACATTGATTTGGAATAATAGAGTTATTAAATTAATAGGAAATCCATTTTCAAAGGCCTTTGGTTTGACAAGGGTATTCATTTTGTATGTGATTTGGTAGACGACACTGGGGAGTTTTTGCCATTCGATGAGTTCATTGGTAAATTTCAGGTTAATATTACTCAGAGAGAATATATTAAGGTTTGCAAAGCAATTCCACTTCCTTTACTTGGACTTACTAAGAACAGTTTGCTTTATTATGAGGTTGTTCCCTCTTTTCCAAGTTTACAAATGAATCACTTGAACCTTTTGGGGAAAAAATGCAACAATAAGTGGATACGATTGGCTGTTAATTAAGTAATTTTTGGTGATTATAATTCAATATATTGCTATGGAAGTGACCAACCCATGCTATGGTCAAAAGCGACTACCTTTTAGCTTACTTGTCTAGTTATCCCTGTTAAATGATTTCTTGCACAAAAGATTCTATTTTGACAAAATGCCTTGTGTTTTTTGTTCCTCTGATTCAGAATCTATAGAGCATTTATTTTTGTCATGCCGCCATTCTAGTAAACTATGGATTGAAATTCATGAATGGTTGTGTATAAAATCTCCAGAATTACCTATGTTTATCTTTGATGATGTTAAAATGACATTTTGCTTATCCTTGTAATTCCGATCCTAACTGTTTTATTAACATTATTATTCTCTTGGCAAAATATTATATTCACAAATGTAAATGCGGTGGGAAGATTCCTTATTTTGTAGGTTTTTTTCCATTGACCTTTTACAATTTTATAAATCTATCAAACTTGTGAAACTTAAAAAGTTGGAAGAATTCATATCTCTGAAAAAGTCATGTCTCTCATTGCCTTGTCACATTAATAATGTCCTGAATTATTCTATTTGGGGGGGGTTCGCCTGGTGTTCTATTATATCATTTCTTTCATTGTATTCACAGGAATGTCCCTGTATTGATGTGTAATATTGTTATTATTGTTGCCATTCAAAAATAAAATGTATTCAAATCAGAAATCCATTTGCGTTGCTAGTTATAGCCTAATGTTACCTAGCTAACATTGAACCTATTTGGTTAGCTTTAGCTTTACCACCACAGCTACCTGCAGATTCATACTACAGCTATGACAATGTTTCTATTGATTGTAGTTGGAGTTGGGATTATGCCGGCTCATTGTTTAGCTACAGGTCTAAACAAAAAGACTCAACTTCGCCAGATGATTACATCGAGTTAGCCAGGTGTGACCGGGGTGAATTACAGACATCTTTTGTATTTCATGAACAAGTGTACATGTCTAGACAATAGTGACCCATCCACTTAGCTAGATGGGGCCGTGGGGTGGTTACACATGACCCATCAATATGGACAGGTTTGTCTGGGTAAGCGTCATCTAATAACTATAAAATATTTTACAAATATTTTTATCTGGACTCTTTCTGTTTTTATATTACTACGCAAGTAACCATTTCACTGTACCGTTTACACCTTAAATAAACATAGATTTTATTTGATATAGTGTGTGTTTACCAGAGATAGTAATGTGTTGAACAACATGACCTGCAACAATGTCATATTAGGATATAGGACTAGATAAAGTATATTTTTACCTGGAGTTTTTCCTTATTGTAGGCTACTACTTTTACCCCTTGCTCACATGTGAATCCTTAAAGAGATGGGTGAGGCTTAAGAGGGTGTGAACAATGTTGAATGGGTGTAGACAAAGAAGAGCTCTCCAGTAGGTGTACCAAAACATTAATAGCAATTTTCTCAAAAATAGGGTTACAAGTTCATCAACATTCAAAGCAGAATACATTTTCCATTGTTCCTCAACTGCAGTGTATCAAATACCATTTTCTAGCTCTGAGTCTCTACTTTCTCTACTTTCATCCAATGTAAAAAATAAAAAATAAAACATTTGCTACATAGGACCGAATCCAGGTGGTGGGTCACAAATTGAAACAAGAGAAGCTTCTGTGTCAAATTATACGGCAATATACTGCAAGTCATAAATCAGCATGTCAACGTAGGTATTTTATGATTAACCGCATGAGCACTACAGTTATTTCATACGAACTTCTCTTAAACTAGCATGTAGCATATGAGCAGACATGTTCTTATCAAGTTTGACCTATCTTTTTCAACAACACATTTACAGCATTACTGTACTAAAAGAAGCTTTGATCACACAATCACCGACCTGTCTTGGAATGAATAGCCTGACTGTCAGTCTCAATGAGGTAATACTTGTTATGAAGTGCTTTTAAAGTTTCTTGATAAATAACATAATTTGTACCTGTTAGTGCTGGCTCATATTCTACTGCTAGATTCTGTATTCTGTCACAGTCATAATTCACTTGTAAGAACTAACAAAATTGCATCGCAAAGTCCTACAGATATTGAGAATAATGGCAGTGAAGGCACGTGACAGGGGTTTGGAAAAGTTTTTTTTTTTTTTAAAGGAACATTTGATGGTTTCACAGGCTGCTATTCCTTTAATGCCAAAATGCCTCAATACACGCTTAGTCAGCCTATTACCAAATATGCTTGTTAATGATAGATATGCCTGTTAATGTAACTCCCTTCAGCACACCACTTATTTCTGTATGAACAATATTATTTTGTTTCCTTGTTGCACCCAATAGGGTAGCCTGGGTTAAGTCCATACCACGATTATGTATACGGTCAATTCACTATGAGACTTACTGGCTACAATAGCATGTACTTAATATTGATTGAATTAAATCAAGAATTCAGCTTTGAGTGAATCTGATTAATGGTGCATAACAGGCAACCAAATAAGTGCTAGCCCAGGCCTGGGCAAATTCGTATATTAGTCTTACAACCAGTTGACTAAATTCTAGAAGCCACTAGTATCTATAATGAATATAATTCAGTTGACTAGATTTTTGAATCTAGAATGACTAGAATTCAGTTGACTAGATTCAGGCCAATCAGGCTGTTTGTTTAACCTTCCCCTGATCCTCCACCTTCCTGATGGCTGCCTGGATGGCTTCCTGGTCTCCCAGGAGCTGCATGGGTTTGGTGGGCCGGAAGTTCTCATCCAGCTCAATCAGAATGGGCGTTCCTGTGGGTAACGTCACGTTGACGATATCAGCATCTGATATACCTGTTGAAATAATAGAGATCATGTTTGATTTGTAGTGTCGTGCTGCTGTGAACCACAGTAAACAAACAACCCGTGGCATACTATTATACTATCACCATGACGATAATATAACCATTATGTTAGTACAGCTTAATCCCATATTCTTATGTAAAGCTTTTCTGATTTCTGTACACGGGCTATCTGAAGTAAACTTATCTGAAGGCTCAATAACCAATTAAAACCAAATCAAAATAAACAGATAAGGGAATAACTTTCTTATGTGCAACAGACTACTATAGGACTATAACGTAGGTCATCTTTGACAACAAATGAGCAAGACAAAAATTCCTGCTATATAGCATAGATGATTTATAATTAATATCCCCATTACATCACTGTCTATAAAGTTACAGGGTGACCAGTGGAGGAGCTAAAAGGTCAATGTGGATCTCATGGCAGTAGCCTGATGTAACATAAACCTAGTGCCCTTTTTGTACAAGTTCAACCACGTGCCATTTCTGGAACTCATATATACTGCTATAAACCAAATGGGAGTGAATGATAGTTACGAACTAGGCCTAAAGCATAGAGGGCCTAGCGAACTCCCTTTGTAGATTCAAACATTCAAATGGAAGTGAAAGAGAAAGTGGCCATGCAGCTCTTACTCAAATCTGCAGTAACAAAAGAGAACTAAAAAGGACAATAGAAGTGCAGCAAATGTCAATGGTAATAATGGTGGAGCTGATGCAGTCAAGCCTAGTGTGGTTGCGCACGCACACACACGCACACACACACACACACACACACACACACACACCAGTTATACCTTGTAAGTGTTTCAGCAGTGCCCTGCAGCTATTCCCATGCCCAGAGATGAGCACCGATTTCCCCTGTTTGATCTCCGGCACAATGGTGCCATCCCAGTATGGCTGGAGCCTCTCTAAGACATCCTTCAGGCTCTCCGACTTAGGGAGATCCTCTTTAGAAACATCGCAAGTAGAATACCGCCGGTCGTTGTAGATCTCCAGAAAGTAAGGGTGTGATTTGTCGATAGGCGGCGGCGTGAGGTCGTAACTCCTCCTCCACTGTTTCACCTGCTCCTCACCGTGGTTTAGGGCCATCTCGGCGCGGTTGAGTCCGATCAGAGCACCATAATGGCGCTCATTCAGCCTCCACGATTTCACCACTGGGACCCACTCCTGCCCCATGGCCTCTAGCAGCAGCCAGGCTGTGTGGATGGAGCGGCTGAGCAGGGATGTGAAGACCACATCCAAGTGGTAGCCTGCATCTCTTAGGAGGTGACCGCACGCTAGGGCCTCCTTTACCCCATCCTCACTCAGCCTCTGGTCCACCCAGCTGCAGAAGCGGTTCTCTTTGGTCCAGGCCCCTTCTCCATGCCTCATCACAAAGACTTTGTACTTGGACATCCGGAAAGACTGGCTGGCAGCAGGAGCCTGTACTGTACACAAACAAACAATGGGTTGAATTATAGGACATCCGGAAGGACAGGCTGGCAGCAGGAGCCTGTACTGTACACAAACAAACAATGGGTTGAATTATAGGACATCCGGAAGGACAGGCTGGCAGCAGGAGCCTGTACTGTACAAAAACAAACAATGGGTTGAATTATAGAAGCTGAGGGTGCAGGTTCAGTTACATAATGCACTGGACTGTGACTGTGGCCAGCTAACATCGTCAGTCACTTAGCACACAACTTAAATAAAAATTATTCAACTAGTCTAAAATAGGCTACTTGATGAGTTTCAACAACCTAAATGTACAGCAGCAATTCAGTGGTGCTTTGTATTATTACCCGTGCTTCATTTGAGCCGGAACCGCTCAGTTTTGGACTGCTTTGTTCCACAACCTATTTGATTGAATAATAGCCACCTTATTTTCACTTTTTTGCAATGTAAAAATTAGAATAAAAGCGGTCAAAGTTCAATCCCAGCAGGTTGGGCCAGCCGGGCTTATGAATCAAGTTGGGCCGGCCTGGGCTTATGATTTGACCAACATAGTAACCTGTTTGAAACCAACGCTTGGCCATGGCTGTATGAGAAGCTCGCCTGTATCTCACAGAACTAGAATGAGATCAACTTGATATGATCTCTCTCCCTCTACGCTGATAGACATGAGCCTGCAACTCTCATCTCTCCAGCGTTGCACCATCACTTATTTCCATACAGAATCATAGCCGTGCGAATTGCAATACATTTGCCAAAGTTATAGAAGTGCTGCTGTCACGGGAAAACACAAGGTTAGAAAGCAAATGGCTCCTGATGAAAAGAGACGACTCAAATCTGTCTGCTTTAAGCTAAAAGAATACTTGATTTACTTTGTAAAGTTAAAAAAGAGAGAGATAGGCTTTTGGCACAGACGCATTGGCCATCAGCAACGTGTGAGCTGCGCATCATTGGGTGATTCAGTGAAATTGGAACGCATTTTCCAGACTATAATTCCCTCATATTGTAGCCTACAATATATCTCCACACACCTAGGCCTACAACCTGGCCTCAGAGCATTTCGTATTATTCTGTACGTAAATACGTGAACAATGCTTTTAGTATGGTATGTATTCATTTGTGGATGTCCATCACCCATTTCGTATGATATGTTAAAAATTACAATTCTGATTATAGGTCACAAATTTGAAAAATGTACATTATGTTATGAATTCGCAACAATGTCTTATATGTTACGAATTTGCAAACGTACAATATGTTATGAATTTGCAAAACGTACAATATGTTACAACTTTGCAAAACTAATGTTACGAATTCTAGCTTGCTAACGTTAGCTAGGCTAGGGGACATAGGTTAGGGTTAAGTTTAGAAGTTAGATTAAAGGTTTAAGGTTAGGGTTAGCTAAAAGCGTAAAGGTTAGTAGAAGGGTTAGCTAAAAAGGCTAGGGTCAGTAATTGCAAAGCAGCAAAAAATTAGTAAGTTGAAAAGTTGCTAATTAGCAAAAAATTGTCTGTGATGAGATTCGAACTTGCAACCTTTGGGTTGCTAGACATTTGCGTTGCCAGACGTTTGCGTTATACTTAAAAAGGTAGTTGAAAAGTTGTTAATTAGCTAAACTCATCAAAAAAAGAAACGTCCCTCTTTCAGGACCCTGTCTTTCAAAGATAATTCGTAAAAATCCAAATAACTTCACAGATCTTCATTGTAAAGGTACACTGTTTCCCATGCTTGTTCAATGAACCATAAACAAATAATGAACATGCACCTGTGGAACGATGGTTAAGACACTAACAGCTTACAGACGGTAGGCAATTATGGTCACAGTTATGAAAACTTAGGACACTAAAAGAGGCCTTTCTACTGACTCTGAAAAACACCAAAAGAAAGATGCCCAGGGCCCCTGCTCATCTGCTTGAACGTGCCTTAGGCATGCTGCAAGGAGGCATGAGGACTACAGATGTGGCCAGGGCAATAAATGGCAATGTACATACTATGAGACGCCTAAGACAGCGCTACAAGGAGACAGGACTGACAGCTGATCGTCCTCACAGTGGCAGACCACATGTAACAACACCTGTACAGGATCGGTACATCCGAACATCACACCAGCGGGATAGGTACAGGATGGCAACAACAACTGCCCGAGTTACACCAGGAACGCACAATCCCTCCATCAGTGCTCAGACTGTCCGCAATAGGCTGAGAGAGGCTGGACTGAGGGCTTGTAGACCTGTTGTAAGGCAGGACCTCACCAGACATCACAGGCAACAACTTCGCCTATGGGCACAAACCCACCATCGCTGGACCAGACAGGACTGGCAAAAAGTGCTCTTCACTGACGAGTCGCAGTTTTGTTTCACCAGGGGTGATGGTCAGATTCGCATTTATCGTCGAAGGAATGAGCGTTACACCGAGGCCTGTACTCTGGAGCGGGATCGATTTGGAGGTGGAGGGCCCGTCATGGTCTGGGGTGGTGTGTCACAGCATCATCGGACTGAGCTTGTTGTCATTGCAGGCAATCTCAATGCTGTGTGTTACAGGGAAGACATCTTCCTCCCTCATACGATACCCTTCCTGCAGGCTCATCCTGACATGACCCTCCAGTATGACAATGCCACCAACCATACTGCTCGTTCTGTGCGCGATTTCCTGCAAGACAGAAATGTCAGTGTTCTGCCATGGCCAGCGAAGAGCCCGGATCTCAATCCCATTGAGCACGTCTGGTACCTGTTGGATCGGGGATGGAGGGCTATGGCCATTCCCCCCAGAAATGTCCGGGAACTTGAAGGTGCCTTGGTTGAAGAGCGGGGTAACATCTCACAGAAAGAACTGGCAAATCTGGTGCAGTCCATGAGGCGGCGATGCACTGCAGTACTTAATGCAGCTCATGGCCTCACCAGATACTGACTGTTACCTTTGATTTTGACCCCCCCTTGACCCCCCCTTATTCAATTTCTGTTAGTCACATGTCTGTGGAACTTGTTCAGTTTATGGTCTCAGTTGTTGAATCTTGTTATGTTCATACAAATATTTACATGTTAAGTTTGCTAAAAATAAATGCAGTTGACAGTTAAAGAAAGTTTCTTTTTTTGCTGAGTTTAGAATTGTCTGTGATGATATTTGAACCCAACCACCCCGATCAAACACCCTACTTAAGTAAGCATCTGTCTTATGTAACCATACCACACATAACTTATCACACTAAATGGAGTGTCTCAGATTCACATACAGAATAATACAAAATGCTCTGAGACCAGGTTGAGGCCTAGGCCATGGATGGATTCAAGACAAGGTTGTTTTTTATTGATCTCAGATTCTCAGTTTGTCTGTGTCAAAGTAAACTGTCATTTCGATCATTTGTGTGGTATCTGCCTAAGTCTCCTGTCATTGTATAAATGCATGAAATGCGTTCATAAAAGACCCCATTTTTCCCGGACCATAAACTACTAAAAATGTTCCCCATGTTTGCTACTTCTGCAAGTGCTTCTACTCTACGGCACTAGCAATTGCGATGATATGCATGCAATGCTTTATTATAAATGTTTTTTTTTTCTTCCAGATCCACTGAGGTCACCCTCCACCCGTGCATACGTTTTGTCACGGCACACACTATTAATTAAGCACTGTTATTAGTTACATGTACACAACTCCGCTTGCTATAAGCCTCATATTTTACTTGTATGCAACTCTATTGTTAATGAGCGTGATATCAGAAGCAGTAGCCATCATCAACATGGCTGATAGGTTTAAGGGGTGGGTCTGGTAGGTCAATAATTTCAAGTGGCATACTACAAACCAACACACGGTTATGTTAACCCAAGTTAAACATAATTGCACAGGGTAACGCTGAATCTAAACAACGAAATGTGGCTATTACACATTCCCTGTGTCGTAATGAATACGCAATACCATATTATTACATCATATCAACAGACAATAAAAGCAGCTAACGTTAGCTGGGATGCCTTGCACTTGTCATCTCATACATTGGTAGCCTACTCTGTCCAGAATCCAGATAGCGTGCATGCGTTTTTACGAGGGCATGCGTGTAAAGACGTTCAAGCTACAAAATGCGGGTCAATAACAATTAAAACTGAAAATGTATTACAATAATAGCATGGCTACTACCTTACCCTGCGTGAGTTACAAGTTTAGACCAATTGTCGTGCAGTCGTGACTGATGACAGATATTTGTAACACCATCCAGAGCGTTCAAAAGAAGTCCGCGACTGACAGCTTGTGGTCCAATCGAAGCGGTAAATCTCACATTTGGGCGGGATTTGTGTAACGTGTGCTGCCCATATATGGACGGATGAAAGGAACGGCTCGCGCTGTCTGGAACCGTCATCATGGAGGAAGAAGGCGTGGCATGGCATATTTAGCTGGCTACATTTTAAAAGTCACCGAATGTGGACATTATTAATAAGTATCTGCTATGTTAGTGTTTTGCCTGCAAAGAGGGAAATACTGTACTTTTTTTGTTAAAAAAACGACAGTATAAACTATGATTGATACACAATGCAAACAACATGCGCAGGCTCGCACGCACACACACGCATTCACTCACACACGCGCGCACTCACACAAACGCAGTGTTAACTTTGTGGGATGAACTGTGCAGTTGACTGTTGACAATGTGTAACGGATGTGAAATGGCTAGCTAGTTAGCGGTGGTGCGATGGGTAACGATGCTTCGTGGGTGACTGTTGTTGATGTTTGCAGAGGGTCTCTGGTTCGCGCCCGAGGGGACGGACTAAAGTTATACTGTTACACATGCAAGTGACAATTATAATACGATGTTAATAAGTGCTTTATTGACAGTAACACACTTTTATGAATAACTTCTAACTATCCAACATTGTGTGTGTCCATACTACATCATATAAATGCAATTTCATAACAAATTACATAAAAGTAATACATTACTTTCCATTAAAAATAAGACAATGTTTTCTATTGAATGACTAGAATTATTTTACTATCTTACTATGTAAAACTGCTACTTCCCTTACCTTCTCCTCCTTTTTGACAGTCTTGAGGTTGGCCTTTAAGTCAACAGACTTTGACCCTGGCTCCCAGCAGAGCCCCCAACATTGTTTCAGCTGATACTCTTACCCTCTTCAACTGAGGTCACTTTTTGCCCTTCAGCTCAATGATTTTCATGGTCAGATTTCCAATCTATATTGCCACATCGCAAGGTTTAAAAAATAAATGTCTCACATACCAACACGAATATGTACTGTCTGTACATTGATTTGATTCAAATTTTATTGTCAAAAAAATCTGTTTTGCTTTTATGGTAGCACATTATATTTTAGAATATTGACCAGAACAAAGGTTTAATATCTTCAGAGAGCTATACATTCACATAATAATATATCCCATACATGGATAGAGTGTGAATTGAAAGATCATACTGTGAATTTATCGGTTTGTAATATTTTAATTTGAGAATCTGTTGGTCTGGTACCTCTATGTCACTTTTGGAAACTTTAATTTGCGACATTGTACCGCTCTTCAAACAACAACCTCAATTTGCAGTACTTTACAAATATTCTGTGAAGAGAAAGCAGATTCGTACCTGAATATTCCGTACTCGTAATCAAAGTACCTAAATATACCTGAATATACTCATACTCATAGTACTGTTCCTGATTACATCGTAATATGTCTGTATATACTCATACTTATAGTACCTGTAGGTCCTGTACAGACAGCCCAGAGAGTTTGAGTGGTGGGACTCATTCACTCAGTGTGGTATCTCTGTCAACCACCATCTACTCTTTTTCAGCCACCAGCAGAGATGTGGCCTTCTTCACCAGTTTGGTCTGGGATACAATATTATAGGTACAAGTATTAATTACTTAGTAGTATAATACTATTATTATGTATTAGTAGTATAATCAGGGTTGGGTAATAACAGAAGACATGTAACAAGGATTATGTAATCAGATTCGAAAAATGAAGTAACTGTAATCAGACCAGATTACTTAAAAATATTTGTTATCGGATGACATTATTAAAACATCTGATTACATCTTGGATTACTTAATCTGATATGATACGTGGGCTGCAAGTGTTTGCCTTAAACACAGTGAAATGGCAGCTTTTTGAAAGATGTTCTGAGCCACACAGCTCGGAAGTCACCTTTCAGTGGGAATTTAAGCTTTTTCCTTCTGTTGTAATCTATTTAAAATCTCAAAAACTTCAGAATTTCCTCTCCTTGGTTGCTTTCACACAGAAACGTTTTTAACCAAAAAAGTCAGACCCCCACTCACTGAGAACTAAATCATCCCACATTTAATTATGATCCCTGTGTCAAAAGGACATTTTTAATTAGTCAACACAGCCCCATCCTGTTCACTTCCCAAGCACCGGGATGACACACATGACAAATCAGCTGCTTAGTCAGCTAATCTTTCATTTAAGTGCAAACGAGTACACTAAAATCTACCTGTCTGTCTTTGAAGACCGATCTACATTCAGAGTATTTGCACAAGTAATCATCCAACTCATGAAATTATCTGATTTCACTTGGATCTGTTACATCTGTCTATTAAAGAGTTTATTATACCTGACTGTTACGTTAAAGGTGAGTCAGACATTCAAATTACCCTTTCCTCTTCTACTGGACAGAATCTGTAGACACTGTCTCTAGCCGGCTACCACCCTGTGCTCTACCTTGCACCTTTGAGACTGCTGCCCCATGTACATAGAGTCATTGAACGCTGGTCACTTTAATAATGTTTCTATACTGTTTTAAAGACTTTATATGTATATACTGTATTCTAGTCATGGCTCATCCTATATAACTACTGCTAAACACACCTTTTCTATTTGCATATTGTCTATAAACACCATTCACCTGCATATATACACTGCTCAAAAAAATAAAGGGAACACTAAAATAACACATCCTAGATCTGAATGAATGAAATATTCTTATTAAATACTTTTTTCTTTACATAGTTGAATGTGCTGACAACAAAATCACACAAAAATTATCAATGGAAATCAAATTTATCAACCCATGGAGGTCTGGATTTGGAGTCACACTCAAAATTAAAGTGGAAAACCACACTACAGGCTGATCCAACTTTGATGTAATGTCCTTAAAACAAGTGAAAATGAGGCTCAGTAGTGTGTGTGGCTTCCACGTGCCTGTATGACCTCCCTACAATGCCTGGGCATGCTCCTGATGAGGTGGCGGATGGTCTCCTGAGGGATCTCCTCCCAGACCTGGACTAAAGCATCCGCCAACTCCTGGACAGTCTGTGGTGCAACGTGGCGTTGGTGGATGGAGCAAGACATGATGTCCCAGATGTGCTCAATTGGATTCAGGTCTGGGGAACGGGCGGGCCAGTCCATAGCATCAATGCCTTCCTCTTGCAGGAACTGCTGACACACTCCAGCCACATGAGGTCTAGCATTGTCTTGCATTAGGAGGAACCCAGGGCCAACCGTACCAGCATATGGTCTCACAAGGGATCTGAGGATCTCATCTCGGTACCTAATGGCAGTCAGGCTACCTCTGGCGAGCACATGGAGGGCTGTGCGGCCCCACAAAGAAATGCCACCCCACACCATGACTGACCCACCGCCAAACCGGTCATGCTGGAGGATGTTGCTGGCAGCAGAACGTTCTCCACGGCGTCTCCAGACTGTCACATGTGCTCAGTGTGAACCTGCTTTCATCTGTGAAGAGCACAGGGCGCCAGTGGCGAATTTGCCAATCTTGGTGTTCTCTGGCAAATGCCAAACGTCCTGCACGGTGTTGGGCTGTAAGCACAACCGCCACCTGTGGACGTCGGGCCCTCATACCACCCTCATGGAGTCTGTTTCTGACCGTTTGAGCAGACACATGCACATTTGTGGCCTGCTGGAGGTCATTTTGCAGGGCTCTGGCAGTGCTCCTCCTGCTCCTCCTTGCACAAAGGCGGAGGTAGCGGGCCTGCTGCTGGGTTGCTGCCCTCCTACGGCCTCCTCCACGTCTCCTGATGTACTGGCCTGTCTCCTGGTAGCGCCTCCATGCTCTGGACACTACGCTGACAGACACAGCAAACCTTCTTGCCACAGCTCGCATTGATGTGCCATCCTGGATGAGCTGCACTACCTGAGCCACTTGTGTGGGTTGTAGACTCCGTCTCATGCTACCACTAGAGTGAAAGCACCGCCAGCATTCAAAAGTGACCAAAACATCAGCCAGGAAGCATAGGAACTGAGAAGTGGTCTGTGGTCACCACCTGCAGAACCACTCCTTTATTGGGGGTGTCTTGCTAATTGCCTATAATTTCCACCTGTTGTCTATTCCATTTGCACAACAGCATGTGAAATTTATTGTCAATCAGTGTTGCTTCCTAAGTGGACAGTTTGATTTCACAGAAGTGTGATTGACTTGGAGTTACATTGTGTTGTTTAAGTGTTCCCTTTATTTTTTTGAGCAGTGTATTTATATTTCAAACTTTGGTCTGGAAGCTAAGTTCCTGCAATTCTATCCATTTTGCCATGTACTGTGTATTTAAATATTTAAATATATTCTCAACATAGCTCATTCTAATGTTTCTACTATTGTACATTACATTTTAGTTACACTATTTATACACACCATATATTTATTTATATACTGGATTCTTGACATAGCTCACTGTAATATATGTACCACTGTACATGTCATTCTTAGTATATCTTTCATCCAGTGTATATACAGTGCATTCGGAAAGTATTGTAATGACCCGGCTGGGTCATAAAGGGAAAAGAGACGGACTCTAGGTGTGCAGGTCAGAACACAGGTTTATTCCTAAACTGGGCTATTGTTCCCGGCCACAACCCACGCCGCTAAATGCTGAACGTACACAATGTTACCCTGTCGAGTTAAGGGTCACTCTCATAGGAACAGATCAAAGCCCCGAACAGAAGAGAAAGAAAGATGAGACAGTAATCCCTATTTTATGCATTTCCAAATCCCGCGGGATTACCCATCATACCCCCCCAACCTTTCCATATTTAACCCCTGCTAGTAGCCATGAGAACCATAACACACCCACAAACACAGAACACAATACCGGGTCGTTACATAGCCCCCCCCTTTCTAAACCCTAGCCCCTAGGGTTACACAACAAAATCCTTAAAACGACCCGGAGGTCGCATCAGTCTCTTGGGCCTCCCCGTGACTCTCAGCGGTGAACCCCCAGAACACTCCTCTGCCCCAATGTCATTTCCAGCGCCCTCCGAAGAAGCAGCCCCCTCCCCAGGCTCAGGTTGCGCTAGAGTCTCCTCGTTAGACTGTTCCCGTGGGCTCACATCAGAGCCCTCACTCCCATTCCCTACCGTTTTCCTCCCTCTGTAGGGTGCCAATCGATCCCGGTGGACCACCACCTTCCTGCTCCGTGGGGGGACCTCCACCCGGTACGTCACCTCCCCCACTCTCTCTATCACCAGACACCGCCCCACCCATGCACTGTCCAGCTTTGGGCACCGCCCCTTCTTGCGCGTGGGGTTGTGAAGCCACACACATTCTCCCGCTCCAAAGTGCCTCCCCCTAGCGCGCGAGTCGTAGTGGCGCTTTTGGCGCACCCCTGCGTTCTCGAGTTGCTCTCTTGCGAAGGTGTGAGCCGCTTCTAACCGGTTCTGCAGACGACACACATAGTTCGGGCCAGGCAAAACCCCGTCGTCATTATCAGGAGGGTGGCCAAACGTCAGTTCGGCTGGGGTGCGCAACTCACGACCTAACATTAGTAGTGCTGGGGAGCACGCAGTCGATTCTTGAACAGCCGACCTACACGCCATAAGAATAAACGGTAAGTGGGTGTCCCAATCTCTCTGGTGTTTTGAGGTAATGATGGCCAGCTGCTGTGCTAATGTTCTGTTAAATCTTTCCACCAGCCCATCACTCTGGGGGTGAAGCGGAGTAGTGCGCGTCTTCTCCGCGCCTAACCGTCTACACAACTCTGAGAACACCCGTGACTCGAAGTTTCTCCCCTGGTCGCTGTGAATAGACTGTGGCACCCCAAACCGACTGATTATTCCCTCCACCAACGCATCAGCTACTGTCCCCGCCTCCTGGTCTGGGAGAGCGTAAGCCTCCGGCCACTTGGTGAAGTAGTCCATGGCGGTTAGAATCCACCTGTTACCGCTGTCTGTGGTTGGAAACGGCCCTACTATGTCTACCCCCAGTCTCTCCATGGGCTCCCCTACTGGGAATTGTTGTAGGAGGGCGTGTGACTGACCTGGAGGTCCTTTTTTAGCAGCACACTCGTCGCACTGCCTACAAAAGTCCTCAACATCCCTCCTGTGCCTGGCCCAATAGAAGCCTTTACGCACGCGCTTTAACGTTTTGGAGACCCCAAAATGCCCTGCGCCTACTCCCCCATGAAGCTGCTGTAACACGCTCCCCTGCAGCCTTTTGGGCACCACTACCTGCCACGTAATTTCTCCAGTCGCTGGCTTTTTCCACCCCCTCTGGAGCACTCCCTCAGCCACTCTAAGGACTGTGAATTTAGCCCACAGTCCTTTGGTGACTGGTGATAGAGGGGCTACTTCCCCCCACGGCGGTCGTCTTCTCTCTTCCACCCACCGCAGCACAGGACGCAGCTCTGCGTCCTCCTCCTGGCAACGCCTCCACTCCCCAACGTCCACAGCCTCAAGCTCCCGGCACTCTGTCACACTCAGCTGACTCACCGTGGCGGTGACTCCCTCCTCCCTGCACAGTTCTCTCTCTCGCTCCACCCGTTTGGCGCAGTACCCACAGCCATCCTCAGCACACGGGCGGCGGGACAAGGCGTCTGCATTGCTGTGGCGAAGGCCGGCTCTGTGCTCCACCTGGAAGTCGTAGGGTTGCAGCTCCTCCAGCCAGCGGGCAATCTGACCCTCTGGCTCCTTGAAGGAGAGAAGCCACTGCAGGGCGGAGTGATCCGTCCGGACCACAAACGGCAGGCCCCCCAGGTAGTACCTGAAATGGCGTACTGCTGCCACGACAGCCAAAAGCTCTCTCCTTGTCACGCAGTAGCGTTTTTCAGCCTTATCAAAAGTTCTGCTGTAATAAGCTACTACGTGTTCCCCATCAGGGCCACGCTGAGCCAGCACAGCCCCCAAACCCTCATTGCTTGCGTCGGTGTCCAGGATGAACGGACGGTTCGGGTCTGGTGAGGCCAGGACAGGGGCCTCCATCAGGGCACGTTTGAGGGCCTCAAACGCCCGCTGGTGCTCTTCGGTCCACTGAAAAACAGTGTCCTCCTTGAGAAGGTGGTTCAAAGGAGCCGCTACCCCCGCAAACCCCTTCACAAACCTACGATAGTAGGATGCCAGCCCCAGGAAGCTCTTAACCACCTTTTTCCCCCCTGGAACTGGCCACCCCCTCACAGCCTCTACTTTGTCTGGCATCGTGCTGATGCCCTCACCACCCAGCTGATGCTCCAGGAACGCCACCTCCCTTTGCATGAAATGGCACTTTCCCGGATGTAATTTTAGCCCCGCCCCCGAGATCCTCTCCAACACTCGCCTAATTGCCCCCAGTGCCCCCTCAAACGATGTGCCGTGCACCAATATGTCGTCTAGGTACACAACACACTCGTCTCTCGGAACCCCCGCCAGCACTCTGTCCATGAGCCTCTCAAAGGTGGCAGGAGCATTACAGAGCCCGAAGCACAGCACCTTGAACTGCCAATGGCCCCTATCTGTGGAGAAGGCCGTTTTTTCACGTGCCCCTGGCGAGAGGGGCACCTGCCAGTAGCCACTGCGCAGATCAAGGGAGGAGAACCACGAGGACCCTCTCACGTGGTCTAGCGACTCATCAATCCTCGGTAGGGGATAAGAGTCTTTAGTGGTGACAGAATTTAGGCCCCTGTAGTCAACACAAAACCTAAGTTTACCCCCTTTCTTAGGCACCATGACGACCGGCGCGGACCATGGGCTATCTGATGGCTCAATGAAATCAGCCCGCAACATGTCAACAATAGCTGTGTCTGCTGCTTCCCTCCTGGCAAGGGGAATACGACGGGGCCGAATTTTAATGGGTCGGGCGTCCCCAGTGTCTATTTCGTGCTGAACTAGGTGCGTTTGTCCTACCTCATCTTCCCCCCAAGCGAAGCTATCTTTAAAGTCCAACAGCAGCTGCTTTAACTGTCTCTGTTGTCCCTCATCCAGACCCTGACAGTTCTTCAGCCACACAGCCTCGACGGCGTTGATAGCTTCCTCCTTCCCCCCGTCGGGCTGATGGGGTGAAGGAGCCAGTGTGTTTTGGGCTACTGGGCTGCCTGTGCTTGCACCATGATGGGGAGTGAAGGCCGTCGCCGCCGGAGACAGCTGCTGGGATGGCACAACGACCAAGGGAGCAGCCGGGATGACCGGTGGAGTTTCTGCAAGCTTGGAGGAAGACGGAGGGACAGCCCTGCCCCCTGCTGGCCCTCCCGAAGGCGACATTCCCACTGTGGGCCCCCCCGACAGCCTCAAAGTGCCCGACGCTAAGTCCAACTGAGCCCCACAGTTTTTCAAAAAGTCCATTCCCAGTATACAGGGGTCCTGCACCGCTGCTACCCACACCGGACACCCCACAGTTCTCCCCCCCACAGTCACAGATAGCTGACACTTCCCTAACATGGGGGCTAGCTCCCCCGTGACAGTCCGTAGCTGGACAAGGGTCGGCTCCACCCGCACCCCAACAGGTAGTATGTCTGGTCTCACCAGGGTTACTGTAGAGCCCGTGTCGACCAGGGCCAAACATTCCACCCCCTCTACCTTGACGATGACATTGCAGAAGTCCCCAACGGTGGTACGTCCCACCACAACTACCGGACTAGGAAACACGGCGGCAGCTACACCCTGGGGGAGCAGGTCCCCACCCTCTTGTCTGCGCTGCTGGGTACCTCCTTTGCTTACAGTGGGTTCGGGGGCGGGGGGGGGGGTGGGCCCGCGCTGCCCCCTGCGCGAGAACCCGCTGTCGTTTCCCTGGTGACGGGGGAACCTGTCACACTCCAGCTGAATGTGGCCAGGCTGGCCACAACCCCAGCAGACAATAGGAGTTGAGCTGACACTGCGACGTTGCCTGGAGCCCCTCTCCATGACAAGCGAAGCAGTCTTGACTAGCCCGCCCAACTCGTCAACCCACTCTGGTTTTGTGACCCCTGGCACCCCAGCCACCGCTGCTCTCACCTCTGGTTGACTGGCGACTTCCACTCTCACTCCCTCACCCCAGATCAGCTCCCTCTTCCTGGCTATCTCCACTGCAGCCCGCAGAGATGGTGGGTCCGCCATCTGAACATGCTTACCCAGTTCGGTGGAAGAGAGCGCTCTAATAAAACTGTCCCGTGCCAGCTCGTCTTGCACCCCAATCGGCATAGTTGCATAAGCCCGCCTGGTCAGGCTCAGAATACCACTTGCCAACGCCTTTAATGATTCCCCCTGAAGTCTCTTTTTGTTACTCAGTTCAATCCGCAGCATGTTGGGCTGCGCGTCGCTGCCGAAACGGCCCCCCAATGCCTCCACTAGCGCACCGTAGTCGCCCCTCTCGTCCGGGGCTAGCGTTAGCAGGCATTCCGACGCCTCCTCTGCCAGGCTCAGGGCAAGCTGTAACGCTTTCGTCTCATCAGACCACCTCCCGGCTCTAGCCAACAACTCGAATTGAGTGAAAAAAACTTCCCATTTACCTTGTCCATTGAACTTTGGTAGTTTAGCCGCTACCGTGGCTAATGGCAATAGGTCGCTGCCATCTCTGTTTACATAAGCAGGCCCAGCCATTTCCGCACCCGGTGACGTCGATATCCCCGTCGCCGTGACGTCTGCTCTCGAGCGGTGTGAAGGAAAACCCGCCAGTTCTGCCATCTTGCTGACTGACAATTTAACTCCCGCCAAGTGGCTCTCCAGCTTTCCTACGGCAGTTGCCGCCTGACCCTCCCGACCGGGTACCCCCGAGCCCACAACGGACACTTTGTCCGACTCTTCCTTAATTTTCCGCCTCGCCCCAAGCATCATGACCGTAGATGCGAGTCACGCTAAAGCCAACCCGGCCTATACTGAACAGCTAACTCGCCTAGTCTCTATCCCGTAGTTCGAAAGCACTTCTGACACCAATGTAATGACCCGGCTGGGTCATAAAGGGAAAAGAGACGGACTCTAGGTGTGCAGGTCAGAACACAGGTTTATTCCTAAACTGGGCTATTGTTCCGGCCACAACCCACGCCGCTAAATGCTGAACGTACACAATGTTACCCTGTCGAGTTAAGGGTCACTCTCATAGGAACAGATCAAAGCCCCGAACAGAAGAGAAAGAAAGATGAGACAGTAATCCCTATTTTATGCATTTCCAAATCCCGCGGGATTACCCATCATACCCCCCCAACCTTTCCATCTTCCTGACATATTTAACCCCTGCTAGTAGCCATGAGAACCATAACACACCCACAAACACAGAACACAATACCGGGTCGTTACAGTATTCAGACCCCTTGTCTTTTTCCAAATTTTTCTACATTACAGCCTTATTCTAAAATTGATTAAATTGTTTTTACCTCTCATCAATCTACACACAATACGCCATAATGAGAAAGAAAAAAACATTTTTTTTGATATTATAGCAAATGTATAAAAAAACAACAGCTGAAATATTACATTTACATAAATATTCAGGCCCTTTACTCAGTACTTTGTTGAAGCACCTTTGGCAAGCTTGGCATACCTGTATTTGGGGAGTTTCTCCCATTCTTCTCTGCAGATCCTCTCAAGCTCTGTCAGGTTGGACAGGGAGCGTCACTGCACAGCTATTTTCAGGTCTCTCCAGAGATGTTCGATCGGGTTCAAGTCTGGGGTCTGGCTGGGCCACTCAAGGACATTCAGAGACTTATCCCAAAGCCACTCCTGCGTTGTCTTGGCTGTGTGCTTCGGGTCCTTGTCCTGTTGGAAGGTGAACCTTCGCCACAGTCTGAGGTCCTGAGCGCTTTGGAGCAGGTTTTCATCAAGGATCTCTCTATACTTTGCTTCGTTCATCTTTCCCGCGGTCCTGACTAGTCTCCCAGTCCCTGCAGCTGAAAAACATCCCCACAGCACGATGCTGCCACCACCATGCTTCACCGTAAGGATAGTGCCAGGTTTCCTCCAGACGTGACGCTTGGCATTCAGGCCAAAGAGTTCAATATTGGTTTTATCTGACCAGAGAATCTTGTTTCTCATGGTCTGAGAGTCCTTTAGGTGCCTTTTAGCAATCTCCAAGCGGGCTGTCATGTGCCTTTACTGAGGAATGGCTTCCGTCTGGCCACTCTACCATAAAGGCCTGATTGGTGGAATGCTGCAGAGATGTTGTCCTTCTGGAAGGTTCTATAAACTCTCAAAATAAAGAAAGTCGCACACTCCATGTGTAATCTCCCAGCAATTTAATTTACCTATTTACCAACGTTTCGGCATCACTGTGCAGCACCCTGAAGAAGGCACAGTGATGCCGAAACATTGGTAAATACCCATTAAATTGCTGGGAGATTACACATGGAGTGTGCGACATAATTTGTTTTGATAGTTTAAAGTATTCGCCGTTAATCAGTACCTCCACACAAACTATTATTCTGGGTGTGCGCCAGCTAATTTAAAAAAAATCTTCTGGAAGGTTCTCCCATCTCCACAGATGTACTCTGGAGCTCTGTCAGACTGACCATCGGGTTCTTGGTCATCTCCCTGACCAAGGCCCTTCTCACCCAATTGCTCAGTTTGGCCAGGCGGCCAGCTCTAGGAAGAGTCTTGGTGGTTCCAAACTTCTTCCATTTAAGAGTAATGGAGGACACTTTTTTCTTGGGGACCTTCAATGCTGCAGAAATGTTTTGGTACCCTTGCCCAGTTTTGTGCCTCGACACAATCCTGTCTCAGAGCTCTATGGACAATTCCTTGGACCTCATGGCTTGGTTTTTGCTCTGACATGCACTGTCAACTCTGGGACCTTATATAGACAGTTGTGTGCCTTTCCAAATCATGTCCAATCAATTGAATTTACCACAGGTGGACTCCAAGTTGTAGAAACGTCTCAAGGATGATCAAATAAAATCAAAGTTTATTTGTCACGTGCGCCGAATACAACAGGTGTAGACCTTACAGTGAAATGCTTACTTACAGGCTCTAACCAATAGTGCAAAAAAGGTGTTAGGTGAACAATAGGTAAGTAAAGAAATAAAACAACAGTAAAAAGACAAGCTATAAAAGTAGTGAGGCTACATACAGACACCGGTTAGTCAGGCTGACTGAGGTAGTATGTACATGTAGATATGGTTAAAGTGACTATGCATATATGATGAACAGAGAGTAGCAGTAGCGTAAAAGAGGGGTTAGTGGGTGGCGGGACACAATGCAGATAGCCCGTTTAGCCAATGTGTGGGAGCACTGGTTGGTCAGCCGTACATGAACGTATAGTTAAAGTGACTATGCATATATGATAAACAGAGAGTAGCAGCAGCGTAAAAAGAGGGTTTGGGGGGGGGGCACACAATGCAAATAGTCCGGGTAGCCATTTGATTACCTGTTCAGGAGTCTTATGGCTTGGGGGTAAAAACTGTTTAGAAGCCTTTTGTCCTAGACTTGGCACTCTGGTACCGCTTGCCATGTGGTAGTAGAGAGAACAGTCTATGACTGGGGTGGCTGGGGTCTTCGAAAATTTTTAGGGCCTTCCTCTGACACCGCCTGGTGTAGAGATCCTGGATGGCAGGCAGCTTAGCCCCAGTGATGTACTGGGCCGTACGCACTACCCTCTGTAGTGCCTTGCGGTCAGAGGCCGAGCAATTGCCGTACCAGGCAGTGATGCAACCAGTCAGGATGCTCTCGATGTTGCAGCTGTAGAACCTTTTGAGGATCTCAGGACCCATGCCAAATCTTTTTAGTTTCCTGAGGGGGAATAGGCTTTGGCGTGCCCTCTTCACGACCGTCTTGGTGTGTTTGGACCATTTCTAGTTTGTTGTTGATGTGGACACCGAGGAACTTGAAGCTCTCAACCTGCTCCACTACAGCCCCGTCGATGAGAATGGGGGCGGGATGCACCTGAGCTCAATTTCGAGTCGCATAGCGAAGGGTCTGAATACTTATGTAAATCAGGTATTGCTGTTTTTTTATTTTTAAAGGTATTGCTGTTTTGTAATTATGGGGTATTGTGTATAGATTGATGAAGAAACATTTTTATATAATAGATTTTTGAACAAGGCTGTAACGTAACAATGTGGAAAAAGTGAAGGGGTCTGAATAGTTTCCGAATGCACCGTGCCTATAGATTGCATTTGGATTACTGTTGCAGTGCTATTTGAGTTGTTAATTGGATCGTTCCGACATTTCTTGATTTCTTGTTGTGTTTTATTCGCTTAATTTTTGTGTGTGTGCTTGTTTGACATTTTACTGCATTGTTTGGGGCTAGTAACATAAGAATTTCTCTGCTAAACTGTGTACTCAACCAGTACACTTTGATTTGATTTGTCTATAGGCCTATAATTTCACAATGAAAAAAATGAGGGTTGGGAAAGCCTTCCCTGAAACTTGACAGTGAAGCTGACCACTGAGGTCATTACATCCAGAGACGCAGCAGGAAGCTGAGCCATCACTTGACTAAGGATTCTGGGGGGCTGGGTGGGTAGAGTTAAAGAAGGAACTGATCGGTCTGCAGCATAAACTGACGAGGCAGATGCTGGCTCACCAACGAAGGAATCCAAAAGTAATTAGTAATGTAATGTCATTTCGAGTAAACCAATTGATTGCCTTACTAATTACAGTAACTGATTACTGTAATCAGTTACTGTAATTAAAATGTAATCTGATTACAAGTAATCCGTCCAACCCTGAGTATAATAGTAGCATAACTTGCATTATGTTTTATATACAGTGTATCTATGTACAACATATTACCCACAAATTACAACACACACACACGTTATGGATAAGCTTATTGTACAGCTGCCAGGTAAATAACACACAGAAGCTACCTTCAACAAGAGTCTCTGATATGCAGAGAGGTCTTTGACTTTGGTTTTGGCTGAAATCAGGGCAGTAAAGGTGTCTTGAGCACATTGTTGAACATGGAATAAACAGTAATATAAATGATCAATATGTTCTTATTGTAACGGCTGTCCTCCTCCTCATCTGAGGAGAAGAAGTTTGAAGGATCGGAGGACCAATGCGCAGCGTGGTAAGTGTCCATAACGTTTATTTTAAAACATAAACTGAACACTATGAAATACAAAACAATAAATATGAACGAAACTGAAACAGTACCGTGTGGCAACAAACACACACACGGAAACAAACACCCAGAACCCCAACAGAAAACAGGCTACCTAAATATGGCTCCCAATCAGAGACAATGACAAACACCTGCCTCTGATTGAGAACCATATCAGGCCAAACGAAAACCCCACATAGAAACAGAAAACATAGAACCCACCCAACTCACGTCCTGACCAACACTAAAACAAAGAAAATACAAAAGAACTAGGGTCAGAACGTGACACTTATTTAAGTATTAATTATGTTTTATGGACAGTATACATGTACACGACAATTTTTATCGCTGCCTCAAATGAGTTGTCTGTATAGTCCCCCCAAATAATCCACAACATAAGATCCTGACATGACATGATTTGTGTTCTGTTCCAACGGCTACTTCTAGCCAAAGGGCAATGAGGCATAAATGATCGTGAGTGACATTAGACCTGTCACAATAGTCAACTACAGGAGCAGGATTAATTTGTCCTGGTTTGAATATGACAATGAACTTACCGGCCTGGACAGACAGTACATTTGAGATAAAGATGAAAAATAGGCAAAGAGGAAGATGGTCATATTTATATTGTTATTATAGCTGTTATTTTCTGTCAACGTTGACAGCAATGTAAGAAAATGTGGTAAGACGTGGATTCTTACGCTTCAGACATGGCTGTGGTTCTGTGTGTCGCCTGTCAAGGAAAAAGATGACTAAAATGGACAAAAAAATTGTTTTTCTCAACTATGTCACTATATTATGGACAATACAAGTGATGAGTATGCAAAATTGTATTTCAACTTTCTAAAAACATGTTGTTGGTTTGGATGACATTCATATTCATTCTGCCAGGTTATCAATTTACATTTTGGCTTGTTTTTTTCATTTTACCTTTATTTAACTAGGCAAGTCAGTTAAGAACAAATTTGTATTTACAATGACAGCCTAGGAACAATGGGTTAACTGCCTTGTTCAGGAGCAGAATTGTCACGTTCTGACCCTAGTTATTGTGTTAATTGTTTGTTTTAGTGGGTCAGGACGTGAGTTGGGTGGGCATTTATGTTTTGTGTCTGTTTTGTCTATTTCTGTGTTTGACCTGATATGGTTCTCAATCAGAGGCAGCTGTCAATCGTTGTCCCTGATTGAGAACCATATTAAGGTAGCCTGTTTGGTGTTGGGTTTTTGTGGGTGATTGTCTTCCGTGTATGTAGTTGTGCCACATGGGACTGTTTGTCGGTTAGATTCTCTTTTGCTATTTTGTTTCGTTTAGTGTTCAGTTTAATAAAACATGGACACTTTCCACTCTGCGTTTTGGTCCGATCCCTACACCTCCTCTTCTGACGAAGAGGAGGAAATCTGCCGTAACAAGAATGACATATTTTTACCTCGTCAGCTCTGGGATTTGATCTAGCAACTTTTTGGTTATTGGCCCAACACTCTAACCACTAGGCTACCTGTCGTTCAGAACTACAACAATTGACTGTTATAAAACATATGATACAACTACAGAAAATGAGATGATCTAGGAACCATTAAATAACAAATGATAGTCAGTACTATTAACACAATGAATCTGTCTGACTTGTATTTAGTCTTTATTTAATGTCGTTTCTATTCAATATTGTTAGTATTTAGAAACATATCTCATTAGAATTTAGTATTTGAGGCATTGATTAAATAATGCTTTTATGTAGGTCTATAATTTCGTTTATGAAGGTATTCTCCCAAGAGATCTCCTTTTAATTATTGTAGACTTTAGATTGCATAAATTGTACATATAAATAGCTTAATTGGTTAGCTATCTTCTGTAACATCTCACAAAAATAGGATAGGTAACACAAATAACATAACAATTTTCTGGTATTTCGATAATTCATAAAATATCCAATTGTAAAAGAAAAACTGATTGCAATAGAAATTGTTGGCACACTAAAACAATCCTCAAGTAAATAAAGTGAACAAACTTCATATTTACTACTTCAACTTGACCTCTCTTTGTTGGGGTGACTACTCATACTGACCGCAAGCCACTTTCAAAACCATAATACTGAAAACGTACTTTTCATTTGAAGAAAACCTACTGTAACGTTACTGGTTGTCTATGTGAGGCTGGAGGGACGGAAAGTGAGTAGATATATAGATTCTCGACCTCATGTGAGGTGTTCACTAAAATAGACTCACTGTCCTCCCCCTTCTTGCTGTGAAATGCTGCAGATCCCAATCTCTGGTCTGTGGATGTTAATTATGTGTGTCTTTTCACCTGTCTGGTTGTCTGTTCATACACAGTGACCGAAGGGGGACAAACTTGATGAAGTGACTTGATTTCAGTTGAAGTGGTTGTACTACATGTGAGAGTGTAACAAAGTTTATATAAGTGATACATTATATGTGGTGTACACAACTAACAGCATTTCAGAGAATTTCGTCTATGTCACATAACTGTACAAAGCCATGTAATTTGGAAAATAATAATGACCACACAGATTTTAGTTAACCTCATCTGTATTATAAGAGTTGAATGTTCCCAAGGACTTTCATTTTTTTGTTTTGTATACCTGGCAGTGACTGGCACTAAAATAAGTCAGGTGTACCTCTGTCAACAATATTCTAAGTTGCACAAATTAGAAATCATTTTTTTGAACATGTTTTAGTAAGTAAGGGATTCTGGACGTATTTCTATCCCGTATATTGAGAGTGTATTAAAAGTATTGTCCTGTTGTCCACAAAATGAATATTTCTTGCATCTCGACCACAGCAATCCATAAGGCCCCCATAATCATTTGACAAGCAGTTAAATTTGCACTTGAGTTGAAAAGTGTATTGGTTTATTAATTAATAGGTCATACTGTACATGTTGAAACACTTGCAACTCTTGATGGGGGATATGCAAATGCAGTAATACATTAGTACGCAGTGCATTCGTAAAGTATTCAGACCCCTGGACTTTTTCTACATTTTGTTACTTTACAGCCTTATTCCAAAATGGATTAGATACTTTTTCCCCTCATCAATCTACACACAGTACCCCATAACGACAAAGTGAAAACAGGGTAAAAAAACGTTTTTTTGCAAATTTATACAAAATAAAAAATTGAAATACCTTATTTACATAAGTATTCAGACCCTTAGCTATGCGACTCGGAATTGAGCTCAGGTGCATCCTGTTTCCATTGATCATCCTTGAGATGTTTCTACAACTTGATTGGAGTCCACCTGTGGTAAATTCAAATGATTGGACATGATTTGAAAAGGCACACACCTGTCTATATGAGGTCCCACAGTTAACAGTGCATGTCAGAGCAAAAACCAAGCCATGAGGTCAAAGGAATTGTCCGTAGAGCTCCGAGAGAGGATTGTGTCGAGGCACAGATCTGGGGAAGGGTACCAAAACATTTATGCAGCATTGAAGGTCCCCAAGAACACAGTGGCGTCCATCATTCTTAAATGGAAGAAGTTTGGAACTACCAAAACTCTTCCTAGAGCTGGCCGACCGGACAAACTGCGCAATCGGGGGAGAAGGGCCTTTGTCATGGAGGGAACCAAGAACTCGAGAGTTCCTCTGTCGAGATGGGAGAACCTTCCAGCCATATCTGCAGAACTCCTCCAATCAGGCCTTTATGGTAGAGTGGCCAGACGGAGGCCACTCCTCAATAAAAGGAACATGACAGCCCGCTTGGAGTTGGCCAAAAGGCACCTAAAGACTCTCAGACCTTGAGAAACAAGATTATCTGGTCTGATGAAACCAAGATTGAACTATTTGGCCTTAATGCCAAGCATCACATCTGGAGGAAACCTCCCTACGGTGAAGCATGGTGGTGGCATGCGGCAGGGACTGGGAGACTAGTCAGGATAGAGGGAAAGATGAACAGAGCAAAGTACAGAGAGATCCTCCCCATCCAACCTAGCCAAGAGAACCAAGACAATTTTCTCTGACCTAAATGTAACACTGATATCAGGCGGTAGTGGAGGATTGTACATTAAACAAGAAACTGCACTTGAAATACTCAAACCATTTTTTTTATTGTCTTGTAACTTCTGCATACAGGTGTTGCAAATAAAGACATGCATTTGTTCAAATACAATATCTATTGTATTAATACTTAATAAAAACGTATTTTAACTATTTATATTTGCTTCAACAGTCTCGCATAGTTATTTCAATGAAAAATTTGATTTCATGTACAAAAAAATAACAAATATATTTCATAACTTTTTCTTTCTTCTCCATGTGTTCACTCAGTTATCTCTTACAGTTATTATTGATCCCTTCAGTTGTCCTCTCCTTTTGTTTTGCGTCTTCTTTTATCTCCAATCACAAAAGCCTTCCTCGATAATCATCACTAATCTGCAAAACATTTCATATCCCAAAGTAAACAGATGTAATTATAGTTCTGTGTCGTAGCAATATGCCGACTACAGGAATTGATCTTCTCGGTACATGCAATGTTTCGTGTGCCTTACCAAGCGTCAAACATCTTCTTTCTGCCCTCCATGCCTGACATGGCATCCACATTTTGACGCCAGTCGGTAACCTCCTCTTTCTGTGGGGACCAGAAATGTATCATTGACACTCGATCAGTCATTGACAAACAAACTAGCGTGAGAATAAACAAACACGTTCATCATTTGGATTCGAGATGAAGAGCATCTTAGATGTCTACTGTCTGTGATAATAGCTCAATATAACAAGTAAAAGCGAGTAGACGTCTTGACAAAGTGCAACGGACTGAGCATGGACCAGTCTTACCTTCTCCTCTGCTTTCTTGACTGTCTTGAGGTTGGACTTGAAGTCGATTGTCTCTTTGTGCTTGGAGCCCAGCAGAACACTGAGCATCATCTCAGCTGAGATCTTCACCTTCTTCAGGCTTGGCTTCTTGAACTTGCTCTGCAGCTCAATGATCTTCAGCCCCAACTCATGGCACTGGCAGAGCACAGAGGACATAAAAACTTTCAGTCACAATACAGGCTTTCACATTTACTGTGACCATTGTCAATGTCCCAAATGGCACCCTATTCCCTTTATAGTGCACTAATTTTGACCAGGCCCTATAGGGCTTTGGTTAAAAGTAGTGCACTATATAGGGAATAGAGTGCTATTTGGGACAGATCCGTAGTCTTCCCAGTTGTACAGCAACGAGTATGTACTGTAGCTGACGTTCCCTCTTAATTAATGTTGTGAACTCATAGCCACTGGGAGGCAGTGTTTTATATTATCAAAGACAGTACAGAATGAAGATGGAAATAGAAATCCCTGATCACGCTTATAGCGATGTCATGGCGACGTTGGATAGCTAAATTCATACACAGAAACACGTCATCGGGTCTAACGGTCAACTCTCGCTGAACTGCATCTGTGCAGGCCGTCAAATAAAAGGTACTCCTTTGATATGAAGCTGTTTGTCACTTTCATGAGGTTGGAGTAATGACATGTTCAGCTATGTAAGACATTGGCTTGAATCTAGGTTGTGCCTTTAGATTTCGAGAAAATTAACAACCGAGGAAGAATTTTTCACTTCTCTCATTGACTTCTCAAACCCCAAACCCCAGCCTTTTTAAAATGTTTCTCTTTTTTTACAAAAAATTATTAAGTATTTGGTTTTAAATATTTTTAAGTGTCAAAAGTAAATGTAACTTCAAAAATATACTTAAGTATCAAAAGTTAAAGTAAAAGTATAAATAATTTCAAATTGCTTACATTAAGTTTTTTTAAATCTACAGATAGCCAGGGGCACTCTCCAACACTCAGACATAATTTACAAATTAAGCATTTTTATTTAGTCAGTCCGCCAGATCAGAGGCAGTAGGTATGACCAGGGATGTTATCTTGATAAGTGTGTGAATTGTACCAATTTCTTGTCCTACTAAGTATTCAAAATGTAACAAGTACTTTTGGGTGACAGGGAAAATGTATGGAGTAAAAAGTACATTCTTTTCTTTAGGAATGTAGTGAAGTAAAAAGAAAAGAAACCCCAAAAAACTACTTAATGTAGTACTTTAAATTATTTTTACTTAATACTTTACACCCCTGATCTTTTGTCATTTCCCTCTGCAATTATTTGTTTTCTACAAATTATTTTTTGAGTATCCTACCTCCTTGTCATTTTTGGTAACTTTCAGTCGCACGTCGTATCGCTCCTCATCTACCACGTCGATCTTACGGTGCAGATCTTTGCACAAATCCTGCCAAGAGAACAAAAGACAGACAATTTATCAGATTTTCTTTTGTTGCACTTTCTGTAAAGAATTTCAACTGTCGTGTATTATAATGCATTATGCACACCCTCACATGGCGACATAAATGCACTCATAACAGTATTGTATACAATGTCAATGTGAGTATCAGTATGTATACCTAGGTCTATATCCAGGTCTCTGTTGAAAAATAGATTTTTATCTCAACGAGACCCACCTAGTTAAACAAATTCTAATATACTTTCATCCCTTATTTTACTGAGAAAAATTATCATCTACAGCAACAACCTGGGGAACAGTTACAGGAATGAGCTAATTAGGTGGCCATATTGGGAATTTAGCCAGGACACCAGGGTTAACACCCCTACTCTTACAATAAGTGCCATGAGATATTTAATGACCACAGGATACCTATTTTAACATCCCAACTGAAAGACAGCATCCTACATAGGGCAGATATTTTTTTAGACCACAAAAAAGTGCCTCCTACAGGCCCTCCAACACCACGTTTAGCAGTATCTGGTCTCCCATCCTGGGACAGACCAGGACCAACCCTGCTTAGCTCCAGAGGATAGCCAGTAGTGGGATGCAGGGTGGCATGCTGCTGGCAGACTAAAGTTCAAATAAATAATACCATGAGCTCATCCACAGACAAGCCAGAAAGCTTGAGAGGAGGGACTCTCTCAGCCAGAGCTTCTTCTCTTTCTCTCTTCTTCTCCTCCGTCTCAACCTCTAGCATCTGGCCAGCTACTGTCAGCAATCGGATCTTTAGGAAGGAAACATAAAGCTGCAGTCAGCAATCTGATCTTTAGGAAGGAAACATAAAGCTACCACATGAGGTTGGTGGCATCTGAATTGGAGAGGACGGGCTCGTGATAACGGCTGGAGCGGAATGAGTGGAATTGTATCAAACACGTGTTTGATGCGATTCCATTCGCTCATTCCAGCCATTTATTATGATCTGTCCTCCCCTCAGCAGTTTCCACTGACAACTGCAGTGATCAATCTGTAGTAAGTATACAGCTACAGTCAGCAATCTGATCTATAGGAAGCACAAACATCCAAAGGAATGTAAACGTAGGTTCAAAAGGTCACAAGAGGTCGGGGTTCATGAGCTACACATGAGCTACGCGTTATGACACGCGTTCTGTTTATGTCAGTGGAGGCTGCTGAGGGGAGGACGGCTCATAATAATGGCTGGAATGGAGTCAATGGAATGGTATCAAACACATCAAACATGTGGTTTCCATGTGGTTGATGCCATTCCATTGACTCCATTCTAGCCATTATTATGAGCCGTACTCCCCTCAGCAGCCTCCACTGGTTTATATACTGTTCATATCTCAAATCAAATCAAATCAAATCTTATTTGATACACGTGATTAGCAGATGTTATTGCGGGTGTAGCGAAATGCTTGTGCTTCTAGCTCCGACAGTGTAAGACTACATGTTTTTTTCTTGTGTTGACCATGGATGCCAATGCTCACCTTCAACCCCAATCGTCGGGCTGAGGAGATCTTGGACTTTTCTTTTGGTTTGGGCCTGTGTCAGCATTAAATGACAGAGGGGGGGAAATAGAGAACATAGAGATGTGCTGTTCTGTTATATGATGTGGTTAATCTTTCCAATGCACACGTAAATATCAATACTTACGCGTCCGCCATGTTTCCCTTATTGTCTTAGCCCTGAAATTTGGAGGTAGAAGAAGTTAGCATTTTCACCCTCCACACAAACAAAAAAAACTAAACAACAGAACATTCAGGCTTATATACCGTTCATGAGCATCCAGGTTGGCCTTTTTATCAACTGGTGCTAAAAAATATATATACATTTTGTAATAATCTTCTTCTTTTTTTATTTTTATGTATTTGGTAGAAAAATATATTGCAAATACAATGTAGTGTATCTTTCACAAATTGTTGCCTCATGTTGCCTCATTGAACCTCTTTTAGATCATTTAATGTGCACTGCTGGTTAAGCCTGTGTCCAAGTCCAATAGAGGCCTGTGTCCAAGTCCAATAGAGGCCTGTGTCCAAGTCCAATAGAGGCCTGTGTCCAAGTCCAATAGAGGCCTGTGTCCAAGTACAATAGAGGCCTGTGTCCAAGTCCAAAAGAGGCCTGTGTCCAAGTCCAATAGAGGCCCGTGTCCAAGTCCAATAGTGGCCCGTGTCCAAGTCCAATAGTGGCCTGTGTCCAAGTACAATAGAGGCCTGTGTCCAAGTCCAATAGAGGCCTGTGTCCAAGTCCAATAGAGGCCTGTGTCCAAGTCCAATAGAGGCCTGTGTCCAAGTCCAATAGAGGCCTGTGTCCAAGTACAATAGTGGCCCGTGTCCAAGTCCAATAGAGGCCTGTGTCCAAGTCCAATAGAGGCCTGTGTCCAAGTCCAATAGAGGCCTGTGTCCAAGTCCAATAGAGGCCTGTGTCCAAGTCCAATAGAGGCCTGTGTCCAAGTCCAATAGAGGCCCGTGTCCAAGTCCAATAGAGGCCCGTGTCCATACTTGAGGAAGGGAGGTATTTTATTGTAAACTATTTGAAATGTGTTCAGTATGTAAGGCAGAAGAGGGCTCTTGTTATTTGAAGCTCACAGGATGTGAGGGTGAATGAGTAAGACAAAAATGTAAGTGCCTTTGAAAGGGGTACAGTAGTACAGTAGGTGCCAGGTGCAGTGGTTTGTGTCAAGAACTGCAACGCTACTGGGTTTTTCAGGCTCAACAGTTTCCCGTGTGAATCAAGAATAGTCCACCACCCAAAGGAAATCCAGCCAACTTGACACAACTGTGGGAAGCGTTGGAGTCAACATGGGCCAGCATCCCGGTGGAGCACTTTCGACACCTTGTAGAGTCCATGATCCAACGAATTTGTATTTATTATGGATCCCCATTAGCTGCTGCCAAAGCAGCAGCTACTCTTCCTGGGGTCCAGCAAAATTAAGGCAGTTTATACAATTTTAAAACATTACAATACATTTACAGATTTCACAACACACTGTGTGCCTTCAGGCCCCTACTCCACCACTACCACATATCTACAGTACTAAATCCATGTGTATGTATAGTGCGTTTGTTATCGTATGTGTGTGTGTGTGTATGTGTGTGTATGCATGTGTCTGTGCCAATGTTTGTGTTGCTTCACAGTCCCTGCTGTTCCATAAGGTGTTTTTTTAATCAGTTTTTTAAATCAAATTTTACTGCTTGCATCAGTTACTTGATGTGAAATAGAGTTCCATGTAGTCATGGCTCTATGTAGTACTGTGTGCCCCTCAAAGTCTGTTCTGGACTTGGGGACTGTGAAGAGACCTCTGGTGGCATGTCTTGTGGGGTATGCATGGGTGTCCAAGCTGTGTGCCAGTAGTTTAGACAGACAGCTCGGTGCATTCAACATGTCAATACCTCTCATAAATAAAAGTAGTGATGATGTCAATCTCTCCTCCACTTTCAGCCAGGAGAGATTGACATGCATATTATTAATATTAGCTCTCTGTGTACATCCAAGGGCCAGCCGTGCTGCCCTGTTCTGAGCCAATTGCAATTTTCCTAAGTCCTTTTTTGTGGCACCTGACCACACAAATTTTTATTTAGTTTAGTCACATGATTTCTTAATTTGCAGTATGTTTGTCAATCACTTGGGCTGCCAGACCTTTTGCCTCATTCCTCTCAACCATTCAAATGTTCAATTCCTCATCAATCCAAGGTGATTTAACAGTTTTTACAGTCATTTTCTTAATGGGTGCGTGCTTATTAGTAACTGGAATAAGTTGTTCCATAAATGCGTCAAGTGCAGCGTCTGGTTGCTCCTCATTACACACCACAGACCAGCAAATATTCTTTACATCATCAACATATGAATCACTACAAAACCTCTTGTATGACCTCTTATACACTATATTAGGCCCAGCCTTTGGAACTTTGGTTTTCCTAGATATGGCTATTATATTGGGATCACTACATCCTATAGATTTGGATACTGCTTTAAAGCAAATATCTGTAGCGTTAGTAAAAATGTGATCAATACATGATGATGATTTAATTCCTGTGCTGTTTGTAACTACCCTGGTAGGTTGACTGACAACCTGATCCTGGTTGCAGGCACTGGTTACAGTTTGATGTTTTTTCCTGAGTGTGCAGCTTGATGACAGCCAGTCAATATTTAAATCAACCAGAAAATATACTTCTTTGTTGATATCACATACATTATCAAGCATTTCACACATATTATCCAGATTTTGACTGTTAGCAGCTTCCCACAATAATGGGCTTTATGTGAGGCAGATGGACCTGTAGCCATATTACTTCAACAGTATTTAACATTAGATCGTCTCTAAGCTTTACAGAAATGTGCTTCTGAATATAGACCGCAGCATGTCTGTCTTTCGGTAGATGTTATAACCATGTATTACTACCACTGCATCATCAAAGGTATTATCTAAGTGAGTTTCAGAGGTAGTCAGAATATGAACATCATCTGTTACAAGCAAGTTATTGACTTCATGGACCTTGTTTCTTAGGCTACGTATGTTAATATGGGCTATTTTTAGCACTTGTCTGGGTTGCTTGATTGTTTTTAATGCTTTCCTGGGAAGCTTATCAGAGGTAGACTTACTCATGTTATTTACATTGGAGCTGATAGTGCAGGGTGAGCTGCATAAAGTGGTCTTCCTACTATTGCACACCGCCTCAGTGCTAACAGTGTAACTCTGGTTTATAGGCTCATGATTACTGCTTACAATAGCTGTAGGATAAACAGATGTATTCGGAGCAATTAGGGGTACATAAATTAAATTACTTACATTGTGTTTGCCAATGCCCCTAAGATCATGTACATTTGATGCAGCATTATGACAACTAGTTGTCACAATGGTAGGGATTAACTGAGCTGGTCTGGGATCATTTACCAGTCATTGTTTCATCACAGGCTTGAAATGTGTGAACGGAATCCAGGAGCCAAGATGATTTGGATGGACTCAAGTTATCAATAAAGGTGACTCCAGCAGAGCTACAGTAGTCTTTTAGCCAGATGTGTAAAGCCAGCAGTCTGCTGAATCTTTCACACCCACGGCCCAACGATGGTTCTGGACCTGAAATAATTGGCCGTTTTTTGGAGTCTTTTAATGCTAAAATCAGTTCTTTAAAATCAATTTTAAAATGTACTGAGCTAGCCCTCCTGATGTCGTTTGACCCCACATGGACTACGACAGTGTCAGCTCCCGGCATCTGTGGTAGAACAGTTGGAAGCAGCCTTGTTATGTCCTGTACTCGTGCTCCTGGGTAGCACAGGGTTTTTGCCTTGGGGACCGAGATGTTTCTCACCATAGAGCTGCCTATGATGACAGCTGGTGATGTTGAATGGGCCGGTCTCTCAGGCCTGGTCTGGTGAGGCTGGGAGCTCCGAGGATCTGAACCCAATGTAGAAGCCACCGGAGAGGGAAACAGAGCCGAGGACGAAGACGCAGGTCCCTCCGGATCCGATCTTGATTGGGAAGCAACCAAGGACGAAGGCGCCGGAACCTTTGGATCCAGGGTGGCAAAGCTGTTTCTGGTCTGTGTCAGTTCCGGGCTCAACATCTCCATGGAAACCCCCGTTGCCAGAGGACGCCTTCTTTGACTTCCACGGCGAGTGACGTACCTCCATGGCTGGTTGATTGGGTCGAGATCAGCTCTGTTCTCCAGGGAAGGGCGATACCCCTTCGGGGATGGTACCCTGCCTAGCACCGGCCAGTTGGCTGTGGAGAGCCGACAAGGCGGCGAAACATCCACCAGACCAGAGCGGCGTCCGGCTACTTGGGTGGAAGAAAAATAAAGAGTAGGTGGGCGTGGCTTCCCCAGTAGCTTATGTAGGTTTGCTACTTGCTTGCTAAGAGTAGCTATTTCGCTCCTATAGTCCTCCGCAAGCAAGCAGTTGCTTGCATTGCAAGCCGACGCGGTCCACATTGTCCCGGAACAAAGCAAAGTAAACGCAACTTCTGCAATGTTGGAAACGTTCAATAGCGGCCTCCATTTCAGACCGCCGAGCAAGCTAGGCTAGCTGGGCTTTCGCGTCTCTCCCCCTATGGAATCTGGCAGGATTCCAGGACAGATAGCAGCGCTCACAGCAATTTAGCCCAACAGAGCCACAGGATTCAAAATAAAATAAAAGTATATAAAAACACTGTCAGCTTTTAAATCGAGTTATTTAGTTCAGGTTTCAGCGTTCAACAGGTTTCAGTTTTGGCGTTTGAGAGCGTTCAACATCAACAACAAAGATGTGGCAGGTTATTGGTGCTGTTCTGAGAATTGAGGCTGTTCTGAGGGCAAAAGGGGGGCACTCAATATTAGGAAGTCATTCCTATATATACTGTATATTTTACCTTTATTTAACTTGGCAAGTCAGTTAAGAACAAATTATTATTTACATTGACGGCCTACCCCGACCAAACCCCGGCCAAATGCACTGTATTTACAGTGCATTCGGAAAGTATTCAGACCCCTTGACTTTTTCAAAATTTTGTTACGTTACAGACTTATTCTAAAATTGATTCAATTGTTTTTCCCCCTCATCAATGTATACATAATACCCCATAATGACAAAGCAAAAATAGATTATTTAAAAAAATACTAAATGTATTAAAAATAACAAAATAAAATATCACATTTACATAAGTATCCAGACACTTTACTCAGTACTTTGTTGAAGCACCTCTGGCAGCGATTACAGCCTCAAGTTTTCCTGGGTATGACGCTACAAGCTTGGCACACCTCCTGTACTTGGGGAGCTTCTCCCATTCTTCTCTGCAGATCCTCTGAAGCTCTGTTAGGTTGGTGGGGAGCGTCGCTGCATAGCTATTTTCAGGTCTTTCCAGAGATGTTCGATTGGGTTCAAGTCTGGGCTCTGGCTGGGCCACTCAAGGACATTCAGAGACTTATCCCGAAGCCACTCCTGTGTTGCCTTGGCTGTGTAGTTAGGGTCATTGTCCTGTTGTCCTGCCTCTCTTTGCACCATGCTTCACCGTAGGGATGGTGCCAGGTTTCGTCTACATGTGACGCTTGGTTTTCAGGCCAAAGAGTTCAATCTTGGTTTCATCAGACCAGAGAATCTTGTTTCTCATGGTCTGAGAGTCCTTTAGGTGCCTTTTGGCAAACTCCAAGCGGGCTGTCATGTGCCTTTTACTGATTCGTGGCTTCCATCTGGCCACTCTGCCATAAAGGCCTGATTAGTGGAGTGCTGCAGAGATGGTTGTCCTTCTGGAAGGTTCTCCCAGCTCTGTCAAAGTGACCATCAGGTTCTTGGTCACCTCCCTGACCAAGGCCCATCTCAAGGATGATCAATGGAAACAGGATGCATCTGAGCTCAATTTCGAGGTATTTCATTTTTTTTTATGTATACATTTGCAAAAAATCTAAAAACCTGTTTTCGCTTTCATTATGGGGTATTGTGTGTTGATTGATGAGGCATTTTTTTATTTAACCATTTTAGATTAAGGCTGTAACGTAAACAATGTGGAAAAAGTCAAGGAGTCTGAAAACTTTCTGATTAAACTGTGTCACATATACATATTTTTGGGGAAATGTGAGGGCATGCACTGCACTTTTATCTCTTAAAGATCTTTACAGATCGATGTCCCACCCTCGGGACAGTTGAGCTAATGTGCGCTAATGTGATTAGCATGATGTTGTAAGTAACAAGAACATTTCCCAGGACATAGACATATCTTATATGGGCAGAAAGCTTAGAAATTCTTGTTAATCTAACTGCACTGCCCAATTTGCAGTAGCTATTACAGTGAAAACATACTAGGCTATTGTTTGACGAGTACAGTTATGAGTACAGTTATGTACTTGAAAATGTATATATTGACCAATTAAGCACATTTGGGCAGACTTGATGCAACATTTTGAACAGAAATATAATAGTTAATTTTGATCAGTCTAAAACTTTGCACATACACTGCAGCCATCTGGCCAAAATCTAAATTGTGCCTATTGTCCTAAGTCAGATAATGGCCTTTCTCTTGCATTTCAAAGTTGGAACTTTTTAAAATGGATTTAAACACGTTTTTTCTTTATATTATATTTTACCAGATCTAATGTGTTATATTCTTCTACATTAATTTCACATTTCCACAAACTTCAAAGTGTTTCCTTTCAACAACAAAAAAAGCTGGTCATGGGTGCACCTCAGCCACGCTCAAGGTCCTAAACGATATCCTAACCGCCATCGATAAGAAACATTATTGCGCAGCTGTATTCATTGACCTGGCCAAGGCTTTCGACTTTGTCAATCACCACATTCTTATCGGCAGACTCAACAGCCTTGGTTTCTCAAATGATTGCCTCGCCTGGTTTACCAACTACTTCTCTGATAGAGTTCAGTGTGTCAAATCGGAGGGCCTGTTGTCCGGACCTCTGGCAGTCTCTATGGGTGTGCCACAGGGTTAAATTCTCGGCCCGACTCTCTTCTCTGTATACATCAATGATGTCGCTCTTGCTGCTGGTGATTCTCTGATCCACCTCTACGCAGACGACACCATTCTGTATACCTCTGGCCCTTCTTTGGACACTGTGTTAACTAACCTCCAGACGAGCTTCAATGCCATACAACTCTTCTTCTGTGGCCTCCAACTGCTCTTAAATGCAAGTAAAACTAAATGCATGCTCTTCAACCGATCGCTGCCCGCACCTGCCCGTCCGTCCAGCATCACTACTCTGGACGGTTCTGACTTAAAATATGTGGACAACTACAAATACCTAGGTGTCTGGTTAGACTGTAAACTCTCCTTCCAGACTCACATTAAGCATCTCCAATCCAAAATTAAATCTAGAATCGGCTTTCTATTTCGCAACAAAGCATCCTTCACTCATGATGCCAAACATACCCTCGTAAAACTAACCATCCTACCGATCCTCGACTTCGGCGATGTCATTTACAGAATAGCCTCCAACACTCTACTCAACAAATTGGATGCAGTCTATCACAGTGCCATCCGTTTTGTCACCAAAGCCCCATATACTACCCACCACTGCGACCTGTATGCTCTCGTTGGCTAGCCCTCGCTTCATACTCGTCACTAAACCCACTGGCTCCAGGTCATCTACAAGTCTCTGCTAGGTAAAGCCCCGCCTTATCTCAGCTCACTGGTCACCATAGCAGCACCCACCCGTAGAACTGTAGCAGCAGAGAACTGCAGGTTCTGCAGGTACAAGCATTTCGCTACACTCGCATTAACATCTGCTAACCATGTGTATGTGACAAATAAAATTTGATTTGATATCTCACTGGTCACCCCCAAAGCCAATTCTTCCTTTGGCCGCCTTTCCTTCCAGTTCTCTGCTGCCAATGACTGGAACGAACTACAAAAATCACTGAAGCTGGAGACTCATATCTCCCTCACTAGCTTTAAGTACCAGCTGTCAGAGCAGTTCACAGATCACTGCACCTGTACATAGCCCATCGGTAAATGGCCCATCCAACTACCTCATCCCCATAGTGTATTTATTTATCTTGCTCCTTTGCACCCCAGTATCTCTACTTGCACATTCATCTTCTGCACATCTACCATTCCAGTGTTTAATTGCTATATTGTAATTACTTCGCAACCATGGCCTATTTATTGCCTTACCTCTCATATCCTACCTCATTTGCACACACTGTATATAGACTTTGTCTACTGTATTATTGACTGTATGTTTGTTTATTCCATGTGTAACTCTGTTTTGTTGTATGTGTCGAACTGCTTTGCTTTATCTTGGCCAGGTCGCAGTTGTAAATGAGAACTTGTTCTCAACTAGCCTACATGGTTAAATAAAGGTGAAAAAATAAAAATAAATAAATAAAAAATGGTATGGAGAATATGCATATCCTTGCTTCAGGTCCTGAGCTACAGGCAGTTATATTTGGGTATGTAATTTTAGCCGAAAATTGAAAAAAAGGTCCGATCCTTAAGAGGTTTTTTAACTAAATAAAAACCCTTTACAACACATTTACATTTTATTAACAATTTCAAATGCAGCTCTGGTTTATTTGAAAACAAACAAAGGTTTGCCAAAATGTTATATTTAAATAATTATTGTGAAATTTAAACATTGTAACATTTGTTGAATATCTAAGCTTTACAATGTATGGTGTTAACATTTATCTCCATAACTGACCAGAGTCTCTGCATAGGTGTCAATAAGACTCCATAACCCACTTATTCGAAGGCATGTGAACTAATTAACACTAACTATTCACTGTCAGTCTTCAGCAAAATGTTAATCCAATGTGTCTTCATCTTATACCATACATTTCCATTCTGAATTCAAGCAGCCCTCCAGAAATAAATACAATTGACTATGCTGAAAAGTTACACATTCCCAAACTGTTTTCCACCGCTCTCCTCAACCATTTCACCAATACATTTCATCCACACAGAAGATTACATTTTAAAAACGTACGTTTCTTAATATTAAGCCAAAGTAGTCATTGAGACATACCCTACCTTTAAGGTGTAGGAAAAAGCTGAGGGAGAGAGTGAGGGAGTTTAGGCTGGGAGAGTAGCTGAGAGCGGATAGGGGAAAAATCATTCAGATTTATAGTTTCTAACCCCTGTGTGAATGGCTCACTAAAATAGACTGCTCTCTGTCCGAGTCACTCTCCCACTGACATTGACGTTTACTGTTGCACATAGCATCTAAATGTTATTCAGGCAGGTAAGTGCTGTAATAAAATACTTTTATGGACTTGGACGTTTGGGGCGGTACACTGTCTGTCTGTCTCATGGTTCTGACTCCACCTGTTGGTGGCAAGTTGGCATATAGCATTTATTGCTACAATCACCTCTAAACCCTTTCTCTGGACCAGTATCATACCTACACCTTTAGAACTTTGTACAGAGTATGGAGTTTTGTCATAGGGATGTCCTAAAATGGAGTTTATATTTGCAAAAATGTCTAAAACTTGTTTTCGCTTTGTCACTATGGGATATTGTGTGTTGATTGATTTTTTTTTTTAAATAGTCAATTTTAGAATAAGGCTGTAAAATAACAAAATGTGGAAAAAGTCAAGGGGTCTGAATATTTCCCGAAGGCCCTGTAGCTAGGAATGTTACCATAAAAAATGACTGTAAAATAGATGATGTAGGGTTTGTCAGGATTGTGGACAGGTTTGTGGTTGGGTGATGTGGACATAAGGAATACTTTAACATAGCATACCTCTATATTGTTTTTCCCCACTTTGATTTCGATGTTGTATCGTTCGTCATCTACAACATGAATCTTTTGCTGTTGGTCTTTGCAAAGGTCCTGCAAGAATATGATATCATGTAGAAAATACAACCATACTCTTTTTTTACATGGAGAACCAACAACACATTAATTACAGATAACAATATTGTTGAAATAGCAGATTATTTAAAAAAAATTATATATTGCAAAAATAATGACTTCTCTAGAGTATTTGGTATTTTATTAGGATCCCTATTAGCTGTTGCAAAAACAGCAGCTACTCTTCCTGGGGTTCACACAAAACTTGAAACATAATACAGAACATTAATAGACAAGAACAGCTCAAGGACAGAACTACATAAAAAAAAACATTTTTAAAAGCACACGTAGCCTACATATCAATGCATACACACAAACTACTTAGATCAAATAGGGGAGAGGAGTTTCGCCGTGAGGTGTTGCTTTATCTGTTTTTTGAAACCAGGTTTGCTGTTTATTTGAGCAATATGAGATGGAAGTTCCATGTAATAATGGCTTTATAAAATACTGTACACTTTCTTGAATTTGTTCTGGATTTGGGGACTGTGAAAAGACCCCTGGTGGCAAGTCTGGTGGGCTAAGTGTGTGTGTGTCAGAGCTGTGTGTAAGTTGAGTATGCAAACAATTTGGGATTTTCAACACATTAATGTTTCTTATAAAAAGATGAAGTGATGCAGTCAGTCTCTCCTCAACTCTTAGCCAAGAGAGACTGGCATGCATAGTATTTATATCAGCCCTCTGATTCTCAATGAAGAGCAAAATGTGCCGCTCTGTTCTGGGCCAGCTGCAGCTTAACTAGGTCTTTCCTTTCAGCACTGGACCACACGACTGGACAATAATCAAGATTGGACAAAACTAGAGCCTGCAGAACTTGCTTTTTGGAGTGTGGTGTCAAAAAAGCAGAGCATCTCTTTATTACGGACAGACCTCTCCCTATCTTTACAACCATTGAATCTATATGTTTTGACCATGACAGTTTACAATATAAGGTAATGCCTCAACTTGTTCAACAGCCACACGATTCATTACCAAATTCAGCTGAGGTCTAGAACTTAGGGAATGATTTGCACCAAATAAAATGCCCTTAGTTTTAGAGATGTTCAGAATGTTTTGGAATGGCCACCCATTCCAAAACAGACTGCAATTCTTTGTTAAGGGTTTCAGTGACTTCATTACCTGTGGTTGCTGATGCGTATATGGTTAAATCATCAGCATACATGGACACACATGCTTTGTTTAATGCTAGTGGCAGGTCATTGGTAAAAAATATAAAAGAGTAGAGGGCCTAGAGAGCTTCCCTGTGGTACACCACACTTTATATGTTTGACAGAGAAACTTCCATTAAAGAAAACCCTTTGAGATCTATTAGATAGATAACTCTGAATCCACGATATGGCAGAGGTTGAAAAGCCATAACACATACTGTATGTTTTTTCAACAACAGGTTATGATCAATAATATCAAAGGCTGCACTGAAATCTAACAGTACAGCTCCCACAATCTTTTATTGTCAATTTCTTTCAACCAATCATCAGTCATTTGTGTCAGTGCAGTACATGTTGAGTGCCCTTTTCTATAAGCATGCTGAAAGTCTATTGTTAATTTGTTTACAGAGAAATAGCATTGCACAACAGTTTGCTAAGAGCTGGCAGCAAGCTTATATGTCTGCTTTTAGAACCAGTAATGACCACTTTACCACTCTTGGGTAACGGAATTACTTTGGCTTCCCTCCAGGTCTGAGGACAAAGACTTTCCTCTAGGCTCAGATTAAAAATATGACAGATAGGAGTGGCTATAGAGTCAGCTACCATCCTCAGTAGCTTTCCATCTAAGTTGTCAATGCCAGGAGGTTTGTCATTATTGATCGATAACAATACATTTTCCACCTCTCCAACACTAACTTTACAAAATTCTAACTTGGAATGCTTTTCTTTCATTATTGATTTTGTATGCATGAATACGATGGCTCACTGTTCGTTGTTGGCATTTCCTGCCTAAGTTTGCCCACTTTGCCAACGAAGTAATCATAAAAATAATTGGCAATATCAAATACTTTTGTGATGAATAAGCCATCTGATTTGATGAAATATGGAGTTGAATTTGTCTTTCTGCCCATAATTTCATTGAAAGGACATCATTCTTTATATCATTGATCTTGGCTTCATTGTAACGGCAGTCTAGCTCTTCCTCCTCCTCGGACGAGGAGAGGCGAGAAGGATCGGAGGACCAATGTGCAGCGTGGTAAGTTTCCATGATTTAATATACACGAAAACAAGACACAATACAAAATAACAAACGAACTAACCGTAACAGTCCCGTGTGGCACAAACACTGACACAGGAAACAACCACCCACAAATCCCCAACACAAAACAAGCCACCTATATATGATTCTCAATCAGGGACAACGATTGACAGCTGCCTCTGATTGAGAACCATATTAGGCCGAACACAGAAACAGACAAACTAGACACACAACATAGAATGCCCACCCAGCTCACGTCCTGACCAACACTAAAGCAAACACAACACACAAGAACTATGGTCAGAACGTGACATTCATAATACAGTTACTTATTTTTGTTGAGTTTAGTCACATAATTTCTCAATTTTTTGTAAGTCAGACAGTTAGAAGAGCAGCCAGACTTATTAGCCACTCCTTTTAACCCATCTCTTTTAACCCATATCAATACTTGGAATAAGCAATTTAATAAATTCATCAGTGCAGAATCTGGATGCTCCTTATTAATCACATCAGACCAAATATTTTTTAACATCATCCACATAAGAGTCACAGCAAAATCTTTTGTATGATCTCTTATGTACTATTTTAGGCCCAGCTGTTGGAATTTTGACTTCCCTGGATACAGCCACTATATTGTGATCACTGCATCCAATGGGTATTGATACAGTTTTAGAACAAAGTTCTACAGTATTAGTAAACATGTGATCGATGCATGTGGATGATTTTGTTCCTGTAGTGTTTGTAAACACCCTGGTTGGTTGATTAATAACCTGAACCAGATTACAGACACTGGTTACAGTGAGAAGCTTTCTCTTGAGAGGACAGCTTGTTGAAAACTAGTCAATATTCAGGTCCCCAAGAATGTAAACCTCTCTGTTTACATCACATACACTATCAAGCATTTTATTTAAATACCGACTGTTGACACTTGGTGGCCTATAGCAACACCCTAAAAGAAAATACTTTAAATGTGCCAGGTGAACCTGCAACCACAACACTTCAATAACACTTGGCATAAGATCTTCTCTAAGCATTACAGGGACATGGCTCTGAATATATACAACAACACCTCCCCATAAGCATTTCGATCTCTTCTATAGATTTTATATCCTTGTATTGCTACTGCTGCATCATCAAATGAATTATCTAAGTGAGTCTCAGAAATGGCTAATATATGAATGTTATCTGATGTTAGCAAGTTATTGATTTCATGAACCTTTTTTCTAAGGCTACATACAGTATATTAATATGGGCTATTTTCAGCCCTTTCCTGGGTAGCTTCAGATATAGACACAATACTGAAAAGAGCAAACAAAGACAGCATTCATGGCTGGGATCAGTATCTTTCCACTTCTGGCACACAGCTTCAGGATAGTCCTCATTGAGGAAGATATACGTTCCTCTCAAGATCTGGGCTCTTTCCAGAATAGCTATCTTGTCCGTGAATCTCAGGAACTTGACCACTATCGGGCCTGTCACCTGGGCCTGCGGTGGGTTTTCTAGTCCTGTGGGCGTGCTCCACCTCAATCTTCCTGTGGTCCATCTTCAATTTCTCAGAGATCATTTCCCTCACTTTGTCCTCAGACTCCGTCCAGGTCTCATGTGGAGATTCTGCAATTCCGTCTACAACCATGTGGTTCCGCCTTGATTGTCCCTCGAGATAGTCTGATTTATCCGTCATTGTTATCATGGATTCACACACAGCGCTGATGTCCTCTCTCAATGACTTACAGATTGCTGTCACCTTGCCGTTCTCCTGTTTCAACTCATCGTGCTGACCCTGGGAGAACTGCAAACTGTTCTTCAGGTCCTGTACCTCTCTGGCCAGGTTGTCCATTATTTTATTAGTTGAATCCACCAGTATTTGGACAAAAAACTTGAAGATATTTTCTTGTTGTTGCAACAACTGCTTGTAGAACTCTTTTTGTTTGTTTAAAAGATTCTTCATGTGTAATAGAGAGACACCAGCACTGTCCTCAACGGTACTCCCCCCGGCTTTGGTCTTTGTCATGATAGCTAGCAACGTAGGTTACGCTGTTACTCCTCGCAGTTCCAGACAGGGCAGGTCACAGGGAAGATTGACAACAACAAACAGCAGGGATCTGGACAGCCACAAACCCGGGACAATATGCGGTCCCAGCCACAAATGCTAACCGCGTCGCGGGCTGCATTCAAGCCCTCAAGAAAACCCCACTAGCTTGATATGTAAATAGCTGCAGTGCCAAATAGCTCCTCAGACCCATCCTTTGTAGGCAGGATCACTAGACAGAGACTAGCAATCTCAGGAACTGATGCCAACTGCATCACAGAATCCAAACTAAAAGTTAGCTAGCTACTAAGAACAAAACAATAAAACCGAGCTCTTGCTCGTTCCGCCTTCAACAGGAAGTATAGAGAATTCTATAAATTCTATATTGGCAGATTTGTTAAATAATATATATTTATAGATGATTATCTGCCTCTATGACCAACTCATAATATGGATGATATATTTAAGCAATAATGCCCAAGGGGGTGGCCTTGGCCAATATACCACGGCTAAAGTGATACCTAGGATAGGATAAAGTAATCCTTCTAACCCCCCCCCCTTAAAAGAGTTAGATGCACTATTGTAAAGTGGTTGTTCCACTGGATATCATAAGGTGAATGCACCAATTTGTAAGTCGCTCTGGATAAGAGCGTCTGCTAAATGACTTAAATGTAAATGTAAAATGTAAAGGCTGTTCTTAGGCACAACGCAATGCGGAGTGGATACAGCTCTTAGCTGTGTATTGGCAATATACCACAAACCACTTAGGTGCCTTGTTGCTATTATAAACTGGTTACCAACGTAATTAGAGCAGTAAAAGTAAATGTTTTTGTCATACCTGTGGTATATGGTCTGATATACCACGGCTGTCAGCCAATCAGCATTCGGGGTGGTTTTATCCTGAATGCTGACAGTTATGGTACAGTAGTATATCAGACCATATGTCATGGGTATGACAAAACATTTATTTTTACTGCTCTAATTACTTTGGTAAACAGCAATAAGGCACCTCAGGGGTTTGTGGAATATGGCCAATATACCAGGGCAATATACCAAGGAAATATTTCACTTTTAGATTTGTGTGTATTGTTGTGAATTGTTAGATATTACCGCACTGTTGGAGCTAGGAACACAAGCATTTCGCTACACCCGCAATAACATCTGCTAAATATGTGTATGTGACCAATCCAATTTTATTTGGCCATATATCACACCCACCCGGGCCCTATTGCTTAATTATGATAATATATAAATCTAATATTGTCACCCATCAAACTATTATTGATTTAATCTTGTCTTTACATATACTAAATATGTGTGAAATTTGTTTTGATTTAGAATGGACCATTATCATGCACCTGTCTCGAAACAAGGGCAGCAGGAAAAAAATGTCATCTATGCACTTAAATAGCGAATGGAGGACGCTTTTCCTGTGGTTCATTTTCATGTCAGTCAGGTATGCCATACTCCAATGTGCCTAATATTAGGAAAGTGAGAAATAAATATAGTAGCCCTAGTCTATAGAAAGCTGATGGGATCCTCCTCTTTTTAGTAGAGGCCATCACTCTGTTTTCTCGCATTATTGCATAGCCTATAGAAATGTTGTGCAACATGAGCTCATGGGCTCTCATGAAGTGTTTGATTTTTCAATTACATTTGCATTGATGTCAGAGTGATTAGAGTGACAATAGACTATTGAGTATAGGCAGTTAGCAAGTTTGGTGGGCTTCTAATTACTAGCAGCAGCATCAGAGCTTGGAGAAGCCTAGTTACCGTGACTAACCGGTCACGTGGAATTTGACTACCGCAATAGCCCTACTTACACCATGGGATAATAATTCCCTTTGTTATCAAGGGCTTTGATTGTGTGAGAGCTCCTGTCTGGCTACATTGCTCCCATGCTTTCCTATGGCCCAGATAGAAGCCAGATAGCAGCTGTGGCCTTGATGATAAGAGTCAAAGGCCCATGAATAGAAGGCCGGGCAGGAAAAAGGTTTTGGCAGAACACTCAGGATGATCTATCCATCTCTCTCTCTTCCTCTCTCTAAAGTGTGCGTTCTGCCAAAACCTTTTCCCTCTGATAGGAAATAGATTTTATGACGCTATTTTTTTTTAGCCTTCCTGCAACACTAAGCAGCATGTGTTTGTAATATCGCAAGGTGAACCTTCCAGTGCATGGCTGATGCAGTGACAAATGGGGTTGTCGAAATATCATTGCTTTGGATGGAAATACATACATCTGCTATTTTTCCTTATCCTAAAATGGCACATGAGATTCACAGGTTCTGCACCATACACTCTGAGAAAAAAGGTGCTATCTAGAACCTTAAAGAGTTCTTCGGCTGTCCTCATAGGATAACTTTTCCTATGAAGAAGTGTAACTTAGCATGAAAGTTTAATGAAACATAAATGCACAATATGCAGCCTGCGGCGTTGTCTTAATGTGACATGTCAAGCTCAAGCTAAACCTGTCAATGACAGGGTAAGCTAGTAAACTAGTAAAAGAAGAGGATTCCAGAGGAAGAATGGCCTGTAGTAGAGATGCCATTCTCTTCATATGGCTGCTAGTTTACACTCCCCACCCCTCACTCTTCAACCTGTTTGAGCCCAGGTTCTTGGTCACTAAAGAGGGGTCAAGTGGTCATGGGTCAAGTTGTTACCTGAAGGCGAAAATAACCCTGATGAAGACAGCTTGTCTGTCGAAACGTTGGCTATTAGGTTATTAAATTATTGCATCTGAGCTCCTAAAGTGTGCGGCTCTCCTTTTCTTTCAAGTTGTTACCTGCCATTGGATGTTTGGCAGGCAGTGGGTTTAAAAAGCTTAAGATTACATTTTGCCCTTTCTGAAGTGCCATGTTCTGGAGTTAGGAGATCAGGTTGTGTGGCCCAGAGGGGTCAGAATAAGTCACAGCATTGTTGACCACATTCGGACAGTTGCTCTGACTAAGAAACACACACACACGCACACACAGCAAAAGCAATTGCGTAACACAGATGTACATAAGAGCAGCCGCAGTGGTATCCATGTCACAGTGGAGGCTCCTCAGAGGAGGAAGGGGAGGACCATACTGAGAGAATTTCAGAAAAAGTAAATAAAAAAACATTTAAAAAGTTATAATTTTTCACATAAATCCAAACAAAATATATTCACATCCAAAATAATTGATTAAAACGTACTGTTTTAATGATGGTCTCTAGTAGTCTCAGCAGCACGCTGTAGGGTAGCACCATGGTGTAGCCGGAGGACAGCTAGCTTCTATCCTCATCTGGGTACATTGACTCGAATACAAAACCTAGGAGGCTAATGGTTCTCACCCCCTTCCATAGACTCACACAGTAATTATGACAATTCTGTAGGACATCCTCCAACCTATCAGAGCTCTTGCAGCATGAACTGACATATTGTCCACCCAGTCAAAAAAAAAAGAGAATTCATCTAGTACTGAACGCATAAGCTAGATAGCATTGCAGTGCATAAAATGGGGTGAGTAGTTGACTCGAAGAGAGAGAAAGACAATAGTTGAACAGTTTTGAACAAATTAATTTCTTCCAACATTAAGGAGAGGCAAGAGAGAGATAGAGACTTTCACTTAGCTAGCGAATGCAGCTAGCTAGTTTAGCCTACTCAAACGCCTGACTCAGACAGAGAGGGATGCTATGTTAGTTAGCTGGCTATGGCTATGGCTATCCAAAACTGGAACTCTTCCAAGTCAAGGTATGGCTTTTGGTTTTATGAATTTACTGCCACTGGGCCCACCAGGGTTCTGTTGAACTGCTTTCTGATTGTACACTGTACTGCATGATTGTAGGGGGTTTACTAACGCATTAGTTATAGTAGCTATGTTGACTATCAAATCAAATTGTATTTGTCACATGTGCCGAATACAACAGGCGTATGACGTGACAACGATGTAGCCTGTGCGTTAGCGATTAACGGTCATGATAGGAAAGGTTTGGCTTGGAACGTTTTTTTCACCTAGTCACAGACAGCTGAAGTCCACAAGCGAAGGGAAAAGGTGAGAAGAGGAGAGCGCGTAGATAGTTGCGAGAAGGAATTATATACAACGAGAAAAGTGATCATGCTGTTTCTATGTGGCTGCTATGAAAGTGAATTGTGTTTGCGTGTGATCAGGGATGTATTCATTCCGAATATTCTGTTGAAAAACGTTTCTTAAATGGAAGCAAACACAAAGAAACAGAGATAAACATACCTGAATTTGTCCAATAGAAACTCACATTTGTAACTGTTGGACTAATTATTGCACCCTAGATCAACTAAATGCAGGCAAGAGTGTGCAAGGAAATATTGAATGTGTCACTGTCTGTCACCTTAATTACTCAATTGTCTTGATTATTGCACCTACGTTGTGAACTTTCATTCATAGGCTAGGTTGTAGCAACCTCATGATGGGTACAGGGGACATTTTTGTATCATGTAGTAGCCTAAACCTATAGATGTTACATTGAGCTGGGTGAATGGAATATGAATGACAGTCATCCAATATGTTGTAATAGAAATAAGTCTATGCTCATAAAAAAAAAAGAATAATCCTCCCTCATTAAATGGCACTGACATGCAATCTTCACTAATCCCTGCATCAAAACACAGGCTGTCAGTCCACCTGCCGAAGGCTAACAGAGGTGGAGAGCAGTGGCGGTTGGTGCCGTTTAAGATGTGGGAGGACCATTCTTTCTTTTTTCATGAGCATGGCCTTATTTTTATTACAGCATATTGGATGACTGTCATTCCATATTCCATTCACCCAGCTCAATGTAACTTCTGATTCATTCCAATTGATAATTCCCCAGTATAGCAATGTTTGCATAACTTCCTTATAACTTGATTCATGGATCAAACTTACCTTCAAGGGGATGACAATCAGAGAGAGTGAGAGGAGTGTCCGAAGAGGGAGAGGATAAAGCATTTCATGATTTTTCAAGGAAAGATTTATGTCTTGAAAACATCATGTGAATGGCTCACTAAAATAGACCCCTTGCAACACCTCTCCTACTTCTGACATTTCATACAATGTATCCCAACATTCTTTGTTCTCAGCCCCACAGTGTGACACATCCATTTTATATGGATCCTGTTCCCAGATTATGCAGATGGAAAAGGTGTACACAGGTCACGCGTTAGCAGACACACCTACGAACACACTTACGCACGTTGCATACAGTTACGCACTCAGTCACGGTACTATGCATAAACACACACACCCGTGCTATGAAACTACTTCTGAAAAATACTTAGATTATTTTTTTCTTTTTTAAACTTTGGACAAACTGGCAGAACGGTCTGATATCTACAAACACCTGCTCTAAGACCATAAACATGGAACCATCATTTGATACCAGTTTCTCTAGCAAAATAGCTTTTAAGGCACACGGTGAGGAATCACTGCTGGGATCACACTGTAAAAACCGAGATGCAATGTAATATAATAACATACCAACTGCAATGTCTTTCAGCACAGGTAATCCTTCTGTCAAATACCAGTACATAGAGCAGGTGTCCCCAATTACATTCAGCTGTGGGACGATTTTTCCTTGAGCAGATGGTCGGGGGGCCGGAACACAGTTATAAATCATTTGTAGACTGCAAATTGATCACAAGAATCCCAAACATATTTTGTATTTGACAAAAACAGAATCATTTCAAATACTGATTACATTGGGATATGATCACATACGCCTCTCTATTATGCGCGGGAATACTTGGGAACAGATTTCCTCAATTAAAATCACTTTGAGCTTATTTCCTGGTGATTTGACAGTATTTTATGTCCAAACACTCTGCTATGAAGATCACCACCACCTAGCTGAAACAAAACACATCTGTAACATGTCTTTTTTACACGAACGATTTTGGATCAAAAACAACAAGCCCCATGAAGGTGTCTGTCTGTCTGAACTGGATTGGAGCGTGCATTTGATTTGACACAATGCTCCGTGCTCACGCAATGGTACTGTTTTGGCACTGAGACCAAATACACTTTCCTCTATGTCATGGTTTCAAATAGCAGACAGGTGGAAGGTGTCAATATGTAGCCTGGTCCCAGATCTTTATGTGAAGCCTTGTCAACTCGCATGGTCATTGCCACGCATACTGTAACAAGACTGCACAAACAGATCTGGGACCAGGCTAGTCAATCTGGCATATTGTTATGCAAACTAGTCTGGCAACTCTTTCTGTGTCCCAAGTACTACTCTCTTCCCTACATAGGTCACTATGGGTCCCGGTCAAAAATAGTGCACTATGTAGGGAATAGGGTGCCATGTGGGACATACTCCTTAGCTCACTGTCAGTGAACAGCACAGAAACACCTGTAAGAGCCAGGAAATAATGTTGTGTAATGGGGTTGTGCCGCCTAAATACTGATGAGACGGGGGGACAGTTCAACCATTTATATGAACGTGCCCATCTACAACACATGTGTTGAGCATGTTCATATACAGTGGGGAGAACAAGTATTTGATACACTGCCGATTTTGCAGGTTTTCCTACTTACAAAGCATGTAGAGGTCTGTAATTTTTATCATAGGTACACTTCAACTATGAGAGACGGAATCTAAAACAAAAATCCAGAAAATCACATTGTATGATTTTTAAGTAATTAATTTGCATTTTATTGCATGACATAAGTATTTGATACATCAGAAAAGCAGAACTTAATATTTGGTACAGAAACCTTTGTTTGCAATTACAGAGATCATACGTTTCCTGTAGTTCTTGACTAGGTTTGCACACACTGCAGCAGGGATTTTGGCCCACTCCTCCCTACAGATCTTCTCCAGATCCTTCAGGTTTCGGGGCTGTCGCTGGGCAATACGGACTTTCAGCTCCCTCCAAAGATTTTCTATTGGGTTCAGGTCTGGAGACTGGCTAGGCCACTCCAGGACCTTGAGATGCTTCTTACGGAGCCACTCCTTAGTTGCCATGGCTGTGTGCTTCGTGTCGTTGTCATGCTGGAAGACCCAGCCACGACCCATCTTCAATGCTCTTACTGAGGGAAGGAGGTTGTTGGCCAAGATCTCGCGATACATGGCCCCATCCATCCTCCCCTCAATACGGTGCAGTCGTCCTGTCCCCTTTGCAGAAAAGCATCCCCAAAGAATGATGTTTCCACCTCCATGCTTCACGGTTGGGATGGTGTTCTTGGGGTTGTACTCATACTTCTTCTTCCTCCAAACACGGCGAGTGGAGTTAGACCAAAAAGCTCTATTTTTGTCTCATCAGACCACATGACCTTCTCCCATTCCTCCTCTGGATCATCCAGATGGTCATTGGCAAACTTCAGACAGGCCTGGACATGCACTGGCATGGTCCCCCTGGGGGGACCTTGCGTGCGCTGCAGGATTTTAATCCATGACGGCGTAGTGTGTTACTAATGGTTTTCTTTGAGACTGTGGTCCCAGCTCTCTTCAGGTCATTGACCAGGTCCTGCCGTGTAGTTCTGGGCTGATCCCTCACCTTCCTCATGATCATTGATGCCCCACGAGGTGAAATCTTGCATGGAGCCCCAGACCGAGGGTGATTGACCGTCATCTTGAACTTCTTCCTTTTTCTAATAATTGCGCCAACAGTTGTTTCCTTCTCACCAAGCTGCTTGCCTATTGTCCTGTAGCCCATCCCAGCCTTGTGCAGGTCTACAATTTTATCCCTGATGTCCTTACACAGCTCTCTGGTCTTGGCCATTGTGGAGAGGTTGGAATCTGTTTGATTGAGTGTGTGGACAGGTGTCTTTTATACAGGTAACGAGTTCAAACAGGTGCAGTTAATACAGGTAATGAGTGGAGAACAGGAGGGCTTCTTAAAGAAAAACTAACAGGTCTGTGAGAGCCGGAATTCTTACTGGTTGGTAGGTGATCAAATACTTATGTCATGCAATAAAATGCAAATTAATTATTTAAAAATCATACAATGTGATTTTCTGGATTTTTGTTTTAGATTCCGTCTCTCACAGTTGAAGTGTACCTATGATAAAAATTACAGACCTCTACATGCTTTGTAAGTAGGAAAACCTGCAAAATCGGCAGTGTATCAAATACTTGTTCTCCCCACTGTAAATGGTTGAACTGATTCCCGTCTCATCAGTATTTCATTGTTATACAGACGTGGTTGTGAAACCCACGAGACATAACAAAAGTGTGTCGACGAGTAAGTCTGAACCTACAGTATCTATGCTGTCTGGAATAAGTCCGTTTTTACATGTTTAAATCTGTTATTTTCCGTAGTACAGTCTAAGCCAGGGTTCCTGAAAATTCATCCCGTGTGTGATACATTTTAGTTGTTGGACATAAAATACTGTAAAATCTACAGGAAATCCTCTCAAAGTGATTTTAATTTGGGATATCTGTTCCCAAGTATTCCCTCACATAAATAGAGAGCCATATGTGATCGTCTCCCAATATAATCAAGGTTTGAAATATTTCTGTTTTTGTCAAATACGAAATATCTGTTTGGGATTTTTGTGGTCAATTTACTAATTATTTAGAACTTTTTTCCGTAGTCCTGACCACCCGTCAAAGAAAACAAATCGTCCCTCGGCTTAATGTAATTGGGGACCCCTGGTCTGGGCTAATGTTAGCACAGTGTATTGCTAGAAGAGGCAAGTGCATAGTCGAGCTAGCTAAGAGAGAAAGTTAAAATTGTCATGGATGGCAGAAAATGAGTCGAGACGGATGTCGGAGTGGGAAAACAACGTGATTGAAAAGGGAGGAGTGAGTAAAGGAAACGACATTTATTCAACTGTGAAGACGAACTTTGGAATTCAAAACTGCTAAATGAGCGAACTTGAGGATGAAACGTCAGTGAGTGACGTGAAAGAAGATCACATGACTGAGGAAAATATTGCCTGGGTTCAGGACAATATTGAAGTTAGTGACAATCAGGAGCCTATTGAAAAATGAATAATTGCTGGAATTGTTGGAAACAATGGACAGTTTGATGAAAGTGTTGAGCAGCGGAGCTCATATATAGAACGGTTTGAATATTTTGTTATTGCAAATGACATTGACGAGGATAAAATTGTGCCTGCATTTTTTTGAATAATATGGCCAAATACATTTAATTTACTACGCAGCCTGCTAAAGACAGACAGGCCAGGTAATAAGATGTATGGGGATATTGTGGAAATACTGAATGGACACTAGTTATTGCTAAAAGGTTTAGGTTCCACCGGAGAAATCAGAAGAGGTAGAATCAGTGACAATGTTTGCTGCTGCATTAAATAAACTACCAGAGCACTGTGAGTTTAACAATGTTCTAAATGACTCCATTAGAGACAGACTAGTGGGCTACGGAGTGAAGCTACACAAAAGAGCAAAAGTACTGAAGTCGTTTTTTGGGGTATCTGTATTTTACTTTACTATTACTTTTTTAATTACATTCCTAAAGAAAATGTGCATAGCACAGCATAGACAACCATATTGTATAACTGAGGGATGTCTCCTTTCATATCTGGAAAAAATAGTAAAGGAGAAACTGATGCTACAGCATTGCTCAACTTCACAGTGGGAATCCAGTCGACATGGGTGTGTTGATAGAGGTCATCTGGTGAACCTACAGTACATAAACAAATTAAAAGCACACCTGATTTTGGAATATCACTTCTTCAGGTCACCTATACCATCAGGGCTCTTGATTGTTTGGTTGTGTTTAATTAATCTAACCTTGATATAGCGCGACAACATGTAAACAATGTGTAGATGCATAATGTCAAGAGGTGCATTGCAAATGCCCATAAGGCAAATGCCATCATACTGTAGGCCAGTGGTTCCCAACTAGCCTATACAGTTCCTGATCCTGCAGAGCTGGATGCTGATGTGTCTTCTACATCATCCTGAAATATATTGGAGAGGCGGGGGGGGGGGGGGGGGGGTTAAGTCTTTAAACACTGGTTTATAACTCTATCACTCATCATATGACACCTCCTACCTGTAGTGTAGTGCGTTTTGTTTTCGCCGCCTTTAACTATCTTTTAATGAGTGAATGACATACATTATATACATTCAATATGAAAATATATTCAGGTCAGTCTGGCTACAGTGAAACAAGTGATTTTAAGGATGCGAACGAAAAGTTTTGATAATGTTCAAGACTTACGGCACGGGAATGTTCTGCAGGAGAACTAGGCACCACCGTCGCCTAATTTGCTGCATGTTTTCCTTTGAAAAAGAAAATCACACAATCGGATGGGGATCCCAAAAAACATCCACTAGTGATGAGAATTTCATAATTTATACATACCTCAGTGAAATCACACTTTGCTTTGTTTGCAATGTACAGAGCGTACTGTACGTAAATAAAGAGTAGGTTGTTAAGTTTGATAGTTATAACAATAGTAAATAATAATAATACCCCCAGGAATATATTTCAGGATGTAGAAGACCCCCACTGTTTCTGTGAACACAGTGTATGTGAAAGTAAAGAAAAAGTACATTTCAACAGCTTTTAATACTCCAGCATGCATAACAGTTTTGAACACATTTGGAACTGAATTAGCCCAAGTATTTTTCACAACATGTATGGTTTTTGCTGGACCAGAACATTTATTTTCAACTGCAAACACACCATTTCTCACATCAATGCACTCACATGCCAAAAATCTTTCCTTGGACACTGTTTCTGTCACGATCGTCATATGGAATGGACCAAGGCGCAGCGTGGTATGCGTACATTCTCTTTTAATGAATGAACACTGAACAAAAACACCTAAATCAACAACCGAAACGTGAAGCTATACAAAATGGTGCAGACAGGCAACTAAACATAGTCAAGAGCCCACAAACACAAATGAGGAAATGGCTACCTAAATATGATCCCCAATCAGAGACAACGATAAACAGCTGCCTCTGATTGGGACCCATATCAGGCCACCATAGAAATACAAAACACCTAGATGACCCACCCAAGTCACTATCACGCCCCAACCAACACAGAGAATAAACAGCTTACTATGGTCAGGGCGTGACAGTTTCAAAGCAATGTGTATGCTCTCTTTGTAAATGTGTTTTGAAGTTGTTCTTATTTAACTTCAGTTTGCAGTGTGGACAAGTTACAACGACTTTTCTTGACTTGGGACCAGGTGATTTCATTATTGTATATACTGTGTAGACTTGCTATGTGTAACTAAGGGAATGGCATCAACAATACACATTTAGAGCCAGTCAAACACAACAAGGCATACATTGAAGAAATACAGAAAATCAACAATCAAATCGATTACATAACTGTAATGTACATGTAAACCTAGGCTTACTGCTCAAATAGGCAAATTTGTCCAAATAAGATTCCCTCATTGTGAGCAATTAGCTAGCTCACGTGCAAATGGGTGCTAATTAACGCTATGCTAACATCGGTGCGGTAGTTGGTCAAATAAGAATATACCACTGCACTGGTATAACATGAATATTACAAAGTACATTATGCATAATGACAGTCTCACTTACTTCCATGGTTTATATTTGTATCCATGTAGGTTAGGTTCGATGAAGATTCACTTTCGTTGACGTTGATACCTTCGATGTTTACCTCAACTTGGCTGACCTTGAAGGAGACGGGAAGGGTTCGGGTTAAACGCGTTTGACCCCGCCACACATTGAGCCCGGGCCCCGAACTGCACACTGCAGTCAGGGGCTTCTCCAGCGCCGAGCCACGCTTGTGCACATTTGTTGATGTTTGTGTATAAACGTGTAGGCTGCATTTCAAGCTGTCTTTGAAACGCCAGACAGGTAAAAAGTTTACGTCTTAATTGTTGTATTTTGAGACAGACTTGAATATGCACATAATCCATTGTCTAATTCTCTGTATGGTAATAATCTTTTTTATTTTGTTAAGTGGGTTCTTGCATCATAGAACAGTGCAATTTACCTATTTGGCCCGTGGCGTTACAGACCAAGTAAAAAACAATTAATGAATATCAAGCCCTTCATGCAATGTAGGCCTGCATATAGGCTACTTCATAGAAATCAAAAGCTATTTCCATGTGAAAATGTTATGGGATTTGCTCCAATGGTTTTGTTGGTAGGCCTACATTATGCTCAAATAGCCACATTAGCCTTTTGGCTACAGCGTCAGGGTACAGCCTCAGCGTTCACTGTAAACCCGTGCTGGAAGTTGCACAGGTTCAAGTTTACGCTCACAAGACCTCAAATTTTCTCAGTGCCCCCAGAAGTTTGATGGAACATTGGTCATAAGCCTGTGCAACTTGTTGATGGATCAGTCTGAGCCTTTGAATGAGGTTGAGAATGTACACAGATCCTTTAGGGTTATGGCTAAGGGGTTTTCCAACACATTCCTATAACACATTCCCACCTGGCTTTGATGAGTAATGGCATATTCTCTGGATAGGAGTAGTAGGGTTAGACTGCAGTTGAATATACGTACAGTAATCAACATTTTTTATTTTAGTTAATGGATGTATTTTTATGCAGTCTATATAGTTTAGCAATTGGACTATATACAATCAGAATGGCATTGGTTGGCTACCATCCAAATGGTCCAAATAAAAATGTAAATATACAAAACCCTTCAAAAAGTTGAAAGAAAATGTAAGCAATTGCAATTTACTGTAGGCCTACTTACCTATACCAAAATAGAATAGTGGGTACAGGATACTCACTAGACTAGGGCAAAGAAGTTTAGCTACTGCTGCCCTCTAGTGACTGATCATTACAAGCCTGATCACAAATCTGATAATAGAAACCCTGTTATTTGTCATTTCCTGCCAATGCTAATGTTGATAATAACATATTCACCAGAAAATGACTTTACTTGTACCTGAAGGCATTTCCTTCTTCATGCCTGCACGTCCTGTAACTTCTATCAAATTCAGCTGAGTGACTTTAGCTGTACCACTCAACACATTTCCCGACAGGGCTTTTACCCTAACCGTGCACTTAGTCTACAAGAATGGTGTTTATCTAATTTGGTTGATTATCTCTGGATTTACTCTGCCATCAACGCTCACGATTCTTGAATGGCTACCCCTGAACTGCACAGAACAGTTAGGCCGGTGTGCTATTAACATAACAGTTATTTATCAAGGAAATGAATGACAGAACTTGAATATAATATCGACTGTGGAATGCACATTTCCCTCATTTGGCTCCAAACACAGTGCTAATGTTTCCTATGTTTGTTCATGTTGCTTTCCTTTTTGAGGTATATGCCTACTGCTAGACATGTCCCACGTTTGTCTAATACATATGACACGCGAGAAGAAAGTTTTAACAATGCAGGTAATATTAAAAGATACATTACATTGAATAGCCGTCCTGTGTCGGCTTACTCTCCACCACAGATTGTTTGTGGACTGATAAGGAGGAGAGTGCGCTCCGGTCATGTCACATATCTATCCAGCACTGTGCAAGTGCTCAGTAATTCGAATGTTCTATTCTCACAGCTGCTGAGGGTGTTTTCCTAATATTTTTATTCGTTAAATGTTTGTGATATGACGTCTCGACATGTTGAAACGTATAATGGGTTGAGAGTACTGATTATAGAATAAGATAATGCAATTGGAGAAATTGCATTAAAGTTCAGTGGTAGGTGTTGGGCTTTTTACATAGGGTGTGTTGCGAAACGTTTTGCAACAGACAACACGTTTTGCAACGGAATCCGACTAATGAGCACACCCCTGTTCAGGTTGCTCATTTCATGTGAGCTTAGACTGGAGTGACATGTCCCAGGGCTCCCTCTAAAACTCAGCGGTGTGAGGAATTAGTGATACTCTGTCAAAGATATAGGCACTCTGCCTTAGAAGCCAGTTGTAGCTTTAGTGAATTGGCCATTTTGTTTGTTCTTTTTAAATGCTATGTTTGTATGCCAGTGTTCGTCAACATCTTGTAAGTATCCATGGATCCAGCTGACCTTCTGCTCCTGTAAATGAATAGCATCACGTTTCCATCTGACTCCTGATGCTCCAATGTGGTCTCAGAGCATTTCGTATTATTATGTACGGAAATCCAAGACACTCCATTTAGTGTGATATGTTAAGTGTCGTATGGTGTGTGTTCATTTGTGGATGTCCATTTCGTATGATATATTACAAATTACAATTTGTATGATATGTTACGAATTTGCTAAACATATGATATGTTAAGAATTTCAACGCTAGCTAGGTGGCTAGGTGAATAGCGCTAGCTCTAGGGGTCAGGGGTTAAGGTTAGGAGTTAGCTAAAAGGGTTAAGGTTAGGAGTTGGGTGAAGGTTAGGGTTAGCTAAAAGAGTTAAGATTAGGGATAGGGTTAGCTAACACACTAAGTACACTGAACCAAAATATAAATAACATGCAACAATTTCAAATAAGGAAATCAGTCAATTTAAATAAATAAGGCCTTAATCAATGGATTTCACATGACTGGGAATAGAGATATGCATCTGTTGGTCTAAGATACCTTAAACAAATGTAGGGGTGTGGATCAGAAAAACAGTCAGTATCTGGTGTGACCACCATTTGCCTCATGCAGCGCGACACATCTCCTTCACATAGAGTTTATCAGGCTGTTGATTGTGGTCTGTGGAATGCTGTCCCACACCTCTTCAATGGCTGTGTGAAGTGGCTGGATATTGGTGGGAACTGAAACACACTGTAGTACACGCTCAATGGGTGACATGTCTGGTGAGTATGCAGGCCTTGGAAGAACCTTCTATCTTTTTTTTAAATATCTTTTTTTTAAATAAATTTTATCCCCTTTTCTCCCCAATTTTCGTGGTATCCAATCGCTAGTAATTACTATCTTGTCTCATCGCTACAACTCCCGTACGGGCTCGGGAGAGACGAAGGTCGAAAGTCATGCGTCCTCCGAAGCACAACCCAACCAAGCCGCACTGCTTCTTAACACAGCGCGCCTCCAACCCGGAAGCCAGCCGCACCAATGTGTCGGAGGAAACACCGTGCACCCGCCCCCCTCGGTTAGCGCGCACTGCGCCCGGCCCGCCACAGGAGTCGCTGGAGCGCGATGAGACAAGGATATCCCTACCGGCTAAACCCTCCCTAACCCGGACGACGCTAAGCCAATTGTGCGTCGCCCCACGGACCTCCCGGTCGCGGCCGGCTGCGACAGAGCCTGGGCGCGAACCCAGACTCTGGTGGCGCAGCATAGCACTGCAATGACCACTGCGCCACCCGGGAGGCCCCAGTAACCTTCTTTTTATGTAATCATACCAAAAGTAATATATCATACTAATTTGAGAGTCCCCGGATTTACATTTACTATGTTACGTCTAGTCTATGAGACCAGTCTAGATGCTCACACCCCCTGACAAGACCATCTAGGGTCCACTATGTTACACGCACTTAATTAATCAATAAGGCCCGAGGAGGTGTGGTATATTTAAGCAATAAGGCACGGGGGGGTGTGGTATATGCCCAATATACCATGGCCAAGGGCTGTTCTTCCCACGACGCAACGCGGAGTGCCTGGATACAGCCCTTAGCCGTGGTATATTGCCACAATAAGCATTCAGGGCTCAAACCACCCAGTTTACAATAGTTTATAATGGCCATTATAAACTGCCTGGTTCGAGCCCAGAATGCTAATTGGCTGACAGCCATGGTACTGTATATCATACCGTGTACTATGAGTATGACAAAGCATTTTATTTTTACTGCTCAAATTACGTTGGTAACCAGTTTATAATAGCAATAAGGCACCTCAGGTGTTTGTGGTACATGGCCAATATACCACGGCTTAGGGCTGTATCCAGGCGCTCCGCGTTGTGCCTAAGAACAGCCCTTAGCCATGCTATATTGGCCATATACCACACCCCCTCTGGCCTTATTACTTAAATATATCACGGCTAAGGACTGTTTTTAGGCATGACGCAAAGCGTGTGCCTGGATACAACCCTTAAAGGTAAATCTCACCGTTGCTCTTTCATAGTATACAAAACATGACCAAAAGTATATGGACAGATGCTCGTTGAACATCTCATTCCAAAATCATGGGCAATAATATGAAGTTGGTCCCCCCTTTGCGGCAATAACAGCCTCCACTCTTCTGGAAAGGCTTTCCACTAGATGTTGGAACATTGCTGCAGGGACTTGCTTCCATTCAGCCACAAGAGCACTAGTGAGGTCGGGCACTGTTGTTGGCCGATTAGGCCTGGCTCGCAGTTGGCGTTTCAATTCATCCCAAAGGTATTCGATGGGGTTGAGGTCAGGGCTCTGTGCAGGCCAGTCAAGTTCTTCCACACCGATTATAATGCTGAAACAGGAAAGGTCCTTCCCCAAACTGTTGCCACAAAGTTTGAAGCACAGCATTGTCTAGAATGTCATTGTATGCTGTAGCGTTAAGATTTCCCTTCACTGGAACTAGAAGCCTGAACCATGAAAAACAGCCCCAGACCATTATTCCTCCTCCACCAAACTTTACAGTTGCCACTATGCATTGGGGAAGGTAGCGTTCTCCTGGCATCCGCCAAACCCAGATTCGTCTGTCGGACTGCCAGATGGTAAAGCATTATTCATCACTCCAGAGAACGCATTTCCACTCCCCCAGAGTGGCTGTTCAGCCATGGAAACCCATTTCATCAAATCATATTTTATTTGTAACATGCGCCGAATACAACCTATAGACCTTACAGTGAAATGCTTACTTACAAGCCCTTAACCAACAATGCAGTTTTAAGAAAATACCCAAAAAATGTAAACAAATAAAAGTAACAAATAATTAAAGAGCAGCAGTAAAATAACAATAGCGAGGCTATGCGCAGGGGGTAGGGGTACAGAGTCAATGTTCAGGGGCACCGGTTAGTCGAGGTAATTGAGGTAATATGTACATCAAACTTATCAATCAAATTGATTTATAAAAACCTTCTTACATCAGCTGATGTCACAAAGTGCTGTACAGAAACCCAGCCTTAAACCCCAAACAGCAAGCAATGCAGGTGTAGAAGCACGGTGGCTAGGAAAATCTCCCTCGAAAGGCCGGAACCTAGGAAGAAACCTAGAGAGGAACCAGGCTATGAGGGGTGGCCAGTCCTCTTCTGGCTGTGCCGGGTGGAGATTATAATAGTACATGGATACATGTTCTGTTATAACTACAAATACATAGGTGTCTGGTTAGACTGTAAACTCTCCTTCCAGACTCACCTCTCTAGGGTACGTGAAACGGTAGCGTCCCACCTCTTCAACAGCCAGTGAAACTGCAGGGCGCCAAATTCAAAACAACAGAAATCCCATAATTAAAATTCCTCAAACATACATGTATTTTACACCATTTTAAAGATACACTTGTTGTAAATCCAGCCACAGTGTCCGATTTCAAAAAGGCTTTACGACGAAAGCAAACCAAATGATTATGTTAGGTGAGTGCCTATTCACAGAATAACACAGCCATTTTTCCAAGAGAAGATTCACAAAAAGCAGAAATATAGATCAAATTAATCACTAACCTTTGAAGATCTTCATCAGATGACACTCATAGGACTTCATGTTACACAATACATGTATGTTTTGTTCGGTAAAGTTCATATTTATATCCAAAAATCTGAGTTTACATTGGCGCCTTACGTTCAGAAGTTCCAAAACATCCTTTGATTTTGCAGAGAGCCACATCAATTTACAGGAATACTCATAATAAATATTGCTAAAAGATACAACTGTTATGCATGGAATTTTAGATGCACTTCTCCTTAATGCAACTGCTGTGTCAGATTTCAAAAAAGCTTTACGGATAAAGCAAACCATGCAATAATCTGAGTCGGCGCTCAGAGCCCAATCAAGACACAAATATATCCGCCATATTATGCAGTCAACAGAAGTCAGAAATAACATTATAAACAGCGGGCAAGTCCAGCGGAATGTACGGACGAAAAGTTTAAAAAGTTATATTACAGTCCGTAAAAACATGACAAACTAAGTATTGAATCAATCTTTAGGATGTTTTTAACATAATTCTTCAATAATGTTCCAACCGGAGTATTCCTTTGTCTTCAGAAGTGCGATGGAACAGAGATCGCTTTCACGTGAACGTGCATGGTCAGAGCATGTTCAGGTCATGATAGACCTTACTCATTCCCCTCTCCTTCGGCCCCACTTCACAGTAGAAGCATCAGACAAGGTTCTAAAGACTGTTGACATCTAGTGGAAGCCTTAGGAAGTGCAACATTACCAACATCCCACTGTATCTTCAATAGGAGCTGAGTTGAAAATCGACCAACCTCAGATTTGCCACTTCCTGGTTGGATTTTTTCTCAGGTTTTTGCCTGCCATATGAGTTCTGTTATACTCACAGACATCATTCAAACAGTTTTAGAAACTTCAGAGTGTTTTCTATCCAATACTAATAATACTATGCATATATTAGCAACTATGACTGAGGAGCAGGCCGTTTACTCTGGGCACCTCTGTGCACCTTTCCTCCAAGCTACTCAATACTGCCCCTACAGCCACAAGAGATTAAGATCCACAACATTTATTCCACGGGACAAAACTAGGTCCAGGGTATGACTGTGGCAGTGAGTAGGTCTGGAGACATGTTGGACAAAACCCACTGAGTTGATGATGGCTCCGAAAGCTTTTTGGAGTGGGTCTATCAACTTTTCCATGTGAATATTAAAGTCACCAAAAATTTGAATATTATCTGTCATGACTACAAGATCCTATAGGAATTCAGGGAACTCGGTGAGGAACACTGTATAAGGCCCAAGAGGCCTGTAAACAGTAGCTATAAAAAATTATTGAGTATGATGCATAGATTTCATGACTGGAAGCTCAAAAGACGAAAACGCAGTCATTTTCTTTTTGTAAATTGAAATTTGCTATCGGAATTGTTAGCAACACCTCCGCCTTTGCGGGATGCGCGGGGGATATGGTCACTAGTGTAACCAGGAGGAGAGGCCTCATTTAACACAGTAAATTCATCAGGCTTAAGCTATATTTCAGTCAGGCCAATCACATCAAGATTATGATCAGTGATTAATTCATTGACTATAACTTCCTTGGAAGTGAGGGATCTAACATTAAGTAGCCCTATTTTGAGATGTGAGGTATCACAATCTCTTTCAATAATGACTGGAATGGAGGTCTTTATTCCAGTGAGATTGCTGAGGCGAACACCGCCACACCGAACCTAGATCGAGGCACAGACACGGTCTCAATGGAGATAGCTAAGCTGACTACACTGACTGCTAGTGGCAGACTCCACTAAGCTGGCAGGCTGGCTAACAGCCTGCTGCCTGGCCTGCACCTTATCTCATTGTGGAGGTAGGGGAGTTAGAGCCCTGTCTATGTTCGTAGATAAGATGAGAGCACCCATCCAGCTAGGATGGAGTCCGTCACTCCTCAGCAGGCCAGGCTTGGTCCTGTTTGTGGGTGAGTCCCAGAAAGAGGGCCAATTATCTACAAATTCTATCTTTTCTAAGAGGCAGAAAACAGTTTTCAACCAGCGATTGAGTTGTGAGACTGCTGTAGAGCTCATCACTCCCGCTAACTGGGAGGGGGCCAGAGACAATCACTCGATGAGGACACATCTTTCTCGCTGATTTTCACGCTGAAGCTATGTTGCGCTTGGTAACCTCTGACTGTTTCATCCTAACATCGTTGGTGCAAACGTGGATAACAATATCCCTATACTCTCTACACTCGCCAGTTTTAGCCTTAGCCAGCACCATCTTCAGATTAGCCTTAACGTCGGTAGCCCTGCCCCCTGGTAAACAGTGTATGATCGCAGGATGATTCGTTTTAAGTCTAATACTGCGGGCAATGGAGTCACCAATGACTAGGGTTTTCAATTTGTCAGAGCTAATGGTGGAAGTCTTCCGCATCTCAGACCCCGTAACGGGAGGAGAGAACAGAGAAGGCTCGGCCTCTGACTCCGACCCGATGCTTAATGATGAGAACCGGTTGAAAGTTTCTGTCGGCTGAATGAGCGACACCGGTTGAGTATTCCTACAGCATTTCCCTCCAGAAACCATGAGAAAGTTGTCCGGCTGTCCGACTACTATCTGTACTTATTGGTGGCACAGACGCCGTTTCATCCTTTCCTACACTTAAATTACCCTTGCCTAACGATTGCGTCTGAAGCTGGGCTTGCAGCACAGCTATCCTCGCCATAAGGCGATCGTTCTCCTGTATATTATGAGTACAGCGACTGCAATTAGAAGGCATAATGTTAATATTACTACTTAGCTTCGGCTGGTGGAGGTCCTGACGAACCACGTCCAGATAAAGCTTCCGGGGTAAAAAAGTTTCATGAAAAAAGTAGAGTAAGGGAAAAAATACAAATATAAAATGGTAATTAAAAAGTAAAAGCCGTAAAGTTGGCAGGTAGCAAAATAAGGTTATCAGCAAACCGCACAGCAGCACGTAAACAAGTCTACAAGTTGTGTAGGTAGAATTATTAAAGTGACGATGCATAGATAATAACAAAGAGTAGCAGCAGTGTAGGGGGGGGGCAATGCAAATAGTCTGAGTAGCCATTTGATTAGATGTTCAGGACTCTTATGGCTTGGGGGTAGAAGCTGTTTAGAAGTCTCTTGGACCTAGACTTGGCGCTCCGGTACCACTTGCCATTTGGTAGCAGAGAGAATAGTCTATTACTAGGATGGCTGGAGTCTTGGACAATTTTTAGGGCCTTCCTCCTTCCTCTAGTGGGTTCGATTCCCGGGACCACCCATACATAAAATGTATGCATTTAGCAGACGCTTTGCATAAAAGCATCTGCTAAATGGCATATTTGTTTATTTTATTTTTTGTGTTTAACTCCTAGCGCCATCACACAACCTCTCACCCACTCCCAAAGGTGAATTGGAGGGCATTTAAGTGAAAGAGAGAAGAAAATGTATTTTCAATTTGTCAAATAAAGTTAATTAATTGACACTTTCAGGTGGTGTTGTATCTGCTAACCCTAACCCTTTTTTTGTTTTCGTGCTGCATTATTGGCCGTATGTGCACTTGTTTGAGATACCCTGTGCACCAGGTAAGCAAAGTGTTCCCATTTTGAACCATTTAATTTGTGAGAAAATACAAAATCCGTCCATTCCATACCAGGCGGACAGGGAGATCTGTGGTTAAATCGAGTGCGTCTATACTTCGCTGGCTAATCGGATAGCTCAAATCACCGTACTTATAGAGCTTCCACGACCCCGGCCACATCAACATTTATTACTAGCCTACGTAACATGTAATAACTTTTAAAACCATGACCACAGAGAGACAGTCAAATTATACAGCAAAGAGCTGCTGTTTTTATGAAAAAATATTCAGCACTGTTACAAAATATAAAATGCGCTTCTCTACTACTTCCACTCTTCCACTCGCGCTGCAGCTGCAATGAATGAGTAGCCAAGTGTATTGATATCCTAGCGTTTGTATTATTATTAGCAGTTCGTCGTGTCTATTTTAATATCGAGGAATATTTCACTTTCTCTGGTCATAGGAACAACATCAATGTGTGCATGAGGCAGATGTGGTGCTACTCGAGTTTCGCAATCAGGTGAAAGACGTGTCCCCTCTCTCTAGTCAGTCTCACAAGGCAGCCCACAAGGAGGAAAGAAAGAGAGCTGTGAGAGGCGGACCCTCTGCATTTCTTTCCCTCCCTCCTCTGAGACTAATGCTGGGTTCTAAACAACTGTGAACTCGGAAATCTCAGACTTCCCGACTTCAGTGCGTTCACGACAACTGGGAACTCTGTAACAAAACGAAATCCGACTGGGGAAAATAATTTTGAAGAGTCACCCAACTCGGAATTCCAAGTCGGAAACTCTGGCTTCTTTCTAGACCTCTGACTTTCCGACCTGAAGATCACTGACATCATGATTTGATCTCGTTTTTTCTGAGTTCCCAGTTGTCTTGAAACCAGATGCAGGTACCATCAGTCCAATAAAATAAAAATAAACAAATTATTATGCAACACCAACTGATCTATTTTGTAATCAAAGCTCGAGTTTTGAAATATAATATTGTCTGAGAAAAACAATATTGGCAGGCCAGGCATATAGCCAATATGCTGTGATCATGTATTTGGCCTACTGCACAAAGCTCAATCTTACATAACTTATTTTTTTTAGGTTAATGTTACATTTTTTAAGTTATGTTTAAAAAGAATCTGAGCGGCAGATCTCGGCTTGCTTTTTGACTTGACTCAGAAAAGGTTGGTGACCCCTGAACTAAACTACACTGTATGTAAGACATATTCAACTTTGATTACATTACCCCTTTTTTCCTGTTTTTTTTATTTCATTACTCATCTGTCCATGTCATCATATATTGAATTTTATGGTATGAAAAGTTCTGCCCTTAGTTGAATTGTACAACTCTTTGCATTGATAATGATGGATCTATATTTCTACATACAGTACAGTTTTCTGGTCTTATTCTTATATGAAAATGTTAATTCCCACTTGCGCAAACTCAGTGAGACTGGGTGAATCCATCAAAGATCGAGGCCAGAGAGTTCTATGGTAAAGTCAGGCAAGCTGTGTCAACAAAAAGCATGGCTGGGTCAAAGTTCACTCACTTTTCTGGGCAAAACGGCTGTCATTCCTCAGTTTCTAATTTCTCACATGCTGGGGAAGGTAACGATTTCTTCAGCATTGTTGGAGACAAGGTTTACTTCATAATGAGCTGATGTGAATTATGGGAAATGGAATGCCTGGTGTCATTTTTATAATATGTTAGTGATGAATGAACGAGTATGCCTTAAATCTTAAGGAATTGTAATGTCAACTATTGACTCAGATCCTGAAAGACATTCCTGAAAGACATTCTCATGTCTGTTACATAGCAGCATATTGGGATTGTGAGTTACTTTGGTATTGAATCATTGCTGTTGTTATTGTTATTGTCTAAGGCCTTTTTTGTGTGAACCTTATACAGTATGTGACCTTATCTTTGACAGAGCCCATTCCTCACTTCTTTTCAAGGGGTTGTTCCATTAAGTTACACGGTTGACTGTGTTTTGCTCTACCATTATGACTTTATATCGATAAGTATGAACAATTCAATAATTAACTTTACATATAGCTTATTGAGAAGGGTCTTTGATCAGTTATTGTATAGAGTGGGATAAGAAAGCGATAAGAACATAGATCACTCCACAAATTTCATAATGTTGCAAACAGAACTGATATTGGGGTGTAGGTTGCTTGCTGAGTGTGCCCCAATAGGTGGGAGTTAATTTGTTCCAACTAACTGGAGCATGGGAAATCTCCTGAATGGTTGAACTGGATGTTTGCCTTGCAGTGACAGGGTAGACTACTCACTGCTGCTTTTGATGCTGGAAATCCAAGACTGAGAAATCTGTTTTCTGCAACATGAAATGAAGGCAACTTCCTGTACTTTACAAGTATGCCTGTACAGTCGTGGCCAAAATGTTTGAGAATGACACAAATATTAATTTTAACAGTCTGCTGCCTCAGTTTGTATGATGGCAATTTGCATATACTCCAGAATGTTATGAAGAGGGATCAGATGAACTGCAATTAATTGCAAAGTTCCTCTTTGCCATGCAAATTAACTGGATCCCCAAAAAACATTTCCATTGCATTTCAGCCCTGCTACAAAAGGACCAGCTGAAATCATGTTAGGGATTCTCTCGTTAACACAGGTGTGAGTGTTGACGAGGACAAGGCTGGAGATCACTCTGTCATGCTGATTGAGTTTGAATAACAGACTGGAAGCTTCAAAAGGAGGGTGGTGCTTGGAATCATTGTTCTTCCTCTGTCAACCATGGTTATCTGCAAGGAAACACGTGCCATCATCATTGCTTTGCACAAAAAGGGCTTCACAGGAAAGGATATTGCTGCCAGTAAGATTGCACCTAAATCAACCATTTATCGGATCATCAAGAACTTCAAGGAGAGCGGTTCAATTGTTGTGAAGAAGGCTTCAGGGCGCCCAAGAAAGTCCAGCAAGCGAGGTAAGCAAGCAAGGTACAAGCAAGCAAGGTACAGGGTTTGGACTGCTGAGGACTGGGGTAAAGTCATTTTCTCTGACGAATCCCCTTTTCGATTGTTTGGGGCATCCGGAAAAAAGCTTGTCCAGAGAAGACAAGGTGAGTGCTACCATCAGTCCTGTGTCATGCCAACAGTAAAGCATCCTGAGACCATTCATGTGTGGGGTTGCTTCTCAGCCAAGGGAGTGGGCTTACTCACAATTTTGCCTAACACAGCCATGAATAAAGAATGGTACCAACACATCCTCAGAGAGCAACTTCTCCCAACCATCCACGAACAGTTTGGTGACAAATAATGCCTTTTCCAGCATGCTGGAGCACCTTGCCATAAGGCAAAAGTGATAACTAAGTGGCTCAGGGAACAAAACATCGATCTTTTGGGTCCAAGGCCAGGAAACTCCCGAGACCTTAATCCCATTGAGAACTTGTGGTCAATCCTCAAGAGGCGGGTGGACAAACAAAAACCCACAAATTCTGACAAACTCCAAGCATTGATTATGCAAGAATGGGCTGCCATCAGTCAGCATGTGGGCCAGAAGTTAATTGACAGCATGCCAGGGCGGATTGCAGAGGTCTTGAAAAAGAAGGGTCAACACTGCAAATATTAACTCTTTGCATCAACTTCATGTAATTGTCAATAAAAGCCTTTGACACTTATGAAATGCTTGTAATTATACTTCAATATTCCATAGTAACATCTGACAAAAATATCTCAAGACACTGAAGCAGCAAACTTTGTGTCATTCTCAAAACTTTTGGCCACGTCTGTACTTACATACATATTCAGACCCTTTACTCTGTGGTTTGTTGAAGCAGCTTTGGCAGCGATTACAGCCTTGATTCTTCTTGGGTATGACGCTACAAGCTTGGCACACCTTTATTTGGGGAGTTTATCCCATCCTCTCAAGCTCTGTCAGGTTGGATGGAGGGCGTCGCTGCAGAGCTATTTTCAGGTCTCTCCAGAGATGTTCGATCAGGTTCAAGTCCGGGCTCTGGCTGGGCCACTCAAGGACATTCAGAGACTTGTCCCGAAGCTACTCCTGCATTGTCTTGTCTGTGTGCTTAGGTTCGTTGTCCGGTTGGAAGGTGAACCTTCGCCCCAGTCTGAGCGCCCTGGAGCAGGTTTTCATCAAGCATCTCTCTGTACATTGCTCCTTTTTCCTTTCCCTCGATCCTGACTAGTCTCCCAGTCCCTGCCATTGAAAAACATCCCCACAGCATGATGCTGCTACAAACATGCTTCATCGTAGGGATGGTGCCAAGTTTCTTCCAGATGTGACGCTTAGCATTCAGGCCACAGAGTTCGATCTTGATTTCATCAGACCAGAGGATCTTTTTTCTCATGGTCTGAGAGTCCTTTAGGTGCCTTTTGGCAAACTCAAAGCGGGCTGTCATATTTAATATATTTTAGAATAAGGCTGTAACGTAACAAAATTTGAAAGAAGTCAAGGGGTCTGAATACTTTCCGATTCTGGATTCTGATTTCTTTATTCTGCTGTCAGTGTTTCCCAAAGAGATTCTGAGTTGAGATTGCTGAGGAGAGTTTCCGCTCAACTCCTGAAACATGGCATCTCAACATGTCATAATAGATTATGCATCTAATGCGTCATGTTGCAATTAAATGTTGAATTTGAGTTAATTATCGTAATTTGTTGTTGTACGTTTATTTTCTCTAGATTTCTGAAAAATACATGCTTATTATTTTCCCTAGATGGTCTCTTCAGAGTCCACCCGTCAGTATTCCAGGCGTTGGCAGAATACAGGCCAGTGGCGGCGCTAGAGAGCACCATTATTACCCAAGGCATTCCCTACCCACACAGCGTGAGGTACAGTACAAGAGGCCACACAAACAAACATGTCCAAAAGAGAACCATTTTGTTTAACAAAGTTCCTGATGTAAAGGTGTTGTGCATGTTGTTTATGTCACAAAAAGAAATGTACCTTCAGTATTTTATGTACTATTTCATTGAGGTTATTTCTACCGGTATCCTTTGTTTATTCATAGTTAGTATTGGCAGTTGCTAAGTATCACATTTTTGCCTCATTCAGCACAGCCAAAGAGTTAGAGGCCATAGTAAGGGGGGAGCGTACATGTAGGGTTGTCCTCAGAAGAACTTGACTGCCTAGCCCAGAGTAAGACGTCGCTGAAAGTGTCCCGACGAGACCTGCCCTATGCCATCAGTAAGGTGATACACCTCTCCACCTGTCAAGGTTTGGACAAACAACTGAAAAGTCAGTCAATTTAGTTTTTTTCAGTTTGAATACCTTGCTTGCCGCACTGGTGTGCATGTGTGTGTGTTCCCCAAGGTCTCTGTGGTGGCACCACTGTATCAGGAACCATGATAGCAGCATACAGAGTTGGCAACCCTGTCTTTGTCAACTGACTCAAAATGGCTGTTATTTAGTCAGGATCATTTATAAGCTGATAATAAGACACTACGAGGAGTCTTAAATCTTACATTGTCATCAATCGTACAATGTATTACAACTGCTTCATAATGTATCATACCTGTCTCTTTCTCCTGACCTACAGCGGGTACTCTGTCCTTGGGTCTACAGAGCGACCTGCTATAAGCTGTGCCCGTCCCTGAGGAGCATGCAGCAGCCGGCCAACCGATTGAGGACGCTATACAGGCTGCACTGGCAGAGGCCAAGTAAGGAATGCATTAGGCTTAAAGGGATGTTCCACTCAAAATAGAACATAAAATGATTTTTCATGTTGCCTATAGCTGAATCGCCATGTTTTTTGGATATGTATTTGGCTTACTTAGGTATTTGATAGTGATATTGTGTTTTGTCAGTATCGCTATAGAGCCCCATTCACTGAGCACTTAGTCTTTTGGTTCTCATGGTCTGTCTGTGCTCATGTTGTTTTTCTGAACGGTTATTTCCTGATCTCTAGATAGCTGCTTGCATGGCTGACATCACAGGAAGTCTCCTTAGCAGAGTCTCTTTGTGGTTGCACTAACATGAGAACATTTTTTAAGTTTCAGTATTTCACCGTAGTGACACGATTATGTCTCTGTTTCCTTCTAATTTCCCCTCTAGTGCTAAAGGTATTAGAAGAAGAGATGTGACGTCCCCTTCATCCTTCAAAGGGTCAACGAATTGACCGGTGGGGGGGTGAAGAGAAGAGAAGAGAAGAGAGAGAGAGAGAGATTAGAAATTGTGAAAAAAGGTAATGATCTGACATATTGTTGTTCTAGAAAAATATATATATATTACTTTATACGTCTGAACTTTTGTGTCATCATTACATTGAGGTCCCTTAACCTCATATTCCCAAAGATATCGCTCTCATGCATAATAGCGCCAGGTTGGGCAGGCAGATAGCCTGTGCACTGTCTGAATGAATGCAGAAGAAGAGGACTGTTCCTGGTCTTCACGTAAAAGAGGAAGAGAAAGATTCTGACTGTCAAAAATTGTGAGTACTAGTCATATGTTCCTCATCAAATGCAGGTGAACCCCTCTTATCTTGTCTTATAGAGTGCACCATTTTTTCTCACTTTAGTTTTAGCATGATGGACAGTGTGTGACATGCTTGCTGTACAATACCACTGTGGCTTGTTTAAAAAAAAAATCATAGGTGGCGTGAACGTGGATTTTATTGCAATGGGGAAAACAGAATAGCTTGTGTGGTATGTTCACAGAAACTCACACAAGCTTCACATAGGCTTACATCAAACACACTGTACTGTATACTGTAGAACATTGAACATTCAGATTATGTTAATATAAGGGGTTTATTGATTGAGACATAACTACTTTTATATTTCACATTTGGACAGACGAATACTGGAATTGTTGGCCTTTGGTGGAGTAGGAAGGAACCTTGCTGGTTCGTTCTAATTTCACGATCTGCAAAACTTCAACTGTTTATGAGGATATGGTGTACAAATATTACATTGAGTTAAGGAAGTTTTAATGTTGAGTTCTTTTGGGATGTTTTTCCCAACAGACTCTCTGAACAGAATGGGACAAAGACCTCTGTTCATCTCAGCCATTGGAACTGACTCTCACAGTGATGCTGTACTGAACTACTCTCAGCACATGGTACATATGCAAAGAAGTTTAAGAGCGGAGCGGTGTTGTGTGCTCTTATTTCAACTCTAAAGCGGGCCCTTAATGAGTGGTAACAACTGTTTGTTATGACCAAATGCAAAGCAGAATGAATCCCTCTCCCATAGTATTCCGGCATGACATTAAATTGCTGCTTCTTCTTGTTTTACCTAAGTGCACCAGTGGCGTCGCCAGGCTTCAAGAGCAGAGGACCGCAACTTGTTGTGCTGTGATGACTGAGAACGGTGACCTGAGTCTCGGATTGGGCGACATGCACAACCGCCAGCGAATCACAGAACAGTATGTGAGTATTTCTGAAGCAGGTACGAGACATACGAGTCTACATATATCACGTTGTTGTTGATATATTATTTGTTGTTGTTGAGAATAGTACTGAAATAAGAACAACTTTGCCCAGGACTAAATTAGAAGGAATGTCAAAATATTTCTACAAACAGGTGTCCCAGTTTGAGGAAAACCTTTCATGGGTTTTCTCTCGTGTGTCTGTATGGCAACCACAATCGACAGTCGTCAATAGTGATCGATCACCATATTTTTTCACCATCAGTGTCACACCCTGATCTGTTTCACCTGTCTTTGTGCTGGTCTCCCCCACCAGGTGTCTCCTATCTCCCCTCATTATCCCCTGTGTATTAATACCTGTGTATTCTGTTTGTCTGTTGCCACTTCGGCGTGTCCCATCAAGTCCCACCAGCGTGTTCCCTGTGCTCTAGTCTTTGGTTGTCTTAGTCTTCACAGTTCTGACCTTTCTGCCTGTCCTGATCCTGCCCGCTGTCCTGTACCTGCCTGACTCTGATTTGGATTACAACCCTTTGCCTGCCCCTTGAACTATAATAAACTCTGAGACTCGTACTATCTGCCCCCTGTGTCTGCATCTAGGTCTTAGCCTGAGCCGTGGTAATCAGTGCATGTCTGTTTGATCAGGGTCCATTCACAAAGAATCTGAGTAGGAGTGCTGATCTAGGATCAGATCCCCTCCCTCTCTCCATATTATCTTATTCACTATGATTTAAAAGGCAAAACTGATCCTGTATCAACAGCACTCCATCTCTGAGATGCTTTCTACATACGGACCCTGATCTGATAAACTTGTGTTGCAGTGTGGTATGAGCCAACTAATTCTGACAAGGCATACAATCATCTCCTGTCACACAGCTGGAAGGCCCTGGCCTACACCTCCCCCAACCTGGCTGAGCTGTGTACCATGAAAAATACATTAGGCCTTCCAAAACCTTCAGGTAGCTGCAATACTTCAGCAAATGCTATACTTGGATCATTTCTAATGCCTGTATGTTTTTCATCAACATCCTCGGGGACCACCAACCACTTCACATATTTGAACTATTCCAACACTATCTGATTTATTAATCAGTCAACTAATCATCAAGCCCTTGATCATTTGAATCAGGTCTTCTAGTGTTGGAATTTAACAAAGATGTGGAAAGGCTGGGGGTCCCCATGGATTGGGTTGAGAAATACAGATTATTTAAGAGTGTGTGTATGTGATAAGCATATGATGAATGAGAATGTGGTCTTGTCTTATGGCGGCAGTGCTGACTAGCTCTGTGGAGGAGGTTCTGAGCTGTGCCATGGTTCCACATGCCCCCTATTGGACCACCCGCACTGTGTGGTGGTGACCCTGGGGGCCATGGCAGTGCTGCTGTGTGGTGGTGACCCTGGGAGCCATGGGAGTGTTACTGTGTGGAGAGACCTGCCGCCTAGGAGAGGAACAATGGTAAGGGTTGGGAATACCTATAGTATACCATGATGGGAATACCATGATAATGATGGTTTTTGTTTGTCCGAAGGGTCAGCTATGCGCCACCCACTACCCTGCTTTGGCTCAGACCACAGAGGAAACAGTGAATGTCTCAGGAGTAGGAGATTGGTATGAAGATATGTAGGGACAGGGAATAAACACATGAAATGAAAAAATACTTAATTGACTTCATAGGTGAAATTAGGTTTTTCCCACTCACCCCTCTTTCCCCTCTCCTTAGTCTTGCAGGTGGGATAACGGCTGGGATGTTCCCGGGCAGAGACGCTCAAAGCTGTGTTAAGATGGGGCTCCTGGCAACACGCCTGTTACTGCTCTCCCCACACCCCACTTGCCCAACTCTGACCACAGACTATGTTGAACCAAACAAGGTCCAACCTCCCCAACCCCAACCTTAACCCACCCTTATGTGGATGGAGAAATGAGGAACAAACTATCTTTATTATGTTGTTTGACCATCAAAATAACTTTTCAATGATTAGTTAAAACACCTCATCTACCACAGTGACAGACTGGTGATAATTTGCATACATTTTAAATAAAATACTTTTCAATTCTTCTATTTACTACATTATTTCAAATGCCTAGGCAAATATAACATGCATGTTTACAGTGACCTAGCCATAGCCTTGACCTGCCATAAGTGTTCTTCTTCTTCTGTGAGGTTTAATGGTGGTTGGCATCCAATATGTTGCATTAGCACCCCCAACTGAACTATTGTATAGGTCCATTACACTTTGTGATACAAAATGGGAAAGGGGAACCGAAAAACAATTATATACAGTACCAGTCAAAAGTTTGGACACACCTACTCATTCCAGGGTTTTTCTTTATTTTTACTCTTTTCTAGTAGAATAATAGTGAAGACATCAAAACTATGAAATAACACATATGGAATCATGTAGTAACCAAAAAAAGTGTTAGACAAATCAAAATATATATTTTGGATTCCTCAAAGTAGCCACCTTTTACCTTGATGACAGCGCTGCATACTCTTGGCATTCTCTCAACCAGCTTCATGAGGTAGTCACCTGGAATGCATTTCAATTAACAGGTGTGCCTTGTTAATTTGTGGAATTTCTTTCCTTCTTAATGCGTTTGAGCCAATCAGTTGTGTTGTGAATAGGTAGGGGTAGTATACAGAAGATAGCCCTATTTGGTCAAAGACAAAGTTAAGAACAGCTCAAATAAGAAAAGAGAAAATGACAGTCCATCATTACTATAAGACATGAAGGTCAGTCAATCTGGAAAATGTCAAGAACTTTGAAAGTTTCTTCAAGTGCAGTTGCAAAAACAATCAAGCACTATGATGAAACTGGCTCTCATGAGGACCGCCACAGGAAAGGAAGACACAGAGTTACATCTGCTGCAGAGGATAAGTTCATTAGAGTTACCCAGCCTCAGAAATTGCAGCCCAAATAAATGTTTCACAGAGTTCAAGTAACAGACACATCTCAACATCAACTGTTCAGATGAGACTGCGTGAATCAGGCCTTCATGGTCGAATTGCTGCAAAGAAACCACTACTAAAGGACAGCAATAATAAGAAGAGACTTGCTTGGGCCAAGAAACACGAGCAATGGACATTAGACCGGTGGAAATCTGTCTTTTGGTCTGATGAGTCCAAATGTGCGATTTTTGGTTCCAACCACCGTGTCTTTGTGAGACGCAGAGTAGGTGAACGGATGATCTCCACATGTGTGATTCCCACCGTGAAGCATGGAGGAGGAGGTATGATGGTGTGGGGGTGCTTTGCTGGTGGCATTGTCAGTGATTAATTTAGAATTCAAGGCACACTTAACCAGCATGGCTACCACAGCATTCTGCAGCGATATGCCATCCCATCTGATTTGCACTTAGTGGGACTATCATTTGTTTTTCAACAGAACAATGACCCAACACACCTCCAGGCTGTGAAAGGGCTATTTGACCAAGAAGGAGAGTGATGGAGTGTTGCATCAGATGACTTGCTGCTGCTTTTGCAACAGCTAATGGGGATCATAATAAAATACCAAATACCTGGCCTCCACAATCACCCGACCTCAACCCAATTGAGATGTTTTGGGATGAGTTGGACTGCAGAGTGAAGGAAAAGCAGTCAACAAGTGCTCAGCATATGTGGGAACTCCTTCAAGACTTTTGGAAAAGCTTTCCAGATGAAGCTGGTTGAGAAAATGTCAAGAGTGTGCAAAGCTGTCATCTAGGCAAATAGTGGCTACTTTGAAGAATCTAAAATTTGTTTAACACTTTTTTGGTTACTAAATGATTCCATATGTGTAATTTCATAGTTTTGATGTCTTCACTATTATTCTACAATGTAGAAAATAGTATAAAAATAAAAATAAAACTAGAATAAGTAAGTGTGTCCAAACTTTTGACTTGTACTGTATATACAGTTGAAGTCGGAAGTTTACATACACTTAAGTTGGAGTCATTAAAACTTGTTTTTCAACCACTCCACAAATGACTTACTAACAAACTATAGTTTTGGCAAGTCGGTTAGGACATCTACTTTCTGCATGACACAAGTAATTTTTGATTGTTTACATACTGATTGATTGTTTACATACTGATTATTTCACTTATTCCATAAAATGATGCCATGGCTTTAGAAGCTTCTGATAGGCTTATTGACATCCTTTGAGTCAGTTGGAGGTGTACCTGTAGATGTATTTCAAGGCCTACCTTGGATCTCAGTGCCTCTTTGCTTGACATAATGGGAAAATCAAAAGAAATTATCTAAGACCTCAGAAAAAAAATTGTAGACCTCCACAAGTCTGGTTCATCCTTGGGAGCAATTTCCAAATGCCTGAAGGTACCACATTCATTTGTACAAACAATAGTATGCAAGTATAAACACCATGGACCCACGCAGCCGTCATACCGCTCAGGAAGGAGACACGTTCTGTCTCCTAGAGATTAACGTAATTTGGTGCGAAAAGTGCTAATCAATCCCAGAACAACAGCAAAGGACCTTGTGAATATGCTGGAGGAAACAGGTTCAAAAGTATCTGTATCTACAGTAAAACGAGTCCTATATCGACATAACCTGAAAGGCCGCTCAGCAAGGAAGAAGCCACTGCTCCAAAACTGCCATAAAAAAGCCAGACTACGCTTTGCAACTGCACATGGGGACAAAGATCGTACTTTTTGGAGAAATGTCCTCTGGTCTGATGAAACAAAAATAGAACTGTTTGGCCATAATGACCATCGTTATGTTTGGAGGAAAAAGGGGGAAGCTTGCAACCCAAAGAACACCATCCCAATCGTAACGGGGGTGGCAGCATCCTGTTGTGGGGGAACTTTGCTGCAGGAGGGACTGCTGCACTCCACAAAATAGATGGCATCATGAGGGAGGAAAATGATGAGGTTATATTGAAGCAGCATCTCAAGACATCAGTCAGGAAGTTAAAGCTTGGTCGCAAATGGGTCTTCCAAATGGACAATGACCCCAAGCATACTTCCAAAGTTGTGGCAAAATGGCTGATGGACAACAAAGTTCAGGTATTGGAGTGGCCATCACAAATCCCTGACCTCAATCCCATAGAAAATGTGTGGGCAGAACTGAAAAAGCGTGTGCGAGCAAGGAGGCCTTACAAACCTGACTCAGTTTCACCAACTCTGTCAGGAGGAATGGGCCAAAATTCACCCAACTTATTGTGGGAAGCTTGTGGAAGGCTACCCAAAACGTTTGACCCAAGTTAAAAGATTTAAAGGCAAAGCTACCAAATACTAATTGAGTGTATGCAAACTTCTGACCCACTGGGAATGTGATGAAATAAATAAAATCTGAAATAAATCATTCTCTCTACTATTATTCGGACATTTCACATTCTTAAAATAAAGTGGTGATCCTAACTGACCTAAGACAGGGCATTTTTACTAGGATTAAATGTCAGGAATTGTGAAAAACTGAGTTTAAATGTATTTGGCTAAGGTGTATGTAAACTTCCGACTTCAACTGTATATATATATTTTTTATATAAGAAATGTAAATATAATAATAATTACCCTACCAACTAACCCTATACTCATTAAATCCCATCACCTTATTCCACTTTGACCCCAAATTACTTCCCTGCCGCTTTCACCACAACATCTATTTTCTGTGATATCCATTCCATTTCTGCAGTACAGTTGATAACCATTGCTACGAATACTAAGAACCCAACCTTACTGAAGCATAAATCACTCATTGGCCTATCCCTCTGTGCTGGCACCACTCTACTATTCACAGGGTTACTCTCAGAATCCCCTCGACCCATACTCCTCTACTTTCTTCACTGCCTTAGCATACCTTCTGCACTACTTTGACTCTAGCCACCTCAACCAGCCTCTTTCGCACCCAACACTTCCGATCCCCACCAACATGGGCACCCCTACAGCTGACACACAACTTTATCCACCGAAACTACACAATCCTCTACCCCATGCCATCCTGCACACTTCCCACATCTTGGAATCTCCCTCCTACACACTGCTGTGACATGACCATAAACGTTGCACCTGAAACAGTGCAGTGCATTCGCCACAAACGCTCTAACAAGATAACTGATATATCATAACATGACCTTGTTGACTGAAAACTCAAAAGGACTGACAGTGACTCTTCTGTTTCACCACGCTCACTACCGGGTCTGCGTCGCACTAAACAGTGGGCGTCACAAACACTGTGAATCTTCAACTTCAATTGCTCCCCCTTCACACTTAACGCTACCCCAGAAAGCACTCCTTTCAATGATGCCCTGTTCCTAAGAGCAAAGCAAGAAACTGATCTTCACCCAAGTTGCGTCGCACGGAGCGCCTGCTCCCTCTGATTTGAAGAAAGTCCACTTCGGGTTAAGTTCCTTGACTCAACAGCACCCACCATCTTTTCCACCCAACCTGAAACCACCCAAAAGAATCTCACTCCCACTGGACCGAATGTATCTTTATCATAACTATGTCCATCAATGCAACTTGACACCAATCTTCCTCGACATACCCTCTTTAACAGATTCAAACCCATCCTCTGCTTTTTCAACCTCCTCTCTCTTTCCCTCCAATCCTCCTCCCTTAACCAATTACCCGACTTCTTCTGAAAATATTCAACTTTTCCAAGCCAAAATCTATTTTTGGCTTCCTCGAGAGACATGCTAAGCCCTGTCTTGCAGACGGGTCACTAGGAGTAGGGGTGTTAACCCCATGTCCTGGCTAAATTCCCAATCTGGCCCTCATACCATCATGGCCACCTAAACATCCCCAGATTACAATTGGCTCATTCATCCCTGCTCATTCATCCCCCTTCCTCTCCCATGTAACTATTCGCCTGGTTGTTTCTGTAAATGAGTGTTCTCAGTCAAATTACCTGGTAAAATAAGGGTTAAATAAAATTATAAATAAAGCACCCCCTCTAATTCAAACACACTACCAGGCCCATTCCCAGAAGAGCCGGGATTTTGTTTACCAACCACCCAATTTGAAATTTGCCCGTCATAAGTATCCAGACTAAAAGTATAATTAACTACATTTCACACAATGCATTGTTGATAGCCTCCCACGCAGCCTCAGTGCGTACTGAGCGCTTGCCCCATTCCCTCCTCCCTATTTTAACGCTAGTTAAGATGGTGGTTAGAGCGTAAAGTGTCTCTACAGATAAGAAAGAAAAGGGCAAAACATCTATCAAGCCTTTTGAATTATAGCGAAATAATAAACCTAACATAATCTAAAGTGTCTATCTATACAAATCTGGACAGTTCAGAGACATTAGCAATCCCCGCCCAATTTGGTGTGACTGTCCATTTGGAGTGGAATCCCTGTAATACGGACAGGGTAAGTGGCTAGCAAGCTAGCCCAAACTATTATTGCAACTGTCTGCTACTGATTTCGTGGCAAAATAGCATTAGCTCCATGGTTGCATAAACGAATTGATACATTTTCTGTGTCAATGCCATCCTTTGCATCGTTGTCTATTTGTGGATTTAATGAACTGTCAATGGTTTACTGTGTCGGCGTCTGTTAGCCAGTAAACTAACGTTAGTAGGCCGCAGCCGCTAGCTAGCCAAGTTAGCTAACTGCGAATGCCAGCCTAGATTCTGAAGTTAGCTTGTAGGCTAATGTTAGCCTATTAGCACTTTCGTTGGTTAGCAAGCTGTCACTTTGTATTCACAAGACTCCATGTCTTGTGAACTTTGGTTAACTATTTATTCAACCCAACATTAAGTGCTTGTCCTTTTACTCATCGACTTGAGTCTTATTTTATATTAGCACCTGAACGGCTTTGACTAGCTAATACATAATGTCATGCCGTGAACTAACATTAGAGAATCATTGCAAACCATTAGCAACATGCTAACGTTAGTTAGCTATCAAGCTGGTTGGCATAACTAGTAACTATCAGTCAGCTGACGTTTGCTGCTTGTTTGTACAGCTGCATCAGAGAGAGGATAGGGGCGCGAAGCCCTTCGTATTTAGGCTGTAGTTTAGCAACGGATTTTGAATTGCAATTCAACCAACTAGTGTTACCCTTGTAGCTAACGTTAGCTGGCATGTAGCTAGCTAGTTTGACGATAGATTTAGCCTACTTGCAATCAATAACTAGCTCTGTTTCAGTAACATCCCATTTGCAATTTACATCCCAGACAAGCGCAACCTCAACAAACCCCAGGATTCGATAGGCCTGTTTATTTGATCAACCTGTGATGTAATACAGTTGACAGCTACACGATAGAACGCCCTCCTACTGTCAAAACACCACCTCATTTGTTTGTGACTTCCACAAGCCACTACTTTGTAACAACTGCTAACACAGGCAGAAGATATTGATGGGCCTCATACCATTTAGCTTAGGCTACATGATAATAGGACATCCCGCTTTACCAGTACTACTAACTAAGTGAACAGGTCCGGTTTAGGCCTACATTTTGCATTGACGGTAGTGTGTACTTATTATGTTCTCCATTATTCACAATTTATATACTTCAGGAATACTCCAAATAGAGTTTCTGAGTAGCAATTGTGTCCATCTCAACTTTCTATCCTCTCATCCCTTACTACGCTCCTCCCTCCCAGCCCTTGACCAGCCGTGACATCTGCTCCCCCTCGCCGTGCCATAGGATGTCCCACAGCCCCGAGATAAAGGACGACTCCATGGAGTGCCCTCTGTGCATGGAGCCGCTGGAGATTGACGACGTGAACTTCTTTCCCTGCACCTGCGGCTACCAGATCTGCCGCTTCTGTTGGCACCGCATCCGCACAGATGAGAACGGCCTCTGCCCTGCCTGCAGAAAGGTACATAACCTATCTTACCCCTAACCCTGGCCCTTACCTTACCCTTCCGCTGGCACTGCCTCCACACAGACAAGAACAGCCTCTGCCCAAAAGTGAGGCTGGTGGTGCTGTCAATAAACATAGGTGTTATGCAAATGTGACATACAATCTAGTAGAATATTATTCTGTTCTGCTCCCAATTCTCCTCAGAAGGATATACAGTGCATTTGGAAAGTATTCAGACCCCTTGACTTTTTCCACATTTTGTTACGTTACAGCCTTATTCTAAAATTGATCAAATATGTTTTTCCCCTCATCAATCTACACACAAAATACCCCATTGTGAAAAAGCAACGCTCTTTTTAAAAATTGTTTACAAATGTATTAAAAATGAACAACGGATACCTTATTTACATAAGTATTCAGTCTAGAGGTTGGCCGATTAATCGGAATGGCCAATTAATTAGGGCCGATTTCAAGTTTTCATAACAATCTGTAATCTGCATTTTTGGACACCAACCATATTGCACTCCACGAGGAGACTGCGTGGCAGGCTGACTACCTGTTATGCCGAGTGCAGCAAGGAGCCAAGGTAAGGTGCTAGCTAGCATTAAACGTATCTTATAAAAAACAATCAAGCTGAACTTAATCACTAGTTAACTACACATGGTTGATGATATTACTAGTTTATCTAGCTTGTCCTGCGTTGCATATAATCGATGCGGTGCCTGTTAATTTATCATTGAATCATAGCCTACTTCGCCAAACAGTTATTTAACAAGCGCATTTGCAAAAAAAGCACTGTCGTTGCACCAATGTGTACCTAACCATAAACATCAACGCCTTTCTTAAAATCGATACACAAGTATATATTTTTAAACCTGCATATTTAGTTAATATTGCCTGCTAACATGACTTTCTTTTAACTATGGAAATTGTGTCGCTTCTCTTGCGTTCTGTGCAACAGTTTCAGGCTATATGCAGCAGTTTGGGCCGCCTGGCTCGTTGCGAACTGTGTGAAGACCAACTTCGCCAAACCGGGGATGACTTAACAAAAGCGCATTTGCGAAAAAAGCACAATCGTTGCACGAATGTACCTAACCATAAACATCAATGCCTTTCTTAAAATCAATACACATAGGTATATTTTATTAAACCTGCATATTTAGTTAAAAGAAATCCAGGTTAGCAGGCAATATTAAACCAGGGAAATTGTGTCACTTCTCTTGCGTTAATTGCATGCAGAGTCAGGGTATATGCAACAGTTTGGGCCGCCTGGCTCGTTCCGAACTAATTTGCCAAAATTTTAAGTAATTATGACATAACATTGAAGGTTGTGCAATGTAACAGGAATATTTAGACTTATGGATGAAATATATAAATAAAATACGGAACAGTTCCGTTTTTCACTGAAAGAATAACCATTTTGTTTTCGAAATGATAGTTTCCGGATTTGACCATATTAATGACATAAGGCTCATATTTCTGTGTGTTATTATGTTATAATTAAGTATATTATTTGATAGAGCAGTCTGACTGGCTCGTAAGTATTTATTCAAACAGCACTTTCGTGTGTTTGCCAGCAGCTCTTCCCTGTGCTTCAAGCATTGAGCTTTTTATGACTTCAAGCCTATCAACTACCGAGATTAGGCTGGTGTAACCGATGTGAAATGGCTAGCTAGTTAGCGGGCTGCGCTCTAATAGTGTTTCAATCGGTGACATAACTCGCTCTGAGACCTTGAAGTAGTTGTTCCCCTTGCTCTGCAAGGGCCGTGGCTTTTGTGGAGCGATGGGTAACAATGCTTCGAGGGTGGCTGTTGTCGATGTGTTCCTGGTTCGAGCCCAGGAAGGGGCGAGGAGAGGGACGGAAGCTATACTGTTACACTGACAATACTAAAGTGCCTATAAGAACATCCAATAGTCAAAGGTATATGAAATAAAAATGGTATAGAGAGAAATAGTCCAATAATAACTACAACCTAAGACTTCTTACCTGGGAATATTGAAGACTCATGTTAAAAGAAACCACCAGCTTTCATATGTTCTCATGTTCTGAGCAAGGAACTTTACGTTAGCTTTTTTACATAGCACATATTAAACTTTTACGTTCTTCTCCAACACTTTGTTTTTGCATTATTTAAACCAAATTGAACATGTTTATTTATTTGAGGCTAAATTGATTTTATTGATGTATTATACACTGCTCAAAAAAATTAAGGGAACACTAAAATAACACATCCTAGATCTGAATGAATGAAATATTCTTAAATACTTTTTTCTTTACATAGTTGAATGTGCTGACAACAAAATCACACAAATTATTAATGGAAATCAAATTTATCAACCCATGGAGGTCTGGATTTGGAGTCACACTCAGAATTAAAGTGGTAAACCACACTACAGGCTGATCCAACTTTGATGTAATGTCCTTAAAACAGGTCAAAATGAGGCTCAGTAGTGTGTGTGGCCTCCACGTGCCTGTATGACCTCCCTACAACGCCTGGGCATGCTCCTGATGAGGGGGCGGATGGTCTCCTGAGGGATCTCCCAGACCTGGACTAAAGCATCCGCCAACTCCTGGACAGTCTGTGGTGCAATGTGGCGTTGGTGGATGGAGCGAGACATGATGTCCCAGATGTGCTCAATTGGATTCAGGTCTGGGGAACGGGCGGGCCAGTCCATAGCATCAATGCCTTCCTCTTGCAGGAACTACTGACACACTCCAGCCACATGAGTTCTAGCATTGTCTTGCATTAGGAGGAACCCAGGGCCAACCGCACCAGCATATGGTCTCACAAGGGGTCTGAGGATCTCATCTCGGTACCTAATGGCAGTCAGGCTACCTCTGGCGAGCACATGGAGGGCTGTGCGGCCCCCCCAAAGAAATGCCACCCCACACCATGACTGACCCACCGCCAAACCGGTCATGCTGGAGGATGTTGCAGGCAGCAGAACGTTCTCCACGGCGTCTCCAGACTCTGTCACGTCTGTCACATGTGCTCAGTGTGAACCTGCTTTCATCTGTGAAGAGCACAGGGCGCCAGTGGCGAATTTGCCAATCTTGGTGTTCTCTGGCAAGTGCCAAACGTCCTGCACGGTGTTGGGCTGTAAGCACAACCCCCACCTGTGGATGTCGGGCCCTCATACCACCCTCATGGAGTCTGTTTCTGACCGTTTGAGCAGACACATGCACATTTGTGGCCTGCTGGAGGTCATTTTGCAGGGCTCTAGCAGTGCTCCTCCTGGCTGCTGGGTTGTTGCCCTCCTACGGCCTCTTCCACGTCTCCTGATGTACTGGCCTGTCTCCTGGTAGCGCCTCCATGCTCTGGACACTACGCTGACAGACACAGCAAACCTTCTTGCCACAGCTCGCATTGATGTGCCATCCTGGATGAGCTGCACTACCTGAGCCACTTGTGTGGGTTTCAGACTCCGTCTCATGCTACCACTAGAGTGAAAGCACCGCCAGCATTCAAAAGTGACCAAAACATCAGCCAGGAAGCATAGGAACTGAGATGTGGTCTGTGGTCACCACCTGCAGAACCACTCCTTTATTGGGGGTGTCTTGCTAATTGCCTATAATTTCCACCTGTTGTCTATTCCATTTGCACAACAGCATGTGAAATTTATTGTCAATCAGTGTTGCTTCCTAAGTGGGCAGTTTGATTTCACAGAAGTGTGATTGACTTGGAGTTACATTGTGTTTAAGTGTTCCTTTATTTTTTTGAGCAGTGTATTAAGTTAAAATAAGTGTTCATTCAGTATTGTTGTAATTGTCATTATTACAAATAGATAAATAAATCGGCCGATTAATCGGTGTCGGCTTTATTTTGGTCCTCCAATAATCTGTATCGGTTTCGGCGTTGAGAAATCATAATTGGTCGACCTCTAATTCAGACCCTTTGCTATGAGACTCAAAATTGAGCTCAGGTGCATCCTGTTTCCATTGGTCATCCTTGAGATGGACTCCAATCAAGTTGTAGAAACATCTATGGTAAATTCAATTGATTGGGTATGATTTGGAATGGCACACACCTGTCTATGTAAGGTCCCACAGTTGACAGTGCATGTCAGAGAAAAAACCAAGACATGAAGTCAAAGGAATTGTCCTAGACCTCCACCAATCAGGCCTTTACGGTAGAGTGGCCAGGCGGAAGCCACTCCTCCATAAATGGCACATGACATCTCGCTTGGAGTTTGCCAAAAGGCACCTAAAGGACTCTGACCATGAGAAACAAGATTTTCTGGTCTGATGAAACCAAGATGGAACTATTTGACCTGAATTTTTTATTTTTATTTTATTTTTTTATTTTTTTATTTCACCTTTATTTAACCAGGTAGGCTAGTTGAGAACAAGTTCTCATTTGCAACTGCGACCTGGCCAAGATAAAGCATAGCAGTGTGAACAGACAACACAGAGTTACACATGGAGTAAACAATAAACAAGTCAATAACATGGTAGAAAAAAAAGAGAATCTATATACAATGTGTGCAAAAGGCAAGAGGTAGGCAATAAATCGAATAATTACAATTTAGCAGATTAACACTGGAGTGATAAATCATCAGATGATCATGTGCAAGAAGAGATACTGGTGTGCAAAAGAGCAGAAAAGTAAATAAATAAAAGCAGTATGGGGGATGAGGTAGGTAAATTGGGTGGGTAGTTTACAGATGGACTATGTACAGCTGCAGCGATCGGTTAGCTGCTCGGATAGCAGATTTTTAAAGTTGAGGGAGATAAAAGTCTCCAACTTCAGAGATTTTTGCAATTCGTTCCAGTCGCAGGCAGCAGAGAACTGGAAGGAAAGGCGTCCAAATGAGGTTTTGGCTTTAGGGATGATCAGTGAGACACACCTGCTGGAGCGCGTGTTGCGGGTGGGTGTAGCCATCGTGACCAGTGAACTGAGATAAGGCGGCACTTTACCTAGCATAGCCTTGTAGATGACCTGGAGCCAGTGGGTCTGACGACGAACATGTAGCGAGGGCCAGCCGACTAGGGCATACAGGTCGCAGTGGTGGGTCGTATAAGGTGCTTTAGTAACAAAACGAATGGCACTGTGATAAACTGCATCCAGTTTGCTGAGTAGAGTATTGGAAGCTATTTTGTAGATGACATCGCCGAAGTCGAGGATCGGTAGGATAGTCAGTTTTACTAGGGTAAGTTTGGCGGCGTGAGTGAAGGAGGCTTTGTTGCGGAATAGAAAGCCGATTCTTGCTTTGATTTTGGATTGGAGATGTTTGATATGAGTCTGGAAGGAGAGTTTGCAGTCTAGCCAGACACCTAGGTACTTATAGATGTCCACATATTCTAGGTCGGAACCGTCCAGGGTGGTGATGCTAGTCGGGCGTGCGGGTGCAGGCAGCGAACGGTTGAAAAGCATGCATTTGGTTTTACTAGCGTTTAAGAGCAGTTGGAGGCCACGGAAGGAGTGTTGTATGGCATTGAAGCTCGTTTGGAGGTTAGATAGCACAGTGTCCAAGGAAGGGCCGGAATTATATAGAATGGTGTCGTCTGCGTAGAGGTGGATCAGGGAATCGCCCGCAGCAAGAGCAACATCATTGATGTATACAGAGAAAAGAGTCGGCCCGAGAATTGAACCCTGTGGAACCCCCATAGAGACTGCCAGGGGACCGGACAACATGCCCTCCGATTTGACACACTGAACTCTGTTTGCAAAGTAGTTGGTGAACCAGGCAAGGCAGTCATTAGAAAAACCGAGGCTACTGAGTCTGCCGATAAGAATATGGTGATTGACAGAGTCGAAAGCCTTGGCCAGGTCGATGAAGACGGCTGCACAGTAATGTCTTTTATCGATGGCGGTTATGATATCGTTTAGTACCTTGAGCGTGGCTGAGGTGCACCCATGACCGGCTCGGAAACCGGATTGCACAGCGGAGAAGGTACGGTGGGATTCGAGATGGTCAGTGATCTGTTTGTTGACTTGGCTTTCGAAGACCTTAGATAGGCAGGGCAGGATGGATATAGGTCTGTAACAGTTTGGGTCCAGGGTGTCTCCCCCTTTGAAGAGGGGGATGACCGCGGCAGCTTTCCAATCCTTGGGGATCTCAGATGATACGAAGGAGAGGTTGAACAGGCTGGTGATAGGGGGTGCGACAATGGCGGCGGACAGTTTCAGAAATAGGGGGTCCAGATTGTCAAGCCCAGCTGATTTGTATGGGTCCAGGTTTTCCAGCTCTTTCAGAACATCTGCTATCTGGATTTGGGTAAAGGAGAAGCTGGGGAGGCTTGGGCGAGTAGCAGCGGGGGGGGCGGGGCTGTTGGCCAAGGTTGGAGTCGCCAGGAGGAAGGCATGGCCAGCCATTGAGAAATGCTTGTTGAAGTCTTCGATTATCACGGATTTATCGGTGGTGACCGTGTTACCTAGCCTCAGTGCAGTGGGCAGCTGGGAGGAGGTGCTCTTGTTCTCCATGGACTTTACAGTATCCCAGAACTTTTTGGAGTTAGAGCTACAGGATGCAAATTTCTGCTTGAAAAAGCTGGCCTTTGCTTTCCTGACTGACTGCGTGTATTGGTTCCTGACTTCCCTGAACAGTTGCATATCGCGGGGGCTCTTCGATGCTATTGCAGTTCGCCACAGGATGTTTTTGTGCTGGTCGAGGGCAGTCAGGTCTGGAGTGAACCAAGGGCTATATCTGTTCTTGGTTCTGCATTTTTTGAACGGAGCATGCTTGTCTAATATGGTGAGGAAGTAACATTTAAAGAATGACCAGGCATCCTCAACTGACGGGATGAGGTCAATATCCTTCCAGGGTACCCGGGCCAGGTCGATTAGAAAGGCCTGCTCGCAGAAGTGTTTTAGGGAGCGTTTGACAGTGATGAGGGGTGGTCGTTTGACCGCGGACCCGTGGCGGATACAGGCAATGAGGCAGTGATCTTGATTGAAGACAGCAGAGGTGTATTTGGAGGGCAGGTTGGTCAGGATAATGTCTATTAGGGTGCCCATGTTTACGGATTTAGGGTTGTACCTGGTGGGTTCCTTGATGATTTGTGTGAGATTGAGGGCATCAAGCTTGGATTGTAGGACTGCCGGGGTGTTAAGCATAAGTCCCTGCCAAGTGTCACGTCTGGAGGAATGCTGGCACCATCCCTATGGTGAAGCAGGGTGGTGGCAGCATCATATGGTGTGGATGTTTTTCCGTGGCAGGGACTGGGAAACAAGTCAGGATCGAGGGAAAGATGAACAGAGCAAAGTATAAAGAGATCCTTGATGAAAACCTGCTCCAGAGTGTTCAGGACCACAGACTGGGGCGACGGTTCACCTTCCAACAGGACAACGGCCCTAAGCACACAGCCAAGACAACGCAGGAGTGGCTTCAGCACAAGTCTCTGAATGTCCTTGAGTGGCTCAGCCAGAGCTCGGACTTGAACCTGATTTAACATCTCTGGAGAGACCTGAAAATGGCTGTGTAGCGACTCTCCCCATCCACCCTGACAGAGCTTGAGAGGATCTGCAGAGAAGAATGTGAGAAACTCCCAAAATACAGGTGTGACAAGCTTGTAGTGTCATACCCAAGGAGACTCTTGGCTGTAATCGCTGCAAAATGTGCTTCAAGAAAGTACTGAGTGAAGGGTCTGAATACTACTTACTTATTTAATACATTTGTAAAAATTTCTAAACATGTTTTTGCTTTGTCATTATGGGGTGTTGTGTGTAGATTGATGGGGTGGGGGGCAATTGAATACATTTTAGAATAAGGCTGTAACAACAATGTGGGAAAAAAATAAATGGGTCAGAATACTTTATGAATACACTGTACCTACGGACAGGTGAGCTTACCTGTCTTTCTATCTCTGCCCCCTACTATCCAGCCGTACCCGGAGGACCCTGCGGTGTACAAGCCTCTGTCACAGGAGGAGATTCAGAGGATAAAGAACGAGAAGAAGCAGAAGCAGAACGAGAAGAAACAGAAGGTGACAGAGAATCGGAAACACCTGGCCAGCGTCAGGGTGGTGCAGAGAAACCTGGTGTTTGTTGTCGGGCTCTCTCAAAGGCTCGCAGACCCAGAGGTGAGACAGGACACGTACACACACACACACAGGGTCAGGGTGGTGCAGAGAAACCTGGTGTTTGTTGTCGGGCTCTCTCAAAGGCTCGCAGACCCAGAGGTGAGACAGGACACGTACACACACACACACAGGGTCAGGGTGGTGCAGAGAAACCTGGTGTTTGATTCTACAATATAAGCCTACTACATAAATATAGACACGTGTGTGTGTGTGTGTGAGTGAATCGGGGGTTGAATCGTGTTTTTTTTAACCCTCTCTTTTATAAAATGACTAACCGGTTTCTAGTTTTTCTTTTATGCAAATCTTGAGGCCCCCTCACGCCCAAAGGAAACGCTGGCATACCGAAAATGAAGATATTTAGTGAATTTCCTACCTAAAATGTCAAGACTGCTGCCACTTACATAGGCATACATTTTATGTCTATGCTATGGGCTGACTGTGGCTATCCCAAGGCTGGATATGAGAAACACGGCTCTTTGCCTAGGGGTAAATATGTGGTCCTCTGTAAGCTCATTTGGTAGAGCATGGCACTTGTAACGCCAGGATAGTGGTTTAGATTCCCGGGACCACCTGTACGTGAAGTGAATGCATGGCATGACTTTAAGTCTCTTTGGATAAAAGCATCTCAAATGGCATGTATTATTATTATTATTAGTTGTTACGGTGGCAAAATTCCAAGAACATTTTCCAAAATTCTCAGGTTTTCCAGAAATTGGGAAGCTTCCAACTAGGATTTCTGGAATACTTGTGTGTTATTTTCCCACATCCGTTTTAAGCTAAATGCCATAGGTTTCTTGTTCTATATGAAGTACATTCCATGTGATCTACTATCCCATTCCCTTTACAGTTAACCCATGCATGCTTGTTTGCCTGGGCAATGTGTTTTGCTGCTTCAATGAGCTGTTGCACATAGAGTACATAGTTTTATCGTAGATTACTTGACATCCACAGATGTGGGTGAAGATCAAAATAATTTAGAACATTGTTCTATCACACACACACATGCTAAATCTAAGTCCCCAGCTGTGCTTCAGCCATAACCTAGTTAGTGTGAGCGATATAGTATTTCATCTCACTATTCTCTTACTTGATCATATTTCTGGTCTACTGACCAAGGTATATTTGTCTTCCCTCCCAACTGTATTTATACAATTCTGTTTGTGAACAATTTCCCATAATGCTAGAGCATAGCACAACCATCCCTCTATTTGTCTCTGTTTCTCCACAGGTTCTAAAGAGGCCAGAGTATTTTGGGAAGTTTGGGAAAATACACAAGGTGGTCATCAACAACAGCACATCATATGCAGGTTCACAGGTAAGAGCGGGTTCCATGTGGCTCAGTTGGTAAAAGGCACGGACGGTCGTGGGTTCAATTCCCGCAGAGATGCCATACAAAAAAATATTTACACTGACTGTACTGTAAATCACTTTGGATAAAAGCACCTGCTAAGTGGCACATCATATGATGTGGGATTATTGAAACGTTGGTACTCTTTCGGTACCAGTACATGAAAAACGGTTCGGCGTTAGAATGTGTTACTTCTGATGTTTCTGTCAAACGTCTCACGTCGTCTACTGATTGGGAGAGGGGAGCTAACACGATGCCGGGCTGCAACATGCTAGCTCGTCTCTCATGCTGCACAGAAGTTAACACATTTGAATAATGCAACACGGCATGTAGAAATGTTGCAACTGCAAATAACTGTTCACAAAACATGGTCCATTACAGGCGAGAACACTTTACAATACAAGAAGATACCGGTAGCTTCCAACTTTGTAGGCTAGCTTTCCTTGCTAGCTTACAGCTGAAGTTAACATCAGTTCACTACCCTAGTACTTTGTTTGCGATATTATACAAACATAATGCGAAAAAAATATGCTGATTTTCAAAGCTAATTCTCACCTAAAACCATAGTCGTTGCCAAAAACGCCTCGTTTCCTCGGTGTCACATCTCTCCAGTCTCTCTCACTGTGTGTGAATGACGTCATTAGTCTTAGTACGAGCTTTTATAGAAGAGGTTGTTTCTTCTATGCAAATGTTGATCAGTACAATAAAATCATTCCCAAATGGAAGGGAATCGTTAGCCCCATGATATCATCCAAAACATGCGCAATAATTCAATGCAACACACACACACTCCTATTGAATATGTATTCACCTGTATTGTGAATAGGCCTAGGCATTGGCCTATTTTTTTATTTGCCCAGTTTATCAATAGAGATTTACCATTCAAATAAATTATTTGCATTATGTTATGTAGTTTGTTTTTACCAAAGTCAAATTGATTGTGTAATTGATTCGTTAATGCACACATGGCTGTCTCTGAAAAATCCACCACATTTCTAATGATATTGAACTCGAAACATCTGTCTGGTTCAAATGCCATCCTGTGACTTTGGCTAATATACGTGGGATTGAATTCAACAGCAGGTGATTTCCTCTCAAATGTAAATATGGAGAAGGGGACATGAACTACCTATTTTTTTTTACATTTTCACTGTTTTCTGATCCACAGGGTCCCAGTGCCAGTGCCTACGTCACTTACATCCGCTCTGAAGACGCCCTCAGAGCAATACAATGTGTGAACAATGTGGTGGTGGACGGTAGAACACTCAAGGTGTGAGACTTAACACACAGGAACAGACATTCAGGGCCAGTTTCCCCAGACACGGATTAAACCAAATCCTGGATTAAAAAAATCTCAATTGGAAAAATTCCATTGAAGGTGCATTTTAGTCCAGGACTAGGTGAAATCTGTGTCTGGGTAAACTGGTCCTAGAAGTATTTGTTGACTTTTTGTAAGGGATGCTATCAAATACTATATGACTTCTGACTTCGATAAGAGAGTATTATGCAATAGATTAGAGGGAACCTCAGCTGAAGAGAACATTCAACAGAATGTCATCACAAGTACATTTTCACTGAGCTTTCTGTGTGTTTTTTTTGTATTGCAGGCTTCTTTAGGCACAACAAAATACTGCAGTTACTTCCTCAAAAGCATGCAGTGTCCCAAACCAGACTGTATGTATCTACATGAGCTGGGGGACGAGGCGGCTAGCTTTACGAAAGAGGAGATGCAGGTGAACAAACATTTATTCTTCCTGTCTGTGTGTTTTGTTGGTGGGCGTATAGAGATGGTAGATAACTTGACGTCATGTAATTGTACTTGCCTGGGTGTCAGTAGGCCAGGGCATATGTGTCCTATGATGGTGACCAATCCAGTTTCCTCTCTTGGATCAATAAAGTTAATTCATTCAGATGTAAGGGGATAGGCTTGGCTGTTTTTTATATATTCTTCCCTTTAGAGATTTTTTTTGCGTCTGCCACAATTTTGTATCGTATGCTTACTTCAAATTACTTCAGACCTCCGCATGAGTGTTTCTTGAATCTAACCCGGGTCCCAGATCTGTTTGTTGTGTAGCCAACTCCTATAGTCGCTGCCATACAGTTGAATTGAGTTGGGTGCACAGTGGGAGCATTGTGTTATTGTTCACTGCTACAATGACTTAATGTAATGTTTGTGTCCTTAGGCTGGGAAACACCAAGAATACGAGCAGAAACTACTCCAGGACCTCTACAAAATGAACCCCAGCTTTCTACAAACACCAACGTGTTCAGGGGAAAAGTCCAAAAGCAAATCTTCAAATTCTACACAAAGGTACATTTTTAGTATTTTGGTTCTCCCCTTCTATCTTTTTCTTCCACACAGCATCCCTTGATTTGATGACATTGACCTTATTTGTCCGATAAATTAGGTTTCTGATTTAATTGGCGGTTGTTGTGTAGACCAGGGTTTCCCGACCTCTGTCCCGCGCCCCCCCCCCGGGTGCACTCGGTCCTGCCCCTCTTTCTTTCTTGCAGGTTGGGAAACCCTGGTCTACACCATGTATTTGCATATTTCTTTATTGCAGTTTGTGTTGTGTGCTTTTATTGTGAGACCTTGGGTGAGTAAGATCCATTGATGCATGTAATGAATACATTATTTGAATGGCAAATAAACTTGATATGTGAAACTTCTCGCCGCACACCCAAAGAGCAAATATTTGCGCTGAAGGCTGTGGCACCTACAGCTAGAACACCGCTGGCCACAGTTCTCTCTCCAAGTCTTCCACACGACATCTCTCTCTTCCATGCTGACCTCTTGTTTTTGTCAATTTCTCAACACAGACCCAGCAACGGCAAGGACGGGTGGCCAACACTATCGGGGTATGGTGGCAAACTGGCCAATGGGCTGTCAGAGGACAGGAAATCTCCTCCGTTGCTAGACTGCTGTCTGGACCCAGAGGTCATGACCTCAGACGGGTTAGGACTTGGCCTGGGGCTGGACACAGGGATGGGGTCTGGCCAGGGGACTGCCCTGTCCCCCTTCTCTTCTAATTGTGACAGCAACGGGTAATCTATAGTAATATAGTAGTACATTAGTGGGAAATGGGGATACCTAGTCAGTTGTACAACTGAAATGTCTTCCGCATTTAACCCAACACCTCTGAATCAGAGAGGTGCGGAGGGCTGCCCTAATCGACGTCCACGTCTTCAGTGGGTTAACTGCCTTGCTCAGGGGCAGAACTACAGATTTGTACCTTGTCAGCTCGGGGATTGGATCTAGCAACCTTTCGGTTACTGACCCATCGCTCCTACCCTCCAGTCTTATATTAGTGAGGCTGGGCTTTGGGCTGGACACAGGGATGGGCTCTGTCCCCCTTCTACTCCAATTGTGACAGTGATCCCGTTATTACCGTGACAGACATACAGGCCGGCTTGGAGTCGAGCTGAACAAAGCTGTACCGAGAAGACAAGGTTACACATTCACTATAGTTGCTGAAAAGGGCAATGTGAACAATGGAGTGAACTGAAAAGGGTATAACTCACGGGCCAAACTGGCCACCTTTTTTGGTCCCTTTTGTTAGGCCATGAACCACACAGCTGCGTAGTCTGATGCTGGTCTGTTTCTCTTTCCCTCTAGTCCCAGCGACAAACCTCCGGAATCAATAGGTATGGTGAATGGAGAGACTTTACAACAGGTAAGAAGACTTTTGCTACCTTTTTTTAGGTATTTTAACATGTAGAAGTAAAGTATGTTTTAATCATTTGAATGTCTTTTCAAGATTCTTCTGAATGTGTAGGTCATTACTTTATTACATGTTGTACATAGGGATGGTATTAGAGAAATGATTGTCATATCTATCCAGACTAGACTGTTTCTTCTCTGAGCCATTTTTAAAGGCCCAGTGCAGTCCAAAATGGGATTTTCCTGCTTTTTATATATATTTCCACACTGAGGTTAGAATAATACAGTGACAATTATGATAATGCTTTTTTTAGTGTAAGAGCTGTTTGAAAACACCGGCTGATATTTCAACATGTTTTGGTGGGATGGAGTTTTGGCCTGCCTGGTGACGTCACCAGGCGGTAAATTAGTTATAGACCAATAAGAGTTGTTTTCCGCTCCTCAATCAGTCCTAGCAAAATTCTTGATTGGGAAATTGCTCTTTGCTAAGAAGCATTTTTTAAATTTATTTTGGACCATTTTAATTGAAAACAATCACAGTAAGGTTCTTAATTGTTACCAAGAAATTATTTGATATTGACATAAAAAAAACGGCTGCATTGGTTGATTTCATTATGAATTATTATTGTTTACAAATGTTAGACATTAACGGTATCCCCACACTAATTTTGTCCCCTTATTCCTATTTCCCCTTCCAGATGCCTAACCGCGAGTCCCCTTCCCCTCCCCCGGGGCTGACTAAGCCCACCAGCAGTCTGGTGGTTCCCATCACTGTAGCAGACCTCACCGCCCGCTCGCCCTTCGAGGGGGCTGCTGCAGAGTCCCAGTCCCTGTTCTCAGACAACAGTAACTTCAGACACCCCAACCCCATCCCGTCCGGCCTGCCCCCTTTCGCCAGCTCGCCTAGAGGGGGATCCGACTGGCCCATGACCCCCGAACCACAGAGCCTCTTCGCATCAGGTGGGTTGTGTGGGGCAGAATCTCGCAGATGCACGAGCTCACACACTCCGTCACGGTTAAGAAACAATGCTTCCATTTAACAATGCCATTTCTGCTCCACTGTTTGAACCTTGTGCCAATGAAAACAATAGTTACACACTTGTCTCTCCTTGCTGTGGATTCATTTGACTAACGTTTCAGCTAAAGAGCCTTCATCAGGTTTCAAACCAATAACCACTTGCTAACTCTTCCATCCTGCTCTCTTCAGACACAATACCGGTCTCCTCCTCCACAGACTGGCAGGCAGCCTTCGGCTTCGGCTCCTCTACTAAACAGCAGCAGGACGACGACCTGGGCTTCGACCCCTTTGACGTGACACGGAAGGCCCTGGCTGACCTCATTGAGAAGGAGCTGTCAGTCCAGGACCAGCACAGTCCCCTGGGGTCCCCCAGCCCCTTCGGCCTCCACCACCCCGGGTCCCACCACGGCCTCCACATGCCCCTCTCCAACCCCAACCATTTCCCCAGCAGCATTGGACCTCCACCCCGCCTCTCTCAGCTTCACCACAGGCACATTTCTAGCTCCTTTAGTTTCCCTGGTTCCCAGAGTCAGAGCAGTCATCATGGTGGAAGTCCGGCTGCCCAGGCCGCTGCAGCTCGGCATACCTGGATGGGCATGCCTCCCTCGGCACGCAGCAATAACCACCTCCTCTCACACTTGAACCACTCGGCCAATGCTGGAGGAGGACATAGCAACTTCCTGGACTTGAGCATGCCTCCTCAGCACCACAGTCACAATACAGGGTTGGGAGGGATCCCCATGTCAGGTAGGATACCCTGGGGTCTGTTTTCTGGGAGTATTGGGGTCAGTTATGTCCTGTGTTAAATGGAATTGACCCTAGTTGAGTCGGGTTTAGCACAATCTCTTCAGTATGAACGTACAAGCATTGAATGTCAAAACCTATGTAATCGTTTTGCCTGTTTTGATCATGTCATATTGACCTTGCGAGAAACATATTACATGCAGATGCATTTCTGTGTTTTGGCCTGTGAAGACAAATCTATATTAAATGTCTTATCTACCGTTTATCTTTTTACAGAAGCAAAGCAGCACTCATTATGTTCTCACTTATCTCTAATGAAATGTCTTTTTTTCTCTCTGCAGAAAACAGCAGTTCTATAGACGGCCTCAATGTGAAAGAATGGCAGGACGGTTTGAGAGCTCTCCTCCCCAACATCAACATCAACTTCGGGGGTCTCCCCAACTCCTCCTCCTCTTCCTCTTCCTCCTCTTCCTCCAGTATGAACCACATGGGGGGTCCTGGGGGGCTAAACGGGCCAGGGGGACTCTCACACAGTCTCAGCTGGGACGGTACGGCCAGCTGGATGGACCCAGCTATCATCACAGGTAGTGAGTAACTTTACATTTGTTTATTATAAACAAAAGTTTTGTTTTTTGCCCTAGCACTACACAGCTGATTCAAATTGTCTGTAGATTCTGGTTGGTAGTGAGATCATCTACTCTCTCCATTCACCTCTTTCTCTCCTCAGGCATCCCAGCCTCAGCAGGTAGCAGTTTAGACTGTCTCCAGGAGGACCAGAACCCTCCCCACTGGCTCAAATCCCTCCAGGCCCTGACTGAGATGGACGGCCCTGCACTGCCATCACTCCCCCAGCAGCCCCAGAACCAGCAGCACCAGTCCCTCCACCACAGCCACCACCATGGCCTCCTAGACCAGGCCTCCTCACACCCACACCTCCACCACAGAGCAGGCTCTGGTTGGGCCCCCTACCTGCCCGGCCTGACCCAGCCCACACACACCAACCCCAGCCAATTCCACAGCCCTCCCCCAGGCTTCCAGACAGCCTTCAGACCCCCAGGCCAAAGCGCCACAGAGTTGCTACAGAGCGCCGCCGCCGGGGACCGCCACTAAACTAAAGACAGATTACAGCAGACTACCCCCGACCCATGTCGTAATCCCGATCCCCAATGCAATACAGATACAGTACACACACTAATCTGCAGATTATCAGATTATGAAAATGATTAACAAAATAACAAGCCTTTCTTTTTCTTTCTCCCTCCTTTTTTTCTATTCTAAAGCCCTATTTGTTTTGGTTTTCGTGGCACATGACATGAATGACCTGTTAACCCTTTTTGTCTGCTACTGACCGACCCCACTGAGCTCCAGTAGTCAGGCTCGTCTTCAGTAGGATGCACCGTAGTCAAACGTTTTCAAACGGAAAGGAGCGTTTCTTATTGGGCAGATAAGTCCATGTAAGTCCCTCGCGGTTTTCTTTTGTTTGGTGCATAATGAACACGACCCAGGTGAATTGTTTGGGATCAGACCGGTGCTGACTACTCTGAGCTTCACGTGGAGTCTGTCCGTGTGATCTAGACGAGCACAGAGAATAGGAGCAGTGATACATTTTGTGACACCCAAGACGATAACTCCAAATGTACAGGAATCAAGATTAGCTTAACGGGAGTCATTTTTAAGAAGTACATTTATGATTAAATATGAAACCTGTAGGTAAATCGGCGTGAAAAAAATTACTCTTTTGAGAATGAAGCAACAAACTGAATAGTGAATCTGCTCTTAAAGCTTTGCCCCAAGGGCCCTCATCCTCCCCACTTTGATTAAAACAGGAGACTGAATGAAACGGTTAACACTCACGCGATGCAGAGAAGCTTTAAGGCGAACTTTAACTTTAAGGCAAAAATTATACCAAATGCCTTAGTCTGATTAAGAGGAGGTGGGATTGAGAATCTTTAGAGAAAAGCATGGGTAAAAATGACTTCAGGCTTGTTTTAATTGTTTCAGATGACAGAAAATGATGCAGACAGAGATGGGTCACAGATGGATATAATGTTAGGATGTGGGAGTTGAGGGCACAGCCAAGCCAATCTGCTTCGGGTTCCCTGTTAGGCAGGGTCACAATGGTCACGTTCCAGGCTGACAATATTGCAGTCACGCTGCACTCACGCAGAAACCAATGGTCATCGACTTTGCTGACCGGTGTCAGTCTGCTATATCATATGCGGTTAACTGGTATAACTGATTAGCTATACCTGATTAACTAGTTAGCTGATACACCGCCTTGTGAGATACAGGCATTGTGAGATCTGGCAGGCAACTGCAATGTAGTCTGCCTGGAATGCACCCCAATGGCCTGTCTTGTACAGGTCATTAAAACCCACTTTCCCTTTGGGGTCAGGGGTCATGGTGCCCCATCCTGTAGTAGAGGCAAGATTCAGTTCGACCTCTGTATCAGAGGATGGAGCACTGCCTAACTGGGGGACTGACTGCCGGGGTCGGAAGAATAATAATTAGTCTCACGACTATTCTCAGATTGGAAGACGAATAGGCCTAGCTAGTCTCAAGATACCAGACCTCAGCACGTTACATGCTAGTTTTGGGGAAACTAAGAATGGCTGGAGTGGAGGCCAAAAAAATGAAGAACCATATTTAAAGGAAAAGACCCCAAAATGATATTTTGATATCATTTCAGTAGTCGATTGTTGAAGTCCCAAAAATGTTTTGCATGGCAGCAATCACGTTTTTAAGATTAACTTTCAAAATACATAAATACAGCTGTTATGATGCTTTTTTTTATTATCATAAGATGAAGCAAAATGCATCATACCGGCTGTTTTTCTGTATTTTGAAAGTTTGGGACTGTATCAGCAGTGGACTGAATGTTTTGGGGTGGGATTTTACTTTAAAGACTGTTGTAGGGAAGATGTAGGCTAATAATGGGACGTCCTAAGATGTAAGGTTTGGTCTGATACGCACAGTGCCACTGTGTGGCAACTACAGTAGCTAAACCCTTATCGGGAAAGTCACAAGAAGACCCAGCAGGTAAATGATGAAAGGCTTCCTACATGTCACGATATCCTGACGTGCACCTGTAGAAAAAGAGTGAGAATTTAAATAATGTAATGCGATATCGGAGATAGTGTGAAAGGAACGTGCTAGAAGACAACGACAAACGACGGTTAGCAATTTAATCCAAGGAGCGCTCTGCCTTTCTCTGGGCCTTGAGAATGAGTAACCTCCCTTCACGGCCTTTTATTTTTAAGTGTTAACTCCATAATATCTACATCTTTATCTCTCTCTTTCTGACTCGCTCTCTTTCTCTCTCCTGCTATCCCCTATTAAAACAGTATTCACGATAAACATGAACTGATCCAGGATGAAACCAACAATCAGTCATACTACTGTGGTTTTTTTTAACATGATGCTGAGATATAAAACACATTGAGGAGCTTAAAGGAATTGAACTGTCCACTGCCCGTCTGGAAAAACAAACATTAAATAAAATGAAAAACCCAGTGCTCGAGTTGGCTCTTTTTTGTTGTTTCAGAGATTCACCCTATCTCACGTTTTCAATGTTTTTTTCCCACGTTTTGTTTTCTTCATTCGAGTTCAAGTATTACACAGGCTGTTCTAAACTGTCATAACTTGTAACACTGGCTATATCAACAATTCCCAGGGTCTTGTTAGTTTTCTGGACACAGATTAAGCCTAGTCTTGGACTAAAAAAATGTATGTCAATGGAGAATTTCCATTGAGCAATCTTTCTAGTCCAGGATTAGACTTGATCTGCACCCGGGAAACCGGCTCCCGTTTCTGACGTAACATATGCTTGATCTCCACAGCATGAAGACCAGCGTTTTAAGACCAGTAGAACATGTGAATGACCTTAACAAATGTTGACACCACAAACTAAGTCAATAAATAAATAATTTCTTCGGGCTTTCTCTCCACTAGGGGCCAGTCTGTCTTTACTCAGTGCTCCGGCTCTGCAGTCCAAACACTTGGACGTCCCAAATGGCACCCTATTCCCTATTTAGTGCACTACTTTTTTTTACTAGGGCCCTGGACAAAAGTAGTACACTATAAATAGGGAATAGGGTGCCATTTGGGATGATACCTCTGTCTACCCAGACAAGGTTACAGAGAGCTTGGTGGGATGTTGACGCTGAATGTTGTCTTCATTGATTCTCCCCTGTAAAACGAATTGTTTCATTCTGTCCCAACTGATAATATTGACATTGTCCTAAATTGATTTATTGACTTTTAGAAAGATGGCAGGAGTATGTAGCTAAGAAGATATCTGCCTTTTTTGTTTGTGTATATATGTATATGTGTGTGTGTGAGAGAGAGAGAGGGGGATGTAGTTTGTGTATTAGGTATTCCATATATGCAGTCCTCAACCTCCCCTTATGCGGTGCAGCCAGACCGCCTATGTTGTATACTGTAGGTACCTGCAGCAGAATAGCAGTTTGCTCTGTAGCTACCTGCAGCAGAATAGTAGTGGGCTCTGTGTCCTCTAGGACCTCTGAGAGATTAAAGGTAACGACGGGGACATTAATTCTGTGACATCACTATTGTCAGTTTTGTACTGTGGTGACAGAAATCTGTTGTGATTTCAACACCTCACCCTGGGAGAACAATGTTAACCTTACTGTTAGTGAATGTCTTCCTATTTAAATCTGAAAAAAGGTTATGCTAATGCATCATGACGGTATGAATCCACCCGTCCTTGTCCATAATGTTACCGCTGCTGTTCCCTGTGTGACTTACACATCCCGCGCAGCTAGGATGTTCTGTTTATCTCCTTGCCTGAATAGGAGTTGAATGAACTAATTCGGTCAAATGGAAAGACATTCAATCTAAAGCAAGGTTATTATATTGCATCATGACCGTATGGGAACTCGACCATGTTCATATGTTACCTTTGTTCTTCCCAGTCTGTGACTTACTTGCCTCACCCCATGTTGCCAGAATGATTACCCTCTTTCCTAGAGCGGTAAATGAACGTCCTATTTTAAATACGAGGTTTCATCCTGAGACAAGGTTATGCTATGAATCCAACGTCGTCCATAATGTTACCTCTGGTCTTCCCACTGGGACTTCAACACCCCACCTGCCAGAGTTGAGCTGTTACCTATATTTATCATTTTCACTGAGGCAAAGCGCTCATTGTTCTCTTCTATTTACCTCTGGTCTGCCTGGTCAGTGTGACTGTTAAACTCCTAGAAATAAATGTGCTAAGTAGCTCCATGTAGAGTTATTTGGTTTGTCCCCATAGGGGAATGCTTTTTGGTTGCTAGGTAGAACACTTTTCTGGGGGTTCTACCTAGAACCTTCTAATTAGGGTTCGTCATAGAACCCTCTAGTCTAAATGGTTCTATCTAGAACCCTCTGTAAATGGTTCCTACAAGAACCCTTTTATCATCTAAAGGATCTTCCTAGAATCCTCTGAGTGGTTCCACCAGCCTTTAATTAGTTATTCAAATTAAACTCTATGACCACACATTACATACACTGAGTGTACAAAACATAAGGAATACCTTCCTAATATTGGGTTGCACCCCCTCTTGCCCTCAGAACAGCCTCAAGTCGTTGAGGCATGGACTACAAGGCGTCGAAGGCATTCCACAGGGATGCTGGCCTGTGTTGATTCCAATACTTCCCAAAGTTGTGTCAAGTTGGCTGGATGTCCTTTAGGTGGTGGACTATTCTTGATACATGGGAAATTGTTGAGCGTGAAAAACCCAGCAGTGTTGCAGTTCTTGACACACTCAAACCGGTGCGCCTGGTACCTACTACCATACCCTGTTCAAAGGGACTTAAATATATATTTTTTTTCATCCTCTGAATGGCACACACACACAATCCATGTCCGTCTCCTCCCCTTGATCTACACTGAATTGTGTATGTGAAGTGGATTTAACATGTGACATCAATAAGGATCATAGTTATCAACTAGATATGCTAACTCTTCTTGAAGTGCTCTGTTGGTTAAGGGATTGTAAGTAAGCATTTCACAGTAAAGTCTACACTTGTTGTATTCGGCACGTGACAAATAATGTTTGATTTGATAGTATATGTCATTGAAAAAACATGTTTTGTAGACTCAGTGTATATCATAAAGCCTTTTTGAGGGCGTAGTCATACCCTAAGAAACACCTGGTTTACAGGCCACATTATGCTGGTGTGCAAAGTGATGCTTACTTCCTATTGCAATCCAGCCAGAGGATTTAACAATGTGAACTTTTACTCCCCTTCAACCTGCGTTCAGAATGACTGCCATGGTAGGAAAGGTTTATAATCGAGATTCCTGTAGATCTTTCTATCGTGTTATTGTGTTTGTTTTTGTCGCACTGCTTTGCTTTATCTTGGCCAGGTCGCAGTTGTAAATGAGAACTTGTTCTCAACTAGCCTACCTGGTTAAATAAAGGTGAAATTAAAATAAAATAAAATAACCATGTAAACTGGATTAGCCATCTCAGTAACGAGTGCAATATGTCCGACTACTAACAGATTAGATTAGTTTGGGAAATGTATTATAAACAATTCTAAAAATCAACCTGCTATAGAGCATGCTGGGAAATGTGACAATTAGTGTGTTTTACCTTACATAAAGTAAATTGGCCAGTGATACCAAGTGTTGGTTTTTCAGTGTAACAAAGAGGTAAATTAACACTCAGTGGTGTAAAAAAAAAAAACTATGTTGGTGAACTATGACACATTCACCTCTAGTTCACCAACACTGTTTTTTTTACACCACTGAGTGTTAATTTACCTCTTTGTTACACTGAAAAACCAACACTTGGTATCACTGGCCAATTTGCTGGGCAGAAATATTCTCATATAGGTACAGTTTAAAACATTCTTAAACCTATCTTTTTAAACTCTCGAGGGTTCAAGTTTAAACACTGAGGTAAACACTCATGCTCAAAGCACTATTTAAAAGAAAGGGAAAAAATATAAAGTTTATTCCGATTCAGAAGGGTTCTATATAGAACCATTCTTTTTTTACATTTTATTTCACCTTTATTTAACCAGGTAGGCCAGTTGAGGACAAGTTCTCATTTACAACTGCGACCTGACCAAGATAAAGCAAAGCAGTGCAACATAAACAACAACATAGAGTTACACATGGAATAAACAAACGTACAGTCAATAACACAATAGGAAAAAATCTATATACAGTGTGTGCAAATGAGTTAAGATTAGGGAGGTACGGTAATAAATAGGCCATAGTGGCGAAGTATTTACAATTGAACAATTAAACACTGGAGTGATAGATGTTCAGAAGATGAATGTGCAAGTAGAGATACTGGGGTGCAAAGGAGCAAAAAAGTATAATATGGGGATGAGGTAGTTGGATGGGCTATTTACAGATGGGCTATGTACATGTGCAATGATCTGTGAGCTGCTCTGACAGCGGATGCTTAAAGTTAGTGAGGGAGATATGAGTCTGCAGCTTCAGTGATTTTTGCAATTTGTTCCAGTCATTGGTATCAGAGAACTGGAAGGAAAGGCGGCCAAAGTGGGAATAGGCTTTGGGTGTGACCAGTGAAATATAGTAGTAGTATTACAGGTAGTATTACATTTCATTTCATTACAGTACAACAGTTTGATTTGTTTGATCTTAGCTGGCTACATAGCCGTCTCTGTATCCAAGATAATTGTGTAGTCTAGAGTAATTGTCGAGGTTACCTAGCCAGCTACACTTTCAAACAAAGTCAACAACGCAGCCACTGCTAGCTAGCCTATTTCACCAGCCAGCAGTACTATATCATTTTAGTCAATAAGATTTTTTGCAACGTAAGCTTAACTTTCTGAACATTCGAGACGTGTAGTCCACTTGTCATTCCAATCTCCTTTGCATTAGCGTAGCCTCTTCTGTAGCCTGTCAACTATGTGTCTGTCTATCCCTGTTCTCTCCTCTCTGCACAGACCATACAAACGCTTCACATCGCGTGGCCGCTGCTACTCTAACCTGGTGGTCCCAGCGCGCACGACCCACGTGGAGTTCCAGGTCTCAGGCAGCCTCTGGAACTGCCGATCTGCGGCCAACAAGGCAGAGTTCATCTCAGCCTATGCTTCCCTCCAGTCCCTCGACTTCTTGGCACTGACGGAAACATGGATTACCACTGATAACACTGCTACTCCTACTGCTCTCTCCTCGTCTGCCCACGTGTTCTCGCACACCCCGAGAGCTTCTGGTCAGCGGGGTGGTGGCACTGGGATCCTCATCTCTCCCAAGTGGACATTCTCTCTTTCTCCCCTGACCCATCTGTCTATCGCCTCCTTTGAATTCCATGCTGTCACAGTTACCAGCCCTTTCAAGCTTAACATCCTTATCATTTATCGCCCTCCAGGTTCCCTTGGAGAGTTCATCAATGAGCTTGACGCCCTGATAAGTTCCTTTCCTGAGGATGGCTCACCTCTCACAGTTCTGGGTGACTTTAACCTCCCCACGTCTACCTTTGACTCATTCCTCTCTGCCTCCTTCTTTCCACTCCTCTCCTCTTTTGACCTCACCCTCTCACCTTCCCCCCCTACTCACAAGGCAGGCAATACGCTTGACCTCATCTTTACTAGATGCTGTTCTTCCACTAATCTCATTGCAACTCCCCTCCAAGTCTCCGACCACTACCTTGTATCCTTTTCCCTCTCGCTCTCATCCAACACTTCCCACACTGCCCCTACTCGGATGGTATCGCGCCGTCCCAACCTTCGCTCTCTCTCCCCCGCTACTCTCTCCTCTTCCATCCTATCATCTCTTCCCTCTGCTCAAACCTTCTCCAACCTATCTCCTGATTCTGCCTCCTCAACCCTCCTCTCCTCCCTTTCTGCATCCTTTGACTCTCTATGTCCCCTATCCTCCAGGCCGGCTCGGTCCTCCCCTCCTGCTCCGTGGCTCGACGACTCATTGCGAGCTCACAGAACAGGGCTCCGGGCAGCCGAGCGGAAATGGAGGAAAACTCGCCTCCCTGCGGACCTGGCATCCTTTCACTCCCTCCTCTCTACATTCTCCTCTTCTGTCTCTGCTGCTAAAGCCAATTTCTACCACTCTAAATTCCAAGCATCTGCCTCTAACCCTAGGAAGCTCTTTGCCACCTTCTCCTCCCTCCTGAATCCTCCTTCCCCTCCCTCCCCCTCCCCCCTCTCTGCTGATGACTTCGTCAACCATTTTGAAAAGAAGGTCGACGACATCCGATCCTCGTTTGCTAAGTCAAACGACACCGCTGGTTCTGCTCACACTGCCCTACCCTGTGCTTTGACCTCTTTCTCCCCTCTCTCTCCAGATGAAATCTCGCGTCTTGTGACGGCCGGCCGCCCAACAACCTGCCCGCTTGACCCTATCCCCTCCTCTCTTCTCCAGACCATTTCCGGAGACCTTCTCCCTTACCTCACCTCGCTCATCAACTCATCCTTGACCGCTGGCTACGTCCCTTCCGTCTTCAAGAGAGCGAGAGTTGCACCCCTTCTGAAAAAACCTACACTCGATCCCTCCGATGTCAACAACTACAGACCAGTATCCCTTCTTTCTTTTCTCTCCAAAACTCTTGAACGTGCCGTCCTTGGCCAGCTCTCCTGCTATCTCTCTCAGAATGACCTTCTTGATCCAAATCAGTCAGGTTTCAAGACTAGTCATTCAACTGAGACTGCTCTTCTCTGTGTCACGGAGGCGCTCCGCACTGCTAAAGCTAACTCTCTCTCCTCTGCTCTCATCCTTCTAGACCTATCGGCTGCCTTTGATACTGTGAACCATCAGATCCTCCTCTCCACCCTCTCCGAGCTGGGCATCTCCGGCGCGGCCCACGCTTGGATTGCGTCCTACCTGACAGGTCGCTCCTACCAGGTGGCGTGGCGAGAATCTGTCTCCGCACCACGTGCTCTCACCACTGGTGTCCCCCAGGGCTCTGTTCTAGGCCCTCTCCTATTCTCGCTATACACCAAGTCACTTGGCTCTGTCATATCCTCACATGGTCTCTCCTATCATTGCTATGCAGACGACACACAATTAATCTTCTCCTTTCCCCCCTCTGATAACCAGGTGGTGAATCGCATCTCTGCATGTCTGGCAGACATATCAGTGTGGATGACGGATCACCACCTCAAGCTGAACCTCGGCAAGACGGAGCTGCTCTTCCTCCCGGGGAAGGACTGCCCGTTCCATGATCTCGCCATCACGGTTGACAACTCCATTGTGTCCTCCTCCCAGAGTGCTAAGAACCTTGGCGTGATCCTGGACAACACCCTGTCGTTCTCAACTAACATCAAGGCGGTGACCCGTTCCTGTAGGTTCATGCTCTACAACATTCGCAGAGTACGACCCTGCCTCACGCAGGAAGCGGCGCAGGTCCTAATCCAGGCACTTGTCATCTCCCGTCTGGATTACTGCAACTCGCTGTTGGCTGGGCTCCCTGCCTGTGCCATTAAACCCCTACAACTCATCCAGAACGCCGCAGCCCGTCTGGTGTTCAACTTTCCCAAGTTCTCTCACGTCACCCCGCTCCTCCGCTCTCTCCACTGGCTTCCAGTTGAAGCTCGCATCCGCTACAAGACCATGGTGCTTGCCTACGGAGCTGTGAGGGGAACGGCACCTCCGTACCTTCAGGCTCTGATCAGGCCCTACACCCAAACAAGGGCACTGCGTTCATCCACCTCTGGCCTGCTCGCCTCCCTACCTCTGAGGAAGTACAGTTCCCGCTCAGCCCAGTCAAAACTGTTCGCTGCTCTGGCACCCCAATGGTGGAACAAACTCCCTCACGACGCCAGGTCAGCGGAGTCAATCACCACCTTCCGGAGACACCTGAAACCCCACCTCTTTAAGGAATACCTAGGATAGGATAAAGTAATCCTTCTAGCCCCCCCCCCCCCTTAAAAGAGTTAGATGCACTATTGTAAAGTGGTTGTTCCACTGGATATCATAAGGTGAATGCACCAATTTGTAAGTCGCTCTGGATAAGAGCGTCTGCTAAATGACTTAAATGTAAATGTAAATGTAAATATACCTGCTGGAGCGCGTGCTACGGGTGGGTGCTGTTATGGTGACCAGTGAGCTGAGATAAGGTGTTGTTTTACTGAGCAAAGAAGGTGAGGCTTTACCTTGCCTTCCAAAGAATCCTTCTTGCCTTCCAAAGTCATCAAAGAACCCTTTCTTCCAAAAACTGTTCTTATGATGAAAAGGGTTTTAGGTAGAATTTGCCGTACAAAGAACCCTCGTCGTCCAAAAAGGTTGGGGTGACTGGAGGCTGAAGCCGACCTCTGAGACTTGCCCCCACTGCCCTACAGCTGGCCCAGTGTGAGGCGGGACACTCTACAATATAAAAATTATGTTTATTGTAGATCCATAATTTAAACATAATCTGACGTTTTATCAGAGACGTGACCCAGCCCTCTGAGTCCGGTCGCTCCTGCATTGCCTTTTGAGTTCATCCCAGCCCAGGCCCCAGTCCCCCTGGGCCAGCACAGCCCCCACGGCCAAGCAGCCCCATGGCCGTCCAGGTGCTGAGGAGGCACTAACAGCTAACAGAGGATGTGAATAATGCAGTCAGCCAGCATATTCTGGGGCAGTGACAATGAGTCAGCAACACAGAGGCAGTAGAGGGGGAGGCACTGCTCTCTCTCTCTCTCTCTGCTCAGTGTTCCTGGTTGGACACACACACACACACACACACACACACACACACACACACACACACACACACACACACACACACACACACACACACACACACACACACACACACACACACACACACACACAGGAGAGCAGAGTGCTTTCACACAACAAGCACCTCACACATTCACAGCTGAAGTGATTTTGCACAATTGAGGCCTGATATGTATTTTGGAATAATAAATCGTTTTATATATATAATTTTTTGTAAGAAATTCTTTGTAGAGATCAAGTATAGCCTGAAGTTTGGTATCTGTAGTGGAAAAGAGAACATATAGGCTGTGGGCTACATGACTGGGAAAGTCACTGTAGGAAATCCAATACTGTTTTTTAATAGCTTGTGTGCGTGAGTGGGCTGGGTTGGCCAGTCAGATTCCTCTGGTTAGCTCTGTCTTTGGCAGGGCCAGGAAAGAAATCTCAAACAAATAAAGAAAATGATTGATTAACTTATTGATTGCCTTATTTTTGCTGCAATGGTGTATTCATGCTAGTTACTGTAGTGCTTATTGCTATGTGAGAACAGGGAGACAGTAATGGACATGGTGATGAGTCATACTCTGTAGTAATGCGCTCATTTGTACTGTTTTTGCTGCAGCTTCTGCTCTGGGAGTTGAGTAGCAGTCACACACACACACACACACACACACACAACCACAGAGCAGTCACTTACAGGTCTGACATCCAGGTTTTCCTGCCTCCTAGAGGGACTGCTTGCTGCAGAAAGTGTAGGGTATTCTCTCTAGCTGCTGTGCCTTATGTCTGTGCTGTCCTTGAATGCTCCTCTGTACCTGGGGGAGGGTACCATAATCCATCACAGGAACACACCGACAGAACATTGCACGCACACCAACACACATGCATACAGTACATACACACAATCCATCTCAGAATCCCACACACACAGGTTAACCCCTAGAGTCGATGTCCGCCCCTTGCGGAAATCCAATTAGCATAATACAAAAATCCCCATAACAATCTGTCAATTTAAGCTAGAGATATCTGCAATGGATGCGTCTCAATCCACCGCATCCGCCGATGTCACACTTCCGCATCTGCGGGGAAAGGTGACAGAGCTAGAGCGGTGTTTGTCAGACCATGAGACATTCCAGAAAATCGGTCTTCTCACAAAATCGTCTGTAGCGTCCGAACGTTTTGGCCTACAAACTAGCATATATTACTGTATATACCTACACGATGGTGTGCTCCGCTTTGCTCTACGACCCCCACAAGCGTCTTGGGACTCGTCTGAAGTAGGTACAGCTGCCAACTTCTGTCTGTAGAGTCCGAACAGTTTGGGCTGCACACTAATATGACGCTTCTGTGGAAAGGTGAGACTCTCGTAAATATCATAGCCCCAAGACATGCTCACCTCTCACCATTACAAGAACAGGGAAGGTCAGCATTTTTGGGGGATATGATATTTGTGCGTCTGTCACTTTCTCACTCATTATTTTCACGATTCATTCAGGATCATCCGGCATCATGGTAGCATTCACATTAATGTAGAAGTGTTAAGAAACATATTATAATATTATAATAAAAGTGACTCCAAAATGACACAATACATGATTTACCATTTATTTCTATTGGGCACAAAATCAACCAACACAAACAGCAAATGCATCCAACAAATTTGTAGTCACCATTTTGAAGTAGTCATTGCTTGCTATGAATATGGGACCAAATACTTTTTTTCTTTCTACTTGAATACACATTATAAATGAATTTGTCCCAATACTTTTGGTCCCCTAAAATAAGGGGACTATGTACAAAAAGTGCTGTTTCACCCGATATGGATGAAAATACTCTCAAATTAAAACCGACAGTCTGCACTTTGACCTCATAGTCAGTCATTCTATCATTTCAAATCCAAAGTGCTGGAGTATAGAGCCAAAACAACAACAAAATCTTGTCACTGTCCCAATACTGTACAGTATATGCCATTTAGCAGTTGCTTTTTCCCTAAGCAACTTACAGTCATGCATACATTTTATGTATGGGTGGAATCAAACCCACTATCTTGGTGTTGCAAGCACCATGCTCTACCAACTGAGCTACAGAGGACCACTGTGGTCGGAACTGAAATCTAGACACTGGCTGTAGGTCTATAACTTCTCTCATAGCCTAATATAATATTAACTCCTGCAGAATTAAGCATTTCTTGCAGTAAAATGATACACAAAATGTAGGCTACATTTTGACCCGGGAACAGGAGTGGAGAAATAGGATTTCTTTCTTTCAGCATCACGAGAGAACGAATGCGCGTGTTAGGGATAGTCTGTAAAGGTGCTATCTTCATCAGCGTCATAAAAGCTGATAGTGGAAAAAAGACCTAGGATCAAATAAACATCCAAGCCAAAATGAAATCAAAAACATGTTGGGTCGTTTTTAACAGTTTTAAATTGTCTTAAAACGGTCTAAATCTTTCCCGTTCTTTTAGAGTTGTAGCATTTTCTCCCCGGTCCCTAAACGTCTTCGCTGCACGAGAAAAGCAGAGATGAAAGAGGAAAGAGGAAAACAGACTTTACCGATGTCAACTAGATTGAAGCATTCGTTCTATCGATGTATGCCATTATTCTGGTAAGCAAGGATGTATTTAGTCTAATTATAGACAAGCTGACTAACAAATAGCATAGCAAAATGTCAGACATTATACGCAGACACATAGGGTTTTGAAAGAAAATAAAAAATCACCATCTCTGACACTACAGCGCACATTCTATATTTGGTGCAGAGTCGGGTGCAGGCCTCAGATTTTCCACTTTATCACATTCAGTCAGGCGGTTGCAGATGGATTATTTCAATTGCTGGCGGGTGCAGGTGAACAAACAGCTGACCCGCGCATCGCCAACACACAATCCATCTCAGGATCATATGATGACGGCCAGATTACAATTACCTGGTGCAGGGTGCTAGGTGGCAAAACCTGTTGGGACAGACAGCTCTCTCTCTCAGCATCTCAGCAAAAAAAAGCACTCTTCCCATTTCTCAGCCCTGACAGACTATTTCCCAAATAGTACCCTATTCACTTAGTGCATGACTTTTGACCAGAGAAAGAGAGAGGTTAGTCCTCTGTTGCTGCAAACTCACAGCTCATAATCCTGTGGAAGGGGTTTACTGTAAATGTGCGTTGCAGTCATGCAGCTCCCGTTGGCCCACAGCCCCACTGGCAGCATATATCCATTGTGTAATAATGAGTCTATCGGTCTGTTTGTGACGCACGATGGGAAGTTGTTTATGTTTAACCGCACTTTACTCAGTGCCCTGTCCTACAGTTCCTGGTAACAGAGAGGGAATCATATCCGGTTTCCCTGAATTTGCTATTTTCTCCTGGGTTTTCCTGTATAAGGTGAGTCCTACTGTATTGCCAATCTTGGACATCACAACATCCGACCCTCGCATCACGTTTGGCCGATTACAACTAACATTCATCCCTATTTATCTCCCATAACACCAGAGTTGTGGTATAACAACAAAGATATTCCCAGAGAGAATATTCCCATCGAGATACAAGATAATGTGTTATATTTAATTCTGTGGCTATCCCTCTGAGAGGTCAAGACCAAGGACTCTGGGAAAAAGTCGCCCAATGCGGAGGTTTTCCACAGAAGTATGTGAAGCGATACAAAATCAATAGAGGGGGAGAGGAGACCTTAGATGAATGACTTTCACACTGCGGTCCAGACAGATAGAGAGCAAGCCGTGCTGATGGGACTGCCTGCTATGTGATCTATGGGTGAGGAGTGAGAAGGGGGGGGGGGGGGTATGGGGAGGGGTTGAGGAGGGTGAGAGGAAGAGTGGTGGGAGGAGGAGCAGAGGGTGGATGGGGCGGAGACGGAGATGGGGTAAGGAGGGGAGTGAGAAGGTCTTGTGGATAATGAGCCTTTTCTCCAGTGATTTATCCAAAGTACTAGACTTAGCCATACAATCAAGAACTGTGGGCCTTGTCTAGATGTGCCTTGACCAATTAGAGGGATTGTAATGGGTTTGCAAAGCTTTCTACTGTACTGTACATCTATGGTATGGCTGCACACATTGTACAGCCTACATCAGCATTCATTTGTGCACTCAAACTGTCTTTTCATTTACATTTACATTTAAGTCATTTAGCAGACGCTCTTATCCAGAGCGACTTACAAATTGGTGCATTCACCTTATGATATCCAGTGGAACAACCACTTTACAATAGTGCATCTAACTCTTTTAAGGGGGGGGGGGTTAGAAGGATTACTTTATCCTATCCTAGGTATTCCTTAAAGAGGTGGGGTTTCAGGTGTCTCCGGAAGGTGGTGATTGACTCCGCTGACCTGGCGTCGTGAGGGAGTTTGTTCCACCATTGGGGTGCCAGAGCAGCGAACAGTTTTGACTGGGCTGAGCGGGAACTGTACTTCCTCAGAGGTAGGGAGGCGAGCAGGCCAGAGGTGGATGAACGCAGTGCCCTTGTTTGGGTGTAGGGCCTGATCAGAGCCTGAAGGTACGGAGGTGCCGTTCCCCTCACAGCTCCGTAGGCAAGCACCATGGTCTTGTAGCGGATGCGAGCTTCAACTGGAAGCCAGTGGAGAGAGCGGAGGAGCGGGGTGACGTGAGAGAACTTGGGAAAGTTGAACACCAGACGGGCTGCGGCGTTCTGGATGAGTTGTAGGGGTTTAATGGCACAGGCAGGGAGCCCAGCCAACAGCGAGTTGCAGTAATCCAGACGGGAGATGACAAGTGCCTGGATTAGGACCTGCGCCGCTTCCTGCGTGAGGCAGGGTCGTACTCTGCGAATGTTGTAGAGCATGAACCTACAGGAACGGGTCACCGCCTTGATGTTAGTTGAGAACGACAGGGTGTTGTCCAGGATCACGCCAAGGTTCTTAGCACTCTGGGAGGAGGACACAATGGAGTTGTCAACCGTGATGGCGAGATCATGGAACGGGCAGTCCTTCCCCGGGAGGAAGAGCAGCTCCGTCTTGCCGAGGTTCAGCTTGAGGTGGTGATCCGTCATCCACACTGATATGTCTGCCAGACATGCAGAGATGCGATTCACCACCTGGTTATCAGAGGGGGGAAAGGAGAAGATTAATTGTGTGTCGTCTGCATAGCAATGATAGGAGAGACCATGTGAGGATATGACAGAGCCAAGTGACTTGGTGTATAGCGAGAATAGGAGAGGGCCTAGAACAGAGCCCTGGGGGACACCAGTGGTGAGAGCACGTGGTGCGGAGACAGATTCTCGCCACGCCACCTGGTAGGAGCGACCTGTCAGGTAGGACGCAATCCAAGCGTGGGCCGCGCCGGAGATGCCCAGCTCGGAGAGGGTGGAGAGGAGGATCTGATGGTTCACAGTATCAAAGGCAGCCGATAGGTCTAGAAGGATGAGAGCAGAGGAGAGAGAGTTAGCTTTAGCAGTGCGGAGCGCCTCCGTGACACAGAGAAGAGCAGTCTCAGTTGAATGACTAGTCTTGAAACCTGACTGATTTGGATCAAGAAGGTCATTCTGAGAGAGATAGCAGGAGAGCTGGCCAAGGACGGCACGTTCAAGAGTTTTGGAGAGAAAAGAAAGAAGGGATACTGGTCTGTAGTTGTTGACATCGGAGGGATCGAGTGTAGGTTTTTTCAGAAGGGGTGCAACTCTCGCTCTCTTGAAGACGGAAGGGACGTAGCCAGCGGTCAAGGATGAGTTGATGAGCGAGGTGAGGTAAGGGAGAAGGTCTCCGGAAATGGTCTGGAGAAGAGAGGAGGGGATAGGGTCAAGCGGGCAGGTTGTTGGGCGGCCGGCCATCACAAGACGCGAGATTTCATCTGGAGAGAGAGGGGAGAAAGAGGACAAAGCACAGGGTAGGGCAGTGTGAGCAGAACCAGCGGTGTCGTTTGACTTAGCAAACGAGGATCGGATGTCGTCGACCTTCTTTTTTCCTCTGTGGTTTCTATTGACTAACCCCTTATGTGCTGCTGTGGTGCAGTGTGTTATGTGCAGCGATGCTGTAATCCAATCGGTTAATTCATATAAATGCCTGGGTTGGATGATGCTAACTTTCAGCTTTTCTCCCCCAGACAGGCCTGCTGACACTGCATGATGTATAGAGGGACTGTAAGATGAGATCTTCCTCCTGGGTTGGTATCGACAAGAACACATTCTAGACTGGTTTGCTGACCCAACAAGAACAGACTGGACTAGACTGGACTGGATCTAGCTTTAAGAACCGGCAAGATAATGCAGAGGAACAGAAGGACTTTTACTGTAGGTGAGTGGAAGATTTACACCTTAGATGGCCGCTGTCCACTGTCATGTCGTGCTGAACCTTAGAATTATGATTCAGTCACTGTTTGCTTCAATGGTGCTGAATCGTAGATGGCCGCTGTTACAGATGGTTTGTTTACTTTAGCAGCGTTTGACCTTTTACGTATGTCGTCACATATGGATGAATGAATGAATGAATTGATGTGGTTCTAGGCCACTCCGCGCCTAGTATTCTATCCATCATCTTGCTTTCCTTTTCTCCCTGGTCTGTCCTGAATCTCCCATCTATTCCTCATTTATTTCTTTGCTGTATTACTGCCGGGATGTAGAGCTGTCAGTGGCGTGAGGTAAAGAGCAGGCACATTTAACCGCCCTGTCTGACTTCCAACAAAAACCATTTTGGACTGCTGCGTCTCAAATGCCACCCTATTCATTATATAGTGCACTACTTTTGACCACGGCTCATTGGCCCAAATGTGCCAGCCTGACAGCTCTACAAAGTAGTGCACTATATAGGAAATATGGTGCAATTTGGGACAGGGCCGTCGATTTCCACAAGGACAAAGTAGGGGAAATATGTCCTTAATAATTAAGCAAGTGTGTCAGCAGCACAGCAACTGCAGGCTGCCTCTCCTCTCTCTTTGATGGAGGTAATGCAGCGAGGAAGTGGGCCACAGTAGAAATGAATGTGGGGGGAGGGGTGGGGGTGTTACATACACATAAACAAAGGTATGTACACATGCACACACACATACACACACACACGCATACACACAAAGACACTCACACACACAGACACACACATCCTTCCTTCGGGGTTGGGTGGGGTAAAGGCCTAAGAGTGAGCGGGGTGGGATTAGGGCCATACACTATTCTACAGGAAGTGGAGGTACTACAGTAGCAGATTTTGTACATGTAAACACTTGATTGGACTGTTAGAGATATGCAAGAGGGGTTACGTGCACTAATTATATATAATATAAACATTTTTGAATGCAGAAAACAAATCAAGCTAGCGAAGTCTGTCTGTGTCTATGAATTTCTATAAACCTCACAAATATTTCTGTGGTTTCATAAATACTGGCCACCACAAAATGCAGCTTCAGAAACTTTTGGGATTATGTAAGTGGGAATAACATAGGGTGAGTGCCTGTCTTTACTGAAATCGATCTGGAATAGCAAGTAAGCCAGAAGCCTGACTCAGGAAAAACAGCAGGCCTGTGTGTGTGTGTGTGTGTGTGTGTGTGTGTGTGTGTGTGTGTGTGTGTGTGTGTGTGTGTGTGTGTGTGTGTGTGTGTGTGTGTCTGCGTGTGTGTCTGCGTGTTAAAAACAGATACACTACTACATGGCTAAAAGTATGTGGACACCCCTTCAAATTAGTGGATTCGGCTATTTCAGCCACACCCGTTGCTGACAGGTGTATAAAATCGAGCGCACAGCCATGCAATCTCCATAGACAAACATTGGCAGTAGAATGGCCTGGACTGAAGAGCTCAGTGATGCCACCTTTCCAACAAGTCAGTCTGTCAAATGTCTGCCCTGCTAGAGCTGCCCCGGTCAACTGTAAGTGCTGTTATTGTGAAGGGGAAACATCTAGGAGCTAAAACAGCTCAGCCACAAAGTGGTAGACCACACAAGTTCACAGAACGGGACTGCTGAGTGCTGAAGAGCGTAGCGAGTAAAATTGTCTATCCTCAGTTGCAACACTCACTACCGAGTTCCAAACTGCCTCTGTAAGCAACGTCAGCACAAGAACTGTTCGTCGGGAGCTTCATGAAATGGGTTTCCATGGCCGAGCAGCCGCACACAAGCCTAAGATCACCATGCGCAATGCCAAGTGTCGGCTGGAATGGTGTAAAGCTCGCCGCCATTGGACTCTGGAGCAGTGGAATTTTCCAGTGAAGGGAAATATTAACTCTACAGCATACAATGACATTCTAGACGATTCTGTGCTTCCAACTTCAAATCAAATCAAATTTTATTTGTCACGTACACGTGTTTAGCAGATGTTATTGCAGGTGTAGCGAAATGCTTGTGTTTCTAGCTCCAACAGTGCAGTAAATCTAACAAGTAATATCTAACAATACACACAATCTAAAGTAAAGGAATGGAATTAAAAATGCATAAATATTTGGACAAGCAATGTCAGAGCAGCATAGACTTAGATACAGTAGAGTAGGACTGAATACAGTATATACATTTGAGATGAGTAATGCAAAATATGTAAACATTATTAAATTGACTAGTGTTCCAGTTATTAATGTCTATGTATAGGGCAGCAGCCTCTAATGTGCTAGTGATGCCTCTTTAACAGTCTGATGGTCTTACTCACGTTGGCCACGGAGAAGGAGAGCCCACAGTCCTTTGTAGCAGGCCGCATCGGCAAGCCATCGGTGTCCGCGACGTGGCTGGTTTTCTCTTTGTAGTCCTTGATTGTCTGTAGACCCTGCCACATACGTCTCGTGTCTGAGCCGTTGAATTGCAACTCCACTTTGTCTCTATACTGACGTTTAGCCTGTTTGATTGCCTTACGGAGGGAATAACTACACTGTTTGTATTTGGTCATATTCCCAGTCACTTGCCATGGTTAAATGCGATGGTTCGCACTTTCAGTTTTGTGCAAATGCTGCCATCTATCCACGGTTTTTGGTTAGGGTAGGTTTTAATAGTCACGGTGGATACAACATCTCCTATACACTTCCTGATAAACTCAGTCACCGTATCAGTATATTTGTCTATGTTGTTCTTGGAGGCTACCCGGAACATATCCCTGTCCACGTGATCAAAACGATCTTGAAGCGCATATTCCGATTGGTCAGACCAGCTTTAATAGTCCTTAGCACGGGTACTTCCTTTTTGAGTTTCTGACTATAGGAATGGAGGAGCAAAATTGTGTCGTGATCAGATTTTCCCGAAGGGAGGGCGGGGGAGGGCCTTGTAGGCATCCCGGAAGTTAGAGTAGCAGTAGTCTAGTGTTTTAGCAGAGTGAGTACTACAGTCAATGTGTTGATAAAACTTCGGTAACGTTTTCCTCAAATTTGCTTTGTTAAAATGCCTAGCTACAATAAATATGGATATGGTGGTTTCCTGTTTGCATAAAGTCCAGTGAAGTTCTTTGAGGGGTGTTGTGGTATAGGCTTGAGGGGGAATATACACGGCTGTGACTATAACCGAAGAGAGGGAGGTAATACAGTCTGCATTTGATTGTGAGGTATTCTAGGTCGGGTGAACAAAAGGACTTGAGTTCCTGTATGTTATCACAATCACACCATGAGTAGTTAGTCATGAAACATACACCCCCAGCCTTCTTCTTCCCAGAGAGATATTTATTCCTGTCTGCACGATGAACTGAGAACCCAGCTGGCTGAAAGAACTCAAACAGTATATCCCGAGAGAGCTATGTTTCCGTGAAACAGAGTATGTTACAATCCCTGATGTCTCTCTGGAAGGAAATCCTTGCCCTGAGCTCGTCAACTTTATTGTCCAGAAACTGTACATTAGTGAGTAATATACTCGGAAGCGGTGGGTGGTGTGCGCGCCTCCTGAGTCGGACTAAAAGTCAGCTCGGAGTGCCTCTTTTCCGCCAGCAACACTTTGTGGCAACAGTTTGGGGAAGGCCCTTTCCTGTTTCAGCAGACAATGCCCCCGTGCACAAAGCGAGGTCCATACAGAAATGGTTTGTGGAGATCAGTGTGAAAGAACTTGACTTGTCTGCACAGAGCCCTGACCTCAACCCCATCTACCCCTTTGGGATCAATTGGAACACTGACTGCGAGCCAGGACTAATTTCCCATTTAGTGTATGACCAACAGTCAGTTTTCATACAACTGTTCATATCATACCATTAAAGATATTAACATGAGGGAGGGATGAGATGGACACTGGGGGAGGTTTGATTGTTGTACCACTGACTTGACCGATAGTTCCTCAATTGCTGCAGCAGACAGACAGAGATAGAGACAAGACAGTGATTTCCACCACAGTTTCAATTAAATGTTCCTCTCGCAGGCTCGCATGGATACTGCGGATAACAGTGATCCCAAATACCAGGTACAGTATCTCCATGGAATTAGTGTCTCTTTACAACCTCCGGTTTGGACAAACTGTACACTAAACACACACACAAACACAACACAGGGATGACACAGCCCTCTCTCACACAGCTACATGGTGTGAGACAGTTGTTTTGTGTGTATGTGTGGCTGGCTGTGGTGAAAAGTGCTTGTGCAAAAATACTTTAAAGTAGTACTTTTTTGTAGTATCTGTACTTTACTTTACTTAACTATTTACAGTTCCAGTCAAAAATTTGGACACACCAACTAATTCAAGGGTTTTTCTTTATTTAGACTTTTTTCTACATTGTAGAATAATAGTGAAGACATCAAAACACACATGGAATCGTGTAGTAAGCAAAAAGTGTTAAACAAATCCAAATATATTTTACATTTGAGATTCTTCAAAGTAACCACCCTCTGCCTTGATGACAGCTTTGCACACTCTTGGCATTCTCTCAACCAGTTTCATGAGGTAGTCACCTGGAAGGCATTTCAGGTGTGCCTTGATAAAAGTCAATATGTGGAATTTCTTTCCTTCTTAATGATTTTGAGCCAATCAGTTGTGTTGTGACAAGTTAGGGGTGGTATACAGAAGATAGCCCAATTTCCCTATTTGGTAAAAGACCAAGTCCATATTATGACAAGAACAGCTCAAATAAGAAAAGAGAAATGACAGTCCATCATTACTTTAAGACATGAAGGTCAGTCAATGCGGAACGTTGCAAGAATTTTTAACGTTCCTTCAAGTGCAGTTGCAAAAACCATCAAGCGCTATGATGAAACTGGCTCTCATAAGGACCGCCACAGGAAAGGAAGACTCAGAGTTACCTCTGCTGCAGAGGTTCTTTAGAGTTACCAGCCCAAATAAGTGCATCGCAGAGTTCAAGTAACAGACACATCTCAACATCAAATGTTCAGAGGAGACTGGGTGAATCAGGTTTTCATGGTCGAATTGCTGCAAAGAAACCTCTACTAAAGGACACCAATATGAAGAAGAGACTTGCTTGAGCCAAGAAACACGAGCAATGGACATTAGACCGGTGGATATCTGTCCTTTGGTATGATGAGTCCAAATTTGAGATTTTTGGTTCCAACCGCCATGTCTTTGTGAGACGCAGAGTAGGTGAACGGATGATCTCCGCATGTGTGGTTCCCACCGTGAAGCATGGAGGTGGATGGTGTAGGGGTGCTTTGCTGCTGAGACCCTGTACCGATACGCCATCCCATCTGGTTTGCGCTTAGTGGGACTATCATTTGTTTTTCAACAGGACAATGACCCAACACACCTCCAGGCTGTGTAATGCTATTTGGCTGAGAAGGAGAGTGATGGAGTGCTGCATCAGATGACCTGGCCTCCAAAAACACCCGACCTCAACCCAATTGAGATGGTTTGGGATGAGTTGGACCGCAGAGTGAGGGAAAAGCAGCCAACAAGTGCTCCTCGTGTGTGGGATCTCATTCAAGACTGTTGGAAAAGCATTCCAGGTGAAGCTGGTTGAGAGAATTCCAAGAGTGTGCAAAGCTGTCATCAAAGCACAGGGTGGCTACTTTGAAGAATCACAAATATGAAATATATTTTGATTCATTTAACACTTTTTTGGTTACGACATGATTCCATATGTGTTTTTTCATAGTTTTGATGTCTTTACTATTATTCTACAATGTAGAAACTTATCCAAATAAAGAAAAACCCTTGAATGAGTAGGTGTGTCCAAACTTGTCACTTTACTGTATATTTTTGCCTACTTTAACTTCACTACATCCCGATAGAAAATAGCGTACTTTTTACTCCATACATTTTCCCTGACACCCAAAAGTACTCGTTACATTTTGAATGCTTAGCAGGACAGGAAAATGGTCAAGAGAAGAAGAGAACAATCATGGTCATCCCTACTGCTTCTGACCTGGCAGATTCACTAAACACAAATGCTTGGTTTGTAAATTATGTCTTGAGTGTTTGAGTGTTCCCCTGGCTATCGATAAATAAAATAAATAAACAAATTGTGCCTTCTGGTTTGCTTGATATAAGTAATTTCGAAATTATTTATACTTTTACTTTTGATACTTAAGTATATTTTAGCAATTCCATTTACTTTTGATACTTAAGTATATTTAAAACCAAATACTGTTAAGACTTTTACTCAAGTAATACTTCACTGGGTGGCTTTCACTTTTACTTGAGTCATTTTCTGTTAAGGTTTCTTTACATTTACTCAAGTATGACAATTAGGCTTTTTCCGCCATTGCCGGCTGGTGCTGTAGCAGTGTAGCATAGAGCCGAGGTCTGTATACTGTGCTCTGTGCTACAGTACAGCAGAGCTTTGGTACCGGTCAAACCTTTTGCAATGGGACAGGAGACAGCTTACCCCACCCCTGCTGCTATACTGCTGCCGGCAGAGAGAGAGAAGTGCTGCATTTCCTGAGGGCAATGCAGAGGACAAGAGAAAGGGAACTACACAGGGTCGCAATATCCCAAACACCCGGGGCAGAGAGAGAGAGAGAGAGAGAGAGAGAGAGAGAGAGAGAGAGAGAGAGAGAGAGAGAGAGAGAGAGAGAGAGAGAGAGAGAGAGAGAGAGAGAGAGAGAGAGAGAGAGAGAGAGAGAGAGAGAGAGAGAGAGAGAGAGAGAGAGAGAGAGAGAGAGAGAGAGAGAGAGAGAGAGAGAGAGAGAGAGAGAGAGAGAGAGAGAGAGAGAGAGAGAGAGAGAGATGTAGCATTTACTATGATGACTCTGCAGCACCAAGCCTACTAGCAGTAACAAAGCTCTGCAGCACAGGCACAGCAGCAGGGGACAGTCAGAGTGGGGATGAATCATTTTGATTCCCCTAAATTCGCACAGACACAACGCATCTCACTCTCACACAGGCTGGGTTGTTTGGGACTCTAGAATTATTAAATATGCTGAGAAATGCACCATGAGTGTTGTTTACTTTGATTTAAACAGAACACAACACTCCTTGTCAACTATTTGCAATGCTATTTGTCATTGCTATGTCTGGATTGTAATACGGCTGTTGGGCTTTTGGGGGTGGTAATTTACTAGTGGTTTTATATTAGCAGTTCTCCCAGTGGTGGCAGAAGTGGGATTTGCACTCTTCAGACCCCGGAATGGAGTAATGACATGTGAAGTATGATGAGAATGAGAGAGGTCATCTCCTGAATATGGGGATTAGTGTAAAGGAACATCTTTAAATTGGCTCCCCTCTCTGTAACATTCCCGTTGGGGAGAAAAAATAACATATGGATTTGAAGTGTGTAGCACAATGGTAGCTACATAGATAGCTGAGCTTTAGAGTAAGAGGGCTCAATTCCTGCAGCCCTGTGAACTCACAGTTCCATTCTCCTATGTCACATACAGTAATGCTGTTCTCAGACGTCGCGTGCTTTGTGCAACATAACAACCACAGTGTGAGCAACAGGTAGGCAAGAGGTGACATGGACTGTAGCCAGGTTCTTAATTAAGGCAGTGCCTGAATGCAGGGTGGGTCGTTTTCAATCCAAATTAATTAATACAGGTGTTTATCGATATTGAAGTACTAAGATGTTTGTAATTGATCGAGACTCCCCTGAATGTAATGTGAGAGTAACGGTGCAAACTGGTCCACTGACTGTGTCATTGGGAAAGGTCACCGTTGAGGTTGGATAGAAGCCGAATGGGAAACTGGAACCCTTAATGGCTCACAAGTACACCGTCAGCCAGTATAGACTTGACTAGACAGCCAAACCTCCTTTTATACCAAGTAACAAATGAAAATACACAATGAGATCCTTAAATTTTTTATTGTATTTGATGTACGATGAAATCATGAAGTGTGACATAAGTAAGAAAAGAAATACCCTTGCATAGATCACAGACGATGCCTTTGTCAGACGTCTGACAAACTGAACGTATCGTAGCATAATCCTCGTAAAACAAAACATGAACAGTGACGAACAAACATAAAAGAACACATTTGCAATGTTCAGTAGGCAAATGGACTACTTATAATAAAAAAAAGAGCAGGAGTTTATTCAGCGACGTGAAACCTTGAGAATGTTGCAGTTAGACATGTGACGGGTATAGCTGACATGACTCACTGTTCTACATGACAGATGGTCGTATCTCATCTACACAATACATTTCTATCTGAATGTCTTGTAACGTTGCACCCTCCCGAACAGACCCCAGGAGTCAACAGTCCCTCGTGCCTCTGAGCTGCTCGTTCCAAAGCAAGCCAGCTTCCCTAAATACAATGCACTTGGTCACATTTCCATAGGTTCTTCAAGGTTTTCTATAGGATGTCATTCCTATATACATGTAGGTGCACAATGGTTGTATCCAAAATCACACCCTATTGCCTATTTAGTACACTACTTTTGTAGTCAAAGGTAATGCACTATATAAGTAATAGGGTGTCATTTGGGATGCGAACCATGTCTGATGGATGGACAGGACGACAAACTCGTAGTAATCACACGTCTACCATCATATCACTCCCTGTCATCAAACAAAAACGAGTCACCTCTCATCACCATTCTAACTAAAGTGAGGTTTGAACGTACAGCCCGGTCACAGATCTGTTTGTGGTGTGCAGCCAACTCCTATGATCGTTGTCATTGGTAATTGCCAAACATGTTTGGCCTGACAACGACCATATAGTTGGCAAGACAGCGCAAACAGACCTGAGACCAGGCTAGTTTGAACATGGTGGGATGTCAATAGTCGGAACGTACGCCTGATCCACGATGAAAACCAGAAGGTACGCCTGATCCGAGATAGAAGTGTTTGTCAATATCTTACGCAAACGATCATGTTTTTCAATAAAAAGAAAAGCAGAAATGTATAATAAAGGAGGGTATTTCATATTTTTTAAAAAGGCCTTTGGTGTAGATGAAAGCAAGGGTTTTCTTTTAAGTGATGCAAACTGTTATTATATCTGATCCACCGTTTTGAAAAGCTCATGCAGTCTTCTGTTGACCATGCAGTTTTTGTGATCAGTAGGTTGCCGTTGAGATATGTGTACATGATCTATACATTATCAGTTGGTTTTTAGTAATGGGCATTTGGAAACGCTCTTAAATGGTGTGGTTTGTTAGGATGAATTTTCCAGTATCTCTTGAAATAAAATGAGAAGACGATCCATATATCCTGATGCTAATATAGTGGATTGTAGTCCATATCATTCAAATGTAGGCCTACAATAAATTGATAATAGTAGGCTACTTCAGTTGAATTATCATGGCTTGCCAGAGGAACACATTATTATAGAGTAATTGATATTTCAGTATATTATGGCATGTTCTTCCTCAAAACAATCAGACAATCGTAATATAGTGCCACAGGAAAAAATAGAAAAAAAGACACACAATGAAAAGATAGTCATCATTGGTTTAGGCCTTTTGCAATATATATGTTCTTGCTATACTCTATTTTTACTATAGCTAAATGATTTCTTACTACATTCTTAGATAGGTACGGTTTACTTATATTTTTGTTTTTGTGTTGTCATTTCTCTGAATTACATTTTTTTTTTTAAAAGACCTTCTCACACACGTCTTCCTTTTGAAGAACATACATCTCTGAAAGCATTTCAAATGAATGCAAAAAAAAAAAAGGGGAAAAAAAGAACAATAGACCCATTTGGGACCCATTTTGGGCACCTTCTCTGACTCTCCGTCACACTAAGTTCACACTAAACACACAGCCATTCCATCCAGCAGTGGGTGGATGCTTGCTGTAAGTGCATTGCATTTCAGGCTATTAATTCCCTCCGGGAGGCTGCTACTGGCTACTTTGCCCCATTTATCAACATAGGGTCCTAACTAGAAACGACTCCAGATCAACCTATGAGTTTGATGAGGATTGGATGGTCGCTGTAAAAATACACTACCGTTCAAAAGTTTGGGGTCACTTAGAAATGTCCTTGTTTTTGAAAGAAAAGCTCATTTATTGTCCATTAAAATAACATCAAATTGATCAGAAATACAGTGTAGACATTGTTAATGTTGGAAATGACTATTGTAGCTCGAAATGGCAGATTTTTTATGGAATATCTACATGGGCGTACAGAGGACACTCCTGTGTTCCAATGGCACGTTGTGTTAGCTAATTCAAGTTATAATTTTAAAAAGCTAATTGATCATACGAAAAACCTTTTGCAATTATGTTAGCACAGCTGAAAACTGTTGTCCTGCTTAAAGAAGCAATAAAACTGGCCATCTTTAGACTAGTTGAGAATCTGGAGCATCAGCATTTGTGGGTTCGATTACAGGCTCAAAATGACCAGAAACAAAGGACTTTCTTCTGAAACTCGTCAGTCTATACATTAGTCTGAGAAATTAAGGCTATTCCATGCGAGAAATTGCCAAGAAACTGATGATCTCGTACAACGCTGTGTACTACTCCCTTCACAGAACGTAGCAAACTGGCTCTAACCAGAATAGAAAGAACAGTGGGAGGCCCCGGTGCACAACTGAGCAAGAGGACAAGTACATTTGAGTGTCTTGTTTGAGAAACAGGCGCCTCACAAGTCCTCAACTGGCAGCTTCATTAAATAGTACCCGCAAAACACCAGTCTCAACGTCAACAGTGAAGAGGCAACTCCGGGATGCTGGCCTTCTAGGCAGAGTTGCAAAGAAAAAGCCATATCTCAGATCGGCCAATAAAAAGAAAAGATTAATATGGGCAAAAGAACACAGACACTGGACAGAGGAACTCTGTCTAGAAGGCCAGCATCCCGGAGTCACCTCTTCACTGTTGACGTTGAGACTGGTGTTTGCGGGTACTATATAATGAAGCTGTCAGTTGAGGACTTGTCTGTTTCTTCATAGGGGCTATCTGTTTAATGTAAGAACAGGGTCGTGTTCATTAGGTTCATTAGGCACCAAATAGAATAAAACACTCAGAAATTGAATACATTTCTTGTCCAATTTCTTGTCCAGTAAGAAATGCTTGTTTGTGTTTTCTGTTGCAAAGCATGTTAAATAATATTGCTATGGTTTGCCCTGATGAACACTTTGACCTTTGACCCCAACTGTCCTTAACAACTAAATCAAAGAATTAACAGCATAGACAGCCCTGTTGTAAATGTCTTGTCAAGAGATCGTCTTTTTCCTCAACATCTTTTTTAAACAGATTCATTCAACTCCTATTTTACAAAAGTTTCTAAGAAACAGGTAACTGCAATTCTATTACTATAAGAATGCATTTTTAGTTTTTTTTGTAGAATAATTGAATGCATAGCACCATACATAGATTGCCCTCACAGCAAGAGCAATGGATGCACTGGTATCGTGACATGAGGGGTTTTGCATGTGTTCCCTCAACCTCACTCTGAACTGTTGCATCATGGGTATTTGGTGGAATAGGACCTGTTTTATCCAACCACACTTCTGGGCCATAAGAGAAACCACATATGGTAAAAATATATAATTTACCTGTTTGTCAGCTAGCTACTGTACATGGTATAGATAAGGTTGCTGTGGATAATCACTTTTTATTTGTTGTATTTTGGGGTATTCTATATGTCTGTTCTTAAGACCTGATTACATTCTCTTGGTTAGAAACCTTAAAAATCCCTGACACAGAAGTATTTTTTTTTTTTTTGCACTCATATGTCAACTCCACTGACATATTCACCTCATAATGTCAAATGAACTGACATCTAGGAAGGCTCTCGCATAGACAGACACCAGACCTGTTGCAGACAGACACATTCTAAGTCCCCCAGCAATACACTAGAACGGCCATGAGCAAATAAAGAGAACATAGCCGATAACATATAGCGCAAAACGACCAGCAACTCGATTCACAGAATCAAAAAAGGCCTCGTCCATAACCAATGTGCACATAGAGGCTTTCTGATAGTCCGCAAAAGGTGGAGCCTTTGCACAAACTGATGAAAGCAAATGCTTCACTAGCTGAGACATTTTAGTTGAGGGGGTATACATACAGTAAAGGCCAAATGGAAAAAGAGAAAGGAAACATGGTACAGTACTTTACACCAAATGACACACCATCATGAAGGCCTTTGAATCTTTAGCGATGTTTAAGTGTGGTCTCATAACATCTGTCTTGTGTATCACCCCTCAACTTCAGTGTCACCAACATTGTGTCGCTACCATAACAACATATGTCTTGTCTTGACATCTGGTCATTTCACACACTTACAGGACAAATTTTGCTGCAATAACGAAACAAGATTCACACTGCGTCAGTACGCTTTGCGGAGAGCTGGAAGACTCACTTACGAAATAAATACATGTAGCAATGTTCTGTGATGGATGTGAGTAATTCTATTTCTATTCATACGCACATCAATGAAGTGTGGCACATTCACAGATATAATTGCCCAGGGTATTTCTATGATTTAATAGTAGCAAACCTGCCTTACTTCTCAACAACTGTAATACTAAAGAATCCAAACCAAACCATTTGTATCAACATGTTTTTCGAGAATCAGTCAGTCTACATCACTATGCTCTAGTCAACTCTACTTCTATGGTAATGCGTTTTTTTTTGTTTGTTTTTTGATTGTGCGTAGCTTGGAAGGGAAAATGGGATAGGGGTAAGGGTGGTTGGTACAGTATGTCCTAAGACCTAAGTGCTTCTCTAAGGCTACTTTTAGGGGCCAATCTAAGAGTTTAACATCAGGGTCTGTGTTCATGAAGCATCTCAGAGTAGGAGTACAGATCTAGGATCAGATTAGTCTTTGAGGTCATAATGAATAAGATTACATGGACAGTGGGGGACCTAATCCTAGATCAGCACTCAGCACTCTGAGACCATTTATAAACACAGGCCCTGATGACCACAGTCTACTCCACTTAAGAGGCCATTTTACACGCTTATGCATCGAAGAATAGCCTGGCTTGCAGCTCTGCAGTGAGCTCTGCAGTGACCTCACTGAGGTAGACACATTTAAAAGACTTATGGCACATAAATCAATAGCAACAGCAACACAAGCAAAGCAAAGCGATGGATATCCACTTTTGACTTGAAGTGGTGCATGTTTGGAGAAGCATAAAGTACTACAGGGGGGGGTTGTGGGAATCTTGTTCTAGAGTCTTGGGTCAACTCAACTACGGATCATGTTGGTAGTGCACTTCCATGGTTGTTCTCACCAAACATTCTCTGACTGTATTAATAATGATCAGAATCATCAATCATCATCATCCTCATCATCAACAACAATAATAACAGCATAATAGTGCTGAAGCAAGCAAGATCTTTTGCATCCGATCTGTTCAACTTGTCATGGATTTCCATTGTAGGCTACATACACAGAGGCACTTTCACTGAGCCTGTTGCATGGTGAGCTGGGTAAAGGCACTAGCAACTAATGTACAAAATTATGATTGGCAATATCTATTAAACAAAGGCTAATTTCAGTGAAATAAGAGTTGTTTCCGTTGTTTTGTTTGTGAAAACAAACAAACACATCCCTAAATTTAGTGGTGAAATGGAAGGCCTGACTCATAATAGGTTTACTTTTTCTATGTTCAAAGGTCCATGCACTGCACTATTGAAGTAATACTGTAACTTGGTGCTTTATGAGTATATGCATTTTGATAATAAGTATTTATTCTGCTTCTTTGATCTCCTACGTTTTAAATTAGAAAGTCAGCATCCCCGAGTTGGGTTTTTGGATATATTTTGTCACATTTCAGAAACGGTTCAGAGATTTTTTTAAGTTTCCACGTTTCGTTTCCATGACAGTATGATACACGTTTCAGAGTGTCTGTAATTGCAACAAGCTGAATACTGACGTCATGCATTTAGATATACTAGGATACACAGTACCTTAGTCGATAGGCCGTAATGCAGTTTACTTTTTCTCATGCTATGATCTTCGTTTAGTTACTGTTTCCCTTAAGATTTTTTTTAACATTCACTCGCTAAATAATTAGGAATTTTCAAATCAAAAACTATTTCAAACCAGTGCTGCACTCTAAGTTAAAACGAATAATAAAGGGGAATCGAATGAAGGCATAGGGGAATGGAAAAATCCTAAATAAATATATATTTTTTAGCATTATTATAAGGTTATGTCTCATCATCACGCATGCCAATATCAAAATGTATGGGGAGTCTCTTCTAAACATGCTCATGTGAAGCTCTTCTGTTATATCATTGTGCTGTCTTGCATCTAACGGGCAAAAATGACATTGAACCACTTGCTGATATCGTAATTACAGCATTTTACTGCTGGAAAATAGCAGCATTGCGGATGTCCGTAGGTCTATCAGACTGAGGCAAGTAGATCATCAGCCTCTTTTTAACATCCAAACCAGGAGATCAGTGATCCTCCGTTATCAGTATGTTTCCCATAAGGTGCTTTGCTGGATAGTAGATCCTTTGATGACAGAGGGGTAGAGGAGTCGCCTCGGACTTCAGGCCAGGTGTCGGTCGGCCTGACCACTGACTGGGTGCTGCAGATCCTGACTTGCGTGCAACTCTCCCTGACTCTCTCTTTGCAGCAGATGGCATTTATGATGCATTTTATCCTTGATGCAGTGTGCACTTGCTAAAATGTTATCTGTACCGATGCATAACGTTTTAATTATCACGCCTGGCTTTGTCTGATAAAAACAGACATGTCGTCTAAGTGGTGTTGGTTAGTCGTCCTCCAAGGGGCGCGCGATTATGCGTGTGCGTGTTAAATAGAAGTTGATGTTTATTTTTAATATTTTTTTAATACGTATTTGAATGATCATTTTAAAATAATGAATTACTCTATCTGTCGTATTCTCTAATAACAGTTTCATTTTCATATTTTTGTCCTTTCAAATAATTCCTTTCGAATTGGTGAACATGGTTGTTGTCATAATGCTAGAGCGCTTATAGGAGGCGAATGAAGCATTCAAAAAGGATGGTGTACTCAACGTGTGACGGCATCATGTACGTCCCATGTTTTCTCATTCGATTCTACACATCTGTGAGCAGCTTGCTTTTATTTACACAGTTTTGGTTTGCTAGAGTGCAATTGCCAGTTCTGAGGTTTGCCTCTCTAAAATTGTCGATGCTATTATTAATGTCTCCATCAATTTCCATGTATTCGGATTTGCTGACTGTGGACGAGCTGCGGCGACTAGAGTTGCTTTCACTAATGTTTGGTTCACTAACTTCTAAGAGTTTGGCCTGCTCCTCTCCCTCGGTCTCCCTGTGGTAGAAGTAGTTGAAGTTGGACACAATGACAGGCACTGGGAGCGCAATCGTCAACACACCAGCAATGGCGCAAAGGGAACCCACTATCTTGCCCCCTATAGTGACAGGCACCATATCCCCATAGCCCACAGTTGTCATAGACACCACGGCCCACCAGAAAGCTTCCGGTATGCTGCCGAAGAACGACCCTTTCTCCTCGGCCTCTGCGAAGTACACCGCGCTGGAGAAGAGGATGACTCCGATGAAGAGGAAGAATATCAGCAATCCGAGTTCGCGCATACTGGCCTTGAGGGTCTGTCCCAGGATCTGCAATCCTTTGGAGTGTCGTGACAGCTTAAAGATTCTAAACACTCTGACCAGTCTGATTACCCTGAGGATGGCCAGAGATGTCGCCTGCTCCCCCATGCCCTCGTCCTGGTCTTCGGGGTCCTCAGCCAGCTCCGTGCCCAGTGTGATGAAGTAAGGGATGATGGCCACTATATCAATAATGTTCATCATGTTTTTGGAGAAGACTGCCTTGCTTGGACACGCGAAAAAACGCACGATCAACTCAAACGAGAACCAGATAATGCAAAGAGTTTCAATAATGAAGAAAGGGTCAGTTAGGATGTTTGGTTTGTAGTAAAAGGTATGATTCCCTACAGTCTTAAACCGACCCTTAGGATCCTCTTTCAAGTCAGGTAAAGTCTCTAAACAAAATATGACTATGGAAATCAGAATTACCATTACAGATACTATAGCAATCCCTCTGGCCGGACCCGAGCTCTCTGGGTGCTCAAAAAGCAGCCAGATCTGACGCTGGAATTCCTTCTCAGGTAAAGGACGTTCTTCCTCCCTGACGAAGCCCTCATCCTCACGGAATTTCTCCATGGCATCCACTCCCAACTCATAAAACTTGATCTCTTCCGAGAACATATCCAACGGGACGTTGACGGGCCTTCTCAGCCTTCCCCCGGACTGGTAATAGTAGAGGATGGCATCGAAACTGGGACGGTTTCTGTCAAAGAAATACTCGTTTCTCAGGTGGTCAAAGTAGCGCATCCTCTTCTTGGGGTTGCCTAGCAATGTCTCGGGGAACTGGGAGAGAGTTTTGAGCTGGGTCTCGAACCGCATCCCCGCTATGTTGATGACCACTCTTTCGCAGCAGTCGTGGTCTTCATGGTCGGGGGGGTACGCGTCCTGCGGGTGCCCCGGTACGGCTGCGGTCTCATCCATGTTATCTCCTGCCACAACGGTCATCTTGTAGGTCCAAGGAGTTGTGGAATTCCGGTTATCCGGTTAATCTGATTGAACAGGCGGCATTCAGTTGTTGGGTTGATACAATTTACTTCTAAATTCCTCTTCTTTTTCTCCCACTATGTGTTGTCCTAGTCCCCAGATAAGGGGCTGGCTTGCTTTGCCTCAGTGCGGCTCCACTGCGGATCTCGCTGACTCGACCATTGCTGCTCTCCGCTGCATCTGCTGCTGCTGCCTATGTTACCCAGTCAGAGAAAAAAAAAGAAAAGATTGGATCGAAGGAACAGCGGAGATATTTGCTAGCTCAGCAATTTCTACCATTTATTTAGCCTCTAGGCTATATGTCCTGCCTATTTATCAGCGTCTAAAGGGGTAAATTATATTGTTTTATTAGTGATAATCTAGACATAAAGCAATCCAATATGCATATTATAATTGGCAGGGTAAATGTTATATATAGCCTATATAGCAAATATATATATATATATATATTAAATGTTATATTATTGCAACACTTTATATGCATGTTTTGTCGCATAACACTGTTTGCAACTTGCCTAGGCCTATAGGCTATCTCACGCAAATAATTAAGCCTTAAATGCACTAAAAGTCATATAGAATGCAATACCAATTGACTGTCACAGTCTCTAAATAATAGTAATATTGTAACAATAGCCTTGGAATTATTCCCCCTGACCCCTCTTATGACAGACAGACAGACAGAGTGCACCAGTTTCAAGGCTTACCTGCGTCTTGTCCGCGACTCAGCACAGTCATCCAACCGCTAGGACAGCCAGGACTGCCGTAGCTTTGTTGTCATTTGTTAAAACATGAACACTTTACAACGCACCCCACCGCAACACATTGGAGCTTTCCTCTGAGCAGGCCCTGGTATAGACTAAAACACTCAAGACATCACTGTCTGAGCCCTTCGTATCGGTAAACTTAAATGTCTTATTTGTCTACATCTTGATCCCGTCGCTTAACATTCGTTGTAAAATCACGCTGGAGTCAGAGAAACGTGAGCAACTTCTGTAGCCTATAGTCACTTGTGCAGTGGGGCACTTCGGTGTGAATGGCTTAGAGCAGGATAAATTATTATGCTGCAACTCAGGGGGGAGATACATTAAGGGGCAATAAGCGAACCCTTGCCATTTCAAGACATTACCGCATCAGCAGAAATTTCCTGTTACGAGTAGACAAGATGACGAGCATTTTAGAATTTGTTTTACCTCGAGCCGGCACAGATGGAGGAATCGATTATGTGAAGATATAATCATTTCTTAATAATGTTCAGTATATTGTTCTTATGTATTTCACATGCAAGGAGAGTGGATGAGGAGATAGCGGGAAGGGGTGAGAGAGAGAGAGAGGGAGAGAGAGGGAGGGAGGGAGGGGAGAGAAGGGGTTTCGACGCAATGCAGACTGGCTATACTAAAGCACGCTGCCACGAGTGCTCTCTACACCACAAAAACAAGAGTATTTGTGTGTGCCAGCACTGGTGCAATATCTGCTCAGCTGGAGGGTGATGAGCAGGTATCTTAATCATTATTTCCCAAAAAGTAGTCTAACTTGACACGGTCATTACTTTATACAGTTTACATTACAACACTCAGCTGTGCATATTCTAACTCAGCTCAATTCTGTGAGTGGCCAATGGCCGGAAAGAGCGGCCGCGGTGCAGACCGTTTCACCACGACAAGGAGTGGCTTGATTCAGCGCCATGGACAGCGGTCGCGAGCACCGCGTCTCAGAACAGACCGCTAGATCATCATTCTCCCGACGTTCCACCCCCTGTCCTTCCTCGTGCATGGTGCAACGTTATGTTGTTGTTTGTCCTGTCAGTCTAATCGATGGGACGAAACACGCAGGTTACTGTTTTAAGATTGATTTGCGTCAAGCTGCACTGAGTTCATTCAAGGACAGGGGGCTTTTCAAAGGCAATGAAGTGAGATTACTTTTTTAGAAGGTCTGCGTGCATGATCGTAAGGGATAAGCTACAGTATACCTGTTCACTTGTTTTATAGAACACAATGGAAATCACTGTTTTACTAACCTGCGTGTTTCGTCCCATCGATTTGCTATGTGTTTTTAAAATGGTCTAATAGGCCTAAACAAACAATAACATATATTTCCATTACTTTTGGAAAGTAGGGGGCCTTTTTATGGATGTGAATAATTTTTATATATATATATATATATATATATATATATATATATATATATATATATATATATAGCTGCGGGCAGCCATGAACGGGGTTCACAGGATGACAGAGAGGACACAAGATCAGTCGGATACCAAAGCAAGCACTCTATCATGTAGGAACTATCTTTATTTACGTGCAATCAGTGAAAGCATTAGCATGTTGATTTAAATCTCAGTTGGTACATTCTAAATTAGCATTCCAAAATACTTCAACACATTCTGTAATATGCTTGCAGAGGCAGGACCTCCTGTTTCTCATTTTACAGAATAAAAGATCCTACCTTTCACTACGTTCAGACCACATAATAGGGCAACACGATGTGATTATACCGATATTCTAATCTCAATATTTCACATTGTTTGTCTGCTTAATTTAAATCTAACATTCATTTGCATGAGACACTTGATCAATACTTATTGCACTTAGTGCCACCAACTGGTCTGGTGCAGCCATCTAAGGTTGCAGTGACTTTATATTCACACAGCTTCTAAGGACATATACATCAAGTTTACATCCCAATTTTATTGCCCCATGTCCATCAGTTCAGTTCTAGTAGCCAGTCGTTGCCCATGGTGGAATCATTTACAGGGTTTGACATTACAGGGCTTCGGACAAGTAGGACAGATTCTTTACTTGTCTGAAAGCTCAAGTCACTTGTCCAAAAATACAAAAATTGTCTGTAACACCATGGGCCAAAAGGGGACTGACAGTTGTGTGTTTTATGATGCAAAGAACAGAGAATCAATGTCAAGCAAGACATGAAAGACCTTAGCTATTCCATCTAACATGTTCATGGAATGCATGATGCATATTTTGATTTGCAACATGTCAAAATTGGATTTAGAATTATCCAATGTCTTTTTTCCTGAAAGCGAGGTCAGCACAGGTGCATCAAAGCTGGGACAGAGAAACTGAAAAAAAGCTTCTATCTCAAATAGCCATCACTAGCCAACCTCCACCCAGTACCCTGCCCTAAACTTAGTCACTGTCACTAGCTGGCTACCACCCAGTTATTCATCCCTGCACGTTAGAGGCTGCTGCCCTATGTACATGGACATGGAACACTGACCACTTGAATAATGTTTACATAGTGTTTTTCCCATTTCATATGTATATACTGTATTCTAGTCAAGGCTATCCTATTGAACTATTGCTGTACATACACTACACGTAAAACGTTTTAGATCATCTACTTAATCAAGGGGTTTTCTTTATTTTACTATTTTCTACATTGTAGAATAATAGTGAAGACATCAAAACTATAAAATAACACATATGGAATCATGTAGTAACCAAAAAAGGGTTTATGCTGCATCGGCAAGATAGAACAGCTGCATCCGGTAAGACAAGGGGTGGCGGTCAGTGTATATTTGTAAACAACAGCTGGTGCACAAAATCTAATATTAAGGAAGTCTCAAGGTTTTGCTCACCTGAAGTAGAGTATCTCATGATAAGCTGAAGACGACACTATTTAACAAGTGAGTTTTCATCCATAATTTTCATAGCTGTCTATTTACCACCACAAACTGATGCTGACACTAAGACCGCACTCAATGAGCTGTATAACGCCATAAGCTAACAGGAAAACGCTCATCCAAAGGCGGCAGTCCTAGTGGCCAGGGACTTTAAAGCAGGGTAACTTAAATCCGTTTTACCTCATTTCTACCATCATGTGAAATGTGCAATCAGAGGGGAAAAAAACTCTAGACCACACACAGAGACGCATAAAAAGCTCTCCCTCGCCCTCTATTTGGCCTTTCGGCTCTCCCTCGCCCTCCTCGCCCTCAATCTGACCATAATTCTATCCTCCTGATTCCAGCTTAAAAGCAAACTAAAGCAGGAAGCACCAGTGACTCGTCAATAAAGAAGTGGTCAGAGGAAGCAGATGCTAAGCTACAGGACTGTTTTGCTAGCACAGACTGGAATATGTTACGGGATTCTTCCGATAGCATTGAGGAGTATACCACATCAGTCACTGGCTTCATCAATAAGTGTATCGATAACATCGTCCCCACAGTGACCGTACGTACCCCAACCAGAAACCACGGATCACGTTATTTAACCTTTATTTAACTAGGCAAGTCAGTTAAGAACAAATTCTTATTTACAATGACAGCCTACCCCATCCAAACCCAGACGACGCTGGGCCAATTGTGCGCCTCCCTATGGGACTCCCAATCACGGCCGGATGTGATACAGCCTGGATTCAAACCAGGGACTGTAGTGACGCCTCTTGCACTGAGATGCAGTGCCTTAGACCGCTGTGCCACTCGGGAGCCCTACAGGCAACATCCGCACTGAGCTAAAGGGTAGAGCTGTTGCTTTCAAGGAGCGGGACTTTAACCCGGATGCTTATAAGAAATCCCGCTATGCCCTCCAACGAACTATCAAACAGACAGAGCGTCAATACAGGATTAAGATTTAATCATACTACACCGTCCCCAACGCTTGTTAGATGTGGCAGGGCTTGCAAACTATTACAGACTACAAATGGAAGCACAGCCGAGCTGCCCAGTGACACGAGCCTACCAGACGACCTAAATTACTTCTATGCTCGCTTTGAGGCAAGTAACACTGAAGCAAGCATGAGAGCATCAGCTGTTCCAGACGACTGTGTGATCACGCTTTCCGGAGCCGATGTGAATAAGACCTTTAAAACAGGTCAACATTCAAAAGACCGCAGGGCCAGACGGATTACCAGGACGTGTACTCCGAGCATGCGCTGACCAACTGGCAAGTGTCTTCACTGACATTTTCAACCTCTCCCTGTTGGAGTCTGTAATACCAACATGTTTCAAGCAGACCACCATAGTCCACCATAGGTAACCTGCCTAAATTACTAGCGACCCGTAGCACTCACGTCTGTAGCCATGAAGTGCTTTGAAAGGTTGGTCATGGCTCACATCAACACCATTATCCCAGAAACTCTAGACCCACTCCAATTTGCATACCGCCCCAACAGATCCACAGATTATGCAATCTCTATTGCACTCCACACTGCCTTTACCCACCTGGACAAAAGGAACACCTACGTGAGAATGCTATTCATTGACTACAGCTCAGCGTTCAACACCATTGTGCCCTCAAAGCTCATCTCTAAGCTAAGGATCCTGGGACTAAACACCTCCCTCTGCAACTGGATCCTGGACTTCCTGACGGGCTGGCCCCAGGTGGTAAGGGTAGGTAACAACACATCTGCCACACTGATCCTCAACACGGGAGCCTCTCAGGGGTGCGTGCTCAGTCCCCTCCTGTACTTGCTGTTCACCCATGACTGCACCGCCAGGCACGACTCCAACACCATCATTAAGTTTGCAGATGACACAGCCTATAAGGAGGAGGTCAGAGACCTGGTCATGTGGTGCAAGGATAACAACCTCTCCCTCAACGTGATCAAGACTGAGGAGATGATTGTGGACTACAGGAAAAGGAGGACAGAGCATGCCCCCATTCTCATCGATGATGCTGTAGTGGAGCAGGTTGAGAGGTTCAAGTTCCTTGGTGTCCACATCACCAAAAAACTATCATGGTCCAAACACACCAAGACAGTCGTGAAGAGGCCACGACAAAGCCTATTCCCCCTCAGGAGACTGAAAAGATTTGGCATGGGTCCTCAGATCCTCCAAAACTTCTACAGCTGCACCATCGAGAGCATCCTGACTGGTTGCATCACTGCCTGGTATGGCAACTGCTCAGCCTCCGACCACAAGGCACTACAGAAGGTTGTGCGAGCGGCCCAGTACATCACTGGGGTCAAGCTTCCTGTCTTCCAGGACCTCTATACCAGGCGGTGTCAGGCCCTAAAAATTGTCAAAGACCCCAGCCACCCTAGTCATAGACTGTTCTCTCTGCTACCGCAGGGCAAGCGGTACCAGAGCGCCAAGTCTAGGTCAAAAAGGCTTCTTAACAGCTTCTATCCCCAAGCCATAAGACTCCTGAACAGCTCATCCAATGGCTACCCAGACTACCCCCTCTTGACTACCCCTCTTTTACGCTGCTGCTACTCTCTTTTTATTATCTATGCATAGTCACTTTAACTCTACCTACATGTACATATTACCTCAATTACCTCGACTAACCTGTGCCCCCGCACATTGACTCTGTACCGGTACCCCCTGTATATAGCCTCGCTACTGTTATTTTACTGCAGCTCTTTAATTATTTGCTATTTGTTATTTAATTTTTTACTTATCTATTTTACTGAACACTTACTTTTCTTAAAGCTGTATTGTTGGTTAAGGGCTTGTAAGTAAGCATTTCACTGTAAGGTTGAAATACCTGTTGTATTTGGCGCATGTGACAAATTGATTTGAAGTCTCTAGGTGAAATGGGACAGTGGATATGAGGGTTTAAGTGAGACTGCTTCATAGAGATAGATTGAGGACTGTATCTGTGCCATTATAGTGTCTGTGACAGCATGGGCAGAGCCATTGAGGCAATCTCCATTTTGAAGTAGTCAATTTTCTTCTTCACGATTGGCTGATCCATCCTGATGACCCCATTGAACATGTCTCCAACAGGGTCTCCAGGAGGGATCAGCCAATTCAGTTGGAAGTCCCAGCCAGTTGACTACATTAAAATGGTGGAAGCCCTCAATGGCAATGCCCATGATAATATGGCTGCCCATGCTAATATGGACTTTTGGCCACTAGTGGCCTTTATCATTCTCAATGGACTGCTTATAACAACGCCACCTATAGGCCAGTCGGTACCACTCTTTTTGACCAAAAATATTGTCTTCACTGTGAACCCCTGATGACAATTTACAAAGCATGGTTTGATTGTACATACTGTACAAGCAGGAATAAATACACCAATGGCAATATCCCACAACAGTTATGTTTGTTTATAACCACAGACATTGTAATTTAATATAATATCCGTAGCCTAATCGATATATCCTACAGGGTGAACATCAAATCAAATCAAATTTATTTATATAGCCCTTCATACATCAGCTGATATCTCAAAGTGCTGTACAGAAACCCAGCCTAAAACCCCAAACAGCAAGCAATGCAGGTGTAGAAGCACGGTGGCTAGGAAAAACTCCCTAGAAAGGCCAAAACCTAGGAAGAAACCTAGAGAGGAACCATGCTATGAGGGGTGGCCAGTCCTCTTCTGGCTGTGCCGGGTGGAGATTATAACAGAACATGGCCAAGATGTTCAAATGTTCATAAATGACCAGCATGGTCAAATAATAATAATCACAGTAGTTGTCGAGGGTGCAGCAAGTCAGCACCTCAGGAGTAAATGTCAGTTGGCTTTTCATAGCCGATCATTAAGAGTATCTCTACCGCTCCTGCTGTCTCTAGAGAGTTGAAAACAGCAGGTCTGGGACAGGTAGCACGTCCTGTGAACGGGTCAGGGTTCCATAGCCGCAGGCAGAACAGTTGAAACTGGAGCAGCAGCACGGCCAGGTGGACTAGGGACAGCAAGGAGTCATCATGCCAGGCAGTCCTGAGGCATGGTCCTAGGGCTCAGGTCCTCTGAGAGAGAGAAAGAAAGAGAGAAAGAGAGAATTAGAGAGAGCATACTTAAATTCACACAGGACACCGGATAAGACCAGAGAAGTACTCCAGATATAACAAACTGACCCTAGCCCCCCGACACATAAACTACTGCAGCATAAATACTGGAGGCTGAGACAGGAGGGGTCAGGAGACACTGTGGCCCCATCCGATGATACCCCCGGACAGGGCCAAACAGGAAGGATATAACCCCACCCACTTTGCCAAAGCACAGCCCCTACACCACTAGAGGGATATCTTCAACCACCAACTTACCATCCTGAGACAAGGCCGAGTATAGCCCACAAAGATCTCCACCACGGCACAAGGGGGGGGGGGGGGGGGCGCCAACCCAGACAGGAAGATCACGTCAGTGACTCAACCCACTCAAGTGACACACCCCTCCTAGGGACGGCATGAAAGAGCACCAGTAAGCCAGTGACTCAGCCCCTGTAAAAGGGATAGAGGCAGAGAATCCCAGTGGAGAGAGGGGAACTGGCCAGGCAGAGACAGCAAGGGCGGTTCGTTGCTCCAGAGCCTTTCCGTTCACCTTCACACTCCTGGGCCAGACTACACTCAATCAGAGATGAGTCTTCAGTAAAGACTTAAAGGTTGAGACCGAGTCTGCGTCTCTCACATGGGTAGGCAGACTATTCCATAAAAATTGAGCTCTATAGGAGAAAGCCCTGCCTCCAGCTGTTTGCTTAGAAATTCTAGGGACAATTAGGAGGCCTGCGTCTTGTGACCATAGCGTATAAGTAGGTATGAACGGCAGGACCAAATCGGAAAGATAGGTAGGAGCAAGCACATGTAATGCTTTGTAGGTTAGCAGTAAAACCTTGAAATCAGCCCTTGCCTTAACAGGAAGCCAGTGTAGGGAGGCTAGCACTGGAGTAATATGATCAAATTTTTGGGTTCTAGTCAGGATTCTAACAGCCGTATTTAACACTAACTGAAGTTTATTTAGTGCTTTATCCGGGCAGCCGGAAAGTAGAGCATTGCAGTAGTCTAACCTAGAAGTAACAAAAGCATGGATTCATTTTTCTGCATCATTTTTGGACAGAAAATTTCAGATTTTTGCAATGTTACGTAAATGGAAAAAAAGCTGTCCTTGAAACAGTCTTGATATGTTCGTCAAAAGAGAGATCAGGGCCCATAGTAACGCCGAGGTCCTTCACAGTTTTATTTGAGATGACTTTACAACCATCAAGATTAATTGTCAGATTCAACAGAAGATCTCTTTGTTTCTTGGGACCTAGAACAAGCATCTCTGTTTTGTCCGAGTTTAAAAGTAGAACGTTTGTAGCCATCCACTTCCTTATGTCTGAAACACAGGCTTCTAGCGAGGGCAATTTTGGGGCTTCACCATGTTTCATTGAAATGTACAGCTGTGTGTCATCCGCATAGCATTGAAAGTTAACATTATGTTTTCGAATGACATCCCCAAGAGGTAAAATATATAGTGAAAACAATAGTGGTCCTAAAACGGAACCTTGAGGAACACCGAAATTTACAGTTGATTTGTCAGAGGACAAACCATTCACAGAGACAAACTGATATCTTTCCGACAGATAAGATCTAAACCAGGCCAGAACTTGTCCGTGTAGACCAATTTGGGTTTCCAATCTCTCCAAAATAATGTGGTGATCGATGGTATCAAAGGCAGCACTAAGGTCTAGGAGCACGAGGACCGATGCAGAGCCTCGGTCTGACGCCATTAAAGGTCATTTACCACCTTCACAAGTGCAGTCTCAGTGCTATGATGGGGTCTAAAACCAGACTGAAGCATTTTGTATACATTGTTTGTCTTCAGGAAGGCAGCAACAGCTTTTTCTACAATTTTTGACAGGAATTGAAGATTCGATATAGGCCGATAGTTTTTTTATATTTTCTGGGTCAAGGTTTGGCTTTTTCAAGAGAGGCTTTATTACTGCCACTTTTAGTGAGTTTGGTACACATCCGGTGGATAGGGAGACGTTTATTATGTTCAACATAGGAGGGCCAAGCACAGGAAGCAGCTCTTCCAGTAGTTTAGTTGGAATAGGGTCCAGTATGCAGCTTGAAGGTTTAGAGGCCATGATTATTTTCATCATTGTGTCAAGAGATATAGTGCTAAAACACTTGAGTGTCTCTCTTGATCCTAGGTCCTGGCAGAGTTGTACAGACTCAGGACAGCTGAGTTTTGGAGGAATACGCAGATTTAAAGAGGAGTCTGTAATTTGCTTTCTAATGATCATGATCTTTTCCTCAAAGAAGTTCATGAATTTATTACTGCTGAAGTGAAAGCCATCCTCACTTGGGGAATGCTGCTTTTTAGTTAGCTTTGCGACAGTATCAAAAATAAATTTCGGGATTGTTCTTATTTTCCTCAATTAAGTTGGAAAAATAGGATAATCGAGCAGCAGTGAGGGCTCTTCGATACTGCACGGTACTGTCTTTCCAAGCTAGTCGGAAGACTTCCAGTTTGGTGTGGCGCCATTTCCGTTCCAGTTTTCTGGAAGATTGCTTCAGAGCTCGGGTATTTACTGTATACCAGGGAGCTAGTTTCTTATGACAAATGTTTTTAGTTTTACGTGGTGCAACTGTATCTAGAGTATTGCGCAAGGTTAAATTGAGTTCCTCAGTTAGGTGGTTAACTGATTTTTGTCCTCTGACGTCCTTGGGTAGGCAGAGGGAGTCTGGAAGGGCATCAAGGAATCTTTGTGTTGTCTGAAAATTTATAGCACGACTTTTGATGCTCCTTGGTTGGGGTCTGAGCAGATTATTTGTTGCGATTGCAAACGTAATAAAATGGTGGTCCGATAGTCCAGGATTATGAGGAAAAACATTAAGATCCACAACATTTATTCCATGGGACAAAACTAGGTCCAGAGTATGAATGACAGTGAGTGGGTCCAGAGACATGTTGGACAAAACCCACTGAGTCGATGATGGCTCCGAAAGCCTTTTGGAGTGGGTCTGTGGACTTTTCCATGTGAATATTAAAATCAACAAAAATTAGAATATTATCTGCTATGACTACAAGGTCCGATAGGAATTCAGGGAACTCAGAGGAACGCTGTATATGGCCCAGGAGGCCTGTAAACAGTAGCTATAAAAAGTGATTGAATAGGCTGCATAGATTTCATGACTAGAAGCTCAAAAGACGAAAACGTCTTTTTTTTGTAAATTGAAATTTGCTATCGTAAATGTTAGCAACACCTCCGCCTTTGCGGGATGCATGGGGGATATGGTCACTAGTGTGCACAGGGGATATGGTCACTAGGCTTAAGCCATGTTTCAGTCAGGCCATTCACATCAAGATTATGATCAGTGATTAGTTCATTGACTATAACTGCCTTTGAAGTGAGGAATCTAACATTAAGTAGCCCTATTTTGAGATGTGAGGTATCACGATCTCTTTCAATAATGGCAAGAATGGAGGAGGTCTTTATCCTAGTGAGATTGCTAAGGCGAACACCGCCATGTTTAGTTTTGCCCAACCTAGGTCGAGGCACAGACACGTCTCAATGGGGATAGCTGAGCTGACTACACTGACTGTGCTAGTGGCAGACTCCACTAAACTGGCAGGCTGGCTAACAGCCTGCTGCCTGGCCTGCACCATATTTCATTGTGGAGCTAGAAGAGTTAGAGCCCTGTCTATGTTGGTAGATAAGATGAGAGCACCCCTCCAGCTAGGATGGAGTCCGTCACTCCTCAGCAGGCCAGGCTTTGTCCTGTTTGTGGGTGAGTCCCAGAAAGAGGGAAAATTATCTACAAATTCTATATTTTGGGAGGGGCTGAAAATAGCTTTCAAACTGTGATTGAGTTGTGAGACTGCTGTAGAGCTAATCAATCCCCCTAACTGGGAGGGGGACAGAGACAATTACTCGATGCCGACATCTTTCTAGCTGATTTACACGCTGAAGCTATGTTGCGCTTGGTGACCTCTGACTGTTTCATCCTAACATCGTTGGTGCCAACGTGGATAACAATATCTCTATACTCGCCAGTTTTAGCTTTAGCCAGCACCATCTTCAGATTAGCCTTAACGTCGGTAGCCCTGCCCCCTGGTAAACAGTGTATGATCGCTGGATGATTCGTTTTAAGTCTAATACTGCGGGTAATGGAGTCGCCAATGACTAGGGTTTTCAATTTGTCAGAGCTAATGGTGGGAGCCTTCGGCGTCTCAGACGTAACGGGAGGAGTAGAGACAAGAGAAGACTCGGCCTCAGACTCCGACTCGCTGCTTAATGGGGAAAACCGGTTGAAAGTTTCTGTCGGCTGAATGAGCGACACCGGTTGAGCATTCCTACAGCATTTCCCTCCAGAAGCCATGAGAAAGTTGTCCGGCTGCGGGGACTGTGCGAGGGGATTTATACTAACGTTACTATCTGTACTTACTGGTGGCACAGACGCTGTTTCTTCCTTTCCTACACTGAAATTACCCTTGCCTAACGATTGCGTCTGAAGCTGGGCTTGCAGCACAGCTATCCTCGCCGTAAGGCGATCGTTCTCCTGTATATTATGAGTACAGCGACTGCAATTAGAAGGCATCATGTTAATGTTACTACTTAGCTTCGGCTGTTGGAGGTCCTGACGAACCATGTCCAGATAAAGCGTCCGGAGTAAAAAAGTTGAGTGAGGGAAAACGGGCGGGTATAATTTGTGGAACGTTCCAACAGGAATCTGTTCCAAAAACTTCGTAAAGTACAAGGTTGCCAACAAATAACGCATACAATGTAGCACGATCAACTAACCTTGCTAACTAGCTGACGAATAGGTATCAACTCACCACGTAGCTTATTCTCAATGTTTGTCCATAGGACATTTTTCGGAATAAACGTGGTGAGTGAAAAACTTAATGAAATAGCCCACTCCCTACCCGGTATCTTATTCGGCCGGTATACAACTTTGTATGCGTTGTTTATTGGAAACCTTGTTATTTACGACGTTTTTGGAACAGATTCCTGTTGGAAAGTTCCACAAATTATACCCACCCGGGAAAAACTAAAAATATAAACGGAAATTAAAAAGTAAAAACCGTAAAGTTGTCAGGTAGCAAAGTAAGGTTGGCAACAAAACGCACAGAAACACGTAAACAAGTCTACAAGTTGTGAGCAAACACCAATGATGTCACCTAATGAGATGAATGAGACATTAGGAACGAGTCTAGTATTAATGCTACAACCCAAATAGTGTTATGTGAGTTTAGGCTTACTACACTTTTTTATCAATTAGGCTACCTATTGTGCCCCCCAAAAAAGTAAATAATCAATATCCATTTACGTTTTTACAGTCAACTGGGTACTCAACAATAGAGAAGGTATTTTTGGACATGATCCATTGACAATCCGTTGATAGACATTTTCGGGGCCAAACAGCAAGTGGAGTGAGCTCTTAACTGCTAGTATCATTAATAAAGAATGGGCTGTCTTTTCAACCCTCCCTATCTACACAACGGATCTCCTTGAATTCCTCTCTCTCTCTTTCTCTCTCTCTCTCTCTCTCTCTCTCTCTCTCTGTCTTTCTATCTCTCTCCCTCCCTTTCCCCCACACTCTCTCTGCTTAGTTTATTCTGCTAAGATGTGCTGCTAGTGGACCTACCATATTGATGAATTAATATCATACACTTAATATATCACTGTCGCACTTCAATTAAGTTAATGGAGTCGTTTGCAATATTAACTAGTTACTTTAAAGTAAGGACACTCCCATCCCACTTCCTAATTATTGCGTGGAACTCCGTACCATCTCATATTGCTCAAATAAACAGCAAACCTGGTTTCAAAAAACAGATAAAGCAACACCTCACAGCACAACGCCTCTCCCCTATTTGACCTACAGTGGGGCAAAAAAGTATTTAGTCAGCCACCAATTGTGCAAGTTCTCCCACTTAAAAAGATGAGAGAGGCCTGTAATTTTCATCATAGGTACACTTCAACTATGACAGACAAAATGAGAAGAAAAAAATCCAGAAAATCACATTGTAGGATTTTTTATGAATTTATTTGCAAATTATGGTGGAAAATAAGTATTTGGTCAATAACAAAAGTTTATCTCAATACTTTGTTATATACCCTTTGTTGGCAATGACAGAGGTCAAACGTTTTCTGTAAGTCTTCACAAGGTTTTCACACACTGTTGCTGGTATTTTGACCCATTATTTTTAATATACTGCAGATATTTTTTGGTACCCTTCCCCAGATCTGTGTCTCGGAGCTCTACGGACAATTCCTTTGACCTCATGGCTTGGTTTTTGCTCTGACATGTGCTGTCAACTGTGGGACCTTATAGAGACAGGTTTGTGCCTTTCCAAATCATGTCCAATCAATCCAATCAATTGCACCACAGGTGGACTCCAATCAAGTGGTAGAAACATCTGAAGGATGATCAATGGAAACAGGATGCATCTGAGCTCAATTTCAAGTCTCATTTCAAAGGGTCTGAATACTTATATAAATAAGGCATTTCTGTTTTTTAAGTTTAATACATTTGCAAACATTTCTACAAACCTGTTTTCGCTTTGTCATTATGGGGTATTGTGTGTAGATTGCTGAGGATCATTCTTTTATTATTATTATCCATTTTAGAATAAGGCTGTAACATAACAAAATGTGGAAAAAGTCAAGGGGTGTGAATACTTTCCGAAGGCAATGTATTTAGTTTTGTTGCTTTTTGTGCTATTGCTCTGTCTGAGTTGCTTGTTGCTTGTTGCTTGTTGCTTGTTCTATGTTGCTTTGCATGTGCTCCCTGCTCATTGTTTGTCTGTATCGTTATTGTAATTGTTTATGATATCCTGCCCAGGGACTGCGGTTGAAAATTAGCCGGCTGGCTAAAACCGGCACTTTTACTGAAACGTTGATTAATGTGCATCGTCCCTGTAAAAATAAAAATAAACTCTAAATCTTGCGCCAGCGCTAGTTAGCAACTTCCTTCAAACTACACGTAGAGACATAAAACTGGTATCCACAAATTCACCTCACTCTGGGGAAGTACACTGAACAAAAATATAAACGCAACATGGAAAGTGTTAGTCCCATGTTTCATGAGCTGAAATAAAAGATCCCAAACATTTTCCATATGCTTATTTCTCTCAAATTGTGTGCACAAATTTGTTTACATCCCTGGTAGTAAGCATTTCTCATTTGCAAAGATAACCCATCCCCCTGACAGGTGTGGCATATCAAGAAACAGCATGATCATGTGCACCTTGTGCTGCGGACAATAAAGGCCACTCTAAAATTTTGTCACACAACACAATAACACAGATGTCTCAAGTTTTAAGAGTGTGCAATTGCCATGCTGACTGCAGGAATGTCCACCAGAGCTGTTGCCAGAGAATGTAATGTTAATTTCTCTACCATAAGCTGCCTCCAATGTTATTTTAGGGAATTTGTCATTACGCCCAACCGGCCTCACAACCACAGACCATGTGTAACCACGCCAGCCCAGGACCTCCACATCCGGCTTCTTCACCTGCGGGGTCATCTGGGACCAGCCACCTGGACAGCTGATGAAACTGTGGGTTTGCAGAAACTGTCTCAGGGAAGCTCATCTGCATGCTCGTCGTCCTCACCAGGGTCTTGACCTGACTGCAGTTTGGCGTCGTAACCGACTTCAGTGGGCATATGCTCACCTTCGATGGCCACTGGCACGCTGGAGAAGTGTGCTTTTCACGGATGAACTTGCATGGTGTCGTTTGGGTGTGAGGTTGTGAACAGAGTGCCCCATGGTGGCGGTGGGGTTATGGTTTGGGCATGCATAACCTACGGACAACGAACACAATTGCATTTTATTGACAACAATTTGAATGCACAGAGATGAGATCCTGAGGCCCAATGTTGTGCCATTTATCCGCCGCCATCACCTTATGTTTCAGTATGATAATGGCACCCCAATGGTGGAACAAACTCCCTCACGACGCCAGGTCAGCGGAGTCAATCACCACCTTCCGGAGACACCTGAAACCCCACCTCTTTAAGGAATACCTAGGATAGGATAAAGTAATCCTTCTAACCCCCCCCCCCTTAAAAGAGTTAGATGCACTATTGTAAAGTGGTTGTTCCACTGGATATCATAAGGTGAATGCACCAATTTGTAAGTCGCTCTGGATAAGAGCGTCTGCTAAATGACTTAAATGTAAATGTAAATGTAAATAATGCACGGCCCCATGTCACAAGGATCTGTACTCAATTCCTGGAAGCTGAAAATGTCCCAGTTCTTCCATGGCCTGCATACTCACCAGAAATGTCACCCATTGAGCAGATTTGGGATGCTTTAGATCGATGTGTACGACAGCGTGTTCCAGTTTCCGGCAATATCCAGCAATTTTGCAAAGCCATTGAAGAGGAGTGGTTCAACATTCCACAGGCCACAATCAACAGTCTGATCAACTCTATGCGAAGGAGCTGTGTCGCACTACATGAGGCAAATGGTGGTCACACCAGATACGACTGGTTTTCTGATCCACCCCAACTTTTTTTTTTAAAGGTATCTGTGACCAGTCATGTGAAAGCCATAGATTAGGGCCTAATTCATTTATTATAATTGACTGATTTCGTTATATGAACTGTAACTCAGTAAAACCTTAGAAATGGTTGTGTTTTTCGTTTATATTTTTGTTCAGTGTAGATAAAGGGAATCTTTGCCAAAATCCCGAAGTATCCCTTTAATGTGTGTAAAGGTGCACCCATCCAGAACAATTATAATAAAGGCCACATTGAGGTATTTTCAGAATTGTTTTATAAAAAAAATATTCTTCAAAAGTTCACATACATTTGAACAATCTTACAAAAATATAAATACATCTTCATGACATTTTTTGAGCACAACTGATATCTCCTTACATGCATACTTAATAAGATTCCTATGGTTAAGTTATTTTAAGACTAGTGATTTTAAAACTAGCTTCCCAAGGAACGTTTATAGCAAAATCAGATTCTCTGTGCAATAAATAGTTCAATAAAATAAAGGACTACCCAAATGGTTATTTTGAAATCATCCACTTAAAGGCACACAGATATGTTCGCATAAAGATTCTGAGTTGAGCACAACGATTGAATTTACAGTATAGGCCTATTTACAACAATACACAACAGGATATCTACAGTAGTCATTTCATAGTTCATTGAATAGACTGCAAAATACTTTGAAAGGCGAATTGATTTTCAAAGGTTATCAGTTTCCTAAAGGCAGAGGTTCCAAAACCGTATTTTCTTCAGCGAGCTCTCCGTTGGATGATGCATCAGCATCTGTCATCTCACATTGCTGGCCAATTGTTCATGGAGACATGTCATGTGTGTTTTTTATTCACTATCTTGACTTTTTCAGTTACAAGTATATCTAGAATTGGAAAAGCCATGCCTGCATTTCCTTTCAAGTGGAGCAGAAAAGCAATGGTCTTTGATCTTGTCCCCTGGAAGTAAAAAGAAAATCATGTTTTTTTGTGAGTGGTGACATTCCATCACTTCTGTCTAAAATGTCCCCAAAAAGCTTTTTTTATGGAAAATGTATACACAGTCACAAGTAAATTATACACACACTTACATCATCAGCAGCGTCTTGCACACGTAACGTAAATAGCTGCTTGAATGTTTTACCTGAGAAGCGTCTGCTGCGCGATTGCGTTTCAACCACACAGTGGCGCTCCGAGTTCAGAAATTCTATAAACTCTCCAAAAGCAACCCAGTTTTAGAAGTTGCTGTGGCCACAACACTGTATGCTACTGACCTGTAATACAGTTTTAGGCCTACTGAAGGTGTCAAACAAATTAATTCCAGCTGTTTTAAGATTATATGCCAACAAACACCGTGCGTAATAGGGTGGGTAAAACTGCGTGTAGTTATTCAAACATGCACATAGGCCGGACACTGACCCGACATTACTGTGATGAAGCATTAGGCCAACTGAAGGTATCCAACAAATTAATTAAAGTTATTGAGAGATTGTATGACAACTTACTGCTTGCGTAAAAGCGCCCGTAAATGTTCTCAGGCTGGCTACTCACCGATATCGTTTTTTCTGCTCAGCTAGGGCGTTGCTTGTTTTTTCATACATCTGTCAGTTTGCCAGTGTAATGTTCAAACGGGCTGAAGTTAGTAAATCTGATAGTCTCGAAAGAATCATCTTCAATGTACTCTGATTTGGCGAGGGACTGTTTGCTGTCGCTGGTCGATTTGAATTCGCCAAATGAAGTATTCTGTTGGCCACAAGTCACGTGAGTATACACGGCGGTGTCCTCGTCATTGCGTTCTCTGTGATAAAAGTAATTAAAATTGGAAACAATGACAGGGACAGGTAGGGCTATGGTCAGCACTCCGGCGATGGCACACATAGATCCCACTATTTTGCCGCCAACAGTAACCGGGCACATGTCTCCATATCCAACCGTAGTCATGGACACCACCGCCCACCAAAATGCGGCGGGGATACTCGTGAATCCGGATTCAGGGTCGTCTGTCTCTGCAAAGTAAGCAGCGCTGGAGAACAGGATAACCCCGATGAGAAGAAAGAATATCAAAAGACCTAGTTCACTGATACTGGCGTTGAGTGTCTGGCCCAAGATTTGGAGACCCTTGGAGTGCCTGGAAAGTTTGAAAATCCTGAAGACTCGAACCAAACGGATGACTCTGAGTATCGCTAACGACGTGGCCTGCTCGCTCCCCGCTCCCTGTAGCTCTGCGAGTTCAAGTCCAAGGGTGATGAAATAAGGAGCAATCGCTAATATGTCAATGACGTTCATTGCGTTTTTGAAGAAAGCCGGTTTGCTGGGGCTTGATAAAAACCTCATGAGAAATTCAAAGGAAAACCATACGATGCAAAGTGACTCAACCATAAAAAACGGGTCTGTCAACGGATTACTTTTTTTGTGGCGAGTAGTCCCATTCGTGGTGAGGTGATTACTGAGTTCTATGTCTGTGCTGTGATCTTCCCTGAACCGTGGCAAAGTCTCCAAACAGAAGATCAATATGGATATCAAAATCACACTGACTGATACAACAGCGATCATCCGGGCAGGCCCCGAGCTGTCCGGGTACTCAAACAACAACCACATCTGGCGCTGAAAGTCGTTGTCAGGCATCGGACGTTCCACCTCTCTGATCATACCTTCATCTTCTTTGAACATCTCTATGGTCTCCTCTTCGATTTCATAAAATTTGATTTCTTCCATGAAAATGTCCATGGTAACGTTGACAGGTCTCCTAAGCCTCCCTCCAGACTGGTAATAATAAAGGATGGCATCAAAGCTGGGTCTATTCCTGTCGAAAAAGTACTCATTTCTCAACGGATCGAAGAAGCGCATCCTTTTACGTGGGTCTCCCAATAGCGTAGAGGGAAAGCGCGAGAGGGTCTTCAGTTGAGTTTCGAAGCGCAGCCCGGAGATGTTGATGACGACCCTCTCGCTACACTCCTGATCGCCCCGCTCCACGTCGCAATCATCTGGGTACAGGGGAGGGACTACCACAGTCTCGTCCTGGTTCTCACGGGTCACAACAGTCATATTTTGCCCCTCAAGAGTACGCGCTTCACTCACCTCCACGGCCCCAACTGTCACGTTCTCTCAGTAGTTTTCTTTCTTTCTCTCCCTCTCTTTCTTTGGGTAATGAATCCAAGTAAATCCTCACTGTATCACTCCAGCCTCCCAAAGGGTATGATTAATTACTCCACCATATGTTTTTTTCTGTCCAGTAAAAGTGTTCCCCCCATTTAAATCAATACACTTTTTGTAGTTGCAGACGGTCCTGAAATACTCTCGTCCGTCTACTTGCTACCGTTGGCTGTCTACAGTATTGGCTATCATATTCACACCATTTTAAACAGCCAGAAGCCCTCCCCAAATTGACTGACGTGATGACACTCGCTGCACTGTCCACTGCTCACTTACTGCTCTCTCTGTGTCATGTTGTTGAATCTAACACGACTAGTAAACACCTATTACACTTCTTCAAAGTTTTCTCAACTCAGGACTTGCGGTGTTGACTGACCAGTGTTCTAATAGCTTATTTCAGAGAAACAAATCACTGCCATCGTTTTTTAAAGGACTGACCAAGTTTCCTTTAGTTAACCTACACAAAAATCATAACTCAGTCAACTTCACCAGTTTGTTTTTTTACATTTCAAATGTTTGTTTCCAATGTGGACTAACCGCAGGGGCTTTAATGCAGCTTCACATTGGAACAATATTAGCCATTTTCGCACATCATGTCTAAATCATCCAAAGGTATCAATAAATCATTGTGAAACTCTACAAAGTCAGTTATAGATGTTTTGAACAAATTGATGCTTGAAAAATGCTGATATCGGTCCCGTGACTTGAATGGGATTTGTGTCACAAAGGCTAAAACGTTAGCATGCGGAAACAGTGCCAGGGAAACTAAACCAAAGCATGGATTGCTGTCAATCCAGCCATAGACTGCTTACAGGACAAGGAAATCAATGTGTCATTTTGACATTTGGCGAACTTTCCCCTTAAGAACGACTGCAACCCGCAAAATGAAAAAGTATTTTTTATTTTCTTCATAGATGACATGTTCCTGATATTACTGTAGGACCTCTGCCCACACTGTAAGTTCATGCTCTCTTACACAACCGGTTTCAGCTGCTTCACACATGGTGTGCTTGGAACACTGTGAGAAATAAACCGAAACAAGGTCAAACATCCTTCCTAGGAATATACAGTTGATTAATCCGTGTGTCAAGACTGACGCATCAAACCCACGATAGGCTGTGCATCTACAGATACTCCACAAATGACCCGTTTTTGATACAGTGGCCTATGTAGCCTACCCGACCCACGCTATAACAGCTAATTGATGGCCAATGAAGTTCACTTGTACTTTTATGGTGATCAAACGTTTTCTGAATTGGGTGACCATGACCGTCAGTTAACATAGTGGACACAGCTTAACTGCTTCCTCTATCTATACAGACCCATGGTTGGATGTTAGCGTCGAATGTCAGCGTCACGACATGGTTCCCCCCCACCGATAACCTGTTAGCAGCATACAGCGGTCACCAAACGGCTATCTAGGTCAGGCCAAGGTGTCAGGGCCTTCTGTCTTCATGTTGGGGCGGCAGGTAGCCTAGTGGTTAGAGCGTTGGACTAGAAACCGAAAGGTTGCAAGATCAAATCAAGGTAAAAGCAGACAAGGTAAAAATCTGTGGTTCTGCCCCGAACAAGGCAGTTAACCCACTGTTCCTAGGCTGTCATTGAAAATAAGATTTTTTTCTTAACTGACTTGCCAAGTAAAATAAAAAAACAGTCAGTCACTTCAGGCTGATGAATGTGTCAGAATAAAAAAAGCTTCTAAGAATGCCAAGTTCATCATTACTGTCAAGAATCTGGATCTAGAATTTCTCTGTCATTTTTCACATCTTTTCCCCCGTTGGTCTATGACACGCAGATGCTCTTACGCAGCCTTAACTGAAAACAGCACTAACTGATGACCAGTCACCTCATTTGCCTCTGAGAGACTCACTTCTTTCCCAGAGGTGATATATAGCACATGTGAATCTGGGGAAAAAGTAACTCAGTAACTAATGTAATGGACATGGGTTATTATAGCTGACTGAAAAATAATATAATTTAGTTAGCCCCGCCCCACCCCACCCCACCCCACCTGCCCAATGGAGCCTGAGACGTGTAAAATGCTGACAGGAAGCACATTCGACCCCCTCACTATGGATGTCCTGACCTGTGGGTGCAGGAGACCCTCCATGGCAACAGGATATCCTCAAGTCATTCACACCACTAACGGAAGGCAACATAGAGGTCACGCCAGGTCCCACAGCGCTCACATGTACACGGCACACAAGCATGCATATATTGAAGCACAGCATGAACTCATCAACCAATGTTGACTTGTCAAAATATATGCATGGATGTAGTGTATATATTTCAAGTCTTTCCTTCTTATAGGACGTTAGATATTCTTATAGGACGTTAGATACTGATCGACAAGGACTGCATGTATACACTCATTGTTGATCACGCCACAGAAAAGCATGGCATTGGCGCAATGTATCCAGATCAATTCGTTATTATCGTGTCATTATCATGGAATAATCTTGGTGTTAGTGATTGACGTCAGAGTTGAGGCATGATATCATGTGATCCTCCATATGGAAGTGTAGATATCAATATCATGATGATGAAACACTGTGTGAAGTTCGTTCTGGGTGGAAGTTATGTTTACCGACTTTGAACACAGTTGCACACATTTCACCATGCAGCCTCTCTTTATCTAAATATAGCAGAGATGAGCTTTCCTCCTTCCTTGCACCAAGCAGTACTGACATGAGGTAATCACAGTGGGAACTGTGGGTGACTTCCTTGACTTTCAGTTTCCATGCGTGTCTGTCCGTCCGTCTGCCAGCATTAACCGCGCGATTCAATAACTGTATAGGAAGATGAAATGCAAACCATTTGTAGACCATATGTGTTATTGTATGATATTGGATTTTTATTAGGTTAGTCTCAGTAGTCAACAGCTTTGGCTGACGGCCTTTGGATCCCATCATTATTGTGCCAACTATGTTGTTGGATATGAAATAGTGGGCCTTTGACTTGACCTGATAAATGCATTGCAGGGGAAGTGGTCTCAGAGCTTCAATGGAAGGGATGAGTGTGTGGATGTGGAGCTTGAGTCAGAGTCAGAGTCTGGGAAGCCTCTGTTTTGAGTCGGTTCCCATTTACACAGAAGTCTTGTCTCAAGATTTCCTTAAGGTTTTCTAATTTAGACAGCTAGCAGGTGAGATACGAATGATATCTAAGAATGTGGGGAATATCTCAATATTACGAGGTTATTGTGTCATTTTTTTTTTATTGGCAAGCATATTTTTGTATGGTCAGGAACAACGTTCGATGGGAACTAAGGGTTTAGTTGAATTCATTATACATAGTTAAAGGGTAACGCTCAACTCCAATTTCAGCCTTTGCCCAACCCCTTAAAATAAAAAAGAAGCATTCAGGTGAGCATTGTGGGTGGGGGACTTGCTCGTAAATATTGGGTTAACGTAGATGGTGTAAGTTCGAGTCTCCCATTGGCGCAAAAAAATATTATTTGAAAGTGCAGTCACATTTATTGCGGTGTTGTGTTGGGAAGAAAAGTGCAATCATCACTTTGAAAATTGTGATCTTTTTCCAATGGTCAAATTAACTCACAGATTGGTCTTGGGTACTGTATAAAAACTACAGCCAGGGCAACTCCTCTTAACTGGTATTCTTTCACTCTTCGGAATTAGAAGTGTGTGGGCATGGGAGGAATATTGTAAATAAAGGATTTCACCTGGATTCACCTTGTCAGTCTATGTCATGAAAAGAGCAGGTGTTTTAAGATTTTTGTACACTGTGTATAATCCTCATAGCCTATAATGTTTTGTTTTTCTTCGTAAAAGCAAATAGACGTGTATGAAACATTAAGCAGAACATTGAATTTTGTCATAATATTCCGAAATGTGCCTTACGCTGCCTTTCGAATTTTTTGTAACGTCAGTCGTCTAGTCAAGGAAGCATCACACAAAATATATTGTCACACTCCACTTACCAAGACCATTGCCAAATAAGTAATGACGGGTTGTTCGCAAACTAACGGCTCTTTGAGCAGCTCTTTGGTGAACGCCGGGAACCGAATCGCATCTGTGAAAGAGCCGTTCACTGGGCTCTCTGAAGATTGTAATTACTCACCGCACGAACAATAGATAGTGATGAGATACTTTTTCTGGTCCACACACGTTTTTGCAGTGAGTGCATGTTTTTCCTCATTTTTTTGCAGGTCATCTAATAATTTGGTAATGTAAAAATGTCTTTGAACTCACATGTCACGATCTGACATAATGGCAGGCGACTGTAGGCTTTACATGAGAGATATTACATTTTTTCATGGTTGTAGATATTTTTAAGCGCTACTGAACGAAGAGCCGTTTGGGAGCCAAATGAATGGCCCTTTTAGCAGAACGGAGCCAAATGAGCCGGCTCACTAAAAAGTCTACAAAGAATGCCCATCACTACAAATAAGGTGCTTGCTTTTATAGTAAGCCTTCAGGTGGTACCATCCAGCACATGTAGAAGGGAGTGTATTTCATACCGAACCCCTACACACGATTTCAATGGTATAGTTGAACCACTAGAGGCAAAAAGAGCTAGATTCACTTTTGCAAAGAGCAGTCAAAATGAAGACCAGAATTGACGTGTTTCACTATAACTAAGGCCAAAATATCTGGTTTTATTCATGAAAGTTACTCTAAGTCTTACAACAATGTAAGAATAAAATGTCATGATATGAGAGTAAATTAAATGAGTTACAAAAAGCTACTGTATATCTTGACAGACATTTACTGCTTCCTCCTTCCTCCCACTAGTGTATTATAAACATGTCCAACATAGAAAGCGGGAGAGCAAACTCATCTTATTAGAAGTGTGAAAGTGTTGGCCTAAACAACCTTAAGATCTGTTAATGCTATCCCGATTAGCCCCTGTGTATGTACACTAAATGACCAAAAATATGTGGGCATCTGCTCGTCGAACATCTCCTTACAAAATCCAGAGATGTAAAGTACATAAGTAAAAATACTTTAAAATACTACTTAAGTCGTTTTTGGGGGTATCTGAACTTTACTTTATTTATACTTTTGACAACTTTTACTTCAGTACATTCCTAAAGGAAATAAGGTACCTTTTACTCCATACATTTTCCCTGACACCCAAAAGTACTCGTTACATTTTGAATCCTTAGCAGGACAGGAAAATGGTCCAATTCACACAAATCCCTACTCCCTCTGATCTGGCAGACACACTAAACACAAATGCTTAATTTGTAAATGATGTCTGAGTGTTGGAGTGTGCCCTTGGCTATCTGTAGATTAAAAACAAACATTGTGTCGTTTGGTTTGTTTAATATAAGCAATTTGAAATTGATTTATACTTTTGATACTTAAGTATATTTTTGCAGTTACATTTACTTTTGATACTTACTATATTTAAAACCAAATACTTTTAGACTTTTACTCAAGTAGCACTTTACCAGGTGTAACGGCTGTCTAATTCCTCCTCCTCTTCGGATGAGGAGGAGCAAGGATCGGACCAAAATGCAGCGGGTGATGAATACATGATGAATTTATTAGACAAGACGAAACACGAAGTACACTTGAATAAATTACAAAATAACAAAAACGACGTAGACCGACCTGAACATGAGAACTTACATAAAACGAAGAACGCACGAACAGGAACAGACTAGACAAATGAAACAGTCCCGTGTGGTACTGACACGGAAGACAATCACCCACAAACAAACAGTGAGAACAGCCTACCTTAATATGGTTCTCAATCAGAGGAAACGTCAAACACCTGCCTCTAATTGAGAACCATATAAGGCTAATTAACCATGAACCTAATCAAGAAACAAATAACATAGACTGCCCACCCCAACTCACGCCCTGACCATACTAAACAAATACAAAAACAACAGAAAACAGGTCAGGAACGTGACACCAGGTGACTTACACTTGAGTCATTTTCTATTAAGGTATCTTTACTTTTACTCAAGTATGACAATAGAGTACTTTTTCCACCACTGCCAAAATCATGAGCATTAATATGGAGTTGGTCCCCCCTTTGCTGCTGTAACAACCTCCACTCTTCTGGGAAGGCTTTCCACTAGATGTTGGAACCTTGCTGCAGGGACTTGCTTCCATTCAGCCACAAGAGCATTAGTGCCGTCAGGCTCTGATGTTAGGCGATTAAGCCTGGCTTGCAGTCGGCGTTCCAATTCATCCCAAAGGTGTTCGATAGGGTTGAGGTCAGGGCTCTGTGCAGGCCAGTCAAATTCTCCACACTGATCGACAAACCATGTCTGTATGGACCTCACTTTGTGCACGGGGGCATTGTCATGCTGAAACCGGAAAGGGTCTTCCCCAAACTGTTGCCGTAAAATTGGAACACAGGATTGTCTAGAATGTAATTGTATGCTGTAGCGTTAAGATTTCCCTTCACTGGAGCTTAGGGGCCTAGCCCAAACCTGTTAGGCGGAGCGACACAGGTGAACCCAAGAGCAGACTCAGATGAGGAAACAGGGATGAACGAACCAAAATATTTATTGTTACACAGAGAGATATAGAGTGCAGATCCGGGGAAGCTCGGATGAGTTGCAGAAAAACCAGATGTGGAGACTGAGGTTGGAGTTAGCTGAGTAGAACAGGGTAAACAGATCCTGAGGAGAATCCAAGGTAGTGGTGGTGAGTAAAATGCAGAGCAAGGTAGTTGGGTGGTGAGATGTGGAACAGGAGACTGGAGACAGAGCGGTAACTGCAATGAACGGTGTCAGGCAGGGAAACAGGCACAGCAGTGTAACAGGATCTTGAATAATCATAAATGGCTAGAATCATGAACTGACTGAGCAGAGATTACTGACTGAGCAGAGTGGAAGTGGTGGACTGAGTATTTGTAGAGGTCTTGATTATGGAACGAGTTGCAGCTGGTAGGGATCTGCTCTGGCTCCAGCACACCTGTCTCCAACCACACAATCACACAGAGAGGGAGAGAGAGAGAGCGAGGTCAAGAAAATCCCGAATGAACACCAGAGGGCGTACCAGGGGCAGATGTTACAAAACCATGAACAACAGTCCCAGACCATTATTCCTCTTCCACCAAACTTTACAGTTGGCACTATGTATTGGGGCAGGTAGCGTTCTCCAGGCATCCACCAAACCCAGATTAGTCCGTCGGACTGCCAGATGGTGAAGCGGGATTCATCACTCCAGAGAATGTGTTTCCACTGCTCCAGAGTCCAATGGCTGCGAGCTTTACACCACTCCAGCTTACGCTGGTGATCTTAGGCTTGTGTGCAGCTGCTCGGCCATGGAAACCCATTTCATGAAGCTCCCGACGAACAGTTATTGTGCTGACGTTGCTTCCAGAGGCCGTTTGGAACCCTGTAGTGAGTGTTGCAACTGAGGACAGATAATTTTGGCACACTACCCGCTCCAGCACTCGGTGGTCCCGATCTGTGAGCTTCGCAGCTGGGCCGTTGTTGCTTCTTAGCATTTCCACTTCACAACTATAACAGCACCTACAGTTGGCCGGGACAGTTCTAGCAGTGCAGAAATTTGACGAACTGACTCGTTTGAAAGGTGGCATCCTATGACGGCGCTACGTTGAAAGTCACTGAGCCCTTAAGTAAGGCCATTCTACTGCCAATGTTTGTCTACGGAGATTGCATGGCTGTGTGCTCGATTTTATACAACTGTCACCAATGGGTGTGGCTGAAATAGCCAAATCCACTCATTTGAAGGGGTGTAAAAATGCTTTTGCATATATAGTGTACTGTATGTGTGTGATCAGAGACTTGGGGCACAGGCATCCAGACCTGGATTCAAAGACTATTCAAAATTATTTAAACAAATGTATTTGCTCTTAATTGAGCTTGCCTGTTGCAATGGAGTCAATAGAAAAGGCCCAAAGTGCAAACCCCCACCCATATGGCACTCCAGGCAGGTGAAAGTATTTGAAATACTTTAAATAGTATTTGAACCCAGGTCTGAACCGTCTTCAGACACCCAGAGGTGTCTGTCCCAGCCTTTAGGCTTCCTATGTGGATTAAGGAGACACCCTAGGTCCCCAAGCCAAGCTCCATGCCAGTTCCTGGGGAGGGTTTGATTGCCGCGCACCCATTTTAGAAGGCTGTTATCTAACGTTGATGGCCATGGTTTCACTGATAAGTAACTAACCAACCAGGCATGGTGCAAGAGGAGGTTGAAACCCGACACTGTGGGTTCCTCCTCGAAATATCCTCCTCTGGCATTCTACATTCTATCTCCTCTGCTCCTCCGCAAGCTCCTTCCGGAGCATGATTTCACTGCTTGCTATCAAGCCCTTTGCCCTTTTTTAGTAGACAGCATTGGCAGTCGGAAACTTCCAATACAAGCAAACCTGGGTTCAAATACTATTTAAAATATTTTCAAAAACATTATCTATGCTTGACTGAGCTTGTCTGGCTGTAATGGAGCAAAATAATATTTCCAAAACATCAAACCCCACTCATCTCACTCTACAGGCAGGTTAAAGCAAATGCTCAAAGTATTCAAAAGATATCAAATATTATTTAAACCCAGATCTGAATCTAAGCCCTGCCTGGCATCTGTAAGGGGATCAGTTCCAGGACTGAGACGCTGTCCTCTTCACAGTTGTTAATCAGGGGGAGACATCAAAGGTCTTCTTGAATGTTCTTTTTTATTTGAGTAATAACTCATGTGTAGCCAAGTATCTAAACTCAGCAAAAAAAGAAACGTCCCTTTTTCAGGACCCTGTCTTTCAAAGATAATTTGTAAAAATCCAAATAACAACAGATCTTTATTGTAAAGGGTTTAAACACTGTTTCCCATGCTTGTTCAATGAACCATAAGCAATTAATGAACATGCACCTGTGGAACGGTCGTTCAGATACTAACAGCTTACAGACGGTAGGCAATTAAGGTCACAGTTATGAAAACTTAGGACACTAAAGAGGCCTTTCTACTGACTCTGAAAAACACCAAAAGAAAGATGCTCAGGGTCCCTGCTCATCTGCGTGAACGTGCCTTAGGCATGCTGCAAGGAGGCTTGAGGACTGCAGATGTGGCCAGGGCAATAAGTTGCAATGTCCGTACTGTGAGATGCCTAAGACAGCGCTACAGGGAGACAGGACGGACAGCTGATCGTCCTCGCAGTGGCAGACCACGTGTAACAACACCTGCACAGGATCGGTACATCCGAACATCACACCTGCGGGACAGGTACAGGATGGCAACACAAACTGCCCGAGTTACACCAGGAACGCACAATCCCTCCATCAGTGCTCAGACTGTCCACAATAGGCTGAAAGAGGCTGGACTGAGGGCTTGTAGGCCTGTTGTAAGGCATGTCCTCACCAGACATCACCAGCAACGACGTCGCATATGTGCACAAACCCATGGTAGCTGGACGAGACAGGACTGGCAAAAAGTGCTCTTCACTGACGAGTCGCGGTTTTGTCTCACCAGGGATGATGGTTGGATTCGCGTTTATCGTCGAAGGAATGAGCATTACACCGAGGCCTGTACTCTGAAACGGGATCGATTTGGAGGTGGAGGAGCCATCACGGTCTGGGATCTGAACTTGTTCAGTTTATGTCTCAGTTGTTGAATCTTGTTCTGTTCATACAAATATTTACACATGTTTAGTTTGCTTAAAATAAACGCAGTTGAAAGTGAGAGGACGTTTCTTTTTTTGCTGAGTTTAGTCATTCCTCCCTGCATGCTGCAGGAGAAGTTTAAAAAAGAAACTAAAAACATTTCATGTTTAATGGACATTTTAGTTGGGCAACTTTTATTAACCTTTATGGATCATGATCGTGACAAGCAAACCCATTTGATCTGGATGGTTCAGTAATGTATTATAAATAATCTATCTCATTTTAGTAAGTATGGTAGGCATGGTGTACTTTATTCCACACTGTGGCTAATCTGACTCCAGAGTAAATGTATCGTTAGTAAGCCACTAGAATAATTTATGTTGAATAGACAATATTGTCCTTGTACATCACTGAAATTGACTTTGTGCTCTACTGTACATTCCCTATTCCTAAACAACAAAAGGTGTGGAGAAGATACAATCCAAAACCTCACTGTCCACATCCAGGTCATGATTTAACTTTTGTAAAATTGTCCCAGTTTCAGTAACACTCTGCTTGTTTCTCCCACAACCATGTTGGTTCAAGTATTTATATACAGTATGTCTAGTTTTCTCCACTTGCAAACAGTGGGTTAATTTCCCACATGTTTTAAATGTACTGTTGTCTGGCAACACAGCATCATATCAATGTGTACAGTCTGCACCCAAACACATCTTGTGCATGTATGGGATCTGTATAGTAACACCACCAATACATGTGTAACATTGTTGCTTCCGTCCCTCTCCTCGCCCCAACCTTGGCTTGAACCAGGGAACCTCTCAACACATTCGACAACAGTCACCCTCGAAGCATCATTACCTATCGCTCCACAAAAGCCAAGGGAAACAGCAACTTCAAAGTCTCACAGCGAGTGACGTCGCCGATTGAAATGCTTCTGGAGCGCACCACTGACTAGCTAGCCAATACACCAGTTACACATGTACAGATTGTAATATACATGGACTGTAGGGTTGTGCATCTTTCCCTTTCAAGACAATTTATACGTATCTAGATACATAGGCTATTATACGATACAGGAACGAGACGTTTTCGTTTAAAACGATTTGGTTTGATTAGAGAACGAAACGATGTGATTGGGTGCAATACGATTCTATGCTGCATGAACACATTCATTTTCCATTCTAAATTAAAATCTGCTGCTAATAGAGCTCAATAGCTGGGCCTCTCTGAGCTGGATCTGTCTTAACTGACTGTGTGTGTGTGTGTGTGTGTGTGTCTGTGTGTGTGTGAATGATGTACAGTGGGGAGAACAAGTATTTGATACACTGCCGATTTTGCAGGTTTTCCTACTTACAAAGCATGTAGAGGTCTGTAATTTTTATCATAGGTACACTTCAACTATGAGAGACGGAATCTAAAACAAAAATCCAGAAAATCACATTGTATGATTTTTAAATAATTAATTTGCATTTTATTGCATGACATAAGTATTTGATCACCTACCAACCAGTAAGAATTCCGGCTCTCACAGACCTGTTAGTTTTTCTTTAAGAAGCCCTCCTGTTCTCCACTCATTACCTGTATTAACTGCACCTGTTTGAACTCGTTACCTGTATAAAAGACACCTGTCCACACACAATCAAACAGATTCCAACCTCTCCACAATGGCCAAGACCAGAGAGCTGTGTAAGGACATCAGGGATAAAATTGTAGACCTGCACAAGGCTGGGATGGGCTACAGGACAATAGGCAAGCAGCTTGGTGAGAAGGAAACAACTGTTGGCGCAATTATTAGAAAATGGAAGAAGTTCAAGATGACGGTCAATCACCCTCGGTCTGGGGCTCCATGCAAGATTTCACCTCGTGGGGCATCAATGATCATGAGGAAGGTGAGGGATCAGCCCAGAACTACACGGCAGGACCTGGTCAATGACCTGAAGAGAGCTGGGACCACAGTCTCAAAGAAAACCATTAGTAACACACTACGCCGTCATGGATTAAAATCCTGCAGCGCACGCAAGGTCCCCCTGCTTAAGCCAGTGCATGTCCAGGCCTGTCTGAAGTTTGCCAATGACCATCTGGATGATCCAGAGGAGGAATGGGAGAAGGTCATGTGGTCTGATGAGACAAAAATAGAGCTTTTTGGTCTAACTCCACTCGCCGTGTTTGGAGGAAGAAGAAGTATGAGTACAACCCCAAGAACACCATCCCAACCGTGAAGCATGGAGGTGGAAACATCATTCTTTGGGGATGCTTTTCTGCAAAGGGGACAGGACGACTGCACCGTATTGAGGGGAGGATGGATGGGGCCATGTATCGCGAGATCTTGGCCAACAACCTCCTTCCCTCAGTAAGAGCATTGAAGATGGGTCGTGGCTGGGTCTTCCAGCATGACAACGACACGAAGCACACAGCCATGGCAACTAAGGAGTGGCTCCGTAAGAAGCATCTCAAGGTCCTGGAGTGGCCTAGCCAGTCTCCAGACCTGAACCCAATAGAAAATCTTTGGAGGGAGCTGAAAGTCCGTATTGCCCAGCGACAGCCCCGAAACCTGAAGGATCTGGAGAAGATCTGTAGGGAGGAGTGGGCCAAAATCCCTGCTGCAGTGTGTGCAAACCTAGTCAAGAACTACAGGAAACGTATGATCTCTGTAATTGCAAACAAAGGTTTCTGTACCAAATATTAACTTCTGCTTTTCTGATGTATCAAATACTTATGTCATGCAATAAAATGCAAATTAATTACTTAAAAATCATACAATGTGATTTTCTGGATTTTTGTTTTAGATTCCGTCTCTCATAGTTGAAGTGTACCTATGATAAAAATTACAGACCTCTACATGCTTTGTAAGTAGGAAAACCTGCAAAATTGGCAGTGTATCAAATACTTGTTCTCCCCACTGTATGTCTATGGTGTATGTACTATGTAGGCACCTGAGCTGAGCCATAAGGGAGACTAGGCATCTACCCAGCCAGATCATTCAAGATTTACCTTGAAATTGGACTTCTATTCATGTCCTGAGGAAGTCGGAAAATTCTGTCCACTAGGGGCAAAAGTGAGCACTATTACCATCAAGTAGGCTTGGGTTTTGCTGTGGACGGGCGGAGGTGGTGGATGGGCGTAATCCCATTACTCTGGATCAGATGGTTGCGTGTTCGATCCCAGTCGTGGACAAACCTTAACTCTTACCGTAACAATTCAAAATGAGTGCCTAAACCTAACTTCGAAATTTGATGTTTGGAGAAATGTAACGTTACAGAGCAAAAGGAGCAACAAAAACACTTTGAAACTTGACGTTTGGAGAACCTCAAAATTTGATGTTTGGATGAACGTGGATGAATGTCTAAAGCTAAGCACTCCGTTACGTTGCGCCGGATGTCATACATTTGAATGGGAACCGTCCACAACAGAGTGGAATCGCAACTCCCCCTTGTGGGTTAAGGCTCCATTGCGAGACGGACACTGCATACTTAGACATTTTCCAAACTCTGTGTCTTCTTCAGTCCAGCCAAACCAAAGAAAAATATGAAAATATGTGGTTTTTGACAATGGGTTTATGGGATAGCTAGCAACTTTGTACAGGAAAAGGTGCAACGCTCGCTCAACATAAAAAATACGTAGTTTTATTTGACAAGTTTAAAAGATTGATGTTTCGGCCTTCAATGGCCTTCTTCAGAACAACTTGCAAACAATTACCCATTCCTATAAGTGAGTACTATACTGAACACAAATATAGTCACAACCTGTAAAGTCTTGGTCCACACACACAAAAAGCTTATTTCTCTAAAATGTTGTGCACAAATTTCTTTACATCCCTGTTAGTGATAATTTCTCCATTACCAAGATAATCTATCCACCTGACAGGTGTGGCACATTAAGAAACTGATTAAACAGCATGATCATTACACAGGTGCACATTGTGCTGGGGACAATAAACAGTGTTTTCACACAACACAATGAACTTATATGAACTGTAACTCAGTAAAATCTTAGAAATTGTTGCATGTTGCGTTTATATTTTTGTTTGGTGTATTTTAATAGTATGTTAAAAATAATACACCTTGGCTGTTAAGTCAATTATACTTCATGACTGTTGACTCCCGTTTTAGTTTATTGTGATGGTAATGACACAAAAATCAATTTTAGTACAAGGGCTGCGTGATGGAAATGTTTATGTTTGCGCTTTTCTAATAACCAATTTCTGTGTTCTATTCATGTGCTTTTCTAATAACCAATTTCTGTGTTCTATTCATGTGCTTTTCTAATAACCAATTTCTGTGTTCATGCAAGTGACTGATTGAACGAATCCTCACTATCAGTATCGGCATAATTCAGTTTCAAGGTCTCAGCTTAGAGAGAAGAAGCCTCGTGAGGTATTGGTCATGCATGACCCAGTATTGCATGACCCAGTATTGCATGACCCAGTATTGCATGACCCAGTATTGTTTGTCACATGAATGAAGCAAATGTTAATGATTAATTAATTATGAATGATGAATAAGCTAAACCATGCAAATATAACTTATCTGTATATAAAAGAACTAACGGGACTTCCCCGTGTAGAGCTCCTGATCGACATGTGTACTTGGTGCATTGAGTTTGTTGGAACCTCTCCAGCTTGCTGATAATTAACAATGATTCATTTAAGATTGACTTCGAGTGTCTTTGTGTAGTATATCCATGACAATTTGGCGTCGTGAACATCATGATTGATTCTTCCTGCGGAGCTTTCCAGTGGTGGTCGGCGAGGAAAACCGGTGGCGCCTTTTATGAAATGTGAGGGAAATTCCAGTCTAACCAAAAGACGGCGAGACCCGCCCAGACCAGACCCTTACTGTGAGCTGCCCAGGAGGAGACACATCACCCGAAAACAATTGAGGGACGGAAACTGATTTCAGTAAGTCAATTTAAATTGTTTTTTTAATGATAAAACCATTAAAATGAAGGTGAGTAACACATAGAAGGTACCCATAGTCTTATAGAGAGAAGGCTATACACTAGTCTTATGAGAAGACTAGAGCAAGGGTGTAACGGTATCATGGAAAGCCCCACTGACAGCTGTCTGTAGGCATTTATAAGAAGTGTCTACGTGGTCTGCAGCCACTAACAATAACACTTATTACTATATATGTACAGGAGATACATATGGTGCATAGCATATGGTGCATAGCAAGATGCACATGGGGTAATAAGGGAGATTACCGAGTGTGTTAGGGAATAGTACTAAGTGAATGAGGATGTGAAAGTTGTGTGATTGTGAGATATTAACCTTTTCACACGTACCAACAAACGGGTGTGATCATTCTACAGTGGTGCCTGTAGCGGACGCTCAAACCGGTGTGATTAGAACGCTTGATTAGAATGCTTATTTACAACGTCCAGTTTCGATTGACACAACAATCAGCATTTGAGCTGGTCACACTGTTTTTTCACGGAAGTATTTTGCACAAACACAGTCCTTACAAAGTAATGTCCAGAATGTGACCACTTTATTTGTGGATGCAATGTTCAGGCATTCACAGAAGTAGCTACAGCATAACACAATCATCCAACCTGGAAAATGTAGGTTACATTAGTCCTAGCGCTAACTGAGGAAATATTGACGTAACACAAGCAGTCATATTTTTATAACTCTCAGCTGACAAAAACTACCATATGAATTAGCTAATAGCAATTACTATTTATAATTAATCACATCACGGCTGAGCTCACCATTGATCAAAAATATTTGAGTAAAACACTTTCTAGAAATCAGAAGTAATCCGACGATATGTAGTTTGTGCACGCCGCCATGTCTGTTTTTTCACATCAACCAAAGATAATAAGAGGAGACAAGATGAGTTTGGTCTATAGTATGCATGTTGAAGGGGGTGTGTCGTGTACCATTGTTCACATCACATCATTCACTTTCGGAAGTTTACTCGAAAAATGAGTGAACCCTTCCTCACCTCATTTTGTTATAACATCTTTGGTCCGACAGACGTTTACGTGAAACCCAGAATGCATTGTATGTCAACAAACATGGCTCCACACATAGCTAGAATTAGCTTAGCTCATCATAATCAGTACAACCTTCAAAAAAGTATTTTACACACATAATATGTGTCCATTACAATCTTTGCAAGAATCGGGAATGCATGATTTGTCACCAGTACATGAAAACATGTGAATAAAACAGTAAATAAATAAATAATTACCACACAAAACACTTTCTGATAGTGATTTATTGATACAAGTGGTGCGTGCCGGCAGTCAATCATGTAACCTCCCACTCCCACTCTGAGCAATTCAGTGTTGTTGTTTATGTATGTAGCTAGTGAGCTAAGCTGTAGCATTAGCAATGTCTTCAAAAGGAGACAACTCACAAATGCGGAAATTCTGGAGATTTTTATAAATTCTGACGATGAGTCTGAGTATGAAAGTCACAAATTCAATTCTGACAGTGACAGTGAGGAGCTGCCCCACAACCTTGTAGCCATTTAGGTCTCTGAATCTGAGGAACCCTTGTCCACTGACGAAGTCCCAGGTCCCTTTGAAGATGCTGGTGGTGATGGAGGCAGACCGACAGTGGATGCAGTACAGTACAGTGGAGTTCTGTGGTAGCTGGAAGGACGCCAGCCATTTCACCCCTCCTGGCCCTGCTGTTTGCTTTGATGAGTCCCAGTCTGGAGTGCAAATCCCCTTGCCATTTTCCTCTGAGGCAGAGTGCTTCAAGCTGTTTCTGACAGAGGAGCTGGTATGAGACATAGTAGAGGAGATTAGTCACTATGCCTTGAAGCTACAGGAGAAGAGAGAGCCAGGAGTGAGGAGGAAACTCGCTAAATACGTGACAACTACAATTAGTGAAATGTATACCTTCCTGGTGACAGTCCTTCTCATGGGAATAGTAAAGAAGAACTCCCTACGAGAATACCGGAGCACAGATCCTATGTTTGCAACTCCCTTCTTTGCCACCCTCTTTTCCCCAAATTAAGAAACTGCTTCGCCCACCCACTGGAGCAGGTTGTTCGTCGACTGTCAGATTAGAAATAACACAGAAGAATGATCACCTCAAAAGCAAGGTCTCTGAGAGAGCACAACACCGGACCATTCCTTAATGGGCTGGCAGTGAAAAATCAGTATGAGTTTTACTTTGGAGAATTTACTGTGAAAAGGACAGAGGGAGACAACTGTGTCCTGTTACAAAACCAGGACATTGCTGTTGTACAGAATGTGGTCGTCAATGAAGTGGGCAACACTTTCGTAATCTACAAGAGGTTCAGGAACATGATTGATTTCTTCACCTACCCTTTGCCATCTTCCAAGATAGGCATTTTTCACCTCTCTGGATTATCAGATAATTTCCTCTTCACCAACACTACAAATGTGCTGAAGAATTCTTCTTCCTTGCCAGAATGGATAAGCTGGCTTTCCATTGAGTCACTTGTAGACATGGCATAGCCCTGTTTGTCTCTGTTCGCCTCTCACAAGGTAAATATCTTAGGTTTTCACTGGGTATTGTGTGATTGTAGTGTAAATTATTATTTTTGATTGTAAGCGGTCTCTATGCTTAGTTCTCCCTCATTCTCTCCTGTCTTTAGATCATGAAGTTTGCTGTAATTCAGTTCCTGGATGAAAGGAACGAGCCATATGCAGTAGTTCTACAAGTATGTATCAAAGACGTCATCTGTTATTGGCCACCACTCAGCCTCAGAAAAAATAACAAAAGTAACAATTTAGCCATCGATTGTACTCCACCAGACAGCACCTGAACAAGAAGTTGCTTTAAGTTCATGAAGGGAGCAGGTCATTTTGCCTAATTTATGTCTCTGATATACTCTCATTTGAACTGTTAGTGTAATTAACTTGTCTGATGTGACAGTCCGTGTTTTGCAGAATGATTCATGCCTCTACCTTATTATTCACTGGTCTAGACAATTAGGAAATGGCACAAATGTAATGTGAAAACATTGAGGTGCTAGTGGACAGTAGAGTTGGTATGTTAAAAGCTTCTCTTCCAGACACACCGCCAGTCCCATCGTATCAGGAGCTTCTATCGAACCGTGAAAACATTGCGGTGCCAGCAGACTTTAGAGCTGGTATGTGAAATAGATAGGGGGCAGCATTTTCACTTTGGATGAATAGCATGCCCAGAGTGAACTGCCTCCTACTCTGTCCCAGATGCTAATATATGCATATTATTATTACTATTGGATATAAAACACTCTGGAGGTTCTAAAACCGTTTGAATGATGTCTGTGAGGATAACAGAACTCATATGGCAGGCAAAAACCTGAGAAAAAATCCAAACAGGAAGTGAGAATTCTGAGGCTGGTCGATTTTCAACTCATCGCCTATTCAAATCCCAGTAAGATATGGATCTGTTTGCACTTCCTACGCCTTCCACTAGATGTCAACAGTCTGTAGAACGTTGAATGAAGCCTCTACTGTGATGTGGGGCCGGATGGGAGCTGTTTCAGTCAGTGGTCTGGCAGAGAGCCAGTTCCTGGTCATGCGCATTCCACATGATATCGCCTTGCGCTCCATTACTTCTGTAGACACAAAGGAATTCTCCGGTTGGAACGTTATTGAATATTTATGATAACAACATCCTGAAGATTGATTCTCTACTTAGTTTGACAAGTTTATTCGACCTGTAATATAACTTTTTGAAGTTTTCGTCCGACGTTATGCGGGACCTGCGCGAGCGTTTGGACATGTGTACTAAACGTGCTAGCAAAAGTAGCTACTTGGACATAATTAATGGACATTATCGAACAAAACAACAATTTATTGTGGAACTAGGATTCCTGGGAGTGCATTCTGATGAAGATCGTCAAAGGTAAGGGAATATTTACGATGTAATTTCGTATTTCTGTTGACTCCAACATGGCGGAGAAATGTTGTTTATATTTGAGCGCCGTCTCAGATTATTGCATGGTTTGCTTTTTCCGTAAAGTCTTTTTGAAATCTGACACAGCGGTTGCATTAAGAACACGTGTATCTTTAATTCTATGTAAAACATGTATCTTTCATCAAAGTTTATGATGAGTATTTCTGTTATTTGACGTGGCTCTCTGATTTCTCCGGATATTTTGGAGGCATTTCTGAACATGGCGCCAATGTAAACTGAGATTTGTGGATATAAATATGCACATTATCGAACAAAACATACATGTATTGTGTAACATGATGTCCTATGAGTGTCATCTGATGAAGATCATCAAAGGTTAGTGACTAGTTTTATCTCTTTCTGCTTTTTGTGACTCCTATCTTTGGCTGGGAAAATGGCTGTGTTTTTCTGTGGCTATGTACTGACCTAACATAATCGTTTGGTGTGCTTTCGCCATAAATCCTTTTTGAAATCAGACATGTTGGCTGGATTCACAACATGTGTAGCTTTAATTTGGTGTCTTTCATGTGTGATTTCATGAAAGATTGATTTTTATAGTAATATATTTGAATTTGGCACGCTGCATTTTTACTGGCTTTTGGCCAAGTGGGACGTTAGCATCCCACATATCCTAGAGAGATTAAAAGCTTCTCTTCCAGACACACTGCCAGTCCCACCGTATCAGGAGCTTCTATCGAACCGTGAAAACATTGCGGTGCCAGCAGACTTTAGAGCTGGTATGTAAAATCGTTTTTTAAAATGCTTAATTATATGCAAAGTTCAATTTCTGAACCATAATCAGCTTTCATGGTCAATTTCCAAAAGTATTTATGTATATCTATTCTTAGAACTAGTTGTCTCCCATATAACACATATGCCACGTCAGGGGCCAAGAGTCCGAATACAAGTTAGGGAAGCATTATTCATTCAAAAATCCATTGGAGGATATATCCTGTCCTGCTAAATGCTAATGGAATCTCAGAGGAGAAACAAGCCCCTTTATTCATGTAATCTGTCTTTCAATCAGGACAAGCATCATATTCCCCAGCATCATATTCACCACAGCAGCATGTGGAGGAGACCCGTGGAGGTATGTAATACATGTACATTCCCTTTTCCCAAATGAGACTTTGCCTATTTGTTCTTTTTTGCACAGTATTTCATTTCAATGTATTATCTCAAATAGGGCCTACAATGAGACACTTCAACGGGCCAAATTGTGGCCGTAGATACAGTATGAATGTAAGAACATATCGACTTAAAATATAAACAGTAACTTTTTTGCACCATGTATGAATACGTACATTCAGAGGAGAAACAAGACCCTTTATTTGTGTAATTTGTCTTTCAATCAGGACAGCCCCAGCATCATGTTCACCAAAGCAGCATGTGGATGACAGCCATGGAGGTATGTAGTACATTTGCTTAGCCCTACATTTGCACAGTATTTACTTCATTTCAATGTATTGAGTCAAACAGGGCCAGGACTGAGACACTTCAACGGGCAAACTTATGGCCATAGACATGAAGGTAAGAACATACCGACTTAAATATGTGACCGACCGGCTCAAATAGGTCTTATGAAGCAAAATTTAAAATTGTGTTTTTACGTTGGATAAAAGTAGAAACTCTAGAAAATGGTATATCATACACTACAGTTGAGGAACAATGGGAAAATAGCCTTTGACTGTTTTCGTACCTACTGGAAAGCCCTTCTTTGTCTACACCCATTCAGCATCGTTCACACCCTTTTAGCTTTAGCCCCACTCAGCTCTTTAAGGGTTGACATGAGCGTTCTGTTCTAACAACAGCAGTCAAACACCCAAGCTAACTTGCTAGCTACTTCCAGACACAAATGAGAGAACAGCTCACTGAACATTACTCGCCCTAGCAGAGCTGGTTAGGCTGTTATGTTATCAACAGCGTTGGTGACTGCAACTGTGCTGTCAGATTGTCTGTTTGTTTATTTGTCACGTGCGCCGAATTCAACAGGTGTAGACCTTACAGTGAAATGCTTACTTACAGGCTCTAACCAATAGTGCAAAAAAGGTATTAGGTGAACAATAGGTAAGTAAATAAATATAAACAACAGTAAAAAGACAGTGAAAAATAACAGTAGCGAGCATATAAAGTAGCGATGCTACATACAGGCACCGGTTGGTCGGGCCAATTGAGGCTGTATGTACATGAATGTATAGTTAAAGTGCCTATGCATATATGATAAACAGAGAGGTGCAGCAGCGTAAAAGAGGGGTTGGGGGGGCACACAGTGCAAATAGTCCAGGTAGCCATTTGATTACCTGTTCAGGAGTCTTATGGCTTGGTGGTAAAAACTGTTGAGAAGCCTTTTTGTCCTAGACTTGGCACTCCGGTACCGCTTGCCATGCGGTAGTAGAGAGAACAGTCCATGACTGGGGTGGCTGGGTCTTTGACAATTTTTAGGGACTTCCTGACACCACCTGGTGTAGAGGTCCTGGATGGCAGGCAGCTTAGCCCCAGTGATGTACTGGGCCGTACGCACTACTCTTTGTAGTGCCTTGCGGTCGGAGGCCGAGCAATTGCCGTACCAGGCAGTGATGCAACCAGTCAGGATGCTCTCGATATTGCAGCTGTAGAACCTTTTGAGGATCTCAGGACCTATGCCTAATCTTTTTAGTTTCCTGAGGGGGAATAGGCTTTGTCGTGCCTTCTTCATGACTGTCTTGGTGTGTTCGGACCATTCTAGTTTGTTGGTGATGTGGACACCAAGGAACTTGAAGCTCTCAACCTGCTCCACTACAGCCCCGTCGATGAGAATGGGGGCCTGCTCGCTCCTCCTTTTCCTCTGAGCGTTCAGAGCTCACACTGGACGCTCTGGCTGATGAGTAGTGTTGATCTGAACGTTCTGACCTCACAACATCCGTCAAACACCTAAGCTAACTGGCTAACATTGGCTAGCTTGCTAGCTACTTCCAGACACAAATGAGAGAACACCCAATTCTGACCATTTTACTCGCCCTATCAGAGCTGGTTAGGCTGTTTTCATGTTATCCACAGCATTGGTGACTGTAACTATGCTGCTGGCAACAATTTAATTACGCTTTTTTGCCGACATTTACTGACACCGGCCATATTCAACAGGCGTTGAGCGTTCGTAAATTCATCAGTTATTCTGCGCTCTCATCACATCTCAGGATGTGACCCAGATGCAGACACAGGAGGAGGATAGTACAGTTCTTAGATTATTTATTGTAAACACGGGGCAGGCAAAGGGCCGGTTAAGGACAGGCAGGGGTTCGTGATCAGGTCAGAGTCAGGCAGGTACAGGACGGCAGGCAGGCTCTGGGTCAAGGTAGACAGAATAGTCAGAACCTGGAAAACTAGGAAACAGAACTTGAGAAAAAGGAAGACGGGAAAGCACGCTGGTAAGACCTGACAAGACAAGAGACAAACAGAGAACACAGGTATAAATGCACCAGGTATAATGGGAGAGATGGGCGACACCTGGAGGGGGGTGGAGACAAGCACAAAAACAGGTGAAACAGATCAGGGTGTGACAGCTCTGGCACACTCAGACAAGAGTGCTCTGAAATTGGAGTAGATGGCCAGACTGAATTTACGAACACAACCCGAAATGGTTACTTGCATAGTGGAGTCTTTTGTTAAGACATACTACCCTGCATGAATCCGCAGGTAGCTAACCAACCAGGTTCAATGTTAGCTAGCTAACATTAGGCTATAACTAGTCAAGCAAATGGCTCTGAGAGACGAATAAGAAGATCATACATGTAATGTTAGCTAGCGAGCCAGCCAGCTAACGTTAGCTAGCTAACAGTACACTTTAACTTGAAAATAAAAGACTTTATGTCAAAATTAGAAATGTGTAATATCTGAAAATGTAGCTAGCTAAATTATCTTACCTGTGGTCTGAAATCAGAGTAGATAGCCAGAGAAAATTTACCAGCTAGTACGTCTATCATCAACAGTTGTTGCAGTGACATTCTATTGAAATGGATACTTGCATATTGGAGTTTTTGTTAAGACATGTAGCTAGCTAGCTAGCTAAACAATGAACCATAATCCCAACTCATCACGTTACTACCCTGCATGAACCAGGTTCAATGTTAGCTAGTTAAATTTAGTATATAACTAGCCAAGCAAATGGCTCTGAGATATGAATAATACGATCATACACGTAACGTTAGCTAGCGAGCCAGCCAGCTAACTTTAGATAGCTAACAGTATACTTTAACTTGAAATTAAAATACTTTGTCAAAATTAGAAATGTGTAATATCTGAATATGTAGCTAGCTAAACTATCTTACCCGTGGTCTGAAATCAGAGTAGATAGCCATAGCAAATTTACCAGCTAGTACGTCTATCAACAGTTGTTGCAGTGACATTCTATTGAAATGGATACTTGCATAGTGGAGTCTTTTGTTAACCTCACTAGGGTATGTGGGACGCAGCCAAAGAGAGGAGTCACAAAAAGCAGAAATAGAGATAAAATTAATCACTAACTGTTAGTGGAATTAAATAATTCCTCTAATATACTCATTAATTAAATTCAATCTGTCTATTTATAAGAATTTGTAAGATACTTATTAACATAAAATAGACAGGATACAGTCATGTTAAAATTAGATAAGTGTTTATTCTCGGAGCACGCTCCCATTTGATCATAAACACAGACTTATATACAAGATATGACGTCATAGGTTACAGAATAAGTCTCATTGTCCTAACAAATAGAAAACAGGTTCAAAAGTTCATTCCAACTTCACAGCACACACACATGACAGATAATATAATCAATTATCCTGAAGGCTCACTATAATTTATTACCACTTTAGCAGATAACTCAAGATAATGAAAGACCTAAAAAGTGACCCACAGCCTTGTCTAAACATCTCAGGGCTAAGTTGGATCAGTTCAACCAGAGTTTAATGACCCTTTCTGCTTACTTTATAACCCACAACACAAATCTCTTTTCACCAGGCGTGCAGAGTTCAATTAGTTATAGTTTTATCTAAAGCTAGAATTTGTTTTAACTATTTATTAACAAAATTCCTAGCACTAACCTTTGATGATCTTCATCAGATGACACTCATAGGACTTCATGTTACACAATACATGTATGTTTTTTTCAGTAAAGTTCATATTTATATCCAAAATTCTGAGTTTACATTGGCGTGTTATGTTCAGTAGTTCCAAAACATCCAGTGATTTTGCAGAGAGCCACATCAATTTACAGAAATACTCATAATAAACATTGCTAAAAGATACAACTGTTATGTATGGAATTTTAGATCCACTTCTCCTTAATGCAACCGCTGTGTCAGATTTCAAAAAAACTTTACGGAAAAAGCACACCATGCAATAATCTGAGTACATGACTCAGACACAAAACCAAGCCATACAGATATCCGCCATGTTGTGTAGTCAACAGAAGCCAGAAATAGCATTATAAATATTCACTTACCTTTGATGATCTTCATCAGAATGCCCTCCCAGGAATTCCAGTTCCACAATAAATGTTTGATTTGTTCGATAAAGTCCATCATTTATGTTCAAATACCTCCTTTTTGTTCACGCGTTTAGCACATGATCAAAACTCACGAGGCGCGGGCAAGTCCAGGCGAAAGTTCAGACAAAAAGTCATATTACAGTTCGTGGAAACATGTCAAACGAAGTATAGAATCAATCTTTAGGATGTTTTGATCATAAATCTTAAATAATGTTCCAACCGGAGAAGTCCTTTGTCTGTAGAAATGCAATGGAACGCAAGCCAACTCTCACATGAACGCGCGTGGTCAGCTCATGCCACTCTGGCAGACCTCTGACTCATTCAGCTCCCATTCCATCATCCTTCACAGTAGAAGCATCAAACAAGGTTCTAAAGACCGTTGACATCTAGTGGAAGCTTTGGGAAGTGCAATATGACCCCATAGACACTGTATATTCGATAGGCAATGACTTGAAAAACTACAAACCTCAGATTTCCCACTTCCTGGTTGGATTTTTTCTCAGGTTTTTGCCTGCCATAGGAGTTCTGTTATACTCACAGACATCATTCAAACAGTTTTAGAAACTTCAGAGTGTTTTCTATCCAAATATACTAATTACATGCATATTCTAGCTTTTAGGACTGAGTAGCAGGCAGTTTAATTTGGGTACGCTTTTCATCCAAAATTCTGAATGCTGCACCCTACCCTAGTGAAGTTAAGACATGTAGCTAGCTAGCTTGCTAAACAATGAACCATAATCCCAACTAATGACGTTACTACCCTGCATGAATCTGCAGGTAGCTAACCAACCAGGTTCAATGTTAGTTAGCTAAAATTAGGTTATAACTAGCCAACCAAATGGCTCTGAGATACGAATAATAAGATCATACACGTAACGTTAGCTAGCGAGCCAGCCAGCTAACTTTAGGTATCTAACAGTACACTTTAACTTGAAATGAAAGCACTTTCTGTCAAAATTAGAAATGTGTAATATCTGAAAATATAACTAATTAGGCTGTCTTACCCGTATACATCATGGATGGACGCGTCTCCTGTCGGATGCCATGTAATTTGGAGACAGGCAACACTTATGCAGTTTTACTACACAATACTTTTTTTTTAAAGTCACGTTAGACAGAATTACCTAGACATACTGACCAGCTCAAATAGACAGAAGCATGCTATATGGCAGACCAATCCAAACTCATCTCTCGGCCAAGTATGCCCTTTAGATCTGTACCATGGCTACAGGGAGTGGGCGGAATGAGGCTGCTTTACTTACCATCTACCAAAGAAGGCTCAACAAGGAACTTCAGGCGGAGCTGGCCTGTAGAGGTGACCTTCAGGATTTAAATCAATACATTCGTATGTCCATCTCCATCGACCACCTCATCGCCGACCCCCGAAGAACTCTGCCACCCAGGAACCCGAAACCTTCTCTTTCCATGAGTCCGTCATCCCGTCCGAGTCTTCCTGAGCCCATGCAGTTGGGCCATGTTTCTCTCCCGTGTATCGAACGTCAAAAGCGAATCCAAGAAGGGCTCTGCCTATACTGCGGAGGGAAAGATCATCTACTCAGCCATTTCCCTGTTCGCCCCCCACGGAGAGATGAGAAGTGTCCCCCCCCGCTGCCATGAAGGTAGGCATGTTCTTATTTCTAAATATCTCCCAGAAGTAATGCTCCGTCCCAATATTGATAACCGTGAAGGGGATTACCAAGTACATAGAAGGCTTGATATATTCGGGAGCAGCAGGTAATTTTATCGATCACCAGCTAGTACAAGAGCTTGACATTGATCTAACACCTGTCACCCCTCCCTTAAGGATTAACACCCTGGACGGGCAGCCTCCAGATTGGAGTCTTCCACACCATAACCATTCAACTCATGGAACTCTCATCCCCCAAACAGCCACTCGTCCTCGGACACCCCTGGCTTTGTCATCACGACCCTGCCATCTCGTGGCGACAAGGTGAACTGGTCGCCACAACCTTCTCCAGTTTCTCAGCCTACCCTGCAGAACCACCACCATTAAGGACTCTGCCTTGGCAGTGCCACCCACTATACCATCTGAATACGCCCAGTACAGCAAAATCAAGGCCTCCATTCTGCCACCACATCACCCAGGAGACGGTGCTATTGACTTACTCCCTGGAGTGTCCCCACTGAAGGGCCTTGTTTACCCCTATCCTGGAAAATGAGGCAATAGAGAACTTGAAACCGTTTGAGTGATTCGTCATTCGTCCTTCATCGGAAAAAAGGACGGTGGTCTCCGTCCATGTATTGATTATCATTCCCTGAATGACGTCACGGTAACGAACCAGTTCCCACTGATCCCAGCGACCCTTGAACAAGTGGGCCGCGCCAACATCTATACTAAACTCGAACTGCGAAGTGCATATAACCTTGTCCGTATACATAAAGGCAACGAATGGAAGACGGCCTTTATCACTGCTTGAGGGCACTACGAATACCTGGTCATGCCTTACAAACGCCCCCGCCGTCTTCCAATCCTTTATAAACAAGGTTTTAGAGGATATGATCAACCGCTTTCTCATCGTCTACATTGACGACGTCCTGATTTACTCCTACTCCCTGAAGGAACACATACAGCATGTGCAAAAGGTTCTTCAATGGCTCCTTGACCATAACCTTTATGTGAAGAAGCATACAAACAAGTAAAGGAATTACAAAAGTCAGAAATAGCGATAAGATTAATCACTTACCTTTGAAGATCTTCATATGGTTGCAGTCACAAGAGTCCCAGCTACACAATAAATGTTAATTTTGTTCGATAAAGTCCCTCTTTATATTCCAAAAACTCTGTTTTGTTGGCGTGTTTTCTTCAGTAATCCACTGGCTCAAAGGCGGTCAAAACATGCAGACGAATACATCCTAATAGTACCGGTAAAGTTCGTCAAAACATGTCAAACGATGTTTATAATGAATCCTCAGGTTGTCAATTGTCTAAATAATTGATAATATTTCAACCGGACAATAGCGTATTCAATAAAAAGGAAAAACAACAAAGGGCGTGCAATTGGTCACGCACGCAAACCAGAACTGCATGATTCTACAGTCCACTGACAGAAAGGTCTCATTCTTCTTCATTTTTCAGTCAACAAGCCTGAAACAATGTCTAAAGACTATTGACATCTAGTGGAAGCCATAGGAACTGCAATCTGGGTCCTAACCCATTAGATACTCTATAGGCATTCAATTGAAAATACCAACATAAAAAAAATCCCACTTCCTGGATGGATTTTCCTCAGGTTTTCGCCTGCCATATCAGTTCTGTTATACTCACAAACATTATTTTAACAGCTTTGGAAACTTTAGAGTGTTTTCTATCCAAATCTACCATTATATGCATATCCTAGCTTCTGGGCCTGAGTAACAGGCAGTTTACTTTGGGCACGCTTCTCATCCAGACGTCGAAATACTGCCCCCAAGCCATAAGAAGTTAAAATAAGTTTTTCAACAGAATCGGCGGCATAAATACACCCCTGATCACACGCAAACAGTTCATTTTCATAGCAGCCACATAAAAACAGCATGATCACTTTGCTCGTTCTATATATATATATATATATATATATTTCCTTCTTGTAATTATCTACGCACTCTCCTCTCACCTTTTCCCTTCGCTTGTGGACTCCAGTGCACAACACATCAGCTGTCTGTAACCAGGCGAAAAACCTTTCCAAGCCAAACCTTCATATCATGACCACTAACCGTTACACACAGACTACATCATTGTCACGTCATAGTCAACTAGAACTAACGCGTTAGTAAACCCGCTACAATTATGCAGTACAGTGTAAAGTCAGAAAGCAGTTTAGCAGTTAAACCGGGGCACCCTTGTGGCAATAAATTAATAAAACCAAAAGCTTACCTTGACTTGAAAGAGTTCCAGAGTTGGATAGCCATAGCCAGTTAGCTACCATAGCATCCCTCTCTGTTTGAGCCGGGTGTTTGAGTAGACTAAACTAGCTAGCTGCATAAGCAGTTTAACAGTGACACCATGAACTCACCACATCTTACGCACTGCAGTGCTATCTAGCTGTAGCTTATGCTTTCAGAACTAGATTCATTCTCTGATCATTTGATTGAGTGGACAACATGTCAGTTCATGCTGCAAGAGCGCTGTTAGGTTAGAGGACATCCTCTGGAAGTTGTCATAATTACTGTGTAAGTCTATGGAAGGGGGTGAGAACCATGAGCCTCCTAGATTTTATATTGAAGTCAATGTACCCAGAGGACAGAAGCTAGCTGTCCTCCGGCTACACCATGGTGCTACCCTACAGAGTGCTGCTGAGGCTACTGTAGACCTTCATTGCAAAACAGTGGGTGTTTCTGAAAATGCATACTACCGTGCTCCGAGCACGCAAATTGGACCACGGGAAGGTCGGAGTATGAGTCCAAATCAAAGTATGCGAAACGGAGCATGGAGGGCACTTCTCGAATGCGATACAAGCTTCAACGGAAAGAATGCAAAGAAATATGATGCAACCATGTAAAAATGACGCAATAAAAAAAAAAAAATCTATGTCAGACATTATTTCAGCTGAAGCGAGAAAAAATAAACTCTGACTTCGGAATGAAATGTTGCCTATTCACATCTCATATGTTGCCTGAGTACAATATTTTACCTTGAAACACTTAATAAATGTAACGGTTTCTCTCCTCCTCTTCGTTTGAAGAGGAGGAGTAGGGATTGGACCAAAACGCAGCGTTGTATGCAGACATAATGAATATTTATTAAAGCAAAGACGAACACGAAACAACACTTGGAAAATTACAAAACAACAAAACGACGTAGACAAACCTGAACGTGAGAACTTACAATATAACACGAAGAACGCACGAACAGGAACAGACTAACCAAACGAACGAAAACGAAACAGTCCCGTGTGGTGCGACAGACACAGACACAGGAACACAATCACCCACAAACAAACAGGGTGAAACAGCCTACCTATATATGATTCTCAATCAGAGGAAATGAATAACACCTGTCCCTGATTGAGAACCATATAAGGCTAACAGATAATGAACCTAAACATAGAAACACATAACATAGAATGCCCACCCCAACTCACGCCCTGACCAACTAAACACATACAAAAACAAGAGAAAACAGGTCAGGAACGTGACAATAAATACATTCTGTGTCAATTAGGGCATGGTTACCTGCCTACAATACCCACTGTAGGTCGTAAGCCCATAGTAAGTCAATAGAGCTAACTGGCTAGCTACTACTGTTAGCAAGCCAGATAGCCACAAAGAATTGTTAGCTAGCTGCCCACGAAGTATCAGCATCTACCTTGGATAACATTGGTTTTAGATCATTTTTGTCTGTTTTACTATCTGGTTAGCTACATTATTACAATTCACATATAGGTAGCTGATAGTTATGAAGTAAAACGTTTGCTTTGTGTAAATCTTGTTTCGTCTCTATTGTCCTGGCTAGAAGAAGGAAGGTTCAGTGAATGGGTAAGTCCATAGTAAGTCAATAGGGATAACTGGCTAGCTAGTTGTCCACAAAGAATTGTTAGCCAGCTGATAATTATGAAGTAAAACATTTGCTTTGTGTATATCTTGTTTTGTCTCAATTGTTGCCATTGTCCTGGCTGGAAGAAAGTTCAGTGAATGGGGAGATGCAGCGTGAAGTAGGAAGAAGAGGACTAGCCACCCCTCATAGCCTGGTTCCTCTCTAGGTTTCTTCCTAGGTTTTGGCCTTTCATGGGAGTTTTTCCTAGCCACCGTGCTTCTACACCTGCATTGCTTGCTGTTTGGGGTTTTAGGCTGGGTTTCTGTACAGCACTTCGAGATATTAGCTGATGTACGAAGGGCTATATAAAATAAACTAGATTGATTGATTGAAGTAATACAGTAGGGGAAGTGCGAGTGCTTCACAAATTAAATGTTTTATGCGTTCTCCACACTCTCGTTCACACAATAACGTACTCAAGAGAACGTCCTCTGAGAATGCACTTGGAGCATGAGAGTGTGTAGCACGGTAGTATGAATATTGAGAAACACCCATAGTGGTTTCATGAATTATTTGGTGACGTTAATATATTTAGTATAGTTTTCTAATGTTCCACTATTTTAATTTTTATGAAATTCACTGAGGAGCCTCCATTGTCCTATACTTGACCTTATGTGGATTAAGATAAACAGAGTAAGGTGAATTGCATAATCTGCCTATTGCCATAATCAGTTAAATATGAAGTCGGAAGTTTACATACACGTTAGCCAAATACATTTAAACTAAATTTTTCACAATTCCTGACATTTAATCACAGTAAAAAATCCCTGTCTTGGGTCAGTTAGGATCACCACTTTATTTTAAGACTGTGAAATGTCAGAATAATAGCAGAGGGAATTATTTATTTCAGCTTTTATTTCTTTCATCACATTCCCAGTGGGTCAGAAGTTTACATACACTCAATTAGTATTTGGTAGCATTGCCGTTAAACTGTTTAACATGGGTCAAACGTTTCGGGTAGCCTTCCACAAGCTTCCCACAATAAATTGGGTGAATTTTGGCCCATTCCTCCTGACAGAGCTGGTGTAACTGAGTCAGGTTTGTAGGCCTCCTTGCTCGCACACACTTTTTCAGTTCTGCCCACACATTTTCAACACTGGGGCCCCACAAGGGTGCGTTCTGAGCCCTCTCCTGTACTCCCTGTTCACCCACGACTGTGGCCATGCACGCCTCCAACTCAATCATCAAGTTTGCAGACGTCACTACAGTGGTAGGCTTGATTACCAACAACGACGAGACGGCCTACAGGGAGGAGGTGAGGGCCCTCGGAGTGTGGTGTCAGGAAAATAACCTCACACTCAACGTCAACAAAACAAAGGAGATGATCGTGGACTTCAGGAAACAGCAGAGGGAGCACCCCCCCATCCACATCGACAGGACAGTAGTGGAGAGGGTAGAAAGTTTTAAGTTCCTCGGCGTACACATCACGGACAAACTGAATTGGTCCACCCACACAGACAGCGTGGTGAAGAAGGCGCAGCAGCGCCTCTTCAACCTCAGGAGGCTGAAGAAATTTGGCTTGTCACCAAAAGCACTCACAAACTTTTACAGATGCACAATCGAGAGCATCCTGTCGGGCTGTATCACCGCCTGGTACGGCAACTGCTCCGCCCACAACCGTAAGGCTCTCCAGAGGGTAGTGAGGTCTGCACAACGCATCACCGGGGGCAAACTACCTGCCCTCCAGGACACCTACACCACCCGATCTCACAGGAAGGCCATAAAGATCATCAAGGACAACAACCACCCGAGCCACTGCCTGTTCACCCCGTTATCATCCAGAAGGCGAGGTCAGTACAGGTGCATCAAAGCAGGGACCGAGAGACTGAAAAACAGCTTCTATCTCAAGGCCATCAGACTGTTAAACAGCCACCACTAACATTGAGTGGCTGCTGCCATACATGTAAAAAATGTATCACTAGCCACTTTAAACAATGCCACTTAATATAATGTTTACATACCCTACATTACTCATCTCATGTGTATATACTGTACTCGATACCATCTACTGCATCTTGCCTATGCCGTTCTGTACCATCACTCATTCATATATCTTTATGTACATATTCTTCATCCCTTTACACTTGTGTGTATAAGGTAGCTGTTGTGAAATTGTTAGGTTAGATTACTCGTTGGTTACTACTGCATTGTTGGAATTAGAAGCACAAGCATTTCGCTACACTCGCATTAACATCTGCTAACCATGTGTATGTGACAAATAAGATTTGATTTGATTTGATAATTATCCTACCTCATGATGCCATCTATTTTGTGAAGTGCACCAGTCCCTCCTGCAGCAAAGCACCCCCACAACATGATGCTGCCACCCCCGTGCTTCACGGGTGGGATGGTGTTCTTCGGCTTGCAAGCATCCCCCTTTTTCCTCCAAACATAACGATGGTCATTATGGCTAAACAGTTTTAGTTTTCTTTCATCAGACCAGAATACATGTCTCCAAAAAGTATGATTTGTCCCCATCTGCAGCTGCAAACCGTAGTCTGGCTTTTTTATGCCGGTTTTGGAGCAGTGGCTTCTTCCTTGCTCAGCAGCCTTTCAGGTTATGTCGATATAGGACTCGTTTTACTGTGTATACAGATACTTTTGTACCGGCTTCCTCCAGCATCTTCACAAGGTCCTTTGCTGTTGTTCTGGGATTGATTTGTACTTTTCGCAAGTACGTTCATCTCTAGGAGACAGAACGCGTCTCCTTCCTGAGCGGTATGACGGCTGTGTGGTCCCATGGTGTTTATACTTGTGTGCTATTGTTTGTACTAATGAACGTGGTACCTTCAGGCGTTTGGAAATTGCTCCCGAGGATGAAACAGACTTGTGGATGTCAATTTTTTCTGAGGTCTTGGCTGATTTCTTTTGATTTTCCAATGATGTCAAGCAAAGAGGCACTGAGTTTGAAGGTCGGCCTTGAGATACATCCACAGGTACACCTCCAATTGACTCAAATGATGTTAATTAGCCTATCAGAAGCTTCTAAAGCCATGACATCATTTTCTGGAATTTTCCAGGCTGTTTAAAGGCACAGTCAACTTAGTGTATGTGGACTTCTGACACACTGGAATTGTGATACAGTGAATTATAAGTGAAATAATCTGTAAACAATTGTTGGAAAAATGATTTGTGTCATGCACAAAGTACATGTCCTAACCGACTTGCCAAAACTATAGTTCATTAACAAGTATTTGTGGAGTGGTTGAAAAACAAGTTTTAATGACTCCAACCTAAGTGTATGTAAACTTTCGACTCTCGAGTAGGCTACGTTTACACTACCTCTATCAGATTGGGGGGGCAATGTAGTGTATTGTTTTCTGTCCCCCCCACTGTGGTTCTGAAGTCACCATCACCTACTAATGAACTTGTCATTGTTGCAGATTAAGTGTTTTAGCTATTAATATATCAATATTTATAATTTACAAATTAGCTAGGACATAGCCAATGACTTTGATTTTGGATTTCACCCCCATTCCATAGGCCTAATGGAATGGTTTAAACCATTTGGACATTTTTATGGAGTGAGTTTATTTTCTTCTCCCACTTAGACCATGCGCATTGCAAAAGTGGATTGCTGTCATTGTCATCAACTTTACCCTGTATATCTAAAAATGACCATTTACATAGATTTTTTGAAGCAAAACTACCAAAAATATTGCTGATGGTGAACCTGAACAAACGAAATCAAATCCATTGTAAACCCTGTTCACCAGGTATTGCCAGAAGAGTTGTTTCTACTTTTTTTTCCGGTAAAACACCATTTTCAACAGCCCTTAGATAACGTATGTAATTTGCTAAGTTATTATTGTTGTCACTCAACTAATAAAGCCTAATAACACAAAAGCCATTTTGGCATTTGAAGGATGAAGGCGCTGCACCGATGTGCAAGAACAGGCCGCCTACCTCCCGGTGGCCAGCGCTCGAAGCTGGGCACAGTGCGCAGTTTGACTGCAGTAGACCACTGATATTGCATGGGGTTGTTAGGCATGCAAAAGGTCTTGTAGATCAATGACTGGGTGTCCGTACATGTGTTCGTGCGTGCATGCGCGCGTGTGTGTACACTGCGAAGATGTTGCTGTGTTTTCAGCGTCCAACAGAGCAGTAGATGTAACTCAATCCAGCTCAGAGAGCAAATGTCTGCTAGGGAACCTTAGAGCCACCTATAAATAAACCGAGACGCATACTCCTCCAACGTTCCATTGCCCCAACGCCGGTCTTCGTGGCCTATATTGAACACATGGAATGATGAGCTCATGGCAACAGGCGTCTTCTGATCCTCTGGGGGTGTATCTACATAGTCTGATCGTAACCGAATTGTTCCGTTTCACGTAATCATGAAGCAAAATAGTTTGGACCCATGCTAGAATGTTAATGGTTAACTGTAAATGAAACAAATGCCAAGTAGGTTCATTCATAGGCTATTACTGCGTAATTACCATTTTACCAGGTGCCGTAGGCCACAAGTAAATACCTGGTAATATATGTTCCAACCCTGGGATAAGTGTTCTGAGAAGAGGTAGATCTTGTTACAAATAAAAGTAATAACATCAACATGAATAATTTAGAATGGTGCAAGTTGCATACAATATAGGTGTGTGTGCATGTGTTCAATGCAGTTGTCTTCAATTCCCTCCTTATGACCTTTTCTCCTCGTGGCTCAAGACCCCTGTTAACAAAATTTCCCCTGCCACCTGGCAGGTCATTGCAGACCATTACAAAATGAACCATGTTTATGATATCGAACGTGAAAGCAGCAGTGCATGATGAACAGGAAGTGCCTCACGCCACAAGAGATAATGAAGGTAAGAGATAAATGAAGGTTATGGACGGTAAGAGTGTTCTAACGTTACCCTTTTTTTATCTGTAGCAAATGACTCTATCTCTTTACCCTCCTTGACACTTGACATTATGCACTTGGTTCTCTGACCATTTCAATTAGGAAGCAGAGCCAGCCAATAGGCCTATCTTGTAGTGTGGTTGAGAATTGACCGCAAAGTTTCAGCAAACAACCCAAATGCCTTAATGAAAATATGTGTTGGAAAAGGGAAACTTTTATCAGTTACCAGTTGTATCATTGGAATGTGATACAAAACGAGGTAATGGCGTTTGGAGTGTTTATCCGACTGAATAAAAACATTTTTATTTCCCACCGACTTCTGAAACTGAAGTTGCGCCCCGGCAACAATACATATTTAGCTATATCCCTCTCAATATGAAAGAGAGTCATAAATGAGAGTTGAGTGATACAGAATAAACGTGTCATTTTGCTGACAAATGCATGTCGTAACAGTTAATAATATTGGCTCTTGGCTGTCAGTCCGTCTGACGATGCGCAGGAGCGCAGATTTGAAAAAAACACTGGTGGCTCTATGGCACAAAGTTGCTTTGACGTTCCTAGGTTGAGCTTCTGAATGAACTGGAATTGTGGGTGTTTTTCATTCAGGAAGGGATATAGCATATTTTCCTAGTGCAACTAGTTGGACCATATTTCAGGCTTGTCAGCACGCCAGTGCCAGCAGCATGTTGGACACTATGGATAATAATCACGAAAGCCAGCTCTGTATACTGGTACATTTTTATACAGTAGAGTAACCTACATGCTTGTTGTAAGCAAACGAGAACCAGTTTTCTGATACTGACAGATGGAAGGGTGGCTGGCCCAGCAGCTGCTTGAGAGCTTTCAGATAGATCACGTTATGACGTCTTGCCTGGGTTTGTTTTGTCGCCCTGACAGTTTAATATTTCATCATCACAAATGACATAATGAGATGTATTGAGTCTGGCTATAATGTCCCAGAAATAACAAATTAATAGAAAGGCGTCTCTATTCAAGTCAGTGGTGGCATAATGGGTGTACTGGCAGCCATTTTGAGTGTACCCATCCCAGGAAGTAAAATCAGGAAATGTACCTTTCAATTTGTGCTGGGATTTCAACTGACATGACAAAAACTGCATTCCATTGCATGAGCCACGTCAGTTAGCAACATGTGAATTAACATTCTGCATTGCCATGGCAATCCAGCATCAGCTGGTAGAATATTCCAAAATACTATGGCAATTATTGCATCACAATAGCAGGCAGCCATTGCCAGTGTACCCATGAGTTTACCAGTCAATTGCCAGGGTTTGAGCTTCCAAGACCGTTCTATTCATTCTTATTTCTCTTGTTAATGTGCTGTGCATGTTCTCAATCAGGAGGATAGGCATGTGCTGGGTTTGATACATTTTTCATGAAGCTATCATGCATTTCTATACATAAACAACAATGTCATACTTGTAAGTTCATAGTCTTGTTGTTCTTATGCATTAACATCTTGATTGATACTTGTGTGCTTAGAACTAACGGCAACGTGGCGTCTTTCAATGTGACATCAGAAGAATGTGGGGGATTTCGCGCCATGTTGGTTTTCACTGTGGCCGTGTAAACGATTCACTTTCCACTTGGAGGGTAGCTGCGTCCCAAAGATGCCGACCCTTTCCACTTCATATTTTTTTGCCTTTTAGTCATTTAGCAGACGCTCTTATCCTGGTGCCTGGTCCAACGCTCTTAACCGCTAGGCTACCTAGTCTTCACCTGAAACACAACACTCTGCCCATGATGCTGTTGCAGACGACAAACTGAGAGGCATGAATGATGATTTCTATTATGCCGTAGATAGTGAATGCATAGGAAAATATATTGACAGCTAGATAGACAGCTAAGTAGTTTCAGGCTAACCAAACAGTAACAAAGAAGATCGCTAGGTAGCTAGCGGCTAACCACAGATAGAGTAATGAGTTATAAATAATGTATATTTGAGCTAAAGTTAGCTGACTTACCACTGAATGTGTGTTGTGTTGTTTGACAGGTGACAGCGGCTGTTTACAAAATCCTATATGAATTACATTTTTAGCAAAATTGACATTGTTGCCATCTTGAATGGTTGGTTTAACCAATGAAACCTAGCTATCACAATATTAATGCATTTAAATGTATGTTTTTGTTTATTTTTCTAATTTCATAAGTAGCTACATGAAACCACCATTCATGAATGAGAATGTCACAGGAAAATTATTGTTTTAGCGTCTATCTGGAAAGTGTGGCTGATCTTTTTGAATGTCAGTGCTGCTAAGTGAGATCAGGCCAGCAAGTTTTAACTGACGGGTGCATTTCTGTGTAGTCAGGTGAAATTACAGTCAGGCTGGCAGCAGCATACTGAGTCCCAGTTAGCAATGAGCAACCGGGAGGCCGGAGTCCCTCCAGAGTGGTCGTGCACCTTGCAATTTCTTAAAATTATTTAACATACATTGAATGCCATGTCCATTTGAAAAACAGTTTGTGATTTCCTATAAGTATTTACAAGTACTATAAATTGTGTGTGCAAAATATATCAGATAATGAGGGCCAGTCCTGGTTCCCCAGATCAACAGGTGACCTGAAATAAATCCAGGCAAATCAGATTTAATCAAAGTGACATTGTAAAGGAATCAAATAAGTGACATTGAAAATATAGTTAAAAAAACACTAAACTAAATCAAGATACAAAAGAAACATGCAGATCAAAGAAATAAGATAAAACAAAAATAGCCTAAAGACATATAGTATTGAAATAGTTTAGCAATGCGCAAAATAACTTCAGTGCATTAGCAGGATAGAATTATAATGAGAGTATATCTACAAAGTGCAGTTAGGTGACATAACTATTGCACTAAAGTGATTTAAGTGTGTCTATTTATAAATGGTAAGTGTGTAGTAGGGTCCAATAGTCAGCCCAGGGTTGAGCTGCTGGATCAGTCGTGTGCCTTGGGGGTAGAGGCTGGCTTAGAGATAGGTGATCCAAGACTTGATGTTGACCCTCACTGTACATAGAAGGGTTTTGGAAATGTTGAATGGGTTGTGAGTGTCTGATTGAAACATACATATTTTTTAAATGTTTTGATTAAAAAATTAAATAAATACCAACCATAGCTTGCGTGTTAGTTTTGATTGTCAGAGGTAAAGCTTGACATTTTTTTGTGTGTGTATTGTATCATTAAAGTTTCAGAGAACAATTCAACCACTGAATTAGCGACATGGTTTGGTAATTAGTTCAACTAACTTCCACCAAACCAATAAAAAAAACAAGTTCAACTTGTAGCTACTTCTGAAACTGCCGACCATATTGGCTAAAACCCAAACGTCTTCCACACCGATGTGTGAGGTGTTTCTCCATTACCCAGAAGCACCCAGGTGGTATTTGAGATCCAGTTGGGAAGGGCTGTGCCTCGCCTGTGGGAGCCCCGCCACCTGTATGGTGTGTCTGGACATGTGTCCCAAACACTCCCATGCTTGCCCCATGAGTGTGAGGTCATCCCGGGGGAAATACAGCATATTGGTGAGCCGGTTTCCTGTTTCATGTTGTCATCACAAGTTTTTTAGTTCAGGAGTAGACTTAATGAAAGCTAGACTTTATACCAGAGAGCATTTTATGCCTGGAAAAAGCCATTTTGGGTCCAAAGAGCACCTTTTTATATACACTGCTCAAAAAAATAAAGGGAACACTTAAACAAAACAATGTAACTCCAAGTCAATCACACTTCTGTGAAATCAAACTGTCCACTTAGGAAGCAACACTGATTGACAATAAATTTCACATGCTGTTGTGCAAATGGAATAGACAACAGGTGTAAATTATAGGCAATTAGCAAGACACCCCCAATAAAGGAGTGGTTCTGCAGGTGGTGACCACAGACCACTTCTCAGTTCCTATGCTTCCTGGCTGATGTTTTGGTCACTTTTGAATGCTGGCGGTGCTTTCACTCTAGTGGTAGCATGAGACGGAGTCTACAACCCACACAAGTGGCTCAGGTAGTGCAGCTCATCCAGGATGGCACATCAATGCAAGCTGTGGCAAGAAGGTTTGCTGTGTCTGTCAGCGTAGTGTCCAGAGCATGGAGGCGCTACCAGGAGACAGGCCAGTACATCAGGAGACGTGGAGGAGGCCGTAGGAGGGCAACAACCCAGCAGCAGGACCACTACCTCCGCCTTTGTGCAAGGAGGAGCAGGAGGAGCACTGCCAGAGCCCTGCAAAATGACCTCCAACATGCCACAAATGTGCATGTGTCTGCTCAAACGGTCAGAAACAGACTCCATGAGGGTGGTATGAGGGCCCGACGTCCACAGGTGGGGGTTGTGCTTACAACCCAACACCGTGCAGGACGTTTGGCATTTGCCAGAGAACACCAAGATTGGCAAATTCGCCACTGGCGCCCTGTGCTCTTCACAGATGAAAGCAGGTTCACACTGAGCACATGTGACAGACGTGACAGAGTCTGGAGACGCCGTGGAGAACGTTCTGCTGCCTGCAACATCCTCCAGCATGACCGGTTTGGCGGTGGGTCAGTCATGGTGTGGGGTGGCATTTCTTTGGGGGCCGCACAGCCCTCCATGTGCTCGCCAGAGGTAGCCTGACTGCCATTAGGTACCGAGATGAGATCCTCAGACCCCTTGTGAGACCATATACTGGTGCGGTTGGCCCTGGGTTCCTCCTAATGCAAGACAATGCTAGACCTCATGTGGCTGGAGTGTGTCAGCAGTTCCTGCAAGAGGAAGGCATTGATGCTATGGACTGGCCCGCCCATTCCCCAGACCTGAATCCAATTGAGCACATCTGGGACATCATGTCTCGCTCCATCCACCAACGCCACGTTGCACCACAGACTGTCCAGGAGTTGGCGGATGCTTTAGTCCAGGTCTGGGAGGAGATCCCTCAGGAAACCATCCGCCACCTCATCAGGAGCATGCCCAGGCGTTGTAGGGAGGTCATACAGGCACGTGGAGGCCACACACACTACTGAGCCTCATTTTGACTTGTTTTAAGGACATTACATCAAAGTTGGATCAGCCTGTAGTGTGGTTTTCCACTTTAATTTTGAGTGTGACTCCAAATCCAGACCTCCATGGGTTTATAAATTTGATTTCTATTGATCATTTTTGTGTGATTTTGTTGTCAGCACATTCAACTATGTAAAGAAAAAAGTATTTAATAAGAATATTTCATTCATTCAGATCTAGGATGTGTTATTTTAGTGTTCCCTTAATTTTTTTGAGCAGTGTATATAAAAAATGAGCACCAACGAGCAGCTTGGACCAGAGTCTGAGGATCTCATTGTCTACGATACACAGAGAGGTAATAGAAAGTGTCAATCACTGAGCTGCTCTTGCCTGGCAGATATAGCATACAGTATATTTTAATATGAAGGACTGCTTTCACGAACCCAGATTAAATCTAGTCCTGGACTAAGATGCACTTTCAATTGAGATTCTCCAGCGAGCAGGATTTAAGTCCAAGACGAGGCTTACTCTGTTTCTACTATGGCAGGGGTTCTCAAAGTGGGGTCCGTGGACCTCTGGGGCCAGATGTCAAAATACATGATTATTTGTCTTTTTTTTTTTACATCAGATTTTTTAAATGAATTTTACTAATAACAGATTAAACAAGTTTTGGCCAAGGGATACTTGAAATAGGTTTAGAGGGTATAATACAATACAATATAATATGATTAATCTCCAATTTAGGATCCTATCCCTGGGCAGGCTCACAGGGATATTGGTATCCACAGTACTCCACCAATTATACATTTCTTCCCTGACCCCTGCTGCTGTGTCTTTCTCTGGGGCTGATGACACCACTCTGCTGTTCGAGGGACGCTTCGAGTGTGGCAACTTGCTGAAAGCAACAAGAGTGTGAGTACATAACATCCATAAGTATTGTCAAACCTCTCACACTGTCATTCAAAGTCCTGAGTGATTTACAATTTTTATTCTGTGTTGTTGGATTTAATTTCAATTCTCTAACATTGTCACTCATCCTAGTCATGAGTGAATGAATGCCCACAGCCATTTACATTCCGTCTAATCTTATTCAATTCAATTTCAGTGGTGAATTTGATTACGAGCTCTCTCTGTGCACCAACCTGTACACGGAGAAGCACACTCAGTGGTTCTACTTCCAGGTGAGGAACACCCGTGTGTAGGCGCGTTACCGCTTCAACATCGCCAAACTGCTGAAGGTAGGTTGTTATTGTCATTTTTACTGTGACTCTTTTCCCTCTCCCCTTTTGATTTTTTTGTTTGTCTTTAACCAGATTTTCATGTGATATAGCTAAGACTTTAAATACATTTTTGATTTGAAGGTGACCAGCATGTATGAGGAGGGGAAGCTGCCCCTGCTCTACTCTGAGGAGAAGACCCAGGTCCAGGGGGTGGGCTGGCATCTTGTGGCTCAACAGGCCTCCTACCAATGTAACGGGCACCAGCACACCAACCAGCCCTGCTACACCCTCTCCTGGATCTTCTGCTTCCCTTACTACCAAGTAAAGAACATGAGAGAACGTGCTCCAGCACTCGAGCACCAAAAGGCAAGCACTCACTTCATTATAAATTGCAATTAAAGCTTTGTCTAAAGGCCCAGTGCAGTCAAAAATGTGATTTTACTGTGTTTTATATATATTTCCACACTATGAGGTTGGAATAATACTGTGAAATTGTGAACAGTGTAAGAGCTGTTTGAAAAGACTGCATTAAATTTCAAGGGCACTGGATCACAGTGCCACCAGAGATTCTGGGTTTGAGCCCAGGCTCTGTCGCAGCCGGCCGTGACCGGGAGGCCCATGGGGCGGCACACAATTGGCCCAGCATCGTCTGGGTTAGGGAGGGTTTGGCCGGCAGGGATATCCTTGTCTCATCGCGCACTAGCGACTCCTGTGGCAGGCTGGGCGCAGTGCATGCTGACCAGGTCGCCAGATGTACGGTGTTTCTTCCGACACATTGGTGCGGCTGGCTTCCGGGTTGGATGTGCATTGTGTCAAGAAGCAGTGCGGCTTGGTTGGGTTGTGTTTCGGAGGACGCATGGCTCTCGACCTTCGCCTCTCCCAAGTCCGTACGGGAGTTGAAGCGAAAGGGAATGGGGAGAAAAAAGGGGGTAAAAAATATTTAAAAATAAGACTGCATGAAATTTCAGCCTGTTTTGGTGGGATGGAGTTTTAGCCTGCCTGGTGACATCACCAGGAGGTACAGTATATTAGTTAATAGACCCTAAACACGGTAAGGTACTTAATTGTTACCCAGAAATTATATGATATTGAGACAAAACAGCTGCATTGGACCTTTAAATTATTATTATTTTATTTTTTTCTTATTCAAGCAACATGTCTTTAATACACAAAAATGTATATACATTTTTCCCATACAACCAGGATACCTGCTATCTTTCCCACTGCTACCCCTACACCAACCTGTGGACCCACCCTAGGTTGTGTGAGGAGCGTAAGTTGCTGCTGTACTTTGATCTCCATGGACACATCCGTAAACACAATGTCTTCAACTACGGCTGTGAGAACCCCCGGCCCGCTGACAGACACCCTGAGATAGTACAGTACTCCTCCTCATTGTCTCTGTGTTTTATTAGTTAAGGCCAGGGCCCATATAAACAAAGCATCTCAAAGTAGGCGTGCTGATCTAGGATTAGGTCGTCCCTGTCCATATAATCGTATACATTATGATCTAAAAGGCAAAACAGATCCTAGATCAGCATTTCTACTCTGAGATGCTTTGTAAATACCAGCCCAGTTGAGATGAAACAGCCAACAGAAGATCAGACAGTTAAGCAGTTGGAGAATTAATTTTCCTTGATTTGAACTGCCTAGCTTCTTCTCATGTTGGCTGCTGGGGTTTCCAAGATTCAACTAATCTTAGCAAAAGACTGGCCTCTAAACCATCCGATCTTTGTATGTCTTCCCCACATTAAAAAATACTATAGCATACTATGGTATAAATACTATAGTACTAACCGTAGTGTTTTTACAGACTTTACTGTAGTATCCACTGTAGTATTTACAGTGGATACTTAAATACTATAGTACTAACCGTAGTGTTTTTACAGACTTTACTGTAGTATCCACTGTAGTATTTACAATTTACAGAAAACTGTAGTGTACAGTTGAAGTCAGAAGTTTACATGCACGTTAGCCAAATAGATTTAAACTCCGTTTTTCACAATTCCTGACATTTAATCCTAGTAAACAATTCGCTGTCTTTGGTCAGTTAGGATCACCACTTTATTTTAAGAATGTGACATGTCAGAATAATAGTAGAGAGAATGATATATTTCAGCTTTTATTTCTTTCATCACATTCCCAGTGGGTCAGAAGTTTACACACACTCAATTAGTATTTGGTAGCATTGCCTTTAAATTGTTTAACTTGGGTCAAACGTTTCGGGTAGCCTTCCACAAGCTTCCCACAATAAGTTGGGTGAATTTTGGCCCATTCCTCCTGACAGAGCTGGTGTAACTGAGTCAGGTTTGTAGGCCTCCTTGCTCGCACACGCTTTTCAGTTATGCCCACAACATTTCTATAGGATTGAGGTCAGAGCTTTGTGATGGCCACTCCAATACCTTGACTTTGTTGTCCTTAAGCCATTTTGCCACAACTTTGGAAGTATGCTTGGGGTCATTGTCCATTTGAAAGACCCATTTGCGACCAAGCTTTAACTTCCTGACTGATGTCTTGAGATGTTGCTTCAATATATTCACATAATTTTCCTACCTCATGATGCCATCTATTTTGTGAAGTGCACCAGTCCCTCCTGCAGAAAAGCACCCTCACAACATGACGCTGCCACCCCCGTGCTTCACGGTAGGGATGGTGTTCTTCGGCTTGCAAGCGTCCCCCTTTTTCCTCCAAGCATAGCAATGGTCATTATGGCCAAACAATTCTATTTTTGTTTCATCAGACCAGAGGACATGTCTCCAAAAAGTACGATCTTTGTCCCCATGTGCAGCTGCAAACCGTAGTCTGGCTTTTTTATGGCGGTTTTGGAGCAGTGGCTTTTTTCCTGAGCGGCCTTTCAGGTTAAGTCAATATAGGACTCGTTTTACTGTGGATATATACACTTTTGTACCCGTTTTCTTCCAGCATCTTCACAAGGTCCTTTGCTGTTGTTCTGGGATTGATTTGCACTTTTCGCACCAAAGTACGTTCATCTCTAGCAGACAGAACACGTCTCCTTCCTGAGCGGTATGACAGCTGCATGGTGACATGGTGCTTATACTTGCGTACTATTGTTTGTACAGATGAATGTGGTACCTTCAGGCGTTTGGAAATAGCTCACAAGGATGAATCAGACTTGTGGAGGTCTACAATTATTTTTTTGAGGTCTTGGCTGATTTCTTTTGATTTTCGCATGATGTCAAGCAAAGAGGCACTGAGTTTGAAGGTAGGCCTTGAAATACATCCACAGGTACACCTCCAATTGACTCAAATGATGTCAACTAGCCTATCAGAAGCTTCTAAAGCCATGACATAATTTTCTGGAATTTTCCAAGCTGTTTAAAGGCACAGTCAACTTAGTGTATGTAAACTTCTGACCCACTGGAATTGTGATACAGTGAATTATAAGTGAAATAATCTGTAAACAATTGTTAGAAAAATTACTTGTGTCATGCACAAAGTAGATGTTCTAACCGACTTACCAAAACTATACTTTGTTAAACAAGAAATTTGTGGAGTGGTTGAAAAACGAGTTTTAATGACTCCAACCTAAGTGTATGTAACCTTCCGACTTCAACTGTATATGTTGTGTTTTGCAGATTGTAGTATACAATAGTATTTACTGTAGGTTTTATGCAGACTGTACTATACTGTAAAAACAGACAGAGGCAGCAGTCTCACCCGTCTGTAATGTTTTTCCTGTACATGTGTGAGAGAGTACGTGTGTGAGAGAGCTGCAGGAGATTATGAGATCGGAGGCAGGTCTGCCCATAGACACAGAACCAACTGATACCTCACTGACTGACCATGAGGCCAGCCACAGACTACCCCATTCACCACAGAACTTCCTTTAGGGCCCGATTAAGAGCGGAGTTTATCCCGCGCAATTTGGATTTTGGCAAAAATCATTAATTGACGAGTATAGTTGTGTTTCAGCACCAGTGGATCCAACAGTTTAGAGTCAGATGGACCTCCTCCTCACCTCCAGGCCTTCAACAAGGTAGTAACAGTGGTAGTAAGAACTAACAGTAGTGTTATTGTATCATCAACAAAAAGTACTGTACCTAGTCTGATAAAAAGTCAGGTGAATCAGGAGCTAGCAGACAAACACGCTTGCACTGCTCTCCGACCAGGGAGAGATCGAAACGAGTGGTGTCACTTTCACTCCCTCTCTCTCTAGCCCCATACACACTTTGCAGATGTTGTTTTAACATAACCATTGTGTTTTGTCTCCACTACAGTTCTGTTAACATTTTTGTGCAAACTCAGCAAAAAAATATGTGTTATCAACCATTGTGTCAAATGCTTTGTACAGTTTTTTATTTTATTTTTTTGAGTTTATTTTATTTTTACAGGGACAGTGCACATTAATCAACGTTTCATCATTCTCTTACCTCCCTCAAGTGGTGTAGGAGAATACTGCATCTTCACACGCCCACCATATGATACCATGTTCATTTAAATCCCTGAATGAATTACATCCCTGCATGAATATCTGAACATTCCTTGAAGCATTCAGCATGTTCAGTGCCTGTATCGCTGTTTTCTCCAGGTGTCTGTCCTATACCTGTTCTTCGATACAGAGGGGGGCCACGAAATCGAAGGTATATCCTTCATCTAATAACCTCATCCATGTAGTTCTTACTACACTAATATTATACAATTTCCTCTATCTCACACTCTTATTCACAAGCCAATGCCAAAAACAAGTACATTTTACAGTGTGTATATATATATATATATAGCGGATGACTAAGTCAACATCGCTACTAAATAAATGTTGTTATTGTGAAAAGGGTTCTGACTTTGAAACCCGGGTTGGGAAAACTGATTATTTGTTTGTCTTGTTTGCAGTCAGAGTAACTGCAGCATCTGATGGCACAGTACATGAGCAGCAGGAAGCAGTTGACCCTCGGCCCGACCCTCAAAAGGTAGAGTAATTACCTTTAGTAGACATTTCCGTAGCTTATAGCCCTCAAGGTCTGCTTGTCCTCTCTTCTCTTCGCTTCAATACATCAAATATTCTAAACTCAGCAAAAACAGAAATGTCCCTTTTTCAGGACCCTGTCTTTCAAAGATTTGTAAAAATCCAAATAACTTCACAGATCTTCATTGTAAAGGGTTTAAAACCGTTTCCCATGCTTGTTCAACGAACCATAAACAATTAATGAACATGCACCTGTGGAACGGTCGTTAAGACACTAACAGCTTACAGACGGTAGGCAATTAAGATCACAGTTATGAAAACTTAGGACATTAAAGAGGCCTTTCTACTGACTCTGAAAAACACCGAAAGAAAGATGTCCAGTGTCCCCGCTCATCTGTGTGAATGTGCTTTAGGCATGCTGCAAGGAGGCATGAGGATTGCAGATGTGGCCAGGGCAATAAATTGCAATGTCCGTACTGTGAGATGCCTAAGACAGCGCTACAGGGAGACATGACGGACAGATGATTGTCCTCGCAAATGGCAGACCACATGTAACAACACCTGCACAGGATCGGTACATCTGAACATCACACCTGTGGGACAGGTACAGGATAGCAACAACAACTGCCCGAGTTACACCAGGAACGCACAATCCCTCCATCAGTGCTCAGACTGTCCGCAATAGGCTGAGAGAGGCTGGACTGAGGGCTTGTAGGCCTGTTGTAAGGCAGGTCCTCACCAAACATCACAGGCAACAACGTCGCCTATGGGCACAAACCCACCGTCGCTGGACCAGACAGGACTGGCAAAAAGTGCTCTTCACTGACGAGTCGCAGTTTTGTCTCAACAGGGGTGATGGACGGATTCGCGTTTATCGACGAAGGAATGAGCGTTACACCGAGGCCTGTACTCTGGAACGGGATCGATTTGGAGGTGGAGGGTCCGTCATGGTCTGGGGCGGTGTGTCACAGCATCATTGCAGGCAATCTCAACGCTGTGCGTTACAGGGAAGACATCCTCCTCCGTCATGTGGTACTGCTCATTCTGTGTGTGATTTCCTGCAAGACAGGAATGTCAGTGTTCTGCCATGGCCAGGGAAGAGCCCGGATCTCAATCTCATTGAGCACGTCTGGGACTTGTTGGATCGAAGGGTGAGGGCTAGGGCCATTACCCCCAGAAATGTCCGGGAACTTACAGGTGCCTTGGTGTAAGAGTGGGGTAAAATCTCACAGCAAGAACTGGCAAATCTGGTGGTCCATGAGAAGGAGATGCACTGCAGTACTTAGTGCAGCTGGTGCCCACACCAGATACTGACTGTTACTGTTGATTTTGACCCCCCCCTTAGTTCAGGGACATATTATTCCATTTCTGTTAGTCACATGTCTGTGGAACTTGTTCAGTTTGTCTCAGTTGTTGAATCTTGTTATGTTCGTACAAATATTTACACATGTTAAGTTTGCTGAAAATAAACGCTGTTGACAGTGAGAGGACGTTTCTTTTTTTGCTGAGTTTATGAGTGCCTAAAATCACTTTATTTCTCTCTGGAATACCACATACACACTTGTTAGCGCATCATGTATCTCTTCCTGTACATGTTGTATCCTAGGCTATGACTGGGCCCCCCCCCCCACCACACCACACCACACCATGTGCCCTTCTTCATGCATCCCACCGTGGCCACTTCACAGCTGCTCAGGGACAGCCTTCCCAGTCATCCTCAGCGATTGTTTGCGTACGTGTGTGTGTGTCTGTGTGAGTCCATACTGTGTGTGTGTGTAGTCAGGGGAAGTGCAGCACAGCTCAGTATACAAAACATTAAGAACATCTGCTTTTTCCATGACATAGACTGATCAGGTGAATCCAGGTGAAAGCTATGATCTCTTATTGATGTCACTTGTTAAATCCACTTCAATCACTGTAGATGAAGGGGAAGTGACCGGTTAAAGAAGGATTTTTAAGCCTTGAGACAATTGAGACATGGATTGTGTATGTGTGCCATTCAGAGGGTGAATGGGCAAGACAAAAAATGTAAGTGCCATTGAACAGAGTATGGTAGTAGGTGCAATATTTGTCAAGAACGGAGTATGGTAGTAGGCGCACCGGTTGTCAAGAACATGGACATGCCCTGTCAAATGTAGGCTGTTCTTAGGGCAAAAGGGGCTGCGACTCAATATTAGGAAGGTGTTCCTAATGTTTTGTACACTCAGTGTATTATATTACATTACTCTAAAACATTTCTAGGATGCCCAACCTCTTTCCCTCTTGGGTGCATAGCCAATATTGGACCCGACTTGCTGTGCTGCAGGATGACACACACTCTAAAGTGCAGTCATGCACAGCAACAAAAAAAACGTTAGTAGGACCTTTTAAAATTTGTTTGTATTTTTTGTGTATTTGTGTTTTTTTCCCTCCAAATAAAATTCTCTCATTAGTTTTTCCAGGTTTCTCACACTTTTTAAACAGAAAAACAATATTAGTTTTAAACCGCATCAGGTGACAACTTTTGAGGTCTGCCAAAAATCTAAGAAACTTAGATTTTTTGTGTGTAGTTACCCTTTAATTCAGAGCACCTGCACTGTTTTTCGGTTAGCGGTGTTTCTGTAGCGCAGTAAATGCACGTGATGGAGGTCGCAAATCAAATGCTTGTCATGCCAAATAGTGTCCCCTTGACAAAGTCCCCCCCCGCGTCACAATGGGATTCCGTAAACTATTAGCGTCCATCAGCTATCTCAACGGTGTGATGACCTAATGCATAGAATTTTGGAAATCATTACAGCCTAAATGACGTTCTTTTCATCCCAGCTATGCAAAACAAAGCTCATTTCCACAGATCATTTTGCTGTTTGAACGAGTTTTGTTGAGCTAAAAATATTTAAATATTATATTAACATTTCAACATGAAATCAATGTCTTGAATGTTGCTACGTTTCGGAAATGGCAAAGAAAACCTCTGCTTGGCACATTGTTACCTTGCAGATCACAAAGTCAGCTAGTTTCCACTCAATTCATTTGCAAATTCGGTCGATTCATACACGGGCTTGTCCGGTTGGCATGTTTTTATTTTAAACTGCCCTTCCCTTATCTACACTGAAATAATATTACTTCAGTCTTCCTCTATTATGAAAAAAAAACAAATGTCTATCTCGCATAGCTCATTAGTACACCTATGTGGTTGAATATATATCTAGGCTCTCTATTGTAGGTCCTAGGAAATGAAATACAATCAAGGGATTCCTTACAATTTACTCAGTACTTTGTTGAAGCACCTTTGGCAGAGATTACAGCTTCAAGTCTTCTTTGGTATGACGCTACAAGCTTGGCACACTTGGGGAGTTTCTCCCATTCTTCTCTGCAGATCCTCTCAAGTTCTGTCAGGTTGGATGTGGAGCGTCACTGCACAGCTATTTTCAGGTCACCCCAGAGACTGGGCCACTCAAGGACATTCAGAGACTTGTCCCAAAGCCACTCCTGCGGTGTCTTGACTGTGTGTTTAGGGTCGTTGTCCTTTTGGAAAGGTGAACGTTCACCCCAGTCTGAGGTCCTGAACTCTCTGGAGTAGGTTTTTATCAAGAATCTCTCTGTACTTTGCTATGTTCATCTTTCCCTCGATCCTGATTAGTCTCCCACTCCCTGCCGCTGAAAAACATACCCACAGCATGATGCTGCCACCACCATGCTTCACCATAGGGATGGTGCCAGGTTTCCTCCAGATGTGACTCTTGGCATTCAGGCCAAAGAGTTCAATCTTGGTTTCATCAGTTTGCCTCAGTCAGCCAAACAGGCTGTCATGTGCCTTTTACTGAGGAGTGGCTTCCGTCTGGCCACTCTACCATAAAGGCCTGATTGGTGGAGTGCTGCAGAGATGGTTGTCCTTCTGGAAAGTTCTCCCATCTCCAAAGAGGAACTCTGGAGCTCTGTCAGAGTGACCTCCGGGTTCTTGGTAACCTCCCTGACTAAAGCCCTTCTCCCCCGATTGCTCAGTTTGGCCGGGCAGCCAGCTCTAGAAAGAGTCTTGTTTTGTTCCTAACTTCTTCCATTTAAGAATGATGGAGCCAACTGTGTCCTTGGGGACCTTCAATACTGCAGATATTTTTTGGTACCCTTCCCCAGATCTGTGTCTCGACACAATCCTGTCTCGGAGCTCTACAGACAATTCCTTCGACCTCATGGCTTGGTTTCTGCTCTGACATGCACTGTCAACTGTGGGACCCCAAGTGTGGGACCTTGGCCTCCCGAGTGGAGCAGCGGTCTAAGGTACTGCATCACTACAGACCCTAGTTCGATTCCAGGCTGTATCACAACCGGCCGTGATTGGGAGTCCCATAGGGCGGCGCACAATTGGCCCAGCGTCATCCAGGTTGCCAGGGTAGGCCGTCATTGTAAATAAGAATTTGTTGTTAACTGACTTGACTAGTTAAATCTAAATTTTAAAAAATAGACAGATGTGTGCCTTTTCAAATCAATTGAATTTACCATAGGTGGACTCCAATCATGTTGTAGAAACATCTCAAGGATGATCAATGGAAACAGGATGCATCTGAGCTCCATTTCGAGTCTCATAGCAAAGGTTTTGCAAAAATGTATAAAAACCTGTTTTCGCATTTGTCATTGTGAGGTATTGTGTGTAGAATGATGAGGAATTTGTTTAATTCAATCAATTTTAGAATAAGGCTGTGACGTAACAAAATGTGGAAAAAGTCAAGGGGTCTGAATACTTTCCAAATGCACTGTATATTTATTGGAGAGCCAGAAAATTAACAGAGGACAATCATTTTTACCTGGTCAAAAACCTCCACATCCTTCTCAGCCCGTGGCTGAAGGTGGTACTCGAAGGTTTTCTGATCTGGTTTGACAACTTCCAACACATCAGATGGTTTCAGTGATCTGAAAGTACCTTATGCAAAAATACCAATAGACAAACAACAACACTAAGTAAATCACAAATTTGAAAGACTACAGTATATGCAATAATTGTACATTATGTACAATTACATTGTTTACCGCAGTCAACAGCTGTGGCTCCCGTCCGTACAGCAGGCGATAGGGCGAGTCCTCAGTGGAGGCCTGGACGCTGCTGTTGTGTGCAAAGAGAATTACCTTCAGGTTGTCTGGTTGGGTCTGGTTGGGGTCTGGAAGAGGGGGTAGAGGAAAGGGATATCTATTGACAATGTAAGATATTGAAATATGTACCATGGAAAAACAAAACATTAGTGACAGAATATAACCTATAACATCTGTACCTTGTTGCGGAGTTTGCAACCTTGGTCACTCAAGATGACCTCAGGAGAACCATGTGTTGAAGATGTCCATCAGCTTGGAGTTGGCCTCGCCAGACATGTCCTTGATGGGTAGCATACAAAACTAAAATAAATGTTTGGGTCCAAGCACCCTTTTTAATGGGTTACAGAAGGGAATTTAGAGTTAAGCACATTCTCTTCCTTTACTGGTCTTAAAAATGTCTTAAGGATCGTACCCTTTTTTTCAACTTCCGCCTAAAATGACCCAAATCTAACTGCCTGTAGCTCAGGACCTGAAGCAAGGATATGCATATTCTTGATACCATTTGAAAGGAAACACTTTGAAGTTTGTGGATATGTGTAGGAAAATATAACACATTAGATCTGGTAAAAGATAATACAAACAAAAAAACATGCGTTTTCTATTTTTTTGTTTTGTTCCATCATCTTTGAAATGCAAGAGAAAGGCCATATAATCAGATAGGAGTTTAGGTGCAATTTAGATGTTGGCCACCAGATGGCAGCAGTGTGTGTGCAACATTTCAGACTGATTCAGTGAAGCATTCCATTACTACACTATATTTTGTATCAAGTCCACAAGGAGTTTTTCCAAATGAGCCGAATTGGTCAATTGATACATTTTCAAGTACATAACTATAGAGAACATACAAAAATGCTATGGTAATAAACTATTTAAGTTTAATCAAATCAAATTTATTTATATAGCCCTTCTTACATCAGCTGATATCTCAAAGTGCTGTACAGAAACCCAGCCTAAAACCCCAAACAGCAAGCAATGCAGGTGTAGAAGCACCTGAAAGGCCAAAACCTAGGAAGAAACCTAGAGAGGAACCAGGCTATGAGGGGTGGTCAGTCCTCTTCTGGCTGTGCCGGGTGGAGATAATAGAACATGGCCAAGATGTTCAAATGTTCATAAATGACCAGCATGGTCAAATAATAATAATAGTCACAGTAGTTGTCGAGGGTGCAGCAAGTCAGCACCTCAGGAGTAAATGTCAGTTGGCTTTTCATAGCCGATCATTAAGAGTATCTCTAGCTGTCTAGCCGTCCTGCTGTGTCTAGGGAGTTGAAAACAGCAGGTCTGGGACAGGTAGCATGTCCGGTGAACAGGTCAGGGTTCCATAGCCGCAAGCAGAACAGTTGAAACTGGAGCAGCAGCACGGCCAGGTGGACTGGGGACAGCAAGGAGTCATCATGCCAGGTAGTCCTGAGGCATGGTCCTAGGGCTCAGGTCCTCCGAGAGAGAGAAAGAAAGAGAGAATTAGAGAGAGCATACTTAAATTCACACAGGACACCGGATAAGACAGGAGAAGTACTCCAGATATAACAAACTGACCCTAGCCCCCCGACACATAAACTACTGCAGCATAAATACTGGAGGCTAAGACAGGAGGGGTCAGGAGACACTGTGGCCCCATCCGATGATACCCCCAGACAGGGCCAAACAGGAAGGATATAACCCCACCCACTTTGCCAAAGCACAGCCCCCACACCACTAGAGGGATATCTTCAACCACCGATTTACCATCCTGAGACAAGGCCGAGTATAGCCCACAAAGATCTCCGCCACGGCACAACCCAAGGGGGGCGCCAACCCACACTCTACACACTCCCAGGAATGTCATACATGATGAATAATTAGCTTCCCTACAGAAAAGACACTAACCATCTCTGGGACCCTCAGGAAGACAAATCAGAGCAATATTACTGAATGTAAGTATATTATTTACCTTCTGAGGTTAATGTATCAAACCAGTTGCCATGATAAAAGCGTGTTGTTGCTGTGCACTCTCCTCAAAGAATAGCATGGTCTTTTTTCACTGTAATAGCTACTGTAAATTGGGCAGTGCAGTTAGATTAACAATCATTTAAGCTTTCTGCCCATATAAGACATGTCTATGTCCTGGAAAGTTTGCTGTTACGTCATTCTAGTCACATTAGCGCACGTTAGCTACAACCATCTCGGTTTAGGGACACCGATCCTGTAGATGTTTAATGGGTATTGCCTCGTCCCACTTGGTAAAATCTGTCGCTGTCAGACACCAGCTGTTGCAATTCCTGGATTTTGTGAAGGGTCCGATGTGGTCCACACCTAACATTTAAAGTGTTTGAGAGAGGATTACTTCATTCTTACTCGTATTTATCATACCTTATGCAGATTTTAATATTTGTAAGGATACTATATATATATATATATATATATATATATATATATATATATATACAGTGGGGAGAACAAGTATTTGATACACTGCCGATTTTGCAGGTTTTCCTACTTACAAAGCATGTAGAGGTCTGTCATTTTTATCATAGGTACACTTCAACTGTGAGAGACGGAATCTAAAACAAAAATCCAGAAAATCACATTGTATGATTTTTAAGTAATTAATTTGCATTTTATTGCATGACATAAGTATTTGATCACCTACCAACCAGTAAGAATTCCGGCTCTCACAGACCTGTTAGTTTTTCTTTAAGAAGCCCTCCTGTTCTCCACTCATTACCTGTATTAGCTGCACCTGTTTGAACTCGTTACCTGTATAAAAGACACCTGTCCACACACTCAATCAAACAGACTCCAACCTCTCCACAATGGCCAAGACCAGAGAGCTGTGTAAGGACATCAGGGATAAATTGTAGACCTGTACAAGGCTGGGATGGGCTACAGGACAATAGCCAAGCAGCTTGGTGAGAAGGCAACAACTGTTGGCACAATTATTAGAAAATGGAAGAAGTTCAAGATGACGGTCAATCACCCTCGGTCTGGGGCTCCATGCAAGATCTCACCTCGTGGGGCATCAATGATCATGAGGAATGTGAGGGATCAGCCCAGAACTACACGGCAGGACCTGGTCAATGACCTGAAGAGAGCTGGGACCACAGTCTCAAAGAAAACCATTAGTAACACACTACGCCGTCATGGATTAAAATCCTGCAGCGCACGCAAGGTCCCCCTGCTCAAGCCAGCGCATGTCCAGGCCCGTCTGAAGTTTGCCAATGACCATCTGGATGATCCAGAGGAGGAATGGGAGAAGGTCATGTGGTCTGATGAGACAAAAATAGAGCTTTTTGCTCTAAACTCCACTCGCCGTGTTTGGAGGAATAGAAGGATGAGTACAACCCCAAGAACACCATCCCAACCGTGAAGCATGGAGGTGGAAACATCATTCTTTGGGGATGCTTTTCTGCAAAGGGGACAGGACGACTGCACCGTATTGAGGGGAGGATGGATGGGGCCATGTATCGCGAGATCTTGACCAACAACCTCCTTCCCTCAGTAAGAGCATTGAAGATGGGTCGTGGCTGGGTCTTCCAGCATGACAACGACCCGAAACACACAGCCAGGGCAACTAAGGAGTGGCTCCGTAAGAAGCATCTCAAGGTCCTGGAGTGGCATAGCCAGTCTCCAGACCTGAACCCAATAGAAAATCTTTGGAGGGAGCCGAAAGTCCGTATTGCCCAGCGACAGCCCCGAAACCTGAAGGATCTGGAGAAGGTCTGTATGGAGGAGTGGGCCAAAATCCCTGCTGCAGTGTGTGCAAACCTGGTCAAGAACTACAGGAAACGTATGATCTCTGTAATTGCAAACTAAGGTTTCTGTACCAAATATTCAGTTCTGCTTTTCTGATGTATCAAATACTTATGTCATGCAATAAAATGCAAATTAATTACTTAAAAATCATACAATGTGATTTTCTGGATTTTTGTTTTAGATTCCTTCTCTCACAGTTGAAGTGTACCTATGATAAAAATTACAGACCTCTACATGCTTTGTAAGTAGGAAAACCTGCAAAATTGTCAGTGTATCAAATACTTGTTCTCCCCACTGTATATATATATATATTCACACACACACACTATAATAATGCTGTCCTCCCCTCAGCAGCCTCCACTGAACTATATGTATAGCTAGCAACTAGCTAACGTTAGATGAGAATAGTTGTTGAAAAAATGGTTGTATGTAGCTAAATCTGTCCAGTTATCTAATTGAAGTTAACTGCTTAACGTTACACTGAATTGCGAATTTCACTGAATGTTGCGCATCTTGTCGAGATTAGTGATGTCTTCATAGTACTTCGCCTGGATGGAAAGATAAAAGAAAATCTCCCCTAGGGATGCCTTTGAAGTGCAAGCTACATACAAACAGAAAGCTGCAATAACAGTTACAGTAGCTTGCTTGTTAGCTAGCTAGCTAACATTAGCTAAATAAAACTGTCTGGCTAGCTGACTAGGCAGGCTGAGGTATATAAGTAACGTTACAGTAGCTAGCAACGTCAATCTATAAAAAATATCTTATATTATTTATTCCTATTTAACAATATGTACTTAAGACAAATACATGGTAAAGAAAGTGTTCTCTTTCCAGTCTTTTCGGTCCTCTGAAGCAGCAGGTAGTCAGCCGGTTGTCACCGCCAAAAACACTGAAATAGAACTAGAACTGTCCGCCTCCTCCTTCTTTCGCAACCACTACGAAGTAAAATAGAGCCAAGCAACCAGCATAGCAACGGACGCTTTGGTTCATTACGTAATCCGGTCAGAATGTTGCAGGTTCTAGAAACAGCCCTAGCAACAGAAGCTAGAACCCCTCGATTCCTATTGTGACTTAGAGGAGAGGGACACTATTTGGCATGGACGTGTGGGGCTCGTTACATTGTTGTGTGCATGTTTGTGTACTGAGGAACATGTAAGCCACTTTCAATTTCCTTATGTTGGGGGCAAGATACATTTTTCAATTTCCTTGTCTTTCATCAAGATAAATGTTTATTGGTGTAACGTCATCCCCAGGCTATTGCGCACACAGCACATGTAATCGTCACTAACTAACACAGCCAGAAAGTATTAATTATGGCTAAACACCTCCCATTTACACAATTTATCTTATTAAAATTAGAGTTTAAACCTAACACGGAACTCTAACCTTAAATTAAGATCAAAAAGCACATTTTAGTTTTAATGAATTTTTACGATTTAGCCAATTTTGACTTTGTGGCTGTGCTATCTAGTGGACCCCCCCACACACACCTTCCAGCTGGCTAATTAGCAAAGGACATATCTAGCCAATGGCTCCACCGAGAAAAATAAAGACTAATGTTACACCCTTAAAATCTGTGGTCAATGTGTGTCGCGCCTATGGGAAAAACTTTAAGACAGAGGTGCACAAGCCAATGAGTAATGCTTCTCCCAGCACCCTGTATTGACTAACGAAGGCTAAGTTTGATGCGTTGGTCTACCTATTCCTTCCCTGCATTTGGGCGAAAGTGTCTGGGATCGAGGTTAGTTGTAATGTGACTAACATGACTTCCCTTTAGAGCATGTGCCATCCTTCAGCACAACATGTCATCCTTTATGTCACATTTATGAACCCTTTATAAAGCATGACATACAGTTATAGATGCTTTTTAACATTTATGTAGTGCTTATAAAAGGCTTTATGAAGGCTTTCTAAGCTGAACGTAATTTAAAGCGAGACCGGATAGGTTCAAGGTTTTTAAATGACTTTTTCTTTAATAAGACTTAATAACACTTAGTTTGTTTAGGGTTAACTTTTTTGAACTCGAACCACAAATAGGATAAACATGCAGAGCTGTTAATTTTAGTCTATTCAAATAGACCCCATTTCAAAGTAAACAAGCACTCATTAAGTTTAGGTATGGCCAATTAGTGGGTGTGGCCAACACACCTGAACACACTTAACAAGATAAAGGATAGAGAGTAGTGATGCACCGATATGACATTTTTGGCCAATAGCGATATCCAATATTTTCGTTGCAAAAAAAAAACGATACCGATAACAGATATTTAAAATTTTTGCGGCCTTTTAAGCATTCTAGTACAGTTAAATGGTTAACATAGACTGCTTTGTCCATGTGTGTAAGGCACTGCATCTCAGTGCAAGAGGCGTCACTACAGTCCCTGGTTCGAATCCAGGCTCTATCACATCCGGCCGTGATTGGGAGTCCCATAGGGCCGCGCACAATTGGCCCAACGTCATCCGGGTTTGGCCCGGGTAGAATTTGTTCTTAACTGACTTGCCTAGTTAAATAAAAGGTTACACACACACCACACTGACCAAAACATTATTTTGTTGGCATTTACGTATATACCCATTACCAGTAAAACATAATCAAAAAATGTTTTCCCTTTGTGCTGTTTCGTTGTTCATTTCTTCAGTCGTTTCATTCTCAACCAGGATTTCTATGGAACGCAGTTTGGGTCTTTGCGTGTCAATTTTTTTTTGTCAAATAACACAATTTGACGTGTCAAATAAGCTTGTTGGCCAATCAGGATCTGAATATGACTGCACGTCACATAATAATTTAACACGTTCATACATTTTATACGTAGTTATTACACATTGGTTACACTATCACTCATATTTCATGTCACAACAATTCATCGATACGTATGCTATGTTGCTGGTAACGTTGTCTCGCGCACCTACAGTGCTGGTCATTAAAAAAAGTGCTAGCTAGCTCATGGATGCAAACAATGTTCTTCCCCCAAAACATAGCAAAACGACATAATCTGTAGCTATAGTTAGCTAGTTAACTATATAGCTAGGTGTCATCGTCTGAAATAACCCTAATTTATAAAGATTGGATTAATGGTGGTCGGACCCATCTATCTGAAGCTAACCACAATAAGAATTAGCCACAATAGTGGACCATGCGGTTAGCCTTCAAAATAAAAGTATGGCATAATTCTTCTATTTGTATTCATTTGCATCACTGTCAATGACATACTTTTATTTTGAAGGCAAACTGCAAATTCCACTATTGTGCCTAATCTTTATTGTGGCTAGCTTCACAAGACATAACTCGGTCCGCTCGACCAGTCAGCGAAAGCCAACAGAACAGTTGATTGTCAGGGGCAATGAATTCCGTTATCTTGGCTTTAATGGGTTTCACTTTTGAGTTGTCTCACTGAAATGTTCTTACTCTTTCAAATGACTGCTCAACTTGTTGACTGTTTGATCCACACAGCATACATTGTGGGCTAGGTTAAGGATGTTGTGTTGCACGTGTAGCGCAACATTTTTCAACTTTGGCGTTAAACTAGACATTGCGCCGATACCGATGTTGGCATTTTTAGCTAATATCAGCCGATTCCGATATGTTCACCGATATATCATGCATCCCTAATAGAGAGAGCTTTGTTGATGCTTGAGAATGGAATGTATACATTTTTAAATAACATTCTTAAAACGTTCTCTTTTGGTTTTTATGGAAAGTTTTAACGTTCTCGGAACAATTTGAGAATGTGACTTTAAATAGTACCATGAGTAAACCTTTTGGAAATGTTATGCTGAAGTACTGAAATTCCTACAGAAGATTGTTGTATCTTAATGTTCTTGGAACAATTTCAGAGCATTCCCAATGTCAAACCAGTTGGAGAACATTCCTAGAATTAGATGTGAACTATAAGGAAACGTTCTGTTAAAGTAATGAAATACCAACTAAATATATTTTTTTAAGTTGCTTACATTTTCTGAGAATGTTTCAAAGCCAAGCAACTGTTTTGCATCATTACCAGAAAGGTGTGGGAAGGTTGTATGCAAAATAACCATAGGTCAACCACACTCTCACCAAGCTCTAAGAAACTAATGGTTCTCAGAATGTTATATGCTAATGTGACCTTCCTGGTCCCATATCTCAAGTCAGTGAGTCAACACAGGAAGGAGCAATGGACGATTGTACATTTATTTCCAAAGCTGCAATCATTACTCGACAGGATATAAATAGCACTCCCACAGCAATTCTCCATAAATCTGCTGTCTGACATACTAACAAAAAATAAAATCTAAGTAATTGTGATTGTATAGTGGATAACAATTTCCAATCATTCCTAATTTAATACAAATAAATACATTGTTTCCATGTGTAATCTGATATTTATAACATCAGAATAAACTATCTATTTTAAGTATTCAAAATATATCAAATTATCCCGAAATTACTCAATGTCACACTCTCGTGGCGAAGAAATATAATACACTTAGAATGTGCCACATATTTTCCAAAACTAACAAAACCAGGTTAATACGCTGGCTGGTGCTTATGAGTTTAGAAAACATATTCTTTACACATGTCATAAATTACCTGCAATGATGGGACACACACAGTATAGATGAATGATCATTAGTCGACGGGGTATAAATAGCACTCCTAAAGAACATGCATTTTTGAGTTAGCTACCAACTTCAGAGGGAACTTTAGCTAGCATAAAATCCAACTGGAAAACTGAGATTCGGCAAATAACATATAAAGAGTGGCTTATTAGACGCCAAACCAACAACAGTTGTTACTAATAACATAAATTGTTAATGTACGGTGTAAAATGTGGATTTTATGATGTAATGTCAACTTTTTACATTTCTATCCCGGGACCATTCAATTTTCAACTCACCCACAGCAATTCTCCATAAATCTGCTATGGGTTACCCAGAATCCCATACCTTTATCACAGAGTGTGTTAGACAATGTAAACACACTAAGCTACCAGGAGGTGGCATAATACCCATTTTTATGCAGGAATTTAACAATGTAATACACTGTTACACTAGCTGGGGAATTCAATAGTCTGGTCCCAGATCTCGTTGTGTTCGAAAAGTAATTTCAGCATAAAAAACATCTGAAAATCAATCATAAAATTCATTGAAATGTTTTTTGGGGAAAAAGTTTTAATTCATTAATCTAATTAATGTTTAAAAAAATCCCTGATTGTTTGAACACAATGGAATTTCAATTCAATTTTTTTTTATGTCCTTAATGACAAAGTACAAAATGTCAGACAACAGACAATACAACAATTTTAACATTAAAACAATAACATTTTACTCCCTTTTTATCCTGCAATACAGTACATTTCAATCTGTTCCGGCAAGAATGAAACACAAGAAGAAGAAGCGGAAAGTAACTGTACAAACTAAAATAAACAGATCGGTAAAACACCAACACAAAAAGACTGCATCAGGAACCTCACCGATGAATGTGAGCTAATGTACTGCACTGCAATGTAATGTGCTGCATTCATATTCAGACTGTATCAACATCATGCAATAATACGCACACAATATTTCGTCCTGGGTGGCGAGATTAGGCTTTCCACCATGTCAAAGCAAAGCCAGCTCCCCTCGTGACCAGTGTGTCTACATAGTCTCTGTAGTGATGCTGACAACCTGCGGCTGCACCCTATTCCTGTTGCAGTTAAACAACCAGGCACTCCTGCGGTGGCGGTACCTCTTGGACAGCAGCACATAGAGCACGGGGTTAACACAGGGATGGAGGTACTGGAGCACGGTGCAGATGAAGTAGAACATCTCCCAGGACTGGCCGTGGCGGTAGAGCCCAAGGTACACACACAGCTCCAGGATGTACCTAATAATGAAGACGAGTCAGGAGAAGGGGTATAAACTAGAAGAAGTGTTAGAATTTCCCTAACGTATACAATAAAGTCATCATCATCTTCATCATCATCATCATACCCGGGAAGCCAGCAGATGGAGAAGGTCCCGGCCGCCAGGAACACCATAAAGGAGGCTCGGCGTGTGTTGCGGGCACTGGCCACAGACATGACTGGGCTCTTGTGGAGGAAGCAGGCCAACCGGACGTAGTTGAAGGCGATCACCAGCATAGGGACGAAGTAATAGAGCATGAACTGGCTGAGGACCACCTGGTGGAGGAATGGCTGGATGAATGGACTAAAAATGTTGTGTTTTCTCACATTAATTGGACACCATTTTCTTTTAGCACATGAAATGTACAGACCTGGTTACTTCCAGTGACATTATTTTAACTAAACATAATACCTTTTGTTACACATTGTGTGCATCTCAAATGGCACCCTATTCCCTCTAGTACACCAGGTCAAAAGATGTGCCCTATATAGCAAACAGAGTACAATTTCAGACCAAGCCATTGTTACCTGATAGTGGTGTTCCTGTATGGTGGGCAGGCAGAATGTAAAATTACCCAAGCCGGGGCCCAGGCTCTCCTTGGTGGCGAAGATCCTCAGAGGCAGGCTGATGAAGAAGGCTGATGCCCAGACCAAGACGAACATCAGGACCACCAGGTCCATGGTAGGAGGGTGGTAGGGGTTGGTGATGATCATGGCGCGTGTCATGGACACGGCACACAGGCTGTAGGTGCTGGCTGCCAGAGAGAAGGCCAGAAAGAACTGGTACACCTTGCAGGAGGTGTCCCCCAGCGGCCACGAGTAGCTGAAGAAGAAGATCGGAGATGACGAAAGATTATTGTCACAGAGAGATGGTAATCCTGCTTCTGCTTTTATACCAAAGCCTCAGAAACAAACACAGTGCTCATATCCCACAAGATTGTTCTGTTTGTCAAACCTGGGTTTTGATCTGCTGACAACACTGCAGGTCCAGGGGCCACTCTAACCTCTCTGGCTATTGGCTAGGCTACCTGCCAGTTGAGTAAACTAGCACAACTGATTCAACTAGTCAAGGGTGTGATAATTAGACTACAAGGTGAATCAGGTGTGCTAGGTCTTTAATAGATTAAATACATGGCACAGATAGGGGTCCCCGAGAAGAGGTTTGCTACCTGACAACGGAGTGCAAGGTGAATGGTATCAGCACCAGGGTGAGGAAGTTTGCCAGGGCCATGCTCTAACCTCTAACCTACCTGACAGCAGAGTGCAAGGGGAAGGGGATGAGCAGCAGGGTGAGGAAGTCTGCCAGAGCCAGGATCTCTGATCTCTAACCTCTAACCTACCTGACGGCAGAGTGCAGAGTGAAGGGGATGAGCAGCAGGGTGAGGAAGTCTGCCAGAGCCATGCTGAGCAGCAGGATGTCCAGACAGTTCTTCCTCAGGGTGTTGTACTTGGCGAACAGAGAGAACACCAGTAGGTTGGCACAGAAACCGATGCCCAGGATCAACCCGCAGGTACAGGCAAAGATCAGGGAGAACGTGTTGGGGACAGCCTGTTGTGTGAGCAAAGATTTAGATATAATCTCAATCTCAAAACGGTTAGATAATCTCAGTTATTAGAAACGTTTCAATATAGTTTAATTTATATCAAATTTGCCAATCCACTTTTTATCAGTGGAGGCTCTTTAGGGGAGGAAGGGGAGGACCGTCCTAGTCAGGGAATTTCATAAAAATACAAATAGTGTCACCAAATAACTGATTAAAACACACTGTTTTGCAATGAAGGTCTACAGTAGCCTCAACAACACCCTCTAGGGTAGCACCATGGTGTAGCCTGGAGGACAGCTATTTTCCATCCTCCTCTGGGTACATTGACTTCAATACAAAAACCTAGGAGGCTCATGGTTTTCACCCCTTTCATAGACTTACACAGTAATTATGGTGACCTCCGGAGAACGTCCTCAAAACTCTTGCAATATGAACTGAGCACATCCAATAAAAGAATCAGAGACTGAATCATGTACTGAAAGCATAAACTACAGCTAGCTAGCACTGCAGTGCATGATGTGTGGTGAGTAGCTGACTCAATGAGAGAGAAAGACAATAGTTGAACCATTTTGAACAATTAAGGAGAACCAGCAGAGAGAGCGAGAGAGAAAGAGCTAACTATTTTCTTAGTTTACCTTTCACTTAGCTAATGCAGCTAATTTAGCCTACTCAACAACCTGACTCAGAGAGGAATGCTATTTATGTTAGCTAGCTAGTTAGCTGGCTAAGGCTATCCAACACTGCAACTCTTCCAACTGTTAAACTGCTTGCTGTACACTGTACTCCGTGATTCTACACATGGATTGGATTGTGGGTTTACTAACTCGTTAGTTCTAGTTTGTTGACTATAACGTTAATACGGTGACATCGAAGTAGGCTGTGTAGTGGTTAGCGGTTATGATATGAAGGTTTGGCTTGGAGGTTTTTGCGCCTGGTCACAGACTGCTGTTATGTTTTGCTCTGAAGCCTACAAGTGAAGGGGAAAGGTGAGAGGAGGACAGCGCGTAGATGCGAGAAAGGAATTATACAACGTGCAAAGTGATGATGCTGTTTATGAAAGTGAACTGTGTGTGCGGGTGGTCAGGGGTGTATTTATTTAGCCGATTCTGTTGCAAAACGTTTCTTCAACGGAAGCAAACAGAATGAAACGGGGAGGGACTTACCTGAATTTGTCCAATAGAAACTCTTGTTTTTCTTTTTGGACAAATGATTACACCCCAGATCAGCTAGATGCAGGCAAGAGTGAGCAAGGCGCTATTGGATCACGTTGATTACTTCAATTTGTCTTCGGCCTGTGCATTATAAACTTTCATTTGTAGGCTAGGTTGATGTTACATTAAGCTGGGTGGATGGAATATGATTGACAGTAATAGAAATAAGGCCATACCATACATTTTTTTTTGTCCTAATATTAAACGGCATTACCGCCACTGAGTTTTATATACATTTACATTACATACATATACATCAAGCTTCATCTAGATTTTATAACCACAAATAGCTAACACAATTATTATTATAGCGTTATTATTGTATTTAAAAAGTGTACCTACTACTGGACTACAACTGACTTGCTCTGCTTTTTAGCCCTGTGTGTTACTTACCATACTCTTGGGTTATTGAGTGAAGTATTATCATGTGTACCAAGATAAACAGAAGTATTCTCCGTCATGGGTAAATCCGTAAGCCATTCTTTGAATTTTAGAGTATCCCCATAATGAAAACTGTTAAAGGTGTCTTGCATGTGAAGTCTATGACTCTTAGTTTTTGTTTGCTATGGAGAATGGCAAACATCACTCACTCAGGTCCAATTGATTCTGGTTGGATGAGTTTAAAGGGAGAGTACTCACATCTGACTCTGAATTTAGCACAGTTACAGTTTTTGAAGGACTGAGGTGTATGGCTATGTTCATTCATGTTGTCTGTGTTGTGTTGTATCTTATAGTTTTCTAGAGAATGTGTTTTTGGCAAATCCAATGGTTATTATTATGTAATGTACATACAGTAGCTTCTGAATGGAAGTGTGTGGGTTTATTACAAGAAGTGAAAAACCTGTCACAGACCTTTTCTGACCTTTCATATGAGTAAAACGTAGACATTAGAGAAAGAGAATCCATATTTTATTGGTGTGTGTTCTGTGATGGTTTCCATACAGTATGTGTTATGTTCAGCATATTTAACCTCCATGCAAACAGACCCTACTCTCAAAATAAAACGTTCCACTTTCCTTTCCGTGTATTGTTTTCCGTTGATTGTCTCCCACCCTCTCCCTCCCCTCTCTCTCTCTCCCCCCTCTCTCTCAGTGAGTTATTAATGCCTTTTCCATTGTTACATTGATTTCTTCAGCACAGTAGTGTGGAACGCCAGTCTTCTGATGGGGTCTTTATCAGGCCATTCCACTGTGTTTATGACTCTGGCTCTGGCTAATGGCCTCAGTACCGGCTCTTAGGACAGGATGTAGCTACAGTACTGACGCTGCTGCCTGGTGCATTTACTCTCTCCCCTCCCAGCAGGTCCATAGTGTCTTACCCAAATGGCACCCTATTCCCTACATAGTGCACTAATTTTGATCAAAAGTAGTGCACTATATATATATATATATATATATAAAAAAAGTAGTGCACTATATAGGGAATAGGGTGCCATTTGGGACACGTCCATTCAGTCAGAGACTGTTAAAACACACCACATGGTCCTCTAGTGTGACTTTAACAACCTTATAAGGTATTTTGTTCATGCTGAATAGTCAACAAATAGGCTATATTGATGACTTTCTCATTGGTGGTAGGCTACAGTGACTCATTGGGGCAATAATTGAATTTATATAAGAAAATGGTATGGTACAGTATTTCATTGGACCTACATCGTCTGTAGAGAGAACACAAAGTATTCATGAAGCTTTAATTGTTAGATTTTTTTGTTGTTGTTGAAATGATGGTGCTCTCAGTGCAAGTGCTTAAACTTGCACTTGCACTGAGAGCACCATAATTGGAGAGAGGGAGTTTGATGGAACAATCCAATGACATACAAGTCAATGAGATGATGGGCAATAGTATAAATGGAAGAAAACAAAATAAATACTAATAAAAATGAAGCATTTATCAACAGGAAGGAAGGAACATTTTTCACAACAAAAATCAACCACAAAGGAGAACACTTATGTATCTTAACAAAAACATAAGGATATCACCATTATATCTAAAGTGCATTATATTGTTATTATAAAATGACCGAAAGTCAGCAGCACCGTAATACATTCACAAAAATAAATACACAGTTCAAATGAAATAAATTATGGTAGAAATATTTGTTATGGATGCTAACTACAGATAAAAAAAAATATTCACAAGAGCCACCAAGCATTAAAAATAATAATCCTCCCTAATTTTGTGAATTTAAGTATGTATAGTTAACAAATGTTTTATGCGTAACGTTTACCGCGTAGCCTGCGCTCTACTTTACATACGGGCATCTGGTTGGATGAGTGTGTGATCAGCCCCTGAAAGGCACCTGTCGTACATCGTTTTCTTACTAATTAAAGGATAATAAAGGAGAAGGAGTAAAGCATAGTTTGTCATTTGACATATCTCAAGATCTGCATATTATTCACCTAATAAATACGAATACAAAAGTAATATGTGTTATTATAAAGTATGAAAACACCTCTGATCTCTGGATATATAAAAGTACTTTATAGCAAGGCAAAAGAAAAAAGAAAAAGCAGCTGATTAAAACAAGAAAGGCAAAGAACAATGTCCACTATGGTATGGGGAGACTGTTTCAGTCATTTGGTTGAGAGTCTTTGAGATCTCAATCAGTCCTGCTGGAACTTCTCTGTCTGTCAGAGTTATTTGTTCAGCACCGCCCAAAGGCTACATGATGTGGTCTGTCTGTCTGTCACCCAATATCTAGCGTCCTCTGTGGCTCCCTATGTGTCTCCCATGTCATGACAATGGTTGTGTCGCGAGCCCGCCGCCTCCTCTTCTCGCTCTCCCTCCGTCTCCCTCTCTCTCCCTTCACCTTCTTTTTCCTCTTGGTGGACACCTTCAGCGGCTGGTCCTTGTAGGCCACAGACTTGTTGGTCTCCTGGGGGAGGTTGCCCACCTCCCCTCCCAGCTGGAAACTCAGAGGGAGGTTCTTGGTCCCTCCGGGGGGTTTGGGGGGGCGTAGGGCGCTCCCGCTGAAGGTGATGTGGCCCCCGTTGGCGTTGTTCCTACTCTGGGGAGGCGGGGCTCGCTCGCTGTCGGCTGTGTGGACTTTATCGAGCAGCCCCTGGAGCCAAAGGCGTCTCTTGAACTCTTCCAGAGACCGGCCCTTGTCGTGCATCAACTGGGCGTGGCTCACTGACCTCCTCCTGAAGGGGGGAGAGGAGAAGGAGATTGTCAATGAGCGTTTAAACTGGACTCACTCTCTTTGTAAGAGTAGATGGTAAAGAAAAATTTTATCTTTCTGCCACACCGCATCAGGAGCTCCATAGTGGTGCAGAGCCTGTGGCCAAGCGGTAACACAGGCTCTTTTCATTAAAAAACACAACAACCTTTAACTACTCTTTAAGAGAGTAGTCCACCACTATCCTCTCCTGATCTATCTCCAAACAACCTATCACTTTCTCGTACAGTCTCGTACAGTATAAACCGACAGTATAGTGACCGACTAAACCTACTTGTGAGGTGTTGATAGTTGAATGACAGCCAAGGTCATGTTCCAGTAGATCTCAGTAGGTGGCAGCATAAACAAAGACATGTAGTGCCTGGGAGAGCTCAAGGCTATCCATGTTACTGTATGAATGCTGTGTGAAGTCATCTGACCACCACAAAATGTACAGGAGAAACATAAGCTAACAAGCCACATATTCAACCACAAAGCATGTCACCTGGGCCACAAAAGTCAATCAAAACCTTGCCATGCACAGGGCTGAGTTTGACAGATGTTTTGTAGGTGTAATGCAAATCTATGTTCTTTATTAAAGGCGAACAATGTTTTACACGAGAAAACACAAATGGATGCTGGTCAAAAATATGTACAATTGACCCATTTTTGCTTGGTTTATTCTATATAATTTCAGCATAAAACTAAATGTAACATAACTACAAAACTTAGTACTGTAGTATGTAGTTTTATCTGTAGTTACTTTTGATTTTAGGTTATCATTATTTCTACCATTGACATCTATTTCTACATCGATACCACGGTATACTTTTCCGAATATCTAGACCTCTTTTCTCAAATCATCAAACAGCAGATTGAGCAAACTGTGTACTGTATACTGTAAATCAACCTTAGATGTGATTCAAGTGATCATGGTTTACATGTTACCTTTGATTGATATACTGCCATCATGACCAGCCTTTTCCGGTGCTATTCAACATTCAACAGTGGAAAACCATGATGCTATACCAAATGGTTTCTTAGTTGGTGCATAAAACCATTTTTTTTTGTGTGTGTCTTGACTATTCAACATAGACTTACATTCTGTTAGTGAGAGCATCGATGGGTCTTCCGTAGAGAGGCACCGGGGAGCACAGCAGGAAGACAACTAGACTCAACTGCTGGAACATGCCTCTGGAACACAGCATTCTGGAACAGTAACTCTGGAACACCCAACAGACAACGTTCTGTCATTCATTGTATCGCCATTCGCCAGGAACTATGTACATAGCATGGTTTATTAATAATGTTTTAATTGAAAATGACCACCTGCAAACTTGCATTGAAAACAACAATAAAAACATTGAAATGGAAGATGCAATGCCTATTTCATTGAGATCTAATACATTGAAGATACACACATTGAAGAACAAGGTTTAATGAGGTACTGTAGGTGGTACAGTAGGTCCTCGGAGGTTTGCAGCTTACCTTACTGCCACTTATCTAGTGGTTTTACTTGGCAGCATAGATACAGTTGCTGACAAACTCGACTACTTTCTGAGCCCCCTTTGATTCCTTTCGCCTGACATAATTTGTATCTACTGAACAAGACCACCTGGTTATACTGAAATACCAAGAAAAATACTGAAATATCAACAACAGAAATATCGTGCAAGTAAAGAATCCATCGAAGCACAGAGATAGGCTTTTCTGGTACTTCCAAATACACATCAAATACACACAATACAAAAATACTTACATGAAGTAGATTCCCAAAACAAGTTATCCACAAAAAGGTTTGGTTTAAGTCCACAAATTCCCCAAAAGAGATATCTTTCAAACTTTCCAAGATCCCAAAAAGAGATCTCTACAATATACATAAAAAGATCAAACTCACATTTATTCTGCCAAATTCTATTTGGTTCAGAGTCAGACTTTAAAAAATCTGTCTGTCCATTAGCGAGAGACAAGAGGGTAACATGGGGAAACCCCCTTGAGACAGGTCCAGCCAGAGATCTCCCGATACCGCATGTATATTTAGTTAGTTATTTATCTCAAATCCCAATGAAAAAGGAATAGGGAATATGAAGCCAAATGTGAGGCACAGACTGCAGCACTTCAGCTTCTCTTATGCTGATAACTCCTGTAACAATCTTGTGAAGTGCTCTCCTGCAGCATCATGTCTGTAAGGCTCGAGCAGGAGCAGAGGAGGTGAGAAAGTGTGAAGCATGCTGCTGCATTGCCTGACCACTCAAAGCGACCGTGTGTGTGAGCGTGTGTATGTGAGAGTGCTCCTCAGTGTATAAAGCTGCAAACACTGCCCTTGCCCCTGCCCATCTCGGTCCAGACCTCCTGACACCCCCGTACACAGACACACACACACTCACTCTCACTTTCTCTCACATACACACACTCTACCACACACACAAACAGACCAGAACTGACAAGAAGGTGGCGATCGTGCAACACTCGTAACAAAGAATAGAAGATATTAACAGCAGAAGAGTTCATTGGTGTAATTGTGTTATATGACAGCATTATGGCATTTTAAAAAGGTGGACTTCAAAACTCTTGTCATCTCTGTCCCTTATTATCTAAATAGTTGGCTAAATAGTTGGTAACCAGTATGTAATATAATGGATTCTGATGACACTGTTGCATTTGTTCATAGTGACATGTCATCTTATGATGTGATTAAAAAAGGCAGGTATCAGGTGCAACAACAGAAGCCCCCATGCGGGAGCCCCCCTTGGCTTCCGAGGTAAACAAACAGGCCTCAGGCCCTCACCACCGTCCCCTGGGAACATGACCGTAACCTCAGAGAAACACAACCACACACTACATCTGACTACAGGCCTTTATGTCAGTAAACCAGACTGCCCCATAATGGTCACAGTGGCCAAGGAGGTATCTTGTCTTTATTCCGTAGAGTAGACCACAAGGTTGGGGTCAATTCTATTTCAATTCAGAGAGTTTCAGTTTGTGTCCTGAATCGACTGAGTTGAAATGGAATTGACCCCTAACCAAGACTCAAGATCCTAGGACAACACTCTTAGAAAAAGGGGTTCCAAAAGGGTGTCCCCATAGAATAACCCTTTTTGGTTCTAGGTATAACGGTAGAACTCTATAAAGGTAGAACTCTTTTGGGATCCATGTAGACCCTCCGTGGAAAGTTCTACCTGGAACCAAAAGCGGTTAGTCAAAGGGTTCTCCTGTGAGAAAAGCAGAATAAACCCTTTTGGCAATTTTGTCGAAAAGTGTATGATAAATGTAGAAATCCAGGTATTTCTCAGTCAGAAATTTGTTGAAATCTGTTACAGGTTTTTGCTAGATGTCAGGTCTGCTACAAAGACAGCATTGATCAGAAACTTGTAAAGGCTCAGTGAACTCGGCATCCAAATATTGCAATCATTCAATCAGTTTTATTACGGCATGAACACAAGTATATAAATATATTATATAGATAAAATATACAGACGTTATAAATCGCTGTAGTATATTTTACCAGATGAAAATAGAATAGTATACATTCGAGCTCAGCAAGTTCCAAATATATTGCTAGTCACACATATAAAACATAGCATCAAATATGTCAACATGCAGCCTGATATTGCCCAAAATCTGGATTTTATAACATGTTCATGTATAAAACTCATAAACCTGAATTTTGTAAGTGCTTTAGCTAAGTGAACATTAGTAAAAAGAAACACACGAGGGTATGTACCCGGTGGGTGGTGGATTACTTAATACATTTTACAAGCAACCAATTCAGCAAGGGGTCCTACTAAAAAGTAAGTAAAATTGGGGACAGAACAGGATTATGTTAAAGTAGGACTCCACTCCCATCCTCCCCAAAAATCAACTTGCTATAGTTTCCAACTGGTCTGCCTCCCCAACCCTAACTAATAACACTTTCACATTCGGTAGGAAAAAATACCTCATTTGATTCCATTCTGTAAAGTCCAACTTTTACCTGCAAAAAATATGAAAAAAATCTTCCCATTTCCTGGCAGACTCAGACCAGCATGCAGAATCCGAGCCAGGAAAGCTGCTTTTGATTCAGGCTAAATTGCTCGCTCAACACAGAACATCATTAGGTAGCTGTACGTTCTTCATCCTACAGTTCTTGAACAACACTTTTTCTTCCCACTTTTACACTCACCCACGTACAGTTCAGACGGGAACACATACACAAACACACTTCTCTCACCCTATTCAAAATAATGATATTCATTTTACTTCTGTGCTTTTCCAAAACAGCTCATACCCCATGTTGAAGCCAAAGTAACAACCTAATTTTATTCATCACTAATCCAGACGTCATCATTTTTATTTTGGGACCTGCTCTAATCTGGAATATAGTTGTATACTTTCTCTGCACTGTCCTATATTTGGAGCACACATTGTATCCTAAATCCTAGCTTTGCTCATTGTATGCGTTCTGTATTCTACCTTCTGTTGTTGAACTTTAACCAGATACATTTGCGAGCTCCATATCTTTTCATTGTGTCTCCTCGTCTGACTGACTGAAGAACAAAGCGGTTCTTCTTCTTCTTCTTCTTCACATATACAGTAGGTTTGCATGTCAGTTTGTCTTTAAAAAAAGCTAAAGATTACACTCATTCACAATGTTTAATGCATGTTTAATCTAACCACTGTGTACATAGAGGTTATGGTGTGTTGATTAAGGTTAATTTATGGTTTGGTCTGTGCTTCAATAGCTTGCCATTTATATGCATATTAACTCTTGGTTTGTTAGTTTGGAAAACCTTAATGTGAAAAATGGGTTTTGCAGAGGACTTTTACTTTACTTTCCCTCTCAGTGGTCTCTCAGAAATAAATTATAGGCAACTATAACTTAGTTCATTTGAGGTATGCTGCTGTACTGTACAATGTCTCACTATGGCAGTAAGAATAACGTTTTGCTGCCCCTGCTCTACAAATCATTCACACCCATCAATCTTAGCTTTCAACTGGCAAAATCTTTTTTTTTTATCTAAAAGAAATGTCTGTACTGTATTCCCCCTTGGCCTCTTGCAACTGCCCTCTATTCCAACCCTTCAACAACTTTGTAATTATATCGCCACATGTTTATCCTGAAACATTGTGGTACCTAATCTATAAAATACTTTCTAACATATGGATTAAATCTGAAGTGGATATCAAAATGAGAATAAAAATCTTACTTTGACATGTTTCAACATTCCCTGACAGCATTTCAGTGGAAACAGCAATGTCTTTATGTTCTTTCTCTTCCTCTTCTAACAAAACCAACTCAAAAAAATCTAGTAGACAATGAACTTTACGTACTGTAATAGGAACAACTATTCTGTCCATACTTTCGCTACTACATGACAAGAGTTTATCTGAGTTTTAGGGAAAGAATATTTGAACATATTCCAAGATACTGTAGCACTTTGACAATTATTTCTCGATCTCACACACACACACACACACACACACACACACACACACACACACACACACACACACACACACACACACACACACACACACATACACACACACACACACACACACACACACACACACAAATTATTTTTGGTACGATCGATATAACATCCACAGAATGTCATTCATTTCAGTGTGTTTTACCTAAAATTACAACAGGTTACAATACACAATGGGTTGGCTTGGCAGTCCAGGACGTCAAAAGCAGGTCACTCTTCTAGTCTCACTCTGAAGCTCTGAAAGCCTTACATCCTGAACATTACCTAATGCCTGTTCAGGGTTACCATAACATGGGCTGCGTCCCAAATGGCACTATGTTTCCTATACTTTATAATGTTCTATACATGCACTGTACGTCTACGGACTACACATGTACAGTGCATTCGAAAGTATTCAGACTCCTTGACTTTTTCCACATTTTGTTACGTTAAAGCCTTATTCTAAAATGGATTAAATCGTTTTCCCCCCTCATCAATCTACACACAATACCCCATAATGACTAAGCAAAAACAGGTTTTTAGACATTTTTACAAATTTATTACGAATAAAAAATGGAAATATCACATTTACATAAGTATTCAGACCCTTTACTCAGTACTTTGATGAAGCACTTTTAGCAGCGATTACAGCCTCAAGTCTTCTTGGGTATGACACTACAAGCTTGGCATACCTGTATTTGGGGAGTTTCTTCCATTCTTCTCTGTAGATCCTCTCAGGCTCTGTCCGGTTGGATGGGGAGCATCGCTGCACAGCTATTTTCAGGTCTCTCCAGAGATCGGGTTCAAGTCCGGGCTCTGGCTGGGCCACTCAAGGACATTCAGAGACTTGTCCTGAAGCCACTCCTGTGTTGTCTTGGCTGTGTGCTTAGGGTTGTTGTCCTGCTGGAACGTGAACCTTCTCCCCAGTCTGAGGTCCTGAGCACTCTGGAGCAGGTTTTCATCAAAGATCTCTCTGTACTTTGCTTCGTTCATCTTTCCCTTGATCCTGACTAGTCTCACAGTCCCTACCGCTGAAAAGCATTCTCACAGCATGATGCTGCCACCACCATGCTTCACCGTAGGGATGGTGCCAGGTTTCCTCCAGACGTGACGTTTGGCATTCAGGCCAACGAGTTCAATCTTGGTTTCATCAGACCAGAGAATCTTGTTTCTCATGGTCTGAGAGTCTTGAGGTGCCTTTGGAAAACTCCAAGCGGGCTGTCATGTGCCTTTTACTGAGGAGGGGCTTCCATCTGCCCACTCCACCATAAAGGCCTGATTGGTCGAGTGCTGAGAGATGGTTGTCCTTCTGGAATGTTCTCCCATCTCCACAGAGGAACTCTGGAGCTCTGTCAGAGTGACCATCGGGGTTCTTGGTCACCTCCCTGACCAAGGCCCTTCTCCCCCCGATTGCTCAGTTTGGCCAGGCGGCTAGCTCTAGGAAGAGTCTTGGTGGTTACAAACTTCTTCCTTTAATCATCATTTAAGAATGATGGAGGACACAGGATGCACCTGAACTCAATTTCGAATCTCATAACAAACTGTCTGAATACTAATATAAATAAGGTATCTGTTTTTTGTTTTTTTATCAACTAGAAAACATTTCTAAAAACCTGTTTTCGCTTTGTCCTTATGGGGTATTGTGTATAGATTGATGAGGGAAAAAAATAATTTAATAAATTTTTGAATAAAGCTGTAACGTAAAAAAAGGGTGTGGAAAAAGGGAAGGGGTCTAAATACTTTACAAATGCACTGTATATGGAATAGGGTGCCATTTGGTTCGCAGCCATGCACTCCTCTGTAACTCATTCTACTGATCTGCAGTAGCTGGGCATGGGTTTTGTGGTTTCTCATTTATGTCTTTGCTATTTGATGTATAAATTATCAGTTGTATGTAAGGCAATACTCTGGGGCCGATTTCTCATTTCTAGCTTCTAGGTGAATTTGTTTTACGTTGTCGTAAATGTCAGGCTATTGGAGACAGTAAGCCGAGGAGGTCTTAGTAGGACAAAAGCATGTTGTTCAGAATCAGACCAGTGTAGAGCACAGGCAGCACAAGCAGGTACATTATATACATATCTGCCATGGGACATTTCGCCTGTTAAAGGTTTGGTTAAGAAAGAGTAGGCTATTTACTGTAGTTAAGATACAATTATTCCTGCCTGGAATACTCTTTCTCTCTTCTTCTATGATTCATAGGCTTAAAATATTTTTGGTTTTACCTTTAAATTAAATAGTATCAATAGAATGACATTGTAGGCTAAAATTGTATTGTTCACCCTATCATGTCTTCAAAAAGCACTGATCCACCCATGCATTTTTGCAGAGAAACCTCTTTGTAGTTGGTAAAAGCACCAACAACATGGCTTGAATTGAAAAGCTTGTCATCAGACCAAGCTCAGATGAAAAATTCTCTGTTTTGACTGCTGTTGAATGTAGCCTCCACCCAGTAAGTGGACTGGGGCAGGGCAGAGAGAGGAAAGACGTCTTGCAGTGGGTCAGTCAGGTTCTATAGCTCATCTCAGCAGGCTATCAGGCTTTAGCCACTGGAGGATGGACAGCACAGGAGCTGAAACCCTTCCTGCTGCTTTTATGGAGCACAGTAAAAGGACTGGTGTTTCTTCTGGCCATGCTCTTTCCTTCTCAATCCAGTCTCTCTCTCTTTCTCTCAGCTGAAGTGAAATCCATGGGCATAGTATATTTATTTTATAGCAATTCGCTCACTCACTGTATAGATGTAACCCGAACCCAATCGCCAAGCCACGACCCATCCGTTCTTCCAGGACACTCTTCCAGCCGGTCTTTCATTCATTCCACTGTAGAATGTTGTACGGTATTACATTGTTACAATGTACTATGCTTTCCTGCCCTACGTTATTCGAGGTCATCCATCCCAAAGTCCACCAATTATTCCAGCCGCAGGGCTCCACAGGCCGAAAACCTAAACACTCTTACCTCCGAGTCGAGCCACAAAAGGAACTCAACCCCTTCTTTATCCAAACACACTGTAAAGGTTTTCGAAAAACGGCACTGGGCTCCAAGAGACAAAGCCAACTTTGCCACTGAAATAGATTTCAATACATTTTTATTTCCACAGCTACTGTCCCCCATATTCCGTAATGGTAATGAATTAGCCAACAAAAGCCTCAAAAAGAAAATAGGAATTCTCTTCAGTTTTTCTTTCTTCAATGAAATACCATCAACCACACAAGGAAAACAAAGGGGCCTAGTTTATTTTTGTGTGGTTTATCCATTTTCTTAAAGGACCAGTGCAGTCAAAATTCTGTGTTTCCTGTGTTTTGAAGCATATTGTACAACGGCTGATGGAACTAAACAATTTGGTCAGTGTTATTTCCTGATAGTTGCTGGTTAAAAGTACAATCTACACAGGACCTTCTAATCAGCACGTTTGCACGGGCAGTAGTTCCGGCTTTCTGTGGTGACGGAATAGACCATTAACAAAGAGCGTTCCTGATCGTGTTAGCCAAGTTATCTGTTCCTGCTGTTGGACGTAGGTGCTGACGTATCAACACACAGGAAACGTTTTCTGCTGTGATTGGTCAACAACCCACAGCCACGCTTGAAAAATAGAGCAGAATCCTATTTTCTCCACCTCGGCTGAGCAGCTTTGCTGACCGCACAGCTTGGATAGAATTTCACCCCCCGCCTAGGCTTCATTGAAGATGAATGGGCAACCCCGTCCACCATGCACTGTCTGTCAGTGCCTTTACAGTAAGGTACTTCATTTTTACCCAGAAATGATTTGATATTGATAAAAAAAGGCTGCATTGGGCCTTTAATTGGGGCTATTCACTGACACCACCGTCAAGGCTGCTTCAGTCAATGGTTTTCAAGCACCATTGATTGCAGAAAATAAATTATAAGATTATATTCTTAAGAGATTTGCAGTTTGCAGAATAACGTTTTGATTTCCCTTTTACCAATCTGCAAAATGTAAAGCTCGACGCAATCAACAGCACCATGGGTGACGTGGAGCTGGTGAAATGTGTTTTACACAGAGTGATGGGGATGATTGGGACTTTTTGTGACCAATTGATTGTGGCCTACAATTTTATACAGCAAGTTGTGTGTGTGTCTGTGATATTTAGAGTCAGAGAGTGCGTGTTGTGTGAGAGACAGAGTGGGTGTATATGTGTGTATAAGTGGCCTGTGTGTGGCCGGTTGGCTGGACTCAGCAGCCCTCTCTAGGCTGATCTTGGCCCCTGGCTGTTGCTTGGCATTCAGCTTGTCTGTAAAGAAACAGCTGGAGGCAAAGCCAACACCAGTCCCACTATGAGAGCGCCCTGCCAGCAGTGACAGATTCCAGAACTTTCCATGGTACTGCGTCGCCATGCCAACAGGGCTTTGGCAAGCCACTCGCCCGTCCTGATCTGCACACCTGGCCCACCTAGAGTCCAGAATCACCTCCCCTGCCACTGCCTGATGAACAGGTCATTTACAACCCAAGTGTTTGTGTGTTTTTAAGAGTTATGGGCCCAGGGAAAGAAAACAGTGTGGTTCAGGACCTCCTGTGTGTTAGGCCCTAATCAAACAGGGTGGGAGAACCTGATAGAATAGCTGTATGAAACTTTAGGGCCAGAGTCAAGCAAACCTGCAATTCACAAATTCAGAGCATTTCATTCAATAGGGTTGGGCAGTATACCGTATCCCTGGGTATTTTGAAATCACAGGAGTTTGGTGGCACCTTAAGGAGCCTTTTTGACCTAGACTTGGCGCTCTGGTACCGCTTGCCATGCGGTAGCAGAGAAAACAGTCTATGACTTGGGTGACTAGAGTCTTTGACAATTTTTGGGGCCTTCCTCTGACAATGCCTTGTATATAGGTCCTGGATGGCAGGAAGCTTGGTCCCAGTGATGTACTGGGCCGAGAGCACTACCCTCTGTAGCGGATGCCGAGCAGTTGCCATACCAGGCGGTAATGCAACCGGTCAGAATACTCTCGATGTGCAGCTGTATAACTTTTTGAGGGTCTGGGGACTCATGCCAAATCTTTTCAGTCTCCTGAGGGGGAAAAGGTCTTGTCGTGCCCTCTTCACGACTGTCTTGGTGTGTTTGGACCATGATAGTTTGTTGGTGATGTGGACACCAAGGAACTTAAAACTCTCAACTCGCTCCACTACAGCCCCGTTGATGTGAATGGGAGCATGTTCGTCCCTCCTTTTCCTTTAGTCTACGATCATCTCCTTTGTCTTGCTCACATTGAGGGCACCACACTGTTGTCCTGGTACCACAATGCCAGGTCTCTGACCACCTCCCTATAGACTGTCTCATTGTTGTCGGTGATCAGGCCTACCACTGTTGTGTCGTCAGCAAACTTAATGATGATGTTGGAGTCATGCTTGGCCACGCAGTGGTCGGTGAACAGGGAGTACAGGAGGGGACTAAGCACGCACCCCTGAGGGGCCCCCGTGTTGAGGATCAGCGTGGCAGATGTGTTGTTGCTTATCTTTACCACCTGGGGGCAGCCCATCGGGAAGTCCAGGATCCAGTTACAGAGGGAGGTGTTTAGTGCCAGGGTCCTTAGCTTAGTGATGAGCTTTGAGGACACTATGGTGTTGAATGCTGAGCTGTAGTCAATGAACAGTAGTCTCACATAGGTGTTCCTTTTGTCCAGGTGGGAAAGGGCAGTGTGGAGTGCGATTGAGATTGCGTCATCTATGGATGGATCTGTTATGGCGGTATGCAAATTGGAGTGGGTCTAGGGTTTCTGGGATTATGATGTTGATGTGAGTCATGACCAGCCTTTCAAATCACTTCATGACGGGGCGGTAGTCATTTAGTCAGGTTACCTTAGCTTTCTTGGGCACAGGGACTATGGTGGTCTGCTTGAAACATGTAGGTATTACAGACTCGGTCAAGGAGAGGTTGAAAATGTCAGTGAAGACACTTGCCAGTTGGTCCGCACATGCTCTGAGTACACGTCCTGGTAATCCGTCTGGCCCCGCCGCCTTGTGAATGTTGACCTGTTTAACTTCTCACGAGTCACCAACCCTGATCCGGTAGCACCCCCCACCCCCCCACCCCCCACTGAGTAGCATAGCTAGCATAGCGTCACAAGTAACTTGTAGCATCTAAATATCATTAAATCACAAGTCCAAAACACCAGATGAAAGATACAGGTCTTGTGAATAAAGCCACCATTTCAGATTTTTAAAATGTTTTACAGGGAAGACACAATATGTAAATCTATTAGCTAACCACGTTAGCAAAGGACACGATTTTTTTACTCCCAATAGTTTTTTCCTGCGTCAGTAGCTATCACTAATTCGACTAAATAAAAATATATATAGCCACTAACCAAGAAACAACTTCATAAGATGACAGTCTGATAACATATTTATGGTATAGCATAGTTTTTTTTTTGAAAAATTTGCATTTTTCAGGTATAAATCACAGTTCTACATTGCAGCTGCAATCTGAAATAGTGCTGACCCAGCCAGAACAATTACAGAGACCAACGTCATATAACGAATTACTCATCTTAAAACATTTCAGAAAAATACACAGCGTACAGATATTGAAAGCCCAACATCTGGTGAATCCAAACAATATTTCAGATTTATTAAATGTTTTATAACGAAAACAAAATGTAGCGCTAAATTAGCATAGCTATACCAGGCAGATTCGGCTAGGCGCCCACGGCCAGTTCACATGCACAACAGATATGATATAACATCGTAAATTGGGTCTTACTATGGCTGATCTTTCATCAGAATGTTGATCAAAGTGTCCTTTGTCAAGATGAGTCGTTGGTTCCGTTCAGAATTGTTCCTTTCCCACTCCATTTAGCACAGGCACTGGTCGAGTGGCACGGATCTCTCAAACGTAAATAAAATCATACAACGGAACACCACAAAACTCCCGAAAAAATTCAAATAATCTGATTAAACTATATTGAAAAAACATACATTACGATGATCTGGTCACATGTATCAAACAAACTTCGAGACGGAGATAGTTTTCATCCATAATGGCCGCACAACAGAAGACAATCGCAGCTACAAGTCGCACGATTTAGAGAACCGGAAGTTGTCGGTCACGCCAAAGAATTAGCTCTCATTTCACGTCAGTCCCAGATAAACAAGATATTTTTCCTCTGACGTCCTCTTGACACCCAGAGGAAGGCCAATGAGGTGTGTTTCGGGTCATAGGGGGCACGACCATATATAGGCAGAGCGTTGAAGCTGGCATACACATCTTGCTTTTTCTTCTTGGTCATGGAAAGTGCTGTCAAATGACTTCTGTATCACTCAGAGACAAAATTGAAACGGTTTTAGAAACTAGAGATTGTTTTCTTTCCAATGGTATTATTTATATGCATATAGTAAGAGCAATAATTGAATAAGAGGCAGTTTAATCTGTAGAGCAAATTATGCTAATGGGAAAATAGCACCCCCTGTATTCTCAAGAAGTTAAAGGTCTTGATCACATCGGCTATGGAGAGTGTGATTACACAGTCGTCCGGAACAGCTGGTGCTCTCATGCATGCTTCAATTTTGCTTGCATCGAAGCGAGCATAAAAGGCATTTAGCTCGTCTGGTAGGCTCGCGTCACTGTGCAGCTCGCGGCTGAGTTTCCCTTTCTTAGTCCGTAATAGTTTGCAAGCCCTGCCACATCCGACGAGCGTCAGAGCCGGTGTAGTAGGATTCAATCTTAGTACTGTATTGACACTTTGCCTGTTTGATGGTTTGTCTGAGGGCATAGCGGGATTTCTTATAAGCATCCGGATTAGTGTCCCGCTCCTTGAAAGCGGCAGCTCTAGCCTTTAGCTCAGTGAGGATGTTGCCTGTAATCCATGGCTTCTGGTTGGGATATGTACGTACGGTGACTGTGGGGACAACGTCGTCGATGCACTTATTGATGAAGCCGATGACTGAGGTGGTATACTCCTCAATGCCATTGGATGAATCCCGGAACATATTCCAGTCTGTGCCAGCAAAACAGTCCTGTAGCATAGCATCCGCATCATCTGACTACTTCCATATTGAGCGAGTCACTGGTACTTCTTGCTTTAGTTTTAGCTTGTAAGCAGAAATCAGGAGGATAGAATTATGGTCAGATTTTCCAAATAGAGGGCGAGGGAGAGCTTTGTATGTGTCTCTGTGTGTGGAGTAAAGGTGGTCTGGATTTTCTTTCCTCTGATTGCACATGTGACATGCTGGTAGAAATGAGGTAAAACGGATGTAATTTTGCCTGCAATAAACTCCACGGCCACTAGGAGCGCCGCTTCTGGATAAGCATTTTTTTGTTTGCTTATGGCCTTCTACAGCTCGTTGAGTGCGGTCTTAGTGCCAGATTTGGTTTGTGGTGGTAAATAGACAGCTACAAAAAATATAGATGAAACTCTCTTGGTAGATAGTGTGGTTTACAACTTATCATGAGGTACTCTACCTCAGGCGAGCAATAGCTCGAGACTTCCTTAATATTAGACATTGAGCACCAGCTGTTATTGACAAACAGACACACACCACCACCCCCCTCGTTTAGCCACGACTCGGTGAAGCATAAGATATTACAGTATTTAATGTCCCTTTGGTAGGATAGTCTCGAACGGAGATCCTCCAGTTTATTCTACAGTGATTGCACGTTGGCCAATAAAACGGATGGTAGAGGTGGGTTACCCACTCGCCAATGAATTCTCACAAGGCACCCTGATCTCCGCCCCCTGTATTTCCGTCTTTTCTTCACGCGAATTACGGGGATCTGGGCCTGGTCACAGAGAAGCAGTATATCCTTCGCGTTCAAGGTGAATAACCGCTGTTCTGATATCCAGAAGATCTTTTTGGTCATAAGAGACGGTAGCAGCAACATTATGTACAAAATAAGTTACAAACAATGCGAAAAAACACACAAAATAGCACAGCTGGTTAGGAGCCTGTTAAATGGCAGCTATCCCCACCAGCGCTATTCTTCCCCTCAGCAGCCTCTACTGTTTGAAATACCTTGGATATGATTTTATATTACCGTCAATATAATTTTTTAAATACATTTGAATATTTGTACTTGTTAAATAAATACCTGCAGTCAACTTGTGCACAAGGTAATAGATAACGCAGATCGCAATCATAATTTCGCCTGTTAGATAATTTTTTTAAAGTTTACCGGTACTAGTTTCCCAAAACAGCTGTTTGAGCCAGTCACAGGTGTTTGTTTACAAAGAAGCACAATTGAGCTAAATGGGACCTTCGTGAGGTAAGTCACTCCTGCAGCTCAACTTACTTTCACACCTGGCACAAATGATTGTCTAGTTTTGTTCTTCCTTCCGAGGTGTGCCCTATACCTGCGCCTAGAGGGGAGTAGTTCAAAGTCCGGGTACAGGGGATGGCTTGGGTCTAAAATTATTTTGTGAACCTTACGGAGGGCTCTGACCTTCAAGATCTCATCCAGGCCTGTCTGTTTGACTCCAAGGACCTTGCTTGCTGTGGTGATAATCCTTCTCAGCATATTTCTCTTGCTGTCGGTGACATTGCCAAACCAACAAACAATACAAAAAGTTAAAATAATCTCAATGAAAGATTTGTAAAACAGAGTCAGTATAGTATAGTCAACATTAAAAGATCCCAGCTTTTTGAGAAAGTACAGTCTCTGTTGACTCTTCTTGTAGATCAGGTCTGTACATTTACTCCACTGAAGCTTATTGTCCAAGAGGACACCCAGATATTTACATTCCTTTACAGTCCTTTACAATGTTCTGACCTCTGATGGATGTTGCAGAGGTAGATGTTGTACGCTTCCTGACGTCTATGGACATCTCTTTGGTCTTGTTGGTATTGAGGACCAAGTGTGATTTGTCACACTATTCTACAAAGTACAGTTAGGACCGGGCCATGGCGTTCCTCGTAATCAGCAAACTTAACGAGGTGTCTGTCAGGATGGGAGCTAGTACAACAACTATTAGTGTACAAGATGTACAGTAGTTGGGACAAAACACATCCCTGAGGAGAGTTACACTTGCATGAAATTAACTACTAATGTTTGCCAGCTATATATCTTATGACTATTAAGGTAACTATCTAAGATGTGCCAAATAAATTCTCTCCAGTTGGGTTTCGCTAACTTGCTAACGTTAGCTAAGTGGCTAACATTAGCATGCAAAAGATCTTCTTGCTTACAGAAGCAGAGGCAATTCCTTCCTGGATTAAGATCCTTGCTGTCTAATATTTGTTTTGTGTTTTGAGATACTTGCATAAATTCAACTGGGTTGTCTGTCTTAGCGCGCTCATTAGCATTTACCTAGATTCCACTATGGGAATTCCTTAATACTTGTTAGCATTTTGTTAGCATTCTGGTAACTGACTTTTTGGGCTTTTTTTACATTTGAAAAATAAATGCCCCTTGTGTGCACTGCCGATAACGGTAGTGGCACAGACATGGAATGAAGGTAAGGAAATCTGGATACTGCCCAACCCTATACTAGCTCCTGCACTGCAAAACAAACACCCATTCATTCAAATCAAAGCTTGTTTTGTCTCATCCAGTAAACATTGTTTGAGTAATCATATTATTTCAAATTGACTTTATGTGGCGCAGTGAAGGTTTCCTACAATGTGGGTTTGACTGAATTCCAGCCTTAGCCATTCCTGTAAATGTAACCCACTTGGAGTAGGCTATATCATTTCCCATGTGATGTCACATTATGTATTTAATTTGTAATGCTCTTTTGTGTAGCGCTGATAAAATGACAAAATCTTATTACATTAGACCAGTCAGTCACTATTAATGAAACAACTTTGTCCACTGATCTTGATATGAACTCAGATGATTCTGTATCTACAGCAATTTCCGGCTAGTCTGTAAAGCTATACTGGAGCCACTGTGGGTTGAATGACCTTCTATGTGAAAAAGCGCTCTTTTTCATCGTCATTTCGAGACGTATTTGAACCAGCGATCTAAGGATAAACTCCTTGGCTAACTGCCTGGGTCCTGCATTGGGATACCTTTGTCCTCAAATGTGATTGATATCAATCACACCCTCTCTTACTGTAACCTCCATCCCAGATAGCTTCTAGTGCCAACCCCTACAGGGGCAATCTGTGATTGCTACATCCATGTAATATATACCCAATGAGGAATATAACTTCAACTGTAGATTGGCCCCTTAAACACTTCCTTTTCCAGTGAATGTGTTGATAATATCCAGTCCATGCTTCCCTGCTGCACTTAAAAAAAAAATATAGACAACACATCTTATAGGCTACAGAAACAGGCCCCTCAGCCTGAACAGGAAAGATATCGTATCCCCTGATGTTATACAGAAGGTGATTACTCAAGTTATTTCTCCTGATAACCCATGGTATTTTAGCCAACAGTATTTCACAGCTTTATGATCCCACAAGGTTATTGGTTAGTGAATGGGGGCAATCTTCTTGAACAACCATGAACTTGTCCATGTGCCTGCACAGTTACAGTGCCCAACCAACTCTCTGCCCTGTCCTGTTCTGGCCTGGCCAACCAACTCTCTGCCCTGTCATGTCCTGGCCAGCCCTAACAACTCTCAACCAACTCTCAGCTTGGCAGCATTTGGGCTGGAAAGTCTCTGTGGATGTATTTTCGAGTCAGTTGTGACTAACCACTTTAATTCAATTATGGAAAAAACATTTCAAAACCTGATATTTAATAAGGAAAAATAAGGAGATTATGCACATCATAAAAATTTACATTTCCACTGGTGTATTTTGGCCGGACGTTTTAAACAAGAGGCCAGAGGTTATTGCTATTGGATAAATAGTTACGATTTCTAAAATACCCTTTATGTAGAAGTCGTATTGCTTCTCATGTTGCTTTCCTCTTTAGATTCAGCATGGACACCCACAATGTCTAAACTGACACTGACACTGCCACTAACACCCAGATATCCAACACACGAATACCATGTTCATGAATGTGATATCTTTTAAGGGGTAATATGCAGTTCGAACAATAACAAAGTGCCTGCCCCAGCACTGTTTTGGTAAAAAGCTGAGGGATGGGGCTGGAGAAATATAACCATCCATGACCATTTATGATATCAACATTATCATTTTAACCATGTTGAGGCTATACAGTGTTTGTTAACGTTTACATTGTTTACAAACATTGGAGTAAAACAAAGTTATATATTTTGAGTTCTGATGGGGTACGACAGTTGAACTAAGCTCATGAGGCATATTCTTCAAGACTCAATGGGCATACAGTATATAATTAATTGAAATGTAAAAATACGGATGTACCATTCACAGATTGCCCCTTTAACACTGCTCACTGTTAGAGGTCACAATGTCCTTGTGATCAGGTGTTTGACTCTGTCTGGTAGGAAGGAAGTTCTTATTAATGCTGAGACAGAAGGCAGAGTCTCAGCAACCTCAGGCATGCTTGCACACACACACACACACACACACACACACACACACACACACACACACACACACACACACACACACACACACACACACACACACACACACACACACACACACACACACACACACACACACACACACACACACACACACACACACACACACACACACACAAACGTTCACGCACACACACTCTCTCTCATACACACACACACCACACACACACACAAATTCAGATCCAAACAGCAGCAGGCGGGCGCTCGCTGTGGTTCATTACTGTAAGAGGGTGTAATCCAAGGTGTGCTGTTACAGGAAAAGGGGTGATTGGGAACAGATACAGATATTTAAAGCTGTGAAGGTGTCTGAAAATAGATGTGAAGACTGGACAACCACCCTTGCTCCCTACAATATGTTACTCTGGCTTTCCTTATCCATCCTCCTTTCCTCCCACCCTTTCTCCCTGCCACCTCTTCTCCCCCATCTCGACCTCCTTGCATTCAAAGCAGCTGCGTCAGTGTACTGTATCTCTACATCTCTGAGCTCAGTCTGAATGAAACACTACCTCGCTCTGTGCTGACTTGGGAAACCCCTACTCTCTTCACAAGCAGACTAGCTATTTATTGGCTATTTACAAAACGTGTTTTATGTTTTACTCCATTAGGTTTTCTTCAGTATGAAACATGAATCAGTGAAAAACCAAATCAGTGAATAGGCCCGCCAAGCCACAAACAACACTTACACAGACAAAAGTCAGATAATGTTGAATACAAGATGGCACCGACAGACATGTTCACCATGTTTCTAGCTCTTAGCCATCTTTGGACATTAGATCGATGGTCACTCGCCAGAAGTTCGAGAAGAAATTTGACTTCCCTGACCTGGGTCCTTTGGTCTGAACTTTCCGAGGCAGCTCTATTCATCCCGGGGGCTGCACCAAAACGCTGACGCCGGAAAAGAGGAAGAAGAAGACACCCCGTGTAGTATATTACTCGCTAACGTTCAGTCCCTGGACAATAAAGTAGATGAGCTCAGGGTGAAGATCTCCTTCCAGAGAGACATCAAGGACTGTAACATACTCTGTTTTATGGAATGATGTCTCTCTCCGAATATATTCTCCCTGTCGATTCAGCCAGCGGGGTTCTCCGCCCAGCACGCAGACAGGAAGAAAGAACTCTCCAGGAAAAAGAAAGGTCGGAGGGGTATGTTTCATGATTAACAACTCATAGTGTGATTGTGGTAACATACAGGAACTCAAGTCCATTTGTTCTTCTGATCTGGAATACTTAACCATCAAATACCGACCACATTATCTCCCGAGATAATGTTCTTCTGTCATCGCCGTGTACATTCCCCGCAAGCCAACACCGCAACAGCTCTCAAGGAACTACATTGGACTATGTGCAAACTGGAAACCTCATTTCCTGAAGCCACATTTACAGGCATTGTAACTGGGGACATTAATAAAGGAAATCTGAAGAAAACACTACCGAAATTATATCAACACATGTCCTGTGCGACACGTAGATCACAAACTCTTGATCATTGCTATTCTCCCTTACGGTACGGCTACAAGGCCCTCTCCCACCCTCCCTTTTGCAAATCATATTGTGCCTCCCCACCCTTAGATAGAAATTTAAACTGGAAGCACCCATGGTAAGGACTGTTCAACGTTGGTCTGACCAATTGTAATCTATGCTTCAAGATTGTTTTGATCACACTGACTGGGAAATGTTCCGGGTTGCCTCTGAAAATAACGAGGGCAGTGTGCTCTCATCCCCTGTGGCCGACGTGAGTTATCAATTTAAGCATGTTCACCCTCGCAAGGCGTGTTTACGGACATATTCAATCGCTCCATATTCCAGTCTGTCATCCCCACTTGCTTCAAGATGTCCACCATTGTTACTGTACCCAAGAAAGCGAAGGTAACTGAACTAAAAGAATATTGCCCCATAGCATCATTAAGTGCTTCGAGAGGCTAGTTAAGGACCATATCATCTCCACCTTACCCAACAACCGAAACCCACTTCAATACGCATATCGCGCCAACAGATCCATGGATAATGCAATCACCATTACACTGCACACTACCCTATCCCACCTGGACAAGATAAATACCTATGTAAGAATGCTGTTTATCGACTAAAGCTCAGCCATCGACTACTAAGCTCAGGACCCCGGATCTGAACCCCTCCATGTGCAACTGGGTCCTGGACTTCCTGACGGGCCAACCACAAGTGGTGAAGGTAGGCAACAACACCTCTGCCACGCTGATCCTCAACACGGGGGCCCTGCAGGGGTGCGTGATCAGCCCCCTCCTGTACTCCCTGTTCACCCATGACTCTATGGCCACGTAGGTCTCCATGCCTCTCCCTCAACGTCGACAAAATTAAGGACTTGACGTGGACTACAGGAGAAAGCAGAGACAGCACGCCCCCATCCACATAGAAATGACTCTCACCCTGCAGTGGTAAGAGTCAAAAGCTTCAAGCACCTCTGCGTGCACATCACTGACGACCTCAAATGGTACCTTCATGCAGCCAGTGACGTGAAGAAGGCGCAACAGTGCCATTATAACTCCTCCACCACACTTTAAAGTTGGCACTATGATTTCGGTCAGGTAGCGTTCTCCTGGCATCCGCCAAACCCATATTTGTCCGTCAGACTGCCAGGTGATGAAGCAATATTCATCACTCCAGAGAACGTGTTTCCACTGCTCCAGACTCCAATAGCGTTTTGTTTTATAACACTCCAGCCGATGCTTGGATTTGCGTCTGGTGATCTTACGCTTGTGTGCAGCTGCTCGGCAATGGAAACCCATTTCATGAAGCTCCGGCGAACAGTTCTTCTGCTGATGTAGCTTCCAGATCCAGTTTGGAACTCGGTAGTGAGTGTTGCAACTGAGGACACCTTCCAACAGGACAACGACCCTAAGCACATAGCCAAAACAACAAAGGAGTGGTTTGAGGACAAGTCTCTGAATGTCCTTGAGTGGCCCAGCCAGAGCCCGGACTTGAAGCCGATCGAACAACTGTGGAGAGACCTGAAAATAGCTGTGCAGCGATGCTCCCCATCAAACTTGACAGAGCTTGAGAGAATCTGCAGAGAAAAATGGGACAAACTCCCCAAATACAGGTGTGCCAAGCTTGTAGCATCATACACAAGATGCCTCGAGGCTGTAATTGCTGCCAAAGGTGCTTCAACAAAGTACTGAGTAAAGAGTTGAATACTTATGTAAATGTGATAATTCAGTTTTTAATATTTGATAAATTGGCAAGAAAAGAAAATACAAATGTTTTTGCTTTGTCATTATGGGGTATTGTGTGTAGAATGATGAGGGGGAAAAAATATTTAATACATTTTAGAATAAGGCTGTAACCTAACAAAATGTGGAAAAAGTCAAGGGGTCTGAATACTTTCCGAAGGAACTGTAATATATATTCAGTTAAAATTGGAAGTTTACACACACCTTAGCCAAATACATTTAAACTCAGTTTTTCAAAATTCCTGACATTTAATCCTAGTAAAAATTCACTGTCTTAGGTCAGGTAGGATCACCACTTTATTTTAAGAATGTGAAATGTCAGAATAATAGTAGAGAGAATTATTTATTTCAGCTTTTATTTATTTTTTTCCTTTATTTCTTTCCACATTCCCAGTGGGTTAGAAGTTTACATACGCTCAATTAGTATTTGGTAGCATTGCCTTTAAATTGTTTAACTTCGGTCAAACGTTTCGAGTAGCCTTTCATAAGCTTCCCACAATAAGTTGGGTGAATTTTGGCCCATTCCTCCTGGCAGAGCTGGTGTAACTGAGTCAGGTTTGTAGGCCTCCTTGCTCTATGGAATATCTACGTACATAGGTGTACAGAGGCCCATTATCAGCAACCATCACTCCTGTGTTCCAATGGCACGTTGTGTTAGCTAATCCAAGTTTATAATTTTAAAAGTCTAATTGATCATTAGAAACCCCTTTTGCAATTATGTTAGCACAGCTAAAAACTGTTGTGCTGATTTAAAGAAACAATAAAACTGGCCTTCTTTAGACTAGCTGAGTATCTGGAGCATCAGCATTTGTGGGTTCGATTACAGGCTCAAAATAGCCAGAAACAAAGAACTTTGTTCTGAAACTCGTCAGTCTATTCTTGTTCTGAGAAATGAAGGCTATTCCATGCAACAAATTGCCAAGACACTGAAGATCTCGTACAACGCTGTGTTCTTCTCCCTTCACAGAACAGCACAAACTGGCTCTAACCAGAACAGAAAGAGGAGTGGGAGGCCCCGGTGCACAACTGAGCAATAGGACAAGTACATTAGAGTGTCTAGTTTGAGAAACAGACGTCCTCAACTGGCAGCTTCATTAAATAGTACCCGCAAAACACAAGTCTCAACGTCAACAGTGAAGATGTGACTCCGGGATGCTGGCCTTCTAGGCAGAGTTGCAAAGAAAAAGCCATATCTCAGACTGGCCAATAAAAAGAAAAGATTAAGATTAAGAACACAGACACTGGACAGAGGAAGATTGGAAAAAAGTGTTATGGACAGACAAATCTAAGTTTGAGGTGTTCGGATCACAAAGATGAACATTCGTGAGACGCAGACAAAATGAAAAGATGCTGGAGGAGTGCATGACACCATCTGTCAAGCATGGTGAAGGCAATGTGATGGTCTGGGGGTGCTTTGGTGGTGGTAAAGTGGGAGATTTATACAGGGTAAAAGGGATCTTGAAGAAGGAAGGCTATCACTCCATTTTGCAACGCCATGCCATACACTGTGGACGGCGCTAAATAAGAGCCAATGTCCTCCTACAACAGGACAAAGAGCCAGAGCACAACTCCAAACTATGCAAGAACTATTTAGGGAAGAAGCAGTCAGCTGGTATTCTGTCTATAATGGAGTGGCCAGCACAGACACCGGATCTCAACCCTATTGAGCTGTTGTGGGAGCAGCTTCACCGTATGGTACGTAAGAAGTTCCCATCATGCCAATCTAACTTGTGGGAGGTGCTTCAGGAAGCATGGGGTGAAATCTCTTCAGATTACCTCAACAAATTGACAACTAGAATGCCAAAGGTTTGCAAGGCTGTAATTGCTGCAAATGGAGGATTCTTTGACGAAAGCAAAGTTTGAAGGACACAATTATTATTTAAATAAAAAAGTATTATTTATAACCTTGTCAACATCTTGACTATATTTCTTATTCATTTTGTAACTCATTTCATGTACGTTTTCATGGAAAACAAGGACATTTCTAAATGACCCCAAACTTTTGAACGTTGGGTGTTAGGTTGTTCGCCAGGTCTCCAGAAAAGGATTGATCTATGAATAAAGATAAATTACACTCGTCTTAGATTCAATCTCTTTGTCTGCACAGTTTACCTTTATCTTGTCAGCCCTAAGCAATCCACGTTTTGTTCCAAACAAAATCGATTCAGTTTTTCACAAATGTAGAGACAATTTGTTGTCAGTGAACCAATCTCTAACAAAATGCAATTCCTTCCTCAGTGTCTCCTTTATGTAAGCCATATCCTTCCCTGATACCAGTAAGGCTGAGTCATCAGCATAAAGCAGGAGTTTGCAATTTACTGTATCTGGAATATCATTGACGTATATAACAAATAAGAGAGGCCCTAAAATGTAACCCTGTGGTACTCCACAGGATATTTCTTTGGCCTTTGACAGAACATCACCAACATTACATACGTGTGTTCTGTTGGTCAGATAAGACCTAAACCAATTCACCGCTACATTATTTAGACCCATGCATTTCAGATTCATCAGGAGAAGCTTTCTGCAAGTCTAACATCACCATACCTGTATAGTTCCCCTTTTCACTTCCCTGCTTGATGTGGTCAAAAAGGTGGATAAGGCAAGTATCAAGTATGGAATGAGCTGTTCTAAAGTCAGATTGGAGTTAATAAAGAAGTTTGTGCTCGAGAAGGTATCCCTCAAGTTGATTAAAAACGAATCTCTCAACAACTTAAGGTGCTGAGAATCAACACAGACCTGTAGTTTCCTACATTTGTTTTACTGCTCTTCTTGTGGAGCAGAACCACCCGGGCTGTTTTGAGATCATTGGTGAATTTACAACTACTAATAGAAAGGTTTACAATATGAGTTATTATTTTAGCAGTGACACAAGCACTATCCTTTATGTGTCACAGTCGTGTGTATAGGTGGCAGGGAAGTCAGGCGCAGGAGAATCAAAACTTGGTGGAATGGAGTTTAATAACTTAAAACACATAACTCCAAAACCATGAAATACAATGAAACAAAGTGGGTACGAGGACCCGTCGCGCACCAAAACACGAAAACTGAACATAAAACAATCTCTGACAAAGACATGAGGGGGAAACAGAGGGTTAAATACACAACAGGTAATGAATGGGATTGAAACCAGGTGTGTAGGAAGACAAGACAAAACCAATGGAAAATTAAAAATGGATTAATGATGGCTAGAAGACCGGTGACGTCGACCGCCGAGCACCGCCCGAACAAGGAGTGGCTTCGACTTCGGTAGAAGTCGTGACATTATGACTCTTGCAGAAAGGTTATCCAACCCAGTTGCTTTGTTTGTGTTCATTACGCATAGTAGATTGGAAACTTTGTCCTGTGTTACCACGTACAGCTCAAACAAATCATTTGTGATATATTTGCTATGGTAAAAGTTGTTCATGAAAGACTGCCAATAGTGTCCACAGCAGGTTGGTAACTTCTTAACCAGAGATGAGGCTATAGTGGTAAAAAGAATTGCAACCTTTGCCTGATCATAGCATAAAACATCATCAATATCCAGGGCAATATTACAAGATTTTGCCTTATGGGAAATATTTGAGCCAATGTCCTTTTAACATTTCCCACAGTTTACGAGGCTGATGTAAATTGCTATTAACATCGTCTATGTAATGTTGGGATTTGGCCTTATCCATTTTGTATCTTGCCTGGTTTCTACAGTTAATATAACCATCATAATCTTGTTGTAGATTTGTCCTTTCAAATTTGTCCAAGTAGCGATTCCTTTTCCTGATGAGATCTAAGATTTCGGAAGTGATGCATTTTCCTTGATTCTAATTTGTTTTATCGGAGCCAGAGAGTCGAGTGCAGACTGAAGCATCTCTTTAAAAAGATACCAAGCTTGATCAACATCATCACAGTTTAGTACATAAGACCAATTGATAACGCAATTTATATGCTTAAAAGGTAATGATTAAATAATTCCACCCTGAAACATAACTATTAGTGATTATTAGTTTATGTAGCATGTATAATGAATGTAAAGTACTAAATGTAAGTCCAATAAGGTTCGGTAGAGACATGTGAGGGAGAGAAATGTGTGTGTGTGTGACTAAGAAGATACCGAGAACAATTAAACTGTGTATGACTTGAACTGGCTAGAACTCTGAGAAACTTACGATAGGACAGGGAGTCCTTTCAAGGTTCCTCTAATCTCGGGGGAATGGAACTGCCGGCTTGGTAGTGATAAACAGTGGTGATAACCATGGGGAAGGATACATTCTACCTACTGTTCGTGTGTATGTATGTGCGTAGGACATCTACTTTTTGTGTGGAGGTATGTGCGTAAGTAGGGAGTGAGTTATAAAATGGCATGTCTTTGTATTGTGGACTTTAGAACGTTCTCGTGAATAACCTGTACGAACCTTTTGCATAAGCTGAGTCTTTGCCTAATTATTATTAAACCCAGGGTCTTACAAACCTCGGGAATTGGTCAAAGCCAATTGATTGTTAGTTATTATCATTGGGATTGAAAATTCTCGTGACGCCAATCCAAATGTTCAAGTACCTCTACAAAACATTCCATTGTGTATTGTTGTCAAGACCGTCGTATAAATAATTGGACCAAGGCGCAGCGTGAGTAGAGTTCCACATTTTAATAGTGAAACTTCCAAAACAACAAAGATATAACGATCGTGAACCACGTAGCGCACATAGGCACTCATACAAAACAATATCCCACATAGCAGGTGGGAAAAAGGACACACTAAGTATGCTCCCCAATTAGAGGTAATGATTATCAGCTGCCTCTAATTGGGAACCATACACACCAACATAGAAATATAATACCTAGAAACCCCCCTAGTCACGCCCTGACCTAAAACACCATAGGGTGTGACAATTGTTTAATAGACCGTACCTTCATGTAGTTACTACCTGGCTCAAGTAGAATTTTTGATTTCTTAAAAGTACAGTACAGTAGGTCACCAATATTTAAGACACATGCCTGGCAGACGTTCTCTTGGTCTGATACAATACTCAAATCCAAAGTTGATTTACTGTCAATATACACCCGGGTTGGCTCAACAATCAGTTGTTTCAGTCCAAATAACTGTTTAAAAGTTATACAGGGCATTTACTAGTGTACTTTTCTTGGGTGGTAACTGCACATTTGTATTAAAATTGCCAAGCAGAATACATTCCCTGTCAGCAAATTTGATTCTAGTAAATCATAGAAATTATTCTGTTTAGGAGGCAGATAGTAAACACCAACAAGTATAGGACAACATTAAGGAAGGAGTATATCTACCCATGCAACCTCAAGTCCATCCACTTTCAGTTCTGAACGAGTGTTAAAATGCACGTCATTCCTAGTAAAAACACACACGCCGGCACCGTTTTGGTTTCGGTCAATTCTATGAATGTTATATCCCGGTAGGTCAACCTCATTGTCCTCAATTGACCCATTGAGCCATGTCTAGGTCACAGCAACTACTGTAACCCGAGTGTTAGAAGCGAGGAGTTTAAATTCCTCTAAATTTGTCAGCAGGCTCCATGCGTTCACATGGATGAAGTGAAGTCCTCTCCGATTGAAACAGTCAAACATGTCATTTCCCGTGCCCACTGCTGATACGTCGACTATCTCATCTAGATTGCTCTCATCGACCCTGCGTGTCCAGCAGCCCAATGTTTGGTACTGTGTTTAAACGGAGTACATTGCAAACTTCACAGCTTCATCATATGATAAGGGTTGGATATCTCCACACTTTGTGAACAAAGCAAAATCACAAATATCGCAAAACCAGAAACATAAGCATTTCGCTGCACCTGTGATAACATCTTCAATTCTGTTTGTGCCGGCCAATAAACTGTGATTTCATAAAAACTGTGTCCGGATAGTAAAGCATCTTTGACAGCAGCTACTGGAATGACAGATCGCACCCACTCAGCCACTGAAGGAGGTTCCTCCCATTAACGCTTCACTTTAAAGGCCAACAACACTTATTTCCCCCGCTGTAATACATCTGTGCCACAAGCTCAACTCCCCCTTGGGACAATGTAGTATAAACTTACTTAACATGGCTCAATATTTCCAAAGCCACCCACACAAGCCGTGTGTGGCGTTAGTGTACCCCAGGTAGGGAAATGGAGCTAGGAGCTCTGAATCAGTACAGCTCTATTTACAACCCCTTGAAAACAAACTTTCAAAACCTAATTCCCTTTTGCTCATGCATTACTGTAGAGGTAATGAAAGCCTGGCCTTATGCAGAGGCTTGAATGGATGAGACAGAGGCCTGAGAGCGTGTGCGGTACAAAACAAACAGTTAGCTCTAGCTGCTCTAGCCTTCCTTCCCCCGGCGCGGCCAGGTTTTACGAGGGGACGCAGATTGGAGAAATGTGCTGGTTTGTTGTGAGCGAAATTCGGCCCTATGGATTTAGACTGTTGGAAAACCACAGTCGGACAGAAAACAAGTTTGTCTGGCGAGGGCATGTGTTTGGACAACACTGCATGTTGATTTATCTGCTGCCCAGAATGTGTAATCGAATGTCTAATGGACTCACTGTTCATTTGTGAATTAACACATTCTTACATTTACATCACTGACGCTGGACATATGCTTTCAATTTTAGCTAGTACGAATATATTATTTTTGTTTTTTGGGCAGTGGGGTGGGAATTTTTGTCATCTTGACAAGGATTATATTCTATATCCAGTATCCAGTCCACCAAAGGCCAACGCAAAGCAGCTTAACTCCTACCCTTGGCCCTCTGTTAGGGTATGTTGACAGGGTATGAGAAATCAGTCTAACTTTTAAAAACAGTATTACCAGTCTTGCAATATACTTGTATTTGAATCATGCTGAAAGACCCAATTAGCTTAATGGCAAAACGACAAGACCTATAAAACTACCTGAAACAGAAGGGAAGCAATTGCGCAAGAGAAGGTATTACAGGGTGCTGCAAAGTATGAGGGAAAGTTATCCTTCACATCGATGTTACTGGATTTAGTGGAGCTTGAAGTAAATAGCACAAAGAGGATAAAATGGAATGTACTTGTTAACAAATACGGGAGATTCTAATCTAGGAGGATGATTCATATACAACCTGAAATTAGCTGGATGATTTCACTGTTTGAATCATCTCATGTGCTCTATAAAAGCATACAGTACAGTACACCCAGGCCAACCATGCCTCTATAGACAGACTAACTGTAGCCATAGTACAGTCAGACAGTCAAATCCACGGAACTCCACAGAACTCTGAAACTCCCTGGAATTCCGGAAATTGTCACGTCAGATAACAGACCAAAGTTTGACTCATGATCTTACAAAATGTTTAAGAAGTAGCGACAAGAGATAAACTTTAAGCACCTAAAGCAAATTCTAGCACCACTGCACAATCTTTAACCATTGGACTGATATCAAGATTTTTATCCATTTTGTTGAACATGTCTCCCCTTCCCTTTCTTTAACTGCCATTTATCAACCCTGTCTGTCTAAAACTGTTGACTTGATTTAACATGGCACATAACTTATGAAGAACTAATTTTGTCTGTCTGTCTTTATTAAAGTTGAATGAAGTCTACAGTAACCCAAGGATGGAAATATGACCTCATGGCCTGGTTTAAAAAGCAATGAAGTCATTGTTCACCACAATGGGGATTTTTTCTTAGTTTGAATAATCTGACAAAAATAGTTACCGCATGTTTTCCATGCACCACTCCACTCTTTGAGCACTGCAGTGTCTTTGCCTTTTGATCAGAGACTGAATTATAGCCTGCATGAGTAACCAGGTGAGGGACATCTCTGGTCAAGTGTTAAGTAAGGTACTGACAATTCCTCTGTAATCCAATCAAATCAAAGTTTATTGGACACGTACACAGATGTCACCCGCTCGGGAATAAATCAAGTCTTATTGGATTGAATTTGAAAAAAAGTTCAAACTTGATTAGCTAGAGATATCACTCATCAATCAATGACACTAGGCATACATGAAAAACATGCAGGGGCATCATTTATATAAATATATCCTAAAATGTGCAATGTGCAAAAATTTGCGTTTTATACCATTTTTACTTAACGTGAGAATGTGCTCAACTCCCAGCAAACTTTAGACCATGCGTAGACACATCTGCTAGTGGTTGAAATATTGTATTGCAAGCTGGCAAGGAAGTATTTTGTGCAAATGGGGCATATGGTAGCTTTTTACCATATGCCCCATTTGCACAAAATACTTCCTTGCCAGCTTGCAATATTCATAAAAAACTAAAACAGGAAAAATATTAAGAAGAATGCAGCCATTTGACATTAGTGAGCATCTAAAATAATTTGACACAGGAATCTTTTTCCTATTGATTTTTATAACCATTGCAGAATAAATTATTTACCTTTTCTGGCCGTGATGGGTTCATATTCCCGAAGTACCCATACAACAAATGAATATGCGCATCACTCATTTAATTGGATCTAATAGACTAGTAAATAGATAGGCTATATGTATTTCAAGTTTTGCAATCCCACAGGCAGTGTGGTTTATAATAAACAGTCAAATTTAACTTTTATCCTTTACATTGAATTATGTCTATGTGTAGTGCCTTCGGAAAGTATTCAGACCCCCTTGACTTTTTCCACATTTTGTTACGTTACAGCCTTGTCTAAAATTGATTAAATAGTTTTTTTCCCCTCACCCATCTACACACAATACCCCATAATGACAAATTAAAAAGAGGTTTTTAGAAATTTTTGCAAATGTATTACAAATAAAAAATGGAAATATCACATTTAAATACATTTTCAGACCCTTTACTCAGTACTTTGTTGAAGCACCTTTGGCAGCGACCACAGCATCAAGTCTTATTGGGTATGACACTAGAAGCTTGGCACACCTGTATTTGGGGAGTTTCTCCCATTCTTCTCTGCAGATCCTCTCAAGCTCTGTCAGGTTGGATGGGGTGCGTTGATGCACAGCTATTTTCAGGTCTATACTGAGATGTTCGATCGGATTCAAGTCCGGGCTCTGGCTGGGCCTCTCAAGGACATTCAGGGACTTGTTGGAAGGTGAACCTTCGCCCCAGTTTGAGGACCTGAGCGCTCTGGAGAAGGTTTTCAACAAGGCTCTCTCTGTACTTTGCTCCATTCATCTTTTCCTTCATCCTTACTAGTCTCCCAGTCCCTGGAGCTGAAAAACATCCCCACAGCATGATGCTGCCAACACCATGCTTCACCGTAAGGAATGGTGCCAGGTTTCCTCTAGACATGACGCTTGGCATTCAGGCCAAAGACTTCAAACTTCGTTTCATCAGACCAGAGAATCTTGTTTCCCATGGTCAGAGTCTTTAGGTGCCTTTTGGCAAACTCCAAGAGGGCTGTCATGTGCCTTTTACTGAGGAGTGGCTTCCATCTGGCAACTACCATAAAGGCCTGATTGGTGGAGTGCTGCAGAGATGGTTGCCCTTCTGGAAGTTTCTCCCATCTCCACAGAGGAACTCTCGTGCTCTGTCAGAGTGACCATCAAGCTCCCTGATCAAGGCCCTTCTCCCCCGATTGCTCAGTTTGGCCGGGCGGCCAGCTCTAGGAAGAGCCTCGATGGTTTCAAACTTCTTCCATTTAAGACTGATGGAGGCCACTGTGTTCTTGGGGACCTTCAATGCAGTTGAAATATTTTGGTACCCTTCCCCAGATCTGTGCCTCGACACAATCCTGTCTCGGAGCTCTACGGATAATTCCTTCTACCTCATGGCTTGGTTTTTGCTCTGACATGCACTGTCAACTGTGAGACCTCATATAGGCAGGTGTGTGCCTTTCCAAATCATGTCCAATCAATTGAATTTACCACAGGTGGACTCAAATCAAGTTGTAGAAACATCTCAAGGAAGATCAATGAAAACAGGATGCACCTGATCTCAATTTCGTGTTTCATGGCCAAGGGTCTGAATACTTACTGTATGTAAATAAGGTATTTCTGTTTAAAAATGTTCATACATGTGCTAAAAAAAAAAATATTTAAGTGTTTTCGCTTCAACATTATGGGGTATTGTGTGTAGATTGATCAGGATTTATTTTTATTTAATCAATTTTAAAATAATAATGTAATTTAACAAAATGTGGAAATATATCATGGGGTCTGAATACTTTCTGAAGGCACTTAGTGCCACTGTAAGTACTGTAAATGTAAGTACTCTAAATCCAAGATGGTGTAGCAATCGCACGTCTGTTTTGTTTGTCTTGTCCCGTACCGTGTATATATTGTTTTCTTCGTATATATTTTGTATATATTTTTTATCTCAATTTCCATCTATGGACTGAACATACTCTCCTGCAACCCACCTCACCCAAAGTGATTTGGATCTGCTATGTTTTATACTTTATAACCAAAACCCCCACCAGAAGCTAGTCAGCTAACTAGCTACTAGCTAGTAGTCAGTTAGCCACTGCTAGCGATTATCGCCGTTAACTCGGACATCAGCCAGCCTCAGCCCGGTCAATTCCTGCCAGTCTACACAGCGTGATATCAACCCAGAGCATATTGGACTGCTTTTTCTCTATCACATCTCCGGATTCCTACAGCAAGCTCTGAACCTTTACACAGGATCGTCGCAGCTAGCTAGCTGCTATCCGAGTGGCTACTCCTGGCTAACGTCTCTGTCCCGAAGCAAGCACCAGTTAGCCTCGAGCTAGGCCCATATCCTGGCTATCCGAAGAGATCCATCAGACAATTCCTGGGCATCAATACCTCTTTTGCCAATTGGCCTGGACCCTTTGCTGCCGACACGGAGCCCCACCGATCCATCACGACTGGTCTGCCGACATAACCGTCCGGGGGTTTCAACAGGCTCTTCCGTTGCGACGTTCCCCTGAGGCCCATCTGCTAGCCTGCTAGCCCCGGCCTGCTAGCTGTCTGAATCGCCGTGTCTCCAGCTCGCCTAGCTACTCACTGGACCCTATGGTCACACGTGCCTCTCCCTAATGTCAATATGCCTTGTCTATTGCTGTTTTGGTTAGTGACTTTTGTCTTATTTCACTGTAGAGTCTCCAGCCCTGCTCAATACGCCTTAGCCCTTTTGTTCCACCCCCCACACATGCGGTGACCTTACCTGGCTTAAATGGTGCCTTCAGAGGCAAAACCTCACTCATCGTCACTCAATGCCTAGGTTTACCTCCACTGTACTCACATCCTACCATACCCTTGTCTGTACATTATGCCTTGAATCTATATTCTCGTTCTATCCGAACGCACTAGACGACCAGTTCTTATAGCCTTTAGCCGTACCCTTATCCTACTCCTCCTCTGTTCCTCTGGTGATGTAGAGGTTAACCCAGGCCCTGCAGCCCCCAGCATCACTCCCATTCCCCAGGCGCTCTCATTTGTTGACTTCTGTAACCGTAAAAGCCTTGGTTTCATCCATGTTAACATTAGAAGCCTCCTCCCTAAGTTTGTTTTATTCACTGCTTTAGCACACTCCGCCAACCCGGATGTCCTAGCCGTGTCTGAATCCTGGCTTAGGAAGGCCACAAAAAATCCTGAAATTTCCATCCATAACTATAACATTTTCAGACAAGATAGAACTGCCAAAGGGGGCGGAGTTGCATACTATCAAGGTCTGTGCCCAAACAATTCGAGCTTCTACTTTTAAAAATCCACCTTTCCAGAAACAAGTCTCTCACCGTTGTCGCTTGTTATAGACCCCGTTCAGCCCCCAGCTGTGCCCTGGACACCATATGTGAATTGATCGCCCCCCATCTATCTTCAGAGTTCGTACTTTTAAATGACTTAAACTGGGACATGCTTAACACCCCGGCCATCCTACAATCTAAGCTAGATGCCCTCAATCTCACATAAATTATCAAGGAACCTACCAGGTATAACCCTAAATCCGTAACCATGGGCACCCTCTTAGATTTCATCCTGACAAACTTGCCCTCTAAATACACCTCTGCTATCTTCAACCAGGATCTCAGCGATCACTGCCTCATTGCCTGCGTGTGTAATAGAGGTTGACCGATTAATCGGAATGGCCGATTAATTAGGTCCGATTTCAAGTTTTCATAACAATCGGTAATCTGCATTTTTGGACACCGAATGTGGCCGATTACATTGCACTCCACGAGGAGCCTGCGTGGCAGGCTGACTACTTGTTACGCGAGTGCAGCAAGAAGCCAAGGTAAGTTGCTAGCTAGCATTAAACTTATCTTATAAAAAACAATCAATCTTAACATATGCACTAGTTAACGACACATGGTTGATGATATTACTAGTTTATCTAGCTTGTGCTGCGTTGCATATAATCCATGCGGTGCATGTTAATTAACTTCTTATGGCTGCATCCCGCTACCGGGATCGATATGACAACAGCCAGTGAAAGTGCAGAGCGCCAAATAATTAAAATTCCTCAAACATACATGTCTCTTATATCATTTTAAAGGTAATATTGTTGTTAATCCCACCAAAGTGTCCGATTTCAAATATGCTTTTCAGCGAAAGCCCTACAAACGATTATGTTAGGTCACCACCAAACCACAATAAGCACAGCCATTTTTCCAGCGAAAGATAGCTTTCACAAAAAGCAGAAATAGAGATAAAATGAATCACTAACCTTTGATTATCTTCATCAGATGACACTCATAGGACTTCATGTTACACAATACATGCATGTTCTGTTTGATAAAGTTCATATTTATAACAAAAAATCTGAGTTTACATTGGCGCATTACATTCACTAGTTCCAAAAACATCAAGTGATTTTGCATAGCCACATCGTTTCAACAGAAATACTCATCATAAATGTAGATGATAATACAAGTTATACACATGGAATTATAGATATACCTCTCCTTAATGCAACCGCTGTGTCAGATTTCAAAAAAACTTTACGGAAAAAGCAAATCATGCAATAATCTGAGACGGAGCTCAGAACAATAGCCAAATTAGCCGCCATGTTGGAGTCAACAGAAACCAGAAAATACATGATAAATGTTTCCTTACCTTTGATGAACTTCATCAGAATGCAGTTCTAGGAATCCCAGGTCCACAATAAATGCTTGATTTGTTCGATAATGTCCGGTATTTATGTCCAATTAGCTACTTTGGTTAGAGCGTTTGGTAAACAATTCCAAAGTCACAAAGCGCGTCCACTATAATGTGACGAAATGTCCAAAAGTTCCGTAACATTCAGTAGAAACATGTCAAACGATGTACTGAATCAATCTTTAGAATGTTGTTAACATAAATCTTGAATAACGTTCCAACCGGAGAATTAGATTGACTTCAGATGAGCGGTGGAACGGAGGTCCTCCTCATGTGAACGCGCATGTGAAAGCATGGTCAGCTCGTGGCAGTGGTGACTAATTCCTGTCTCCTTCGGCCCCCCTTCACATTAGAGTCATCAGACAAAGTTCTATTGACTGTTGACATCTAGTGGAAGCCGTAGGAAGTGAAAACTCATCAATATTTCACTGTAATTTCAATGAGAGCTTGGTTGAAAATCTGCCACCTCAGAAAAAATTCAAACAGGAAGTGGAACTTCTCAGGTTTTTGCCTGCCATATGAGTTCTGTTATACTCACAGACATAATTCAAACAGTTTTAGAAACTTCAGAGTGTTTTCTATCCAATACGAATAATAATATGCATATATTAGCAACTGGGACTGAGGAGCAGGCAGTTTACTATGGGCACCTCTGTGCACCTTTCATCCAAGCTACTCAATACTGCCCCTGCAGCCATAATTTCTCATCGAATCACAGCCTACTTCGCCAAACGGGTGATGATTTAACTAGCGCATTCGCAAAAAAAGCACTGTCGTTGCACCAATGTGTACCTAACCATAAACATCAATGCCTTTCTTTAAAATCAATACACAAGTACATATTTTTTAAACCTGCATATTTAGTTAATATTGCCTGCTGACATGAATTTCTTTTAACTAGGGAAATTGTGTCACTTCTCTTGCGTTCCATGCAAGCAGTCAGGGTATATGCAGCAGTTTGGGCCGCCTGGCTCTTTGCGAACTGTGTAAAGACCATTTATTCCTAACAAAGACCGTAATTAATTTGCCAGAATTGTACATACAGTGGGGGGAACAAGTATTTGATACACTGACGATTTTGCAGGTTTTCCTACTTACAAAGCATGTAGAGGTCTGTAATTTTTATCATAGGTACACTTCAACTGTGAGAGACGGAATCTAAAACAAAAATCCAAAAAATCACATTGTATGATTTTTAAGTAATTAATTTGCATTTTATTGCATGACATAAGTATTTGATCACCTACCAACCACCTACCTACCAACCAATTCTGGCTCTCACAGACCTGTTAGTTTTTCTTTAAGAAGCCCTCCTGTTCTCCACTCATTACCTGTATTAACTGCACCTGTTTGAACTCGTTACCTGTATAAAAGACACCTGTCCACACACTCAATCAAACAGACTCCAACCTCTCCGCAATGGCCAAGACCAGAGAGCTGTGTAAGGACATCAGGGATAAAATTGTAGACCTGCACAAGGCTGGGATGGGCTACAGGACAATAGGCATGCAGCTTGGTGAGAAGGCAACAACTGTTGACGCAATTGGGTATGGTTCTCAATCAGGGACAGCTGTCTATCGTTGTCTCTGATTGGGAATCATACTTAGGCAGCCCGTTTTTCCACCTTAGTTGTGGGTAGTTGTCTGTGTTAGTGGACTGTATAGCCCTAGTCAGCTTCACGTTCGTTTTTGTTGATTCTTGTTTTTGTTGGCGACATTTAAAAATAAAGGGAAATGTACGCTCACCACGCTGTACCTTGGTCCGGTCATTTCCACCCTGACGACGCTCTTGACAGAACTACCCACCACAAACGGATCAAGCAGCGTGGTAAGGAGGACTGGACATGGGAGGACATCCTGAATGGGAAAGGATCCTGGACGTGGGAGGAGATCCTGGCGGGAAAGGATCGCCTAACCTGGGAGCAGGTGGAAGTAGCGAGGAAAGCGGAGGCAGCGAGGAAAAGAGCCCAGGATTACACAGGGTCACGGCTGGCACGAAAGACCGGGGGGGCACACAGGGAGTGTGGCAGAGTCAGGATTCAGACCTGAGCCAACTCCCCGTGCTTACCGTAAGGAGCGTGGTACTGGTCAGGCATCGTGTTATGCGGTGGAGCGCACGGTGTCTCCAGTGTGCGTTCACAACCCGGTGCGCTACATTCCAGCTCCCCGCATCGGCCGGGGTAGAGTGGGCATCCAGCCAGGACGGATGGTGCCGGCTCAGCACCATCACTGGAGGCTTCTTGCCATGAATCATCACTGGAGGCTTCTTGCCATGGATCATCACTGGAGGCTTCGTGCCATGGATTATCACTGGAGGCTCCTTGCCATGGATTATCACTGGAGGCTTCGTGCCATGGATTATCACTGGAGGCTTCGTGCCATGGATTATCGCTGGAGGCTTCGTGCCATTGATCATCACTGGAGTGGAGAGACACACAGGAGGTCTGGCTCTGGGAGAAGGCACAGGACTCACCAGGCTGGGGAGACATGCAGGAGGGTTAATGCTTAGCACAGGCACAGAACTCACCAGGCTGGGGAGACATGCAGGAGGCCTTGTCCTTGGCCGAGGCACCGGATGCACTGGACCGTGGAGGCGCAGTGGCGGTCTCGAGCGCAGAGCTAGCACCACTCGTCCTGGCTGGATCCCCCCTGTAGCCCGGCAAGTGCGGGGGAGTTGGAATAGGCCGCACTGGGCTGTGCTGTTGAACTGGGGACACCGTGCGTAGGGCTGGTGCAGTATACCCCGGGCCGAGGAGACGCACAGGAGACCAGATGAGCTGAGCCGGCATCATCCTTCCTGGCTCGATGCCCACTCTAGCCCAGCCGATTCGAGGAGCTGCGATGTAACGCACCGGGCTATTCGTGCGCACTGGGGACACCGTGCGCTTCACCGCATAACACGGTGCCTGCCCAGTCACTCTCTCGCCACGGTAAGCACGGGGAGTTGGCTCAGGTCTCCCACCTGAGTCCGCCAATCTCCCCGTGTGCCCCCCCCCCCAAAATAAATTCTGGGGCTGCCTCTCGTGCACTTTACCTCACGCCAATTCCTCATAGCGTCTCCGCTCCGCTTTTGCTGCCTCCAACTCCTCATAGTGTCGCCGCTCCGCTCTAGCTGCCTCCAGCTCCTTTTTCGGACGGCGATACTCTCCCGGCTGTGCCCATGATCCTTTGCCGTCCAAAATGTCCTCCCATGTCCAGGAGTCCATGTTCCCACGCTGCTTGGTCCTTTGTTGGTGGGTGGTTCTGTAACGCTTGTCGTCTGGAGGAGAAGAAGAGGACCAAGGTGCAGCGTGGTAAGTGTTCATATTCTTTAATTAAATATGCAACACTAAACAAAAAACAACAAACACGACAAACGTACAGTCCTGAAAGGTGAAACAAACACTAAATCGGAAACAACCACCCACCAACACAGGTGGGAACAGGCTACCTAAATATGATTCTCAATCAGAGACAATGATAGACAGCTGCCTCTGATTGAGAACCATATCAGGCCAAACACACAGAAATACAACACAAGGACAAGATAGAACACCAGACATAGAATGCCCACCCAAACTCACGCCCATACCAACCAAAACAGAGACATAAAAAGGATCTCTAAGGTCAGGACGTGACACCTTGAGAATTAGGGATACTGCTCAATGCAAGCAGTTTTTCGGTCTACGGTGTTCACAGATCGATTTAAGTGCAAATGTCGGTTGGAACCAGTAACAGAATTACGCAGGTCTCCTAAACAGAGAACTTTATATCTAAAAAGTTTTAGATGTGGGAATAGATTCCGTTGAACCGCATTTATCTCAAGACCTTGGGGCTATAAGGTTCTATCTGGGCAAAGCATAGTTCTGAGATATTGAATTTGACATCCCATATCGCTGTAACGTAGACGCTGGGAGTCGGGAAGCAAGTGCAGGTGGTGAGTTTAATAATAAACTACACAATACAAGAAACAAGAGTAGAGTACAGACATGAAACATCAATACTGCCTGGGGAATAAACCTAAGTGAGTGCCAAATATAGGGGAGGTAATGAGTGAGGAAATGTAGTCCAGGTGTGCCTCATAATGAGGAGCAGATGCGCGTAATGATGGTTGCCAGGACCGGTGGTTAGTAAACCGGCGAAGTCGAACGCTGGAGAGGGGGACCAGGTGTAGACGTGACAGTAGCCCCCCGATGCGTAGCTCCAGCCGCAGGATGGCGCCAGCCAGAGAGACTGCCCCGAGGGTGAGGAGCGGGCCAGTCCGGGCAGCGAAGGTGGAAATCACAGATGATGTTAGAATCCAGAATGTCCTCCACCGGAACCCAACGCCACTCCTCAGGAACGTACCCCTCCCAATGTACCAGGTACTGGAGCTGACCCCCACGACGTCGGAAGTCCTGGAGGGATCTGACGGCATAGGCTGGACCTCCCTCGACATCCAAGGGGGGCACGGGAAGGAGCCTCCCTGGTGGAGCATACCGGGGGGATTTTGTCCGGGCACATACTGAGCATGAGTGATATAGCATGACACGTCCAGGGCCAAGGTGGGCCACCAGTATTTCTCAGAGATAGAGTGAATAGTGCGAGTGATACCTGTGTGTTCAGTGGTGAGGGATGTGTGCGCCCAGATCAAAAGTCTATCCCTTATCCTCGTGGGAACGTAGATGTGCTCAGAAGGACATGTAGTGGGTCCGTGCTCCCTCCAAGCGCGGGCCTATTCTGAATAGTGTACAGAGCGCCGGCTCATTCCATCCACTGGATGCTGCTACAGTCCGGAAGGTGAGCGCGTCCATCATATTTATGCGGGAGGGACAAACAGGCATCGCTGACCTGGGCAGACTGCTTTATGGACTGGTGTACTGGCTCACTGGGTCGACTGGTGGCAGAGTATCCTCCGCTCGGTGAAGGCAACGCCTCTCGGGTATTTGAGACATTGCAGACTGCGAGGAACCTCTTCCATAGCCTTCCCCAGTTGCGCTAGCAGGTCGTGGTGTTGACGAAGTAGGTTTCCCTGTTCGTCGACCATCTGGGAGATATCCTGATTTCCTGCTGCTCTATTTGTTGAGGAAGTATTCTGTAACCTAGACGCTGGGAGTCGGGAAGCAAGTACAGGTGGTGAGTTTAATATCAAACAAAACATGGAGCAATACAAGAAACAAGAGTGGTGTATGTATATAAAACAACATCAATACTGCCTGGGGAATAAACCTACGTGAGTGCCAGATATAGGGGAGGTGATGAGTCCTCACTCAATGGAGTCCAGGTGTGCCTCATAATGAGGAGCAGGTGCGCGTAATGATTGAAGCCAGGTGCACGTAATGATGGTTGCCAGGACTGGTGGTTAGTAAACCGGTGACGTCGAACGCAGGAGAGGGGGAGCAGGAGTAGACGTGACAATCTCAGAACTGTTGTTTAGTGAATTCTTCATTGATAACCAATTAAGGTCCTCACCGTAAAGGTACCTAAAGTTCAGAGTATCCAAATCCTAAGACATTTGTACATTTTTTAGGGGGGGTTCAAATCGCAGATAGAACCTTATGGCTCTGAAATATCAATCTGGGTTTAGCCATAAGGTTTATCTGGCACAGAATGTTAAAATTATACATTTTTCAATAGAAAAGTACAGACATTTAATGATTAAATTAAGAGAATACCCTTCATTCTTTTTAATAACATCATCAAATATATTAATTCATCACAGATTTGTTAAAGCGATAGTTCCGATAAATGACAAATATACTATATCCCATGGATAGCTAGCAACATTGCTAAAGCTTAGCTCTGGATGAGTAAACTGATATTTTTCTGCACTGCACCACTGCTGTTTGTTTTTCCCATAAAGAGCTTACGTTATGGCCATTCTTCTGAAAATGTGCTGAATAAAGATCTGAGGGATTGAAAAAGAGGACCAGAACCCATGATATGAATAATCAAGGACTTGGGATAAGGTTCTATTGCATAATGTATAGTTTTGACATAATTAATATTTTTCAAGTCCCAGATCTCAGAATTGTTTTGTGATGTCTTCCTCTTTCATGACTCAATAAGTACATCACCTTAAATACAATAATTTTTTTATTAACAACCCAGCATTGTGTGATTGGATTGCAGACAGAACCTTATAGCACCAAGTTAAAATGTGTATGCGTAGATAGTACTTTCAGATAAAAAAAAATTCTCAGAAATTGACTTTTTCAAAAATCTGACATACAGTGAGCTCCAAAAGTATTGGGACAGTGAAATTATACAATGACTATGAGGTTTAAGTGCAGGCTGTCAGCTTTTATTTGAGGGTATTTTCATCCATATCAGTTGAACATTTAGAAATAACTGCACTTTTTGTACATAGTCCCCCCATTTTAGGGTAGCAAAAGTATTGGGACAAATTCACTTATATGTGTATTAACGTTTAGTATTTGGTCCCATATTCCTAGCACGCAATGATTACATCAAGCTTGTGACTACAAACTTGTTGGATGCATTTGCTGTTTGTTTTGGTTGATTATTTTGTGCCCAATATAAATTAATGGTAAATAATGCATTTCTATGGGACTATGTACAAAAAGTTAATGTAATATCTAAACTGTTCACCTGATATGGATGAAAATACCCTCAAATGAAAGCTGACAATCTGCACTTTAACCCCATAATCATTGTATCATTTCAAATCCAAAGTGCTGGAATACAGAGCCAAAACAACAACAACTGTGTCACTGTCCCAATACTTTTGAAGCCACTATATGTTTCACCTAAATGTCAGATAGAATCTTATAGTCACAAGGTCACAATCTATTGCTCAAGATGGATAAGTTATACGGTACCTGAGGAGAAGTTATTTTAGGATCATAATGAGGAAATTATCTTTAAAAGACTGGAGGGCTTGTTGTCTTGAGAAGGAGAACCTTTGTTTGTTATGGGGAAGGTTCTGTCGTGAACTGCTCTCAAGTGTTGTGCTCATCCGGTCTTCCACTTCTCTTTCATAATAACCACCCCCAAGTATTGGGACTGTCACGTTCTGACCTTATTTTCCTTTGTTTTGTCTTTAGTTAGTATGGTCAGGGCGTGAGTTGGGGTGGGCAGTTCTATGTTGTCTGTTTCTATGTGGGGTTTCTAGTTTGGCCTGATATGGTTCTCAATCAGAGGCAGGTGTTTTGTGTTGTTTCTGATTGGGAACCATATTTAGGTAGTCTGTTTTGTATTGTGGGTTGTGGGTTATTGTCTATGTCTATGTGTAAGTTGCCTGTGTCTGCACTTTTCTTATATAGCTTCACGTTCGTTCGTTTTGTTGTTTTTGTAAGTTTGTTTAGTGTTCTTCGTCTTCGTTATAATAAATAGAGAAGATGTATTCAAACCACGCTGCGCTTTGGTCCGATCCTTACTCCTCCTCAGACGAGGAGGATTACGACGAACGTGACAGAGACCTGCCCTGTAGTTAACACAAAATGTGTCAACAGTATATCAAAGCAAAATATTGCCATAGCAACCTCAAATGAGTTACAGCAATATGTATCATATTTATGCTGCCTTTAATATGGCCAAGATCTCCATAAACTAGTGTACAGAATATCTTTTTTTTGCACTGTTTGATTTCTATAATGAGCAGAAGCTTATTGGCCCCTACCCTCCCGTTATTCTCACGTCAGCCCTAATGAGTGTTGTTATTCCTACAAAGGAATTAACAATGAGCTGCACTTTAGCACATGGAAAATGTAGGCTTAAGTTATCAATCAGACAAGTCACTGGTCTAGTAGAGTTCCTGAATCAAGCAGTGGGTTATTAAATCCTTGGTTAAGTACTTTATAACTAGAATACAATACATTTTCTGAACGAAGTAGTCTAGTGAGCGGTGAAAACTGATGCGTTTGGGAGAGAGCTCTGCCAGACAGAACCCTGGTGCCCCGGTCTGTGAGGCTTAGAGCGGGTGGCCTTTCCCTTTCCCCCCTGGCACTGCATGTTAAAACTATACAGAGTCTCCCTCTCCCTGCCTTCCCTTCAGCATCTGTCTCTGTCGGCCAAATGCTGCCTGCCTCGCATGTCCCAGGGTAGGCTGGGGGCTTCATCCCAAACGGCACCTTATTCCCTATATCGTGCACTACATTTAACCAGGACCCATAGGGCTTTATTAAAAAGTAGTGCACTATATAGGGATTACGGTGCCATTTGGGATGCAAACCTGGAGGCTGGAAGGACAAGGCCGCTCAACTCAACAGGGCCTGTATGTGCATTGAAAGTCGTCCATTTAAAATAACCTATGGATAAATAAATACAGAGCTCTAAGTTCACTGTACAGTAATTGGTCAGGAAGCCCATTAGAGGCAAAACTAATTTACAGTAAATGGATCAGCGTGGAGCTGCTGAAGTACACTTGGCTCCCTCTGTGCATTATAACGATTGGAAATTTCAAGTAAAGTCCTGGAGGTTTTTCAATGTGCAAATATTTATTGCGATGTCTCGCAGACGCTGTTTCCTTTTTCTTTGGGAAAGAAAATATGCACTGTTTGAGTGTGTGACTACAGGTTTAGCCAAATAAAGCATTTTACAAATAGAAATATTACAGAAAGTGGTTAGGAATTATGTCATTTTTGATCATACGATCGGTTCTATTATGTTAGTTTTAGTGGGCAGTGAGGTCAGGTTTGAAACTGAGGTTTTATTAATGCAGCCATTTTTATCTCAATATCAAATCATTTCTGGGTAACAATTAAGTACCTTACTGTAATTAACCTCACTGTTTTAACTGAAAATGGTCAAAAAGAAACAAAAATAGCAATTTCTCAAGCTTGGGGAGGGGTAAACTGAAAACTAACTGTTATTGGCAGAGATGTTTGAAACTCTCTTTCTTATTGGTCTATTAACTCATTTGCAGCATGGTGATGTCACCAGGCAGGCCAAAACTCCAGCCCACCAAAAGAGGCTGACATTTTGGCCGGGCTTTTCAAACAGCTCTTACACTAAAATGGCATTATCTCCATTCTTATTTACAATGACGGCCTACTCCGGCCAAACCCGGACAACACTGGGCCAATTGTGCGCCGCCCTATGGGACTCCCAATCACGGTTGGATGTAATACAGCCTGGATTCGAACCAGACACCTCTTGGACTGAGATGCAGTGCCTTAGACCGCTGCGGAACTCGAGAGCCCACAAAAAGGGAGCCTGATAGAGCGGTTTACCCTGACGACCACACACACATACAGACAGTCAAATACTGTGGTTAGGCCTGCCAAGCTTGTTGACCAACTGGCTTAGCGTGTGGTTACATGCTGTACGCAGAGCAGTCATTACCGTATTGAATCTGCTCTTCACATAAGCAAACAAACAAGCTCAATCAGTCATTAACGTGTCAAGCTAGAGGTGTGTGTGAGTGTGTGTGTGTGCGTGTGTGTGTGGTTGTTGGAGTAAACCTCTCTATTAGAATGCCCTTTTGAGTTTTAAGTCCTCAGTAAAACATCAGGAAGGATCTGTGAATTTACTTGAGTCTGTTTTTCTTTTTCTTTCTTTTAACAAATGGTCTCCGTACGCAAAAAGATTGCAGTTAGAGTGCAGTATACACTGTAGTTATTCTGCAAATACTGTGTACAAAATACCACAGTCGACTGCAGTTACTGCACTTCTACTGTAGTTTGAAAACTGCAATATTTTTTTGTAAGGGTTAAGAGTGACTCAATAGTCACCACTTGATATATCAGAAACATCTATATCCGAGGGTATAACATATTTGTTAGCCATAATGTAATGTATGTGTAGCAGTACTAGTGGTTTTAATAATATACTGTAACTGTACAGCAGTAGTAGTAGTGGCAGCAGGTGGTTCAAAACGCAGCCAACGCCATGGCAACACCACAAGCCACAGAACATAAAACAGCACGATAAGTTTTTATGCTGCGCGTAAACTGCCACCACCAGAACCAACACAGCAACCACACGCATGCACGCATGCACACACACACACACACACACACACACACACACACACACACACACACACACACACACACACACACACACACACACACACACACACACACACACACACACACACACAACCACCTCCTCAACCCCCCCATGCCCCCCCCCCCCCCTACCCACCCTTGTCCCTCAGACAATACTGCAGAGCTATCTTTTCTTGGGCACAGGGATGGAGAGAGGGTCTAACTGTGTCTGACTCTGAGCTGTGCTGTGTGTTGTTTGGCAGCGTGGCTGAAGTTTATGGTAATGTTTTGGGTGATTGGTCAGTCGGGTGCAGTGGGGTGGCGGGTGGCAGGCCAGGCTAGGGCAGCCATTGGTGGTGGCAGCGTGGTGACTGTGTGGGGTTTCAGGCTGTGTCCAGCTGGCCTGGGTCCATTCTCTGAGGTCAGGGAAGTGAGATGAGGCAGGCTGCAGGCAGTTAGACCTTGGGCTGCTTGTGGTCAGGGTGGGGGGCAAGAGGGGGCGAGACTGAGGACTGAGCCCCCCTCAACTGTAGACCAGAGCACAGGGCCACTGCAGAGAGGGTACACCCACACACATAGGCACAGATTGCACAAACAAATGCAAGCACACACACAATATGCACACACACACACACACACACACACACAACCATACACCCCCGATGCTCTCCCCTCATAGCCAACATCTGACAAGACAGATACATGCCACAGTGACCATCTCATGATGCTCGGACTCTGGATTTATCACACAGGCATGCAGACACAAATGCAAACTATTTAAAAAGAGGAGGGTTACCGGCTAAGGGAAACTCCTTCCCTGACTTTCAATACAAAGTTCTCTCTGTAAATTCATACTAATAAAATATAATATTTACTGTAACTGTTTATTTTTAGTATTGCGTACATATTACATTTGAAGTTGCCACCCCATGTTATGATGTTTTTCTCCAGTCATTATCATTCCCACCCATCCAGTCCCATTGTCCCTCAGGTTGCCTGCCTGGCAGTCATATAAGTAAGAGAGGAAATAAGGCATAGAGAAAGGTGACAACAGATGTTCCTCCTAGTTCACCTCCCAGCACCACATGGAGTCTAACAATATGACCGGCTTGAGTTTCACCCCTCAAAAATAATATGCTGTGAGGGGCAGTGACTGCTACCAACTGCGAACCCTGTGGTCTAGCCCTGGCATGTTTGGTCTGGCTCTTCTGAATATCATGTTGAGTGCCATTGAAGACCTAGCTAGGATTGATATGTTCTACACTGTAACCCTACATAGTGCACTACTTTTGACCAGGGACCATTCATTAGGTACAGACCACACCACAAGGGGTGAGCGTGATGCTCAAGGTAGGTAGAGGCGTGGTTGTCTGTAAGACGCTGAAGAGATGGTGCTCTTGGTGTAGGGATGTGGTTGTCTGTAGGAAGATGAAGAGCGGGTGTTCTTGGTGTGGGGGTGAAGTTGTCCGTAGGACGTTGAACAGCGGGTGTTCTGGGTGGAGTGGTGTGGTTGTCTAAAGTGCTGGAAGAGCAGGCTGCTCTTGATGTTGGAGTGGCATAGTGATTCAGGTCGCAGAGGAGTGGTCCTGGATGAGTGACGGGATTAGGTGGGGATCTGGACTCTGGGAGTTTGGTGAAGAAGTTCTGTTTAGCACTTCTTAGGGATAGGCGTCCGGTGAAACTGGAGGGCGCGCAATTCAAATAAATAATCATAAAAATTATGGATTTTAAACATTTAGGTACATATAAGTGTCTATATTGGCTGAAAGCTTAAATTCTTGTTTATCTAACTGCACTGTGCGATTTACAGTAGCTATTACAGCGAAAACGTGCCATGCGATTGTTTGAGGACGGCTCCCCACGTCAAAATTCACATTCACAAATAACCATTAAATATTCACTTACTATTTGAAAATCTTCCTCTGATTTGTCATCCAAAGGGTCCCAGCTATAACATGTAGTGTTTGGACACACCTGCTCATTCCAGGGTTTTTCTTTATTTTTACTATTTTCTACATTTTACATTTCTACATAGAATAATAGTGAAGACATCAAAACTGTGAAACAACACATGGAATCGTGTAATAACCAAATAAGTGTTAAACAAATCAAAATATATTATACAGTTGAAGTCGGAAGTTTACATACACCTTAGCCAAATACATTTAAACTCAGTTTTTCACAATTCGTGACATTTAATCCTCGTAGAAATTCACTGTCTTAGGTCAGTTAGGGTCACCACTTTATTTTAAGAATGTGAAATGTCAGAATAATAGTATTGAGATTTGTTTGCTAAGCATAGCCACCTCATTTCTGTAATCCTCCGCTAGCAAACAATTGCCGCATTGGAACTCCGGATTGTCAATATTGTCCCGGACAAGAGCGTAATAAACACAGATTCTACAGTGCTGGAAACATTTGTTATTTTGGAATTTGCTCAAATTTGGCCCTAAATAAATGTTTTTACATTTAAAAAGCAGTGCATTGAGTTACAGGGATACTACACTTTTATTGGAAGGGACGGAAACACAAAATGATCTACATCAGAATGTTTGAATAGCATTTTCACCATAAACAACACAAAAGTCACTGTAACATACAGCTATTAATGCTCCGAATGTTTAAGTAGGTCTACTCCCTCTTGTACTTGACTTGGGCAGGAGCTCACCGGAGTTGAGTCCCGTTCCCCTCAAATGTTCTACTGCTTGAGCCCCTGCACCTCTTATAGAATATTACCTCAAAAGTTAACAAACGCCATATCCTAAAAACAGGACGGGTCAAAATAAAATGGACAATATTGAATTGACATTTAGGCTACACACAACTGCTGAGCAGGAATTTCACCCCATGGCCTAAATTGTCATGATCAGTGGTTTCAAGTTTGTGTCTGTCCATTTTTGATGAGCTGATCATAGTGAAAAAATTAAATACTTCTGTATTTCCCAGCTGGGTTAACATATTGATTCTCATTGCAAATAGCCTTTGGTAGCTGATACTCAAATTGATAGCCAAATAGATTAGTCACAGGAATCAGGACTAATAAAGCTAACACAAAGTCCTGTTTTACAAACGCTAGGCCTACCAGACGGATGGGCATTCATAAAATTCCATTGCAGATTGGCACTGTAGGCTACACCCTAGTAAGCACGGCCCAATGCTTTTTTTGATCCTGTCCGGACCAGGCGTCTATTTTTGGTGCGGTCCACAGGCCTTGATTTCCCAGTCGACGGATGTTGAATTTTGGTTCAGTCCGGAACAAATCTGAACCAATCACAGACGTCTATGTTTTGTTCAGATTTGGTCCGGTTTGGACAGGCCTTGATTTGGTCCAAACTTAGACATCTATAAATTACGTATTTTTCAACTTTAATTCCGATCTGAAAATGAACCTGATTTAAATGTCAGGAAAATATGTATTTTAGACTTCTTTTCAGCGTCCTTTGCTTACCGGGGGTATAGAGCCCCACAGCGGAGGTGTCATAATACCCATAAAACCTAGCAGTCAAACAGGGAATGGTTCCATTCATTTTTCCACCATTCAATTTTTCCATAGGGAATTTTAGAAAAACTTCAAATAAGGGCTGTGTTTTTTGTGTAAATGTAAATGTGTCTCAGACAACGTGACTTTTATCGACATATTCGGCTATATTTACTCTCACATTAAAAAATAATAATTAGCATCAAAGTAGACATCATGCAAGACTACAAAGTCCTGCAAGCTCTTGCATGTCATCTCTAACTGACACCTTTGCTTACAGTTATTGTGCATGTTTTAAATTGACACGACAGTTCACAGAAAATGTAAAATGGCGCCAACGGATAGGGCTGCCGTGCTTCCAGCTCTTAGGAAACTCTGCAGTATTTTGTTTTTTAGTATTTATTTCTTACATTATTACATACAGCCAGTGGCGACGCGTCATTTTGAGCCCCACATTTTTTGCAAAAACAATAAATGTATATATACACTACAGTTCAAAAGTTTGGGGTCAATTAGAAATGTCCTTGTTTTTGAAAGAAAAGCACATTTTTTGTCCATTAATATAACGTAAAATTGATCAGAAATACAGTGTAGACATTGTTAATGTTGTAAATAACTATTGTAGCTGAAAATGGCAGATTTCTTTATGGAATATCCACATAGGTGTACAGAGGCCCATTATCAGCCACCATCACTCCTGTGTTCCAATGGCACGTTGTGTTAGCTAATCCAAGTGTATCATTTTAAAAGGCTAATTGATCATTACAAAATTATTTTGCAATTATGTTAGTACAGCTGAAAACTGTTGGTCTGATTAAAGAAGCAATTAAACTGGCCTTCTTTAGACTTGCTGAGTATCTGGAGCGTCAGTATTTGTGGGTTCAATTACAGCCTCAAAATGGCCAGAAACAAATTACTTTCTTCTGAAACTTGTCAGTCTATTCTTGTTAGGCTATTCCATGCAAGAAATTGCCAAGAAACTGAAGATCTCGTACAACGCTGTGTACTACTTCCTTCACAGAACTACGCAAACTCGCTCTACCAGAATAGAAAGAGGAGTGGGAGGCCCGGTGCACAACTGAGCAAGAGGACAAGTTATTCAAGTGTTTAGTTTGAGAAACAGACGCCTCAAATCCTCAACTGGCAGCTTCATTGAATAGTACTTGCAAAACACCAGTCTCAACGTCAACAGTGAAGAGGCGACTCCGGGATGCTGGCCTTCTAGACAGAGTTGCAAAGAAAAAGCCATATCTCAGACTGGCCAATAAAAAGAAAAGATTAAGATGGGCAAAATAACACAGACACTGGACAGAGGAGATCTGCCTTGAAGGCCAGCATCCTGAAGTCGCCTCTTCAATGTTGACGTTGAGGCTGGTGTTTTGCGGGTACTATTTAATAAAGCTGCCAGTTGAGGACCTGTGAGGCGTCTGTTTCTCAACAATAGACATAGACAGTGTGCTTAAAATAATAACACACAAATTATTGTATTTTTCTTGTCTATATTGAATACATAATTTATACATTCACAGTGTAGGTTTGAAAAAGTATGTGAACCCCTGGGCTAATGACTTCTCCAAAAGCTAATTGGACTCAGGAATCAGCTAACCTGGAGCCCAATCAATGAGAAAATATTGGAGATGTTGGTTAGAGCTGCCCTGCCCTATAAAAAAACTCACAAAATTTGAGTTTGCTATTCACAAGAAGCATTGCCTGATGTGAACCATGCCTCAAACAAAAGAGATCTCAGAAGACCTAAGATTAAGAATTTTTGACTTGCATAAAGCTGGAAATGGTTACAAAAATATCTCTAAATGCCTTGATGTTCATCAGTCCACGTTAAGACAAATTGTATATAAATGGAGAAAGTTCAGCACCGTTGCTGTCTCCCTAGGATTGGCCGTCCTGCAAAGATGACTGCAAGAGCACAGCACAGAATGCTCAATGAGGTTAAGAAGAATTCTAGAGTGTCAGCTAAAGACTTACGGAAATCTCTGTTACATGCTAACATCTCTGTTGACGAGTCTACGATACGTAAAACACTAAACAAGAATGGTGTTCATGGGAGGACACCACGGTAGAAGTCACTGCTGTCCAAAAAAAACATTGCTGCATGTCTGAAGTTGGGGCACTCTGTTCACAACGTTGACATCAGCATACCGCTTGCCCACACAACGCCATTCATGTGGTCTGCGGTTGTGAGGCCGTTTGGACCTACTGCCAAATTCTTTAAAATGACATAGCAGGTGGCTTATGACAGAGAAATTAATATTAAATTCTCTGGCAGCAGCTCTGGTAGACATTCCTGCAGTCAGCATGCCAATTGCACGCTCCCTCAAAACTTGAAACATCTGTGGCAATGTGTCGTGTGACAAAACTGCACATTTTAGAGTGCCCTTTTATTGTTCCCAGCACAAGGTGCACCTGTGTAATGATCATGCTGTTTAATCAGCTTATTGATATGCCACACCTGTCAGGTGGATGGATTACCTTGGAAAAGGAGAAATGCTCCCTAACAGGGATGTAATCAAATTTATACATTACATTTATTTTTTTTAATGAGCTTTTTGTGCATCTGGAAAATTTCTGGGATCTTTTACTTCAGTCATACTTTTGACCAGAGCCCTATGGGTAAAATGGGAAATAGGGGGTATTTGGGATGCACCCTATGTCAATTAGAAAAAAGAGGTCAATCACATCAAACCACCCAGTAAGTATGCATACAGCATTCTCACTGTGAATGAATACAAATTGATTTCCCCAGCAAGGCCAGTATTATTTGTTCTGCCTGCCACTAAACATTGGGCGATTTATCATCCAAACATCCCGGGCCAGGGCGAGGGGTTTTGTGTATAGGTACTCTTGGACCTCAGGACTAGTGGGTTTGATGCCCGGCCAGGGGCAATATGGCCGCTTTGCCAGGAGCCCAAGCTGTTAACGCTTGTCTGAGAGTTACCGTAAATCCTTCTTCCTCTACCACTAAGAAGCTCAGAAAGCTACAGCCCTGCTAATCGCCACCCTGAGGTCCTTTACAGGTAGCCCAGCCACTGAGAATTACTTACAGAACGAATTATGATCTCCCTACTCCATGTGTAACAGGGAGCATTGCAATGACACGCAGAGCTCTCAGCGGATTGTTTTCTTGTTATCCATAGGTGAAACAAGGAGCAGCAACTTTGCCTCATGGAATGATGAGAAGAAAAAAAAATATTCAAAAGCTTCTCTCTTCTTAGTTAATCAACAACCTGATCAACTCTATGCGAAGGAGATGTGTTGCGCTGCATGAGGCAAATGGGGGTCACCCCAGATACTGACTGGTTTTCTGATCCACACCCCTACCTTTTTTTTAAAAGGAATCTGTGACCAACAGATGCAAATCTGTTTTCCCAGTCATGTGAAATCCATAGAGTAGGGCCTAATGAATTTATTTAAATTGACAGATTTCCTTATAGGATCTATAATCTAGTAAAATCTTAGACATTTTTGCCTGTTGCGTTTATATTTTTGTTCAGTATAAATGTCATCGAAAATGTCATCTACGTAATCCCCAAAAGTAAGAATTTATCCTGAGGACAATAAACAATAACTACTAATACTGCATATAAAATCTCAGCTTTTGTCACGCCCTGACCTTAGAGAGCTTTTTCTGTCTCTATTTTGGGTTTGGTCAGGGTGTGATTTGGGTGGGAATTCTATGTTCTATTTTCTATGTTTTTGTATTTCTTTGTTTTGGCCGGGTATGGTTCTCAATCAGGGACAGCTGTCTATCGTTGTCTCTGATTGGGAACCATACTTAGGTAGCCCTTTTCCCTCCTTTCTGTGTGGGAAGTTGACTTGTGTTTGTGGCACTTAGCCCTCGTGAGCTTCACGGTTGTTTTTGTTATTTATTGTTTTGTTGGCGTCATTTTCTATAATAAAAGGATAATGTACGCTGACCACGCTGCACCTTGGTCCACTTCTTTTGACGGCCGTGACAGCTTTCTGGTAAATAATATTGTTATAAATTGCTGAGGTGTAGTAACTTTTGAGGACATAAGCTCAAGTACACAATATGAACATGATCAAAATGTGAAAATATGAAATATTTTATGATGTATTTCCTTTACAACAAAGCTGTATGAATAAGGCTTAAAATGACTTATATGCTTTCTAAATATAGCATATGGACATCTCACTATATATATTTTGTTTAAAATCTATTAATTATTCGTGATTAATGGGTATAAATCGATCTCTGAATGTGCTACTGTGATGAAACCACTCTCCCCTGCTGCGCTACAGTGTAGAGATTGCAGGCAAGTGCTTTGTCAGTGGCTGCGATGTACAGTTCAGCCAGGAGTTGATGGACAGTCAGAAGAGCGAATTAAATAGTAGGAGGGACATCCCAGCTCAAGTGGTTTCAGACTTCACATCCTACGTCACACGGGCTCAGAAATACGAATGTGTCTGTGCGAACCAGGGCTACCGCTCAATGCAAGCCATTTCGGTCTACGGTGTCCACAGATCAATTTATACCTGAAAATGTCGGTCGAAACTGAATACCAGAACCACTCAGTTCCCCAAAACAGGGGACCTTACATCTAAGAGGTTTAAAAAAAAGCATATACAGGTAACTGTGAAAAAGTAACAATTTTTCATAAAATTATACCGTTTTCTTAGCTAGCTAAGTTGTTTACCTGTTCCTAGGCAGTTGCTAGGGACATTCCTAAAAGAAGCTAGCTAGCTAACAAGGAGTGTCTAGTTGGCAGAAGAGAAGAAGGGACAAAGAAGGGACAAAGTGGGACAAAATAAGGACAGAAGAAAAGGGAAAGGGGACATTAAGGTGAAGCAGTCCTCTAAAGACACAAAAGACAATAATACAAGAAACAACACTTCTATTGCCTCTCCCTCTACGATACGCACTTCCGGTTTGGTTTGGAGCGAGTAGTTGCATTCCGCTTTGCTCCACAGGTAGTATTACAGGTAGTATTACATTTCATTTCATTACAGTACAACAGTTTGATTTGTTTGATCTTAGCTGGCTACATAGCCGTCTTTGTATCCAAGATAATTGTGTAGTCTAGAGTAATTGTCGAGGTTACCTAGCCAGTTAGAGGTTACCTAGCCAGCTACACTTTCAAACAAAGTCAACAACGCAGCCACTGCTAGCTAGCCTATTTCACCAGCCAGCAGTACTATATCATTTTAGTCAATAAGATTTTTTGCAACGTAAGCTTAACTTTCTGAACATTCGAGACGTGTAGTCCACTTGTCATTCCAATCTCCTTTGCATTAGCGTAGCCTCTTCTGTAGCCTGTCAACTATGTGTCTGTCTATCCCTGTTCTCTCCTCTCTGCACAGACCATACAAACGCTTCACACCGCGTGGCCGCTGCTACTCTAACCTGGTGGTCCCAGCGCGCACGACCCACGTGGAGTTCCAGGTCTCAGGCAGCCTCTGGAACTGCCGATCTGCGGCCAACAAGGCAGAGTTCATCTCAGCCTATGCTTCCCTCCAGTCCCTCGACTTCTTGGCACTGACGGAAACATGGATTACCACTGATAACACTGCTACTCCTACTGCTCTCTCCTCGTCTGCCCACGTGTTCTCGCACACCCCGAGAGCTTCTGGTCAACGGGGTGGTGGCACTGGGATCCTCATCTCTCCCAAGTGGACATTCTCTCTTTCTCCCCTGACCCATCTGTCTATCGCCTCCTTTGAATTCCATGCTGTCACAGTTACCAGCCCTTTCAAGCTTAACATCCTTATCATTTATCGCCCTCCAGGTTCCCTTGGAGAGTTCATCAATGAGCTTGACGCCCTGATAAGTTCCTTTCCTGAGGATGGCTCACCTCTCACAGTTCTGGGTGACTTTAACCTCCCCACGTCTACCTTTGACTCATTCCTCTCTGCCTCCTTCTTTCCACTCCTCTCCTCTTTTGACCTCACCCTCTCACCTTCCCCCCCTACTCACAAGGCAGGCAATACGCTTGACCTCATCTTTACTAGATGCTGTTCTTCCACTAATCTCATTGCAACTCCCCTCCAAGTCTCTGACCACTACCTTGTATCCTTTTCCCTCTCGCTCTCATCCAACACTTCCCACACTGCCCCTACTCGGATGGTATCGCGCCGTCCCAACCTTCGCTCTCTCTCCCCCGCTACTCTCTCCTCTTCCATCCTATCATCTCTTCCCTCTGCTCAAACCTTCTCCAACCTATCTCCTGATTCTGCCTCCTCAACCCTCCTCTCCTCCCTTTCTGCATCCTTTGACTCTCTATGTCCCCTATCCTCCAGGCCGGCTCGGTCCTCCCCTCCTGCTCCGTGGCTCGACGACTCATTGCGAGCTCACAGAACAGGGCTCCGGGCAGCCGAGCGGAAATGGAGGAAAACTCGCCTCCCTGCGGACCTGGCATCCTTTCACTCCCTCCTCTCTACATTCTCCTCTTCTGTCTCTGCTGCTAAAGCCAATTTCTACCACTCTAAATTCCAAGCATCTGCCTCTAACCCTAGGAAGCTCTTTGCCACCTTCTCCTCCCTCCTGAATCCTCCTCCCCCTCCTCCCCCCTCCTCCCTCTCTGCTGATGACTTCGTCAACCATTTTGAAAAGAAGGTCGACGACATCCGATCCTCGTTTGCTAAGTCAAACGACACCGCTGGTTCTGCTCACACTGCCCTACCCTGTGCTTTGACCTCTTTCTCCCCTCTCTCTCCAGATGAAATCTCGCGTCTTGTGACGGCCGGCCGCCCAACAACCTGCCCGCTTGACCCTATCCCCTCCTCTCTTCTCCAGACCATTTCCGGAGACCTTCTCCCTTACCTCACCTCGCTCATCAACTCATCCTTGACCGCTGGCTACGTCCCTTCCGTCTTCAAGAGAGCGAGAGTTGCACCCCTTCTGAAAAAACCTACACTCGATCCCTCCGATGTCAACAACTACAGACCAGTATCCCTTCTTTCTTTTCTCTCCAAAACTCTTGAACGTGCCGTCCTTGGCCAGCTCTCCTGCTATCTCTCTCAGAATGACCTTCTTGATCCAAATCAGTCAGGTTTCAAGACTAGTCATTCAACTGAGACTGCTCTTCTCTGTGTCACGGAGGCGCTCCGCACTGCTAAAGCTAACTCTCTCTCCTCTGCTCTCATCCTTCTAGACCTATCGGCTGCCTTTGATACTGTGAACCATCAGATCCTCCTCTCCACCCTCTCCGAGCTGGGCATCTCCGGCGCGGCCCACGCTTGGATTGCGTCCTACCTGACAGGTCGCTCCTACCAGGTGGCGTGGCGAGAATCTGTCTCCGCACCACGTGCTCTCACCACTGGTGTCCCCCAGGGCTCTGTTCTAGGCCCTCTCCTATTCTCGCTATACACCAAGTCACTTGGCTCTGTCATATCCTCACATGGTCTCTCCTATCATTGCTATGCAGACGACACACAATTAATCTTCTCCTTTCCCCCCTCTGATAACCAGGTGGTGAATCGCATCTCTGCATGTCTGGCAGACATATCAGTGTGGATGACGGATCACCACCTCAAGCTGAACCTCGGCAAGACGGAGCTGCTCTTCCTCCCGGGGAAGGACTGCCCGTTCCATGATCTCGCCATCACGGTTGACAACTCCATTGTGTCCTCCTCCCAGTGCTAAGAACCTTGGCGTGATCCTGGACAACACCCTGTCGTTCTCAACTAACATCAAGGCGGTGACCCGTTCCTGTAGGTTCATGCTCTACAACATTCGCAGAGTACGACCCTGCCTCACGCAGGAAGCGGCGCAGGTCCTAATCCAGGCACTTGTCATCTCCCGTCTGGATTACTGCAACTCGCTGTTGGCTGGGCTCCCTGCCTGTGCCATTAAACCCCTACAACTCATCCAGAACGCCGCAGCCCGTCTGGTGTTCAACTTTCCCAAGTTCTCTCACGTCACCCCGCTCCTCCGCTCTCTCCACTGGCTTCCAGTTGAAGCTCGCATCCGCTACAAGACCATGGTGCTTGCCTACGGAGCTGTGAGGGGAACGGCACCTCCGTACCTTCAGGCTCTGATCAGGCCCTACACCCAAACAAGGGCACTGCGTTCATCCACCTCTGGCCTGCTCGCCTCCCTACCTCTGAGGAAGTACAGTTCCCGCTCAGCCCAGTCAAAACTGTTCGCTGCTCTGGCACCCCAATGGTGGAACAAACTCCCTCACGACGCCAGGTCAGCGGAGTCAATCACCACCTTCCGGAGACACCTGAAACCCCACCTCTTTAAGGAATACCTAGGATAGGATAAAGTAATCCTTCTAACCCCCCCCCCTTAAAAGAGTTAGATGCACTATTGTAAAGTGGTTGTTCCACTGGATATCATAAGGTGAATGCACCAATTTGTAAGTCGCTCTGGATAAGAGCGTCTGCTAAATGACTTAAATGTAAATGTAAATGTAATGTTCCGTGTATGAAACATGAATGCTTTCAATTCATCTCTAGAGTGTGAATGATATATATATATATATATATATATATACACACTGCTCTAAAAAATAAAGGGAACACTTAAACAACACAATGTAACTCCAAGTCAATCACACTTCTGTGAAATCAAACTGTCCACTTAGGAAGCAACACTGATTGACAATAAATTTCACATGCTGTTGTGCAAATGGAATAGACAACAGGTGGAAATTATAGGCAATTAGCAAGACACCCCTAATAAAGGAGTGGTTCTGCAGGTGGTGAGCGTCGATAAGAGCGTCTGCTAAATGACTTAAATGTAAATGTAAATGTAACTGCCAAATAAAGGAAACACTTGAGTAAATGAGGGATACAAAGTATATTGAAAGCATGTGCTTCCACACAGGTGTGGGTCCATGTAAATGTAAATGTAACTGCCAAATAAAGGAAACACTTGAGTAAATGAGGGATACAAAGTATATTGAAAGCATGTGCTTCCACACAGGTGTGGGTCCATCCTGAGTTAATTTCTTAGGGTCATGTATAAAAATGCCCAGTTGTCCATTATTTAGGCTACCATGGCTAGAAGAAGAGATCTCAGTGACTTTGAAAGAGCGGTCTCAAGGGAGCATAGGGGGTTTAAAGTGTGTGTGTGTGTGTGTGTGTGTGTGTGTGTGTGTGTCGCAGCCAACATTTGAACACTTGTGGGAGATTCTGGAGCGACGCCTGAGACAGCATTTTCCACCACCATCAAAACACCAAATGATGGAATTTCTTGTGGAAGAATTCCAGATACTTGTAGAATCTATTCCAAGGCGCATTGAAGCTATTCTGGCACCTCGTGGTGGCCCAGCGCCCCATTAAGACACTTGTTGGTGTTAACTTTATTTTGGCAGTTAGCTGTACATATCTTGAAGCTGTCTTGAATTGGATTGAAGACTAGCCATGTAACCAATGACTATTTAAGGGGCATGCCACTCAGAAATCCTGTCTCAGTTCTAGTAGCTGCTTTGATCAATCAATTGATCGCTATTTGATTCCTCTCCCTTGCAAGTGCTTCTGATTTGCCGCTCATGTACCCAAGTGTTTTCTTTGGCAGTGTCACGACTTCCGCCGAAGTCGGCCCTTCTCCTTGTCCGGGTGGTGTTCGGCGGTCGACGTCACCAGCTTTCTAGTCACCACCGATCCATGTTTCAGTTTCGTTTTGTTTTGTCTGTATTACACACACCTGGTTTCAATTCCCCTATCATGTTCCCTATTTAACCCTCTGGCATTCATTTCTGTTCTGTCCGTGATTGTTTGTGTCGTTAGTGGTTGTTGTATGTGCTAGTGTGTTTGTATTATTCCTATTTTGGAATTTTGCTTGATTTTTGAGTAAACTCCGTTATGTTGCTCAAAACCTGTGTCCTGCGCCTGACTCCGCTACATATCTGCACACAATCGCTGACAGAATCACGGACCATTCAAATGGAGTCAGCAGGTGCAGGAAGCCCTTATCTCCAAGTAGAGGAGCGCGTCCAGCAGCAAGCGACCATGTTACACAGTCTAGGGACAGCCATGGATCGCGTGCTGCAAACAATGGACAGATGGGAGAGAGGAGGTCTTCCTGTTAATCCTACCCCATCACCTCCGCCCGCACCTCAACCTACACCGATGTCCATCCTTCCATCGTCAGGACCCAGTGGGATTCGGCTCTCGCTCCCAGGAGCGTATGACGGAACAGCTGCCGGGTGCCAGGGGCTCCTACTACAGCTGGAGCTCTACCTGGCAGCTGTTCAGCCGTCCCCTTCGGGACGCGAGAGAGTGGGCGCCCTCATCTCCTGCCTGACTGGTAAAGCCCTGGAGTGGGCCAACGCCATCTGGGGAAGGGAAGGCCCGACTCTGGATGACTATGAGGACTTCTCTCGCCGCTTCCGGACAGTTTTTGATCATCCACCTGAAGGGAGAGCGGCGGGAGAGCGATTGTTCCATCTGAGACAGGGGATGAGGAGCGCTCAAGAGTTCGCACTGGACTTCAGAACTCTGGCAGCTGGTGCGGGATGGAATGAGCGGGCCCTGATCGATCACTACAGGTGTAGTTTACGAGAGGACGTTCGTAGGGAGCTCGGGGTCCGCCCGTTCCATTTCCCAGCACCTTGGATCCAACACCGATGGAGTTGGGAGGGGCTACTATGAGGGGGACCGGAGGGGGGACCATTCCCTGCACCAACTGTGGCCGCAGAGGGCACACTGCTGGTCGGTGCTGGGGTGGTTCTCCAGGAAGTCGAGGTAGCAGGCGGAGCACTGGTAGGTCATCCCAGGTGAGTAGGCACACAACTCACCCAGAGCCCCCTGTTGCACACATGTGGTTACCTATAGAATTTCCTGAGTTTTCCCCGCATCCCCAGCATAAGGCGCTAGTAGATTCAGGCGCAGCTGGGAACTTTATTGACCGCTCCTTGGCACATAGATTAGGGATCCCTATTGTTCCTGTTGATGTTCCTTTCCCTGTACATGCCTTAGATAGTCGTCCTTTGGGGTCGGGGCTTATTGGGGAGGTCACAGCGCCCATTGCTATGAGAACGCAGGGGGGTCACGAGGAGAGAGTTAGTCTCTTCCTGATCGACTCTCCTGCGTTTCCTGTTGTGTTGGGTCTTCCCTGGTCTTCCCTGGGAGGTGTGTAATTTTTCCTTAGGTGCCACTACAGTGGAAAGTCCAAACCAGGTTTCCACCATGCACATTCCCCCCGAATATGCCGATTTGGCACTCGCCTTCTGTAAAAAGAAGGCGACTCAATTACCACCCCATCGACCGGGGGATTGTGCGATAGATCTCTTGGTAGAAGCTGCACTTCCCAGGAGTCACGTGTATCCTCTGTCACAGGAGGAGACGGTGGCTATGGAGACATATGTCACCAAATCTCTGGGACAGGGATACATTCAGCCTTCCATCTCACCTGTCTCCTCAAGTTTTTTTTTTGTGAAGAAGGTTGGAGGTTTGCGCCCGTGTATTGCTTATCGAGGTTTAAATAAGATCACGGTAAAATACAGTTACCCGCTACCACTCATAGCCAGTATGACCGAGTCATTACACGGGGCGCGCTTCTTCACAAAATTGGACCTCAGGAGCGCTTACAACCTGGTGCGTATCAAGGCGGGAGATGAGTGGAAGACAGCATTTAGCACCACTTCTGGGCATTATGAGGCATGTCATGCCGTACGGGTTCATGAATGCTCCATCAGTCTTCCAATCCTTTGTAGATTAGATTTTCAGGGACCTGCACGGGCAGGGTGTAGTGGTGTATATAGATGACATTCTAATATACTCCGCTACACGCGCCGAGCATGTGTCCCTGGTACGCAGGGTGCTTGGTCGACTGTTGGAACATGACCTGTACTTCAAGGCTGAGAAATGTCTGTTCTTCCAACAGTCCGTCTCCTTCCTAGGGTACCGCTTTTCAGCGTCAGGGGTAGAGATGGAGAATGACCGCATTTCAGCTGTGCGTAATTGGCCCGACTCCAACCACGGTAAAGGAGGTGCAGCGGTTTTTAGGGTTTGCCAACTACTACCGGAATCTCCGGGGTTTTGGTCAGGTAGCGGCTCCCATTACCTCACTGCTGAAGGGGGGACCGGTGCGACTGCAGTGGACAGCTGGGGCGGACAGGGCTTTTGGTCACCTGAAGGCTCTGTTTACCCCGGCTCCCGTGCTGGCTCATCCTGATCCCTCGTTAGCGTTCATAGTTGAGGTGGACGCGTCCGAGGCAGGGATAGGGGCTGTGCTGTCTCAGCGCTCGGGTACGCCACTAAAGCTCCGCCCCTGTGCATTCTTTTCGAAGAAGCTCAGCCCGGCGGAGCGAAACTATGATGTGGGGAACCGGGAGTTGTTGGCTGTTGTCATGGCTCTGAAAGCGTGGAGACATTGGCTTGAGGGGGCTAGACACCCTGAACTCATTTGGACTGACCACCGCAATCTGGAGTACATCCGGGCGGCGAGGAGAATGAACCCTCGCCAGGCAAGGTGGGCCATGTTTTTCACCCGTTTTGTTTTCACCCTTTCCTACAAACCAGGTTCCCAGAACGTTAAGGCAGACGCACTGTCCCGGCTGTATGATACAGAGGAGCGGTCCACAGATCCCACTCCCATAATTCCAGCTTCTCGCCTGGTGGCACCGGTGGTATGGGAGGTGGACGCGGACATCGAGCGGGCGTCACGTGCAGAGCCCACTCCACCTGAGTGTCCAGCTGGGCGTCTGTACGTTCCGTTTGATGTCCACGATCGTTTGATCTGTTGGGCTCACACGTCACCCTCCTCTGGTCATCCTGGCATCGGTCGGACGGTGCTCTGCCTTGCTGGGAAGTACTGGTGGCCCACTTTAGCTAAGGACGTGAGGGTTTATGTTTCCTCCTGTTCGGTATGCGCACAGTGCAAGGCACCTAGACATCTGCCCAGAGGGAAATGACAACCCCTTCCCGTTCCACAGCGACCGTGGTCACACCTATCGGTGGATTTCGTGACGGATCTTCCCCCGTCGCGGGGTAACACCACGATCCTGGTCGTTGTGGATCGGTTTTCTAAGTCCTGCCGTCTCCTTCCTTTGCCCGGTCTCCTTACGGCTCTACAAACTGCGGAGGCCCTGTTCACCCACGTATTCCGGCACTACGGGGTGCCTGAGGATATAGTTTCTGATCGGGGTCCCCAATTCACGTCTAGAGTCTGGAGGGTGTTTATGGAACGCCTGGGGGTCTCGGTCAGCCTTACCTCAGGTTTCCACCCCGAGAGTAACGGGCAGGTGGAAAGAGTCAACCAGGATGTGGGTAGGTTTCTGCGGTCCTATTGCCAGGACAGGCCGGGGGAGTGGGCGATTTACATCCCCTGGGCGGAGATGGCCTAAAACTCCCTCCGCCACTCCTCTACCAACCTATCACCTTTTCAGTGTGTGCTGGGTTATCAGCCGGTCCTGGCACCATGGCATCAGAGCCAGATTGAGGCTCCTGCGGTGGATGAATGGTTTCGGCACTCAGAGGAGACATGGAACGCTGCCCATGTGTGGCTACAACGGGCCATCAGGAGACAAAAGGCGAGTGCCGACCGCCACCGCAGTGAGGCCCCGGTGTATGCACCGGGGGATCGGGTCTGGCTCTCGACCCGAAACCTGCCCCTTCACCTGCCCTGTCGGAGGCTGGGTCCGCGGTTTGTGGGGCCATTCAAAGTCGTGAGGAGACTGAACGAGGTTTGTTATAGGTTACAACTCCCCCCTGATTATCACATTAACCCCTCGTTCCATGTGTCTCTCCTCAGGCCGGTGGTGGCTGATCCACTCCAGCAGTCTGAGGTGCGGGAGGTTCCTCCGCCCCCTCTGGACATCGAGGGGGTCCCGGCGTATACCGTACGAGCCATCATGGACTCAAGGCGTCGGGCGAGAGGCCTTCAGTACCTCGTGGAGTGGGAGGGGTACGGCCCGGAGGAGAGATGCTGGGTACCGGTGGAGGACATTCTAGATCCTTCAATGCTACAGGAGTTTCACCGTCTCCACCCGGATCGCCCTGCACCTCGCCCTCCGGGTCGTGGCCGGTGTCGGCGCGCTGCTGGAGCCGCGCGTCAAGGGGGGGGTACTGTCACGACTTCCGCCGAAGTCGGCCCTTCTCCTTGTTCGGGTGGTGTTCGGCGGTCGACGTCACCGGCTTTCTAGTCACCACCGATCCATGTTTCAGTTTTGTCTGTATTACACACACCTGGTTTCAATTCCCCTATCATGTTCCCTATTTAACCCTCTGGCATTCATTTCTGTTCTGTCCGTGATTGTTTGTGTCGTTAGTGGTTGTTGTATGTGCTAGTGTGTTTGTATTATTCCTATTTTGGAATTTTGCTTGATTTTTGAGTAAACTCCGTTGTGTTGCTCAAAACCTGTGTCCTGCGCCTGACTCCGCTACATATCTGCACACAATCGCTGACAGGCAGACTCATACCATGGTCTTTATAGCATTCCTGGGTACAAACATTTTGTCAATTAGGCCTGTCCTCTTGTTTGTTTGACTTATTTACTTTGACATAAAGACTTTTGAATAACATGTTAGCCCTCCATGTTTAATGTAGGCTAGTTCTATTTTACTGTTAGAAATACAAATCTTTGATGCACAAGTTACAGCATGTTATAGACCAATGATGGTATCAGAGGATCTGGCTACTCTGGTTTTGCTTTGAGATATCATTTGAATGTGACATGTACAGTGCATTTGGAAAGTATTCAGACCCCTTCCCTTTGTTTATTTTTATTTTTATTTTTTTTTACATCACAGCCTTATTGTAAAATGGATTCAATCAAAACATTCCTCATCAATCTACACACAATAGCCCATTATTACAAAGTGAAAACAGTTATTTACATAAGTATTCGGACCCTTTGCTATGAGATTTGAAATTGAACTCAGATGCAAACCGTTTACATTGATCATCCTTGAGATGTTTCTACAACTTGATTGGAGTCCACCTGTGGTACATTCAATTGATTGGACGTGATTTGAAAGGCACACACCTGTCGATATAAGGTCCCACAGTTGACAGTGCATGTCAGATCAAAAACCAAGACATGAGGTCGAAGGAATTGTCCGTAGAGCCCAGAGACAGAATTGTGTCGAGGCACAGATCTGGGGAAGGGTACCAAAAAATGTCTGCAGCATTGAAGGTCCCCAGGAACACAGTGGCCTCCATCATTCTAAAATGGAAGAAGTTTTGAACCACCAAGAGTCTTCTTAGAGCTGGCCACCTGTCCAAACTGAGCAATCGGGGGAGAAGGGCCTTGTTCAGGGAGGTGACCAAGAACCCGATGGTCACTCTGACAGAGCTCCAGAGTTCCTCTGTGGAGATGGGAGAACCTTTCAGAAGGACAACCATCTCTGCAGCACTCCACCAATCAAACCTTTATGGTAGAGTGGCCAGACGGAAGCCGCTCCTCAGTAAAAGGCACATAACAGCCCTCTTGGAGTTTGCCAAAGACACCTACAGGACACTCAGACCATGAGAAACAAGATTCTCTGGCCTTTCCGTTCACCTTCGCACCCCTGGGCCAGACTACAATCAATCATGGGACCTACTGAAGAGATGAGTCTTCAGTAAAGACTTAAAGGTCGAGACTGAGTCTGCGTCTCTCACATGGATAGGCAGACCATTCCATAAAAATGGAGCTCTATAGGAGAAAGCCCTGCCTCCAGCTATTTGCTTAGAAATTCTAGCGACAATAAGGAGTCCGGCGTCTTGTGACCGTAGCATGCGTGTAGGTATGAATGGCAGGACCAAATCGGAGAGATAGGTAGCCCATGTAATGCTTTGTAGGTTAGCAGTAAAACCTATAGCGTGTAGATTGATGAGGGGGGAAAAGCAATGTAATACATTTTAGAATAAGGCATTAACGTAACAAAATGTGGAAAAAGTCAGGGGGTCTGAATACTTTCCGAATACTTTAAAAAAAAGTTTTTAATGTAACCTTTATTTAACTAGGCAAGTCAGTTAAGAACACATTCTTATTTACAATGACGGCCTAGGAACAGTGTGTTAACTGCCTTGTTCTGGGGCAGAATGACAGATCTTTACCTTGTCAGCTCGGGGATTCAATCTAGCAACCTTTCGGTTATTGGCCCAACGGTTTAACCACTAGGCTACCTGCCGCCCCTCTTAGTGCCAGCATCAATTTGTGGTGGTAAATAGACGGCTACGAAAAATATAGATGAAAACTCTCTTGGCAGATAGTGTGGTCTACAGTTTATCATGAGGTACTCTACCTCAGGTGAGCAATACCTTGAGACCTCCTTAATTTTAGACATTGCAGACCAGCTGTTATTGACAAATAGACACACAACCCCACACTTCGTCTTAACAGATGTATCTGTTCTGTCCTGCCGATGCACAGAAAACCCAGCCAACTGTCTATTATCCATGTCATCGCTAAGCCACGACTCGGTGAAACATAAGATATTACAGTTTTTAACGTCTCGTTGGTAGGATAGTCTCCAGCGGAGACCATGCAGTTTATTTTCCAGTGATTGCACGTTGGCCAATAGAAAGGATGGTAGAGGCGGGTTACCCAATTGACAACGAATTCTCACAAGGCACTCCGATCTCCGCCCACTGTATTTCCATCTTTTCTTCACGTGAATGACAGGGATTTGGGCCTGGTCTCGGAGAAGCAGTAAATCCTTTGCGTCGGACTCGTTATAAAAAAAATCTTCCTCGAGTTCGAGGTGAGTAATCGCTGTTCTGATATCCAGAAGCTCTTTTCGGTCATAAGAGATGGTAGCAGCAACGTTATGTACAAAATAAGTTACAAACAATGTGAAAAAACACACAAAATAGCACAGATGGTTAGGAACCCGTAAAACTGCAGCCATTATCACAATTAGCCAATTTTCCTTGAATTGGATATCAAAGCCTGCAGTTTGGGCAGTAGAGTAGATAGGAGAGCCAAGGTCCAACACTGCTCCCACCAGGAGTTCTCAGCCCAGCAGGGTCCCGGGATCAGACCCTACATCAAGGTCTGTCATTGCATGCTGCCTGTACCTCGCCCACAGGCCTTAGGGACAGGTAATGGGGCCGGGGGAGAGACTGAGGGGTGGAGGTCTGGACTCTGGAGGAGATGGAAAGACAACACATCAAAGCTGTGTGTAACTAACTGCCCTAACTGCACAGTGAGTCCTTTCGCTCGCTGCCACACCATCCTACGACTGCAGGACAGCAGTGTTTACTTAACAGTCGGTGCACAAGAGAAAGATGTACATCACAAATAATACCCTATCCCTCCGGCTGCGTTTACACAGGCAGCCTAATTCTGATATTTTTCACAGGTCAGCTATGAAAAAGATCTGATGTGATTGGTCAAAAGACCAATTTAGTGGGAAAAAATATCTGCCTGTGTAAACACAACCTAAGCAGTGCACAATTTATTTATATTTTTATGACTGGATGTGTATTTTTTTGTTGGGGAGGGGGGTACAATATTTAAATTCATATAAATTAATATTCCGTCCCTTTTTCAGGACCCTGTTTTTCAAAGATAATTCATAAAAATCTAAATAACTTCACAGATCTTCATTGTAAAGGGTTTAAACACTGTTTCCCATGCTTGTTCAATGAACCATATTGTTATGAGAATTTTGTTATCAATGTTCATAAACTTCAATTAATCTACTCAGTCTGCAACCCAGAGTTTGTAAGATTCTGGTTGCATGAAGCAGACAAGAGTCCCAACTTACAAAAATCAAAGTGTTTATTCACGAGAACGTTCTGACGTCCAAATACAAAAACATCCATTTTATACTGGCTCCTTACGCACATACCTTCACACACAAACAGTAGGTATCCTACGCACATACATACACGTTCAAATCTTAAGCTACGCCTTGCTCAGACAGTCAGTGTTTTTCCATTACACAGATACATTGTTTAATCTGCAACATGTTTCATAATTTTCTGCAAGCCTAACAGTTTCTCCCCTCCACGGGTGGAGACAGAATGTCCTGTAAGGAACACAGTAGTCCAGCTTGTCTGTCGATAGCTCCTCTTATCATTTGTTTCACACTTGCACCCTGCTTACATACTAAAACAAGAACAAAGGGTCCTTGTTCTAATTTTGACTAAAACTACACACATCATCAGATTATAGTTTTATGATTCTAATCAATTTCATACAATTATATGGTTTCAGAGTGGAATTATTGAATCATTATCTTTCAACATATAAATTATTTTATCACATATACAATTAATAAACATGCACCCGTGGAACGGTCGTTAACACTAACAGCTAACAGACGGTAGGCAATTCAGGCCAAAGTTATGAAAACTTAGGACACTAAAGAGGCCTTTCTACTAACTCTGAAAAACACCAAAAGAAAGATGCACAGGGTCCCTGCTCATCTGTGTGAACGTGCCTTAGGCATGCTGCAAGGAGGCTTGAGGACTGTAGATGTGGCCAGGGCAATAAATTGCAATGTCCGTGCTGTGAGACGCCTAAGACAGCGCTACAGGGAGACAGGACGGACAGCTGATCATCCTCGCAGTGGCAGACCACGTGTAACAACACCTGCACAGGATCGGTACATCCGAACATCACACCTGCGGGACAGGTACAGGATGGCAAAACCAACTGCCCGAGTTACACCAGGAACGCACAATCCCTCCATCAGTGCTCAGACTGTCCGCAATAGGCTGAGAGAGGCTGGACTGAGGGCATGTAGGCCTGTTGTAAGGCAGGTCCTCACCAGACATCACCGGCAACAATGTCGCCTATGGGCACAAACCCACCGCCGTTGGACCAGACAGGACTGGCAAAAAGTGCTCTTCACTGACGAGTCGCGGTTTTGTCTCACCAGGGGTGATGGTCGGATTCGCGTTTATCGTCGAAGGAATGAGCGTTACACCGAGGCCTGTACTCTGGAGCGGGATCGATTTGGAGGTGGAGGGTCCGTCATGGTCTGAGGCGGTGTGTCACAGCATCATCAGACTGAGCTTGTTGTCATTGCAGGCAATCTCAACGCTGTTCGTTACAGGGAAGACATCCTCCTCCCTCATGTGGTACCCTTCCTGCAGGCTCATCCTGACATGACACTCCAGCATGACAATGCCACCAGCCATACTGCACGTTCTGTGCGTGATTTCCTGCAAGACAGGAATGTCAGTGTTCTGCCATGACCAGCGACGAGCCCAGATCTCAATCCCATTGAGCACGTCTGGGACCTGTTGGATCGGAGGATGAGGGAGAGGGCCATTCCCCCCAAAAATGTTCGGGAACTTGCAGGTGCCTTGGTGGAAGAGTGAGGTAACATCTCACAGCAAGAACTGCCAAATCTGGTGCAGTCCATGAGGAGGAGATGCACTGCAGTACTTAATGCAGCTGGTGGCCACACCAGATACTGACTGTTACTTTTGATTTTGACCCCCCCCTTTGTTCAGGGACACATTATTCCATTTCTGTTAGTCACATGTCTGTGGAACTTGTTCAGTTTATTTCTCAGACGTTGAATCTTGTTATGTTCGTACAAATATTTACACATGTTAAGTTTGCAGTTGACAGGAAGAGGACGTTTCTTTTTTTTGCTGAGTTTATATATTCAATTATTTATTCCACTGTACCTGTGAGCTGCCGCTCGTAAGAAGAAACATCACAAAAGGTACATAACTACAAGGTATTGATCACTGTATCATATTTTAAAGTTGAAGTAATAATGAATGAAATATATACAGGAGAATAAAACAAAAAATAAGAGGGCCTTCACCCTACCCCACCCAGCCAACATGTCCCCACCCCCATTCCCGGAAACCATGTTTTCCCCCCCTTCCCACCCCCCTAGCAACTAGGGTTGCTTGTTAGTCACCCCCCCCCCACTACTTTTGACCAGAGCCATATGGGTTTCCCTATGTTCCCTGAACTACATAGGGAATGGGGTGCCATCTAGGACGGACCCAAAAAAGGGAAGACCACCAGCAGTCGCCACCCGCCGGGCACTGAGCAGGAACTGGGGCTCATCTTTGTTGAACATGGCTCTGGTACCTGCTTCCTAGTCACCTCCGACTGAGCAGCCTGGACTCCCGGAGACTATATTTAGCAACAAACTGAAAAACAAAACCCCTTCATTCTTAAAAAGTGTTCTGCTTAGGTTTCTATTGAGACGGGCTGGGGGGGTTAGACTAGAGGAGGTGAGGTGAGACGTTGTGGGACTCTGCACTCTGGTGCTTGAGTGGTGATTTGATTTGCACACGGTGGTGGACTGGTGATGGTGTAGATGTTTTTTCTCACAGCATTCACCTGTAAATACATGTTTATACTGCAGACAGTTGCCCTCTGGTGCAGCTCCTCTCCTAAGCATAGTTATATCAGCCCTGATGGGATATTTAAAATTGAATTGAGTACATAATCTGATGGTCAGCCAGAACAATGAAGAAAGACAACTCAAGACAGTGGTGGGTTTCTTCTTGGACAACACGTCTCGTCTTCTAGACATCTTGTCTAACGTCAGATTTAAAGTACATCTTGTAAGGTGTTTAAAATAACACATATCCTTGGGGAGCATAGTCAGAAATACTGGCAGGCTGGCAGAGAGAGACAGGGGTTGGCTCGTCATAGAACCACTGAGCTCTTCAACCAAGACCACAGACAAAACCTGGTTTTAAAAAGGGTGCGGACAGTTACCAGTGCGGTCTTTTCTGCATAAGTGACTTTTCACAAAGACATAGATGTCGTATTATGCCATCGGTGTTGATGAAATGGCAACTGAATACACATGCTATAGGGTGATTGTAGCACAGTGGCTCTGTTCATTGAATTGTGAGGATACAATAAGTGACCAAAAATGCACAAAAAAACTGCGCTATCGGGAAATAACCTCACACCTCTGGGGGCGGCAGTTCCAAAAGAGGTCATGCCTAGTGTTAAATGTTCTTGTTTCTCCCCAATACGCCTGACTATATATTCATGCCTCTCTTTCCATGTTTGATTCAGAGGGTGGAAAGACTCACAGTAAGAGCACCGATGTGATTGGGGATGAGGGAGTCTGGCCTGGGAGCTTGTTCAAATCCAAGGTGAGTAGGTAGCCTACCTACGTACACTACCTCATGGGTGATGACTGGTGTGTTCTCTTCACTCACTGACATTAGTCTAAGTGCAGTGGTGTCAGTTAACTCGCCACTGGCACCAGGAGCACCAGGACTACTCAATGCCAGAAGTAGCGAGCTGTCCTTGAATTCTTAACAAGCAAGACATAGAGAAACAAACCCTTTATTCAGCAGAGGAGAGCGTAGAAAAAAAACGGATAACTTAGCAAGGTTACCACAAAGTGTACGTTAAATCCCACATAGGAAAAGGGAGGGATAAAAGAGATGGAGAGAGATGGAGGAGATGGAGGGTGGGGGAGCGCGAAGTGAACTTCCAATTCCATTCCAAAAGTGGATAAAAAACAGTTGGGATGTTGCTGACTGTCATTTTTTCTTGCGTTCAAAATACAGGCCGGGATATAAAACAAAGCCATGGTTGTCATGCTAAAGGATCCTGCTGCTGAAGAGGTGTCAAATTATTGTACCTCAGCTGGATACGTGGGTGTTGGAAGCCAGGGGGTGAGGACGGTGCCAAACCCAGTAGACTTTGGCACATCTGTCCCCTCACCGCTGGCACGGATCAACCCCGCTCGCTGTGAGGCTTCAGATCATCGATAGGCCTCTGGCAGATTGGCAACCATACACACTACTACAAGAAACCATGCAAACCATGCAATAATATGACTGCCACTGACTCCCAACACTTAACCTATCACGAGGAGAGTCATTGGATTGAAAAAAAACAAGTAAACATGACAACAACACTTGTCAATTCCTGTTTGTAGGCCTATCTCCACCCAATCCCGTTATAACTGACACCAACACTGACCTACACCTCTTCTGTGGTACAAAGAGGTCAGCGCTAAACTAGAGAGGGGCACGTCCAAACAGTATAGAGATGGAACGAAACGTTTTTATGATTACATAAATAAAATAATAGCGAGGCAAAGTGCTAGGCTGTTTTACCAGAGCGTGTGTGTTTGCCTGCTTTTGCACATTGCTTGAGCTTGAGACAGCTCTGAACTGAATGAAAGCTAATGGCTAGACTGGAGCTGTTCTGAGGAATACCTGTGAGTAAGCGAGCATTGTCTTAGTAGGGCCTACATTTGTATGAAGTACATTGTCAAAGTACATTGCACTAAGTACATTTAAAGTGTGTGATTAAAAAACTGGCAAGACCATTGATGACCTTGTGAGTGTAAACCCAGCAAAAAACAGACTATGCTCTTTATTTCACAATATGCTCAATTACAATTTGTTGTTCTGCTGAAAAAACAGTAATATGATAATTCTTCCATCTTTGCTCGAGTCAAAAGCAACTGTTTCTTTCTGTAGTTCAACTTCCCATTACCAGAACACCAATACCGGACGATTTGTCTTTTTATTTATATACACTGCTCAAAAAAATAAAGGGAACACTAAAATAACACATCCTATATCTGAATGAATGTAATAGTCTTATTAAATACTTTTTTCTTTACATAGTTGAATGTGATGACAACAAAATCACACAAAATTTATCAATGGAAATCAAATTTATCAACCCATGGAGGTCTGGATTTGGAGTCACACTCAAAATTAAAGTGGAAAACCACACTACAGGCTAATCCAACTTTGATGTAATGTCCTTAAAACAAGTCAAAATGAGGCTCAGTAGTGTGTGTGGCCTCCACGTGCCTGTATGACCTCCCTACAATGCCTGGGCATGCTCCTGATGAGGTGGCGGATGGTCTCCTGAGGGATCTCCTCCCAGACCTGGACTAAAGCATCCGCCAACTACTGGACAGTCTGTGGTGCAACGTGGCGTTGGTGGATGGAGCGAGACATGATGTCCCAGATGTGCTCAATTGGATTCAGGTCTGGGGAACGGGCGGGCCAGTCCATAGCATCAATGCCTTCCTCTTGCAGGAACTGCTGACACACTCCAGCCACATGAGGTCAAGCATTGTCTTGCATTAGGAGGAACCCAGGGCCAACCGCACCAGCATATGGTCTCACAAGGGGTCTGAGGATCTCATCTCGGTACCTAATGGCAATCAGGCTACCTCTGGCGAGCACATGGAGGGCTGTGCGGCCCCCCAAAAAAATGCCACCCCACACCATGACTGACCCACCGCCAAACCGGTCATGCTGGAGGATGTTGCAGGCAGCAGAACGTTCTCCACGGCGTCTCCAGACTCTGTCACGTCTGTCACGTGCTCAGTGTGAACCTGCTTTCATCTGTGAAGAGCACAGGGCACCAGTGGCGAATTTGCCAATCTTGGTGTTCTCTGGCAAATGCCAAACGTCCTGCACGGTGTTGGGCTGTAAGCACAACCCCCACCTGTGGACGTCGGGCCCTCATACCACCCTCATGGAGTCTGTTTCTGACCGTTTGAGCAGACACATGCACATTTGTGGCCTGCTGGAAGTCATTTTGCAGGGCTCTGGCAGTGCTCCTCCTGATCCTCCTTGCACAAAGGCGGAGGTAGCGGTCCTGCTGCTGGGTTGTTGCCCTCCTACGGCCTCCTCCACGTCTCCTGATGTACTGGCCTGTCTCCTGGTAGCGCCTCCATGCTCTGGACACTACGCTGACAGACACAGCAAACCTTCTTGCCACAGCTCGCATTGATGTGCCATCCTGGATGAGCTGCACTACCTGAGCCACTTGTGTGGGTTGTAGACTCCGTCTCATGCTACCACTAGAGTGAAAGCACCGCCAGCATTCAAAAGTGACCAAAACATCAGCCAGGAAGCATAGGAACTGAGAAGTGGTCTGTGGTCACCACCTGCAGAACCACTCCTTTATTAGGGGTGTCTTGCTAATTGCCTATAATTTCCACCTGTTGTCTATTCCATTTGCACAACAGCATGTGAAATTTATTGTCAATCAGTGTTGCTTCCTAAGTGGACAGTTTGATTTCACAGAAGTGTGATTGACTTGGAGTTACATTGTGTTGTTTAAGTGTTCCCTTTATTTTTTAGAGCAGTGTGTATATATATATATATATATATATATATCATTCACACTCTAGAGATGAATTGAAAGCATTCATGTTTCATACACGGAACATTACATTTACATTTACATTTAAGTCATTTAGCAGACGCTCTTATCCAGAGCGACTTACAAATTGGTGCATTCACCTTATGATATCCAGTGGAACAACCACTTTACAATAGTGCATCTAACTCTTTTAAGGGGGGGGGGGGGGGTTAGAAGGATTACTTTATCCTATCCTAGGTATTCCTTAAAGAGGTGGGGTTTCAGGTGTCTCCGGAAGGTGGTGATTGACTCTGCTGACCTGGCGTCGTGAGGGAGTTTGTTCCACCATTGGGGTGCCAGAGCAGCGAACAGTTTTGACTGGGCTGAGCGGGAACTGTACTTCCTCAGAGGTAGGGAGGCGAGCAGGCCAGAGGTGGATGAACGCAGTGCCCTTGTTTGGGTGTAGGGCCTGATCAGAGCCTGAAGGTACGGAGGTGCCGTTCCCCTCACAGCTCCGTAGGCAAGCACCATGGTCTTGTAACGGATGCGAGCTTCAACTGGAAGCCAGTGGAGAGAGCGGAGGAGCGGGGTGACGTGAGAGAACTTGGGAAAGTTGAACACCAGACGGGCTGCGGCGTTCTGGATGAGTTGTAGGGGTTTAATGGCACAGGCAGGGAGCCCAGCCAACAGCGAGTTGCAGTAATCCAGACGGGAGATGACAAGTGCCTGGATTAGGACCTGCGCCGCTTCCTGCGTGAGGCAGGGTCGTACTCTGCGAATGTTGTAGAGCATGAACCTACAGGAACGGGTCACCGCCTTGATGTTAGTTGAGAACGACAGGGTGTTGTCCAGGATCACGCCAAGGTTCTTAGCACTCTGGGAGGAAGACACAATGGAGTTGTCAACCGTGATGGCGAGATCATGGAACGGGCAGTCCTTCCCCGGGAGGAAGAGCAGCTCCGTCTTGCCGAGGTTCAGCTTGAGGTGGTGATCCGTCATCCACACTGATATGTCTGCCAGACATGCAGAGATGCGATTCACCACCTGGTTATCAGAGGGGGGAAAGGAGAAGATTAATTGTGTGTCGTCTGCATAGCAATGATAGGAGAGACCATGTGAGGATATGACAGAGCCAAGTGACTTGGTGTATAGCGAGAATAGGAGAGGGCCTAGAACAGAGCCCTGGGGGACACCAGTGGTGAGAGCACGTAGTGCGGAGACAGATTCTCGCCACGCCACCTGGTAGGAGCGACCTGTCAGGTAGGACGCAATCCAAGCGTGGGCCGCGCCGGAGATGCCCAGCTCGGAGAGGGTGGAGAGGAGGATCTGATGGTTCACAGTATCAAAGGCAGCCGATAGGTCTAGAAGGATGAGAGCAGAGGAGAGAGAGTTAGCTTTAGCAGTGCGGAGCGCCTCCGTGACACAGAGAAGAGCAGTCTCAGTTGAATGACTAGTCTTGAAACCTGACTGATTTGGATCAAGAAGGTCATTCTGAGAGAGATAGCAGGAGAGCTGGCCAAGGACGGCACGTTCAAGAGTTTTGGAGAGAAAAGAAAGAAGGGATACTGGTCTGTAGTTGTTGACATCGGAGGGATCGAGTGTAGGTTTTTTCAGAAGGGGTGCAACTCTCGCTCTCTTGAAGACGGAAGGGACGTAGCCAGCGGTCAAGGATGAGTTGATGAGCGAGGTGAGGTAAGGGAGAAGGTCTCCGGAAATGGTCTGGAGAAGAGAGGAGGGGATAGGGTCAAGCGGGCAGGTTGTTGGGCGGCCGGCCGTCACAAGACGCGAGATTTCATCTGGAGAGAGAGGGGAGAAAGAGGTCAAAGCACAGGGTAGGGCAGTGTGAGCAGAACCAGCGGTGTCGTTTGACTTAGCAAACGAGGATCGGATGTCGTCGACCTTCTTTTCAAAATGGTTGACGAAGTCATCAGCAGAGAGGGAGGAGGGGGGAGGAGGGGGAGGAGGATTCAGGAGGGAGGAGAAGGTGGCAAAGAGCTTCCTAGGGTTAGAGGCAGATGCTTGGAATTTAGAGTGGTAGAAATTGGCTTTAGCAGCAGAGACAGAAGAGGAGAATGTAGAGAGGAGGGAGTGAAAGGATGCCAGGTCCGCAGGGAGGCGAGTTTTCCTCCATTTCCGCTCGGCTGCCCGGAGCCCTGTTCTGTGAGCTCGCAATGAGTCGTCGAGCCACGGAGCAGGAGGGGAGGACCGAGCCGGCCTGGAGGATAGGGGACATAGAGAGTCAAAGGATGCAGAAAGGGAGGAGAGGAGGGTTGAGGAGGCAGAATCAGGAGATAGGTTGGAGAAGGTTTGAGCAGAGGGAAGAGATGATAGGATGGAAGAGGAGAGAGTAGCGGGGGAGAGAGAGCGAAGGTTGGGACGGCGCGATACCATCCGAGTAGGGGCAGTGTGGGAAGTGTTGGATGAGAGCGAGAGGGAAAAGGATACAAGGTAGTGGTCAGAGACTTGGAGGGGAGTTGCAATGAGATTAGTGGAAGAACAGCATCTAGTAAAGATGAGGTCAAGCGTATTGCCTGCCTTGTGAGTAGGGGGGGAAGGTGAGAGGGTGAGGTCAAAAGAGGAGAGGAGTGGAAAGAAGGAGGCAGAGAGGAATGAGTCAAAGGTAGACGTGGGGAGGTTAAAGTCACCCAGAACTGTGAGAGGTGAGCCATCCTCAGGAAAGGAACTTATCAGGGCGTCAAGCTCATTGATGAACTCTCCAAGGGAACCTGGAGGGCGATAAATGATAAGGATGTTAAGCTTGAAAGGGCTGGTAACTGTGACAGCATGGAATTCAAAGGAGGCGATAGACAGATGGGTCAGGGGAGAAAGAGAGAATGTCCACTTGGGAGAGATGAGGATCCCAGTGCCACCACCCCGCTGACCAGAAGCTCTCGGGGTGTGCGAGAACACGTGGGCAGACGAGGAGAGAGCAGTAGGAGTAGCAGTGTTATCAGTGGTAATCCATGTTTCCGTCAGTGCCAAGAAGTCGAGGGACTGGAGGGAAGCATAGGCTGAGATGAACTCTGCCTTGTTGGCCGCAGATCGGCAGTTCCAGAGGCTGCCTGAGACCTGGAACTCCACGTGGGTCGTGCGCGCTGGGACCACCAGGTTAGAGTAGCAGCGGCCACGCGGTGTGAAGCGTTTGTATGGTCTGTGCAGAGAGGAGAGAACAGGGATAGACAGACACATAGTTGACAGGCTACAGAAGAGGCTACGCTAATGCAAAGGAGATTGGAATGACAAGTGGACTACACGTCTCGAATGTTCAGAAAGTTAAGCTTACGTTGCAAAAAATCTTATTGACTAAAATGATATAGTACTGCTGGCTGGTGAAATAGGCTAGCTAGCAGTGGCTGCGTTGTTGACTTTGTTTGAAAGTGTAGCTGGCTAGGTAACCTCTAACTGGCTAGGTAACCTCGACAATTACTCTAGACTACACAATTATCTTGGATACAAAGACGGCTATGTAGCCAGCTAAGATCAAACAAATCAAACTGTTGTACTGTAATGAAATGAAATGTAATACTACCTGTAATACTACCTGTGGAGCAAAGCGGAATGCAACTACTCGCTCCAAACCAAACCGGGAGTGCGTATCGTAGAGGGAGAGGCAATAGAAGTGTTGTTTCTTGTATTATTGTCTTTTGTGTCTTTAGAGGACTGCTTCACCTTAATGTCCCCTTTCCCTTTTCTTCTGTCCTTATTTTGTCCCACTTTGTCCCTTCTTTGTCCCTTCTTCTCTTCTGCCAACTAGACACTCCTTGTTAGCTAGCTAGCTTCTTTCAGGAATGTCCCTAGCAACTGCCTAGCAACAGGTAAACAACTTAGCTAGCTAAGAAAACGGTATAATTTTATGAAAAATTGTTACTTTTTCAAAAGCCTTTCTTCTTTGTTTGCTGCTTGTTTGGTCTCCTATTCAGTTTGCAGTTTTCTTTTGATTTTTTTTTCGATGTACTTTACTCTAAAAAAACATTTAAATTTCAATATTTGTAGGAGCTCATCTTTTCAGCTGCTGCTGCTTAATTTGGAACTCCGGAACATTGGAAAAATACTTTTCAACACTGACTTCCATTTCAATGCGAGACCTTTATTATTTATTTAATTTAAATGTTTGGAATAAAGGAACATTCTTTTTAGGTAGCGATGTCTGATTTGCTCTGTAACATTCAAGCCTCTGTTACAAAGTGCTTACTATTTCTTGTCTATGCAAACAACTATGGGTGGGCACCCATAGTTTAAACTGACCGCCCAAATAATTCTTATCATTTTAAAACACATGAAGAATATTGAGAATCAATGCTTGGCTTGTGATCCATGAACTGCTTTGAAATTGCGAAATACATTATTGACATGCTATTCCTTAGGATCATTAACGTGTGAATAAAGGAAAATAATGATCAAAATCTTCATTTTTGAAAATCATTTTCTGTCTTTGACATCACCTCTCCACCTACATGTAGGCAAATGACCCCAATCACACCAAACAAGTCTCTTATTGTGAGCTATTGTAGATCCATTCTCCATCCACTCATCGTCCACTCTCCACTCTCCAATTCATGGCTTAATTGTCAAATTGATGTTGGTCAGCAATATTACTTTACGTTTGTTCAACGAAGGTTAAACAGGTTCAACTATGTTTGTCTAAATTACCCTTGACCATTTTAGTGCTATGTCGATTACGAATATGACGTTAAATTGAAATAACATTTACAATGCTTAGAATCTCCATTGAAATAGCTTTATAGCCCAGGACAGGAAACAGTCATTTAGCAGACACTCTTATCCAGAGCGAATTTCAGGAGCAACATCTTTTTAAATCGTTTTCTGTCTTTGATTTCACCTCTCCATCTACACATAGGCAAAGGTCCCCATTCAGACAAGACAAGTCTCTTATTGTCAGCTGTTGTTGATCCACTCGCCATCCACTCTTCATGGCCTGATAAAACAATTGAGGCTCAAGCTCGGACAGGAATTACAGTGAAATGCTAAAGCATTGAGGTGTTGGCATGTCCCTCGATCTGGCCCTATGTGACTGTTAGTGCTGTTGAAGGTTTCTGCTGGTTGATTTATTAGGTAAAGTTAACAGTACAGTGAGGCTCCAGACTCCAGAACGACAGGCGTCCTGCCCTGGTAGACAGGCTGCCGGCCCGGCAGACCTGGGTTCAAATACTAGTTGAAATCTTTGAGTGTTTGCTGTTGCCTGCTTGCAGTGCCAGATGGGCGGGGTTTACCGTTTTGACACTATTCTATTGGTTCCATTGTGCCAGGAAAGCTCAATCAAGCATCGATAAAGTATTTGAAAGTATTTCAAATAGTATTTGAACCCAGGGCTGCTGCTCCGGTGAAGGGCTGCTGTGCCAGGCCAATGAGCTCAGTGTCCAGACATCCAGGATGGAGAAAGGATGGAGAAAGGGAAACGGACAGAGCCAAAGGGCATGCCAGTGCCACCTGCACATCACAGCACAGGAGTCTTTTGAGAAAAGTCTCTGGCTCTTTGGTTCTTTGGCTTTTCCAGGCATCGCCGGGGCTGGGTGGTTGGTTGGGTAACGGTGTTCTTTCAACCATGCAAGGCGGGCTGGTGGGCAGCACAGGGAAACTGAGCAGAAGCAGATCTGCTTGCCCTGCCGGACTGAGGTTCCTGGGCCAAGTTAAGCACGGAAATATTTATTTCCTGTTCATTCAAGTCTGGCAGTCACCTGTAAAGTTACCCTCTCTCTGTTCATCCTGATCCTGAGTTACCGGCCAGGCAGGTGGCCACTCGGTTTAACCGTGTCAGTCAGCCAAAGAACTAGGCTACGTATGGTCAACTGGGTTCGTGACTAGGTTAAACCATGTAGGTCAGCAGTATTACTTTACGTTTGTTCAATGAAGGTTTAACAGGTTCAACTATATTTGTCTGAATGACCCTTGACCATTTTAATGCTATGTTGCTTACAAATATGACGTTTCATTTCAATAAAATGTACAATGCTCAGAGTCTCCATTGAAATAGCTTCATAGCCCAGGACTAGGCATAATACACTACATGACCAAAAGTATACGGACACCTGCTCGTCGAATAGCTCATTCCAATATCATGGGCATTAATATGGAGTTGGTCCCACCTTTGCTGTGTTCCAGTAGATGTTGGAACACTGGTAGTTGCAACCGAGGACAGACGATTTTTACATGCTACGCACTTCAGCGGTCCCATTCTGTGGCCTACCACTTTGTGGCTGAGCCGTTGTTGCTTCTAGACGTTTCCACTTCACAATAACAGCACTTACAGTTGACCAGGGCAACTCTAGCTGGACAGAAATTTGACGAACTGACTTGTTGGAAAGGTGGCATCCTATGAAGGTGCCATGTTGAAAGTCACTGAGCTCTTCAGTAAGGCCATTCTACTACCAATGTTTGTCTATGGAGATTGCATGGCTGGGTGCTCGATTTTATACACCTGTCAGCAACGGGTGTGGCTGAAATAGCCGAGTCCACTGATTTGAAGGGGTGGCCACATACTTTTGTATACAGTGCGTTCGAAAAGTACTTTAAAATAAATAACTGAAATACCTTGTTTACATAATTATTCAGACCCTTTGCTATGAGACTTGAAACTCTGCTCGGGTGCATCCTGTTTCCATTGATAATTTTTTGTTAACCAGGCAAGTCAGTTAGTTAACCAGGCAAGTCAGTTATTTTACAATGACGGACTACCCCGACAAAACCCTCCCCTAACCCAGACAACGCTGGGCCAATTGTGCGCCGCCCTATGGGACTCCCAATCACAGCCGGTTGTGATACAGACTGGGATCGAAACAGGGTATGTGGTGACGCTTCTAGCACTGAGATGCAAAGCCTTACACCGCTGTGCCACACGGGAGTCCCAAGTTGTTTCTACAACTTGATTGGAGGTCACCTGTGGTAAATGCAATTGATTGGACATGATTTGGAAAGGCACACACCTGTCTATATAAGGTCCCACCGTTGACAGTGCATGTCAGAGCAAAAATCAAGCCATGAGGTCGAAGGAAGTGTCCTTAGAGCTCCAGGACAGGATTGTGTCGAGACACAGATTTTGGGTAGTCGCTCAATTTGTAAGTCGCTCTGGATAAGAGCGTCTGCTAAATGACTTAAATGTAAATGTAAATGGGTAGGGTACCAAAAAAATCTGTAGCATTGAAGGTCCCCAAATGGAAGAAGTTTGGAACCACATAGAATCTTCCCAGAACTGGCCAACCGGCCAAATTGAGCAATCGGGGGAGAAGTGCCTTGGTCAGGGAGGTGACAGAGTTCCAGAGTTCCTCTGTGGAGATGGGAGAACCTTCCAGAAGGACAACTATCTCTGCAGCACTCCACCAATCAGACCTTTATGGTAGAGTGGCCAGATGGAAGCCACTCCTCAGTAAAATGCACATGACGGCCAGCTTGGAGTTTGCCAAAAGGCACCTAAAGCACTCAGACCATGAGAAACAAGATTCTTGGGTCTGATGAAACCAAGATGCTGTGGAGATGTTTTTCAGTGGCATGGATTGGGAGACTAGTCAGGAACGAGGGAAAGTTGAACGGATCAAAGTACAGAGATCCTTGATGAAAACCTGTTCCAGAGAGCTCAGGACCTCAGACTGGGGCGAAGGTTCACCTTCCAACAGGACAACGAACCTAAGCACACAGCCAAGACAACGCAGCAGTGGCTTTGGGATACAGCCAGAGCCCGGACTTGAACCCATCGAACATCTCTGGAGAGACCTTAAAATAGCAGTGAAGCGACGCTCCCCATCTAACCTGACAGAACTTGAGAGGATCTGCAGAGAAGAATGGGAGGAACTCCACAAATACAGGTGTGCCAAGCTTGTAGCATCATACCCAAGAAGACTCGAGGCTGTACTCGCTGCTAAAGGTGATTCAACAAAGTACTGAGTAAAGGGTCTGAATACATATGTAAATGTGGTATTTCAGTTTTTTATTTTTTATACATTTGCAAAAAATTATAAAAAACAGTTTTTGCTTCATCATTATGGGGTATCTTGTGTAGATTGATGAGGAAAAAAAAGATTTAATCCGTTTTAGAATAAGGCTGTAACGTAACAAAATCTGAATACTTTCCGAATGCACTGTATATAGTATATGTGTCCAGGAACAGTTACATTTTAGAAGACACTATTATCCAGAGCAATTTATAGGAGCAAGTCCCTTTCTCAAGGGCACATCAACAGATTTTTCACCTAGTTTGCTCGGGGATTCGAACCAGCTACCATTTCTGTTCCTGGCCTTTTGCTCTTAACCGCTAGGCTACCTGTCACCCTCGACAATAGGGCCCATAGAATTTCATCGAGAGCTCTTTAGCTATGGATACTATATCAGCTGTTGCCTAAACAAGGAATCGTTCACTTTGCAGGGTGGTTTTGTTGGCCGGTGAAAACCTTCCCTTAACTGTGCTGCAGGTGTAGAGTTGCTGAGGGACGCTGGGAGGGTGAACGCCCTAAGGTTGTCTCAGAGAGCCAGGTCTGTGCTGGGGGACACAGGATGGATTTCTGCTTGGGCAGGGCTGCTGGGCTGGTGATTGTGTTTGGCGTGCAGCATAGTAGCTCTCCTGGCATGGGCTCTGCTTAGCTATGCACATAAGGCCCATGATCTCTTAAATTACAGCAAGTAGGATAAAAGATCTACGGGGTTGAAAGTTCTAACTCCAGTACTAACATCTACTGGGATGTTGGTTGTGATTCAGAGGTAGTTTCAGGGCCCATATTTAAAAAGTGTCTCTGAGTGTGTGCTGATCTAGGATCAGATCCCCTCTGTCCATGAAATCTTATTGATTTATGATCTTAAAGGCAAAACTGATCCAATGTCAGCACTTTGAGACTTGTGAATATGTCCCTAGATCTTGAATATGTACAGTATTAAGGTTGTGTTGACCTTAGTATTAATTAGATATGACTCTATTACATATTGAGTACATGTTGGGTCAACATTAAGTTTTCCTCTAAATTACCTAAAATGCCATGAGTCGTCAGCGGCCTCGACAGGGATTTTAAAAACATATTTGTCATTCATTTTGAAGCGTGACTGTTCACCTAACATTTGTCTGAACTGAAGCAGCCCAGGCAGTACGCACGGACATGGCTGTGCTTTCTGTGTTCGACAGCCAAACAAAATGGAAAAAACTCCAATAATAATAATGCAAATATATGGAGTACTTAGTTGTTATGGCACCAGTACGTGGAGAGCCAAATGGGCATCAACAGAGGGGCCAAGAGAGGGAGTCTCAGTTTCTCCTGCAGAGAGAAATGTCCACAACTAAGTGTTTTTGTCAACAGACAAAAATATACTGTGTGAGCAGACTGAGCTGCAGCACTACTGGATGGATGGACGGCTGGCTGACTGTTCATAGGCCAGGACACACAAATCTCCTCTTCAGCTCCTGTGAAACACAGAGCGCCTAGCACCCGCATCCTACCCTCCTTACATCCCTCCACCTCTACCTCCATTTGTCCCTCCCTCTGGAACAGGAAACGACAGAGGGGCTGATCTGAATTAGTTTGGCAGTTATGAATAACATCCTCAGTGGATTAAGGAGATTGTTGTTGTAGGTTTGTGCAGGGGGCAGTGAAACTGTCCCACCAACCAACCACCCAATGGTTCTGATTCAGTTATTGTATAATGGCACACACACACACACACACACACTTTGACTGTGTATCCAGCGTCACGGAGCTGTTGGAACTTTTTGAACCCACCCAGGCAGGATTAAGATCACACAAGGGGCCTATTTAATCAAACCCGGGAACTGGGAGCTTTGGGATGCTGAAAAACGTGTTTGAAGTAAGGTTAGTAGATTACCTGTTGGTTACACACATAATTAATTAACATTGTCTAAAGAATGTGGACTCACACAATGTAATTCTGTTCACCTGTAAACTCAATTCCTCATGCAATCTACCTGGCTGTCTCCATGCATTGAACATATAAAACTGCTTTCATCATCAAGTATAAAACCATTGAAATCTCACATCTTCAATCAATTTCACCAGTATTTATTTAGTTGTGTCAGTGGAATTTGATCAGACACATTCACTGGTTGGTAAAAGGTTGACTTTTCCTACACTCCTCCCGCGGCGGCAGTTGGCTCGATTGGGATTCAGAAATGTTTCAAATCCAAGATAAACTGGGAGTCTTGTGTTAAATGTTTTTCCAAATGATAAAAAAATCTATTTTTAGAGGAACTTTCGGATCTTTGAGTTGGGATTTCAGACCTCTGTGACCTCTACCAAGTCCCCACCCATCACGCTGTTTCATTCTTGATTATAGAGTGTGTTACATTCTTGACTTTCTGAGTATGTGAATCTTATCTGGGCTATCTACAAAAGACTACACAAGTCATATTATAAGGCTTATAATAATGTTATGCCTCTCTTTGACTGACTCCAAATGGCTTTTAGCCAGGACCATTATAAGACGATAACAGCAGGTTATAAGGGGGTCATAAAATCCCATGACAAGTCTTATGTATATACATAATGCATTATATCTACAGGTTTTAAGTGGAATGTTATATTTAGGCCACGGAGAGCCTAAACATCTCTTGTAGTTTGGTGCCAAACAAGTTCATTGACAAGGCTAAAAGATGACAATCAAATGCTCTGCAGGCTCAGATTAAGGTCTTTGTGTCTGAAAGCTGCCTGGAACATTATAATATTACATTTGTTTTGATCTAAGTGTGCAGAGACTCTTCAACAATTTAATCGGGTTATGACATGTCTACTGAATTCTGTAGCTCAGTTGGTAGGGCATGGATAGTGGGTTCGATTCTTGGGACCACCCGTACGTAAAATGTATGCATGCATGACTGTAAGTTGCTTTGGCTAAAAGCATCTGTCTAATGTCATATATTTAAGTGTTAAGGCCCGAGAAGCAAGTGTTTTGAGGATATATTGGCACGGGTGTTGTTAGACCCAAGACAAAGTCAAGGCAACCATGCCAATGTATCCTCCTAACACCGGCTTCAAGGGCATTATCACTTTTATACAACTGGTTACCAAGAGTATTAAAATAATGATTTACATACAGTATTTTCATTAACTTAATTTTTATCAATTTATTCACAGTATTTCATCCTTCCACAAGATATAGTCCCAACACAAATCTAGGGTTACTATCCAAGCCGGCTGGTCGTTCATTCTATCAGTTCGGTCGCCAGAGACACGACCCCGTCGTTAAGTCTTTTTGTTCTGTATCTATGGACACGACCCAGTCGTTCGTTCGAAATGTTCTATTGCCATACTGGCTGGCAACGTTCTTATCCCTTGCTTGCTAGCTAGCCAACTACGGCTAACTTACAGTAACGTCAAACAGTGCAGCCAGAATAACAACAAAGTAGCTGCATTTGCATTTGTTGAAGCTGTTTTCTAGAGACATTTATTTGGATGCATCCATAACAATGAGCTAATGATGCACGATTTCACCTGGCATAGAAAATGTGCTCTCTCGTCTGGACACTGTTATTCAGAGGAGTTGGCCAACAACACAGCTACAGTAACACAATCACTTCAAGCTGAAGGTGTAAAGACCGCAAACTAGCTGCACTTCATTTGGTTTTTACCTGTTTTTTGTTATTGACATTTATTTGTATATATCCATAGAAATTATGCTCATTCATGATTTAGACTGGCTGAGAAAAGCTGCCTGCCTGTCTGTCATCCCAACTCCCGACCCCTACACGTTCATTGAATTTCAATACTGAAACAATGTTGCAAATGTCAGAGAGACAGGCAGCAAGGTTTATGCAAATCTCCGCTATTGAAAACCAATTGCTAGTCTAAAAGAAATGGGAGATAATGTCTAGATGCTTTTTACACTGGAGATCAAGTTGATAAATTGTCTGGCTGGGCTGATGAAACAGTGGATTGCGCAGTGAGATGGAAGAGAATAAATAGGGATTTCAACATCATAGCTTTAGCCGGTGGTAACTTGTGGAATAGACACCGGCTGGAATGCGATTTTAACCAATCAACATCCAGGATTAGACTCACCTGTTGTATAATATATTATATATTACAGTGTATATATTATTGACTCTATATAGAGGCCTAGTTCTGTAAGTTTCCAAAAGTTAACACCATTGCAAAATCTTTATCTAGCCATGAGAGGTTATAAACATTGATCCAAAAATATATATATTATTAGCTATTCACACAGTTTCTGCATAGTACTGTAGGCCTAGTATTTCATTTTTACATTAACTCATTTTGAAACATGTGATCGTTGATAATTGCAGTCTCCGCTTTGATCATCTTTCAGAGGGCACGACTGTTATGCTTGAGGCACTTACTATGATTCTTGGCCCGCCACATATTTTCTGTGTAAATGACATACAAAGAAAGCTTAAGAGGTGTTTCTCAAGGGCTCAAAAAAATGTACGCTTACACTCCATTGGCAAGTCGGCTATGGAAAACCTGAACTATAAACTTCAAGCACTGTATTCTGTGTGGTTTGAGGCTGAGGGCTGAGGGCTGAGGTGGGCAGGGGATCCATTGCTTGGTTTCTACTGCAGCGGCATCCCAGAAAGGCAAGGTTGCATCCCAGAAAGGCAAGGATGCATCCCAAATGGCACCCTATTCCCTGTATAGTGTGCACTACTTTTGACCATAGCCCATTTGGGACACAGCCCCGGTCTAGTTGAAGGTCAGGTAGTAGGAGGCAACAATCTGGCACCTCAAACCACTATCACTGTGGCAACATATAGGGCCCTCACCACCACAGAGTTTAAAAGCCTGTCATGCCCCAAGGACCAGCCAGACAGTGGTCAGAAACATATTTTTATGACACCCCTCCTCGCTCTCTCTCTCTCTTGTTCAATCTCTCTCTCTCTCTCTAAAGAAATGGCTGCATACATTCTGCCTGGAAATGCAGCAGCCAGCAGGTCAAATTGGTCATGGACATTTCCGTGCGAGATAATGTCTGAAAGAACAGCTTGTACATAATGTTAATAATATTCCAATGTACGCCCGTGTCAAACAATGTTTGAAATGTTTAATGTAACACTGTTTATAGTAACAGCTTTCCTTTGTCGCTTATGGTCTGTGAAATGTGAAGTGCGCTCCACGAATACGTGGATAACACTGCCATCTTCAGATGGGGGTGCAGTTTCATCAATGTTATGAAATTGAAAATGTACATTGGAAATGTAATTAGAAAGAACTTTTAACTATGCCAATATCCATCTGGGCAGAAATCCAGAAAATCCGGGCAGAATTCAACATATTTTGACTGTCGATTACGCCTACGGATGTTGCAAGCTCCACAGGGCTCTTTCTTTGTGGCGGGGGTGCGTTTGTTTTTTTCAAGACTGACCAATCACCATCTAGTTTCTTGAGGTCTAACGTCCAATACCTCTCCTCTTTGTTGCCTGACATACGATCGCGGACTATGCCGCGGACAGACAGCAAAAAAAAGGGTCCGGGTTTTAGCTAATACCGTTCTTTAAATGGTTTGAATCTCTATTTACTTGTTCAGTTTCAATATACCATCACAGTGCAGCTGTATTTTAACAAAACAATCTCAGCCGGGACACGCGATGGAGAGTGAATATTTCTAAGATAAAAAAATAAGTACGTAAAGTTGAACCGGATAGCTAGCTCATGATAGCTGAATAATCGTTGCTGGGCACCAGTCTTTTTGTTTACCGACACTTCCAACTCTGCACGTTCCCTTGTTGTTACGACCGAGCTTGCTAACTGCTCAATTTAAGCATTACCTAGCTAAATTACACCCGCCTACTGTTTTCAGCTACGAGAAAGGAAACGGGCATGGGCGAATTTCTCGAAAATCCGTCAGTTCTCACGAAGGATAAACTCAAAAGTGAGCTCACGGCCAACAGTGTGCCGCTTCCCATCTCTGAGCAGAAGAAACATGTATATGTTCAATTGTACTTGAAGAACTTGACCGTTCTGAACCAGAAAAGTCCACTTACAGACATGTTCTCCAGTGATGAAGAACTACCTACCTCTATAGTCTCCAACAAGAGTCTTTCTGGAAGAGTAAGTTATGAATATGTTATTATTGGTCATTACAGTGCTATGAATTGATTTTGTAATGCATGAAATTACTAGGTACCTGTGTTAAATGATTGTTGCCTTTCCATTAGCCCATTAATCTGACCGAGAGCAACCTTTCCATATAACGTTAATATTATTCATTTAAATATCCCCTTCCTGTTTCTTTCCCTCTTAAAACGTCTTAAGGATCTGACCCTTTTTTTCAATTTTCGCCTAAAATGACATACCCAAATCTAACTGCCTGTAGCTCAGGACCTGAAGCAAGGATATGCATATTTTTGATACCATTAGAAAGGAAACACTTTGAGGTTTGTGGAAATGTGAAATTAATGTAGGAGAATATAACACATTAGATCATATTTGAAATGCAAGAGAAAGGCCATAATGTATTATTCCAGCCCAGGCGCAATTTAGATTTTGGGCACTAGATGGCAGCAGTGTATGTGCAAAGTTTTAGACTGATCCAATGAACCATTGTATATCTGTTCAAAATGTTGTATCAAGACTGCCCAAATGTGCCTAATTGGTTTATTAATACATTTTCAAGTTCATAATTGTGCACTCTCCTCAAACAATAGCACGGTATTATATCACTGTAATAGCTACTGTAAATTGGACACTGCAGTTAGATTAACAAGAATTTAAGCATTCTGCCCATATCAGATATGTCTATGTCCTGGGATTTTCTTTGTTACTTACAACAAATGCTAATCACATTAGCCCACGTTAGCTCAACTGTCCCGCGGGGACACCGGTCCCATAGAGGCCTCTTAAACCATATTCACACGGGACCTGTATTACTAGAGAACGTTGGTTATTATGTAATTATTACTCCAGAATGTCTTTTATTCCAGAGGACCTTAAGGACAGGATTAGTTTTTTCCCAAACTGTCCCCTGGAATTCTTAATTTTAACAAAATATATAAATTCACAGTTATGATGGAAGCCTACAGGGATTTATTCTAGGCATGAAGATATTTCAACATGTACGGCTGATAGTGCCACACTGATAAGTCGAGCTTGGTTTCTAAAACATACCAAACCATCTTTGGTATAGTGTCATAATAATCGATCCGCAGTACGTCCTAAATGCCTCCCAGCCTTTGGATGTGAGCTAAACAATGCATTTGAGATGCGTTTTTAAGGCCATGGATGAGAAAGTTAACTTATAATTTCCAAATGTTTAGATCGGTTGTGCTGCTGCTTTGCGATGTATTAACAGCAAGGGCTGTTAATTTGGCAATATTCAATTCATACACACGAAACGTACACAAAAGCATTCACTGTGAAAGTCGATACATTTAGGCCATTCATATATAGCCTATAGGCAGCACTTCTTTCGATTTATCGAAGCAGTTGTTTTCTTGCTCAAACTGCGAGTAACACCTGTCAAACACAGACATTTCTCCCATAAAATAGGGATGGCGATTCGCACGGGACTAGTATTTTCAGAGGACCTTGGACTTTGCCAAAAAACACTAGGTTATTCTGGCTGGAATTATTACTCTCCTGCCATGTAAAAATGACTGAGATGGCAGATTCGGGCAGGACTAAAATTACAGATGTGGTGTTTTGTGCTCGTGCACATAATTACATTACCCGACCTCCCCCAGTAAAACTAATCCCGTCTGAATAGGGCTTTACTCATTGGTTCTCTAATGTCTGTGTTCTTTCTAGATAATCTTAGTTAAAACAGAGATAGGCTAGTCTTCGGTCTCTAGATAAGCTTTTTACCCAGGTCTATGAATTGACACCCATAATCCATCCATCCACAGAAATCCACCAGGAAGACTGACAAGCCTCGGTCAGAAGAAGTGGAAGTGACAGACCTTACAGATGCAGGCTTAAACTATGAGCTGTTGAAGCATGGCGTCAATGTTGGACCCATAGTTAGTGAGTCTTCCTTATGTTTTACTCAGGGTGTGTCTTAAAATGGCTTCCTCTCCTTTCCTCGCTCCGCTACTTCATCTGCATTGATCTGAGAAGATACGCTTTCACCTCTTCAGTTCTTGTACATCTGTGCAGATGATGGAAATGAGACCAGGAGAGGAAGCCACTTTAGACTATTGAGAGGCATCAACAGACTCAAACAGTCAGTGAGAGATCCTTGACTAATTGTACCCCCTTCACTTCTAACTTGTTTCCCCTTGTCTTCAGGCTGCACTCGCATTCTTTATGAGAAGAAGCTTCAGAAGCTACTGGATAGACCTGCCGCTGAGGCTACCCCTAGCCTATCTGAGACTGCCACAGTTACCGCTGCAGCAGTCAAGGCAGACTGCAACCGGAACGGCAACACACTCTCTGACCAGTACAGTGACAAGGACGAAGGTGAGATGAGATATTAGTTACAACTGCACAAGAACATGCACCATTAATTAAGCAGCACACTTATTCGGCGCATGTGACTAATAGATTTAGATTCAGGGTTGGTTTCAATTTCAGGAAGTAGGCCTAAACTGAAAAGCAATGAGGAAATTGGAATTTCAGATTTGAAATGGAATGGATCCTTTTTACTTTGATATTTGACTGTCAGTTTAGATGCCTTGATTCTCGCTGACTTGTGTTCGCTTTGCCTCTGTCAGACGAGATTACGGCTGCTCCTGAACCAGAGCCAGCTCCTGTTGTGGAGAAGCCTGTGATGAGCAGAGGGAAGACTCCTGTCACCATCAGGACCAGCAGCAGACGGAGCAACAAGGTAAGCCTTTAAGTTCAAGTTTATTTAAATAAATACAATGCAAAATCACACTCACCAGATCCCTCACGTTAAAACAGCGTTCGTCTTCAACAGCAAGACAGTTCAGCACATATGTAAGTAATCTTATCTTGCACCTATAAACCTCAACCTCTCAATCATCTATTGTCATTGTCAATGTTCACAGGTGGTGGATGAGAGTCTAGCAACTGGTGACCAGACCCCTAAGAAGACGGGGAAGAATGTTGAGGAGATTCTCGCTAATGAGATCCTTTCACCCATAGGCATCAGGTAAGACCTTTTTAGGCCCTATCACTAGTATGTGGAAGCTTTCACTTTTGGTAAAACTAAGACAGATCCCATCTCCTGATCTTTTTTTTTATGTGTATGGCTCCAAGAACACAGGGGCACTTACCAGTAACATCTTTCCAGCAGTTGTTAAACATGACTTGTCAGAAATGACTTTGTCACATCATCCTCTAATCCTCCTCTCTCCCCAGCGCCACCTGCAGGAGATCGATCCGTGGTGCGGCTGGCCGACCGGTGAAACCCAGCAACTATTGGCTGAACGAGTCTCTCCTGGGGCGCTCCATCTACACAGAGTCTCACTCTGAGTGCAGCTCCCTGGGCTCAGAACCGGCCAGGCCAGGATTCCTCTCTGTCCTACTAAAGCTCATGGTGCTCATCACTGTAGCCGGTTCCATCTACTTCGTCATCCAGCACCTTGATGCAGATCAGGTCCAGTCCGTCAAGGGTTTGATAAACGACGCCAAGGGTCACCTGTGTAGCACGGTTGATAAGGTGGTAGATACCGTGGTCGATAATGTGATTGTGCCGCTGGGCATCATGGCCAGCAGCAGCCAAATTGCAGGAGCTGAGGGTGGAGGCAAGTAAGCAATGCACCTACTCCACCCTGCTCTCTTTTATTATAATTTTTCCCACTTTTTTACCAGGCTGTCCAATTGAGGTCAAAAGACCTGGCCATGCCCTGTTTTGCCATCGACCCCCCACCCCCCCTTCATCTGGTCACCAACCCAATCTTCATCTATTTATACATGGTTGCCTATCTTGGAGGGCTGACTGACATTTAATCTGGGCTGGTAGACTGTCTCACCCTGTCCCCTCCTTGTTCACTTCTCCTCGCCCCCGCTAAGGAGAGAAAGGAGGGGCATTCAACCTAACCAACACCAGCTTCCTGGAAAACAAACCAACACTGTCTTGTCATGACAGTCTGAATAGACTCATTTTTATTAAGTTGTTTTTAATCATAGTGTGAAGTGCATTTTGTGTATTCTTTGTGTGTATTTTTCATTTGTGTGTCGATAGATCTCCCATGTGATATGGTGAGGACAGGTCACATGCATGGTTGTAGTTTTTGAGGACATGGTTGTAGTTTTCGGGGTGTCTGTTGTGCCAGGCACATTGTTAGAACATGCATAGTGCCCGGGTTTAGGTCAATTCCATTTAAATTCCAGTCAATTCAGAAAGTAAACAAAATTCAAATTCCAAAGGTTCCACATAAAAAGCTTTGAAGAGAATGGGAATTGGAGTGTACTTCCTGAATTGAAATGGAATTGACCCCAAACCTGCTACTAATTACAGAAATATCTACAATTATTTACAAGTATTTCTGTTTGGATTTTGGATATACACTGTAGTATTAATAATAGAGATAGGTAGAATAATGATTTTAAACTATGATTTGAATGGTGCTAAGGTCTATTCTAATTTGCTCTAAGTTAATTGGATCACTGCTGCGAGGAGTCATAATACTGTCCAATAGTGTTAAATAAGGTTTTGTCACTGAATGAGGAGAAGCACTTTTTCATGCTATAAATTATGAGTTTGATTGCTAAAACTATTAGTTGTTTTTAAACTGCTCGTGTAGAGCCCTCAGTACATTGAAAAGCTGTTGGGAAGATTAACTGCAGTAAGTAAGCCTGGTCCCAGATCTGTTTGTGCTATCTCGCCAACTCTCTTGGTCATTGTCAGGAGGAGTTGGCAAGACGGCCAAATCAGATTTGGGACCAGTCTAGCGGTAAGTGGTCTGGTAGTTGAATGGCTCATCATAGTACCAGAGTTGAAGTGTGATGACTACATCCCAGTTTGTGTTTAATCTTTAGTGCTTTGTTGCTCTGAAGATTCAAGATCCTTCAGTCCTATCTAAAGGGCATGGTCACCGTAGCAAAACGTTTTGAAACAGGAAAACACAAATGGGTATTCCTTATTGGACAAATATTCCCTGATTCTGTGTTTTTTCCTGTGTGGTGCCGAATGAACACGACCTAGGACCGGCTGTCTTTATATTTAGTGCATCCACACAGCCCTTCCTAATGGTTCCATACATACTACTACGGATCTTGGAAGAATTATATTTTGGCAAAAGAAAGTTGAGCAAGTAAAATGGCTCATGATACTATTCTAATTTGAATGAGTCAAAAACTCAAATAGAGTTTGCCTCTTGTGCACTTCATCTTGATAGCAGAGGTAATACTAATGGGGACAATAATTACCTGAGGAGACTACTAGTAAAAGTGTTAGCCACTTAACTTATGTTGACCATTTACTGACTTTTACTTGTCAAGAAGTTGACATGTTCGTCCACACTGTTTGGGGGGGGAAACGGTTATTTATTTATTTCTGTATTTTTCTAATGTGAATTGTGAACTTTTTTATTCTTTTATTGTAGAGAAATAAAGTACCATAGGTGAAAGTAGGATGTCACATTTTTTTTAAAGTGCTATCCTAAATCTGAACCTCTTTGTTTACTTGTTACACAAGTGAATATATTAAAGATTCAATGTTTTTGACTTTGATCAGGCAGCTAGCTTCCCAAGCAAGGATGAAGTATATGGTGGGGTTAAGGTTTTTTATCTGTTTTTATTTCTAATAGATAATACCATTAAATAAATGCGGTAAGTCAATTCTCTCCCCATGGTTTTCTTTTATGAGGAGATTCCATACTCTTGGTCGTCTGAGAAAAGAAGACAGCTACTGTACTAATGATATCTGTTGATGACGATTATCAGAACCCTTCTCTCAACATGAAGACTTGTGTTGGCTCTCTGAAGTAATGCCTAGGATTTAGTTCAGCTGGTTAACAGTCTTGTGGTGCGCACTGTGCAGACACCCACAGTCGAACCCCGTTGGTCACATGCATAAAAACATCTCCGAATGCTCGTCTGAGAACAATTCAACAGAATCTGAAGACATGCAATGCATAGTGAGATGAGCATCCAACTGAAAGGTGAAAGAAGAGTATGCCAAAGGGATGTCACACTCGCTCTTAACTTCGACTTTGAACAAGCCAGCTAGTTACGCTGGCAACAACAGCCAGGCACTGATTACAATTTTCATAAGAAAGGTATGCTTACTTCGATGGGCGAGGGAGAGAACTTATAATATTCTTCACCATCTGGACGTCACAGTGACTAGCGTTATTATCTTTTTAATTTAGGTTTTGTACACCAGCTTCAAACAGCTAAAACAATATGGTTGGTTATGGAAATTATATTTCACAGCGGTTTAGATGGTGTATACTAGCTTATTTTGTTATATAAACTGCAATTAGTCAACCTATTAGCTAACTCGGCTACACATGCCTCTCTCTAATGTCAATATGCCTTGTCTTCTGCTGTTTCGGTTAGTTGTTGTTTTATCTCACTGTAGAGCCCCTAGTCCAGCTCAACATGCCTTAGATAGCTATTTTGTCACACACCCCACACATAGGGAAACCTCACCTGGCTTACTTAGCTGGTGGCTCCAGAGATGCAAGCTCTATCATCGTCACTCAATGCCTAGGTTTACCCCCACTGTACTCACACCCTACCATACCCTTGTCTGTACATTATGCCCTGAATCTATTCTACCACTCCCAGAAATCTGCCCCCTTTATTCTCTGTTCCCAACGCACTAGACGACCAGTTCGTATAGCCTTTAGCCGTACCCTTATCCTACTCCTCCTCTGTTCCTCTGGTGATGTAGAGGTTAACCCAGGCCCTGTAGCCCCCAGCATCACACCTATTCCACAGGCACTCTCATTTGTTGACTTTTGTAACCGTAAAAGCCTTGGTTTCATGCATGTTAACATCAGAAGCCTCCTCCCTAAATTTGTTTTATTCACTGCTTTAGCACACTCCGCCAACCCGGATGTCCTAGCTGTGTCTGAATCCTGGCTTAGGAAGCCACCAAAAATTCAGAAATTTCCATCCCCAACTACAACATTTTCTGTCAAGATAGAACTGCCAAAGGGGGCTGAGTTGCAATCTACTGCAGAGATAGCCTGCAGAGTTCTGTCATGCTATACAGGTCTGTGCCCAAACAATTCAAGCTTCTACTTTTTAAAATCCACCTTTCCAGAAATAAGTCTCTCACTGTTGCCGCTTGTTATAGACCCCCTTTAGCCCCCAGCTGTGCCCTGGACACCATATGTGAATTGATTGTCCCCCATCTATCTTCAGAGTTCATATTGTTAGGTGACCTAAACTGGAATATGTTTAGCACCTCGGCCGTCCTACAATCGAAGCTAGATGCCCTTAATCTCACACAAATTATCAAGGAACCTACCAGGTACAATCCTAAATCTGTAAACATGGGTACCCTCATAGATATCATCCTGACCAACTTGCCCTCTAAATACACCTCTGCTGTCTTCAACCACAATCTCTGCGATCATTGCCTGCGTCCGTAATGGGCCCGCGGTCAAACGACCACCCCTCATCACTGTCAAGCGCTCCCTAAAACACTTCAGCAAGCAGGCCTTTCTAATCGACATGGCCCGGGTATCCTGGAAGGATATTGACCTCATCCCGTCAGTATGGAATCAGGTTGTTGTTTAAAAGGGCTTTCCTCACCATCTTAAATAAGCATGCCCCTTTCAAAAAATTTAGAACTAAGAACAGATACAGCCCTTGGTTCACTCCAGACTTGACTGCCCTTGACCAGCACAAAAACATCCTGTGGCGTACTGCATTGGCATCGAATAGCCCCCGCGATATGCAACTTTTCAGGGAAGTCAGGAACCAATCTAAACAGTCTGTTAGGGAGCTAAGGCTAGCTTTTTCGAACAGAAATTTGCATCCTGTAGCACTAATTCCAAAAAGTTCTGGGACACTGTAAAGTCCATGGAGAATAAGAGCATCTCCTCCCAGCTGCCTACGTGACTGAGGCTAGGAAATACTTCCACCACCGATAAATCCACTATAATCGAGAATTTCAATTAGCATTTTTCTATGGCTGGTCATGCTTTCCACCTGGCTACCTGGGCAACAGCTCTGGACCCCCGAAGCAGCTTGCCCAAGCACCCCCCCCCCCCCCCCCTGCTTCTCCTTCACCCAAATCCAGATAGCTGATGTTCTGAAAAAGCCGCAAAATCTGGACTCCTACAAATCAGCTGGGCTAGACAATCTGGACCCTCTCTTTCTAAAATGATCCGCCGAAATTGTTGCAACCCCTATTACTAGCCTGTTCAACCTCTCTCGTATCGTCTGAGATCCCCAAAGATTGGAAAGTTGCTGCGGTCATCCCCCTCTTCAACGTGGGAGACACTAGACCCAAACTGTTACAGACCTATATCCATCCTGCCCTGCCTTTCTCAAGTCTTTGAAAGCCAAGTTAACAAACAGATCACTGACCATTTCGAATCCCACCGTACCTTCTCCACTATGCAATCTGCTTTCCGAGCGGGTCATGGGTGCACCTCAGCCACTCAAGGTCCTAAACGAAATCGTAACCGCCTTCGATGAAAGACAGTACTGTGCAGCCGTTTTCATCGACCTTGCCAAGGCTTTCAACTCTGTCAATCACCACATTCTTATCAGTAGACTCAATAGCCTTGGTTTTCAAATGACTGCCTCGCCTGGTTCACCAACTACTTCTCAGATAGAGTTCTGTGTGTCAAATCGGAGCATCTGTTGTCCGGACCTCTAGCAGTCTCTATGGGGGTGCCATAGGGTTCAATTCTCGGGCCTACTCTTCTCTCTGTATATATCAATGATGTCGCTCTTGCTGCTGGTAATTCTCTGATCCTCCTCTACGCAGACGACACTATTCTGTATACATCTGTCCCTTCCTCGGACACTGTGTAAACAAACCTCCAAACGAGCTTCAATGCCATACAACACTCCTTCCGTGGCCTCCAACTGCTCTTAAATGCTAGTAAAACTAAATGCATGCTCTTCAACCAATTGCTGCCCGCACCTGCCCTCCCGCCTAGCATCACTACTTTGGACGATTCTGACTTAAAATATGTGGACAACTACAAATACCTAGGTGTCTGGTTAGACTGTAAACTCTCATTCCAGACTCACATTAAGCATCTCCAATCCAAAATGAAATCTAGAGTCGGCTTCCTACTTCACAACAAAGCCTCCTTCACTCATGCTGTCAAACATACCCTCGTAAAACTGACTATCCTACCGATCCTTAACTTCAGCGATGTCATTTACAAAATAGCCTCCAAAACTCTACTCAGCAAATTGGATGTAGTCTATCACAGTGTCATCCGTTTTGTCACCAAAGCCCCATATACTACACACCACTGCGACCTGTATGCTCTCGTTGGCTAGCCCTCGCTACATATTCGTCACCAAACCCACTGGCTCTAGATTACTAGGTTAAGCCCTGCCTTCTCAGCTCACTGGTCTCCATAGCAACACCCACCCGTAGCACGGGCTCCATCAGGTATATTTCACTGGTCATCCCCAAAGCCAACACCTGCTTTGGCCTCCTTTCCTTCCAGTTCTCTGCTGCCAATGACTGGAACACATTGCAAAAATCACTGAAGCTGGAGACTTATATCTCCCTCACTAGCTGTCAGAGCAGCTTACAGATCACTGTACCTGCACACAGCCCATCTGTAAATAGCACACCCAACTACCTCATCCCCATATTGTTATATTTTTTTTTTTGCTCTTTTGCACCCCAGCATCTCTTCTTGCACATCATCATCTGCCCATCTATCACTCCAGTGTTAATGCTAAATTGTAATTATTTCGCCACTATTGTCACGGTTCTCTAAAGTAGAACCCAGAAGCAGACCAGGACAAGGAGAGTAAGACGAAGGTGAGTATTTATTTACAAGTTTAAATGTAGTGATAGAAAAATCCAAGTAGCGGAGCGGGCAGCGGAGGTGAGTTGATGGAATTGAGTAAGCAGATCCAAGGAAGTAACTGAAGTCACCGACGACCAGGTAGGGATGGGATGAGTGTTCCGGGTGAATGACTGTAGACAGAAAAAACGGAGGTAAGTTCAAGGCAAGCAAGACGTACAAAACAACAAAACAAACTCTATCAAACTGGAGGCTGAAACGCTGGCACAACATACTGTTCATGGCTAACGATCCGGCAGGGAATGGATGTCAGGTCAGCGCTTATGAAGTGGAAGGGTGATGATCAGGACCAGGTGTGCAGATAGCTGATGGGATACAGGTGCAGGTACTCAGAGATCCTCCAACTAGCTACGTCGCCCGGCAACCAGACAGGGTGCGTTCCAGGACACCGGAAAAAACACTCCAGGACAGAACACAGGCAAAAACAGACTCAGGAAGCGGGATTCGTGACAACTATGGCCTATTTATTGCCTTACCTCCCTAACGTTATTACATTTGCACACACTGTACATAGATTTTTCTATTGTGTTTTTGACTGTACATTTGTTTATCCCATGTGTAACTCTGTGTTGTTTTTGTCGCACTACTTTGCTTTATCTTGGCCAGGTCGCAGTTGTAAATGAGAACTTCTTCTCAACTGGCCTACCTGGTTAAATAAAGGTGACATAAAATGTAAATAAAATTAGCGTTTTAGCAACAAGGAAATGGCAGAGCAATATCTGCCGAGTGCAACTTTAGATTTCTATCTCGCAATATGTAACGCTTCAGCGATACAGATTGAATGGAGCCCTTATTTATTTAGAGTGTGATAGTAGCCCACAATAAATTAATTATAATATTGGTACCATGATTGGTTGGTACCATGATACATGCCGCGTTCAAAACAACTGGGAACTAGAAAAAATATAAGATCAAATCATGACGTCAGTGATCTTCAGGTTGAAAAGTCTGAACTCTAGAGAGAAGCCGAGTTCCCGACTTGGATGACTGTTCAAATCGATTTTTCCCAAATGGGAGCCCGTTTTTTCGGAGTTCCCAGTTGTTTTGGACGCTGCAACAGTCTACTAAATCAATGGGGAGAGGGGAGCATGCATGGCAAGCCGGCAGCACATTGCTTGCCCAGCACTGCTGTCCCGCAGTACGCACTGCACATTTTTTTTAAATCTTACCTAGATACCTCTTACAATTAGAATTCTCTTACTTTAACCTAAAAAAGTATTGAAACAAGTCAGAATATTTTTTAAACAATACAAACTGCATTTTCTGGGTAAGGTAAATCAACCCAAAACAAGCAAATGCACTTTCTTGGTCAGGGGGATCAACTCGAAAACATGACATTTCAACTTCATTATCTTAATACAATACAGGTAACATTTACATTGTTTGCAGTGTGGCAAAAGTAGCTAGCATTAGCTAGTGTAGCCAATATGCGTGACAGCTAAAGGACCTTGATTGTGGTGATTTTCACAAAGACTGAATGATTCTTCTTGGATGAGGTTTAACGGCAGTTGGCATCCAATAAATGTTGCATTAAAATCAAATCAAATTGTATTTGTCACATGCACCGAATGCAACAGGCCTTACAGTGGAATGCTTACTTACAAGCCCTTTTTAACCAACAATGCAGTTTTAAGAAAAATACCTAAAGAAAAATAAGAAATAAAAGTAACAAATAATTAAAGAGCAGCAGTAAAATAACAATAGTGAGGCTATATACAGGGGGGTACCGGTTAGTCAAAGTAATTGATGTAATATATACATGTAGGTAGTTATTAAAGTGACTTATGCATTGTTAATAACAGAGCGTAACAGCAGCGTAAAAGAGGGGGGGGGCAATGCAAATAGTCTGGGTAGCCATTTGATTAGATGTTCAGTAGTCTTATGGCTTGGGGGTAGAAGCTGTTTAGAAGCCTCTTGGACCTAGACTTGGCGCTCCGGTACCGCTTGCCGTGCAGTAGCAAAGAGAACAGTCTATAACCAGGGTGACTGGAGTCTTTGACAATTTTTAGGGCCTTCCTCTGACACCGCCTGGTATAGAGGTCCTGGATGGCAGCAAGCTTGGCCCCAGTGATGTACTGGGCCGTACGCACTACCCTCTGTAGTGCCTTGCGGTCAGAGGCTGAGCAGTTGCCATACCGGGCAGTGATGTAACCAGTCAGGATGCTCTCGATGGTGCAGCTGTAGAACCTTTTGAGGATCTGAGGACCCATGCCAAATCTTTTCCGTCTCCTGAGGGGGAATAGGTTTTGTCGTGCCCTCTTCACGACTGTCTTGGTGTGCTTGGACCATGTTAGGTTGTTGGTGATGTGGACACCAAGGAACTTAAAGCTCTCAACCTGCTCAACTACAGCCACATTGATGAGAATGGGGGCGTCCTCGGTCCTCCTTTCCTGTAGTCCACTATCATCTCCTTAGTCTTGATCACGTTGAGGGAAAGGTTGTTGTCCTGGCACCACACGGCCAGGTCTCTGACCTCCTCCGTATATGCTGTCTCGTCGTTGTTGGTGAGCAGGCCTACCACTATTGTGTCGTCTGCAAATTGAATGAGTTGTGCATGGCCGTGCAGTCATGAGTGAACAGGGAGTACATGAGGGGACTGAGCACGCACCCCTGAGGGGCCCCAGTGTTGAGGATCAGTGTGGCAGATGTGTTGTTACCTACCCTTAACACCTGGGGGTGTCAATGTCATCGTAACAATCCCGGAACAAATTCCAGTCTGTGCTAGCAAAACAGTCCTGTAGCTTAGCATCTGCTTCCTCTGACCACTTTTTTATTGACCGAGTCACTGGTGCTGTAAGCAGGAATCAGGAGGATAGAAATATAGTCAGATTTGCCAAAAGGAGGGAGAGCGCCACCTATTAGACTAGAGTACAACTCCCATATACTTTGCTTGAAAAACAAATTACCCTACCATCTTTCACTACAATCACAAAACATGTTTTCCATATTCAACGGGTGTTGAGCGTTCGTAAATCCATCAATTATTCTGCGCTCTGGCACACTCAGACGAGAGTGCTCTGAAATCGGATTAGATATCCAGAATTAACAATATCCATTGAAACGCACATCTATACCACTTAGCTAAGAATGATGTGAATAATCAAGTCAATAAACATTGGGTAGTTAGTTAGATAGCAGATAGTTAATATATGACACTAGCTAACATACCGGCACATACTGCTGTAATGCTATGCGGTTCGTAAGGATAGCGTAGCTAACAAATTGTCAACCAATATAACTTCTTTTGAAAAGTCATGACTTTATTACATTGCTCAAAATGTTCTTAACATTTGTCATAATAAGTTAAAGCAATGAATTTGTATCCACTCTAGTCAGACTTCGGCTGCATATTTTCCGCCATTTTCTTCTAATCTGAAAACGGTGTGATGCCACGCCCATTTTCTGAAGAATTGCATTATGGGCCCTAAATGCACAGAAATAGTGTACACTGCCTGTATACTTCGTATTTTTACAAATTTATACGACATCCAGGAACTTTTGGCATACTAACTATCCATACTATGACCAATAAGCATACTATATATTCAAATCACGTCACAAATAGCACAGTTAGTATGAGTATTCGAATACAGCTTGTATCTGGGTTAAATGAGCAGTGTATCAAGAAGCAGTGCAGCTTGGCAGTGTCATGTTTTGGAGGACGCATGTCTCTTGACCTTTGCCTCTCCCGAGTCCATACGGGAGTTGCAGCGATGGGACAAGACTGTAATTACCAATTGGGGAGAAAAAGAGGTAAAAATTACAACAATATATATTTTTTAAAGAATTTGGATAAAAGCATCTGCTAAATGGCATATATTATTATTATTTTAGCCATGACCAAAAATTACATAGGTCTGGATCGCCTGACAAAAACCAAACACAGCATTTCTACAGTAAGAACCTTACACCAACGATCAAGCATGGTGATGGTAGTGTGAAGATTTGGGGATGTTTTATTGCCTCAGGACCTGGACAACTTGCCTTAATAGAAGGAACCATGAATTATGCTCTGTATCAGAGAATTCTACAGGAGAATTTCAGGCCATACGTCTGTGAGCTGAAGCTGGGTCATGCAGCAAAACAATGATCCAAAACACACAATCAAGTATACATAAAATGGCTAAAAAGCAACACATTTTAAGCTTTGGAATGGCCTAGTCAAAGTCCAGAACTAATCCCAATTGAGATGTTGTGGCAGGACTTGAAACAATCAGTTCATGCTTGAAAACCCACAAATGACACTGCATGGAAGAGTGGGCCAAAATTCCTCCACAGCGATGTGAGAGACTGATCAACAACCACAGAAAAGCGTTTGGTTGGAGTCATTGGAGCTAAAGGTGGCACAACCAGTTATTGAGTGTAACAGGGCAATTACTTTTTCATACAGGGGAATTGCATAACTTTGTTGATGAAATAAATGAAATAAGTATGTAATTGTTGGGTTATTTGTTCACTCAGGTTCCTTTTATCTAATATAAGGTTTTGGTTGAAGATCTGCTAACATTCAGTATAAAAAAATATGCGAAAGTAGAGAATATTTGAAAGGAGGCAAATACTTTTTCACAGCAATGTAGCTGTTCTGATGTCCAGAAGCTCTTTTTGGTCGAAACGATGGTGGAAACATTATGTACAAAAAAAGTTCAGATCAGTGTAACCGATGTGAAATGGTTAGCGGGGTGCGCGCTAATAGCGTTTCAATCGGTGACGTCACTCGCTCTGAGACCTTGAAGTAGTTGTTCCCCTTGCTCTGCAAGGGCCGCGGCTTTTGTGGAGTGATGGGTAACGATGCTCCCAGGGTGGCTGTTGTCCATGTGTGCAGAGGGTCCCTGATTCGAGCCCAGGTAGGGGCGAGGAGAGGGACGGAAGCTATACTGTTACATTGAAGCTGTTGACCCTGATCACTGGTTGCTACGGAAAAGGAGGAGGTCAAAAGGGGGGTGAGTGTAAACGATGTGAGATGGTTGTGGCCGTTGTCTGTGTGTGCAGGGGGTCCCTGGTTGTCTATGTGTGCAGAGTGCCCCCCCCCCCCCCCCCCCCCACACACACACAAAATAGCACAATTGGTCAGGAGCCCGTAAAACTGTGCAATTCACTCCAGCGCCATTCTTTAAAGATTCTGCTGCAGCAAGAAAGGATCAAGCCTTAGTGGATTTTTTTTTTTACATCAATCTTGTGCAAAGCATCTAGCATCTCACAAGTAGAAAGTTGTTGAAATGAAAACAAAGATTCACTAGAAGTTGACAGAACTTCCATCGAGCCAACTGAAGGCTGGGAGAGGGGCAGGCAGTCAACTGGCTGAACATGGTCAATTAAACCACAATTTATTTCAGATAAAAAGCCTGCCAAGATAAAATGCTTATTAAAATCATCACTTATCTAATTTTTCTCAGTAGTGATGCCAGAGTCTGACGCAACTTGCTTAGGCAGGGAAGAAGAGACATTTCCACACTTCAGTGCATTAACTGTTTTCCAAAATGTAGACAGATCACCAGCAGAGTCTGAGACACTGTAGAACTTAGCTAGCAGCTAGATTTAGTTTTCTTGACTGAGGAACTGCATCTATTTCTCAATTGCTGTCACGACTTCCGCCGAAGTTGACTCCCCTGCCTGTTCGGGCGGTGCTCGGCGGTCCTACTAGCCGCCACCGATCCCTTTTTCGTTTGTCTGTTTGTTTTGTCTTATTAGTTGCACCTGTTTTTTGTTTCGTAATGAGCTTCCCTATAATTAGGAGTTTGACCCGCCCTTGTTTTGTGCGGGATTGTTTTTTGTTACGTGTGTGTATTTTGGGTGTTTGGCAAGTGTTTCTCTCTACGCCCTGGATGTTCGGGCTTATTCAGTTTTTGTTAAGAATAAATATAAGGAATATTTTTTCCCAAGCGGCTCTCTCTCTCTGCGTCTGGTTCTTTCGCCAACCTAGTCCCGCGTGACAGAATCCCGCACCAAAACAAAATGGAACCAGCAGGAGCAGCCGCGTCTCCTCTCCCATCGATGGAGGAAAGGGTCCTCCATCACACCAGTGTTCTCCACAGAATTGGGTCGGCTATGGACCAAATGATCCCACCTCATCTCCAGCACCCCCTCCTCCAACACCTCCTGTTCCTGTTTCAGCATCCGGCTCCGGGGCTCTTCGGCTGGCGCTCCCACGGGAGTATGATGGAACGGCGGCTGGGTGTCAGGGGTTTCTTCTCCAGCTGGAGCTTTACCTGGCGACCGTTCGTCCTACTCCCTCCGGAGAGGAGAGCGTGAGCGCCCTCGTCTCCTGTTTGACTGGACGAGCTCTTGAATGGGCCAACGCAGTGTGGAATGGCCCAGACTCGGCGAGGGATCATTACCCTGAGTTCACCCGCCGATTCCGAGCTGTGTTTGACCACCCACCAGAGGGTCGTGCGGCGGGTGAACGGCTGTTCCACCTGCGTCAGGAGACGAGGAGCGTACAGGACTTTGCCCTGGAGTTCAGGACCTTGGCTGCAGGAGCAGGGTGGAACGACAGGGCCTTAATAGACCATTTCCGATGTAGCCTTAGGGAGGACGTCCGCAGGGAGCTAGCGTGTCGGGACACCACACTCACGCTGGCCGAACTTATTGACATGGCCATCCGTCTCGACAACCTGCTGGCTGCCCGCGGACGTTCGGAACAGGTCCTGTCGTTTCCACCTCCCAGCCCTCCTGCTCCTATCCCTATGGAGTTAGGGGGGGCAGCGTCAAGGGGAACCGGAGGAGGAGTGTCCTCCTGCACCAGTTGTGGTCGGCGAGGGCACACGGCCGACCGGTGCTGGAGGAACTCTTCTGGGAGTCGGGAGGGCAGGCGGAACACTACTCGATCACCCCAGGTGAGTCAGCACCAGACTTACCCAGAGCTTCCTGTTAGTCATATGTATGTGTTAACCTATTTCCCCGGGTTTTCTCCCTCTCTACAGCATAAGGCGCTAGTCGATTCAGGCGCAGCTGGGAATTTCATTGATCGGAGGCTCGCATTAAGGCTAGGGATTCCCCTTGTGTCGTTAGACCTACCTTTCCCCGTGCACTCCTTAGATAGCCGACCATTAGGGTCAGGAATGGTCAGGGAGGCCACGGTACCACTGGACATGGTAACACAGGGTAGTCATAAGGAGCAGATTAGTCTGTTCCTTATCGACTCACCTGCGTTTCCAGTGGTATTGGGAATTCCCTGGCTAGCTCAGCACAACCCGGTGATTTCCTGTAAACAGGGGGCTCTTAAGGGGTGGTCAGAGGAGTGTTCAGGCAGGTGTTTAGGAGTTGCCGTTGGTGCGACTACGGTGGAGAGTCCAGACCAGGTTTCCACCGTGCGCATTCCCTCTGAATATGCCGATTTGGCTATCGCCTTCAGTAAAAGGAAGGCGACCCAATTACCACCCCATCGACGAGGGGACTGCGCGATAAACCTCCTGGAGAACGCTGCACCTCCTAGGAGTCACGTGTATCCTTTGTCCCAGGAGGAGACAGCGGCTATGGAGACATATGTCACTGAATCACTGGGACAGGGATACATTCGGCCCTCCGCATCACCTGTCTCCTCAAGCTTCTTTTTTGTGAAGAAGAAGGATGGCGGTTTACGCCCGTGCATTGATTATCGAGGTCTAAATTCCATCACAGTGGGGTTTAGTTACCCACTACCTCTCATCGCTACGGCGGTGGAATCATTTCACGGGCACGCTTCTTCACAAAATTGGACCTGAGGAGTGCGTATAATCTGGTGCGTATCCGGGGAGGAGATGAGTGGAAAACCGCATTTAGTACTACATCTGGCCATTATGAGTACCGCGTCATGCCATATGGGTTGAAAAATGCTCCAGCTGTCTTTCAATCCTTCGTAGATGAGATTCTCCGAGACCTGCTCGGGCAGGGAGTGGTAGTGTACATTGATGACATCTTGATCTACTCTGCCACCCGCGCGGCGCATGTGTCTCTGGTGCGTAAGGTACTTGGGCGACTGCTGGAGCATGACCTGTATTGCAAGGCGGAGAAATGTGAGTTCTTCAAACAGGCCGTTTCCTTCCTGGGTTATCGTATTTCCACCTACGGGGTGGTGATGGAGGATGACCGCGTTACAGCCGTGCGTAATTGGCCGACTCCGACCACGGTGAAAGAGGTGCAGCGGTTTTTAGGGTTTGCCAATTACTACCGGAGGTTTATCCGGGGTTTTGGTCAGGTGGCTGCTCCCATTACCTCACTGCTGAAGGGAGTTAAGTTGAATGAAACGGACACCTCACAAGTCTTCAACTGGCAGCTACAATAAATAGTACCCTCAAAACACCAGTCTCAACGACAACAGTGAAGATGCGACTCCGGGATGCTGGCCTTCTAGCCAGAGTTCCTCTGTCCAGTGTCTGTGTCCTTTTGCCCATCTTAATCTTTTCTTTTTATTGGCCAGTCTGAGATATGGCTTTTTCTTTGCAACTCTGTCTAGAAGGCCAGCATCCCGGAGTCGCCTCTTCACTGTTGACGTTGAAACTGGTGTTTTGAGGGTACTATTTATTGTAGCTGCCAGTTGAAGACTTGTGAGGTGTCCGTTTCATTCAACTTAATTTGATCAGGTTCAGAACTTTTTTTCTTACCTGCTTAAGTCCTTCAAGTCCCAGAACTAAGTTTGATATACTTAATGTAATCAGTTACAGAACTAATATTGTAAGTTTAATTTGCTGAATTTACTCAGTATCGTAATTGATAGTCTGTTTTATCTACAAATGTTTTTACTCAGTTACTTATGGTACTCAGGTTAGTAAAATGTATTTAAATTGGGTTCCTACTACTCAAATATATACTCACAACTATACTTAAAAGCTGATGCAAATAGTTACCTCAATATACTTGGGATAACTTACAAAAAATAATTATTTCTATACAAGGGAATATGCTAAAAGAAACAACAGTGTTAAACGTCAAACTTCAACACCTTTTTTTGAATAAGATAGCTAGGTGTAGTTAGCTAGCTACGTATTGTTCGTTCCACTCTGCCTGGCTAGCTTGCCTAGCAGGCAAACATTAAATTGCAGGGGCACCATGTGTTCAGTTTTACTGTAATGTTTGCTGACGATGCTTTTTTTGGTAAGTTAGGTAACTAATATTTTACATAGCTAATTCGGTTAATATAAAACGTACACAAAAATGACGAAAGCTAGAAACAGCGCTGAGGCGAGTAAATGCACTGCTAACTTACTAGCTAACGTAAACTCACCCCATTCCGTACAAATGTGCGCAACCGCAACATTCAAATGAGGCTACAAAGAAAACTAATGGGACTGTAGCGACTGTGTTGACTTCAAAATCGGGGACGTGAACTAGGTTTCTATTCAAGCGTTGATCAACATGGTAATGGCTCTATAGTATTGGAGAAAAGTTGAAAAAACGGACCCTCCGTTACATCGTGACGTGTCATGTCGTAACGTACAGCATGCATTAAGCAACTATTTCTGTCTTACAATCTCTCTTCACCAGGTGTAGCACTTCTCTCATTGTTTAAAAACAAGAAATGGACAGTGACGGGGGTAAGGGGGGATACCTAGTCATTTTTTGCTCATCGTTGCATGCGATCATCATTCTCAAAGCCGCTGTTTAAACAATGCTGCTAAGACAAAATACAATTTGCTCTTAACGACTTTCCTATACAAATTAAATCGCTCACCTGCTCCACAGAAAGCTGTTCTATCCGCACTGATTGGTTTAGCAATTTAATGTCAAGCTAAATATACACTGTAAAAAATTATCCACGGTCTTAGTAAATATTGCAAAAGCAAATCAATGATTTTTACTTAAAATAATAGGTTCCTGGTTTTACTTACATTTTTGAATATAGTACTTAATTTATGTGTTGAAAAAGACTGGCATTTGCAAATAAAAATCCAAGGTAATATGCTGCTAAATTTGAACAAATATTTCTAAGTAACAACCAACAACTTAAAAATATGATATTCAAATTATCATTATTATGTTGGACTGACATGCTACATATTGTTCTGAACGTCAATTGTGCTTGGATCAGACGTCTTTCTTCTCTGGAATGGCCATGCGGCAGGTAAGGACCAAATTATAACTTGGAATGTAACGTAAACTCACCCCATTCCATACAAATGTGCGCAACCGCAACATTCAAATGAGGCTACAAAAGAAAACTAATGGGACTGTGTTGACTTCAAAATCGGGGACGTGAACTAGGTTTCTATTCAAGCGTTGATCAACATGGTAATGGCTCTATACTATTGGAGAAAAGTTGAAAAAACGGACCCTCCGTTACATCGTGACGTGTCATGTCGGTACAGCACGCATAAAGCAACTATTTCTGTCTTACAATCTCTCTCCACCAGGTGTACCAGGTGTACCGGTATCTGGTGTGAACACCATTTGCCCAATGCAGCGTGACACATCTCCTTCACATAGAGTTAATCAGGCTGTTGATTGTGGTCTGTGGAATGTTGTCCCACTCCTCTTCAATGGCTATGCGAAGTTGCTGGATATTGGTGGGAACTGGAACACGCTGCCGTACACGTCGATCCAGAGCATCCCATGTTTCATGAGCTGAAATAAAAGATCCCAGAAATGTTACAAACGCACATAAATCTTATTTCTCCAACATTTTCCCACAAATTTGTATACATTCCTGTTAGTGAGCATTCCTCCTTTGCCAAGAGAATCCATCCACCTGACAGGTGTGGCATATCAAGAAGCTGATTAAACAGAAAAGGGCACTCTAAAATGTGTAGTTTTATCACACAACACAATGCCACAGATGTCTCAAGTTGAGGGAGAGTGCAACTGTCATGCTGACTGCAAGAATATCCACCAGAGCTGTTTCCAGATAATTTAATGTTTATTTCTCTACCATAAGCCGCTTCCAACGTCATTTTGTCAGTACGTACACACTGCCTCAAAACCGCAGACCACGTGTAACCACACTTCAATCACCACTGGAACATTGGAGAAGTGTGCTCTTCACGGATTAATCATGTTTTCAACTGCACCGGACAGATGGCAGACTTGTGGGTGAGCGGTTTGCTGATGTCAATGTTGTGAACTGAGTGCCCCAATGTGGCGGTGGGGTTATGGTATGGGCATACATAAGCTACGGACAACTAATACAATTCTATTTTATCGATCACAATTTGAATGCACAGAGATACCGTACTGAGGCCCATTGTGATGCCATTCATCCGCCGCCATCACCTCATGTTTCAGCACGATAATGCATGGCCCCATTTCGCATGGATCTGTACACGATTCCTGGAAGCTGAAAATATCCCAGTTCTTCCACAGCCTGCATACTCACCAGCCATGTCACCCATGAAGCATGTTTGGGTAGCTCTGGATTGACGTGTACGACCGCACGTTCCAGTTCCCACCATTATCCAGCAACTACACACAGCCATTGAAGGGGAGTGGGACAACATCCCACACGCCACAATCGACAGCCTGATTGACTCTAAAGAAGATGAGGCTGTGTCGTGCGAAGATGTGTCGTGCTGCATGAGGGAAATGGTGGTCACACCAGATACTGACTGGGTTTCTGATCCACGCCCCTACTTTTTTTTAAGGTGTCTGTGATCAACAGATGCATATGTATTCCCAGTCATGTGAAATCCATAGATTAGGGCCTACTGGAAATATTTCAATAGACTGATTTCCTTATATGAACTGTAACTCAGTAAAATCTAAGAAATTGTTGCATATTGTGTTGATATTTTTGTTCAGTTTAGTTGCATTGATGGTGTGCCAGGCTACCTACACCTTGCTGTGTGATTATGAAACTCGGTTCGAAATCAGGGAAATAAGACCTGTGCAATGTTGTACACTTTCTTTACTTCATAAAGAGCCTAACCTGAGGTATGTAGCTCAAATCGTTCACAATCTATTAATATTTGAAGGTCTGAATGTCTGGCAAATATCGAATCTCAATCCAACTTTACCATGGTTATCTACCAAAGGAGCAAAATGTAACTGCGGGGGAGAGCATGAAACGTAATCTTTGGAGTGGCTGATTAGGGTGAAAGAGAATGAGGTTGCTCAAATCAGGGCAGTTGAGAGAATCTCCTATAGAGGCTGTCAAAAGGGTAGAAACATCGAGTAGCTTTGAAGGTTCGGGAACAATAGGATCCATAAATTCTTCATGTTATTAAGAAAGTGGACATTGTATCATTTATAGCAATAAATTGAAAGCAAAGTCACAAAAGATCAACATAATTGTTTCTGCAGTTGAACTCTTTCTGGGTTTATTTACTCCATGAAGCACTATTTCCTGCGTTCCCACCTTTTCAGGCACCAGAACCTGAGCAGGGTATTTTCGTTTTAAAATTAATGAGTGGGAATGTATGTTTTTGGAAATCTATTTTTTTGTAGTGTATGGTGATTGATGTTAAATGTCCCTTCCCCGTATGGAATTTACTTATTTTTTTTGTTATCCCCTTCTTCCAGTTGGTAGCGACACTACACCTTTTGATTGTAGTTCGCCATAAACCCCAAAGAAGAATGAAGCTGGCTTCATCTCCATCAATTTCTTTGTTTTAATCTACCCAATTGGTGTCTACTTTTATTTTGTTATTTTTTATCTGTCGGCCTATGAGGCAATTCAACTTTTAGCTGTGAATGTGTAGCCTACCAGATTAAATTAATCAATAAAACTCATATCTTTCTATCTCAGCTGACTATTGTCAGTCAAGTAAGTACCTTCACAACCTCTACGATTCGCCGATGATAAAGGAGGCTGCGCCATTTTGCGACTGAAAGCCTGCCCGTGAGGAAAATGCGTAGCTAACTTCTTGCGAATTTATACTTTGCGTGTAGTAACATTTGTTTTGGTTGGATACATTGCTAAAACAAGAATATTGGTTTAGAGAACAAGGAGAAGCTAGCAAATGTTGGCTAACTAGTTTAGCTACGTTCCAGGGTTAGCTAGTTGGATTGCTAGACAAACGCATGCATTTCGTTTTGTTTCAGCCACTGTCATTGGTTTAACGTTAGCTAGCTAACCACGTTGTCTTTATTTATGCCCCACAGCCACACGTACTGAACAATGTACCCCAACTCGTTGACACACTTGGCGCGGGCGAACCCCTTCAGCGCCCCGCTGTTCACGCTACAAAAAGTCGAGGAACCATCACAAAGCCTTGTTGCGGAACATGGACTTAGCAAACGCACGCTGGCCGCCGCTGCAGTTGCGGGTAAGCCGAGTGGTGCATGCTAGAAATGCTACCTAGCAGGGTAAGTTAGGCTTTAACCACCTAACGTAAGTTAGATAATATTACATAATGTAGGCCTACTATAAGGCTGTACTGAATGTGTAGCTTAATTCAGCATAAAGGGGACAGCCTTAGAAATACTAGCTATTTTCTATAGCTTCCTATTCAAATTCTCAAGATTTTTCTGCAGACTTGTAACTTAGCTAGATAGTAATCATTTGCACTGCCAAAGTTACTGGCCTAAAACACGTTGTCCTTGCGGTGTCCTCTGCAGGGCCCCTGCTGAAAACGAAGTAGTGTCTAAAATGGGTTTGCGCAGAGGCCAAAAGCAAACCAAAAATGGCTTCGAGCACTGTATGCTGCCAGATATACAGATAAGCTAACATTTATTGGTGTGTAATCACCAGTGACTTCAGTTAGCAATATACGAAGGTAATCACTGATAAGCAGAGTGATAAGACAGTTCACTTCGCGTTCGTTCATAAAACCCATCACACACTGGACGAACGTTAGTGGTTGGCAACATTTGTAACTCAATTAAGGTCAGCATTCTAGCTAACGTTATGCCCCTGGCAAAGGTAGTTAATCACCAAGTAAATGCTGCAACAGCCTAGGAGTTCTTAGTTACAAAAAAGTTGACTAACACATAGGGGCCTAATGTCATGGTTGAAATAAGGCTGAGTATAGGGGCTGCACTGTGTGTTATGCCTTACCATGTGAGTTTGGAAGTCTCCCAATTACTAAAGGTCTCAAATTATTGACTCAAATCAAATCAAATTTTATTAGTCACATACACATGGTTAGCAGATGTTAATGCGAGTGTAGCGAAATGCTTGTGCTTCTAGTTCCGACAATGCAGTAATAACCAACAAGTAATCTAACCTAACAATTCCACAACTACTACCTTACACACACACACAAGTGTAAAGGGATAAAGAATATGTACATAAAGATATATGAATGAGTGGTGGTACAGAACGGCATGGCAGATGCAGTAGATGGTATAGAGTACGGTATATACATATGAGATGAGTACTGTAGGGTATGTAAACATAAAGTGGCATAGTTTAAAGTGGCTAGTGGTACATGTATTACATAAAGATGGCAAGATGCAGTAGATGATATAGAGTACAGTATATACATATGAGATGGGTAATGTAGGGTATGTAAACATTATATTAAGTGGCATTGTTTAAAGTGGCTAGTGGTACATTTTTACATAATTTCCATCAATTCCCATTTTTAAAGTGGCTGGAGTTGAGTCAGTATGTTGGCAGCGGCCGCTAAATGTTAGTGGTGGCTGTTTAACAGTCTGATGGCCTTGAGATAGAAGCTGTTTTTCAGTCTCTCGGTCCCTGCTTTGATGCACCTGTACTGACCTCGCCTTCTGGATGATAGCGGGGTGAACAGGCAGTGGCTTGGGTGGTTGTTGTCCTTGATGATCTTTATGGCCTTCCTGTGACATCGGGTGGTGTAGGTGTCCTGGAGGGCAGGTAGTTTGCCCCTGGTGATGCGTTCTGCAGACCTCACTACCCTCTGGAGAGCCTTACGGTTGTGGGCGGAGCAGTTGCCGTACCAGGCGGTGATACAGCCCGACAGGATGCTCTCGATTGTGCATCTGTAGAAGTTTGTGAGTGCTTTATGTGACAAGCCAAATTTCTTCAGCCTCCTGAGGTTGAAGAGGCGCTGCTGCGCCTTCTTCACAACGCTGTCTGTGTGGGTGGACCAATTCAGTTTGTCCGTGATGTGTACACCGAGGAACTTAAAACTTTCCACCTTCTCCACTACTGACCCGTCGATGTGGATAGGGGGGTGCTCCCTCTGCTGTTTCCTGAAGTCCACAATCATCTCCTTTGTTTTGTTGACGTTGAGTGTGAGGTTATTTTCCTGACACCACACTCCGAGGGCCCTCACCTCCTCCCTGTAGGCCGTCTCGTCGTTGTTGGTAATCAAGCCTACCACTGTAGTGTCATCCGCAAACTTGATGATTGAGTTGGAGGCGTGCATGGCCACGCAGTCGTGGGTGAACAGGGAGTACAGGAGAGGGCTCAGAACGCACCCTTGTGGGGCCCCAGTGTTGAGGATCAGCGGGGTGGAGATGTTGTTACCTACCCTCACCACCTGGGGGCGGCCCGTCAGGAAGTCCAGGACCCAGTTGCACAGGGCGGGGTCGAGACCCAGGGTCTCGAGCTTGATGACGAGTTTGGAGGGTACTATGGTGTTAAATGCTGAGCTGTAATCGATGAACAGCATTCTCACATGGGTATTCCTCTTGTCCAGATGGGTTAGGGCAGTGTGCAGTGTGGTTGCGATTGCGTCGTCTGTGGACCTATTGGGTCGGTAAGCAAATTGGAGTGGGTCTAGGGTGTCCGGTAGGGTGGAGGTGATATGGTCCTTGACTAGTCTCTCAAAGCACTTCATGATGACGGAAGTGAGTGCTACGGGGCGGTAGTCGTTTAGCTCAGTTACCTTAGCTTTCTTGGGAACAGGAACAATGGTGGCCCTCTTGAAGCATGTGGGAACAGCAGACTGGGATAAGGATTGATTGAATATGTCCGTAAACACACCAGCCAGCTGGTCTGCGCATGCTCTGAGGACGCGGCTGGGAATGCCGTCTGGGCCTGCAGCCTTGCGAGGGTTAACACGTTTAAATGTTTTACTCACCTCGGCTGCAGTGAAGGAGAGCCCGCAGGTTTTGGTAGGGGGCCGTGTCAGTGGCACTGTATTGTCCTCAAAGCGGGCAAAAAAGTTGTTTAGCCTGTCTGGGAGCAAGACATCCTGGTCCGCGACGGGGCTGGTTTTCTTTTTGTAATCCGTGATTGACTGTAGACCCTGCCACATACCTCTTGTGTCTGAGCTGTTGAATTGCGACTCGATTTTGTCTCTGTACTGGGACTTAGCCTGTTTGATTGCCTTGCGGAGAGAATAGCTACACTGTTTGTATTCGGTCATGCTTCCGGTCACCTTGCCCTGGTTAAAAGCAGTGGTTCGCGCTTTCAGTTTCACGCGAATGCTGCCGTCAATCCACGGTTTCTGGTTTGGGAATGTTTTAATCGTTGCTGTGGGTACGACATCGTCAATGCACTTCCTAATGAACTCGCTCACCGAATCAGCATATTCGTCAATATTGTTGTTGGACGCGATGCGGAACATATTCCAATCCGCGTGATCGAAGCAGTCTTGAAGCGTGGATTCAGATTGGTCGGACCAGCGTTGAACAGACCTGAGCGCGGGAGCTTGTTGTTTGAGTTTCTGTTTGTAGGCTGGAATCAACAAAATAGAGTCGTGGTCAGCTTTTCCGAAAGGGGGGCGGGGGAGGGCCTTATATGCGTCGCGGAAATTAGTATAACAATGATCTAGGGTTTTCCCAGCCCTGGTAGCACAATCGATATGCTGATAGAATTTAGGGAGTTTTGTTTTTAGATTAGCCTTGTTAAAATCCCCAGCTACGATGAATGCAGCCTCAGGGTGTGTGGTTTCCAGTTTACAAAGAGTCAGATAAAGTTCTTGGTGTAGGCCTGTGCTTATTTTACAGCGGCTACCATATACTGACTCAGTTAGTGATTAATGTGTGGTGTTTGTAATGAAACTTGACACGCTCAAATAGATAAGGCAGATAGGCTACCATTTTACAACCAGTTTATTTACTATTGTCAGAAGTCTGATTTACAGTTCACTTGAGTCCATGTTGCTAAACGGCATCTTAACGCAGTCATGAAGGTGATTTCGCTCTGTATCCATGTGATTTATCCGCTTAAATAGAATGTGAGGCGCCAGTGAAAGGCCCAGTCATACTAATACATACTAATCGTACTATTTGTGACGTAAATTGAGTATATAGTATTGTAATGAAACAGCAGGGAGCAGGTCTCGAACCCTCGACCTTCTAGCCCGAAGTCCGGCGCGCTATCGACTGTGCCGCAAAAGCATGCTCATGCGGCAGAGTCGATTTCCGCGCTTATAAACCCAGAGTCGTTACAGTATGCTTATTGGATATAGTTCATATGTCTAAAGTTCCCGGATGTCGTACTACATTCACAAAATACGAAGAATACAAACAGTGGACACATTCTGTGCTTTTAGGGCCCATAGTGCAATTCTTCACAAAATGGGTGTGGCTTCACATCGTTTTCAGATTTGAAGTAAATAGCAGAAAATATGTAGCCAAAGTCCAACGAGCAGATAAAAATTAATTGCGTTAACTAATTATGACAAATGTTGAGCAATGTAATAAAGAAATTACTTTTCAAATAAGTTACCTTACACGTTATGTTGGCTATCAATTTGTTAGCTACGCTATCCTTACGGACCACAGCATATCATTACAGCAGTATGTACTGGTATGTTAGCTAGCTACCTAACGTTAGTTGGCCACTAATACATCAAGCTTGCTAGTATATTAACTATATGCTATCTATCTAACTACCCAAAGTTTATTGACTTGATTATTCCCGTCATTCTTAGCTAAGCGGTATAGTCGTTGTGTTCTCAATGGACATTCGGGTGCATTCGTAAATTCTCTCTGGCTGTCTACTCTGATTTCAGAGCACTTTCGTCTGAGTGTACCAGAGCGCAGAATAACTGATGAATTTACAAACATGCAACACACGTTGAATGTGGCCGTTGTCAGTAAACGTCTGCAAAAAAGCGTATTTAAATCCGTTCTTTTACAGTATACTAAAATGAACTTATAGTATGTAGTATATACACATTAAGTATGTAGTATACGGTATGTTAGTATGGGTATTCGAACACCGCTATGGTCTTCACTCTGAGTTGAACGGAACGTTTATGATTTACATTTACATTTTACATTTTAGTCATTTAGCAGACGCTCTTATCCAGAGCGACTTACAGTAGAGTGCATACATTATATTACATTTTTTACATACTGAGACAAGGATATCCCTACTGGCCAAGAGCAGACGCTCTTATCCAGAGCGACTTACAGTAGAGTGCATACATTTTATTACATTTTTTACATACTTTTACATATCCCTACCGGCCAAACCCTCCCTACCGGCCAAACCCTCCCTAACCCGGACGACGCTATGCCAATTGTGCGTCGCCCCACGGATCTCCCGGTTGCGGCCGGCTGCGACAGAGCCTGGGCGCGAACCCAGAGACTCTGGTGGGTATTGTGTGTAGACTGATGAGGAAAAACATTTATTAAATCAATTTTCGAATAAGGCTGTAACGTAACAAAATGTGGAAAAAGTGAAGGGGTTTGAATACTTTATGAATGCACTATATACTATTTTAAAAGTCATTCCAGTATCCCCCCTCTGTTAAAAGCCATTCCAGTATCCCCCCTCCTCTGTTAAAAGCCATTCCAGTATCCCCCCTCCTCTGTTAAAAGCCATTCCAGTATCCCCCCTCCTCTGTTAAAAGCCATTCCAGTATCCCCCCTCCTCTGTTAAAAGCCATTCCAGTATCCCCCCTCCTCTGTAACACATTCTTGTTGGACTCCATCCTCTTACCAAATCAAACACGAAAACAGTTTTTATTTCTATGTTACTAAAATGCAATACAAGACTAGCGCACATTAATGGAGAGGTCTTTGAGAGCCAAACACAATGGCTTCTCCCCACTGAATCTGTTCCATTCACTTCTCTGTTTCTATCCTGTCTGTCTCTCATCCTCTCTTTCTACCCTGTCTGTCTCTCCATCTTCTGTTTCTACCCTGTCTGTCTCTCATCCTCTCTTTCTACCCTGTCTGTCTCCATCCCTTTCTCTTTCTCTCTCTCTCTTTCTACCATGTCTGTCTCTCCATCCCTTTTTCTTTCTCTCTCTCTCTTTACCTTGTCTCACTTCATCCTCTCTCTCTCTTTCTACCCTGTCTGTCTCTCCATCTCTTTCTCTCTCTCTCTTTCTACCCTGTCTGTCTCTCATCCTCTCTTTCTACCCTGTCTGTCTCCCCATCCCTTTCTTTTTCTCTCTCTCTCTTTCTACCCTGTGTCTCTCATCCTCTCTTTCTACCCTGTGTCTCTCTCCATCTTCTTTCCTACTCTATGATGTCAGGTCTATGCATCAACTACCCTACTAAAGAGTAGGCCTACTATTACAGTGCACACATTTTTGTTCCCTCTTACATCTGTGAAAGAACCCCAATTCTTTATTTTCCTCAGAGGGAGACAGTTGTGAGTTTGGCTCCTCACATTATTTAATTATGTGTGGCATCGGTGGGATCCTGAGCTGTGGTACCACACACACAGCTTTGGTGCCCCTTGACCTCGTCAAGTGCAGGTTGCAGGTCTGTTGGCCCGCCAGGGGTTGCATGGCATGGAATGGATATTGTGCTGTGGATTTCACCAAGACGACATCATCCAAAATAACTGACTTTCACCAAGACTAAGATCTCACAAATAACGGTTTGCAGGAATGGTTTGAGTTACAACTAGTTTGCTGAAATAAATGTAACCCATTATCATTAGGCCTATTTAATTTGCATGTTTGAGCTGGAGACTGTTTAGGTCCTTTGCTCCACTAGGGGCTATAATAAATAAGTCAAAGGGGGTTAAGTGAGCTGTGAACCAGCTTAAAACATTAACAGGAGAGAGTGAAGTCTGAGCCTTTCTTAACAGAACTTGAAGGTGCCTTTTATTAATACAATGAATGTCCTTTAATCTATGACCTCAGACTGTTCGTGCCCTTTCTCTGTGCCCAATCAGCAATTTGATACTGTACCCACATTCATTCAACGGCAGTGACCTTTAGTTTAGCAACAACAGCAGTCAATTTCCAAGCTAGGACAGGACATCCTCCTTATTAAAAACCAGCCTGGAGTTAACTTTCCCTGCAAGTAGGGTAGATCTTTCTAAATGAATGTTGGTGTCCTGGGCCTGTATTCATAAAGTTTCTCAGAGTAGGATTCCTGATCTAGGATCATGCCCCACGTCCCCCCTCCATGTAATCTTGTATATTATGATCTCAAAGCCAAAACGTATCCTAGATCAGCACTCCTAGGGGGAGGGCTTTATGAATGCAGGCCCTGGTATGAGTACAGGAATAAATCGGACATATTATGTATTTTTTTTATTTTTTTTATTTCACCTTTATTTAACCAGGTAGGCTAGTTGAGAACAAGTTCTCATTTGCAACTGCGACCTGGCCAAGATAAAGCATAGCAGTGTGAACAGACAACACAGAGTTACACATGGAGTAAACAATAAACAAGTCAATAACATGGTAGGAAAAAAAGAGAATCTATATACAATGTGTGCAAAAGGCATGAGGTAGGCAATAAATCGAATAATTACAATTTAGCAGATTAACACTGGAGTGATAAATCATCAGATGATCATGTGCAAGAAGAGATACTGGTGTGCAAAAGAGCAGAAAAGTAAATAAATAAAAGCAGTATGGGGGGTGAGGTAGGTAAATTGGGTGGGTAGTTTACAGATGGACTATGTACAGCTGCAGCGATCGGTTAGCTGCTCGGATAGCAGATTTTTAAAGTTGTTGAGGGAGATAAAAGTCTCCAACTTCAGAGATTTTTGCAATTCGTTCCAGTCGCAGGCAGCAGAGAACTGGAAGGAAAGGCGTCCAAATGAGGTTTTGGCTTTAGGGATGATCAGTGAGATACACCTGCTGGAGCGCGTTCTGCGGGTGGGTGTAGCCATCGTGACCAGTGAACTGAGATAAGGCGGCACTTTACCTAGCATAGCCTTGTAGATGACCTGGAGCCAGTGGGTCTGACGACGAACATGTAGCGAGGGCCAGCCGACTAGGGCATACAGGTCGCAGTGGTGGGTCGTATAAGGTGCTTTAGTAACAAAACGAATGGCACTGTGATAAACTGCATCCAGTTTGCTGAGTAGAGTATTGGAAGCTATTTTGTAGATGACATCGCCGAAGTCGAGGATCGGTAGGATAGTCAGTTTTACTAGGGTAAGTTTGGCGGCGTGAGTGAAGGAGGCTTTGTTGCGGAATAGAAAGCCGATTCTTGATTTGATTTTGGATTGGAGATGTTTGATATGAGTCTGGAAGGAGAGTTTGCAGTCTAGCCAGACACCTAGGTACTTATAGATGTCCACATATTCTAGGTCGGAACCGTCCAGGGTGGTGATGGTAGTCGGGCGTGCGGGTGCAGGCAGCGAACGGTTGAAAAGCATGCATTTGGTTTTACTAGCGTTTAAGAGCAGTTGGAGGCCACGGAAGGAGTGTTGTATGGCATTGAAGCTCGTTTGGAAGCTCGTATTGAAGCTCGTATTCATGCCTTGTTTTTGATATTACTCACTATCACCTTACAATTAACATGAATTCGTATGTTAATAGCACTCAGAAGTTTCGGGCAGAGATCCACCGCTACAGTTCTTCACCATGTTTTCTATCTGTTGATCCAGACCGGGCCACCAGAAGTGGCTCCTTGCGAGCAGCTTCATTTTGACAATTCCAACATGACCTTCAATGTAGTTGCTGCAAAACCTGATGTTGGCATTTCTGGGGTATCATGACTCTCATTCCCCACATCAAACATCCTTGGTACGTTGTAATTGTTTCTCCGCTGGAAATACGGAGTCAGCTCCTTTCTGCCAGTAGCTGGCCATCCTGACATGGTGTAGGTGTATACTTTTGACAAGGTCACATCTTTCCTTGTCTCCTGTTTGATAACTGTGCTTGTGACCGGTAGTGCCTCAAGCTGAGCGGTATGGAAAATGTCCACTGCATCCACACTCCTTTGTCTTTCTCTTGTACACGGCAGTCTGGATAATCCATCTGCATTTGTGTGGAGGGACGACGGCTTAAACTCAATGTCATACATATGACTGGCAAGGAACAAGGCGTATCGCTGTGACCTGGCTACTGTCATTGCCAGAATGCCTTTCTTTGGACTGAAAATGGAAAGCAACGGCTGGTGATCCGTAACCAGTGTGAAACACTTGCCATATAGGTATGCGTGGAATTTCTTGACGCCCCACACTAGCGCCAGTGCTTCTTTGTCGAATTGTGAGTAGTTTTTCTCTGCATCATTCAATGTTCGTGATGCAAATGCAACTAACTGGCCTCTCTGACCCATCTTTCATTGTGTGTGAAAGGATGGCCCCTAAGCCATAAAGAGACGCATCACAAGCCAACTTCACTGGCAGTTCAGGGTCATAATGCATCAGTACCTGTTCAGATGTGACGAGCCGTTTTGTGTGTGTGTGTATATATATATATATACTGTGATTGAAGAAGAATTGTTCAGAGATTAAGTTATTAAAGATGTAAGAGCTCCCAAGTGGCGCAGCGGTCTAAGGCACTGCATCTCAGTGTTAGAGGTGTCACTACAGACCCTGGTTCGATTCCAGCATGTATCACAACTGGGCGGGATTGGGAATCCCATAGGGCGGCGCACAATTGGCCCAGCGTCGTTAGGGTTTGGCCCGGGATAGGCCGTCATTGTAAATAAGAATTTTGTTTTTAACTGACTTGCCTAGTTTAATAAAAAAGGAATATATATATATATATATATATATATATATATATATATATATATATATATATATTTTTTTTTATAAAAAAAAAAAAACTAATTTAGACACCAGAGCATTCAAATCCTCATTTGACCCACCAGTTCAGAATCGCTGGCCTAGAAAACATACTTGACCAAACAGTCTGTCACTTGTTTGCAAGCCTTGGCAGGATTGCTAATGTTGTGGTGTGAGAAATTCCTAGCATGGCTCCCTTTGTTATCTAAGTGCATGGTGTGTTGTCTGTTTGTATTGTGTTCTGTCTGCTCTAGATTCTGATATTAGCTGCGAGTTTGGCTCTATGAAATACTATGCCTTGTGCGGCTTCGGTGGCATCCTCAGCTGTGGGATTACACACACGGCAGTCGTACCCCTCGACCTGGTCAAGTGCCGTCTGCAGGTCTGTATCTTAGCTAATGTCTCTGAGCTGTAATGAGTGTACTGGACTGGAATAATGTATATATTGCGGAGTTGGGGTTAATTCCATTTCTATTCGGGAAGTAAAACTGAAATTCCATTGTAGATTTACCTAATTGAAAAGCAAAAGACATTTGAATTTCAATTTACTTCCTGAATTGTAATGTAATTTGCCCCAACCCTTGTAAAGTGATAAAACATTGAGTGGTATAGCTGGCCCTGTAGTGTTGTGTATTTCTGTAGTATTTAGTACATTTTCTTTACAAGGACCTCCAAGTATTATTTCCCCCCTCAAAACCACTACTACTAGTTCACAACCATTAACCATTCTGTTTTTAATGTGTTGTCTAGGTGGACCCAGACAAGTACAAGAGCATCTTCAAGGGCTTCTCCATCACCATAAAGGAGGATGGCATGCGGGGGCTGGCTAAGGGCTGGGCTCCTACTTTCATCGGCTACTCCATGCAGGGTCTCTGCAAGTTTGGCTTCTATGAAATGTTCAAGATCACCTACAGCGACTTTATCGGAGAGGTAAGTCGTTACTAAGTAATTGATGACGATGAAAATAATGATAATGGTTTATTTTGTTTCATTTGCACTATGGTGTAGCCACAGAAAAAAACACCCGTTCGAACTTCTCATGGGGTTAGATTCAGGATGTTTGTCCGGGGCCACACAAAAATATGTTGCGGGTATTCGCGGACCGGATTTGTGAAACACTGCTTTACACTATATAAGTACAAATTGGATGGTGTTAAGATTGGAGGGGTTGAGTGGAGTTGAAGGGTGGGACTAAAAACAAGGGGACTAATGTAAAATATACTGTCTGTAAAATGTATATACAGTGGGGAGAACAAGTATTTGATACACTGCTGATTTTGCAGGTTTTCCTACTTACAAAGCATGTAGAGGTCTGTAATTTTTATCATAGGTACACTTCAACTGTGAGAGACGGAATCTAAAACAAAAATCCAGAAAATCCCATTGTATGATTTTTAAGTAATTAATTTGCATTTTATTGCATGACATAAGTATTTGATACATCAGAAAAGCAGAACTTAATATTTGATACAGAAACCTTTGTTTGCAATTACAGAGATCATACGTTTCCTGTAGTTCTTGACCATGTTTGCACACACTGCAGCAGGGATTTTGGCCCACTCCTCCATCCAGATCCTTCAGGTTTCGGGGCTGTCGCTGGGCGATACGGACTTTCAGCTCCCTCCAAAGATTTTCTATTGGGTTCAGGTCTGGAGACTGGCTAGGCCACTCCAGGACCTTGAGATGCTTCTTACGGAGCCACTCCTTAGTTCCCCTGGCTGTGTGTTTCGGGTCGTTGTCATGCTGGAAGACCCAGCCACGACCCATCTTCAATGCTCTTACTGAGGGAAGGAGGTTGTTGGCCAAGATCTCGCGATACATGGCCCCATCCATCCTCCCCTCAATACGGTGCAGTCGTCCTGTCCCCTTTGCAGAAAAGCATCCCCAAAGAATGATGTTTCCACCTCCATGCTTCACGGTTGGGATGGTGTTCTTGGAGTTGTACTCATCCTTCTTCTTCCTCCAAACACGGCGAGTGGAGTTTAGACCAAAAAGCTCAATTTCTGTCTCATCAGACCACATGACCTTCTCCCATTCCTCCTCTGGATCATCCAGATGGTCATTGGCAAACTTCAGACGGGCCTGGAAACGCGCTGGCTTGAGCAGGGGGACCTTGCGTGCGCTGCAGGATTTTAATCCATGACGGTGTAGTGTGTTACTAATGGTTTTCTTTGAGACTGTGGTCCCAGCTCTCTTCAGGTCATTGACCAGGTCCTGCCGTGTAGTTCTGGGCTGATCCCTCACCTTCCTCATGATCATTGATGCCCCACGAGGTGAGATCTTGCATGGAGCCCCAGACCGAGGGTGATTGACCATCATCTTGAACTTCTTCCATTTTCTAATAATTGCGCCAACAGTTGTTGCCTATTGTCCTGTAGCCCATCCCAGCCTTGTGCAGGTCTACAATTTTAGCCCTGATGTCCTTACACAGCTCTCTGGTCTTGGCCATTGTGGAGAGGTTGGAGTCTGTTTGATTGAGTGTGTGGACAGGTGTCTTATACAGGTAACGAGTTCAAACAGGTGCAGTTAATACAGGTAATGAGTGGAGAACAGGAGGGCTTCTTAAAGAAAAACTAACAGGTCTGTGAGAGCCGGAAATCTTACTGGTTGGTAGGTGATCAAATACTTATGTCATGCAATAAAATGCAAATTAATTACTTAAAAATCATACAATGTGATTTTCTGGATTTTTGTTTTAGATTCCGTCTCTCACAGTTGAAGTGTACCTATGATAAAAATTACAGACCTCTACATGCTTTGTAAGTAGGAAAACCTGCCGATTTTGCAGGTTATCAAATACTTGTTCTCCCCACTGTAGGTTCAGAACTTTTGTGAAACTTTTGTTAGAAATATATGGCAAATAGAAGATAACAATAACTGTTGTAAAATACATTGTGTCCGTAAAATGTATATAGTATGTACATTGCATTCGGAATGTATTCAGACCCCTTCCCCTTATCCAAATTTTGTTGCGTTACAGCCTTATTCTAAAATGGATTCAATACACACAATACCCCAATAATGACCAAGTGAAAACACACTTTTAGATTTTTTTTGCAAATGGATAATTTAAAAAACATGGTTCTCAGACATTGAGCTCAGGTGCACCCTGTTTCCATTGATCATCCTTGATGTTTTTATAACTTGATTGGAGTCCGCCTGTGGTACATTTCAATTGATTGGACATGCTTTGGAAAGGCACACGCCTGTCTATAATAAGGTCCCACAGTTGACAGTGCATGTCAGAGCCAAAACCAAGCCATGAGGTCGAAGGAATTGTCCGTAGAGCTCCGAGACAGGATTGTGTTGAGACACAGATCTGGGGAAGGGTACCAAAAAATGTCTGCAGCATTGAAGGTCCCCAAGAACACAGTGGTCTCCATTATTCTTAAATGGAAGAAGTTTGGAACTACCAAAACTCTTCCTTGAGCAGTCTAAAAAACCTGATGGAGGTCTGTCAGAGTGACCAGAGTTCCTCTGTGGAGATGGAAGAACATTCCAGAAGGACAGCCATCTCTACAGCACTCCACCAATCAGGCCTTTATGGTAGAGTGACCAGACGGAAGCCACTCCTCATTAAAAGGCACATGACAGCCCGCTTGGAGTTTGCCAAAGGCACCTAAATGACTCTCAGACCATTAAAAACAGGATTCTCTTGTCTGATGAAACCAAGATTGAATGCCAAGCGTCCCTTCTGGAGGAAATCTGGCACCATCCCTACAGTGAAGCGTGGTGGCAGCATCGTGCTGTGGGGATGTTTTTCAGCCGCAGGGACTGGGAGACTAGTCAGGATCGAGGAGAAATATGAACGGAGCTCCAAAGTACAGAGATACTTGATGAGAACCTGCTCAAGACCTCAGACTGGGGGCGATGGTTCACCTTCCAACAGGACAATGACCCTGAGCACACAGCCAAGACAACGCAGGAGTGGCTTCGGGACAAGTCTCTGAATGTCCTTGAGTGGTCCAGCCAAAGCACGGATTTGAACCCAATCGAACATCTCTGGAGAGACCTGAAAATAGCAGTGCAGTGACACTCCCCATCCAACCTGACAGAACTTGAGAGGATCTGCAGAGAAAAATGGGAGAAACTCCCCAAATACAGGTATGCCAAGTTTGTAGCATCATACCCAAGAAGACTCGGAGCTGCCAAAGTTGTTTCAACAAAGTACTGAATAAAGGGTATGAATATTTATGTAAATGTCATATTTCCGTCATTTTTTTTTGTTCGAAAAATGTCAACCTGTTTTTGCTTTGTCATTATAGGGTTTTGTGTGTAGATAGATGGGGGGGGGGGGGAGAAATGTAATTAGTTTTAGAATATGGCTGTAACGAAATGTGGAAAAAGTCAAGGGGTCTGAATACTTTCCGAATGCAGTGTATAAGCTGGAAGTAGAAGCCTGTGTGTTTTAGTTCACTCCAATTAGAGGAAGGGTTAGGATGAAATAATAAAGGAAAATAAATGTAAAAAATATTTTATTTTACAAAACAGTATGGGGGATTGGAAACGATGCAGACGATTTAAATTGTAGCTTCCATATTAATTCTGATCTGCCACGTAATTGTTTTATAATAACTGCTCTGCCAATGTGTAGTACCCACTTGGGTGATGCCCTGACATCTGCTTGCACCAGAAATCCCACCACACATCTGTAATTGTCAGAGTAGTAGTTCTCATCACTACGGGCCTCTGCTATCTCCGCAATCCTCTCGCTGTTGAAGTCGATGTTACCATTCAAACCAAAACAGTTCCCAGTTCCAGCTAATTAATTAATACTGAAATAAGGTTTTTATCAGTGGAACAGAAAGGCTCCATCTCAATTAGTTTTCCCGTGATTCATCTCATCCTATCCTTGACCCCAACTGTATCAGACCTTTTAATAATACGCTTTGAAAAGGAGGCGAGGAGAGAGAATGCAAGGCAATCAAGTAAAGATGGATTGAGAAAGAACTGAAGAATAGTTGTTCATCTCCTCCCATTTTGACAACTCATTATGATTTACATTGGGATGGGGATGTAGGATGTACACTTACACTCCTAACCTCCCAGTCTGCCTTCCCCAGGAAAACACCTATCTGTGGAGGACCTCTCTCTACCTGGCTGCATCTGCCAGTGCTGAGTTCTTTGCTGACATCGCCCTGGCCCCTATGGAGGCGTGTAAAGTACGTATCCAGACCTGCCCCGGCTACGCCAGCAACCTCAGACAGTGTGCCCCCAAGATGTTCGCAGAGGAGGGCCTCTGGGCGTGAGTATCCCAACTAAATCAGCCGGTCACATTTCACTACCTCCTGCTTAGCCGTAACCCTTTGATGTTGGTCTGGATTTGTATAATCAGTGAAGTACTATACTGAACAAAAATATAAATGCAACATGCAACAATTTTCTAAGATTTCACTGAGTTACAGTTCATATAAGGAAATCAATCAGATTAAATAAATTACGGCCTAATCTATGGATTTCACATGACTGGGCAGGGGCTGAACCATAGGCCCACCCACTTAGGAGCCAGGCTCAGCCAATCAGAATGGGTTTTTCACCACAAACGGGCATTATTACAGACCGAAACACTCCTCGGTTTCATCACCTGTCTGGGTGACTGGTCGCCGATGATCCCGCAGGTGAAGAAGCTGGATCTGGAGGTCCTGGGCTGGTGTGGTTACACATGGTCTGTGGTTGTGAGGCCTATTGGACGTACTACAAAATTCTCTAAAACGATGTTGGAGGCTGCTTAATATAGTTCCAAATTAGGGTTTATTCTGGTGTGGGAAATGTCAATAAAACCAACAAGTCACTAATTTGCTCCACCTCTTCCTCTGTCCCCTCTAGTTTCTACAAGGGTGTGGTACCTCTGTGGATGAGGCAGATCCCCTACACCATGATGAAGTTTGCCTGCTTTGAGAGGACCGTAGAGCTGCTGTACAAACATGTGGTCCCCAAGCCCCGTGCTGAATGCTCCAAGTCTGAACAGCTGGTCGTCACCTTCGTGGCTGGATATATCGGTGAGTCCACAATGCTGGATAGAAGTTTATTGAAATTGGTAGATGAATAGGTATGTTAATAACCTCTAACGAGTCACCCTCCCGGATCCGGGATCCTCCTCATCAAAAAAGCTGACTAGCATAGCCTAGCCTAACGCGACAGGGATATCCTATAATATAATTTCATGAAATCACAAGTCCAATACAGCAAATGAAAGATAAACATCTTGTGAATCCAGCCATCATTTCCGATTTTTAAAATGTTTTACAGTGGGCCTCCCGGGTGGCGCAGTGGTCTAGGGCACTGTGCCACCAGAGTCTCTGGGTTCGCGCCCAGGCTCTGTCGCAGCCGGCCGCGACCGGGGGGTCCATGGGGCGACGCACAATTGGCCTAGCGTCGTCCGGGTTAGGGAGGGTTTGGCCGGTAGGGATATCCTTGTCTCATCGCGCTCCAGCGACTCCTGTGGCGGGCCGGGCGCAGTGCGCGCTAACCAAGGGGGGCGGGTGCACGGTGTTTCCTCCGACACATTGGTGCGGCTGGCTTCCGGGTTGGAGGCGCGCTGTGTTAAGAAGCAGTGCGGCTTGGTTGGGTTGTGCTTCGGAGGACGCATGACTTTCGACCTTTGTCTCTCCCGAGCCCGTACGGGAGTTGTAGCGATGAGACAAGATAGTAATTACTAGCGATTGGATACCACGAAAATTGGGGAGAAAAGGGGGTAAAATTAAAAATATATATATATATATATATATATCTATATATATATATGTTTTACAGTGAAAACACAATATATATTTATATTAGCTCACCACAATAGCCAAACACACAACGCCATTTATTCACCGCCAAAATAGCTTTCACAAAACCCACAAATAGAGAAAATTAATCACTAAACTTTGAACAACTTCATCAGATGACAGTCTTATAACATCATGTTAAACAATACATTTATGTTTTGTTCGAAAATGTGCATATTTAGAGCTACAAATCGTGGTTTTACATTGTGAATACGTAGCCACAATGCACCAAATTGTCCGGAGATATTTTGGACAGTCACCTAATCTAACCAAAGAACTCATCATAAACTTAACTAAAAAATACATGTTGTACAGCAAATGAAAGATATACACTGGTTCTTAATGCAACCGCTGTGTTAGATTTTTTAAAATAACTTTAGTACAGCATGCAATATTGTGAGACAGCGCCCTACAATTCTCCGCCTTGTTGGAGCCAACATAAAACACAAAAATACGAAATAACATCATAAATATTCTCTTACCTTTGTTGATCTTCCATCAGAATGTTGTGCAAGGAGTCCTAGTTCCAGAATAAATCGTTGTTTTGTTTTAGAATGTCCATTTCTTCTGTCGAATTAGCAACTTTGGCTAGCCATGTGGAGGGCACATGTCCAAGAAATCTTTGCGTACTGAACGAAAAATTCCAAAAGTCACAATAAACGTTGAATAAACTGGTCAAACTCGGTTGAAAAATCCTACTTTATGATGTTTTTCTCATATGTATCCAATAAAATCAGAGCCGGAGCATTTCGTCGTGTAAACCAAACGCATTTCAGAAGACAATGTGGGGTTTCCTGGTGCGCAGTTGCATACTGTCAATAGAGCGGACCTGTCACTCCAAAAGCTCTCATTCGGTCTCAGATCAAGCTAGACACCCCATTCAACATTCTACTGCCTGTTGACATCTAGTGGAAGGCGTATGAAGTGCATACAGATCCATAAATATAAGCCAGTTGAATAGGCAGGCCCTGACACAGAGCCCCATTTTCAGAATTTTCCCTTCCTGTTTGGAAGTTTGCTGCCAAATGAGTTCTGTTTTACTCACAGATATAATTCAAACAGTTTTAGACACTTCAGAGTGTTTTCTATCCAATAGTAATAATAATATGCATATTGTATGATCTAGAACAGCGTACGAGGCTGTTTAATTTGGGCACGATTTTTTCCCAAAGTGAAAACAGCGCCCCCCCTATTAAGAAGTTAACTGACTTGCCTAGTTAAATAAAGGTGTACATTTAAAAAAAAAAAAAAAAAAAAAAAATTAAGTCTCAATCTGGAGTTCCAATGCGTTAATTGTTTGCTAGTGGAGGATTACAGGATAAGGTGGCTATCCTTGGCAAGCAAATCTCAATTATGTGCAAATTTATTGGGATAACGCAAATTGGAACTTACTCGTTCTCAACTCCTGTGGCTGGACGCCGCTCGGGCCTGATGGATGTTTCCCCGGCTAGTCATCTGGCACTATCCGAATGGACTTTGCTACCTGGAACTTGCCTGCCAAGGAAGTAATTTCCATTTGCTTCTCCTCCTCCATCTTGTAGTGGAGTACATGTAGAACAGCAAGAGGATTGTTCCAATCAGTGCTGGTCCCATGTCACAAGTCGTGGAAACCGAAGGCAGCGGCATGCTGCTAAGAGGACTGATGTATCTGTGATTCGGAGCAGATTGACATAAGGAATAACTTTGCCGCACTGGTGCCTGAACTACCTGGCCTTTCATCGCTGGGACTGCTGTGCTGACTCCAGCAGTGGCTTCGTAGTCGAGTTTTGCTCCTTTCCCTCTCTCTGGATTTGACGGTGCACTGCCTGCTGTGGTAATTCTGAACCTATTGCCGGGAGCAGCGAGCGTGCGCTATCCTGCTTCTCCTGGGTCTGTGAAAGGTTCAACGAATTGTGTGAGGGGTGGGAATGGGCGGATTTCTCCATCCCCTTCTCCAGCTGTTGTATTGGGTAGTTCAATGGTAAGAAACGTCTCAGTCCCTGGAGCAAAAATGTCCTGCTATCCACGAGTACAGGACATGAATAAGCTGCTCTCAAACATTTTAAACCTGCATCAGGAAATTTTGGCTATCATAGTTCGTGGGATTCAATTACACTATGAAGGGCAGCTCACAACAGCTGAAGATGGATTTTAAATAACTAATTGGGTCTCTGCTTGATACCAACAAATGCCCCATATCTGGCCCTGTGCCATCCCTAAATTTTGGCATTGACCATTTCAGCAGATTTTTTGCCCCCCGTAACTGGCTATGAGACTTGCAGCTCTGTGGGTGTAAAATGTATTGACAATTTTGATACCTTCTTGAAACACTGGTTTTATAAGGAGGATGGAATTCACAAGTCATTTGGGGTCCTGGATCCTTTCACAGCCTTATAAGGCTGCAATGAGACAATGACTTATCAATGACCCCAGCTCAGTTAATCCCTACCATTGTGTCACTGAGTTGTCATTATACTTTAGCAAATGTACATTATCCCAGAGGTGTTGGAAGACCCAATGTAAGTAACCTAATTTATGTCCCTCTAATTGCCCTGAATGCCTCTGCAGATCCTACAGCTATTGTATGCAGTAATCGTGCCTATGAACCAGAGTTATGCTGTTAGCACTGAGGTGGTGTGCCGTAGTAGGAAGTCAACTGTGCAGCTCACCCTGCACTAACATAAATTATGAGCATGTCTACTTCTGTTAAGCTTCCCAGTAAAGCAACGAAAACAATCAAGCATCCCAGGAAAGTGCTAAAAATAGCCCACGTTAACATATGTAGCTTATTAAGAAACAAGGTTCATGAAATCAATAATTTGCTAGTAACAGATTGTCAGAATATGAATGCAATCTCTGAAACTCAGATGCCTTTTGATACAGTGGTAGCAATACATGTTTTAATCATCTACAGAAAAGACAGAAATGCCAAAGGTGGAGGGGTTGCCATTTTATATTAAGAATGACATTCCTGTAAAGCTTAAAAGATCTCATGTTAAATACTGTTGGAGTAATATGGCTACAGTTTCATCTACATCACCTAAAGCCCATTCTGGTGGGAAACTGCTATTGACCAACAAGTGCTAACAGGCAGTATCTGGATAATTGGTGAAATGCTTGATAATGTATGTGATCAACGGAGGTATATTTTATGGGTGTTTTTCAACATTGACTGGCTTTCATCAAGCTGCCCACTCAAGAAAAAGCTTCAAACTGTAACTAGTGCCTGCAACCTGGTTCACGTTATCAGTCAACCTACCAGGGTAGTTAAAAACAGCACAGGAATGAAATCATCAACATGTATTGATCGCATCTTTACTAATGCTGCAGAAATTGGCTTTAAAACAGTGTCCAAATCTATTGGACGTAGTGATTACAATCTAGGAAAACCAAAGTTCCAATGGCTTGGCCTAATATAGTGTGAGGTTCTACAATAAATGTTGTAGTGATTCCTATGTTATTGATGTAAAGAATATTTGTTGATGTGTAATGTTGCCAGTTATGTTTAAAAAAAATCTTCTATTGGCATGAGTATCAAATTTAAGCATGACATGCCAGCAACAAATGCTGCCACTACACATCCAAGTATAACTTATCAAATTATGAAAGTTGAGCATTGTAATTTCAATTCCGTAAAGTGTGTGTGGAAGAAGTGAAAATTGTCTATCAACAATGACAAGCCACCGAAGTCTGACAACTTGGCTGGAAAATTACTGAGGATAATAGTAGGCCTGGAGGGAAGCAAAAGTAATTCCGCTAACCAAGAATAGTAAAGCCTTCTCTTACTGGCTCAAATAGCCAACCAATCAGCCTGTTACCAACCCTTAGTAAAATTGTTTGACCAGATACTATTTTACTGTAAACAAATTGACAACAGACTTTCAGCATGCTTATTAGCAAGGACATTTAACAAGCACGGCACTTATACAAATTACTGATTGGCTGAGAGAAATTGATGATAAAACGATTGTGGGAGCTGTTTTGTTATGCTTCAGTGTGGCTTTAGATCGATAATTCCTCCGACCTCATGGCTTGGTTTTTGTTCTGACATGCACTGTCAACGTTGGAAACTTTTTATATAGATCGGTGTGTGTGTGTACACCTTACCAAATCATGTCCAATCAATTGAATTTACCACAGGTGGACACCAATGAAGTTGTAGAAACATCTCAAGGATGTAAACAGGATGAACCTGAGCTCAATTTTGAGTCTCATAGCAAAGGGTCTGAATATTTCTATTTTGTGTTTTTAATACATTTGCACACAAATAACCTGTTTTCGCTTCGTCGTTATGGGGTGTGTGTAGATTGAGACGTTTTATTTAATCAATTTTAGAATACGGCTGTAACTTAGCAAAATATGGAAGAAGTCAAGGGGTCTGAATACTTTCCCGAATGCATTGTAGGTGGATGTACTGCATTTAAAATCCTTGAGGATATGGTAATAAAAAAATTCAGGCCACGTTAAATCGGTTAGCAGGCCATATTTGGCTGTATGTTTGAGACTGCTGCCCTAGTCAAAATCAAGATTTTCTATGTTGTCTTGATCACATCCCTGGTGTTTGTTCTCTCCCCTTCAGCCGGTGTGTTCTGTGCCATTGTGTCTCACCCTGCGGACTCTGTGGTGTCTGTACTGAACAAGGAGAGTGGCAGCAGCGCCATCGGAGTACTCAAGAAGCTCGGACCCAAGGGTGAGTACTGGATTCTTTCCAGAAGTTCTACAGACAAAGGCGGGCTATCCTATTGCCCATTCTAGACTGTTTTTAGAATGGCAATTCTCAACTGGTGGGTTGTGACCCAAATGGCGGTTTTGAATGGGTGTCTGATTTTAAATATAATGGAAAAAATACTCATCTGAATATAAATGACTAAAACCAGGTAGAACGTTTTTAGAAATGATAATGAACCTAACTTTTTGAATAATTTAATCCCTGAACAATTTTTCTTCAATCCCAGTATTTTTAATATGGAGCTATTAGCGCTGTTTAGTTGATTTTGTGGTCTCAAACTAGTAAGCTTATTAACATTCTTAATCAATAATATGGGCAAAATTGAATTATTGACAATGAAAAAGGTGGGAATGTTTTTCCTTTGTCATATTGTTGTCACATTTACTATCATGGCATAAAAATACATAAATCCAGATTGTGTTATGGCCTTTTTTCGCAACGCAAATATTGGGTTGCGACTGAGAGAACCTGGTTGAATTTGGGTCCTGAGGCACAACCAGTTAAGAACCACTGGTTTAGAATGTAGATTGATGGTGTTAACTTCACAGTAAATACACTGAGGTTTCCAACACACTCCTTAGATCTCTCTCTGAGGGCTGATTGCAGCTCCAGCCCAGATACCCCCAGCAGCTTTCTGGCTGGACAGTTGGAGGTGCTTGAGTCATTGGCATGTGCGAACAGTCTACCTACTCCCCAGCCCATTACCTGCACTGGCAGCCTTGCTGGAATACTACCAGTGCAGACAGGCTGGGGAGCAGACATGCAATACCTATTAACACCTGTCTCAGAGTAACCATCATTAGTTGTTGACCTTTCATATTTTTAAATGGTGTAATGGGATATTAAAATATCAATTTGATCGGAGTTTAAACAGTTTGCCTTTTAATTCTCTTGCTCTTTCATCCCTCCGTTTGTCCTTCCTTCTCAGGTGTGTGGAAGGGTCTGGTGGCCCGTATCATCATGATCGGTACCCTGACCGCCCTGCAGTGGTTCATCTACGACTCTGTGAAGGTCTACTTCCGCCTGCCCCGTCCCCCTCCCCCAGAGATGCCCGAGTCCCTCAAGAAGAAGCTGGGCCTCACCGAGTAACGAAACAAATATCGGCTTTATCAACAAATAGCAATTCAAAATGGCGGCCTTATCAACAGCCATATAAGATGTAAGACAGCGGCCTTATCAAACGCATCCTTCAGTTAACAACCGCCTAGCACACGGCTCTCTCTACCTGCTATAGTCATAGCTGTCCTGCCTGTAGCCCACCTACCCTGGGCTGGGCTACTGATCAGCAGGCTTGGGGTTGATTCAATTTTAAGTTCTTGTCAGTTCTAGAAGTAAATTCTAATTTTAAATGCACATTTTCTTAATTGAATGCAAGGTAATTGGAATTTCAGTTTACTTCCTGAATTGGTTGAATAGAAATTTAATTATCCCCAGCCCAACTGGTCATTGGTAATGACACATTAGGCATACTTAAAGATAAGAGGGAAGATGGTTCCCCCCTGTGGGGGTATAGAGGAAAGACTACGACATGAATGCAATCAGGTTTTAACACCCCACCATAGTTGGTTAATGTTCTAATAAATGTGGAAACAACAGTGTTTTGTCTTGTTTTTCAAGGATTGTGGCTGATAAGGAAGGTAATGTTTTGATTTCACTTTAGATGCCCCTTTAGAGACTGACCATTGCCAGTAGTTGTGATTTTAGTTATCTGTTTTAAATATGGGGCTGTGATAACTTTCAACAGTCAGATTTTTTGCGCCGTCAAATAAAACTACATATTTATAGGGTTGGGTGGTATCTAGATTTTCATCCGGTTTGTGTACCATACCGGGGTATACAGTATTACCAGAAGTGCGCACAAGGGGTTCCATTTTTAATTGCACAAAACAACTTTGACAACTGGGATCTTGATCCAGGAGGGGATTGAATCCTTCAGAAAGATGAGTCCCTAGACAAATCCGTTGACTCCTTCTGCACTTATTGTAAAAGGCTTGACAGGTGAAAACTGGTGGAAGTTCTTCATTGGGGTGGGTTTTCAGATCAGTACAGATAAAGAGGTAAGGACAGCATTTTGGTATTCGAAAGAGTGTCTCATGGTGAAGTACTCAAACAGCTGACATGTCAGGTCACCCATTACAGAGGCAGTACACTTCCTGTGGGGGATGGAAGTTTAGGGCTTAGAGTTGATTACCTACACTCAGGAGGCAGCAGGCAGACAAGGAGAAAGGACTTGGAGACAGAAGACGACACGCCAAGGGTAAGACTTGATGTAAATATACTTTCATTTAGATTTTGGAGCAAGTGAAAGAGCAGTGGTGACCAGTGTCTGATTTTGGGGTGTCAAGTATGCGAAGCATGCACTATTAACCTATGATGGTGTGCAATACCCGTCTGTACATGGGCTACCTGAGCCTATATGATGCACTGCTGCAATTTCAATCAGCCTATTGACCCTGGATATTTAGGCTATTAGTTGATTAATCGTGGTATCCTGATTAAGGCCTCGTGATGTCATTGATTGGCAAGAAAAAGGCTAATACAGAAGGACCGGTAAAAAGCAACAGGAACATGTATTTTTAAGTGTGAACACAGTACACAGGGTGTTATGTGAGGTGTAACTAACTTAAGTCTACTTAATTGCAGTGGTGGAAAAAGTACCCAATTGTCATACTTGAGTAAAAGTAAAGATACCTTTTAATAGAACATTTCTCAAGTAAAAGTGAAATTCACCCAGTAATTTACTACTTGAGTAAAAGTATTTGGTTTTAAATATACTTATATATCAAAAGTAAATGTAATTTCTAAAATATTGAAAAAGTATAAATCATTTAAAATTCCCTATGTTAAACCAGAAGGCACCATTTTCTTGTTTTTTAAATTTACAGATAGCCAGTGGCACACAAACACTTAGACATAATTTACAAACTAAGCATTTGTGTTTAGTGAGTGCCACATCAGAGGCAAAAGGGATGACCAGGGATGTTCTCTTGATAAGTGCATGAATTTGACCATTTTCCTGACCTGCTAGTAACAAGTACTTTTGTGTGTCAGGGAAAATGTATGGAGTAAAAAGTACGTAATTTTCTTTAGGAATGTAGTGAAGTAAAAGTTGTCAAATACAGATTCTGCAAAAAACTACTTAAGTAAAAGTATTTAAGTACTATCTAAGTACTTTACCGCACTGCTTAATTGTCGCATCTATCTCTGGCGACAGCTTCCGCTTTAAATCCAGCCTGGGACAAGGCCGTCACGTACTGACGAGCAACCAGAATCCCACGCAGTGCATTCTCTGAGACGGCAATTTTTTTCAAGGAAAAGGGATGTTACTGAAGATGTTTTCCTTCAAATTAGTTTTGAATGTCATGTTATGGACGATTAGTGTATCGTGCTTTATAAAATTGTGGTGATTATTAATAGACTAAAGCCTATTTATTATAAACCCAGATGAAATCGGCTGAGATACTGAAATATTTGTGTTAAGCCTAAATAAAATTCGCATCGCATTCTAGAATTTTCTTGACTGTCCAAACAAAAATACTTTTAAGATTGTGTATAAAGTTTATGATTCAAATATGTACTCGCGCCTCGTCATATTCTTTGGATATCTATTTAAAGTTATGCGTCTCTGCCAATGTATTTTATCTACGATGTCGTCTACCCTCGGCCATATTGTCTATTTAGCAGATTGAGCTATAATGGAATGACTGTCTGTCTACTTTGAGAAAGTGGGACTGTTTTGAAATTGAATGTGTTGGCGACGTGCCATGCCCAAGAGATTATGGATTGCGCAAATTTAACGGTGGTCGTCCCATCTCATTCATCTGACTATTGTATTGGCCTGCCTTGTATCATCTTTACGGCATGGACAATTATATTTGTTTTTCTAGTAATCCAAAATATTATAATTGAAACAATGCATTGTTCATGGCCTACACGGATGACCTTGCCAAACGGATAAGGATCAAGCGAATTATAGCTCAATGTATTTATGCACGCCGTGGCTGGAGGACGATGTCATTCAACATTCACTTGATGATTGACCATTTTGCGGCACTACCCTGTACTTTATTCTTTCCACCTTGACTTCACCATTATGGGCATTTGAGGAATAAAACTGTATTTCAACCATTGACCCATAATGTCTTTGCATGACTTAAAAAACAAGTTACTCCTAACTCATTGGCCATATTGCTGCAGCTATCATCCCGAGAAAGAATTATGTTGGTAACACTGCCTAGGAATTAAAACCCTCTTTATAACACATTATGCGCTATGCATATATCCCAGTTTGTTTAGCACTGCCCAAATACTGGATACATATCGTCTATAGTCATCAGATAAGCAGGACAAGTGCACCAGATGGAGCCTGTGACATTACAGGATTACAGGATAACTCCTTTAACAGTCTGCAGTCAAATTTGGCATCCGATTAGCAGAGCCTTCACCAGGCCGTTGGAGCACAGGGAGGAGAGGAAGAGCCGCAGCAAACTACAGTAGAACTCTGTGCCGTCACTGTGGCGCTTTTTGTAGTGCACCCTCGTTTTGGGCCTGTGTCACATGCACTGATTGTAGTGCCGCAGCTCACCTATCTGATTCCTCCCACCTGCCCTGTCTGGATTTGGATACAGCCGTTGTGTGAGGTGTTGTGGATGCAGGGGGAAGGCACCGTAGCTCTCGTCTAGTCTGACATGTTGATTACATGGTGGTATTTATACCTCGCAGCTCGGAGCATCGTCAAACAAAGCAAGTATTTGTTGTCTTATACCTGGGGAAGTTCAGGGTGTCCTGCTAGTATCAGCTCTGCTCGGTTATAAGGGTTGCGGCTCAGATGTTGATGTGTGTGTAAGAAATGGGTGTAGGAGGTGAAAGCCACATACGACTACGAGCTGTAGAATCAAATGTACAAAACCGTCATCTGTAATCTCCGTGCAGTGCTGCCAGCCTGCCGTTTTAAAGCAACGCAGGCTGTTTTTTTATGAATGCATTACTTATTTAGTGAAACCTAAATTCACCCTACCAAGGTCGACCAACGTGTTTGGCCAGCTTGGTTGATAGGGTTTATAATGTATGCCATTTATCCAAAGCGACTTACATCCTAGCATACATACATTTTTTTAACGTATGCTTGGTACCAGGAATCGAACCTACTATCCTGGCGTTGCAAGAGTCACGATCTACCAACGAAGCTACAGAGGGAAAGGAAACAGATGACCATTTGTTGTATGTCTTTGGACGTGTGAAAGACCACTTCTGTTTCTCCACCTCACTTTCCCCTTTCTCTCTTCATAGCGTTGAACATGGCCTCTATCCTTCAGAAGCTCATCACACCCCTGTTCAGTGGGACCCCTGAGCCCGCCAGGAACAAGGTGACCGTGGTGGGGGTCGGCCAGGTGGGCATGGCCTGTGCTGTCAGTATCCTGCTCAGGGTAAGACCAGACCTGCTGTGTTTATACTCCTGTCAGATTACTACCCCTACTTTACCCCCTAGTGCTACAGTATTATAGTGTTTAGTCTATTGCACTGACACTGGATTACCCTTTGCCCCGAGACATGGCTGTAGACTCCTTAGATACCATAGGAGTCTACTGTCATGTCTCAGGGCAAGCTTACTCTCTGCCTACTGATCTTCTCTCAATATTACACGTCCATCCATTCCCTCCTCATTACAGTGTTATTATAATGTTCAATACTTTATTGCTAAACTATAAAACAGGCTTTTAGACATGCAGAATATGTGTAATTGACTATCATTGCTTAGACTGATATTAGCTCAGAAGGGATTATAAATGTGTTTATAATCTGGTATAAAGAGAGTATTATTCCTAGGCAGTGTTACCAACATAATTCTTTCTCGGGATGATAGCTTGCAGCAATGTGGCCAATGAGTTAGGAGTAACTTATTTTTGAAGTCATGCAAAGACATTATGGGTCAATGGTTTGAAATATAGTTTTATTCCTCAAATGCCCATCATGGTGAAGTCAAGGTGGAAAGAATAACTGCACAGTCATTGTACATTCATCACATCTTAACCCCCTTCTCTTTCTCTCTCTCTTCAGGAGCTGGCTGATGAGCTGGCCTTGGTGGATGTGATGGAGGACAAGTTGAAGGGAGAGATGATGGATCTGCAGCATGGCAGCCTCTTCCTCAAAACGCCCAAGATAGTCGCCAGCAAAGGTGAGAGTGTGTAGTGCAATTGGAAACCAGAAAACCAAGATGGACACCATCTGCGTGTCAAATGTCTGTGTGTTAAATTAAGTACTCTCACTGAGAGGGGAAGTGTATGAAAGGGAGATGGGAAAAGGGTGAAAAGGAAATGTATGAATGCACTATTCTGATATACAGTACTCATTGATTTGATATTCTTCCACGGTCAGACTACTCTGTGACGGCGAACTCTCGTATCGTCGTGGTAACAGCGGGCGTTCGTCAGCAGGAGGGAGAGAGCAGGTTGAACCTGGTTCAGAGGAACGTCAACATCTTCAAACACATCATCCCTCAGATCATAAAACACTCCCCCAAGTGCATCATCATCGTGGTCTCCAACCCAGGTACACTCACATATGCATACTGTATATACCAGTGGAGGCTGGTAGGAGGAGCTATAGGAGGACGGGCTCATTGTAATGGCTGGAATGGAATTAATGGAACGGTATCAAACATATGGGAACCATGTTTGACTCCATTCCAGCCATTACTATGAGCCCGTCCTCCTATAGCTCCTCCCACCAGCATTCACTGGTACATACACACCTAAATAAACACACACCAAGTACACTCTCACACACAGACACCATAGACTGAGCCATTAATTTAGATATATAAATATATGGCTCTGCAGACACTCACACCTACATATACTGTAGTACCTACACACACTTGAATGCAAACGCTTACACATCCCAGCTACACACACATAGATACACACTAACACAGATACAAACTCACACACCAGATACAGTAGTGTTCATCCAACAACTTGTTACGGAAGTCTAACCCCAGAAATCTCTCCCTGGCTGTAGTTGATGTGCTGACCTACGTGACCTGGAAGTTGAGCGGCCTCCCCAAGCACCGTGTCATCGGCAGCGGCACCAACCTGGACTCTGCCCGTTTCCGTTACCTGATGGCCGACAAACTGGGCATCCATGCTACCAGCTTCAACGGATGGATCCTGGGAGAACACGGAGACACCAGTGGTGAGTGTGTGTGTGCGTGCATACGTACAGTGCCAGTCAAAAGTTGACACACCTACTCATTCAAGGGATTTTCTTTATTTTTTACTATTTTCTACATTGTAGAATAATAGTGAAGACATCAAAACTAGGAAATCATGTAGAAATCAAAAAAAGTGTTAAACAAATCAAAATATATTTTAGATTCTTCAAAGTAGCCACCCTTTGCACACTCTTGGCATTCTCTCAACCAGTTTCAACTGGAATGCTTTTCCAACAGTCTTGGAGTTCCCACATATGCAGAGCACTTGTTGGCTACTTTTCCTTCACTCTGCAGTCCAACTCATCCCAAACCATCTCAATTGGGTTCAGGTTGGGTGATTGTGGAGGCCAGGTCATCTGATGCAGCACTCCATCACTCTCCTTCTTGGTCAAATAGCCCTTACACAGCCTGGAGGTGTGTTGGGTCATTGTCCTGTTAAAAAACAAATGACAGTCCCACTAAGTGCAAACCAGATGGAATGGCATATCACTGCAGAATGCTGTGGTAGCCATGCTGGTTAAGTGTGCCTTGAATTCTAAATAAATCACTGACAGTGTCACCAGCAAAGCACCCCCACACCATCACACCTCCTCCTCAATGCTTCACGGTGGGAACCACACATGCGGAGATCATCCGTTCACCTACTCAGCGTCTCACAAAGACACAGCATTTGGAACCAAAAATCTCAAATTTGGACTCATCAGACCAAAGGACAGATCTCCACTGGTCTAATGTCCGTTGCTCGTGTTTCTTGGCCAAGCAAGTCGCTTCTTATTATTGGTGTCCTTTAGTAGTGTTTTTTTGCAGCAATTCAACCATGAAGGCCTGATTTACGCAGTCTCCCCTGAACAGTTGATATTGAGATGTGTCTGTGAAGCATCTATTTGGGCTGCAATTTCTGAGGCTGGTAACTCTAATGAACTTATCCTCTGCAGCAGAGGTAACTCTGGGTCTTTCTTTTCCTGTGGCGGTCCTCATGAGAGCCAGTTTCATCATAGCGCTTGATGGTTTTTGCGACTGCACTTGAAGAAACTTGGCACTTTCCGGATTGACTGACCTTCATGTTTAAAGTAATGGACTGTCGTTTCTGTTTGCTTATTTGAGCTGTTCTTGCCATAATATGGACTTAGCCATATTTGGTAAAAGATCATCTTCTGTATACCACCCGACCTTGTCACAACACAACTGATTGGCTCAAACGCATTAAGGAAAGAAATTCTGCAAATTAATTGAAGACACATCTGTTAATTGAAATGCGTTCCAGGTGACCTCCTCATGAAGCTGATTGAGAGAATTCCAAGAGTGTGCTAAGCTCTCATCAAGGCAAAGGGGGGCTACTTTGAAGAATCTCAAATATAAAATATATAATATACATTTGTCCAATTTATTAACCATAAACACATACGTACGTACAGTACCAGTCAAAGGTTTGGACACCTACTCATTCCAAGGTTTTTCTTTATTTTTACTATTTTCTACATTGTAGAATAATAGTGAAGACATCAAAAGTATGAAATAACACATATGGAATCATGTAGTAACCAAAAAGTGTTAAAGAATACACACTCAGTGTGTATTCCATTCAAATGTGCTACTGAATTCTTAGACTATAGGTAGCAGCGACCCCAATCTTGAGGGTCACTGTGATAAAGGTGAGGGACAGATCTGTTAATCTGGACTGTCTGGACCCTACAGGTCCAATGCAGCTATTTTTATATCAATATCAAATCATTTCAATTAAGTACCTTACTGTAATTGTTTTTAATTAAAATGGTCCAAAATAGCTTCTTAGCAATAATTTTGCTAGGACTGTCTGGGAGTGGGAGGGGAGAACTAGCTGTTATGGACAGAGGTTTTTCAAACATCTCTTACACTAAAAGGGCATTATCATAATTTTCACTTTCACAGTATTATTACAACCTCAGTGTAGAAATATATATAAAACACAGGATCATGTTTTTTTGACTGTACTGGGCCTTTAAGGAGATAACAGGTAATAAGGTTAAGTGTGTGTGTTCCAGTCCCTGTGTGGAGCGGCACTAACGTAGCAGGTGTTAACCTGCAGACACTGAACCCTGACATCGGTACGGATGCTGACCAGGAGAACTGGAAGGAGACTCACAAACAGGTGGTTGACAGGTAATGTGCACTGCACCGTACCAACACAAACTATTACCTCTATTACTTTTGTTGTATAGACTCTTAGGGGGGGGGGGGGGGGGAATGGTGTCATCTAGAACCTACAAGGGTTCTTCGGCTGTCCCCATAGGACAATTCAAATCTATTTATAAAGCCCTTTTTACATCAGCAGATGTCACAAAGTGTTTTTACAGAAACCCAGCCTAAAACCCCAGAGAGCAAGCAATGCACAGTGGCTAGGACAAACTCCCTAGAAAGGCAGTAACCTAGCAACAATCCTATACAGGAACCAGAGGCTATGAAGGGTGGCCAGTCCTCTTCTGGCTGTGCCGGATGGAGATTATTAGAGTACATGGCCATTAAGGCCAGATTGTTCTTCAAGATGTTCATAGATGACCAGCAGGGTCAAATAATATTCACAGTGGTTGTAGAAGGTGCAACAGGTCAGCACCTCAAGAGTAAATGTCAGTTGGCTTTTCATAGCCGAGCATTCAGAGGTTCGAGACAGCAGGTGAGGGAGAGAGGGAGAATCGAAAACAGCAGGTCTGGGACAAGGTAGCAGATCCGGTAAACAGGTCAGGGTTCCATAGCCGCAGGAAGAACAATTGAAACTGGAGCAGCAGCACGACCAGGTGGACTGGGGACAGCCAGGAGTCATCAGGACATGGTTTCCCAAACTCGGTCCTGGGGACAACACGTTTTGGTTTTTGCCCTAGTACTACACAGCTGATTCAAATAATCAAAGCTTGATGATGAGTTCATTATTTGAATCAGCTGTGTAGTGTTAGGGCAAAAACCAAAACATGCACCCCTTGGGGTCCGCAGAACCAAGTTTGGGGAACGCTGCCATAGGAGAACCCTTTGAAGAACCCTTGTTTGTTCCAGGTAAAACCTTTTTGGCACCAAGTAGAACTGTTTTGGGTTCCATGTATAACCCTTTCCACAGAGGGTTCTACGTGGAATTTTACCTGGAACCCCCAAAAAATATCCTATGGGGACAGCCGATGAACCCTTTTGGAACCCTTTTTTCTAAGAGTATTTGAGTCATTCTCATACATGTAGTTTGGCTCTCTCACTGTAATGGAGTACTGGATATATTGAGCCCAAGGGCACAACTGCAGCCTGATCACTTCCACAAGATGTTTCCCTGCCAGCCCTGGGATTCAAACTGGCAACCGTCTGGTTACTGGCCCGCTTCTCAAACCTCAAGCCTACTAAAATAAAAAGTGTAATTGTGTGTTCCAGTGCCTATGAGGTGATCAAGTTGAAGGGCTATACTAACTGGGCCATTGGCCTGAGTGTAGCTGACCTCACCGAGAGCCTCATCAGGAACATGAACAGGATCCACCCTGTCTCCACCATGGTGAAGGTGAGAGACACACTCCATACACGTACTGCATGCACACGCACACTTGGCCTTCTCACACCACTGAAGGTGTGCGGTTATTCCCTGACAACGCACAGTCTGTTGTATGTAAATGCTTACACAACAGATATGTAACCGATAAACAAACAGGCATATAGACATATGCACACCTTTGCACAAAAGTCAAGATGATGCCGTTGCTCGACAGGGCATGTACGGGATCGATGACGAGGTGTACTTGAGCCTGCCGTGCGTGCTGAATGCTGGGGGCGTGGCCAGCGTGATCAACATGACCCTGACGGACGACGAGATCGGCCAAATTAAACAGAGCGCTGACACGCTGTGGGACATCCAGAAGGACCTGACTGACGTGTAGCGACACTAACAGAACACCAAGGGGCGCCACATTCCACTCAACCCCTAGGGTGTGTCCCAATAATATCTCCTTTCTCCTCTAGTGTGCATTCGTTCACTACTAACCAACAAATCTAAAATCAAGTGCACACTTTGGGAGAAAGGAGAGATAATTGGGACATAGCCCCCAACTCTCCTTATCACCTATTACTCAACATATGCCACTTAGCAGACGGACGCTTTTATTTAAAGCGACTTACAGTACAGTGATTGCATATAGTTCTAATATGTGTTTTTGATCCGTGTGGGAATTAAACCCACAGCTTTTGCATTGCTAGCCTCGCTCTTAAAGAGCAACTGCCCCTATAAAACAACTTCTCATTTATAAAACCGCCTATGTGGCAAATATACAACAAAGTGTAAATGGGATAATTTTTGGTCATAAAGTCAGTCTCATCCAAAATGTTGTGAGACTTGTGGTCGTGACTGCATCACAACGTAAATGAAGGTTGGGTTTGTTTCATTCCTGCCCACAGCTGGCAGCACTCAATTAATCATCAATTCGGGAGGTGAAGCTGCAAATGATCCAATCTTAATGCCTATGGTAAATTTGGGTTTACTTTGGATATCCATATTGGGCTAGTTAGGGACCATCAGTAAATTACACAATGTACATGGGCCAATATGTTAATTCCAATAGCTAAAAATGTCAATGACTTAAAAACCTCAAACTAATTATAATTTAAATAAATGTATATACAAATATTGAACGCATTTGATGAGAACTAAAAGGTGTTCAACGTGAAAATATTGTCTTTTACATTGTAATTTGTTGACAGTCCATAACTAGCCCCGGAGATAGGCTATCCAAAGAGAACCCAACTTTGCCATAGTCGCACACCAGCTGGCTGAAGCTAATTGGCTAAATAATTTGACTAACTCTTCCCACCTGCAAACACACACAAGACACCCACATCATACCAGACCCCGAAACCAACTCAAGTTTCAATTCAGTCATGGCTGCTAGCATTTCTAATGAACCAAATCTAAAACGAGAGATAATCAGGAAGTGCAGTTGCCCTTTAACAACTGAGCCACACGGTTAAATGACACCGGTTCCAAAAATACACTTTCACAGTGTCACTGCTGTTATCTTTCACACTTGTAATCTTCATAGCTTTCCTGGCATCTGGGTGTTTGGTCTCATTGTCAAGAGCATTAGGTGTTAGGGTTACTTTGCACGTGGCTGCTTAACAGGAAAAGGTGCAGATGGAAGCGTCTTTGTTTCCCTGAAAAAGCGCTGTATAAAAACCAGGAAAAGTGCTAGGCTATATAAAAACCATGTATCATTCAGATGTCAGCAAATGCTTCAGTCATTTCCCCATTTTTAAAGTGAAGGGTTATTAATCATGTTGGATGTGTGAAATAAAAGTGTTTATTGGTGTTGGAATGAATAAAGTCCTCAATCTTTGTTTTCAGAATGATTGAAACCGTTATTAATCAACAATTTATTTGGTTCAGATTTAGAAGCATCATTTCTGTATTTTCACGATAATTTCATACATCCATGTACAAACACAATATACTATGTACAGCAACAGTTTTTTTCCCATTCGTGCTCAGATTGAGCTCTAGGGTGTCAAACATTGCAGTATGTACTGGAGTCTCACAGTACTTGTCCTAACACACCATGGCGTGTGCCCTCAGTCTGACCAGTAGGAACGTGTCTGTCATGTCATCCCACATCAGTGTGATGGGGCAACCTCACAGTGAGGAGAATGTAAACATCGTGTGACCATGGTGGAGTGGGTCCGAATGGTGTTCAGAGTGGTGTTACTGCTGTTAATTATGGTGGCGTGACAGTCCTGTGTCACTAGAGTTACTGTAAGTAGCCCGAGGACAGGCATAGACATGTTTTTTTTCCTTCTAATCACCTGTCAGTGTTGACTTTGAAGGGAAACCCCTTTAAAAATGAGTCCAGCAGAAGACTCAAATATTTCTATATTACATGATTTCTCTTAATAATTGACATTTGCTGCAAGTTATGGAATATAATTTTATTCAATGAGCTCAAAAATAACAAATTGGTATTAGACGCATCAACAGAACATATAAAGACGCTCACATTAACAAATCATCGTTCCACATAGTTGGTTTTCCACATTGGTTGGTCTTGAAAATATAGATCTGAGTTTCCCTGACCGGAAAGAAAACAAATATGTTTGACAGAAGTTTTAGGAGAGCTGATGCAACAGGAGACCAATCTGTGTTTTCACTGCGGGTCCCTGAAGAGACAACACACACACACACACACACGACTCATATCGAGCAATATAATGTATAGAGACACATACAATCCACACATATTCAGCTCATTTGAAATTATGGGACAAATGTGCTATGGAGGAAGCTACAACGGAGAGAGAATCATGCTCATTGCTCACCTAATTGTAAAGCGTCCCCTTTTCTGCCCTCTGATATGAAACGATACTGTCCTCGCTCTAACAAATTGAGACCCATACATGGACTGTCCTTTTAAATATTTTGCTAAACCTTTCATACAACTGGTGGACCACTCTTTACACATAGTTATCAAAATCCCTTTAATATCTATAACTTTGGCAACAATAATGTAATTACGTGTAAGTAGCCTTGCACAAACGAGCCGGGACGGCTCATCTCCTGTTTCTGTAGCGCGAGGCAGCTTGACCCTGAAGAGGACGCCAGTCTATCGCAGGGCCTAACCAGCAATCTTTCTCGTTAATGCTGAGTGCCAAGCAGAGAGGCATTGGGTCCCACTTTTACAGTCTTTGGTATGACTTGGCAAAGGGGTCGAACTCCCAACCTTCCAATCGCAGGGCGGACACTCTAACCACAAGGCCACTACATACTAATTAAATATTCACATATGGAACAAATGCACACATAATTGTATTGCTTAACGATAAAGACAACCGTAGACGTTACACAACTTTATGCATAAAAAGAGAAAGATCTTTCTTACGCGCGCCTTTTAAGTACATTATCGCCCAATGAGTCCAGTTTCTCAGCTGAAACCAAGTACAGACAATAGATGTTATTGTAACTTCTATTCAATGCACTTTTAATCAACCCAAATTCTAGTTTTGAGCGGTCTGTAGGATGCGCGTAAAATGTGGTTACCTGGGGCGCGCTCCAAGGATGAGACATTAATGTAACCAAGAGTAGCGCGAGCAAAAGAGTCATTGAGGTCTGAAAACGAACAATAACATGTCGTCTTTATATCATTAAGTATTTTGAGGAAAATATTTTTATGCTACTGTAAAAGCACCATAGCAAACCAATATACATGCGTAAAAGGGTACCATGTTCCTACAAAATGAGAATTAGAATAATCATGCCATTGTTACTCTTTCAACCACCGGTAATTAATGAAAATAACATTCAATAATGCATTAAGCCTAGAAAAGTCTCTCCGATACAGTATATCAAAGCACATCATTATCCCTATATTTAGGCAAATAGTTTACTTACTTTAATTTCTATAGGATGTCTTCAGTTGCTCGCTACTAAATATGGTATTTGCATCTACAGTCGTGGCCAAATGTTTTGAGAATGACACAAATATTAATTTTCACAAAGTCTGCTGCCTCAGTTTGTATGATGGCAATTTGCATATACTCCAGAATGTTATGAAGAGTGATCCGATGAATTGCAATTAATTGCAAAGTCCCTCTTTGCCATGCAAATGAACTGAATCCCCCAAAAACATGTCCACTGCATTTCAGCCCTGCCACAAAAGGACCAGCTGACATCATGTCAGTGATTCTCTCATGAACTTCTTTGGGAACGGGGGCAGTATTGAGTAGCTTGGATGAATAAGGTGCCCTATGTAAACTACCTGTTACTCAGGCTCAGAAGCTAGGATATGCATATGCATGGTAATATTGGATAGAAAACACTCTAACGTTTCCAAAACTGTTAAAATAATGTATGTGAGTATAACAGAACTCGTATGGCAGGCGAAAACCTGAGAAAAATCTAACCAGGAAGTGGGAATTTCAAGTTTGTAGTTTAAGGGATTGTCTATCCAATATCCTGTGTCAGATTGCACTTCCTAAGGCTTCCAGTAGATGTCAACAGTCTTTAGAAGTTGTTTCAGGCTTCTATTGTGAAAGGGGAGAGAATAAGAGACTCACAGTAAGTGGCTCAGCTCAAAGACATAAGTTGTTTATCGCGCATTCCCGTGAAGCGTGCCGTTCGTTCTTTCCTTTGTAATGAAAACGGTATTGTCCGGTTGAAATATTATTTAATATTTATGATAAAAACACCCTAAAGATTGATTAGAAACATTTTTTGACATGTTTGTACGAACTTTAATGGAACTGTTTTTACTTTTCGTCTGGATGATGGGACCGCGCTTTGTGCATATGGAATACTGAACTAAACGCACAAACAATAAGGAGGTTTTTGGACATAAAGAGTAACTTTATCGAACAAAATTAACATTTATTGTGTAACTGGGAGTCCTGGAAGTACCATCCGATGAAGATCAAAGGTAAGTGATTCATTTTAATGCTATTTCTGACTTTTGTTGACTCCACAACTTGGAGGGGTAACTGTATGTAGAACAGAACTGTAGAACAGGGCTCCGGGCAGCCGAGCGGAAATGGAGGAAAACTCGCCTCCCTGCGGACCTGGCATCCTTTCACTCCCTCCTCTCTACATTCTCCTCTTCTGTCTCTGCTGCTAAAGCCAATTTCTACCACTCTAAATTCCAAGCATCTGCCTCTAACCCTAGGAAGCTCTTTGCCACCTTCTCCTCCCTCCTGAATCCTCCTCCCCCTCCTCCCCCCTCCTCCCTCTCTGCTGATGACTTCGTCAACCATTTTGAAAAGAAGGTCGACGACATCCGATCCTCGTTTGCTAAGTCAAACGACACCGCTGGTTCTGCTCACACTGCCCTACCCTGTGCTTTGACCTCTTTCTCCCCTCTCTCTCCAGATGAAATCTCGCGTCTTGTGACGGCCGGCCGCCCAACAACCTGCCCGCTTGACCCTATCCCCTCCTCTCTTCTCCAGACCATTTCCGGAGACCTTCTCCCTTACCTCACCTCGCTCATCAACTCATCCTTGACCGCTGGCTACGTCCCTTCCGTCTTCAAGAGAGCGAGAGTTGCACCCCTTCTGAAAAAACCTACACTCGATCCCTCCGATGTCAACAACTACAGACCAGTATCCCTTCTTTCTTTTCTCTCCAAAACTCTTGAACGTGCCGTCCTTGGCCAGCTCTCCTGCTATCTCTCTCAGAATGACCTTCTTGATCCAAATCAGTCAGGTTTCAAGACTAGTCATTCAACTGAGACTGCTCTTCTCTGTGTCACGGAGGCGCTCCGCACTGCTAAAGCTAACTCTCTCTCCTCTGCTCTCATCCTTCTAGACCTATCGGCTGCCTTTGATACTGTGAACCATCAGATCCTCCTCTCCACCCTCTCCGAGCTGGGCATCTCCGGCGCGGCCCACGCTTGGATTGCGTCCTACCTGACAGGTCGCTCCTACCAGGTGGCGTGGCGAGAATCTGTCTACGCACCACGTGCTCTCACCACTGGTGTCCCCCAGGGCTCTGTTCTAGGCCCTCTCCTATTCTCGCTATACACCAAGTCACTTGGCTCTGTCATATCCTCACATGGTCTCTCCTATCATTGCTATGCAGACGACACACAATTAATCTTCTCCTTTCCCCCCTCTGATAACCAGGTGGTGAATCGCATCTCTGCATGTCTGGCAGACATATCAGTGTGGATGACGGATCACCACCTCAAGCTGAACCTCGGCAAGACGGAGCTGCTCTTCCTCCCGGGGAAGGACTGCCCGTTCCATGATCTCGCCATCACGGTTGACAACTCCATTGTGTCCTCCTCCCAGACTGCTAAGAACCTTGGCGTGATCCTGGACAACACCCTGTCGTTCTCAACTAACATCAAGGCGGTGACCCGTTCCTGTAGGTTCATGCTCTACAACATTCGCAGAGTACGACCCTGCCTCACGCAGGAAGCGGCGCAGGTCCTAATCCAGGCACTTGTCATCTCCCGTCTGGATTACTGCAACTCGCTGTTGGCTGGGCTCCCTGCCTGTGCCATTAAACCCCTACAACTCATCCAGAACGCCGCAGCCCGTCTGGTGTTCAACTTTCCCAAGTTCTCTCACGTCACCCCGCTCCTCCGCTCTCTCCACTGGCTTCCAGTTGAAGCTCGCATCCGCTACAAGACCATGGTGCTTGCCTACGGAGCTGTGAGGGGAACGGCACCTCCGTACCTTCAGGCTCTGATCAGGCCCTACACCCAAACAAGGGCACTGCGTTCATCCACCTCTGGCCTGCTCGCCTCCCTACCTCTGAGGAAGTACAGTTCCCGCTCAGCCCAGTCAAAACTGTTCGCTGCTCTGGCACCCCAATGGTGGAACAAACTCCCTCACGACGCCAGGTCAGCGGAGTCAATCACCACCTTCCGGAGACACCTGAAACCCCACCTCTTTAAGGAATACCTAGGATAGGATAAAGTAATCCTTCTAACCCCCCCCCCCCCCCTTAAAAGAGTTAGATGCACTATTGTAAAGTGGTTGTTCCACTGGATATCATAAGGTGAATGCACCAATTTGTAAGTCGCTCTGGATAAGAGCGTCTGCTAAATGACTTAAATGTAAATGTAATGTAAAATGTATGTCTTGTTTTGCTAGCTGAGCGCTGTACTCAGATCATCGCATGGTATGCTTTCGCTGTAAAGCTTTTTTGAAATCTGACACAGTGTAACGGCTTTTGTCCTCTTCGTCTGAGGAGGAGTAGGAGATATCGGACCAATACGCAGCGTGGTAAGTGTCCATTATATTTTAATAAAACGGAACACAACAAATATACAAAAATAACAAAGTGAATGAATATGAAAACCGAAACAGTCCTGAAATGTAAAAACAAACACTAACACAGGAAACAGGAAACATAGAAAAACAACATAGAATGCCCACCCCAACTCACGCCCTGACCAACTAAAATAAAGACATCCTGACCAACTAAAATAAAGACATAAAAAAGGAACTAAGGTCAGAACGTGACACAGTGGGTGCATTAAGAAGAAGTTTATTTTTAAGCGTATGTATAACACTTGTATCTTTCATCAATGTTTATGATGAGTATTTCTGTAATTTGATTTGGCTCTCTGCAATTTCACCGGATGTTTTTGAGACAATGCATTACTGAACATAACGCGGCCAAATTAAACTAAGGTTTTTGGATATAAAGATGAACTTTATCGAACAAAACAAACATGTATTGTGTAACATGGAGTCCTGGGAGTGCAACCAGATGAAGATCATCAAGGGTTAGTGATTAATTTAATCGCTATTTCTGATTTTTGTGATTCCTCTCCTTGGCTGGAAAATGTCTGTATGGCTTTTTGTGGCTAGGCGCTGTCTAAACATAATCGCATGGTATGCTTTCGCCGTAAAGCCTTTTTGAAATCTGACACCTTGGCTGGATTAACAACAAGTTAAGCTTTATTTTGATGTTTTGCACTTGTGATTTCATGAAAGTTGAATATTTATAGTAATTTAATTTGACGCTCTGCCATTGCACCAGATGTTGGCCAGGTGGGACGCTAACGTCCCACCTCTCCCAGAGAGGTTAACACAGGTGTGAGTGTTGACGAGGACAAGGCTGGAGATCACTCTGTCATGCTGATTGAGTTCGAATAACAGACTGGAAGCTTCAAAAGGAGGGTGGTGCTTGGAATCATTGTTCTTCCTCTGTCAACCATGGTTACCTGCAAGGAAACACATGCCATCATCATTGCTTTGCACAAAAAGGGCTTCACAGGCAAGGATATTGCTGCCAGTAAGATTGCACCTAAATCAACCATTTATCGGATCATCAAGAACTTCAAGGAGAGCGGTTCAATTGTTGTGAAGAATGCTTCAGGGTGCCCAAGAAAGTCCAAGCGCCAGGACCGTCTCCTAAAGTTGATTCAGCTGTGGGATCGGGGCACCACCAGTAAAGAGCTTGCTCAGGAATGGCAGCAGGCAGGTGTGTGTGCATCTGCACGCACAGTGAGGCTAAGACTTTTGGAGGATGGCCTGGTGTCAAGAAGGGCAGAAAAGAAGCCACTTCTCTCCAGGAAAAACCTTAGGGACAGCCTAATATTCTGCAAAAGGTACAGGGGTTGGACTGCTGTGGACTGGGGTAAAATAATTTTCTCTGATGAATCGATTGTTTGGGGCATCCAGAAAAAAGCTTGTCTGGAGAAGACAAGGTGAGCGCTACCATCAGTCCTGTGTCATGCCAACAGTAAAACATCCTGAGACCATTCATGTGTGGGGTTGCTTCTCAGCCAAGGGAGTGGGCTCACTCACAACTTTCCCTAAGAACACAGACATGAATAAAGAATGGTACCAACACATCCTCCGAGAGCAACTTCTCCCAACCATCCAGGAACAGTTTGGTGATGAACAATGCCTTTTCCAGCATGATGGAGGAACCTTGCCATAAGGCAAAAGTGATAACTAAGTGGCTCGGGGAACAATAACATCGATATTTTGGGTCCATGGCCAGGAAACTCCCTTAATCCCATTGAGAACTTGTGGTCAATCCTCAAGAGGCGGGTGGACAAACAAAAACCCACAAATTCTGACAAACTCCAAGCATTGCTTATGCAAGAATGGGCTGCCATCAGTCAGGATGTGGCCCAGAAGTTCATTGACAGCATGCCAGGGCGGATTGCAAAGGTCTTGAAAAAGAAGGGTCAACACTGCAAATATTTACTCTTTGCATCAACTTAATGTAATTGTCAATAAAAGCCTTTGACACTTATGAAATGCTTGTAATTATACTTCAGTATTCCATAGTAACATCTGACAAAAATATCTAAAGACACTGAAGCAGCAAACTTTGTGGAAATTAAGATTTGTCATTCTCAAAACCTTTGGCCACGACTGTATAACAAGTCGATGGCTTCTTATTAACTGTCTTGACTGTCCCTGGTCCCCATTTAGTCATGAACTGGGTATTATATGGGGACATTCCTTCGCACCTCGTGCGTAACAGCGAGGTGCTGTTCAAACTGTCATCACTCCAGACACAAAGTTCATCCACAGGGTCGAAATATCTGATTCAGAGTTAAAAGTTTACAAATACGTTTTTTTCTCTTCCGGACCAACTCTTCCCTGCGTCATGGAAAGGCACTAAGATGTGACGTTTCGACCTCTCTGAACACACGAGTTTCATTACATAGAAAACATAGAGCATGTTACGAATTCCCTGAAGGTTGGTGACTGTTTTCAGCACCTCACTATAATGAGCTGCCCACTCCACTCCCTATCCCCCACAACCAGAGCCTTAGAGTTTAGGGGGTACCATAAACCTGCCTTGAAAACTCTTTAGCCCTGTTTTGTACCTGGTGCTAACATGGGTCCTTTGTCCTGATCTTGTCTACATTCGGATTGTGCCCACATTTCCATAAATATGTCAACACATGGTATTAAAATGTGTCTTATCCATCCACCGTGTCTGCATCGTGACCAGATTCTGGTCCTTTCCATTACGCAAATTATTTCACAGCTATTCTTTCGAAATAATATGTATTTATTGTAAGACATATTGATGTAATCAGTCAATGGTGCCACCTGTCAATAATTAGGGGGCGGAATAATGAGGATATAAATTCTTTCTCTGTGTAGATCAGTCTACACTACCAAGATATCCAGACATAATGTGTCTTAACTACCTCGGGAAAGGTGGGCAGGATGTTCTCATCACAATGTGTCCTTTGATTGTGTCCACATTTTTACACAGGAGTAGACAATCAGAATGTCGACAAGGTCAGGACAAATTATGCAAATTAGAACAAGGTACAAATGGGGCTACTGACCTGTGTGACCGTGCCCTGGTAGGTTGCTAGGGGATGTTACTAGGGGGACAGACATCTGCCGATCCTCTTGACTATACAGTTTACACAATCAATGCAGTCAAGCAGTGGCAGAGCAACATCAACAACTGGACTCACTCATATCTCTGGACTTGTGGGATGGTCTGCATGCCCAAAGTGAGTTGTGTGACATGTATATATTGTTCTTAATAGTTTGTGGTTGCATTATGCATGTTGCCTCTGTATAGCTTGTAACCTGTAAACGTTCAGAGATCAGATATTTATACAGTCCTTTATTACTGCTCTTGTGATAGGTACAGTATATTCATTGCCTTTAATTTCCTTCTACATAACCTTTGCCATTTTTCATCCCCATATACTTCGTCAATGTGTATAAATTAAGTTCCCTGTGTGTGTCAACTCTAGGTCAGCAAATACGTAGAGCCGGGTCGCTCTCTTTCACAGCATGTATAACCCGTGTTCACCTGATTACAGTGTGTTCTTCCTAATGATCCCGGGGGTGTATTCTAACCACTCTGTACACTGGTGCACGAGACCAGAAAATGTGACACTTCCTACTCGCTCGGTGTGAATGCCTGTTAGTTGACCCCGAAGACATCGTTAGTTTGACGAGGCAGACACGCTTCTGTTTGAGAATGTGTGGACCTAAGGGCGGTTGAACAATGTAGCCTATGTTTTGTCAGATTTTTCCCCCCACATTTAATTTCCTATTCGTATTTTCTCAGAATGAATACATTATTATTATACATTGGCATTGAGGCAGGTGGATGATTGTTTTCACAGGTTGTCTGTGTTCAATTTGCAAATCTTGACAATTCCTTGAATGTCCAATTTCAAATGACAGGTAACTGCCAAAATAAAGGAAACATCAAGTGTCTTAATAGTGCGTTTGAGTCAGCACGTGTCGCCAGAACCGCTTCAATGCTTAATGTAGCCAGGTGAAAAAAAGAGAAGAAGCCTGAAACGAATCAACCAATCCAGTAAATGAAGGAGTGTTGGTTTGTTAACATCCAAAAGTGGAAGTCATGTCACTGCCTCGCTCTTCCATTTCCCCTGAAAACCGGAGGCTAGTATAGATTCTACAAGTGTCTGGAACTCTATTGGAGGGATGAGACACTATTCTTCCACAAGAAATTCCAAAATTTGGTGTTTTATTGATGGTGGGGAAAACGGTCTCAGGCGCCGCCCCGGAACCTCCCATAAGTGTTGAAATGGGTTGAGATCTGGGGACTGACACACCCTTCTTCCAAAGTCACAAATATTTTATTCTAGTCATGGTAGCCAAAATAATGTGCAACTGGGCTTTTTTAAATACATGACAAAGCATGATGAGCTGTTAATTGCTTAATTAACTTAGGAACCACACCTGTGTGGAAGCACCTGCTTTCAATATACTTTGTATCCCTCATTTACTCAAGCGTTTCCTTGATTTTGACAGTTACTCATTTTTAAAGCAGCATTGCCTGTTCTTTTAATCTACATTAGTAATCTGAATTTTGTGTAAAAAAAAAAATTGTCAGGCACATTTGTTTTTAAAAACACACTACTTCAAGTATGTATTTACAAAAGATACATTGAGTAAAACATCTCTCTGACGAACCTCTTAATACATTAAGTAGAAAGTGACAAAGCCCAGCTGCTGTGAGACCATCAATATCTGGGTTGTAGAGACACATCTGTAGCATTGGATGCATTCGTTTTAGCTCGCCCAGTGCCCCAGGTGGGTGGAAATTTTCATTTTTAGGAAGGAATAGTTTAAAACGTGTAAATTCAACTCACCCGGTGTCCTGGACAAGCTTAAATGAATGTACCCATTTGTGACCCTTTGTGCGCACAGGGCAAGTCATCTTCAACAGCTTAGTATTTAGTGATGCAAAACATTCTGAACATTGCAGATAGAATAAATAGAGCTGACATAATTCCCTATCTGACAATCATATCTGTTCTACACAATACATTTCTATCTGAATGTTCTGTAAAGCTACATCCTCCTGAACAGCACACAGGTGTAACACAACTGTACTCTAAACAGCCATACAAAAATTCCAGAAACTCTTCACCATCAAGTAACCAAAACACTTCTCTGACTGTACAGATAACATTCCAGAACAACATTCTAGAAGAAAGACTGCTGTAACAGATTCAACACTTCTCCTCCAGAGCGATGTCCAATCCAGTGGTTGGTCCAGTCACATGTCAATCATCATAATCAGTCGATCAGGAACGGGCAGTGACACAAAGGGCCCAATTCACCCATTGGGCCTTGAAATAAAGTAGTCCCTTAGTAACAATGTCCATCGATGGCAACCAGGTTATGAGGCCGTTTCCGTCAAAGGAAACTTTACGATACCAGTTGTATTCATACGCCTGCCCAAAGAAACCTTATTTTCCTTTGAACAGAAAGAGGTTTCTGATTCACAGCTTTGACCTTTGACATGGGGGTAGTCTTGGCCAATAGTTGACCAGTAGAGAAAAGTCACCAATATAAACTATTATAAATAGAGTCAAGCGATTTCATATCCTCCAATCCAAAGATGTTCACTGTTATACCATATTGTTGCTCTCGCCGACTTTGTCCACAAACTGAAAAAAGATACAAATGTATTATCAGTAAACCACAATCTTTGTCATTTAAGGGTGGTTCGCCGGACTCAGATTAAGCCTAGTCCTGGACTAAAAAGCAAGCTCAATTAATAATCTTAACTGAAAGTGTTTTTGTTGTTCTTCAAGACTAAGCTTAATTTGTGTCTAGAAAACTTGCCCCTGGAGACAAAGGGCAATGGTGCAAGGCGCAAAGAGCCGGAAACAGTTGACTTTGGCAATTCTGTGAACTTTATCACATATGGCAAATAAACTTGAAACGTGATACTTACTCCACTAATCCCTGGGAGGTTCAGTATGGACCCGAGGACAGGCACCCTCCTGATGAAGCCTACTGCCACTGGGAAGAAGCCCCTGGAAAAGAGAAGAGAGACATTTGGGGTGAATCTCAAAAGTATTTCTTGATTTTTCAAATCCTGCTCCCTCACCTACTTCGCAAAATGTTAGAGGGAAGCGAGGAGAGCATTGGAGAAGATCTGAGAAGTTCCGTCTCCTCCAATGTTCTCCTTGCTTCTCTGAGGTTTTGAGAAAGGAGGAGAGAGAGAGAGAGAGGAAGCAGGGAATCAAGAAAAAAACACGGCCCAAAAATAAGTTGGTTAAAATATTTGGCTAACTGTCCATTTCAGACCAACTGACCGGAATAAGAGGAAGAAGCCATAGATCTCCAGCACCACTCCAATGATAGGCCAGCCAATCAGAACCACCAGCACACCCCCCAGGAAGAAACTCGTGGCTTTAAATTTGTGTCTCTGGAAGAAGAATTTGAAGGTACGCTCCAAGCCGATGACAAAGGATAGGCCTGCTACAAACAATATCTGACACACAAACACAGGGGTGAGAAATAAAAGGTTAGAGGATTTTTAGAATCCCATGACAGTATACTACTGCACTACTAGCCTGGTGGCATCCAAATTGATTTAGCTACATTTCACTTCAACAGTGAAACGTAGTAGTGAAAGCATTTTTGGATGCAAGACTAGTGCAGTACAGTATGTCATTTCACTTAATGTATCTATGTAAACAACTGGAGGACACATACCAGCTAGACAAGTCACTAACACAGTGGTCTGATCAGAGACACTGATAGTACTAGTGCTGTAGATTAGTAGGCAGTGCAATACAACAGAGAATCATCAAAGCCCTCCACAACCAGGGCCTAAAATTAACAGATTTTGTCATTGGCAGGTAGAATATCTAATTCACCAGCCACATTGGCAGGTGGTCACACTAAGGGATCTTTAGTGTGAGCATTTCATGAGAATATTCAAAAGTCAAATATGAGCACATGCGAGTTGTGATTTATACTGTAGCAAAAGAAATGCTGCATTAGCTGTTTTCGAGGTATTTTTGCCATTTTGTTTTATTATCTGGTAATTACACAAAGAACTATGAATCCTAATGTTATATATTTTTTTACCTTTATTTAACTAGGCAAGTCAGTTAAGAAGAAATTCTTATTTTCAATGACGGCCTGGGTTAACTGCCTTGCAGTTTTGTACGTTGTCAGCTCGGGGATTTGAACTTGCAACCTTTTGGTTACTAGTCCAACGCTCTAACCACTAGGCTACCCTGCCGCCCCTATCTCTCACCTCGCCCAGCAACACTGCCTGGCTGAAATGCTGCCTAGAAGAAATGCGAACAGCCATAAAATGTGTCTAATTTACTCAAAAGCTTACTAAAGTGAGACTTTGTCCTCTTGTTTCTTGGCTATTTACATTTTCTTTACATACTAGTTTTTAATGTTTGAGTTTGCTTCTAGTGCTAGCGAAGAAGAAACGTCCTCGGCTACTAGTCAGATTCTCGGGAAACGCTCTTTTCACGCCACTTTTTCATAACAGATTAGGAGAATTAACATGGCAGGTTAGGAGACTGAGGTTAAGGTTAGGGGAAATGCTCTCCTAACCGGCTATGAAAATCCCTTTGTAATCAAAGTGGCGTGAAAAGAGTGTGGGCTCATTTGAGTGGTAAGGCGAAAGTAACCCACTGTAGATGAAAGTCAAGGAGTGAAGTCAGGGGAGGTGCATCTGCCACAGCCGAAAATCGGACACTGTAGTGATTTTCAAACAGCTAGGCTCAGATCAACATGGCAGTGTCAACATAGCTGCTATTGTTTATCAATGTCTGTCTGTATAAATGTCAAAATGAACTTTTCTATACCCCCATATCACACACTGGAAACATAACGTGTGTATAGTTCATTGGTTAGACTAGAAAGGTCTCAAATATCACTTAATTTGTATCACCTGTAGCTTTAAGATATGACAAAGTTGGTTCCTGTTTTAGTCGTGTATTTTGCCACAGTCACGTGAGTCAAACAACAACACCATAATGACTGGTTGGCAAATTGTGCCCACACAATGCAGGTGATGGCTGCTGCATGGTGCCGTCGGTGAGAAGCAACTGCAGCGACTTCAAAAACGGCATGACCTTTTCATGGAGTCGACATGTTTTATAACCATAATGCAACACACTTTGAAAGGTGGTGACCAACGATGGTCAATTACTTGACAAAAGTGATCCGCTTGAACTTGCCCCGTCCCTCAGATTCTCACAGGCACTGCACGTGATGATTGGAATGGCCCCGTTACCACAGTAACCTTAAAGGGGCAGCTGAAAATGTCTAATCTGTGATATTTTGGTTAAAAGACTCCGGTGACAAAATATTTAAATGACATTGCGCAACATTCCAAATTTCTTACAAGTAATACAGTTCTTGTTTTACAAACATTACTATGCATACACATCCGTTTTTTGTCTTGTGTGTAAATAGGGCTGTGATGATACCATGGCAATATTCTTTCCATGGCAAAAATGAAAAAGCACAAAGCAGAGCAATCTCTTGCTGTACGTACAATATTGTGTGCTATAACTTGGAAAATAAATACATGTTACTTGGGATGACAACATAATGATGTTTGTTTCCAACAAGATGTTAAATCCGTTTCGTGTTTTGTTTCCTTGCCATAATGACTGGTTGGCAAATTGTGCCCACACAATGCAGGTGATGGCTGCTGCATGGTGCCGTCGGTGAGAAGCAACTGCAGCGACTTCAAAAACGGCATGACCTTTTCATGGAGTCGACATGTTTTATAACCATAATGCAACACACTTTGAAAGGTGGTGACCAACGATGGTCAATTACTTGACAAAAGTGATCCGCTTGAACTTGCCCCGTCCCTCAGATTCTCACAGGCACTGCACGTGATGATTGGAATGGCCCCGTTACCACAGTAACCTTAAAGGGGCAGCTGAAAATGTCTAATCTGTGATATTTTGGTTAAAAGACTCCGGTGACAAAATATTTAAATGACATTGCGCAACATTCCAAATTTCTTACAAGTAATACAGTTCTTGTTTTACAAACATTACTATGCATACACATCCGTTTTTTGTCTTGTGTGTAAATAGGGCTGTGATGATACCATGGCAATATTCTTTCCATGGCAAAAATGAAAAAGCACAAAGCAGAGCAATCTCTTGCTGTACGTACAATATTGTGTGCTATAACTTGGAAAATAAATACATGTTACTTGGGATGACAACATAATGATGTTTGTTTCCAACAAGATGTTAAATCCGTTTCGTGTTTTGTTTCCTTGCCACGGATACTAACAAGTATTGCGATACTGGTATCGCCCCAGCCCTAGTAAAATATCTAACCTACCTGCTACATTGGCTGGTAGATAAAAAGGTTTGTTTTGGGCCCTGTCCACAACTCTAGCTAAAACGTTTTTTTCTCCACAGTAACTCTGCGTTTAAGGAAGTGGCACCACCGTTGAAACATCTGAACCAAAGATTTTTAGAACTAGGATAGACCACAGCCTGTAGTTTCCAATGGGAACAAATGAGTCATAGTGGGCAGAACAAGCAAGGAGGTGGGCAGAGCCAAGCACAAGCTAGCGAGATCCTATTGGCACGTTCTAGCGTACATTTGCATTTTTCCGCGATGGAACACCTACTCTGTGAAGTGTGCTTGTCTAATAACTCCATTCGCCTTTGCACTCCTAAACAACGCAATTTAAAAAAATCTTTGACAAAGGGTAAAGTCTACAAAACTTTGTCCACTCTGTTCAAAACAGATTTTAGTTTTGGGAACAGAAAACTGCGTTGATATCAAATGTTTCATTAATGAGAAAAGGTGCAGAATTTCAGCCAAAATCCCTCTCGTTCCATCTTCTCCCACTGCCGGCCACTGGTCTTCCAGTGAAATATCTGTCTCGTTGTTCTCTGTCGGAACTGTTGAGGGATACGAACATGGGCGAGGGAACTGAACAGTGCAGGACTAAAGTTGGGGAAAGCTTTGGCAATATAAACATATGTTTCCCGTGCCAATAAAGCCCCTTGAATAGAAATGAAAGATGAACATTATTCATCGTATTTACCATGTTCCAAGATGGCGTAGCAGTCGGGGTCTGTTTTGTTTGTCTTGTCCCGTGTATATATCGTTTTCTTTGTATATAATTCGTACATATTTTTTTATTATTATTATATTATTATATATTTATTTTTAATTTCCAACTACGGACTGAACATACTCTCCTGCAACCCGCCTCACCCAATGTGGTATGGATCTGCTATTTTTCATACTTTGAACCGGAACCCACTTCAGCAGCTAGCCAGCTAACTAGCTACTAGCTAGTAGTCAGTTAACAGTGATGACCGCTAGCAGTGGTTAACTCAGACATTAGCCAACCTCAGCCTGGCCAATTCCTGCCAGTCTGCACAGAGCGATATCAACCCAGAGCATATCGGACTGCTCTCCCAAATGTCAATATGCTTTGTCTATTGCTGTTTTGGTTAGTGATTTTTGTCTTATTTCACTGTAGAGCCTCCAGCCCTGCTCAATATGCCTTAGCTAGCCTTTTTGTTCCCCCCCCCACAGATGCGGTGACCTCACCTGGCTTAAATGGTGCCTCTAGAGACAAAACCTCTCTCATCGTCACTCAATGCCTAGGTTTATCTCCACTGTACTCACATTCTACCATACCCTTGTCTGTACATTATGCCTTGAATCTATTCTTCCGCGCCCAGAAACCTGCTCCTTTTACTCTCTGTTCCGAACGCACTAGACAACCAGTTCTTATAGCCTTTAGCCGTACTCTTATCCTACTCCTCCTCTGTTCCTCTGGTGATGTAGAGGTTAACCCAGGCCCTGCAGCCCCCAGCATCACTCCCATTCTCCAGGCGCTCTCATTTGTTGACTTCTGTAACCGTAAAAGCCTTGGTTTCATGCATGTTAACATTAGAAGCCTCCTCCCTAAGTTTGCTTTATTCACTGCTTTAGCACACTCCGCCAACCCGGATGTCCTAGCCGTGTCTGAATCCTAGCTTTGGAAGGCCACCAAAAATTCAGAAATTTCCATCCCTAACTATAACATTTTCCGACAAGATAGAACTGCCAAAAGGGGCGGTGTTGCAATCTACTGCAGAGATAGCATGCAGAGTTCTGTCATACTATCCAGGTCTGTGCCCAAACAATTCGAGTTTCTACTTTTAAAAATCCACCTTTCCAGAAACAAGTCTCTCACCGTTGCCGCTTGTTATAGACCCCCTTCAGCCCCCAGCTGTGCCCTGGACACAAAATGTGAATTGATCGCCCCCTATCTATCTTAGATATCATCCTGACCAACTTGCCCTCTAAATACACTTCTGCTGTCCTCAACCAGGATCTCAGCGATCACTGCCTCATTGCCTGCATGCGTAATGGGTCCGCGGTCAAACGACCACCCCATATCACTGTCAAACGCTCCCGAAAACACTTCAGCAAGCAGGCCTTTCTAATCGACCTGGCCCGCGTATCCTGGAAGGATATTGACCTCATCCCATCAGTAGAGGATTCCTGGTTTCTCTTCAAAAGTGCTTTCCTCACCATCTTAAATAAGCATGCCCCATACAAAAAAAAGAACTAAGAACAGATATAGCCCTTGGTTCACCCCAGACTTGACTGCCCTTGACCAGCACAAAAACATCCTGTGGCGTTCTACATTAGCATCGAAAAGCCCCTGCTATATACAACTTTTCAGCTAAGTCAGGAACCAATATAATCAGTCAGTTAGGAAAGCTAAGGCTAGCTTTTTCAAAAAGTAAATTGCTTCCTGTAGCACTAATTCCAAAAAGTTCTGGGACACTGTAAAGTTCATTGACAATAAGAGCACCTCCTCCTAGCTGCCCACTGCACTGAGGGTAGGAAACACTGTCACCACTGATAAATCTACGATAATCGATCATTTCAATAAGCATTTTTCTACGGCTGGCCATGCTTTCCACCTGGCTACCCCTACTCCAGCCAACATCTCAGCACCCCCCCCCCCCCCCCCCCCCCCCACTTCTCCTTCACCCAAATCCAGACAGCTGATGTTCTGAAAGAGCGGCAAAATCTGGATCCCTACAAATCAGCTAGGCTAGACAATCTGGACCCTCTCTTTCTAAAATTATCAGCCGAAATTGTTGCTACTATTACTAGCCTATTCAACCTCTCTTTCATATCGTCTGAGATCCCCCTCTTCAAAGGGGGAGACACTCTAGACCCAAACTGTTATAGACCTATATCCATCCTGCCCTGCCTTTCTAAAATCTTCGAAAAACAAGTTAACAAACAGATCACCGACCATTTCGAATCCCACCGTACCTTCTCCACTATGCAATCTGGTTTTCGAGCTGGTCATGGGTGCACCTGAGCCACACTCAAGGTCCTAAACGATATCATAACCGCCATCGATGAAAGACAGTACTGTGCAGCCGTTTTCATCGACCTGGCCAAGGCTTTCGACTCGGTCAATCACTGCATTCTCACCAGCAGACTCAATAGCATTGGCTTCTCAAATGACTGCCTCGCCTGGTTCACCAACTACTTCTCAGATAGAGTTCAATGTGTCAAATCGGAGAGCCTGTTGTCCGGACCTCTGCCAGTCTCTATGGGGGTGCCACAGGGTTCAATCCTCGGGCCGACTCTTTTCTCTGTATATATCAATGATGTCGCTCTTGCTGCTGGTGATTCTCTGATCCACCTCTAGGCAGACGACACCATTCTGCATACATCTGGCCCTTCTTTGGACACTGTGCTAACAAACCTCCAAACGAGCTTCAACATCATACAACACTCCTTCCGTGGCCTCCAACTGCTTTTAATTGCTAGTAAAACTAAGTGCATGCTCTTCAACCAATTGCTGCCCACACCCTCCCGCCCGACTAGCATCACTACTCTGGACGGTTCTGACCGAGAACATGTGGACAACTACAAATACCTAGGTGTCTGGTTAGACTGTACACTCTCCTTCCAGACTTACATTAAGCATCTCCAATCCAAAATGAAATCTAGAATTGGCTTCCTATTTCGCAACAAAGACTCCTTCACTCATGCTGCCAAACATACCCTCGTAAAACTGACTATCCTACCGATCCTTGACTTCGGTGATGTCATTTACAAAATAGCCCCCAACACTCTACTCAGCAAATTGGATGTAGTTTATCACAGTGCCATCCGTTTTGTCACCAAAGCCCCATATACTACCCACCACTGCGACCTGTGTGCTCTCGTTGGCCGACCCACACTACATATTCATCGCCAAACTCACTAGCTCCAGGTCATCTATAAGTCTTTGCTAGGTAAAGCCCCGCCTTATCTCAGCTCACTGGTCACCATAGCAACACCACCCACACAGCTCCAGCAGGTATATTTCACTGGTCATCCCCAAAGCCAACACTTCCTTTGGCCACCTTTCCTTCCAGTTCTCTGCTGCCAATGACTGGAATGAATTGCAAAAATCACTGAAGCTGAAGTCTTATATCTCCCTCTCTAACTTTAAGCATCAACTGTCAGAGCAGCTTACCGATCACTGTACCTGTACACAGCCAATCTGTAAATAGCACACCCAACTACTTCATTCCCATACTATTACTTACCCTCTTGCTCTTTTGCACCCCAGTATCTCTACTTGCACATCACATCTGCACATTTATCACTCCAGTGTTAATGCTAAATTGTAATTATTTCGTCTCTATGGCCTATTTATTGCCTACCTCCCTACTCTTCTACATTTGCACACGCTATATTTATTTTATATTGTGTTATTGACTGTACGTTTGTTTATGTGTAACTCTGTGTTGTTTGATTTTGTTGCACTGCTTTGCTTTATCTTGGCCAGGTCGCAGTTGTAAATGAGAACTTGTTCTCAACTGGCCTACCTGGTTAAATAAAGGTGAAATAAAATAAAATCATCCACGATATCACAACTCAAGTGACCAATCGAAGCTCACCATAGCTTCCAACCCATACTGGGGATCCCGAGTAGGGGTTGGAATTGTCAAAGACTCCAGCCACCCTAGTCATAGACTGTTCTCTCTGCTACCGCATGGCAAGCGGTACCGGAGCACCAAGTCTAGGTCCAAGATGCTTCTAAACAGCTTCTACCACCAAGCCATAAGACTCATGAACATCTAATCAAATGGCTACCCAGACTATTTGCATTACACCCCCCTCTCTTCTACACTGCTGCTACTCTCTGTTATTAACTATGCATAAGTCACTTTAATAACTCTACCTACATGTACATATTACCTCAACACCGATGCTCCCGCACATCGACTCTGTACCGGTACCCCCTGTATATAGCCCCGCTATTGTTATTTACTGCTGCTCTTTAATTATTTGTTATTCTTATCTCTTACTTTTTTTTGTATTTTCTTAAAACTGCATTGTTGGTTAAGGGCTTGTAAGTAAGCATTTCACTGTAAGGTTGTATTCGGCGCATGTGACAAATACAATTTGATTTGAGTGGCACAGCACTCTAAGGCACTGCATCTCAGTGCTAGAGGCCTCACTACAGACCCTGGTTCGATTCCAATTTGTATCACAACCGGACGTGATTGGTCCCATAGGGCGGCGCACAATTGCCCCAGCGTCGTTAGGGTTTGGCTGCTTGTATGGTGTAAACGCCAGTCCCGTAGAGCATGGCGCTTGCAACGCCAGGGTTGTGGGTTCGATTCCCGCGGGGGACCAGTATGAGGGGAAAAAATGTAAGAAAAAGTATGCAGTCACTACTGTAAATCGCTCTGGAGAAGGGCGTCTGCTAAATGAGTAAAATGTAAACAGCCGGTAAGAGGTACATTTGGGATCATTCTCGTAAATAAGGGAGGTGCACATACACGTAGCAGGGCATCTATCGCAAACTTTATGATTATGTAGTAGGCTACAACTCACATTTCCAATGGCAAGAAGAGCTTTGTCAAAAAACAGGATCATCCCAAAGAAGAGGAAGAACACGCCAAAGCCTGTCAACCCCATCCCGATTTCTGTGGAGCCAAAAGAGAAGTCAATACATTTGTATTTGTTATGGATCCCCATTAGCTGCTGCCTAATCTTCCTGGGGTCCAGCAAAATTAAGGCAGTTTATACAATTTTAAAACATTACAATACATTCACAGATTTCACAACACACTGTGTGCCCTCAGGCCCCTACACCACTAACACATATCTACAGTACTAAATCCATGTGTATGTATAGTGCGTATGTTATCGTATGTGGCGATAACACGCCACATCTCCCGGGTACGCCACATCTCCCGGGTGGCGCAGTGGTCTAGGGCACTGCATCGCAGTGCTAGCTGCGCCACCAGAGTCTCTGGGTTCGTGCCCAGGCTCTGTCGCAGCCGGCCGCAACCGGGAGATCCGTGGAGCGACGCACAATTGGCATAGCGTCGTCCGGTTTAGGGAGGGTTTGGCCGGTAGAGAGGGTTTGGCCGGTAGGGATATCCTTGTCTCAGTATGTAAAAAATAAAAAAATGTAATAAAATGTATGCACTCTACTGTAAGTCGCTCTGGATAAGAGCGTCTGCTCTTGGCCGGTAGGGATATCCTTGTCTCAGTATGTAAAAATGTAATAAAATGTATGCACTCTACTGTAAGTCGCTCTGGATAAGAGCGTCTGCTAAATGACTAAAATGTAATGTAAAAAATGTATGTGTGTGTGTGTGTATGCATGTGTCTGGGCCAATGTTTGTGTTGCTTCACAGTCCCCGCTGTTCCATAAGGTGTTTTTTATCTGTTTTTTAAATCTAATTTTACTGCTTGCGTCAGTTACTTGATGTGGAATAGAGTTCCATGTAGTCATGGCTCTATGTAGTACTGTGTGCCTCCCATAGTCTGTTCTGGACTTAGGGACTGTGAAGAGACCTCTGGTGGCATGTCTTGTGGGGTATGCATGGGTGTCCGAGCTGTGTGCCAGTAGTTTAGACAGACAGCTCGGTGCATTCAACAAGGCAATACCTCTCATAAATAAAAGTAGTGATGAAGTCAATCTCTCCTCCACTTTCAGCCAGGAGAGATTGACATGCATATTATTAATATAAGCTCTCTGTGTACAGCCAAGGGCCAGCCGTGCTGCCCTGTTCTGAGCCAATTGCAATTTTCATAAGTCCTTTTTTGTGGCACCTGACCACACGACTGAACAGTAGTCAAGGTGCGACAAAACTAGGGCCTGTAGGACCTGCCTTGTTGATAATGTTGTTAAGAAGGCAGAGCATCGCTTTATTATAGACAGACTTCTCCCCATCTTAGCTACTACTGAATCAATATGTTTTGACCATGACAGTACTCCAAGCAGTTTATAATTTCCACATTAGTTATTACAAGATTTAGTTGAGGTTTAGGGTTTAGTGAGTGTTTCGTTCCAATTACAATGCTTTTAGTTTTAGAAATATTTAGGGCTAACTTATTCCTTGCCACCCACTCTGAAACTAACTGCAGCTCTTTGTTGAGTGTTGCAGTCATTTCAGTCGCTGTAGTAGCTGACGTGTAGTGTTGAGTCATCCGCATACATAGGCACTCGGGCTTTACTCAAAGTCAGTGGCATGTCGTTAGTAAAAAATACATTTAAAAAAAGCAAGGGGCATAAACAGCTACCCTGGGAATTCCTGATTCTAACTGTATTATATTTGATAGGCTTCCATTAAAGAACACCCTCTGTGTTCTGTTAGACAAGTAACTTTTTATCCACATTATAGCAGGGGGTGTAAAGCCATAACATACGTTTTTCCAGCAGCAGGCTATGATCAATAATGTCAAAAGCTGCACTGCAGTCTAACAAGACAGCCCCCACAATCATTGTATCATCAATTTCTCTCAGCCAATCATCAGTCATTTGTCTAAGTGCTGTGCTTGTTGAGTGCCCTTCCCTGTAAGCATGCTGAAATTCTGTTGTCAATTTGTTTACTGTGAAATAGCATTGTATCTGGTCAAACAATTTTTTCCCAGAAGTTTACTAAATGCTGGTAACAGGCTGATTGGTCGGCTATTTGAGCCAGTAAAGGGGGCTTTACTATTCTTGGGTAGCGGAATGACTTTAGCTTCCCTCCAGGCCTGAGGGCACACGCTCTCTCGTAGGATTAAATTTAATATGTGGCAAATAGGAGCGACAATATCATCTGCTATTATCCTCAGTAATTTTCCATCTAGATTGTCAGACCCCGGTGGCTTGTCATTGTTGATAGACAACAATCCTTTTTTCACCTCTTCCACACTGACTTTACGGAATCAAAAAGTACAATTCCCGTCTTTCAGAATTTGGTCCGATATACTTGGATGTGTAGTGTCAGCGTTTGTTGCTGGCATGTCATCCCTAAATGTTATTATTTTGCCAATGAAAAAGTCATTGAAGTAGTTTGCAATATCAGTGGGCTTTGTGATGAATGAACCATCTGATTCAATAAATGAAGGAGCCGAGTTGGCTTTTTTTTACCGAAATGTAATTTAAGGTGCCCCAAAGCTTTTGCTATCATTCTTTATATAATTTATCTTTGTTTCATAGTGTAGTTTATTTTTATTTAGTTTAGTCACATGATTTCTTAATTTGCAGTACATTTGCAAATCAGTTGGGCTGCCAGACTTAATTGCCATACTGTTTGCCTCATCCCTCTCAACCATACAATTTTTAAATTCCTCATCAATCCAAGGGAATTTAACCGTTTTTACAGTAATTTTCTTAATGGGTGCATGCTTATTAGTAACTGGAATAAGTTGTTCCATAAATGCGTCAAGTGCAGCGTCTGGTTGCTCCTCATTACACACCACAGAACAGCAAATATTCTTTACATCATCAACATATGAATCACTACAAAACCTCTTGTATGACCTCTTATACACTATATTAGGCCCAGCCTTTGAAACTTTGGTTTTCCTAGATATGGCTATTATATTGTGATCACTACATCCTATGGATTTGGATACTGCTTTAAAGCAAATATCTGCAGCATTAGTAAAAATGTGATCAATACATGTTGATGATTTGATTCCTGTGCCGTTTGTAACTACCCTGGTAGGTTGACTGACAACCTGATCCTGGTTGCAGGCACTGGTTACAGTTCAACGTTTTTTCCTGGGTGTGCAGCTTGATGATAGCCAGTCAATATTTTAATCACCCAGAAAATATACTTCTCTGTTGATATCACATACATTATCAAGCATTTCACACATATTATCCACATACTGATTGTTAGCACTTGGTGGTCTATAGCAGCTTCCCGCAAGAATGGGCTTTAGGTGATGCAGATGAACCTGTAGCCATATTACTTCAACATTATTTAACATTAGATCGTCTCTAAGCTTTACAGGAATGTGGTTCTGAATATAGTGAATATAGACCGCAATACCGCATCCGTTGGCATTTCTGTCTTTTCGGTAGATGTTATAACCATGTATTGCTACCACTGTATCAAAGGTGTTACCTAAGTGAGTTTCAGAGATAGTCAGAATATGAATGTCATCTGTTACAAGCAAGTTGTTGACTTCATGGACCTTGTTTCTTAGGCTACATATGTTAATATGGGCTATTTTTAGCACTTTTCTGGGTTGCTTGATTGTTTTTAATGCTTTACTGGGAAGCTTATCAGAGGTAGGCTTAATCATGTTATTTACATGTTATACATTAAAGTCTAACTAGCTACATTGTTTCCATTGACATTGATTGACACCTAAAGCATCCATCCATATACTCTCTCTTGTCTGCACATCCGTTACTATATGAGCAGGAGTAGGTAGGTAACTAGCTATCGCCCATGATTTGACTAGCAGTGAAATAAGTTCATAATAGGTCGTTCATAAAACAGGGCGATGGGCCCAACTGGTCCCATTCATTCAACCTGGCTAGCTAGAAGGACTGCTCACAAAGAGAAGATACAACAACGCTTTAAACATGTCATTTATACATTAAAAGGTCTTACTCTGCGAATCCGTTAGAGAAATCATTTTGTCGGAAGTGTAGCGATTGGAAAATCACTTGTGCTCATTCAATAATCGTTAGATAGCGGTAGCTTGTTGAAGCAGAGGAAAAGCTGGCGCCACGTCTTCTTCGTGATTCATGCATTCACGCACGCTCAAATGACACGTTCGCGGGAAACAGTTCTGCGCGGTGCTGCGTAGAGATTTAGTTGTGATAAAAAGTCAAGATATGGGGGATGTGTGTGTTGCAATTTGTGAACAGAGATCTGTATATAATGACGAGATGCACATGTCTCCGCCCTAACAATTGGAGTCGTTGTCCCAAAGATGGGAAGGCAGGCGAGAAGCTTAAGCTTAGGTCCGAGATAAACCCATATAAACACATTAGGTTTATTTTGGACAGATTTTGGCGAGAGTGAACCCTCTCGCTTCGCCTCTTCCTCTCTGTTGTGAATATGTATTTTGCTACTATGTAATCCTTAACCCCAACAAAATTCTGCCTGGACTCAATACAACTGTGATTTCTTTTAGCGTTGCATCGCCATCTTTATGGGAAATGTGGTTCTCTGCTTGAAAAATATAGCTACTACAACACCCATGCGTAGGCAATCCGGAAGAGTGTAACCGGTGACGTGTCCAAGAAAATACTCGATTCGTTTTTATATAAATATAATTAGAGCAGAAAACCTCAGTGTTTACGTAATGTCCGTTTTAGGAATACTCGTAGGTTATTTTCCCCCAATAACTGCAAACATGAATACCATTTTTGCAGTACTTCTTGTTTTTTTTGGGTGCTGCAGCAATGTTGTGTTTCTGGAAACGCTTGTAAGGTCAGTGATCAACTCTGAACTCCTCAACAACAACTATTGACAACTAGGCTACTAGCTTGGTTGAATGAGGTTAACTACATCTTTCGAATATTTATGCATTCTGTAAAGAACAAGTTTATATAAGCCTAACTAAGATGCTGCAATGCTTAATATCCAATAATCTATTATTTAGGCTAGCATATTTCTTAATAATGAATGATATTCATGTACACTTTTATATATTTTTCCTACTCCCAGAGAGTTTCCAGGATGTGGCAACATTGTGACCTTCGCTCAATTTGCCTTCATTGCATTGGAGGGGTTCATCTTCGAGACGAACTTTGGAAGAAAGAAACCAGCCATCCCTATGAGGTAGGTAGCCTAATGCAGTGGTTCCCAAACTGTGTGGTGCGAAAGGGAGATACCTAGTCAGTTCTACAACTGAATGCTTTCAACTGAAATGTGTCTTCCGCATTTAACCCAACCCCTCTGAATCAGAGAGGTGCGGGAGGGGCTGCCTTGATCAACATCCACGTCTTCGGCGCCCGGGAAACAGTGGCTTGACTGCCTTGCTCAGGGGCAGAATGACAGATTTTTACCTTGTCAGCTCTGGGATTCGATCCAGCAACCTTTCGGTTACTGGCCCCACACCCCTACCCGCCAGGCTACCTGGGATCGGCGGTTCCCCTCCTTTTTAAAGGAACTCAGTCCGGCATTAAGTTTATTCTTGAAAGTTGTAAAATGGACAAGGTGCAATTTCGAAATTGGGTAGTACATCACCAATTCCTCTTGTCATGTTAGTCTTTGCATACCTTGGAGAACTTTTCTCTCGACCTGTGTGCACCTACTTCGTAAACTTTAATTCATAGGCTAGTGTAACAGTATAGCTTCCGTCCCTCTCCTTGCCTCGAACCAGGGACCCTCTGCACACATCAACAACTGTCTCCCACGAAGCATCGTTACCCATCGCTCCACAAAAGCCATGGCCTTTGCAGAGCAAGGGGAACAACTACTTCAAGGTCTCAGAGCGAGTGACGTCACCAATTGAAACGCTATTAGCGCGCACCCCGTTAACTAGCTAGCCATTTCACATCGGTTACACTGGTGGTAGCAACCTCATGATGGGAACAGGGAAAATTTGAGTAACATGTAGTAGCCTAAACCTATTGATGTTACGTTGAACTGGGTGAATGGAATATGAACGACAGTGATCCAACATGCTGTAATAGAAACGCAATGCTCATGAAAATAAAAATCGGCCTCCCTCATAATAAATGGCACTGACCGCCACTGTTGGAGAGCTATTTATAACATGTCAGAAATGTCCAGATCAACTAGCCCATGTCAGCTAATGTTGTTTTAGCACATAGATATTGTTTCTTTAGCACATAGATATTGTTGTAAGTTTTTAGTCGCTCAAATATCACATGAATACACATTAGACATGGAAAAATGTGAGAATTGCAAGAAAATTTGCTTTAAAACTGCACAATTTTCTTTGCACTCCATGACGAATTGTGTAGAATTGCAGGAAATAAGCTTAAACCTACAAAAGAGGGGTGTGAACAGTTTGTGTCATGAACAGTGCTTGTGCCTATAGAAATAGATGAGGCGCGGGGATGGAAGGGGAACAGGATATTCCCCACTGATGAAAAAGTTTGGGAACACCTGGCGTAATGTATGAGAATGTAGCTACAATGATGGAATTATTGAGCCGTCTGTCAGCTTGTCTGTACGTCCGTCCGTCTTTCTCCCTGTCCTGTCAGGGGATGAGAAGCACAGTTTTCATTTTTCAACCTTTGTGTTTATTTCTTCTTAACAGCAACTATGTAGTCATGGTGACCATGTTCTTCACAGTCAGTGTGATCAACAACTATGCTCTCAACTTCAACATCGCTATGCCTCTGCACATGATCTTCAGATCTGTAAGTCTACCGTTATAAACGTTCTGATGGCTCTTAACTATCAACATCTGATGCTTTTAGTACCACTTATTAACAACATCTAATAATATCCCTGCTTGATTGACAAATGCCTTGTGTTGTGCTTGTATCTTCACAGGGATCGTTAATAGCTAATATGATCATGGGTATAATAATTCTGAAGAAAAGGTACCCCCCCGCATAATTTCTCTTTACTTACCGTGTTAATATGTTACTGTTACTCTAGAGATGTTACTAATTATTTAGCCAAATTAATAGGCTACTTTTGCCTTTCTGCAGCATGAGCTGTAGCATCAGAGGAATGTATTGCTGCCTTTGTCACTGTTTTGCATGATCATGACGGCTGCTGTTGAAATGCCTAAAATGTCTGGCCTGGTCTGGTTATAAGGAGGTTCTGAAACTATGTACAGCGTCTTTTCCCTGCAGGTATTCAATGAGTAAATATCTCTCCGTAGCGATGGTGTCTCTGGGCATCTTCATATGCACCATCATGTCCGCCAAACAAGTGGTGAGCTCTTCATAATATTAACATGTTTCCGTTCAAACACACACTTTGTTTCCACATAATGTGCACTGTGGGTTGCAGCTGCAATGTCTAGTAGCCGAGTTGTTACACATTTGTTACAGTCATTACAACCTGTTACACATATACAGTAGTCAGCACATATTTGTTCATGTTGTACAGGGAAATCTTCAGTAAGTTTTTGTGCTGTTACATTTTCTGCTATTTAGTGACCTCTGTTTTCCACTTTTCAGAATGTAGGTACTCAGGGCTCAGATGATCAAGGTGTATATGCCTTCCTGCACTGGCTGATAGGTAAGTCGTACATGGACGTTTACTGTTCGGTGTGCCTATAGGAGTGAGACATGTAGTCTTCTCAGACAGATTTCTTTGTTCCAGAATGACTTGCATTTTTGATAATAAGATCTTTACCTTGCCTCGACTAGTCGGGACTACCTTTATCTGAGAACTGGACACTGATTGTTACTGTTGTTGACAAAGGGTGGACAATGGATTGAAATAAGAGCACACAACTCTGACTATCACACAAACCCTGCATACATATTTATAGGAAATTACGGGACTTGCAAGTCCTTAGTGCAAAATCTACCCCATTCCCATTTTAACCTGACACTGATTAATGCAATCATTAATACAACTTAAGGCACGGACACACCGGTAGGATTGTAGAGTGTCTGCCAGCCGAGAGTACCGAGCACCTCTGAACAGAGTGCTGGCAGCGATTCTACACGTAGAAATGGGCGAAAATGACTGCAGTCAGCAAGCAAACAAACGGCCCCCTACTGTACAGACCGACAACCGACAACTCTCTCCCTCTCCCTGTACGGTTAAAGTATCCGTTTCTCAATCATGATACAACTGATTTTCTGGGTTTGTTGTTGTTCTTCTAGGTATCGCCATGTTGACCTTTGCACTGCTCATGTCTGCGAGAATGGGCATTTTCCAGGAGACCCTATACAAGCAGTATGGCAAACACTCCAAGGAGGCTCTCTTCTATAATGTAAGTGTCAACCCCAAAACTGCTGTATGCATTCCAGACCTGTCAGATGTTGTATTCTTGAAAGGCAAAGTAACTCACAAAAGTAATTGTAATTTATCCCCTGACAATGGGGATATTAAGCTTTGCTTTTCTCACCAAACGTAATGCTCCACCCTACAATTGTTGATCTATATTTGGTGCAAACCAAGTGTCTGCATTTTCAGTGTTGTGTGCACTGTGCATTGATAATAGGCTGTTTATATGTATACTTTACCCTATATATGTATCTTCTCTGCAGTTGTAATATGTTTGTCATTGCTCTCTCAGCACTGCTTGCCTCTGCCTGGGTTCCTGCTTCTGTCCTCAGACATCTACAACCACTGTGTCCTCTTCAGTCAAAGCAGTGAGTCAAATACAGTCTTGTAGGAAAGTTTTGTATGAAAACATGTCAAAGTATCCTCCTTATTGAGTAGAGTTGCAAAGTTTCCAGGTTTTTCAGAAATCCCAGTTGAAGGATTAATGGGAAATCGCTTCACTAACCTCAATAATTTAAAGTTATGTCTGTTGGTGTCTTTGATAACCTGCTTCCAGATCTGTTTGGGCTGTCTTGACAATAACCATAGGAGTTAGCAAGACAGCACAAACAGATCTGGGACCAGGCTAGTCTTTTCTCACTGATGTTATGAATGTTATGTTGAATTAAACATTGTCCAGAGTTGGGCTGTAGCCTAAATGACATTTGTCTTCCAGCTCCTGTAGAGGTTCCTGTGATTGGCCAGGCTGTGCCGGTGTTGTGGTTGTACCTACTGCTGAACGTCATCACACAGTATCCTTTACAATACTTTCACAGTGAATACTGTATGTGTGTAGTCACTACCGCTTTTTTTTTCACCTTGTCGGCTTGGAGGGGAATTCATCCCTTTGTAAACAAATTAGACCCATCCAGAGTTTTTTTTACAACGCTGCTAACAAACACACTGTTACTGATGTCTCTATACTAGAAGACTATGCACATTCACCTTACGAATTTCAATGCAAACACACTCTCTCTCTCTCTCTCTCACTCACGTACACACACACATTTTAGACCCGTTTTTATTGAACATATACCATCATCCTCTACCAGTCCTTCACCCTCCTCAGATACGTGTGTATCCGCGGTGTCTTCATCCTGACCACAGAGTGTGCCTCTCTCACCGTAACCCTGGTGGTGACTCTGAGGAAGTTCATCAGCCTCATCATCTCCATCCTCTTCTTCAAGAACCCCTTCACCGCCTGGCACTGGGTGGGCACTGGAGTCGTCTTCCTGGGCACCCTGATCTACACGGAGGTCTGGACTAGCATCTGCACGGCGTTAAGAGGAGGTGAAAAGCTGAAGACGAAAAAGACGTAGTAATATGCAGTAAAGAAGGCGGAGTGATACGCAGCACTTTCGTCAATTCCTTGCATCCTCTCTCTTTGCCTCCTTCTCAAAACGAATTGGAGAAGAGGATCCACAGGGGGGGGGGGGGGGGGCCTGAGACCCTCTCCTCCAATATGATTGAGTAGAAGTGAGAGGATGCAGGAAATCACAGAAAGACAAATTGAGATAGAGCCAACGTCACAAGAGACCTTTGACTGCACTGTTGTGTGTGTATACGGTACTACATTTGTTGTGGGTGTGATTGTACATTCTGGAGCCTGTTTCCCCCCTCGCTCTCTACTCAGTTGCAGTACGTCTCTATACTACATTTTAAGGACATAACCTTGACAAAACTACCTTGTTGACTGAATAAGTCAAGGCAAGATTTTTGCAAAACTGATTGTATGCTTTGTTTGTTTTGTTTGTTTGGTGAGCTGTATTTATTTAGGTGTTTTGCTAAATATGAGTTTTGCTGAGCTGTGAGTGAAAAGTATGTGTCTATCAACATGTAATTGAACACCAGAAAAATGATTATAGCGGTATATGGACAAAACATATTACTGTACTCTGATTAGCATCATTTTGAAATACTAAATGACAAAAAGTTAGTTCACCACCTCATCAATGTTATAAAAACTGACGTTAGTGAAACACAAAAGTTACAAGTATTATTTTCATTTATTCCTCAGGAGGATATTTGTCCTTTCAAAATAGTACTTGGCAGGTCCAGTAACTTTGTCTTGAAAACCCCCCAAAACCATGCAAATGCATTTTCCTTCACTCCAGAATCACTGCACCATTCATTTTCAACCTACTGAAATAAAAAGTTCTACCCTATACATTTGCATTGTATTGCATAATATTTCTGTATGTATATTTCCATACAATGACCCACTTACAATTAAAAGGAAAATATTGTACTTACGTAATAGTGTCAGTGAAATGCACTTAATGTACCCTGGTCAAAAGGAAAAGGTGCATAGTAGACTCAGCCTGGTCTCATAAACTAGACATAGTATAGCAAATGTAGATCTGGGACACTCAAATTAGCATGATATGTTACGTTTGGTGTGGTGACAGATGGTTACTTAAGGCAAGTAGTGCAGTTGGTTGGGGTGGATGTGTGGGCGTATAAGGCGTACGTCTAGCAACCCAACGGTTGCGAGTTTGAATCTCATTAGGGACTTTAGCATTTTAGCTAATTAGCAACTTTTTAAATATTTATTTGCTACTTTCTAACTACTTAGCATGTTAGCTAACCCTTTGCCCTAATTCCTCGATCACACCGACAGCGTCATTGCATTTTGGTACACCAAACTATGTTAATTCCCAATGGAGCGCTGCGTTTGCCTTGCAGCATTGCATTGCAAAGGCAGTTGCAGTGCGTTCTGTGCGGTGCATACGTTGGATTTATGGTACACATGAAATTGTATGCGTGACGGCTTGACAGAAATGTGAATGTTGAACTTTTGTTGCACACATATCCAGATGATGCTGCGTACCATTTTGCTCAATGACGCTGTCGGTGTGATCAAGGGCATAACCCTAACCTTAACCCTTTTAGCTAATCCTTCCTCTAACCTTAACCATTTTAGCTAAACCTTCCCCTAATACTAAACCTATACTTAACCCTTTAACCAAATTCCTAAACTTAACCTTAACCCATAGGCTAGCTAACGTTAGATGCCAATCGCCAAAGTCCAAAGAAGAAAAAGCTTGAAAGGAGGAGAGATGACTAGAAACGATTCAGTTGACCGTTTTATGTGTGGATTAATTGTCGGAGTAGAGGACCTTGTGCATTTCAGGTAAAATAAAAACTCAACATTTATATCCCAGGACAAATTTGCTAGCAACCGCAAGCTAGCTAAATGGGACAAATTAGCTAGCAACTGCCATAAATGTTTAATGCTTTTCAACCTATCCCCAAAATAATATAATTGGTTCAGAGTTTGTTTTGATATTTCAACCTGCCTGTCATGATCATGTTTGCTGTGGGGGGACAAAATCAATTTGCGCACGATGGCGCACGCGGACGCATGCGCACCGCGCGACCTGCGATTTAAGTGAATCTGATTGGTCAAGACACGCAAAGAGCCTGCAGCAGAACTCTGATGTGGACAGAGCGAGTGTGCGCGAGTTGACAGATCATAAAAAAAAGGTATAAACTAAGTCATAAGTGCCGCTTCGCAATAACGTTTTCCGGTGGCCCTGCTGTAGACTACCTATCTGTTGCATTTCTACTCTGCCACTTGGAAGGTCGCTTTAAGTTTTCAAAAAGAAGACGCATGTTTTCACGATGGGCACAATGACAGAATATATACGATAAAGCGAAGTGTCTGTCTATGCTCGCGCCTCATCCGCCTGCGGGGAGACCAGACACCTGCACCCAAGCTTCGCACTTTGCTTTCGTTCTCTTTTAAAAGGAACATTATGCAAGTTTGACTTTTTTTATTTGAACCTGATGGCTGAATCTTGGTGATGTAAGTCCAATTATTACAGTTATCCAGTTGGTTTATTATTTGATGCTGAAGTGCAGTGCATGTTTTATTATAAGCACGTTGAAAGTAGGCTAATATGTTGTATTTTATTGTAGCTTCAACATCGGTGTTCCAACGATATGTTTGTTTGTTTGTTTTACTAAATTATCTATAAGAAAATTGATCTAGACTATAGTGTGACTCGGGGAATTGACGCTGCGCCATGTTTTTCTTGCCAAGGGAGGGTGTTTTCATCCCTTGCCACACGGCTCTGACACTTGGGCATTGCCCAACGTCCGCATTCCCCATCATGTTGCGCAGATACAATTCCAGGGCTGAAGTACTCCGAATACCCGCGGTGAACGTTTTTATCTACACTATATATACAAAAGTATGTGGACACCACTTAAAATTAGTGGATTCGGTTGTTGACAGGTGTATAAAATCGAGCACACCGCCATGCAATCTCCATAGACAAACAATGGCAGTAGAATGGCCTTACTGAAGAGTTCAGTGACTTTCAATGTGGTACCGTCAAAAGATGCCACCTCTCCAACAAGTAAGTTTGTCAAATTTCTGCCCAGCTAGTGTAACAGTATAACTTTAGTACGTCCCCTCGCCCCGACACGGGCGCGAACCAGGGACCCTCTGCACACATCAACAACAGTCACCCACGAAGCGTCGTTACCCATCGCTCCACAAAAGCCGCGGCCCTTGCAGAGCAAGGGGCAACCCTACTTAAGTCTCAGAGCAAGTGACGTAACTGATTGAAATGCTAGTAGCGCGCACCACCGCTAACTGGCTAGCCATTTCACATCCGTTACACTCACCCCCCTTTCGACCTCCTCCTTTTCCGCAGCAACCAGTGATCCGGGTCAACAGCATCAATGTAACAGTATAACTTTAGTACGTCCCCTCGCCCCGACACGGGCGCGAACCAGGGACCCTCTGCACACATCAACAACTGACACCCACGAAGCATCGTTACCCATCGCTCCACAAAAGCCACGGCCCTTGCAGAGCAAGGGGCAACCCTACTTAAGTCTCAGAGCAAGTGACGTAACTGATTGAAATGCTAGTAGCGCGCACCACCGCTAACTGGCTAGCCATTTCACATCCGTTACACTAGAGCTGCCCTGGTTAACTGTAAGTGCTGTTATTGTGAAGTGGAAACATCTAGGAGCAACAACGCTCAGCCGCGAAGTAGTAGGCCACACAAGCTCACAGAAAGAGACTGCCAAGTGCTGAAGCGCGTAGCGCGTAAATTGTCTGTCTTCGGTTGCAACCAAGTTCCAGACGGCCTCTGGAAGCAACATCAGCACAAGTACTGTTCGTCCTGCGCTTCATGAAATGGGTTTCCATGGCCAAGCAGCCACACACAATCCTAAGATCACCATGCGCAATGCCAAGCGTCGGCTGGAGTGGTGTAAGGTCATTGGACTGTGGAGCACTCGAAATGCGTTCTCTGGATTGATGAATCACACTTCACCATCTGGCAGTCCAACAAACAAATCTGGGTTTGGCGGATGCCAGGAGAACACTACTTGCCCCGATGGGTTTGAGGTCAGTGCCCTGACATATTTGAGATGAATTCGAACGCCGACTGCGAGCCAGGCCTAATCACCCAACATCAATGCCCGACCTCACTAATGCTCTTGTGGCTGAATGGAAGCACGTCTTCGCAGCAATGTTCCAACATCTAGTGGAAAGCCTTTCCAGAAGAGTGGATGCTGTTATAGCAGCAAAGGGGCGACCAACTCCATATTAAAGCCCATGATTTTGGAATGAGATGTTTGACAAGCAGGTGTCCACATACTTTTGGTAATGTAGTGTATAAATAAAAGAAAGAAGTGTGATTTAAAGTGTAAATAACTCAATCGTGGAGCGGTATTTATTTCACGCCACTAAGTCAGTAGCGTAGCATTATTCATAGGCCTACCTGTTTTATGATTTAATAATGATGCTGAACCATTGCAATTGCTCATTGTTGTGTTGTGCCACATATTGTTGTCGTATCAGCTTTTTGGGATGTCTTTGTAAGCTGCGCCCTTTGGAAACTTGTGCACTGGCTGTTAATTTGACAATATGGTAATATAGCATTTGTTGTAGACACGTACAGAGGTTACAAATTGGTTGTTACATTATTATTACAAAGTGTGTGTGTGCGAGAGGGTGGGAGAGAGAGAGTTTGTTTATCTTGTGCCTTCATTGGTTTTATGACTCACTAGGCTTCTGTGTTTATATCACTAGAGAAGGGCAAGGACTGACACACATATAGACATACACACACAGTGGATGTAAGGTCAAGGCATATGTGGAGAGGGATAAAGAGAATATAATGTACCCTATCAGTATGCATGTATACAGAAAGTGAATTCCTTCATAGATATGATCTTTAGAGAAGTTGAAATGTTTTCTCTTGTTTTGCTTACATAAATGAATACTTCATTTATTATTGTATAAATGGTTTTCAAATATGTATAGGAACACCACCCTTGGATCTCCTTTATGTACAATACTGTTCAAAAGTTTCGGGTCACTTAGACATTTCCTTGTTTCTGAAAGAAAAGCAATTTTTTTACCCATTAACATAATATTGATCAGAAATACAGTGTAGACATTGTTAATGTTGTAAATGACTATTGTAGCTGGAAACGGCAGATTTTTAATGAAATATCTACATAGGCATACAGAGGCCCATTATCAGCAACCATCACTCCTGTGTTCCAATGGCACGTTGTGTTAGCTAATCCAAGTCTATCATTATAAAAGGCTAATTGATCATTAGAAAACCCTTTTGCAATTATGTTAGCACAGCTGAAAACGGTTGTGCTGATTAAAGAAGCAATAAAACCGTCCTTCTTTAGACTAGTTGAGTATCTGGAGCATCAGCATTTGTGGGTTCGATTACAGGCTCAAAATGGCCAGAAACAAAGAACTTTCTTCTGAAACTCGTCAGTCTATTCTTGTTCTGAGAAATTAAGGCTATTCCATGTGACAAATTGCCAAGAAACTGAAGATCTGGTACAACACTGTGTACTACTCCCTTCACAGAACAGTGCAAACTGGCTCTAACCAGAAAATAAAGAGGAGTGGGAGGCCCCGGTGCACAACTGAGCAAGAGGACAAATACATTAGTGTCTAGTTTAAGAAACAAGTCCTCAACTGGCAGCTTCATTAAATAGTACCCGCAAAACACCAGTCTCAAGGTCAACAGTGAAGAGTCGACTCCGGGGTGCTGGCCGGAGGGACCCTCCACTGAGGGACCTTACAATTATCTGTATGTGTGGTGCACAGAGAAATGAGGAAGTCATTGAAAAATAACATTAAACACTATTATTGCACACAGAGTGAGTCCATGCAACTTATGTGATTTGTTAAGACTTTTTATTCCTGAACTTATTTAAGATTGCCATAACAAGGGGGGTCAATACTTATTGACTTAAGACATTTCAGCTTTTCATTTTTTATTAATTTGTAAAATGTTTGAAAACCATAATTCTATTTTTGACGTTATGCGGTATTGTGTGTGGGCCAGTGACCAAAAAAATCTAAATGTAATCCATTTTAAATACAGGGTGTAACACAACAAAATGTGGAAAAAATCCAAGGGTTTGAATACTTTCTGAGGCACTGTACAACATAGCATTGTGACTTTGAAGGGCTGGTAGATGTATTCGATGTCAACCTGTTTCTACAGAGTTTCTCAAAACGTCTTCTGCACTATGCTCTTTCACCAGTAGAGGGCACTCTTAGACCCTTTTCACAATAGTGAGCCGAACCAAGCCAAGTTGTACTGTGCTGGCCTCAGTAGCCTGGTCACATATCCACCACTAAAATACTGAGTCAGGTCGACTCATCTCTCAACCATCACTAGTTCACTTCTTCAGTTGCATTAAACTCCCTTATATTGGCAATCAGTGAATGAAGCTTTGCCATGCCTCCTACAGTGAGTGAGATATCAGGGCATGTCTCTGTCTTGTCAGTGTGCTTATGGGAGAGTGTCTGTGTATATTTATGCCATCAAGTCTGTGTCATAGGTATACGTTTTTAAAGGTCTGTGTGTTTGCGAGTGGGACTGGTGGTATTCAATGCCTCATCAAAGAGGAAGAGTGTGTGTGTGTGCGTACAAGTGTGAGATGGAAGGAAATAGACATAGAAGGTGGGACAAGTGAGATGTACAGCGGCCTAGTAGAGGTAGTGAGAGCAGCACAGGAGGAAGGGGAAAGTACACTACAGATTTAGAGCAAAACACTAAACCAAACTGTGGTCTGTAAATCTAAAACCAAGCCAGACTTGACGTCAGTCTACTCCTCTGAGGAAACTGTGGTCAGAATTACCAGTGTTTCTCCGTGGCTTGTTGTGTTTGTACAAAGGGATTCTGACTGGTGCATGTTTGAAGTAACTGTATTAGTGCACACCCATGTATAGTGTGTGTGTATTGTGTTTATGTGTGTGCGATAGCGAGAGTGAACAGTACGTTCTCTGTGTGCGAATTGTTTGTGAAGAACCTGCTGTTACTCAAGTTGTATGGGAGTTTGGAAATCCCCTCATACATGCTGACCTGATTGCTCACTCAGATGTAAGGTTTCAGGAATGTACAGGAATGTAAGATGTATGCAGTAGCTAGATTTCATACCTACTCATAGAATTACATCAGTATTTGTAACAACAGAATCTGGGTAGTGTTAAATCTTCATATAACATTTTTGGTAAAAACATTCAATTCATTATTGTCATTATCTTCTGTCGAGTGTGTTCATACATTAGAGCTCATTTTGAATGTAAACATGAGTAGTGTCTTGGCCCTTCCCACTGGGAACCAGCACAAACTGGTTGAATCAACATTGTTTCGACGTAATCTATCAATGTATTGTGATGTGGAATCTATACAGGGGAAAAAAAGAAGTAATCAACTTGTTTTGAGGGTGGCATTTCAACCACAGGAATATGTCATCATTGTAACCAATTTTCAGCAAAGACAAACCTTATAAAATACAGGTGCAAATAATAACTGGAAACAAGGGAAAACAAAAGGGTCAAAAAAGCACAATGGGGGCATCTAGTGGCCAAAACCGGAACAATCCTGGCCAAATCCTGACAACTATCAGAAAAAAAAACAATAGATTAGACAGCACCTCCTACTGGAGAGTTGATCTATCCACCGCTATTAAGTTGGTCTCCCATCCAGGGTTTTATCCAAGCCCTGCTTAGCTTTGATATGTCACTGACTACTACCAATGTGCTATTGTGAGAATTATTATTGAGAGATCTCTTAATAACTAAATACAGAGTACAAAACTTTCCTAATGAGTTCCACCCCCTTTTGCCCTCAGAACAGCCTCAATTCGTCATGGCATGGACTCTACAAGGTGTCGGAAGCATTCCACAGGGATGCTGGCCCATGTTGACTCCAATGCTTCCCACAGTTGTGTCAAGTTGGCTGGACGTTTGTTAGGTGGTGGAGCATTCTTGATACACATAGGAAACTGTTGAGTGTGAAAAATCCAGCAGCGTTGCAGTTCTTGACACACTCAAACTGGTGCGCCTGGCACCTACTACCATACCCCGTTCAAAGGCACTTAAATCTTTTGTCTTGCCCATTCATCCTCTGAATGGCACACATACACAAACCATGTCTCAAGGCTTAAACATCTCCTCCCCTTTATCTACACGGATTGAAGTGGATTTAACAGGTGACATCAATAATGGATCATAGCTTTCACCTGGATTCACCTGGTCAACAGATGAATCATTAAGAATTAAGAAATCATAGGCTGTAGGCATACCGGTAAGTGCAAAAATAATGGAAACACTTGTGTAAACGAGAGATACAGAGTATATGAAGGCCTGTTTTTTCTAAATGAATGCCTGTTTTTTCGTGACTACTTCAAAACTATGGCAAGTAGCTGGGACATATGGTAATATTCTGAAACTGGGCTCCACGGCGGATGCAATGAACTAGTTTTTATCCGAAAAAAGCATTGTCAAAAATGTAATGTGTTCAGGCAACTACGGGCTGTGTCCAGGCACTCCGCATTGCATCCGGCATAAGAACAGCCCTTGGCGGTGGTATATTAGCCATATACCACACCTCCTCTGGCCTTATTTAAGTGATAATGCCTGAGAAGCCAGTGTTTGGAGGATATATTTGCATGGGTGTTTTTAGCAAACCGAGCCAATATATCCTCCAAACACCGGCTTCGAGGGCATTATCACTTTAATACAACGGGTTACCAACTTATTCAAATAATGATTGACATTTTCATTTAACGTTTTTAAAATTAATTTCTAAATACTATTTCATCCTTCCACAAGATATAGTCCCGAAACAAATCTATCGTTTCTACCCAAGCCGGCTGGTCGTTCGTTCTATTGGTTCGGTTGCCAGAGACGCAACCCAGTCGTTCAGTCTTTTTGTTCTGTATCTATGGACGTGACACACTCGTTCGTTCTAAATGTTCTATTGCCACACTGACTGGCGACATTCTTATCCCTTGCTTGCTAGTTTGCCAACTACAGCTAACTTAGTCAAGTCAAACAGTGCAGACAATGACAACAGTAGCTGCATTTTGTTTAAGCTGTTTTCTAGAGACATTTATTTGGATACATCCATTACAATGAGCTAATGAGCCACGATTTCACCTGGCATAGAAAATGTGCTCTTTCGTTAGGACACTGTTGTTCAAAGGAGCTAGCCAACAACATAACTACACAATAACTTCAAACTGAAACTGGAAAGACCGCAAATTAGGTGCAAACTATTTGTTTTTGTATATATCCATAAAAATGATGCCAGCTGATTCATGATTTCAACTGGCTGAGAAACGCTTCCTGCCTCTCTGTAGTCCTGACTCCCAACCCCTACATGTTCATTACTATGGGACAGTTGGAGATCGAATTTGAATATTGAAACAATGTTGCAAATGTCTGAGAGACAGAACGCAAGGTTTATGCAAATCTCCGGCTGTTGAAAATTAAATGTTAGTCTAAAAGTAGTGTGAGATAGTGTATAGATGGCGATCAAGTTTATAACTTGACGAGACAGTGGGTTGCACAGTCAGATGGAACAGAGTAAATAGGCATTTTAACCGGCTGGAATGTGCTATTGTATGTTCAATGATATTTGATTGATTTGGACCGATTAATGAATATGCATTTTGAACAGACCACAAGTGGGTGTCAGAGACGGACAGGGAAATGTCAAGGCAATCCAAGTAACATTGTTTGTGTGCGTGTGTAATAGAGAGATAATTGAAAGTTCCCCTTCCTAGATGCCAGATAGTGCAGCTGGTTTGTATTTTGGACAGAGGGAGGGATGGTCAGGATGTCGGGTAGCGGGCTTGGGTGGGGCATGTTTTGACTGTTTTTGGTACACCAGCCACCCAAAGCATTCCTAACAATGCTGCAACAGCACCCCGCTCAGTTGGTAGGAGCACATACAGAGGGAGAGGAGGAGGGAGGGGGGGGGGGGGGGGGGAGCAGCAGGTACACAGGCAATGGAACTCTCCCACTGGAGACTGATGGGTTGTCACTGATGATTGACAGTTAGATCGTGGGTTGCTAAACTTAATGCAACAATTTCCCACCTCCAGTGAACATGCTTACAGGATAAGGCTTGATCTGTGTCTAGGAAACCAGGTCTTAAACCTGATTCTGACACTTGGTAGTGGTAGTGGTGTGAAGGGGACGAGGTGCGGTGCCATGATGGATGGTAGTAGTGTGTGGATGCATGAATGATGGTGATGGAGGCGAATCTGGGTGAGGGGTTATTACGGGTAGCTCTGACTCAGCCCACACATCCTTGGCTCTAGCACGGCAGAGATGGAGAGATGAAAGGAGGAGAGGAAGGGCGAGGGAGCGACTCATCGTGTGGTCAGCTGACTCAGACCACAGGAACGGTGGGAAGCATGTACATTTGGAAGTGTGTGTGTGGGTGTGTGTTACCATGCCTTTGGTCTGACAGCCAGGGCTGCCATTAGTTTTATTTCCTGTCACATGATTGGAATGTTGGAGCAGGATTCCTGTCCTGTTAGTCTCTCCCACTCACCTGCTAACTTTCACCACATGGATCCCATTACTTCCTCTTACGTCTTCCCAGGAATTTCCCCTTCTGTGTGGTTTCAACATGATGAAAGTCACTGGGGCTGTAGTGTAAGTAGTGGTGGGTGTATATAATTCAACAAGTGTCCCTCATTGATAATTCATATAAATTCATACACTACATGGCCAAATGTATGTGGACACCTACTCGTCGAACATCTCATTCCAAAATCATGGGCATTAATATGGATTTGGTCACCCCTTTGCTCATATAACAGCTTCCACTCTTCTGGGAAGGCTTTTCACTAGATGTTGCAACATTGCTGTGGGGACTTGCTTCCATTCAGCCACAAGAGCATTACTTAGGTCGTGCACTGATGTTGAACGATTAGGCCTGGCTCGCAGTCGGTGTTCTAATTCATCCCAAAGTTGTTCGATGGGGTTGAGGTCAGGGCTCTGTGCAGGCCAGTGAAGTTCTTCCATACTGATCTCGACTAACCATTTCTGTATGGACCTCGCTTTCCCCCCTCTGATAACCAGGTGGTGAATCGCATCTCTGCATGTCTGGCAGACATATCAGTGTGGATGACGGATCACCACCTCAAGCTGAACCTCGGCAAGACGGAGCTGCTCTTCCTCCCGGGGAAGGACTGCCCGTTCCATGATCTCGCCATCACGGTTGACAACTCCATTGTGTCCTCCTCCCAGAGTGCTAAGAACCTTGGCGTGATCCTGGACAACACCCTGTCGTTCTCAACTAACATCAAGGCGGTGACCCGTTCCTGTAGGTTCATGCTCTACAACATTCGCAGAGTACGACCCTGCCTCACGCAGGAAGCGGCGCAGGTCCTAATCCAGGCACTTGTCATCTCCCGTCTGGATTACTGCAACTCGCTGTTGGCTGGGCTCCCTGCCTGTGCCATTAAACCCCTACAACTCATCCAGAACGCCGCAGCCCGTCTGGTGTTCAACTTTCCCAAGTTCTCTCACGTCACCCCGCTCCTCCGCTCTCTCCACTGGCTTCCAGTTGAAGCTCGCATCCGCTACAAGACCATGGTGCTTGCCTACGGAGCTGTGAGGGGAACGGCACCTCCGTACCTTCAGGCTCTGATCAGGCCCTACACCCAAACAAGGGCACTGCGTTCATCCACCTCTGGCCTGCTCGCCTCCCTACCTCTGAGGAAGTACAGTTCCCGCTCAGCCCAGTCAAAACTGTTCGCTGCTCTGGCACCCCAATGGTGGAACAAACTCCCTCACGACGCCAGGTCAGCGGAGTCAATCACCACCTTCCGGAGACACCTGAAACCCCACCTCTTTAAGGAATACCTAGGATAGGATAAAGTAATCCTTCTAGCCCCCCCCCCCCCTTAAAAGAGTTAGATGCACTATTGTAAAGTGGTTGTTCCACTGGATATCATAAGGTGAATGCACCAATTTGTAAGTCGCTCTGGATAAGAGCGTCTGCTAAATGACTTAAATGTAAATGTAAATGTACAAGGGGGCATTGTCATGCTGAAACAGGAAAGGGCCTTCCCTAAACTGTTGCCACAATGTTGGAAGCACAGAATCATCTAGAATGTCTTTGTATCCTGTAGCGTTAAGATTTCCCTTCACTGGAACTAAGGGGCCTAACCCGAACCATAAAAAATAGCCCCAGAACATTATTCCTCTACGACCAAACTTTACAGTTGCCACTATGCATTCGGGTACGGAGCGTTCTCAAGGCATCCGCCAAACCCAGATTCGCCCGTCGGACTGTCAGATGGTGAAGCTGGATTCATTACTCCAGAGAACGCGTTTCCACTGCTCCAGAGTCCAATGGCGGCAAGCTTTACACCACTCCAGCCGACGCTTGGCATTGCGCATGGTAATCTTAGGCTTGTGTGCAGCTGTTCGGCCATGGAAACCCATTTCATGAAGCCCCCGACGAACAGTACTTGTGCTGACGTTGCTTCCAGAGGTAGTTTGGAACTCGGTAGTGAGTGTTGCAACCGAGGACAGATGATTTTTACGTGTTACGTGCTATGCGCTTCAGCACTTGGCGGTCCCGTTCTGTGAGCTTGTGTGGCCTACCACTTCGCGGCTGAACTGTTGTTGCTCCTAGACATTTCCACTTCACAATAACAGCAATTACAGTTGACCGGGCCAGCTCTAGCAGGGCAAAAATTTGAAGAACTGACTTGTTGGAAATGTGGCATCCTATGACATTGCCATGTTGAAAGTCACTGAGCTCTTCAGTAAGGCCGTTCTACTGCTAATGTTTGTCTTTTGAGATTGCATGGCTGTGTGCTCGATTTTACATTTACATTTACATTTAAGTCATTTAGCAGACGCTCTTATCCAGAGCGACTTACAAATTGGATTTTCTACACCTGTCAACAACGGGTGTGGCTGAAATAGCCGAATCCACAAATTTAAGGTGTGTCCACAGACTTTTGGCCACGTAGTGTATATAAATCTCTTTCACCAAAACAATGTTTGTTTGCTCATATTTTGATTGACAACAATTCCACCATGTGATGAATGGCACCGCGTTGTGAGAGTTTCAGACTCGGTTTCAAGTGTACCGGGCAGTGATTCTAAAAGTATGTGTGTGAATATGCGTGTGACAAAGTGAGTATGTATTTCCTTTGTTTGTTTATGAGATAATGACACCGTATATTATCCTCTATGTAAGAGAGTACGGTTGTGTGTGTCCGTGTGCGTGTGTGTGCACGCATATGTGTGTATGTGTAGGTAAGAAAGAGAGAGAGAGAGTGAGTAAGAGAGAGAGAGAGTGATAAAGAGAGCGAGAGAGTGTGCGGCAAAGCCTGTTGACTCAGTGTAAGAATGACTGCGTGAGTACTGGATGAACAGATCACACCCTCACACTTACATTGAAGACGAACGGGAGAGAGGAAGGCCGACAGAACGAGGAGAAGGAAGAAGACAGGGAGAAAGGAGAGAGGAAGGCAAAGGAGAAAGATAGAGGGGAAGGCAGAGAGAGGAAGAGACAGGCTAGCAGTACAGTCTCTCTGGTACCTACGGCTCAAGGCATCTATTCCCTACTCTTTCTGTGGGCTTGTATAGAGTCAGACATGAGGACTCTGGGAGCTACAGTATAGTATATCTTTATGGATAGGCTGGGTGGCTGGGCTCCTCCTTACAACCGGACAGCACAGCAACACAGGCAGCATGGAGATGATGCCTGAGGGACACCATATGGCTCACCGTGGGCGATTTTAAACAGGTATAGAGTGGCTTTGTGCGTGTTTGTGTAAATGTTTCTTTTTTATTCAAGACTATAAATGCAACTGAAATGCACTGTTATAACAAGTATGTTAACTTCAATTATATTGTGTCATCTAAAAGTAGCTTATGTTTTCAGTAAGATTCAGCATTTATAGCTTATCAATTTATAATAACTGTTTGTCTTTGTTTTGTTTTTTATAGACGTAGTAACTGCTCATATAATAGTGGTAGAATGAAGTGTGTTTGTGTAGTTAAGTAGATCTTTGAAACACGTATTGCATCCAGAAGTCAAGCCACAAGACTGTAAATCAATCTCATGTTCTCTAACTAACTGGGCATCTGTCATGCACTGTACTGTAGACACCAGAATGTGTGTGTGTGTGTGTGTGTAAGCAGTGTTTGTGTGTCTGTTTCACTTTCAGTATTTCGCTCTCTCACTCTCACTCTCGCTCTCTGTGCGTCACTTTCAGACTCTTGTTTCACTGTGCATTGTGTGTGTGTGTGTGTGTGTGTGTGTGTGTATGTGTGACGTGTGTAAGTTTCACTTTGACTCTCTGTTTCTCTGTCTCTTTCTCTTGTATCCACGTAGCTAATGGAAGTGCTAGGTGACCACATCTGGATCTTGTACTACATTGGCTGTGCATATTTATAGCTATTTTTCTTCCTCAGTGGCAAGCCTCATTCTGTCAGTTCTATCCTGTATGTGGAGTGTGTCCCTCTGTCTGTATAGTCACTGATCTGTAGTGCGGGTAACTACAAACTGTCTTTTCACTCAGTGTGTAGCTTAACTCCGAGACAGTATAGTTATAAACGACTCCCATCCATACTTTACTGTCCTCACATTAGTGTCCGTACCTACTGTACAGCTGAGGACTCTTGGCTGGCCCATACATCAAATACTAGGAAATGCCCTTGGGCATATTCCCCATTTATTTGATAGGTATTTTGCATGTTTTTGCGTCTCGTAATGTCAAGAATTCTCTACGTAGATGGTTAATATCATTAAATATGGGCTTCACAATCTGCTTTACATGGTCACGGACCGTGTTTACTCTGAAGCTGTCCTTTGAAGTTAAAAACACGGAGGGAGAATCCATGTTGTTATATTGACAGATCCAGCCCAATGATAGCCCTGTGATTGCTTTCTCTGTCAGTAGAATGGAGTGAATAATTTCCATGACATGGTGCGCCCGCCGCTTTGACATCTCAGTTGAAGTGTTGACATTGGTAGGAGAAAGCAACGCGGAGCTGGTAGATTTGCTCTAAAATGTCTGTAGATATCACAGAATGGCCCTGGATCCACTGAGACAGGCCCATTTAACAGAAAACACACTCCCGAAGTCTCTCTCTGTGAGTGTGTATTCCTGAGGGAAGCAAAGCTGGGAAATGATGCTGTGTCTGCATATTAAATGAGAGGAGAGGAGGGGGAGAGTTGTTTGACAATTTATATTAAGTAAAGCTTTTTGTGTCCATTTTGGGAAAGAGAGAGGTTTGAGATGGACACCGACCCAATGACTTTATCTGTAAATAGAACTTCACTGGCATCTAAAATAAAGAGACTCACTGCTAGCAGGCAGCCTCGGCCAATAATATCTGTCTGCGGACTACGGTTGCTACATGCCGCTCAGGCGAGCACGGCTTTCCCGAGTACCACTTTCCCGCAGTTCTGTTACGACAAGGGAAATAGCTAGCTAGCTAGTGTAGCCAATTCAACTCTCGCGTGGCACTACTTGGTGGACGCAGTGTGTAATCGATCAACACTACACACCATGCCCCACACGCCGCTCCCCCCAGATATGCGGTGCACAGATAGACACTACTCACTACGGGCATGTGGTTACCATGATGATGGGCTCCCGAGTGGTGCAGCGATCTAATGCACTAGCAGTGTTATTAAAAAAGTCTTATTGAAACATTCAGTAAAAGTTTTAAGTTATTCAAAAAGCTCCAAATAACCTATTTTCTGTTCTCTGAACATTAATAAAACATTCTCAGGACCTCCCTGCAACAAAAAAAGATTAACGTTCATCACGTGACTCCTGCCGTGTCTACAGACATCTCCAAACAAACAAAAAATCGACTTTTGGAGAATAAGTTCACAACTGGTAAATAGGTTAGTCACTTATACACAGGTCCAGCTCCAGGAATAAGCGACATGAGCGGTCGCTTAGGGCCCCCGGCCAACTTTTTTAATTTTACGGACCTTAGTCGGGGTCTCAACTTACTGTTGAGAGGAGAATAGTAGAATACACAAGGTGCAAGTTTGAAATTGCATTGTGCATCAGCAGTTTTTCTCTTGTTTTGTCAGTCACTGACAGTCACTCAGTTAGCCATGTCCGCTAACAGTTTTTAGATCGGTAAGTTAGTCTAGCCAGTTATCTAAACTTGTAGTAATCATGGCCAAATAACGACCGGGCACGCAGGGCATGTGCCCAGGAGCCCTGGTCTCCAGGGGCTCCCATTGATTTTGTTAGTCACTCACTCAGATATCATTAACATGGCATATGTCATTGCAAAATGTGTAGAATTGCAGGAAATTAGCTTTAAAACACCAAATATTTCTCACTGACCCATGGGGAAATATGTAGAACTGCAGAAAACTTGCTTTAAAATTACAAAAAAAATTATCTTTGCCCCATGAAAAAATAAGTAGAACTGCATGAAATGTGTTATAAAATTCTACATTTTGGGGTCCCCTGAGAAAATCTGTACTAATCTTATCAAACATGTTATGAACTTCAAAAAATATGATATGCTTCAATATGAACATCTCCACATGGCCATTTCTTCCCTACAGACCTACATTAAAATGCATAAAAAATGCAAACATTACAGTTGTAAAAATGTCATACGTTTTTGTTTATGTCGGTGGTTGTTTGTCTTATGTCCATCGCCCATTGGAGTAGTTTACCCATTACCCACCTTTTACCACTACATCACTGATATTTTTACGGAATCGTCACTAATATTCTAATCATTCCTGTGAAAGTGATAATACGATCATCTGTGCGCTCCACTGATGTCTGTTTGTGCAGAGCTTAATAATTAGTAACGCCTAGGAATACAAATGTAAACATGATGTCATTTGAGACAAGATATCTATGTAAAGAGTTGATGATTTTATGCAATTCATCATCACAACTGACTGAACAGTCGCTGAAGCTGCATGTCAATTTGAATCATTTCTCATATGTCCCCGCTTTCAGGGGTATAACATTACAATTGTATTGCTAATAGGATATGTGTTTGTAGATCGACTGAGCTGAATGAACCAAAAGCAGCCAAGGTGATAATGGCTGGGGTCATTTTTGCTTGTTTTTGCTGTCCTCCAAAAAAGCATTTTAAGGGTTTTTAATTGTATATAAATGCAGTAAATGAGCTCCCTTCCCGGACCTCACTAAAACTCTGGTTCCGGCCCTGTACCTAGCTACAAGGCAGTAAATGAGCTCCCTTCCCGGACCTCACTAAAACTCAAACCCTGGTTACGGCCCGGTACCTAGCTACAAGGCAGTAAATGAGCTCCCTCCGGACCTCACTAAAACCCTGGTTCCGGCCCAGTACCTAGCTACAAGGCAGTAAATGAGCTCCCTTCCCGGACCTCACTAAAACCCTGGTTCCGGCCCAGTACCTAGCTACAAGGCAGTAAATGAGCTCCCTTCCCGGACCTCACTAAAACTCAAACCCTGGTTACGGCCCGGTACCTAGCTACAAGGCAGTAAATGAGCTCCCTTCCCGGACCTCACTAAAACTCAAACCCTGGTTACGGCCCGGTACCTAGCTACAAGGCAGTAAATGAGCTCCCTCCGGACCTCACTAAAACCCTGGTTCCGGCCCAGTACCTAGCTACAAGGCAGTAAATGAGCTCCCTTCCCGGACCTCACTAAAACTCTGGTTCCGGCCCTGTACCTAGCTACAAGGCAGTAAATGAGCTCCCTTCCCGGACCTCACTAAAACTCAAACCCTGGTTACGGCCCGGTACCTAGCTACAAGGCAGTAAATGAGCTCCCTTCCCGGACCTCACTAAAACCCTGGTTCCGGCCCTGTACCTAGCTACAAGGCAGTAAATGAGCTCCCTCCGGACCTCACTAAAACCCTGGTTCCGGCCCAGTACCTAGCTACAAGGCAGTAAATGAGCTCCCTTCCCAGACCTCACTAAAACCCTGGTTCCGGCCCAGTACCTAGCTACAAGGCAGTAAATGAGCTCCCTTCCCAGACCTCACTAAAACCCTGGTTCCGGCCCAGTACCTAGCTACAAGGCAGTAAATGAGCTCCCTTCCCAGACCTCACTAAAACTCAAACCCTGGTTACGGCCCTGTACCTAGCTACAAGGCAGTAAATGAGCTCCCTCCGGACCTCACTAAAACTAAAACCCTGGTTCCGGCCCTGTACCTAGCTACACGTTGACATGTTGGTGTCCTTTGTTGGGCAAATTAGATATCAATGTAGCCTACATAAACCCGACCTCACTCAGAATGTACTTTCACATACAACTTGTTTAGGAAAAGTTAGAGGAGTTACTTTCAACTATTCAATGTTATTTAGGTAGTCTACACAAATGGAGTGTATGGATGCTGATCAATGTCTAAATGTGTTGACGTGATGGCTCAGCTGAAATGTACACAGCTTGTTTGCTAAGCAGGGTACATAGCGGTAGGCATCTGGACAGTAGACTTGTTCTAACTGAAGTACATTACCCCTCATATACCAGTAGGAGTCACTGTTCAGGCAGGAATCGTTGGACTGTGGCATTTCAATATATCTCTTTATTTAGGTTGATGGCATGACGTTGGAACAATTACACTGATTCAAACATACCATTTTACTATCAACATTGAAACAAAGTTTAATCAGATATAACATTTGACATCATTTCAACTACCTAATATATAATGAATATTAAAAAAAAGATTTGTAACGTTTTCAATAATTTCAATATATACCTACAGTAGTTCTGATGATTATGTTGAAATTCGGCTTAATGTAACAACCTGTTAGTCAGGTTAAGTCAAAGTATTAAAGTTGAAGTTTTACACTAATTTCAATGTTTACAACACTGGTTGAAATTAGATGAAAAAAGTACTGGTTGATGACATTTTTCAAATCCAATGTATTTTCCACGTTGATTCCATGTCATAATACGTTGACAAATGACGTTTAAACAACATTGATTCAACCAGTGTGTACCCAGTGGGAACTTTGTTGGTACTTGCAAAGAGCTCAAGATTGACTAAAAAGATGGCAATGATAAGATAGACAGGTACCTGAGTGGACAAGGTTGTACGTAGATCTTCAACAACCCCATACTCATCTCACATGGGAGGCAGTTGGGAACACATTATAGGAGTCACAAGGCGAATTACTAACCACCTTCATGGCAGAGATTACTGTCAAAGTCAACTCGAGACCTATAGTTCCCGTTTCCACAGACCCTGACTATCCCCTCATTCTGACACCACCAAATCTCCTGACTCAAAAAAACGACACTACCTCCTGCACCCCTTGGTGAACTTCGTGTCAATGTTCCCATGAAACATATCTCGAACATTAATATCTTAAGTTCTGAGAACATGGTAACCACGTTCTGGGTAGGTTTTATTTGACGTTAAGGGAATGATCTCTTGGAAGCATTCCTTGCACGTCACGGGAACATTCCTATGAAAACGTTAGTTAATGACCTAATGAGACTCTTAAGATGTGGGAACATGTTGTTAGCTGGGATGTGAGAGCAACGTGCCTCAAAATCATAGAAATATCCCTTTCAGAAAAGAGAAGACAGTGCCCACGCTCTCAACACCACCCTTATGCACATGCTTGCATTAAGACTAATAGACTCTCACTATAACACACAAACTCCTCTCTTTCTTACAAACTCACTCTCTTTTCTATTCCCTCTTACTCCTCGCAGGCGGAGACTTCCCAGACACCCCAGAGCTTCCTGCCCTGCTTTGCTGATGCTGCAACGGTACTGTACTGGACCTCTCTCCTCTTCAGGGAAACTGTACTCTTGTATGGATGTATGAAATACTGCCAACTGTATTAGCTAAAGTGCAAACTTTCAAAATATCCATGTACTGCTTCTCCCTCCTGTTGAAGTAAAACTGTAGCCTGCTCTCGTGTGTATATAGGAGATACTACCCACTGTAACTGTATTGCTAGAGTGCAAGCGTGCAGAATTTCTCCAAGACCCCACCCTCCTTTTTCCCCTGTTCATGTTTTTTTTTTTATCACTAATGATTTGGTTTCTGAATTCTACATTAGACCAGACCACAACCTCTGCTGTTCATTTTCAGAATGGGACAGACATGCACAAGGGAAATTAGATAAAGGACAGGTTCTTTCTCTCTCCAACCCGTGACCTAGGTAACATGTGACTTCCCTACGTCCTACATTAGGAACAAGCTGATCTCACGCCAGGCCATCGCATTGCTCTTCAAACCACAAATAGCCTACAACACCTATGTGCAGACAGTGACCTCTTCTGGTAGAATGAAGAGAAGTTCAATGAACTCATACACACTGAAAAAAACACTCAATTGCTCCCCCCAGAAGCTGGTTTCCTATGGTGGTTTAGATGTGTGTTCTCTGTTCTAGCACCATATGAAATCAGTGTTCTGGAAGGTAGAATAGCAGCTCATGGAAACGGACCAAGCCATAGTTAAGAAAGTGAGAAATTGACATTGTGTGTTGTTGGATGTGTTTGTCTGTGTATACAGTAGGTACAATGACAAGTGTTCTTTGAGGGGTTTTCTAATAAAGTCCTTACTGTTTGAAGCTACATTCTGTATTGACTTCTAATTTGTTAGTACACCAAATATAATTATGCTTCCATCAGTATGTATGACTCCATTATTTACAGGGACAGATTAATTCAGGGGGTTACCGGGGCTGAAGCCCATGGGCCTAAGAGGCAGGGAAACAATTCTTATAATGAAATAATAAATATATACAGTACCAGTCAAAAGTTTGGACACACCTACTCATTTCAGGGTTTTTCTTTATTTTTACTATTTTCTACATTGTAGAATAATAGTGAGACATCAAATCTATGAAATAACACATCATTATAAATATATATTCTCAAATCATATCGTCAGGTCAGCAAGGAGGAAACTAGTTTGCTAATGAGAAACTTTTGAGTTTAGGAGGCTATTTTGTGATCAACCTTACCACAGACTTTCCTGAAGCAATCAGAATGGAGAGCACCACAGATCTCCTCAGAAGGAACTTCAATAGATAATTTTTTCTTTCCCCTAATTGTCATCTGACCCTTTTTGTTCAAGTAACCCAAAAAGTGTTAAACAAATCAAAATATATTTTATATTTGAGATTCTTCAAAGTAGCCACCCTTTGCCTTGATGACAGCTTTGCACAATCTTGGCATTCTCTCAACCAGCTTCATGAGCTAGTCACCTGGAATGCATATCAATTAACAGCCGTGCCTTGTTAAAAGTTCATTTGTGGAATTTCTTTCCTTAATGCGTTTGAGCCAATCAGATGTGCTGTGACAAGGTAGGTGTGTTATACAGAAGATAGTCCTATTTAGTAAAATACTAAGTCCATATTATGGCAAGAACAGCTTAAATAAGCAAAGAGAAACGACAGTCAATCATTACTTCAAGACATGAAGGTCAGTCAATCCGGAAATGTCAAGAACTTTGAAAGTTTCTTCAAGTGCAGTCGCGAAAAACCATCAAGCGCTATGATGAAATTGGCTCTCATGAGGACCGCCACAGGAAAGGAAGACCCAGAGTTACCTCTGCTGCAGAGGATAAGTTCATAGTAAAAATAGTATGTCAAAATTAAGAAAAACCCTTGAATGAGTAGGTGTGTCCAAACGTTTGTCTTGTACTGTATGTGTTGCCACCCTAGGGACACGCAATACTCATAAATCAAATTTTGAACTTTTATTATTCAAAAACACAAAATACCTTCAAAAACCACCATACCACCAAAAAATAAATAAATTCTGTGATACGATATTTGGCCATATCGCCCAGTCCTACCGCCGGGCTTGAGGACACACACTTTCCTGTTGGCTTAGATTGAGGAGATGGCCAATAGGAGTGGAAATATAGTCCTCTACCATCCTCAGTCATCTTCCATCCAAGTTGTCAGACCCAGGTGGCTTGTCATTGTTGACAGACAACATTTTTTTTTACCTCTTCCATAACTCACTTTACGGAATTCAAAATTACAATGTATTTCATAATTTGGTCAGTTATGAATGGATGGATAGGTTCAGAGTTTGTTGGCAATATCAGTGGGTTTTGTGATGAATGAGCCATCTGATTCAATGAAGGAGTTCGCCTTTTGCCCATAATGTAATTTAAGGTGCTCCAAAGCTTTTTGCTAAGCTTCTTTACATAATTTATCTTTGTTTCATAGCACAGTTTCCTCTTCTTTTTGTTTAGTTTAGTCACATGATTTCTCAGTTTAAAGTACATTTGACAATCAGCTGTTCAGCCAGACTTATTTGCCATTCCTTTTACCTTGTCTCTCAACCATACAATTTTTAAATTCCTCATCAATACACAGGGATTTAACAGATTTTACAGACATTTTCTTAATGGATGAATTCTTATTAGTAACTGGAATAAGCAATTGCATATATATGTCAAGTGTAGCGTCTCGTTGCTCCTCATTACACACAACATACCAGCCAATATTAATTTATCTTCAACATAGGAATCAGTACAAAACCTCTTGTATAACCTCTACACTATATCAGGCCTAACCTTTGGAACTTTGGTTTTCCTAGATATGGCTACTATATTATGATCACTACATCAGATACATGTGGATACTGCTTTAGAGCAGATTTCTGCAGCATTAGTAAAGATGTGATCAATATATTTGGATGATTTCATTCCTGTGATGTTTGTATCGTGGTATATGATATCCTGAACCAGGTTTCAGGGACTGGTTACATTTTTAAGCTTTTTCTTAAGTGAACTGCTTGAAAGCCGGTCAATATTTAGGTCACCCTGAACAAATACCTCTCTGTTGATATCATATACATTATCAAACATTTCACACATATTATCCAGATACTGACTGTTAGCACTTGTTGGTCTATAGCAATGTCCCACAATAATAGGCTTTAGGTGAGGCAGGTGAACAGCTGTGAGTCTTTCTGGATAAGTCTCTAAGAGCTTTGCACTCTTAGATTGTACAATATTTTCCCAGTATTCTTTTCAAAAATCTTCAAGCTCTGTCAAATTGGTTGTTGATCATTGCAAGACAATCATTTTCAAGTCTTGCCATAGATTTTCAAGCAGGTTTATGTCAAAACTGTATCTCGGCCACTCAGGAACATTCACTGTCTTCTTGGTAAGCAACTCCAGTGTAGACTTGGTCTTGTGTTTTAGGTTATTGTCCTGCTGAACGGTGAATTCATCTCCCAGTGTCTGGTGGAAAGCAGACTGAACCAGATTTTCTTCTAGGATTTGGCCTGAGCTTAGCTTCATTCCAATGATTTTTTATACTGAAAAACAGTCCTTAAAGATTACACTACAAGCATACCCATAACATGATGAAGCCACCACTATGCTTGATATGGAGAGTGGTACTCCGTAATATGTTGTATTGGATTTGCTCCAAACATAAAATGTTGTATTCAGGACAAAAAGTGAATTTCTTTGCCACATTTTTTGCAGCATTACTTTAGTGCCTTATTGCAAACAGGATGCATGTTTTGAATATTTTTATTCTGTACAGGCTTCCTTCTTTTTACTCTGTCAATTAGGTTATTATTGTAGAGTAACTACAATGTTGTTAATACACTCAGTTTTCTCCCATCACAGCCATTAAAATCTGTAATTGCTTTAAAGTCACCAATGGCTTCATGGTGAAATCCGTGAGCGGTTTCCTTCCTCTCCGGCAACTGAGTTAGGAAGGATGCCTGTATCTTTGTAGTGACTGGATGTATTTATACACCGCCCAAAGTGTAATTAACCTCTCTGCGCTACGGATACCGGTACCGGGTTTAAATTCGACAACATACGGTGATCGCCACAAATAGTCATATTAAACATTCCTGAAAATACAAGTGTCTCACATGCTTCAAAGGCCTAGAATCTTGCTAATCCAACTGCGTTGCGAAAGAATACGATGCGATTATCTGAGCACAGAGCCCCATACCAAAATACTATTTCAACCAGCACAGGCGTAACAAAATCACAGATTGCAATGAAATAAATCGTTTACCTTTGAAGATCTTGCTCTGTTTGCAATCCCAAGGCTCATTGTTACACAATGAATGGTCTTTTGTTCGGTTAAATCCATTTTTATAGCCTAACACGAAACATTTTGTGAACGCTTATCTCGTTGAATTTCGTGTCATTCAATTTTCGACGAAACATTCAACGCAAATACACAGACTAAACCTGACTTTATCCAGTCATGTTTGGTTTCCTTGCAATCAACTGTTTGTTTGTAACACAACCAAACTTGATGGGTCATTTCGCGGGACGTATTGACCCAAAGAAACCGATTGGTAGACAACAAGTAACGACCTCATTGTGCACCAATTATATGACCGCTGTTTCGTTGATTGACTGTATTTTAACCCAATGACCACTGATCGTCTTGAAATCTAGCTGGGTAGATAGCCAATGAGCAGAGGTAAACGGCAATATGTAATGTTTCTGTTTTGGAAGACCAACCCATGTAGTAAACTCCGGCGTAAAGACGGTCATTCGCCATTGAAGATTCATACTGGAAGGAGCCAAGCTCGTTACGCACAGCACTATTCCGGTAACACGCATCTTCAGCTGTTTATATATCGAACATCATGGCGAATAAGTCAGGGAAAGCTAAATCTAAGACTAGATATACGAATGTAGACAAAATTATAGAGGAAATTGATCGTGAAAGTGAAACATATGCTTTGGAAGACGACTCAGTTAGCGACCATGACTCAAATGGAAGCATATTTTTTGAACGGAGAGGGCATTGTTTTGGACTGGTAAGTTCTTCTCATGCTAGTGCCGTTGTTTGAAGTTAATAATATAAAATATTATTTGTGATTGTTTTTAAATTTTATTTGCAATATATAAAAATGTAATGAAATGTGTAAAGTACACTGTTCATATTTACTCTTGAGGTGCTGTCCTGTTGCACCCTCTACAACCACTGTGATTATTAGTGTCTGACCCTGCTGGTCATCTATGAACGTTTGAAAATCTGTTCTGTTATAATCTCCACCTGGCACAGCCAGAAGAGGACTGGCCACCCCTCATAGCCTGGTTCCTCTCTAGGTTTCTTCCTAGGTTTTGGCCTTTCTAGGGAGTTTTTCCTAGCCACCGTGCTTCTACACCTGCATTGCTTGCTGTTTGGGGTTTTAGGCTGGGTTTCTGTACAGCACTTTGAGATATTAGCTGATGTACGAAGGGCTATATACATTTATTTGATTTGATAGAGGACTGAGGGTCTTCCAAATATTGAAAGTGTGTAAATAGTTACCCATGTTATTTTGTAAATGTATTTTTTTTTTTTTTCATTTTTTTTTTCTCCAATATTTCCCCCCACCCTTTTTTTTCAATATTTTTTTCCCTCCATTTTTTGGGGGGGTGTGTTAGAATACCATTTTGGTATTTTGTATATAGTTATTTGTTTCAAAATGTATACCTTCACCAATTTGGCCACTTGGGTACATTTGGGCTACTTGTGTGGAACACCTGGGTGACTTCATGATAAATGTCATGTAGCACACTCATTTTGGAAGTTATCATTCTGAAACTTTGCACAAGTACTGTTGCCCTCTTATGTTTTTCACTGAAATTGTCCCCATATTCATATCTGAATGTTTGTTTTATCTTGTTCATTTTAAAGATGAGGATACAACAATTAAAAAGAAAAAACGTATGGTTTATTCATTGTATTATCTAAACCAGATCTATTGTGTTATATTATCCTACATTCAATTCACATTTACACAAACTTCAGAGTGTTTTCTTTCAAATGGTACCAAGAATATGCATATCCTTGCTTCTGGGCCTGAGCTAGAGGCAGTTAGATTTGGGTATGTCTTCAGGTGGAAATTGAAAGAAGGGGGGGGGGGGGGGGTAGCTGTCTTAATAACTTCACCATGCTCAAAGGGCTCTTCATTGTCTGATTTCTTCCCCCCATCTACAAATAGCTTCTTTGTGAGGCACTGGAAAACAACCCGGGTCTTTGTGGTTGTATTTGTGTTTGGAATTCACTGGGACCTTACAGATAATTGAATGTATGGGGTACAGAGATGAGGTAGTCATTCAAAAATCGTGTTAAACACTATTTTGCACACAGAGTGAGACCATGCAACTTATTATGTGACTTGTTTAGTAAATGTTTACTCCTGAACCTATTTAGGCTTGCCATAACAAAGGGGTTTACTACTTATTCACTCAAGACATCTCAGCTTTTCATTTTTTATTCATTTGTAAATATTTTGATGAACATAATCCCAATTTGACACTATGGTTATTGTGTGTAGGCCAGTGACACAAAATAAGAAAATAATCCATTTTCAATTCAGGCTGTAATACAACAAAATGTGGAAAAAGGTCAGAGGTCAGAATACTTTCTGAATGCACTGTATGCTAATGTAAACTCAGCAAAAAAAGAAACGTCCTGAGACATACACTTGTGACTAACAGAAATGGAATAATGTGTCCCTGAACAAAGGGGGGGGGGAGGTCAAAATCAAAAGTAACAGTCAGTATCTGGTGTGGCCATCAGCTGCATTAAGTACTGCAGTGCATCTCCTCCTCATGAACTGCACCAAATTTGCCAGTTCATGCTGTGAGATGTTACCCCACTCTTCCACCAAGAAATGTGCAAGTTTCCGGACATTTCTAGGGTGAATTTCACTCGCCCTCACCCTCCGATCCAACAGGTCCCAGACGTGCTCAATGGGATTGAGATCCGGGCTCTTCGCTGGCCATGGCAGAATACTGACATTCCTGTCTTGCAGGAAATCACACACAGAACGAGCAATATGGCTGGTGGCATTGTCATGCTGGAGGGTCATGTCAGGATGAGCCTGCAGGAAGGGTACCACATGAGGGAAGAGGATGTCTTCCCTGTAACGCACAGTGTTGAGATTGCCTGCAATGACAACAAGCTCAGTCCGATGATGCTGTGAAACACCGCCCCAGACCGTGACGGACCCTCTACCTCCAAATCGATCCCGCTCCAGGCCTTGGTGTAACGCTCATTCCTTCGACGATAAACGCGAATCTGACCATCACCCCTGGTGAGACAAAAACGCGACTCGTCAGTGAAGAGCACTTTTTGCCAGCCCTGTCTGGTCCAGCGACGGTGGGTTTGTGCCCATAGGCGACATTGTTGCCGGTGATGTCTGGTGAGGATTTGCCTTACAACAGGCCTACAAGCCCTCAGTCCAGCCTCTCTCAGACTATTGCGGACAGTCTGAGCACTGATGGAGGGATTGTGCGTTCCTGGCGTAACTCGGGCAGTTGTTGTTGCCATCCTGTACCTGTCCCGCAGGTGTGATGTTCGGATGTACCGATCATGTGCAGGTGTTGTTACACGTGGTCTGCCACTGCGAGGACGACCAGCTGTCCGTCCTGTCTCCCTGTAGCGCTGTCTTAGGCGTCTCACAGTACGGACATTGCAATTTATTGCCTTGGCCACATCTGCAGTCCTCATGCCTCCTTGCAGCATGCCTAAGGCACGTTCACGCAGATGAGCAGGGACCCTGGGCATCTTTCTTATGGTGTTTTTCAGAGTCAGTAGAAAGGCCTCTTTAGTGTCCTAAGTTTTCATAACTGTGACCTTAATTGCCTACCGTAAGCTGTTTGTGTCTTAACGACCGTTCCACAGGTGCATGTTCATTAATTGTTTATGGTTCATTGAACAAGCATGGGAAACAGTGTTTAAACCCTTTACAATGAAGATCTTTGAAGTTATTTGGATTTTTACGAATTATCTTTGAAAGACAGGGTCCTGAAAAAGGGACGTTTCTTTTTTTGCTGAGTTCAGTTATTTTTTTGTTATTGTTTTACTGGGAGGCTTATCAGAGGTAGACATGACAGTGATATTCATGTTTGAGCTGATAGTGCAGGGTGAAATGCACACAGTGTGCTTCCTACTAGAGCAAACCAACTCAGTGCTCACAGTATAACTCATGTTCATGGGCAGGCACATGATTACTGCTGACAGTAACTGTTGGATTGACAGAGGCATTCAGGTGAGTTAGAGGAACATAAATTAGGTTACTTACATTGTGATTTCCAATACCCCTGGGACAATGTACATTTGCAGCAGCACTATAGGGCGGCAGGGTAGCCTAGTGGTTAGAGCGTTGGACTAGTAACCGAAAGGTTGCAAGTTCAAATCCCCGAGCTGACAAGGTACAAATCTGTCGTTCTGCCCCTGAACAGGCAGTTAACCCACTATTCCTAGGCCGTCATTGAAAATAAGAATTTGTTCTTAACTGACTTGCCTAGTTAAATAAAGATAAAAATAAATAAACTATGACAACTCAGTGACACAATACGCTGAGCAACAGAAATCCATAACAGAATGACTGCAATTAAACTGGATAAAATGGGAAATTATAGTAGTCACAAAGCACAGTTGGTCCACCTACTACTGTCAACCCTTCCACTGGCATACTGTTTTGTACAGTATAGCTCATAATTGTGACAACAGCCTGTACAACCTCTCCCTTGCTCTCTCCCTGTCTCTCTTCTCTCGCCAGTTAATGTCATCTCTCCCAGCTCTTAATGACACCTACCCATGAGCCAACCTCTCGTTCTATTTACTGTAACCAGTACCGTCACCCACTGAGCACCGACCAACACCAGATGTCCATGGGCGTTCAAAAGTGGTTGAAATTTGGTCAGTCCAAAGCTGAACTAATCATAGATGTCTATGTTTCACAAGATTGAACAGCACATTGCAGTACAGTGCAGTACAGAAAAGTAGAGTAGAGGTCAGTACATTACTGTACTGTAGAGCACACTAGACTATGTTGTGCTGTACTGTGGTCTATTGTACTATACTGTGATGTCCAAACTTGTGAAACGTAGACGTCTACGATTGGTTCAGATCTTTTCAAACTCAAGGTGTGATGTCATAGCTGACACTCCATTCTTTCTGCAGACATCTTTGAATCTTAATTCAGAGTCGATATTTAAACGTTTTTGGAAAACGTGGTAACATAAACAACTGACAGAGATTTTACCCTCATTCTGTTACGAAACTTTACATCTGCACTGTTCTTCAAGTATATGTGTTTTTGTAAAAAATTTCAGTGACATTTTTTAAAATTAAAGCTGTCCTTGTGCATAGAATTCTCTGTTTATTTAAACTTAGCAATCAATGGTTTGTGTTTGGCATACATTTTATAGTGAATAGTCTCAGTTTCATTCTGTTGCCATGGAATTGCCGAAAAGAAAAGAAGTTATCCAAACGCTACTGGGAAAAGCGATTCCCATGTTGTGGTGCTACTATAATCCGACAAGCAATATGAGAACTTTTACCAGAGGGACAACATGTCCTTTCCTAATCTCTATTGTTTCTCCTAGATGGAGCATATGTGGATTACATGTCAGAGTCAATTATTGAGGCAGAAAGAAAGGCAAGAGCTATTCCAAGATTACATAATCAAAATATATCACAATTCAGCATCTGCTGTCATTCTTTGTCTAGTGTCAATCAATCACATGTACAGTTGAAGTCGGAAGTTTACATACACTTATGTTGGAGCAATTAAAATTTGTTTTTCAATCATTCCAAAAAATGTCTTGTTAACAAACTATAGCTTTGGCAAGTTGGTTAGGACATCTACTTTGTGCATGACACAAGTGATTTTTCCAACAATTGTTTACAGACTGATTATTTCACTTATAAATCACTGTATCACAATTCCAGTGTGTCAGAAGTTTACATACACTAAGTTGACTGTGCCTTAAAACAGCTTGGAAAATTCCAGAAAATTATGTAATGGCTTTAGAAGCTTCTGATAGGCTAATTGACATCATTTGAGTCAACCTTCATTTGAGGCCGACCTTCAAACTCAGTGCCTCTTTGCTTGACATTATGAGAAAATCTAAAGAAATCAGCCAAGACCTCAGAAAATATGTTGCAGACCTCCACAAGTCTGGTTCATCCTTGGGAGAAATTTCCAAACGCCTGAAGGTACCACGTTCATCTGTACAAACAATAGTATGCAAGTATAAACACCACGGGACCACGCAGTCGTCATACCGCTCAGGAAGGAGACGCGTTCTGTCTCCTAGAGATGAACGTACCTTGGTGCGAAAAGTGCAAATCAATCCCAGAACAACAGCAAAGGACCTTGTGAAGATGCTGGAGGAAACGGGTACAGAAGTATCTCTATCCACAGTAAAACTAGTCCTATATCAGTCGAATGAAGCACAGCAACTGGACGCAAACCATAGTTTGCAGTGCATCAGTACCACTGTCATGGAGGACGTAAACTCAAGCACCGAAGTAACAACTGAGGTGGAACCAACAACAGGAGTGGAACTCACCCAGCCTCCCAGACCTGCAGTCGAGAGGAGACTACCAGGGCACAGACCGTATGTGAAGTGGCCTGGCGCCAGTGACAAGAAGTTGTGGGAAGCAGTGAATACTGACCTTACCTTGACCCTCGAGAAACTTCGAGGCACAGCGGAGAAGAAGTTGGAGAGGATGGGGGACATCATCTATGAGTACGGGGCAGAAAGCTTTGGAGTGCAAGAGGCAAAAGGCGGGAGAAAGGTTCCAACCCCACCAGTTTCCAGGAGGCAACAAGAAATCAAGCGCCTCGTTCAAGAAAGGAGACAGCTTAAGAAACAGTGGAAGAAGGCCTCGGAAGTGGAAAAGGAGGGCATAGAGGCACTTCAGGCTGACATTAAAACCCGGTTGGCATCCCTCCGTAGAGCAGAGAACCTACGGAAACGCAGAAGGAAGAAAGAACAAACTAGAACTCGATTCTATAAAGATCCCTTCAAGTTCCTTAAAAGTCTCTTCACGAAGGAAAAAAGTGGAGCTCTAAAAACAACAAAGAAAGACCTAGAGGAGCACCTGATAACAACAAACTTTGACTCAAAGCGACATGAACATCTGGCCATCCCATCAGATATCCCACCCATTGAACCCCCGGAACATCATATTGAGACCAGCCCTCCGACATGGAAAGAGGTGGAAAACACAGTTCGACGGGCAAGAACAGCATCAGCCCCGGGGCCAAATGGAGTCCCATACAAAGTGTATAAGAACGCACCAGACGTCCTGAGGGTCCTCTGGAGGCTTATGAGAACAGCTTGGCAAAAGAAAATAATACCCAAAGTGTGGCGTAGGGCAGGCGGGGTCCTGATCCCTAAGGAGAAGGATGCAGTGAACATCAGCCAATTCCGCCCAATCTCCTTACTGAATGTCGAGGGTAAAATCTTCTTTAGGGTCATTGCCCAGAGGATGTCCGAGTACCTGCAAAGGAATGTGTACGTCGATACATCTGTACAGAAGGCAGGAATATCAGGGTTCTCTGGCTGCTTGGAACACTCCAGCATGATCTGGCACCAGATCCAAATGGCCAAGGTGGAGAAAAGAGACCTCCATGTAGTCTTCCTCGACCTCGCCAATGCATTTGGCTCTGTGCCCCATGAACTCCTGTGGTCTGCCTTCAGATTTTTCCACATACCGGACACCATCACAACGCTGGTGAAGTCGTACTTCCAGGATCTGCAGTTCTGCTTCACCACCTCAGAGTTCACCACCTCATGGCAGTGCCTGAATGTAGGTATAATGGCGGGATGTACCATTTCTCCGTTGGCATTCATAATGGCAATGGAGGTTATCATCAGATCCTCAAAATGGGTTGCTGGTGGACAGCGAGTCGACTCTGGTTTCCGCCTCCCTCCACTCAGAGCCTACATGGACGACATTACAACATTGACCACCACTGTCCCATGCACCAGGAGACTGCTCAGAAAACTCGAGGAGAACATCAGCTGGGCCCGTATGAAGATTAAACCATCCAAGTCACGCAGCATCTCGATTGTGAAGGGAGTACTCTCTGACCTGAAATTCTTCATCGGAGATGACCAAATCCCAACAGTGTCTGAGCAGCCGGTAAAAAGCCTTGGAAGGTGGTATGATGCAAGCCTGAAGGACAAAGACCAGGTGCAACAGCTGCGCAAAGACATCAGTAGTAGCCTACAGTCCATCGACAACACCCAGCTACCTGGAAAGTTAAAGGCCTGGTGTCTGCAGTTTGGTCTCCTACCCCGGGTGTTGTGGCCCCTAGCAGTGTATGAGGTTCCAATCTCAACAGTGGAGAAGATGGAAAGAGGAGTCACAGGCTACTTAAAGAAGTGGCTCGGAGTTCCACGATGCCTTACCACCATAGGCCTCTATGGAGATGGTGTCCTCAAGCTGCCCCTCACCAGTCTAACAGAGGAATTCAAGTGTGCAAAAACCAGGCTCCAGATGACACTGAATGAATTTCGAGACCCAGTGGTGAGCAACAACGCGCCGACCTTGGCAACTGGGCGCAAATGGAGGCCAGGAAAAGCAGTCCAGGAGGCAACAGCAGCCCTCAGACATGCTGACATTGTGGGTCATGTTCAGCAAGGGAGAGGAGGCCTTGGGCTAACTAGCCGTGCTGCTTGGAGTAAGGCCACTGCACCAGAGCGGCGGAAGATGGTAGTGCAGGAAGTACGCCATCAGGAGGAGGCTGCAAGGTGGGCCAAGGCAGTCTCTCTTGCCAAACAGGGACAGTGGACTCGATGGGACAGTGTGGAGAAGAGGAAGATCAGCTGGAAGGATCTGTGGGCCATGGAAGCGAGGCGGTTGAGCTTTTCCATCAGAGCAACATATGACGTCCTTCCAACACCAGTTAATCTTCACCAATGGTATGGTGAAGATCCGGACTGTGCCCTCTGTTCCATGCCAGCCAACCTCAGGCACATTCTCACAGGGTGTAAAACAAGCCTCACCCAAGGACGCTACACTTGGCGTGACAACCAAGTCCTTAAAAACCTTGCGTCCGCCCTGGAGAACAAGCGAGCTGCCACCAACTCCCTACCACCCCCAGCAGCATCACACCCCTTACGGACGACCTTTGTCCGCGAAGGGGCTAAACCACCGAAGAGCGGCTCTACACCATTAGAGCGAGACCAGCTGCGCTTGGCCCGCGACTGGAAAATGCTAGCTTACATTCGCCGGCAACTTGTGTTTCCTCCGGAGATCGCAACCACCACCCTAAGACCTGACATGGTGCTCTGGTCCCATTCGCTCAAGAAGGTCTTCATCATTGAGCTCACAGTACCCTGGGAGGACTCAGTAGATGAGGCTTATGAGCGAAAACATCTGCGCTATGCCGATCTAGCTGCCGAAGCACGGCATCATGGCTGGAACACAGAAGTCCGACCAGTGGATGTGGGCTGCAAAGGTTTTGTGGCAACATCTACAACCAGACTGCTTAGAGACCTGGGAATTAAGGGCCAGAGCCAGCGTTCGGCAATGAAAGCTGTATCAGAGGCGGCAGAAGGCAGCAGTCAATGGCTCTGGATGAAGAGGAAAGACCCCAGCTGGGCCCCGAAGTGAGAGGGCCAGGAGGTATGCGGTCAACAATGCTTGACTCCCCTGCCATGCATAGTCCCATGGGATGTTGGCTATCAACAACAAGGCAACTCCTATGACTAATTGGGAATGGGACGCAAGCGTAGGATTGATCACCCTGTCGCTGGCCGCCTTTGGGGAGGGTGTATAGTGTGAAAGGCCGAAACACCCTAGGAACCAAAGGTACACTACTGACGATGCGCTCCCCAAATTTCACCAGTCTCACTGTTCATGAACTCTTGGAAGTGCTTGCACAAAGGATAGTAACATCTCATCCTGTGTTCTTGGAATCTATATCGACATAACCTGAACGGCTGCCCAGCAAGGAAGAAGCCACTGCTCCAAAAACCACCATAAAAAAGCCAGACTACGGTTTGCAACTGCACATGGGGACAAAGATCGTACTTTTTGGAGAAATGTTCTCTGGTCTGATGAAACAAAAAAAAAACTGTTTAGCCATAATGACCATCGTTATGTTTGGAGGAAAAAGGGGGAGGCTTGCAAGCCGAAGAACACCATCCCAACTGTGAAGTACGGGGGTGGCAGCATCATGTTGTGGGGGTGCTTTGTTGCAGGAGGGACTGGTGCACTTCACAAAATAGATGGCATCATGAGGGAGGAAAATTATGTGGATATGTTCAAGCAACATCTCAAGACATCAGTCAGGAAGTTAAAGCTTGGTCGCAAATGGGTCTTTCAAATGGACAATGACCCCAAGCATACTTCCAAAGTTGTGGCAAAATGGTTTAAGGCGTGTGCGAGCAAGGAGGCCTACAAACCTGACTCAGTTACACCAGCTCTGTCAGGAGGATTGGGCCAAAATTCACACAACTTATTGTGGGATGCTTTGTGGAAGGCTACCTGAAACGTTTGACCCAAGTTAAACAATTTAAAGGCAATGCTACCAAATGCTAATTGAGTGTATGTAAGCTTCTGACCCACTGGGAACGCAATGAAAGAAATAAAAGCTAAAATAAATAATTATCTCTACTATTATTCTGACATTTCACATTCTTAAAATAAAGTGGTGATCCTAACTGACCTAAGACAGGGAATTTTTACTAGGATTAAATGTCAGGAATTGTGAAAAACAGTTTAAATGTATTTGGCTAAGGTGTATGTAAACTTCCGACTTCAACTGTATTTATAAAGCCCTTTTTACATCAGCAGGTGTCACAAAGTGCTATACAGAAACCCAGCCTAAAACCCCAAACAGCAAGTACTGAAGAGGCTCTGGTTATTGAAGGTCACAGCACTGTGACAGCGTCTCAAATGGCACCCTATTCCCTATGGGCCCTGGTCAAAAGTAGTGCACTATGTCGTGGTAATTTCCGGTATTACTCAATAAAGAGAGAGAGAGAGCCAACCACACACAAGTCAGAGTTAAATTATATATTCCATCTTTAATATATATACAAGCTTCACCAAAGCCCTTTTTTGACTCTCAGATCAATTCAGTGTCTGTAAATGAATTCTCTGAGAGTGCTTACAAAACAATTCTTAGTTTCATTTATAGCCAAGATACACCCCTCTCAACTTACAAAGAATCCTTTACCCGAAAGAGGAGTATCCTATCGCTAGACAGCATCAGCAATAAATCATCGTTCAGTTTGATCTCCCAAGACAAGGTTTCAATCTCATGCTTGATACTTCACTGTCTACCAAAATATTACCTCATCCAATGGCATATATCAATTGTCATTTCCTAAAAACTCCCAAACCTGGACAAACTCACTGAAGACAGTGAGCCTCTTAGGTCATATACAAAATCAAGATAAGGGCAACCTCAGAGGGGACATACAATGGTCCCAAACACAGCCAAACTCCTTCCCCCTACGAGAAAAGTAGGGAGTGACTGGCGTACAGACATTGTATGAGATAATTAACTGGTTCCCCATTAATAACGCCATCCCGTCACATGGTTTAGGAATAGTTACAGACACATTCCCATAAGAAAACAACGTTCCCATAAAAAAACTACGTTCCATTCTGTCCTCCTCCCCTTCTGATATTCTACATAGCACCACATGGTTTAACATATACATTGACATATGAAGACAAGCCTGACCTCTCCCCTCTCTAGCCCCAAGTTACTAATCCCTAGCTCAGAAGGGAAAATGCACTGTAAACCCTATAGTCCAAAGGGCACCATTCTAATGACAAGTATCTCACAAGCATATGATGAAAATAACATCTTATCTATCTATGTTACTTAGCTAAATCTGATTCTGCCACGACAACTATGTAGGGAATATGGTGCCATTTGGGATGCAACCTGTATCTGAGAGTTTGTTGAATACATCATATGATTATCATTGTGGACAATGCCATTCTGTGCACCCTATGCCATGCACCCTATTCCCTATATAGTGCACTACTTTTGACCAGGGCCCATAGGGCTCTGGTCAAAAGTATTGTACTATGTAGGGAATGGGATGTGAACCAATGGATATAACAATGCACAAAGGAATGCCACCACCCTCATTCAACGTATCTTCGTCATTGTCCAGGGCAAGAAAATGAACGTTAATTGGAGCTTAATGCTGGTTTGGAAAAGCAGTATTTACAGCACGCTTCTCATAACACAGTTCGTAGGTATTTTCCTACACACTTTTGTAGAAGTTGCACTAGGCTATCTCTATGCTTGTTCTTCGTGAAATACACTGTAACCTCTTCATCAGGGTGTGTATTGCTATTGGACCAAAAAAGGTAACCCCAAAAAAGTGAAAAACTGAATGACCCGACAAGACATGGAAAATGCAAGGGGACAGAATTCTGGAGACAACATGGTAAAGGGAATATGTTTTGAGAGTGATAGTATGTATGACATTTGGATTCAGTATGACAATACCCACATGTTTCAAACAGACCACCATAGTCCCTGTGCCCAAGAAAGCGAAGGTAACCTGCCTAAATGATTACCGCCCTGTAGCACTCGTCGGTAGCCATGAAGTGCTTTGAAAGGTTGGTCATGGCTCACATCAACACCATCATGCCGGAAACCCCAGACCCTTGACTCGGTACTGGTACCCCTTGTATATTTGTTATCGTTTTGATTTTATTATGGGTTTTTTTCACTTAAGTTTATTTATTAAATATTTTCTTAACTCTATTTCTTGAACTGCATTGTTGGTTTAAGGGCTTGTAAGTAAGCATTTCACGGTAAGGTCTACACCTGTTGTATTAGGCGCACGTGACAAATACATGTTATTGGAATATAATAGTGCATCGCCAGTATGAGATTTTACATTGGGGTTTGGCCTATCATTTAAAACAAAAAAACATTGTATAATTATTTGTAACCTGATTATATATGACAGAGCAAGGACTCATGACTGGGCAGAGGAGACATCTAATTTGGAGACAGATCATCATGAGATAAAAATGCCTCCAGGTAAAACGTTAATCTACACCGCACCGATTCATTTTTAGAAACGCTGCGCACAGGCATACAAATTGGTCTAATTTACTTGAAACGAAAGTCTATTGAAATGAGACATTTTCTTTGTGTTTCTTGGCTATTTAGTTTTGTTCACAAACCCTGAACTTTCAAATGAATTGTGACATACATTAGACGTTTTATAATGTTAACGTGATTAATTTTGTCTCAAATACATCTCTCCACCCAACCGTACCGCAACACAGTCCCACAGCAGAGGTAAAAGGCTTACATTAACTTCATAATATTTAAAAACATTGAAGTATTCACATCAAAACAATGTACCTTATCTTGTTCTGTCATAGGTCCAATCCCAAATGAACCCCTAGATCCTATGCACTTGTGGAGATCTGAGATGATTTGATGGGTCTAAACAATATGGTGAAACTTCCACCTAGTTTATCAAAGGGCCAATTGTAATTATTACCAAATGGTGTTGATTTGGGATTCGGCCAGTAGTGGTGCGTGGGTAAAATCACTGGGGAAGCCAAAAAGCCATATATTACAATTATCACAAAACAACCTATGTGTTGTGATAATGGTGTTGTTTGCTCTATAACCTGTTAATTCATATGCCTTGCGACCGTGATATATAGGCCTAAAGGCCAACACAATAGGAAGACACAGTGGCAGAATAAATAAAACCGGATAGTCCATAAAGCATATTGCATGTACAGTAACAGACAGTTACATGACCCACGGCATGGTCAAGCAAGTTAATGTTTCTGACATTTTCGGACCACAAAACAACGATTGATTTAGAACCGCAGAGAGTGACCGCAAGTCGCAAAGAAAACAGGAGCTGCCTCCACTATTCCAGCAACATTTCAACATCAATATTTCAACATCATCAAATCACCTCTGCTTAGTCTAATACAGTGACAACTAAAAGACACCAAAACAATTTAGTCTAATCAACGTAAGCTAAATATGATGTGATTATCCATGGTCAATGTAAATAGTCTGGGTGGCCATTTGATTAATTGGTCAGCGGTCTTATGGCTTGGGGGTAGAAAATGTTAAGGAGACTTTTGGTCCTAGACTTGGCCCTCCGGTACTGCTTGCCGTGTGATAGCAGAGAGAACAGTCTATGACTTGGGTGACTGGAGTCTTTGACAATTTTTGGGGCCTTCCTCTGACACCGCCTAGTATATAGGTCCTGGATGTCAGCAAGCTTGGCCCCAGTGATGTACTGGGCCGTAAGCACTAAACTCTGTAGTACCTTACAGTCGGATGCCAAGCAGTTGCCATACCAGGCGGTGATGCAACCGGTCAGGATGCTCTCGATGGTGCAGCTGTATAACTTCTTGAGGATATGTGGACCCATGCCAAATCTTTTCAGTCTCCTGAGGGGAAAAATGTGTTGTTGTGCCTTCTTCACAACTGTCTTGGGGTGTTTGGACCGTGATAGTTTTTTGGTGATGTGGACTCCAAGGAACTTGAAACTCTCGACCCGATCCACTTCAGCCCTGTCGATGTTAATGAGTTGCTGTTCGGCACTCCTTTTCCTATAGTCCACGATCAGCTCCTTTGTCTTGCTCACATTGAGGGAGAGTTTGTTGTCCTGGCACCACACTGCCAGGTCTCTGACCTCCTCCCTAAAGGCTGTCTCATCGTTGTCGGTGATCAGGCCTACCACTGTTGTGTCGTCAGCTAACTTAATGATGGTGTTGGAGTCGTGCTTGTCCAAGCAGTCGTGGGTGAACAGGGAGTACCGGAGGGGACTAAGCACGCACCCCTGAGGGTCCCCAGTGTTGAGGATCAGCGTGGCAGATGTGTTGTTGCCAACCCTTAACACCTGTGGGCAGCCCGTCAGGAAGTCCAGGATCCAGTTGCAGAGGGAGGTGTTTAGTCCCAGGGTCCTTAGCTTAGTGATGAGCTTTGTGGGCACTATGGTGTTGAACGCTGAGCTGTAGCAATGAACAGCATTCTCACATAGGTGTTCCTTTTGTCCAGGTGGGAAAGGGCAGTGTGGAGTACGATTGAGATTGCGTTATCTATGGATCTGTTGGGGCAGTATGTGATTTGGAGTGGGTCTAGGGTTTCCGGCATGATGGTGTAGATGTGAGCCATGACCAGCCTATCAAAGCATTTAATGGTTTCAGACGTGAGTGCTACGGGTCGGTAATCATTTAGGCAGGTTACTTTTGCTTTCTTGTAAACAGGGACTATGGTGGTCTGTTTGAAACATGTAGGTATTACAGACTCAGTCAGGGAGAGGTTGTAAACGTCAGTGAAGACACTTGCCAGTCGGAGTACATGTTCCGGTAATCCGTCCAGCCCCGCGGCTTTGTGAATGTTGACCTGTTTATTTAAGGTCTTGCTCACATCGGCTACAGAGAGCGTGATCACACAGTCGTCTGGAACAGCTGGTGCTCTCATGCATGCTTCAGTGTTGCTTGCCTCGAAGCGAGTATAAAAAGGCATTTAGCTCGTCTGTTAGGCTCACGTTACTGGGTGTCAATGAAGCATTCCATACATTGGTCACTACAGTCGTGGCCAAAAGTTTTGAGAATGACACAAATATTAATTTCCACAAAGTTTGCTGCTTCAGTGTTTTTTAGATATTTTTGTCAGATGTTACTATGGAATACTGAAGTATAATTACAAGCATTTCATAAGTGTCAAAGGCTTTTATTGACAATTTCATGAAGTTGATGCAAAGAGTCAATATTTGCAGTGTTGACCCTTCTTTTTCAAGACCTCTGCAATCCGCCCTGGCATGCTGTCAATTAACTTCCGGGCCACATCTTGACTGATGGCAGCCCATTCTTTCATAATCAATGCTTGGAGTTTGTCAGAATTTGTGGGGTTTTGTTTGTCCACCCGTCTCTTGAGGATTGACCACAAGTTCTCAATGGGATTAAGGTCTGGGGAGTTTGGCCATGGACCCAAAATATGTCACGTTCCTGACCTGTTTTCCTTATTTTTGTATGTGTTTAGTTGGTCAGGGCGTGAGTTGGGGTGGGCATTCTATGTTATGTGTTTCTATGTTGGGTTAAATGTGTTGCCTGATATGGTCAAACACCTGCCTCACCTGCCTCTAAAACGTCAAACACCTGCCTCTAATTGAGAACCATATTAAGGTAGGCTGTTCTCACTGTTTGTTAATGGGTGATTGTTCCTGTGTCTGTGTCTACCACACGGGACTGTTTCGTGTTTTCGTTCGTTTGTGTAGTCTGTACCTGTTCGTGCGTTCTTCGTGTATATGTAAGTTCTCAAGTTCAGGTCTGTCTACGTTCGTTTGTTGTTTTGTAGTTTGTGTAAGAGTTTTACCGTCTTCGTCTGTCTGTAAATAAATGTCATTATGTCTTCATTCAACGCTGCGTTTTGGTCCGACCCTTACTCCTCCTCCTCATCCGAGGAGGAGGCATTAGACAGCCGTTACAAAATATCGATGTTTTGTTCCCCGAGCCACTTAGTTATCACTTTTGCCTTATGGCAAGGTGCTCCGTCATGCTGGAAAAGGCATTGTTCGTCACCAAACTGTTCCTGGATGGTTGGGAGAAGTTGCTCTCGGAGAATGTGTTGGTACCATTCTTTATTCATGTCTGTGTTTTTAGGCAAAATTGTGAGTGAGCCCACTCCCTTGGCTGAGAAGCAACCCCACACATGAATGGTCTCAGGATGCTTTACTTTTGGCATGACACAGGACTGATTGTAGCGCTCACCTTGTCTTCTTCGGACAAGCTTTTTTCCAGATGCCCCAAACAATCGGAAAGGAGATTCATCAGAGAAAATGATGTTACCCCAGTCCTCAGCAGTCCAACCCCTGTACCTTTTGCAGAATATCAATCTGACCCTGATGTTTTTCCTGGAGAGAAGTGGCTTCTTTGCTGCCCTTCTTGACACCAGGCCATCCTCCAAAAGTCTTCACCTCACTGTGCGTGCAGATGCACTCACACCTGCCTGCTGCCATTCCTGAGCAAGCTCTTTACTGGTGGTGCCTCGATCCCGCAGCTGAATCAACTTTAGGAGACGGTCCTGGCGCTTGCTGGACTTTCTTTGGCGCCCTGAAGCCTTCTTCACAACAATTGAACCGCTCTCCTTGAAGTTCTTGATGATCCGATAAATGGTTGATTTAGGTGCAATTTTACTGGCAGCAATATCCTTGCCTGTGAAGCCCTTTTCTGCAAAGCGACGTGTTTCCTTGCAGGTAACCATGGTTGACAGAGGAAGAACAATGATTCCAAGCACCACCCTCCTTTTGAAGCGTCCAGTCTGTTATTCGAACTCAATCAACATGACAGAGTGATTTCCAGCCTTGACCTCGTCAACACTCACACCTGTGTTAACGAGAGAATCACTGACATGATGTCAGCTGGTCCTTTTGTGGCTGGGCTGAAATGCAGTGGAAATGTTTTTTGGGGATTCAGTTCATTTGCATGGCAAAGAGGGACTTTGCAATTAATTGCAATTCATCTGATCACTCTTCATAACATTCTGGAGTATATGCAAATTGCCATCATACAAACTGAGGCAGCAGACTTTGGGAAAATTAATATTTGTGTCATTCTCAAAACTTTTGGCCACGACTATACATGGATAGACAACTACATACAAGACAACAAAGACTCTCCTGTTTCTCCGGCCAGAATGTGAGACTCTGCCAAAGCCACACTAAGAGGTCATCTATGTCACGATCGTCAATGGGAGAGAGAGACCAAGGCGCAGCGTGAGAGAAAAACATTATTTTTTTTAATAACGAAGAACACTTAACAAACAATACAAAATAACAAAAACGACCGTGACCGCTATAAACTGAGTGCAAACATGCAACATCACATAGACACAGAAATAGACAACCACCCACAACGAACAATGTGAAACCACCTACCTTAATATGATTCTCAATCAGAGGAGATGAAAACCACCTGCCTCTAATTGAGAACCATATCAGGTACCCATAAACCAACATAGAAACACAAAACATAGACTGCCCACCCAAACTCACGTCCTGACCAACTAACACATACAAAAACTAACAGAAAACAGGTCAGGAACGTGACAATCTAATTGCATATGCTTCCTCTAAGAAAAAATCAACGGAAGCACACAGCTTAGATCTAGAGGGAGCTGCGAAAAAGTACATAAACAATCCCCAGACAGCGCCTCCTGGAGTAAACTTAAAGCAGCCACAGTCAAACTAAACCTGGACTATACTCGGGAGATAAAAAAAGTTATCTTTACTAAACAGAAATACCATGAGTATAACAATAGGCCTAGCAGATTGCTTGTATACCAATTTAAAAAAAGAGCAGTCAGAGCGTACAATCATGGCCATCCGAACAGCACATGACGAGGTCACATATGAACCAAATAAGATAAATTTAACATTTCATGATTTTTACTCCAAATTATATACTTATGAGAGAAAACATACAGATGCAGAACTCCATTCCTTACTAGAGGGAATCTCGCTACCTAAACTATCAGAGACCGACCAAGAAGATCTCAACTCCCCCTTCACTCCTGAGGAGGTCCTAGAGGCAATTATCTCCATGCCACTTAAGTCCCCTGGCCCAAATGGATTTCCTAGAGAGTTCTACAAAGCTTTTTGGCCCCAGCTTAGCCCTATTTTCATGCCAACACTGGATGATTTTTTGCAAAAACTAAGCTCTCCCAGACTATGTACAAAGCCCGCATTACAGTGTTTCTCAACAGAAAAAGGACCCTCTTTCCTGCTTCTCCTCCTGAAGCTTGTTGTAATTTCGACTATAAAATAATTACCGAATCACTCGCCAAAAGACGAAACAGTTTTCTTCCCAAAATAATAAAAGTGGACAAAACCGGATGTATTAGAGATATGTACTCTTCTGATAACATTCGCCAACTTTTTTATATTATAGATCAAGTAGACACACAAAAGACCCCTGTATGGCTGGCTTCACAGGATGTTGAGAAGGCGTTCAACAGGATGGAGAGGAGCTTTCCGTTCTCAGTCTTAGAAAAGTTCAATATGGGCCCATGAACTTTATTAAATGGATGAAGTCCCTATATTCTCATCCAAATGCCATGGTGACTACTAACAGTCTGAATTCTGACAGATTCCCGTTGGGACGTGGCACAAGACAAGGGTGCTCGCTTTCCCCCTCCTCTACTTGTTGAGGGCGGAGTCTTTGGCAGAGTTGATAAGGAGCAAGACAAGGATGCTCGCTTTCCCCCCTGCTCTACTTGTTGAGGGCGGAGTCTTTGGCAGAGTTGATAAGGAGCAATCCAAGTATTATGGGTGTTTCTGCAGGCAACCTTCAACACAAGATTTCGCTTTACGCGGATGATGTCTTGCTCTACATATCCAACCCTGAGAAATCCCACCCATTTTAGACACAATTGCTCAGTACGGCAAGTTTCCAGGATATAAGATACATTTTAACAAATCCATTGTGTGCCTTCTCAATCTTACACTCACCAGCTCTATGAAGACACTGCCCATTCCAATGGAAGACAGGGGTTTCAATACCTTGGGATCTTTGTAACACCAGATCTGAATGGTCCTTTCAAGGAAAATGATCTCCCACTCCTGGATCGAATCAAGAATGATCTCCGAACCGGGATCTCCCTCCCAATTAGCTTAGTCAGAAGAATCAATGTTATCTGTATGAACTTCCTCCCTAGATTGAGCTATTTATTCCAGATGCTCCCATGCAATCTCCCAGTTAATTTTTTCTAAAACACCCAACCAAAGCATCACCAAATTTATATGGGCAATAAAAAACCTACAATCAAGTTCTCCACTCTATTGAAACCTGAATCTAAGGGTGGTCTTGCCCTTCCCTGCATTCAATTGTACTACTGGTCTGTCCAAATCCACAACATGCTAACATGGATCACAAACAGACAAGACTCAATATTGATTTAGATAGAGGCCCAATCCTGTGGTTAATTGCCCCTAAACTCAATTATATTCATTAATAACTTTATCGAAGTGGGCAACATACCCAAAACCTTTGTGATTTACAGCACCCTACTAGCATGGAAGGACTGTAATAAATACCTTGGCATTTCTTCCCAGATATGCTCTCACTCGCCTATGGTATGCAATCGAGACTTGCCAAAAGCCCTGAGTAATGCCTGCTTTAATCTTTGGCATACTCTAGGGATCAGGACCTTTTCAGACCTGTTTCATCAGAACACAACTACACTGAAATCCTTTCAAGACCCCTGCAGTGGATTCAATGTGCCAAGATACATATTTTTTTACATTTTATCTTGATACTAGACACGTAATTTCCTCATTCACTTCCAAGGGGAGGTTTAGAGCACAGCTGAACGAAGCAAGAGACCCTTCTTGCTACAGCACAATCCATCACAGGCAAAATCTCCTATATCTACAGAATCCTGTATTCCTTTGAAAATAATCTGGGAAAAGGATCTTTGTCTGACTATCAGTGATGAGTTATGGCCGAATGTTTGCGTCAGGGTATACTGCTCCTCTACTAATGCAAACATTTAAGAATTGAATTACAAATGTTTGTACAAATGTTATTACACCCCAGTGAGACTCCATAGAATGAATACATAGAATGAATACATGCATTGTCAACTGTGGGACCTTATATAGACAGGTGTGTTTCTTTCCAAATCATGTCCAATCAATTGAATTTACAACAATCAAGTTGTAGAAACATCTCAAGGATGATCAATGGAAACAGGATGCACCTGAGCTCAAAATTGCTACCAATGATGTCCTCAAACACTACAGCTTGAGGGAGAAGTGGCCCTTCCAAGACCTGGTGAAATGCTGGTTAATAACCAGTAGGTTCAATACAAACCTTCACTGGGTGTAAAAAACATTAAAAACACCTTCCTAATGTTGAGTTGTACTTAAGGCTTAAAAATCCTTCTTTAACCTGTCTCCTCAACTTCATCTACACTGACTGAAGTGGATTTAACAAGTGACATCAATAAGGGATCATAGCTTTCACCTGGATTCTCCTGGTCAGTCTATGTCATGGAAAGAGCAGGTGTTCATAATGTTTTGTCCACTCAGTGTATACGTCTGTACAGGGTTGCAAAATTCCGGTTTCCCTAAAATCCCGGTTGGAGGATTCCCAGAATCAGAAGGGAAATCTGGAATCCTCCGACCAGGATTTCTGGAAAACCAGGGAATTTATTGAACGTTTTTTGCAACGCTCTTTAGTACCCGTTTTTGTAACTTTGACCACATCATAGCTATGCTGAAATCCACATAACCCACGTTTGGAGTTTTGGGACCCCTTTAAGTATCAAAAAATATATATATAAATTTGTTTTTGATCAAATATTGATTTTGGCCTGAACTACTAAAGTCCATAGAAACATATTGAATAACACATTCCTAAATGGCAAAAAGGACAGTCAAAATAACTAATAGAAAACAAGGTTTTGACATGTCTGTCCTAAATCTAGGCTACATTAAAAAAAACTCAGGAAATATATATTTTTAGCACATATTTAAGTAGGCAAAAAACATAATTTATTTTTTGTAACAGGTATCGGTTACCTTCAGATGAGTCCCGTGACACTTGTGGGGGTTGTAGAGCAAAACAGAACACTATAGTGTTCGTGATATACATCCTATGCAAAAAAACAGACATCTCTAGCTTAATTAAACTGACCGATTTTGATGGGGATTTTTTTTGTTATGTAACTGGTGCATCAATCGACTCAATCGACTTATCCTGCTGGTCTAGCAAATGGTTTAACTTGTTTAGATATAAATTAAGCTAGGCGTCCCGCCAGCGGTACACCTGTCGACAACTTCCGGTGACATTGAAGGGCGCGCAATTCAAATAAATAAATCATAGAAATTATGGATATTAAACATTTAGGTACATAGAAGTGTCTTATATCGGTTAAAAGCTTAAATTCTTGTTAATCTAAGTGCACTGTCCAATTTACAATAGGCTTTACAGCGAAAGCATGCCATGCGATTGTTTGAGGAAGGCGCCGCACATCAACATATTTTTCCACCGGCACAGGCTGCATAAAATCACAAATAGCGATTAAATATTCACTTACTTTTTGAAAATCTTCCTCTGATTTGTAATCCAAAGGGTCCCAGCTACAACATGTAGTGTCGTTTTGTTAGATAAAATCCTTCCTCATATCCCAAAAAGTCTGTTTAATTGGCGCCATCGATTTGAGCAATCCACTCGTTCAACATGCAGAGAAAGGAATCCAAAAAGCTACCGCTAAACTTTGTTAAAACAAGTCAAAATACATTTCTATGTAATCCTCAGGTACCCTAAAGTGTAATTAAACTATAATATTTCATACGAAAAGAAGTATGTTCAATAGGAAAATGATATTAGTAGGTGCGTGTCCTCTTCGTTGCGTGCGCACAGACTGATTTAAAACTCATAATTCTTCCTCGTTTTGGAAGAAACAAGTCTGAAACCTTGAACAAGGGCTGTTGACATATAGTGGAAGCCATAGGAATTGCAATCTGGGAGCTGGATTTGGATATGCCTATACTTTCCATTGTAAGAGCATGGGCTCTCAAAAAAAATTATGTCCGGTTTGTTTTTCTTTGGGTTTTCTCCTACCATATCTACTGTGTTATAGTCTCATACATTATTTTAACATTTCTACAAACTTCAAAGTGTTTTCTATCCAATGGTACCAATTATATGCATATCCTGGCAGTTTACTTTGGGCAAGTCACTCAGACAGGAAGAGGAGAAAAATAGACCCTAGCCTGAAGGAAAGGACCAGCACTCACTTGATATGATTTGCAGTTTGTGTTTATTTTCTTAAATTCATAGTAACAAAATGTCTTAATACACTGCACGGATATATTTCAGCTTGTGCCTTCCTCAGTGCGTGTCCAGTTCTTACACTTTCTTCCTGGCCCCAACATGACCAGATGTTTCATGGTTAGCAAGGGCTATTGGCTTTTGTTTTGGTTAAGAGGCAGGCAGCAAGGTTCCTATGAGCATCCATAATAGTTCCCTCTTTCTATAGAAAGGTGATCGTCTCCTTGTGCATTTCCTTTCTTTCTTACATTGCTCGACTGAATGACCATCTTCACAGATCAAACTAGATATAATTGAAGTCGGAAGTTTACACACCTTAGCCAAATACATTTAAGCTCAGTTTTTCACAATTCCTGACATTTAATCCTTGTAAAAATTCCCTGTCTTAGGTCAGTTAGGTCAGCACTTTATTTTAAGAATGTGAAATGTCAGAATAATAGTAGAGAGAATTATTTCTTTCAGTTTTATTTCTTTCATCACATTCCCAGTGGGTCAGAAGTTTACATACACTCAATTAGAATTTGGTAGCATTGCCTTTAATTATTTAACTTAAACAACATTTCAGGTAACCTTCCACAAGCTTCTCACAATAAGTTGGGTGAATTTTGGTCCATTCCTCCTGACAGAGCTGGTGTAACTGAGTCGGGTTTGTAGGCCTCCTTGCTTGCACACTCTTTTTCAGTTCTGCCTACAAATTTTCTATAGGATTGAGGTCAGGGCTTTGTGATGGCCACTCCAATACTTTGACTTTATTGTCCTTAAGCCATTTTGCCACAACTTTGGAAGTATGCTTGGGGTCATTGTCCATTTGGAAGAAACATTTGCGACCAAGCTTTAACTTCCTGACTGATGTCTTGAGATGTTGCTTCAACATATCCACATAATTTTCCTACCTCATGGTGCCATCTATTTTGTGTAGTGCACCAGTCCCTCCTGCAGCAAAGCACCCCCATAATATGATGCTGCCACCCCCGTGCTTCACGGTTGGGATGGTGTTCTTCGGCTTGCAACATAACGATGGTCATTATGGTCAAACAGTTTCATTTTTGTTTCATCAGACCAGAGAACATTTCTTCAAAAAGTACGATCTTTGTCCCCATGTGCAGTTGCAAACCGTAGTCTGGCTTTTTTATGGCGGTTTTGGAGCAGTGGCTTCTTTCTTGCTGAGCGGCCTTTCAGGTTCTGTCGATATAGGACTCGTTTTACTGTGGATATAGATTATTTTGTACCTGTTTCTGTCGTGGAAAATCATTTTCAAATACAACGCTTACCAGAACTTTTAAAATCAAACATGCTCTTTATTACAACTGTACAGCCCACTGGCATGTCCCCGCGGAACACACCCCGCGGAACACACCCCGCGGAACACACCCCGCTTCCCAACCCCGGTTCCAACATTTATACATAAATAGCATATGGGTCCACCCCATATGCAAATAAGCATACCTCCCCTAATTCTTCCTGCCATCCTTATCTTTTTAGTTCAGGCTTCCTGCTTGTTCACGCCTACTAACGCCCATTATCTGCTTTCAGTTAAATTATAATAGTGGCCAGACCCATGCTTGTCTTAAAAATAATATATGTCCATCTACCCTCTAGGCCTATGACTCAACCCTGTATTTAATTCAATGCCCCAGCATGTTCTCTGGTATGTCCTTATTGGAATTGGCAGACTCTATGTCTCTTCTTGTCATTAGTGTCCAGTTGCCTTAAGCATATTTCTCTGGTATGTGTGCTTTTAGTGGAATGTGTAGACTATAAGTCTAGTGTGTCCAATTATTTTAGGTGCCCATGTGTCTGGTCAGTCTGTCAGCACAATGGAGAAAATAAGAGGGCCAGAACGTCCCTTAGTATATCTCCATTACCACAGTCTCATGATAAATGTGAACATGTGGTTCGTTACTTTAATGTTCAGCTGTCTTATGTCTTTATATTTTATCCATGTGTTTTATGTTACTACTACAATCCCCCCTCTGGGGCTATTTAGCCACATAAATGATACAAATAAGACTTTGGGATAGTAAATTAAAATACCTATGATAAACAAGAAAATACAAAAAATAAAAACAAAGTGAAGCATATAAACCAACTAGACCAAACATCTCCAATGTGAAATAGGAGTAAAAGATCCAATCAGAAACATTAAAGAAAACCAACTAGACCAAACATCTCCAATATTCATAAGAGTAAAAGATCAAATTTGGTATAAAAATATAATTAATCCATTCTAAGTTCATATTTGGTGTTATCCACAAAAATATAGATTCAAATCCTGATTTAACCTCATCTCTGGCCTTGAAATCCCTAGGTAGACCTCTAAGCAGTCCAATTGCATTAAGGTATACCTCAGGATCCTTATCATAAGCCATTTTAACTCTAGGTTTAACATAGTCATCATGGAGTGATTCAATAATAGTAACCTATTTAATTGCTCTAACTAAGGCACAAGGACCAATCCATCCATCAGGCAATACATTCAACAGTTAGTTTTTTTCCACACATCCAGAAACTATCAGCAATACCTCTGTCTTGATTTTTCAACATAGTAAGAGATGGCGCAACCTGAGTTATGTAACTACACAACCCTTTTCTATTCATAATCAATCCTTTATCATTACTTTTACGAACTCCCGCATTCTCTAGCACCCAAATAGTATCACATTCTACAGTGGTGTTTCCTACATCAATTCCTTCAGTGTGGTGTCTGTAAAAACATTCATATTTTCCTTTAACCACAGTACTTCTGTCTAACTGGGGTCCATTTAATTCAGTTCTAATTTCATAGGCAGCACAATCATTGTCTCCCAACTTAGTCTCGTTTAACATGGCTCTGCCTCTAGTGCTCCCTTGAGCAATCCTACATTCAATGTCACACAAGGAAATAGAATACTTTCTATTGGTACAATGGTCATTTTTCCAACTTACACAGTTTTTAAATGATGCTGGTTCAGAGACTATTAAAAGATCAGACAAAGGTGATTTTCTACACAAAATACAATTGTCCATTCTGTGTTTGTTTGCCATAGACTTAACCCATTTGTACCACTCGTTCTTCACTACTTCTTCTCGTGTGCTGTCCTTGAGTGGTTCTAATATATCTAATTCTGTCGCTTTTTCAATGTTCTTATCTTGAGGTAGATCATTAGAGTTTATCAGAAAGTTCCAAATGTCAGTAAAAAACTCTCCTGACTGATGTCTCAGGTTGCTTTGTTGGCACGGTGGTCTGCTTGGTAAGGGCAGTCGATGTCATCTAGTGGTAACTACTGTGGTCGTCACAGCAGCCGCCACCCTTGTTGTTGTCACAGGTTCTTCCTGTTCAGGTGCAGGGGTAGGTCTTCACCTTCCACTGGTTCAATCTTGTTCATGATGAGCACCTACTCGTCTTTTTCTTTGATTCATGTCAGGTCACATCCTTTCGGGTCCCAAACGACTTCTCCCTTTGTTTGGTGATGTGTCCATCCACAGAGTGCAATCTCCGATAAGGGTTTGATCCTTATGATTGAGATAGACTTCAGTTCTCCTGCTTCTGTTATACATTGAGGTGGAACATAGATTCTAACCTTGTCAGTCTTTTTGGATTGTTCGGCTGATTTCATTCTTCTCTTCCTGCTCCCACCATACATCTTGATTGTGCATTAGTCTGTTGTTTCTATACTAGCATTCACTGTTGCTTCTGTTATGTCAATGTCATTATTCTTTTGTTGTTCTAACATCAATTATCTGTAAAGGAGGCCATTCAAAAGTTTAAAAGTCAATTGTGGGGTAATCCCCATTTTCTTCAGCTTGCGGGACTTTTCCTCCTCTTTCTTCACCTGAAGCTCCCTCCTCAGGCCGGACTTAGCTTCCATCTGGAAGGGTTTCAATTTTAGGAAAGAAACGTTCTTATTCTGTTCCTTGTGAGGCCTCTCCTCCTCTTCTGGGTGCATTAGTCGGTGCACGTGTCATATTTTGGCTTTCACTTGATTTACTGTTTTCTTGGCTCCTCCCTGGCATCTCAATCGTTTCCGCTGCTCCTGCTCCCTCCAGGCTCCCTCCTGGTGAATCAGCATCCTCAGTGTCCTCATCTCTATGTGGTTGTATCCTTCTCTCTGTTGGGACTCAGCTGCAGTGGTTCAGATGGTACCACGTCTGGCTTCTTTTCACTTGGACGGCCGTTCTTGTTGCTTTGGCCACCTCATAGGGTCCATCTCTCCTCGGTTGATCCCACTTCCTCCGGATCCCTCCAACGTGGACTAGATCTCCTGGTACCACTGAGAGAGGTCCTTCTGGTCCCCTTGGATCATCAGACGCAGAACCTCTCATCCTGGTTCAGGTTTCTGCCTACTTTCTGTGAAGCATTCATACTTAGAGACTTATGGCCTCTGTTCTAAGATTGCACCATACATCCTCTTACTTCCATCACTCATCACACAACAAACAGACATTCCAGCTGAAGCTGGCGAACCCCTCTCCTTCTGGTTTCCTAAACATAAGACTTGGAAAACAACAGACAAAACATAACAGCATTGACAATGTTATGTGTTATGCATAAATATATTCATGCAAACTGAAATCTGAGACCATGACAATTCCCACTCTCTCTTTACCTGACTCTATGCCTCCAGGATACTTTTCTGCTGGACTCCACAAAAATAAAAGCCCTAAAAAGCTTCCTCATGCTTCCACCCAGTCTTCCCCTTTCGGCCACAGGTTCTGAGAGGTGTTCCCAAATCATGTCATTTTTACTTAGTTTCCCATCTACTCCATTTCAACTGATAATCATGTGCATAACCTACAATTAACATTCTCTCTTCTTGAATTAATTCAACACTGTATATGCTTTCATATCAATCCCTTTAACATGTTTGTTTAGAGTATAATATCCTATTATCCATTCTCTTTCACATGATGTATTAAAAATAAAACAAGTAGCCTCCAAACTCAACCCAGTATGTCTATAGTGGAATCTAATCTCTCTCTCTTTCTCTCTCTGATTCCACATCCTCTGTCATGGTGTTTTCAAGCTCACCCATTATTCAGCTGGACCTTACTTCTCGTGAGACTTATGCACCCACCAAAGAGAGACATAAAGAACTTTACCACTGCAGTGTTGTAAGAAGTATACCACCAGCCTGGTGTATCTTGATGTACACTCAGTCTCCAGAATGCAGCCCAAGCCCTTCCATTTCTGGCTGTTTTTTCCTGAGGACATACACACTAACACATGGGTTATTTCCTGACAACATTAGCAAGATCACTAAATCTTAATTTTTAATAACAGCCCTATGTAACCATTCTGCCTCAAATACCTGGCCTCCTGCCACAGAAATATTCAATGATAGTCAAATGATGTTCCCTACATCAACTGCTGTACAATAACATGTAATCAGTCAAATGTCTTCCAGTTGGATTAATATCCAATCCTATCAAAACTAAGTAATAAGTTTCTTAAACTTTTGCTCTAGTGTTCAAAATGCCACCACTTATTCTTTTTACCATATCTTTAGATATGTGAATTGTTCTATTTACTTTTAGAATTGTCCCTATATTTTACACAGCCAGCTATCTTTCCTTTTCTGTGAATTATCTCTATTTTTATACATATTTCTAGAAATAACACCCCTTTACTACCATTACCTTCATTTATAAGTCCCCTAACCCATAACTGCCATTGTTTGATACATACTTAAAACATCCTTAAGTCAATTTATATATCATTTATATCAGTCCCTCCTCAGGAACATATACACAACCTTATGTTCCTCAAAACAAAAATAAATTGACCAAACGAGAAAAAGAGAAATTAAAATAAAAAAATAAAAAAAATAAAATAATAATAATAATAATAATTGCACATTTACAATATTACCACTATTTGTAATGTAATGGAAAACGTCCATCCGTTTCATTCTATGCCAATGTTATTGTTGGTCTCTTTCTTCTTCATTCATGGGTATCTTCGCACAACAGACTACCTATTTATTCAATTGAACATTACATTTTATCATCCCAATTCCAATGACATTATAAAACGAAAGAAACAAAAAACCTTTAATCTAAAATTCTGTAAGTTCTGTCAACCTCCTTGTCTCAGGATTAGTTTCCAGAGCTTCCCTAAGCCTATTAACGTTAAACAGTTCTATATCCAAATAACTAAACAGTTATATTTTTTATTTTATACATTTTCCAACCCAATATTCATGATAACAATCCTTAGTGTTTACTTTAACTCAAATTTGACCTTATCTATTCAATACACAACATCCCTTTAATAATTAACATTTATACTAAACACTTTAAATACCAGTACTATCTATTTTCCCAATAGCCCTTTTGTCTCAGTTTCTCTCATGAGTGGCCTGATAATATTATACAGTTTGAATAGAGTCTAGTGTCTTAAACATTTTATAAGTATATCCCACCTGTTCCAACAATTTCTAGTAAAAGGTGATCAGTCTTTCACAAGAAATTCCTAGGATTCAGGGCATTTTGAGACCATTAATATGTTTCCACTCCCCCTTTCTTTAGGAGCAACTTAAATACATTTTTCAAAAACATGTTCATCCTTTTGCATACCCAATTTGAAACTGAATTGGAAAAAACCCTTCCAATATATCTACTAATGCATATTCATTCCCAGTACATGGTGTACTCACTAGTGAATCATAAGCCAATAATCGCAAAGGGACTGGACTCACTCATCCAGAACTCCATGTTTTAGCCTTATCCAGATATTTTTATTTTTAAAGCGGCTGACTTTAATTAACTGCTTTCCACAGTAATGCAGTCTCCAATGACATTGTTGACCAGAGAAGATTAAAAAACCCTTCTTTTCCCTTATTCTTTCTGGAAAAGAAAGTGTACATATTGTTAATATTACATTTACGTTACATTTAAGTCATTTAGCAGATGCTCTTATCCAGAGCGACTTACAAATTGGAAAGTTCATACATATTCATCCTGGTCCCCCCGTGGGAATTGAACACTCAACCCAGGCGTTTGTAAGCACCATGCTCTACCAACTGAGCCACACAGGTCCACTGCCCGTTCCATTAAGATCTCTATCTAACGTCTTACTTTTACCTTTAGTTATTTATTTTGTCTATACTTTATTTTGATACCTTTTTAGTAATTTTACTATGGTCGCTTACTACTTTATCACATCAGTGTTTTTATCCTTGCTTATAACTTATTTTACTTCGATGTTTCTTAACTTCTTTCCCTCTGCCTAATAGCAGTTAACGACACCCTTCATCAACTCTACTCTGTCACAGGAGAGCTGCGCGCTCCCTCTCCTGGACGTTCTGCCTACATACACACACAACTTGTTTTTCCTTATTGACTTAATTCACTTCCACCTACATAAGCCTAGACTTCTACAATATGACGAGACTACTGTCTAATCGGATCAGCTTGTCTTCATATTCTATTCAACCCCCAATACTTATCTTTTCTTCTATTATTAGAGTAGTATTATGGCGTGACCTACTGAATTACCAAACCCTGGTAGCTAGACAGAGCGGTTTTTTATTCGCAGGATTTCTTTTGCATTTGAACGCCACACAATCGGGCCAACGTTTTTCCTGCACCTACTACTTCACTCATACAGTCCTCATTTCAGAGCGGAAACTATGAATATTTATTTAACTACTGATTTATGTTTTGACCGTATAAGTTACTTTTGCAGTTGAACGCCGCACAATCGGGCTAACGTTTTCCTACAACCTACTGTTTTATGCTTTGACTGTATAAGCTACTTTTGCAGTTGAACGCCGCACAATCGGGCTAACGTTTTTCCTGCCTTCTAAATATTTCATCCGTTCAGTCCTTCTTTCAAAGCGGTAACCATGAAATATTAATTTAACTACTAAATATTCACCAACAGACCCTTCTGCCGCGCTGTGAATATCCCACCCAAGCAGACCTTTTCAAAAATGTTAACCAGCCATCTCAGCCAGATGCGCAAACAACCGCATCATTTAAGCTACACATTCGAACGGTCTGATCTGAACGAGCGCATGCATGCTCACTCTACATCTAACACAAGCAAAGTTCACAGCACCTATTCACTCAGTCTCTATACATGCGCATACATTTACATTTAATACCATTCCCCAAATTACACATACATGCAAATTCATTGAATTTAAAAGTTCTTTTGTATTTACTGGTTTCATTTTAGGAAATTTGAAAGAGAGACTTACGTGGCGCTCCTCTCGCTGAGACAGTATCTCTGGAGCAATCTTACACAAACATTTCAACTATTGTAAGAACTTGCTTACCGTCTAGTTGGGCGGCCACCTCTGTTTGTTTAGATTGTCCAAAGAACCCATCATCAGCCAAGAACGTCCCAGTCCCTATCAGCTCCTGGCTAGCTCGCCAATTATGTCGTGGAAAATCATTTTCAAATACAACGCTTACCAGAACTTTTAAAATCAAACATGCTCTTTATTACAACTGTACAGCCCACTGGCATGTCCCCGCGGAACACACCCCGCGGAACACACCCCGCTTCCCAACCCCGGTTCCAACATTTATACATAAATAGCATATGGGTCCACCCCATATGCAAATAAGCATACCTCCCCTAATTCTTCCTGCCATCCTTATCTTTTTAGTTCAGGCTTCCTGCTTGTTCACGCCTACTAACGCCCATTATCTGCTTTCAGTTAAATTATAATAGTGGCCAGACCCATGCTTGTCTTAAAAATAATATATGTCCATCTACCCTCTAGGCCTATGACTCAACCCTGTATTTAATTCAATGCCCCAGCATGTTCTCTGGTATGTCCTTATTGGAATTGGCAGACTCTATGTCTCTTCTTGTCATTAGTGTCCAGTTGCCTTAAGCATATTTCTCTGGTATGTGTGCTTTTAGTGGAATGTGTAGACTATAAGTCTAGTGTGTCCAATTATTTTAGGTGCCCATGTGTCTGGTCAGTCTGTCAGCACAATGGAGAAAATAAGAGGGCCAGAACGTCCCTTAGTATATCTCCATTACCACAGTCTCATGATAAATGTGAACATGTGGTTCGTTACTTTAATGTTCAGCTGTCTTATGTCTTTATATTTTATCCATGTGTTTTATGTTACTACTACATTTCCTCCAGCATCTTCACAAGGTCCTTTGCTGTTCTGGGATTGATTTGCACTTTTCGCACCAAAGTACGTTCATCACTAGGAGACAGAACGCGTCTCCTTCCTGAGCGGTATGACGGCTGCGTGGTCCCATGGTGTTTATACTTGCGTACTATTGTTTGTACAGATGAACGTGGTACCTTCAGGCATTTGGAAATTGCTCCCAAGGATGAACCAGACTTGTGGAGGTCTTGGCTGATTTCTTTTGATTTTCCCATGATGTCAAGCAAAGAGGCACTGAGTTTGAAGGTAGGCCTTGAAATACATCCACAGGTACACCTCCAATTTACTCAAATGATGTCAATTAGCCTATCAGAAGCTTCTAAAGCCATTACATAATTTTCTGGAATTTTCCAAGCTGTTTAAAGGCACAGTCAACTTAGTGTAAGTAAACTTCTGACACACTGGAATTGTGATACAGTGAATTATAAGTGAAATAATCTGTCTGTAAACAATTGTTGGAAAAATTACTTGTGTCATGCACAAAGTAGATGTCCTAACCGACTTGCCAAAACTATAGTTTGTTAACAAGAAATTTGTGGAGTTGTTGAAAAGCGAGTTTTAATGACTCCAACATAAGTGTATGCAAACTTCCGACTTCAACTGTATCTGTATGTGAGACGTTTTGTATGGTATGTATTCATTTGTGGATGATACGTAACAAATTACAATTCGTATTATATGCTACGAATATGCAAGACGTACATTATGTTACAAATTCTAGTTAGATGGCTAACGTTAGCTAGCTGGCTAATGTTTGCTAGGTTAGGGGTTAAGGTTAGGGTTAAGTTTAGGAGTTAGGTTAAAGGGTTAAGGGCAGAGTTAGCTAAAATAGTTAAGATTAGGGGAAGGATTAGCTAACATGCTAAGTAGTTGCAAAGTAGCTAAAAAGTAGTAAGGAGATGAAAAGTTGCTAAAATGCTAAAGTTGTCCATGATGAGATTCGAACTCGAAAACCATTTGGTTGCTAGAAGTGTGCGTTATAGGCCCAATCAACCACCCTACAAGTAACCATCTGTCTTAAAGCAACCATACCAAACGTAACATATCACAAATACAAACGCAACATGCAACAATGTCAGGTTTTGGCCAAGACTGTTCGGGTTTTGGTCACTAGATGTCCCCATTGCACCTTTTTTGTACCTTTTGTTTTTCTTGCTCTAATTATTGTTTGCACCTGTAGGTCATTCCCTTGTTAGTATTTAAACCCTGTGTGTTCCTCAGTTCCTTGCTCAGTGTTTGTAAGTTAGCACCCAGCCCCAGCCCAAGCCTTGTTTTATTCTGATATTTCTCTTGTTGGATTTTCCAGAGGTTCTCTGGTTTAGTTCTTGTGTATTATTTGAGTAGTCTTTTGAGGTTTGTTTTTCCCTGCTGTTTTTTACCACTTTGTGGAGTTTCTTTTGTATTTTGGAGGATTTCCATTTTGTGCCTTTTGGCTTTCTTTTTGGACATTGTGGATTTAGTTTCTTTGCCTGAAGATTTTGTTCTTTAATTAAACCACCATCTCTAGTACTGCTGTGTCTGCCTCATCTTCTGGGTTCTGACAATTATTAGTGACTGTTTCTCGCACCGGGTCCTGACAGAAACACTGAGCCATTATAATGAACCCAGAGGCAGCCAGTACCCAGGATCTTTTTTCCATGCTGTCCCACCACGAGGGAACTGTCCAACGCCACGAAGCTGCTCTGGTTCAGCAAGAGGCCTTAATGGCTAGACATTCTCAACTTCTGTCAGAGATGCTGACTTCCATAAAGCAGATTTCGGATCGACTTTCCCCGGCAACCGCTTCTGCTCCAGTTCATCAGATTCAAGTACCCCTGGCAGTTTTTTATTTCACCGTTATTTTACCAGGTAAGTTGACTGAGAACACGTTCTCATTTGCAGCAACGACCTGGGGAATAGTTACAGGGGAGAGGAGGGGGATGAATGAGCCAATTGTAAACTGGGGATTATTAGGTGACCGTGATGGTTAAGGGCCAGATTGGGAATTTAGCCAGGACACCGGGGTTAACACCCCTACTCTTACGATAAGTGCCATGGGATCTTTAATGACCTCAGAGAGTCAGGACACCCGTTTAACGTCCCATCCGAAAGACGGCACCCTACACAGAGCAGTGTCCCCAATCACTGCCCTGGGGCATTGGGATCTTTGTTTAGACCAGAGGAAAGAGTGCCTCCTACTGGCCCTCCAACACCACTTAACCCCCTGGCTGAACCTCGTCTACCGCCTCCCCAACGGTTCTCAGGGGATCCGAGTGTTTGTAAGGGGTTTTTTCACCCAATGTTCTCTCACCTTTGAGCTGCAACCATCGTCGTTTCCCACCGACCGGTCCAAGATAGCATATATCATCACCCTGCTGTCGGGAAAAGCCCTAGCCTGGGCTACTGCTGTGTGGGATGCCCAAAGTCCCTGCTGTGCCAGCTACTCTACCTTTGCTGAAGAATTCAAGCGAGTGTTTCAAGGTCCTACCAACGGCCCTGACTCAGCCAAATAGCTCCTGACTCTCCGCCAAGGTCGGCGCAGCGTGACGGACTATGCCATCCAGTTCCGCACTGTGGCAGCAGCAAGTGGCTGGAACGACGAGGCGCTCACAGTGTGTTTTTTGAAGGGTCTTTCTGACACCATCCAAGATGAACTGGCCACTCGGGAACCACCGGACAACCTCGAGTCCCTTATCAAGTTGGCTTCACGCATAGACCAGCGTCTGAGAGAGAGAGAACTCAACCGTAGACCGCTCACCCTAGCTCCTATCGGTTCCAGCTCCGAGTCTCCACCTTTATCCTCGCTGGCTCCACCAGAACCCATGCAGGTTGGACGCATCTCCCAGGCTGAGAGAGACCGCCGGATGAGGGAGCGATGCTGTCTATATTGCGGCAAACCGGGCCATTTCCGCTCCACGTGTCCCGGGCTCCAGGGAAACGCACTCTCCCGTGCAGGCCTGGGAGGACTGTAACGGGAAACATAACCTCCTCCCATCCATCCAACTCCCGCCTGCTCATTCCAGTTACCCTTTCCTGGGACGACCACGAGTTTTCTCTTCAAGCCTTGGTAGACTCTGGAGCCGCAGGTAACTTCATGGATGGGGTCTGGGCGAAAGAGAATGGCGTTCCTTCTGAACCTCTGAGTGACCCCATAAGGGTTACTACGTTGGATAGAAGCCCTTTGGGATCTGGACTTGTTACTCGTGCCACTACCCCCTTGCGACTTTCAGTTTCCCAACACCAGAAAGTGATGAACTTTCATCTGATCTCCTGTTCCGAGTTCCCTCTCGTCCTTGGTTATCCCTGGCTTCACAGCCATAACCCTCACATCGACTGGTCTGTGGGCACTATCAAGCAGTGGGGTCCTACGTGCCAAGCCACTTGTATCTTCCCGAGTTCCCCGAGTTCCCCTTCCGAGTCTCTAGAATCCATCGACCTGTCCCGAGTTCCCGAGTGTTACCATGACCTCAAACTGGTATTTAGCAAACAGAGGGCCACCAAACTACCACCCCATAGACCTTACGATTGCACCATCGACCTGTTTCCGGGGACCTGCCCTCCCAGGGGTCGGATCTTTTCCCTTTCTCCTCCCGAACGAGCTGCTATGGATACCTACATCAAGGACGCTCTGGCTGCAGGCCTCATGCCCCCATCTACCTCGCCGGCGGGAGCAGGGTTTTTCTTTGTGGCCAAGAAAGACGGTGGATTACGACCTTGCATCGACTACCGGGGACTCAATGCCATAACCGTCCGTAACCGCTACCCGCTACCCCTTATGGCCACAGCCTTTGAGCTGCTCCAGGAAGCAGTTGTCTTCACTAAGCTTGACCTGCGGAACGCATACCATCTTGTGCGGATCAAACCCGGGGACGAGTGGAAGACCGCGTTCAACACGCCTACTGGTCACTACGAATACTCGGTGATGCCCTTCGGCCTGACCAACGCTCCGGCTGTGTTCCAAGCGCTCATAAACGATGTGCTTAGGGATATGCTTAACATCTTCGTGTTTGTTTACTTGGATGACATCCTCATCTTTTCGAGCTCCCTTCAAGAACACACTAAGCATGTCAGACAAGTGCTCAAACGCCTCCTAGACAGCCATTTGTACGTTAAGCCGGAAAAGTGTGAATTCCATTCCTCTCGAGTACAATTCCTGGGATTTATAGTGGAACCCGGTCGAGTCCAGATGGACCCCAAGAAGGTAGGGGCGGTAGCGGATTGGCCCACCCCCAAGTCCGTTAAGGAAGTTCAGCGTTTCCTGGGCTTCACCAACTTTTACCGCAAGTTCATCAAGAACTTCAGCTCGGTGGCAGCCCCTCTCTCAGCTGTAACCAAGGGTGGCAACACAAGGTTTCTGTGGGGAAGAGAAGCTGAGACGGCCTTCCAAGGACTCAAGCAGCGCATCCTCTCTGCTCCCATCCTGACACTACCAACGGCGGATGAACCTTTTGTGGTGGAGGTAGACGCATCAGAGGTTGGGGTTGGAGCTGTCCTGTCTCAGAGGGGTGAAGACAAGAAGCTTCATCCTTGCGCCTTCTTCTCTCACCGGCTTACCCCGGCCGAGAGGAATTACGATGTGGGGGATCGTGAACTCCTAGCGGTTAAGATGGCATTGAAGGAATGGAGACACTGGCTCGAGGGGGCTTCTCAACCGTTTCAAGTGCTTACGGACCACAAAAATCTGGAGTATATCCAGCAGGCGAAGCGGTTGAACTCCAGACAAGCTCGATGGTCTCTTTTCTTCAGCCGATTTCAGTTTATCCTCACCTATAGACCCGGGTCGAAGAATCTCAAACCGGACGCCTTGTCACGAATCTACTCTCCTGCCATTCGAGAAGATACTGACATGACTGTCCTTCCGGCCGCTAAGATCGTGGCTCCGATCTCGTGGCAAGTGGAGGATACCGTGAAACAAGCTCAAGCCATCGAACCGGGCCCTGGAGGAGGTCCTGCTAATCGGTTGCTTGTTCCCAAGGCAGCAAGGTCCCAAGTCCTTCTGTGGGGGCACTCCTCTCGCCTCACCTGTCACCCGGGCGTAGGTCGCACCTTGGAGTTCATCCAGCGTAAGTTCTGGTGGCCCACCATAAAAGAAGACGTTGCCACTTTCGTCAAGGCCTGTTCCGTGTGCTGCCAGGGCAAATCTTCTCACCTCCGCCCTCAAGGACTCCTTCACCCTCTATCTATTCCCCACCGACCCTGGTCCCATATCTCGTTGGACTTTATTACTGGCCTTCCTCCGTCCCATGGTAATACTACGATCCTAGTCATCATCGACAGGTTTTCTAAGGCGGCCAGGTTTGTTCCCTTGACCAAATTACCTTCTGCCAAGGAAACAGCTGAGTTGGTGATTAACCATGTGTTCCGAGTCTTTGGGATTCCGCAAGATATGGTTTCCGACAGAGGTCCCCAGTTCGCCTCTAGGTTTTGGAAGGCCTTCTGCCAACTCATAGGGGCCACGGCCAGTTTATCTTCAGGGTACCATCCGGAGTCCAATGGCCAAACTGAGAGGATGAATCAGGAGCTGGAAACCACCCTCAGATGCATGGTTTCCAACAACCCGTCCACATGGTCATCATTCATTGTTTGGGCCGAGTACGCGCACAACACCTTGTGCTCCTCCTCCACTGGTATATCCCCGCATGAGTGTCAGTTTGGCTATGCGCCTCTATTGTTCCCGGACCAGGAGGCAGAAGTCAGAGTGCCTTCAGCCTCGAGGTTCATCAGACGCTGTCGGCTTACGTGGAAGAAGGCACGTCTTAATCTTCTGCGTTCCTCTCAGCAGTACCAACGACAAGCCAACAGACGTCGCCGTCCCGGTCCTACCCTGTACCCCGGCCAGAGAGTATGGCTCTCAACTAAGAATTTACCACTACGGGGTGGAGTCTCGCAAGCTGTCCCAGAGGTTCATCGGTCCCTTTAAGATTGCCAGGAGAGTCAATCCCGTTACTTTTCGCCTGCACTTACCCAGATCCCTTAAGATCAATCCAACATTTCACATTTCTTTATTAAAACCTGTTGTTTTTTCTTCCCTTATCCCGGCAGGCAGACCTCCCCCTCCGCCCCGTGTCATCGGTGGCCAGTCGGCTTATACCGTCCACCGGATACTGGATTCCCGCCGGGTGCAGCGGTCCTGGCAGTATCTGGTGGACTGGGAAGGCTACGGTCCCGAGGAGCGCTCCTGGGTTCCTGCCAAGGACATACTGGACCCTGACCTCATTCGTCAGTTCAGGACCCTCCACCCTGAGAAGGCTGGTAGGAACGTCAGGAGCCGTTCCTAGGAGGGGGATTCTGTCAGGTTTTGGCCAAGACTGTTCGGGTTTTGGTCACTAGATGTCCCCATTGCACCTTTTTTGTACCTTTTGTTTTTCTTGCTCTAATTATTGTTTGCACCTGTAGGTCATTCCCTTGTTAGTATTTAAACCCTGTGTGTTCCTCAGTTCCTTGCTCAGTGTTTGTAAGTTAGCACCCAGCCCCAGCCCAAGCCTTGTTTTATTCTGATATTTCTCTTGTTGGATTTTCCAGAGGTTCTCTGGTTTAGTTCTTGTGTATTATTTGAGTAGTCTTTTGAGGTTTGTTTTTCCCTGCTGTTTTTTACCACTTTGTGGAGTTTCTTTTGTATTTTGGAGGATTTCCATTTTGTGCCTTTTGGCTTTATTTTTGGACATTGTGGATTTAGTTTCTTTGCCTGAAGATTTTGTTCTTTAATTAAACCACCATCTCTAGTACTGCTGTGTCTGCCTCATCTTCTGGGTTCTGACAATTATTAGTGACTGTTTCTCGCACCGGGTCCTGACAAACAATTTCAAAGATTTTACTGAGTTACAGTTCATATGAGGAAATCAGTCAATTTAAAGAATGAGGCCCTAATCTATGGATTTCACATGACTGGGAATACAGATATGCATCTGTTGGTCACAGATACCTTTTAAAAAATGGGCCTCACAATGGGTCTCAGGATCTCGTCACGTAATTTCTGTGCATTCAAAATGCCATCGATAAAACGCAACTGTGTTCGTTGCCTATAGCTTATGCCTGCCCATACCATAACCCCTCCACCACCATGGGAGCACTCTGTTCACAATGTTGAAACCAGGAGTCTGCGGTTGGATGTACTGCGAAATTCTCTAAAATGACATTGGAGGTGGCTTATTGTAGAGCAGTGGTTCCCAAACTTTTTATAGTTCCGTACCCCTTCAAACATTCAACCTCCAGCTGCGTACCCCCTCTAGCACCAGGGTCAGCGCACTCTCAAATGTTGTTTTTTGCCATCCTTGTAAGCCTGCCACACACACACTATACGATACATTTGTTAAACGTAGGAATGAGTGTGAGTTTTTGTCACAATAAGAATTTGTCCTTAACTGACTTGCCTAGTTAAATAAGGGTAAAAAAAAGAAAAAACGGCTTGTGGGAAGTGACAAAGAGCTGTTATAGGACAAGGGCACAAATTATAATATAATAATAATCAATAATTTTGCTCTTTATTTAGCCATCTTACATATAAAACTATCACGTTTCAGGTGAAACCCAGGTGCAGACAACATTGAAGTAACAACAGTTTATTAATCCAACAGGGGCAGGCAAAAGACAGGTCAAGGGCAGGCAGGGGTCAGTAATCCAGATAGGTGGGGCAAAGGTACAGGACGGCAGGCAGGCTCAGGGTAGACAGAGGTCAGTAATCCAGATAGGTGGGGCAAAGGTACAGGATGGCAGGCAGGCTCAGGGAAGGCAGAAAAGGTCCAAATTGGGAAAACTAGAAAACAGGAACCAATCGAGAGACAGGAACAGAGGTAAAGGCTTGACGAAACAAAACGAACTGGCAACAGACAAACAGAGAACACAAGTATAAATACACAGGGGATAATGGGGAAGATGGACAACACCTGGAGGGGGTGGAGACAATCACAAAGACAGGTGAAACAGATCAGGGTGTGACAAAAACCTTATTTGTTCATCAAAGTTATTGTGAATAACTCACCACAGGTTAATGAGAAGGGTGTGCTTGAAAGGATGCACATAACTCTGCAATGTTGGGTTGTATTTTAGAGAGTCTCAGTCTTAAATAATTTCCCACACAGTCTGTGCCTGTATTTAGTTTTCATGCTAGTCAGGGCCGAGAATCCACTCTCACATAGGTACGTGGTTGCAAAGGGCATCAGTGTCTTAACAGCACGATTTGCCGAGGCAAGAAACTCTGAGCGCAGCCATATCCAGAAATCTGGCAGTGGCTGCTGATTAAATTACATTTTCACAGAACCGCTTGTTGCAATTTCGATAATGCTCTCATGTTCAGATATCGGTAAGTGTACTGAAGGCAGGGCATGAAAGGGATAATGAATCCAGTTGTTTGTGTCATCCGTTTTGGGAAAGTACCTGTGTAATTGTGCACCCAGCTCACTCAGGTGCTTCGCTATATCACATTTGACATTGTCTGTAAGCTTGAGTTAATTTGCACACAAAAAATCATACAATGATAGAAAGACCTGTGTGTTGTCCTTGTTAATGCAGACAGAAAAGAGCTCTAACATCTTAATCATAGCCTCAATTTTGTCCCGCACATTGAATATAGTTGCGGAGAGTCCCTGTAATCCTAGATTCTGATCATTCAGGCGAGAAAAAACATCACCCAGATAGGCCAATCATATGAGAAACTCGTCATCATGCAGAAAATACACGAGAGTTCAGGGGCCTTGCTTTAACAAAGTTAATCATTTTCACTGTTGTGTACAAAAAGTCTTTCAAGCTGTCAGGCATTCTTTGGCCAGCAAGAGCCTCTCGGTGGATGCTGCAGTGTACTCAAGTGGCATCGGGAGCAACTTCTTGCACGCGCGTTACCACTCCACTATGTCTCCCTGTCATGGCTTTTGCGCCACCAGTACAGATACCAACACATCTTGACCACCTTTTTCACATTTGAAAAATGTCATGCTTTTATTAATTGTATTATTTTGTTTAACTCGACGTACAGTACCAGTCCAAAGTTTGGACACACCTACTTATTCCAGGTTTTTTCATTAGTTTTACTATTTTCTACATTGTAGAATAATAATAAAACATCAAAACTATGAAATAACACATGGAAGTCAGGCCATGACCCTGGTAAGGACGACGAGCACGCAGACAATCTTCCTTGAGACGGTTTCTGACAGTTTGTGCAGAATTTCTTCGGTTGTGCAAACCCACAGGTGAAGAAGCTGGATGTGGAGGTCCTGGGCTGACGTGGTTAAATGTGGTCTGTGGTTTTGAGGCCGGTTGGATGTACTGCCAAATTCTCTAAAACGACGTTGGAGGCGGATTATGGTAGAGAAATTAACATAAAATTATCTGGCAACAGCTCTGGTGGACATTCCTTCAGTCAGCATACCAATTGCACACTCCCTCAAAACTTGAGACATCTGTGGCATTGAGTTGTGCAACAAAACTGCACATTTTAGAGTGGCATTTTATTGTCTCCAGCACAAGGTGCACCTGTGTAATGATCAAAGTGTTTAATCGGCTTCTTAATCCATCCACCTGACAGGTGTGGCATATCATCTTGGAGACATGTTTACTAACAGGGATGTAGACAAATTTGTGCACAAACTTTGAGAGAAATAAGCTTTTTGTGCGTATTAAAAATGTCTGGAATCTTTTATTTCAGCTCATGAAACATGGGACCAACACTTTGAATGTTCCGTTTATATTTTTGTTCCGTATACATGGTCCCTGACAAAAATGAACTATGGAATTACGTAAGTTTAAAATATATAATTTGAATACACAGAACCTGACTAGCCTTCAGACCTGTCAATCGCCTCTCTCAATTCCAACCAATCAGCCTCAGAAATTACAGCCCAAATAAATGCTTCACAGTGGTCAAATAACAGACACATCTCAACATCAACTGTTCAGAGGAGACTGCGTCAATCATGGCTTCATGGTCAAATTGCTGCAAAGAAACCACTACTAAAGGACACCAATAATAAGAAGAGACTTGCTTGGGCCAAGAAACACAGGCAATGGACATTAGACTGGTGGAAATCTGTCCTTTGGTCTGATGAGTCCCAATGTGAGATGTTTGGTTCAAACCGCTGTGTCTTTGTGAGATGCAGAGTAGGTGAACGGATGATCTCCACATGTGTGGTTCCCACCGTGAAGCATCGAGGAGGTGTGATGGTGCTTTGCTGGTGACACTGTCAGTGATTTATTTCAAATTCAAGGCACACTTATTAACCAGCATGGCTACCACATATCATTTGACTATCATTTGTTTTTCAACAGGACAATGACCCAACACACATCCAGGCTGTGTAAGGGCTAGTTGATCAATAAGGAGAGTGATGGAGTGCTGCATCAGATGACCTGGCCTGCACAATCACCCGACCTCAACCCAATTGAGATGGTTTGGGATGAGGTGGACCGCAGAGTGAAGGAAAAGCAGCCAACAAGTGCTCAGCATATGTGGGAACTCCTTCAAGACTGTTGGAAAAGCATTCCAGGTGAATCTGGCTGAGAGAATGCGAAGAGTGTGCAAAGCTGTCATCAAAGCAAAGGGTGCCTTCTTTGGTTCTACCTGATTCCATGTGTGTTATTTCATAGTTTTGATGTCTTTAGTACTATTCTACAATGTAGAAAATAGTAAAAATAAAGAAAAACTATTGAATGAGTAGGTGTCCAAACTTTTGACTGCTACTGTACCTAAGAAATTTTTTGTTTTTCAGCTAATATCCTGCAATTCTACACAGTTTAATAAGACTCATTACATATTTTAGGTAGGCTATTTAATGATAAAAAGAATAATGGATATTAAAGTCTATACCCGATTTCCCCAATTCCACTACCAAATGTTTTATTCTGATAATGTATATGAACACTCAATTTAATTATATATATTCTCTTTTACAGAAAGTCAATAGATCAATTGATAGCGACAATCACACATTGTATGAGTTTACTTTCCAAGCAAAGTCCAATTTCTTTGACACCTTAGATCAGCTTCTGAATAAAATAGAGACAAACAAAAGAACAAATGCATCGTTTTAGATCAGTATAAACAATCGCAAATTTTCTGTGTTTGTGCATGCGTCACAGCTGTCACTGGTGGAGAGGGAACAGAATAATTTTAACATAAAAGATATAATATGTTACTATTGCAATGATAACAAAACCACTGAAATTATAGTTAATTTTTTTATTCTTGTTGCCAAATACTTTATACACAAAATTTTTTCCAAAATTCTAATACCAAAATTACCAGTTTTTCTGATTGAATTTAATTATCTTATAAAAAAACACTAACCCTAGTGAATAACAACAAAATAACACCTTCATGAATCATTATAAGATATTTTCAGAGTGAATATAATTGCACTTAAATTGTTTATTTTTTGTATCTTATTTTTATATTTTTGAGCATTGTTAATACCTGTGTTTGGTTTGCTAGACATGTTTGATGTAGCAATGTAAGTAGATTTTTGTATTATGAATAAAATACATAAAAAAACAAAAAACAGAAGTAATCTAATGTCATCTAATCTAAGAAAGAGGAAGTACTCTGGTCTGTGTGTGTCAGCATGCTCGGACGCTAACAATGACCTTTAAACTATGCTTACTTGTGCAACTGTTCTAACCATGGTAAGCCCCTACTTCCATGGCCACATCCGTACCATCAGACAAGACGTTCCTTCCTCATTCTTCTCTAACAGAGCGTTTCGTGTGACAGTTTGTCATAGTTTTGAATTTCTCGTCCTCAAAAAGTACTGAATATGGCACTTTTTATTTTCCAACCTTTAACATATTATTTCAAATGTAACTTCAGTAAAGCAAAAAATTGAAGGGTAAAAAGTATTAACATGATTGAATATGATAACCTGCAGATATTCATTTGAAGGGGTGTACTTGACACCCGTAACACCCACATTTTCAACACTCCAATCATGCAGAGATCATGCAGAAGAAGACAATTTCACACTTATAAACTTAATAGTCTTGCATTTGGCCACATACATATACAGTATTAATGGAATTTACACAAATCAAATACATTTATTGTATTATTTACATTATTTACACAATCCTAAAAGCTTAGCTAGAAGATTTAAGAATTCAGGTTGGACGAGACTAGCCTGGTCCCAGATCTGTTTGTGCTGTCTTGGAGAAGGGTTGCAAAGGGAGGGTATATTACTGGAAACCTTTCATATCTTTCAAGGATTTTATGTAATCTATCACAAGACATCTAGTGGCCCTTTTTGGTACTTCAGATTATCACAGGTGTCTGATTATCTCTGTCCCTGTTGCCTTATTACATGTAAAATATATGAAATAATTAAATAAGATGATTTTAAAATAACAAATAGAATGACAAATCTGTAAAACATTATCCTAAATATAAACCAGCAACTTAGTGAATACCATTTTTTAATGAGCATTTCAGCATGAAATATCCTTTATTTTTTTACACACATTTATTTTACTATGTCAATATATTTAGGACGCTGCTACAAAGTGGCAGTCATGGGCCTCCATCAGAGCTCCTACATCTATCATGAGCTGAACACACTCAAGAGTTACCTGTAACACACACACAAAAACGCCAGTCATAGTTTAAGACACTTGGTTATTAAAGGTGAGTAAACTACAAATCATCCCAGTGTGTGTGTCTTTATACTGTGTGTGGTGTCCAAGACAGCTGCCCTCCTCTCCCACAACATTAACATTGTTGTAATCAAAAACAAAATGTACCTCCCACGCAGGCCTCGGGGATGGGTGTGGAGGTAAACAGTGGAGGGTTGACCGTAGCCCCATGCTGTATGAGCAGTTTCACACACTCCAGGCTCACCGTCGCACATGCATCGCATAGAGGGGTACTGCCGTCAATGTTTCTCCCTCGCCCCTTGCCCTGGAAGTGTATACTCGTCAGACGTCAGGACACGTCATCAGAAGTGTTTACTTAATTTAAGGGCTGAGGGGATAGGATGTGACTTTTAAGGGTTTGGAATACACACAGCCTTCCAAAGATTGAAATGCACACAGCCTTCCAAAGATTGAAATGCACACAGCCTTCCAAAGATTGAAATGCACACAGCCTTCCAAAGATTGAACGTAAATTTCCACTTACGTCCACTCTCCTCCCCTTAGCATTCGTCACTTCCGGTTCTCGTGCATTAGCAGTTCGAGTCTTCTAATAATCACTCTATTGCGGCATTGCCTTTTCAGTTGTTAGTTGAATGTTACGTTTTACAATCGAGGTGTAGACACGTATAACGCCACATAGATGAGATATATTCAGTGAAGAAGTGGAACTTTTCTAACAAATGTTCCTATTTGTAAAATGTCGGTAAAAGATGTAGGCCTACTGTAAATGACAGTCTGCTCTAAATGCCTAGTACAGCATATGTTTGCCACACCTAAAATATTTTAATGGACATAATGTATTCCATTCATGGACAGTTTTCAGTTTGTGCATGATGTTCAAAAGCTCAAGCATCTACTCAACTGCGTCTACTAGCGGAGTGGAGACAAGAAAGCAAAGCAGTCTCAAAATGGATGCGGGGTGACATAAGTTTCTGTTTCTTTTTTGGAAGCACAACTTTACGTTGAGTTAATATTACATTACTCGGTGAATATATATATATACATGCTATTTGTGACAAATATCTGAGTATAGTGTCAGAAAAATTCACAAAATATCGAAGTGTGTTCTAATCGCGACGTTTTTTCTTTTTCGTACTTCTTCCTGGTTGCAACGTATGTGGAAACTTGCCTTTGGCACAAAGACTTCGCCAGATAATTCATATGGATTGGCTACATTTTTCTCGGAATAGACAAATTAAAAGTATCGGAATGTCAATGGAAGACGGAGGTGGTGTGCGAATGTCAAGAGGAGAAAAAGGCACAAACTGATTTCATACGTTTTTTTCAACCATGGAAATCGAGAATGGTGCCGCAAGAGGTGACGAATAGAGTTTTTGGTCAACCATAATTCGTTCATCACTCTTATAACACTTGTATATGATAGCTATTTATCATTTACATTTGACTATTTCGAGAATTGGTTGTAGTCATACATCATTGGTTTTAGGTCTATTTATGAGTGTTACAGTGTTTACAGTATTTTGTCACGTGTGCATAGGTTACTGGTCTAACTTCACTGTCGTTAGCATTCGTAAGCACTCCAGATAATGCAGTTCCATAGGTAAAACACTATTTTTGGCATAAATACACTACATGAGCAAAGGTATGTGGACACCTGCACGTCGAACATCTCCTTCCAAAATCATGGGCATTAATATGGAGTTGGTACCCCCTTTGCTGCTATAACAACCTCCACTCTTCTGGGAAGGCTTTCCACAAGATGTTAGAACATTGCTGTGGGGACTTGCTTCCATTCAGCCCCAAGAGCATTAGTGAGGTCGGGCACTGATGTTGGGCGATTAGGCCTGGCTCACAGTCGGCATTCCAATTCAACCCAAAGTTGTTCGATGGTGTTGAGGTCAGGGCTCTGTGCAGGGCAGTCAAGTTCTTCCACAATGATCTCAACAAACCATTTCTGTATAGACCTCGCTTTGTGCACGGGGGCATGGTGATCGTAGGCTTGTGTGCGGCTGCTAGGCCATGGAAACCCATTTCATGAAGCTCCCGACGAACAGTTAATGTGCTGACGTTGCTTCCAGAGGCAGTTTGGAACTCTGTACATGCTACGCGCTTCAGCAATTGCCAGACCCATTCTGTGAGCTTGTGTGGTCTACCACTTCGCGGCACTCCTAGACGTTTCCACTTCACAATAACAGCACTTACAGTTGACTGGTGCAGCTCTAGCTGGGCAGAAATTTGTCGAACTGACTTGTTGGAAAGGTGGCATCCAATGAAGGTGCCACGTTGAAAGTCACTGAGCTCTTCAGTAAGGCCATTCTACTGCCAATGTTTGTCTATAGAGATTGCATGGCTGTGTGCTCGATTTTATATACCTGTCAGCAATGGGCTTGGCTGAAATAGCCAAATCCACTCATTTGAAGGGATGTCCACATACTTTTATATTGTTCTTTTAACAACATGCTCACCAGTATTTACGCCTAACTCAAAATAGAATATATAGAATAGAATGAAAATGGTTGTCACAAATGCAAGACACCTAGAATAGAATAGAAAACTGAATAGAATCAATATGGATGTTACAAATGCATGACACCTAGAATAGAATGTAATAGAAAATACTATCATATATATATGGTAGTTACCAATGCAAGGCACCTTGAATAGACTAGAATATAATAGAAACAATTATATAATATATCAATATGGTAGTTACAAATGCATGGCAACTGTTGGTACAAAACATAACAATTTACAACCCGGTAAAGTCACGTTTTAATCTTCATCCTGTTCCAACCACCAGGTGTTTTGTTACCTGTACTACCAGGTTCCGAGCCCTTCGACAACAGTATTCTGCCTCCACTGCAGAACATGTACATGTATGAGGAGTCTAAGCAGTCTTTCAGATACAACTCTGCTTTCTTGATAAAGAATACCACCCTGCAAGACCGGGTCAGTATATTTGACGACTTGGTAACTTTTTAATCCACCTGCTTACCCCTCAGTGCGCCGCCTCCCTCTGACCAGAGAGTTCAGTTATTACATGATATCTTTGTAATACTTGATAATACATGATCGTACTTGTACTTCTACACGATAGTAAATGTGTTATATTTGATAGTACATACTTAGTATTTATTGTGCTGTTCAGTCAGTTGTTAAGTACATGTTTACATAAAATCTCTTGACTTTTGCTAGCAAGATGTTGGTCACATGCGACATAAAGAATGACCTCTTTCTTGTTGTTGGACAGTATGAGGCCTTCCGAACTGAAAGGAGAGGCATGGGATACTCAGAGGAAGAACTGGAGGAGTCCTATGGGTTCTTACTGTTTGACGACAAAAATAAGGTGAAAATAATAAATAAGAAAGAATATCAATGAACACCAGAATAATATCACTCTAAACACAATTAAACTACATTCATATTTCTGATAAAAAAGGAAAGAAAGTCACACACTGATACCCTTTTTGTATGGAGAAACCCATATCTGTAATTTCCTGTCATAGAAAACTACCTCAAAACATCCCAAGCGAAGTTACTGATCACTACTAATCACTATTTTTCTATTTCAAAGGCAAATAAACTGGGAGAAACTGGTGTAATCCCTGGTCACAGTACATGCTCAACGCTTGGAGATCCTTCAAAGGGTAAATGAGCTCCGCTATGTTGTTTTATAACTCCTCCGCCATAGAAAACGAGATATGGGCACTGGGCACACCACATAATTTCAACGTGGAAATTTGGGTAATATTTGGTTGAGACGTTGATCAATGACATTTAAACCTTTACTCACCCACTGAATTCCCAATATTTTATCACTCTGCTTTCAACCATTTAAAAGTACAACCAAATTCCAATGGAAAAACAATGTCATCTAAATGTGTTATCACTGTGCTTTCAACCATTGAAAAGCAACAAAGTTTAAATAGGAATACAATGTCAGACATTTTGTATTTATACAACAACTTAATGTATTATTACTGTGCTTCATCTAGTAGCACAAGCAAACGACCTGGATTGCAGTTGAGATTACATTAAAAGTGCAAGTGATCAATGCTTTTTGAGAGTCTGCGCAGATTATTATAGCAATTGTGAAGGTTTTCACAGACCTGCATCCTTTGCACGCTATGTTGAACATGCACGATTTCTATGATTACATAAGAAGACATTATAGTAAACGTATCCTCAATATGTGGCCATGGATGTGTTACTTTTTAAGGTTGAATAAATACTGTTACATTAGTTTGTAAGACAGTCTTAACTTTTGGCTATTTACTGTATTACAAAAGTAATATTGAATTGTGTTTGGTTAACAACACAACCAAATATCAACATTTAAATGATATTTATCTAATGCTCGGATAGTTTCATCTGAGCCACTGGCTAAATCCTATTCTTTAACTTTTATTTTGGGTTTATTTGTAGAAGTGAATCCAACATATAATTTGAAAATGTGAAAGTTATTAGGCTATTTACTGTATTGCAAAAGTGATATTGAATTGAGTTTAGTTGTCAACGCAACCAAATATCAACATTTGAAGGAGATTTATCTTTTGTGTCACAGACTTAGTCTGGCTTTATTTTCAGTTTGTCTACAAATAAAAAAAATTATACGTTGGATTCACGTCTCCATCACAACCAAAAATCTAAGTTTAATCTAAGGACTAAATCCTATTTAAAAAGTGCATTTAAAGTTTGATTTGATTTAGGCATATTCTTTAACTTCGATTTTTGGTTGAGATGGAGACGTGAATTCAACATGTCACTTATTTATTTGCAGACAAACTGGAATTAAAGCCAGACGAAGTCAGTGGCACAAATAGAACTATCCAAGCAGAAGATACTTCTCCTTCAAATTATATTTGGTTGCATTGACAACCAACCACAATTCAATATCCAGTTTGTCTATAAATTAATAATTAATATGTCGGAATCACCTCTTCATCTCCGCCAAAAATCAAAGGTAAGGAATAGGACAAAATCAAATCAAACTTTATTTAAAATGCACTTAAAGTTTGATTTGATTTATTCCTATTATTTAACTTAGATTTTTGGTTGAGATGGAGACGTGAATCCAACATATTAATTATTAACTTGAAGATTACATTTTAACCGAAGTTTACAACCCTAGGCCTATATAGAGTTGAAGTCGGAAGTCTACATACACCTTAGCCAAATACATTTAAACTCAGTTTTTCACAATTCCTGACATTTAATCCTAGTAAATTATTATTATTATTATTTCTTTCATCACATTCCCAGTGCGTCAGAAATTTACATACACTCAATTAGTATTTGGTAGCATTGCTTTTAAATTGTTTAACTTGGGTCAAACGTTTTGGGTAGCCTTCCACAAGCTTCCCACCATAAGTTAGGTGAATTTTGACACATTCCTCTTGACAGAGCTGGTGTAACTGAGTCAGGTTTGTAGGCCTCCTTGCTCGCACACGCTTTTTCAGTTCTGCCCACAAATTTTCTATAGGATTGAGGTCAGGGCTTTGTGATGGCCACTCCAATGTGGAAATTGATCCCAAGAATGAACCAGACTTGTGGAGGTCTACAATTTTTTTTATGAGGTCTTGGATGATTTCTTTTTATATTCCCATGATGTCAAGCAAAGAGGCACTGCGTTTGAAGGTAGGCCTTGAAATACATCCACAGGTACAACTCCAATTGACTCAAATGATGTCAATTAGCCTATCAGAAGCTTCTAAAGCCATGACATAATTTTCTGGAATTTTCCAAGCTGTTTAAAGGCACAGTCAACTTAGTGTATGTAAACTTCTGACCCACTGGAATTGTGATTAAGTGAAATAATCAGTCTGTAAACAATTGTTGGAAAAATTACTTGTGTCATGCACAAAGTAGATATCCTAACCGACTTGCCAAAACTATAGTTTGTTAACAAGACATTTGTGGAGTGGTTGAAAAACTAATTTTAATGACTCCAACCTAAGTGTATGTAAACCTCCGACTTCAAATGTATGTATTGTCTATTTTTAGTTGAACCCTGGGTTGAATTTAAATGCTCACAAGAGCGGAAATTCATTTATTTATTTTTTTGCTGAAAGATGATGCCCATAGTTTACACATGATGTTGCACAATGCTTTAAGTCAATAAGTCATCGTTTAAGTCAAGGTATGATATATTTGGGCATGAAGTGGGAAAACCAAAGTTCAGATAACTTCAGATATTTTCCGTGTCAATGCCAGGTGTTTCCCTTATGAGATGACTTGCAGATACTTTTCAGTCTACGTTTCTTTTCGGGTCTGGGTTTGATTTGAATGTTACCACCCATCAGCATGGCATTGTTTATTAATCAGAAACACGTGCAAAGTTCTTCCTCGCAACTGAGCCAAACAACCTTTCGCCGTAGCCTACACTTGGCTGCCTGAGCACCACTTTTTTTACCAGCAAATTATCATAATCCTTTAGATAATTTTTCAAGTTTCACTTATTATTTAGCTAGTCTGTATATATAAAAAAAAAAAGACAATTTTATAAATGATTAAATTGTGTGTGATATGACTGCATTTTGGAACCCCGCTCCCCCCAAGATGAATGGTTTTGACCATGCTGCTTCGATTGGTGTCTATCCTATGTTGAAAAGGCACCCGCAAAAGAAAATTACACAAACTTGTTTATCTATTTTGTTGTGTTGTTTTCACATTTGTATTGATGTGCTCCATGCCCTCAGGATGTTGTTGCATACACACTATATATACAAAAGTATATGGACACCCCTTCAAATGAGTGGATTCTGCTATTTCAGCCTTACCCGTTTCTAACAGGTGTATCAAATCAAGCACACAGCCATGCAATCTCCATAGACAAACATTGGCAGTAGAATGACCTTACTGAAGAGCTCAGTGACTTTCAAAGTGGCACTGTCATAGGATGCCACCTTTACAACAAGTCAGTTAATCATATTTCTGCCCTGCTAGAGCTGCCCCGGGTCAACTGTAAGTGCTGCTATTGTGAAGTGGCAATGTCTAGGAGCAACAATGGCTCAGCCGCGAAGTGGTAGGCCACACTAGCTCACAGAACGGGACCGCCGAGTGCTGAAGCCCATAGCACGTAAAAATCTTCTGTCCTTGGTTGCAACACTCACTACCGAGTTCCAAACTGCCTCTGGAAGCAACATCAGCACAAGAACTGTTCATCAGGAGCTTCATGAAATGAAGCTTCAGCCTCACACAAGCCTAAGATCACCATGTGCAATGCCAAGTGTCGTCTGCAGTGTTGTAAAGCTTGCTGCCATTGGACTCTGGAGCATTGGAAATGCATTGTCTGGAGTGATGAATTACGCTTCACCATTTCGCAGTCCGACAGACGAATCTGGGTTTGGCGAATGCCAGGAGAATGTTACCTGCCCCAATGCATAATTCAAACTGTAAAGTTTGGTGGAGGAGGAATAATGGTCTGGGGATGTTTTTCATTGTTCGGGCTAGGCCCCTTAGTTCCAGTGAAGGGAAATCTTAACGCTACAGCATACAATGACATTCTAGACTCTTCTGTTCTTCCATTTTTATGGCAACAGTTTGGAGAAGGCCCTTCCCTGTTTCAGCATGACAATACCCCCGTGTACAAGTGAGGTCCATACAGAAATGGTTTGTCGGGATCAGTGTGGAAGAACTTGACTAGCCTGCACATCCCTGACCTCAACCGCATCGAACACCCTTGGGATGAATTGGAACGCCGACTGCAAGCCAGGCGTAATCGCACAACATCAGTGCCTGAACTCACTAATGCTCTTGTGGCTGAATGGAAGCAAGTCCCCACAGCAAAGCCTTCCCAGAAGAGTGGGGGCTGTTATTGCAGCAAAAGGGGGACCAACTCCACATTAATGCCCATGATTTTGGATTGATATGTTCGACAAGCAGGCGTCCACATACTTTTGGTGATGTAGTGTATCATTTGTGGTGTGCATCATGAGCAAGGTCATTGTCGTCTATCATTTCACTTCTTCTAGCTTTGTGAACCATGGCATGAGCATGGCCTGACTTGACATTGCTGTACTGCAGATGAATAGCCTGCCAGTAGCATACCAAAGGTTGCACCGTGTCCATTACAATGTAGAAAAACCAAACTGGTCGAAACCGTTTAATTGTTTGGCAATCGATAATACCGTAGATGAATCTTATTCTTTGTATTTCTATGGCGGATTCGCGGATGCAATTTATGGAAGATGACAACTTTGGAGATAACAATACATGGCAAAGTCAGAGCTAGTGGCTTCCCCTATCCATCTGTGGCAAAGATTTCCCTAAATGCTTGTTATGACATCCAGAACCAGCCATAGCCTAGCCAGCTGGCTAATCTTTTGAATACGGTACAGTAAAAAAACAAAAAAACAGCAACAACAGATAATATTAGCTAGCTAGATAAGGATAGCATTCTAGCTAGCTACACTGACCGCTGTCTGTGCCTCTACTTGTTATTTTTCCACTCCACGTGGAAATTACCATTCTGTATACTTCTGGCCCCTCTTTGGACACTGTGTTAACTAACCTCCAGACGAGCTTCAATGCCATACAACTCTCCTTTCGTGGCCTCCCAACTGCTCTTAAACTAAGTAAAACTAAATGCATGATATTCAACCGATCACTGCCCGCACCTGCTCGCCCGTCCAGCATCACTACTCTGGACGGCTCTGACTTAGAATACGTGGACAACTACAAATACCTAGGTGTCTGGTTAGACTGTAAACTCTCCTTCCAGACTCACATTAAGCATCTCCAATCGAAAATTAAATCTAGAATCGGCTTCCTATATCGCAACAAAGCATCCTTCACTCATGCTGCCAAACATACCCTCGTAAAACTGACCATCATACCGATCCTCGACTTCGGTGATGTCATCTATAAAATAGCCTCCAACACTCTACTCAGCAAATTGGATGTAGTTTATCACAGTGCCATCCGTTTTGTCACCAAAGCCCCATACACTACCCACCATTGCGACCTGTACGTTCTCGTTGGTTGGCCCTCGCTTCATACTCGTCGCCAAACCCACTGGCTACAGGTTATCTACGAGTCTCTGCTAGGTAAAGCCCTGCCTTATCTCAGCTCACTGGTCACCATAGCAGCACCCACTCGTAGCACGCGCTCCAGCAGGTGTATCTCACTGGTCACCCCCAAAGCCAATTCCTCCTTTGGTCGTCTTTCCTTCCAGTTCTCTGCTGCCAATGACTGGAACGAACTGCAAAAATCTCTGAAGCTGGAAACACTTTTATCTCCCTCACTAACTTTAAGCACCAGCTGTCAGAGCAGCTCACAGATTACTGCACCTGTACATAGCCCATCTATAATTTGGCCCAAACAACTACCTCTTCCCCTATTGTATTTCTTTATTTAGCTCCTTTGCACCCCATTATTTCTATTTCTACTTTGCACATTCTTCCACTGAAAATCAACCATTCCAGTGTTTTACTTGCTATATTGTATTTACCTTGCCACCATGGCCTTTTTTTGCCTTTACCTCCCTTATCTCACCTCATTTGCTCACATTGTATATAGACTTATTTTTCTACTGTATTATTGGCTGTATGTTTTGTTTATTCCATGTGTGTTGTTGTATGTGTCGAATTGCTATGCTTTATCTTGGCCAGGTCGCAGTCGCAAATGAGAACTTGTTCTCAACTAGCCTACCTGGTTAAATAAAGGTGAAATAAAAATAAATACATTTAAAAAATTCACCACAACGTTCCCACCCCTAATTCGCGAATATGTATTAGCAGCCTTTGTCATTCTTCAGAAATGGAACCTAAACGAGAATTTCCGCTCTGGGACAGGAATTACATTGAAATAGGGGAGGCATTGCCCTCTGGCGGGGGCCTTCAAAACAATAGATGTTGATGATTTCGCAAATGCTATATAGGCCTAAATAGTATTGTTGATGATATTTTTTATTTTACTAGGCTAGTCAGTTAAGAACAAGTTCTTATTTTCAATGGCCTAGGAACAGTGGGTTAACTGCCTTGTTCAGGGGTAGAATGACATGTTTTTACCTTGTCAGCTCGGGGATTCAATCTCGCAACCTTTCGGTTACAAATCCAACACTCTAACCACTAGGCTATATGACTTATAAAGTATGGCTACATTTAATTTGCTCTGTTAAACCTATGTTTTGGAATGACTTTGATAACAACGGTGAATCTATATAGTTATTAAGAGATCTCAATAACAATTCTCATGATAGCATATTGGTAGTAGTCAGTGGCAAATTTCAAAGCTAAGCAGGGCATCATGAAAACCTTGGATGGGAGACCAAATAGAATGTAGATTGATTGATTCTTCAGTAGGAGGTGCTGCTCATCCTATTAGTTTTTTTTTCTGATAGTGGATATAACGTTGGAGATCTGAAGTTATTTCAACGGTACAAATTCAACATTTTATACAAGGTGTGTTTATGTTTTGTTTTTTAAAAACCATGATCACGTAATCCTGTGTTTGAAATGTCACCCTCAAAACAGCAATTTACGTTGTGATTTTTTTTTTCATCCAATGTATTTTCCATGTAGATTCCACGTCACAATACGTTGACAAATTATGTCGAAAGAACGTTGATTCAACCAGTTTGTGCCCAAGACGCTAAACCCAAACCCATTTCCTGGATTTGTGTTGGCAAAGTACCAAGTGTAAGTGACTAAATGGTTCGCAGCACGGAAGTTAAATACACTAGGTCAACAACAACCTGTTTTATTAATGAAAACTCTTCATGCTGTCATCCACAAGGCCTCAACTAAACAAAGGAACCGTTCTACGCTTGTATAATGGACATGCTCTGTTTGGCTAGCTAGGCCTATAGAGAGGCACCTTGCTCGCACACTAAATGACATGCAATTGTCTTAAATTGTGACCATAATCTATACTATGCTATCCGTGAGTGTGCAGTATATGGCTAAATACACTTCATAACATAAGTAATGAGATTGAAAGCAGTTTTCTTACCAAGCTGCTGGTGGACTTTTCAGTGCCTGTTTGCTCAAGTGTCCCTCTGCTTTTGAAAGTGAAACTGCTTTACAGACATATGATATGAATGCGTTGACTGGAAAGAGAAAGTGGAAGTAGAGTGGAAAAGAGAGAGACCAGTGAACCTTAACTCTAGTAAATGTTTGCTGAGGCAGTGAGTAGCGTTAGCCTATACTTAGGCATACAGTAACAAAAAAAAATGGAATGGTGTAGAAATTAGATATGATTTTAAACTCATTGGAATGATTCTACATTTATCAGCAGAATGTTAGTAATTCTATGAGAGTTTAGCTTCAAACATACAGTACATATCTCACTTTGTTTGGAGTTTCATAAATGCATTCCTGAATAGATTTCAAGGTACGGAGGCAGTCCCTAGCAGTTCGAAAAGGGGGAGGGTGATGTAAGATTATCCACGGTAGGACAAAGTCTGCCAGTTGTATATCTACTAGGACCAGATTGAGATTACTGCCGTAGTTATGGAGGAAGGAAACAGTGGTCAAAGTCCTTGTGTAGTGTGTTGTTTTGCACTTTCAAAAGTGAACAATTCTAAATGTGTACGACATCGCCATAGAAGCTCTGTTAAAAAAAACCAATAGAGACAGTTGTTTAGAGATCTTAGGCAACCTTTTACAAAAAGAGTTGAAGCCTCTTTTTTTCAGTACTAGTACAAGAGGTCTTTTGTAAGCCCTTTCCATTCCTGTATGGTTTCATCACTTGTCACTGCTTGAATGTGCTTAATCTAGTTTTTCCTGTTTCGCCCTGTGAACCTCCTCCCTTCCCTATAGAGAAATTGACATGGCACAGCCTTCTCTGCTCAGACTAAAGAAAATATCTAACCACATATCCATAGCATGTACCTGTGTGCTGCAAGACTGTGTTAGCCTACTGAGAAAAAGCCTGAGCATTAGCTTAGGGGGCCAACACAAGATCATCATGTGAGTGGTGCCAATTCTGCCAAACCAGTTACATTATGCAGTGTTGACTAGGCAAGTCAGTTAAAAACAAATTCTTATTTACAATGACAGCCTAGGAACAGTGGGTTCACTGCCTTGTTCAGGGGCAGAACAACCAATTTTTACCTTGTCAGCTCAGGGATTTGATCTAGCATCCTTTCGGTTACTAGCTCTAACCACTAGGCTACCTGCCGTCCCAGTTAACCTGAAAACCAGTGTGAAGTTTCACAGCCTCTTCCAAAGTCCTCACTTCATTGTTTTAGAAAGGGAACACAGGCTGTGTTGGGCTTGGCAGTTGGCACCAAAGTATAGAAAGTCCTCCTACGCATTGAAAATATCTTTGACATGTCTTCAGGCAACTCGCTGAAAGGCTTTGGAACTTCCTCACTGGAGGATATTGCTAATTGTTTTGGGTAAGGCTTGACTGGGTGTGCCTTGGTACTGTGATACTGAGGACGTTTTACAACATGGCTCCCATGTCCTTGACTTTTATCTCAGATCAGGTGTATAAAAAAAAACATATTTTAGGGTGTGGCTTTGGTTCCATGGGCTGTCATGATTGGCCATTGGGAAAATGAGCACAAATAACATATTCACACTTAGAAATAAACCAAAACCCATTTACTGTGCGATGCATTTATTCAATAACATTATTATAATATCTATATTTCCACTTCTCAAATTAAATATTTCAATGTAATTAAACCTACATATATTTGTATTCCTTGTACTACAAATATTTAGTTCAGCTAACATCTTTCAAGATCCTCACGCCTTATTCTGCACTGAATATTGTTGTTTTGGTTTTATCAGAGAAGATGATGCTCGCACACTCACCGCCCCATGTTCTTGCTGTGGGAACAGACTTGTCAATGATGTGAATGTTCTTGTTAACTCAGGTGTGTACGTGTCCAAGTACTCCGACTGCCTGGACATAAACCGCTGGTACCACGGGAAGTCTGGATACATCGCCATCATCAGACTCACCAAGGTATTTACATAGTTACGAGCCACAGAGGCGTTCCTATGTGTAACTTCACTGTTGAATGTTCCTCTAGGTTTTTTCCTTCTAAGGAGTTTTTTCCTTGCCCCCGTGCTTCTGCTTGCTCTTTGGGCTTTAGGTCGAGTTACTGCAAAGCTCTTTGTGACGACTGCAGATGTAAAAAGGGCTATAAATACATTTCATTGATTTGTTTGTTGAACGGGCTTGTCATTTAATTCTCTTTTTGTGGGGTTCTACAGGGCAGAGTGAGAGACGTGACAGAGAACTACACAGTAAACTACACCTCTCCCTCTAATGGGTTTGACTGTCATGTATCAGAGCAGCTCAGTGCCGTGTCGGCCAACACCAGCTCCTTCCTGGCCTTTGAGAGAACACAGGTGAGATTCCTCCATCCATCATCCCTCTAACGTTCATCCATCCATCCATGTCACACTGTGTACTTTTCCAGTAGGAAAAAACAGTTGTAATGATGTCATTTCAACCAGCTTTGCCTGGGTTTCGGGTTCTGTTGCCTTCAATTGTCAAATGTGCACTCTGTGTGTCAAAGCAGTAAAACGGAAATTAATTTAGTAAGCTACCTCTAATGAAAAAAGTTATAATTTATTCGTGTTTTTACTCCAGGCATTTAGAAAAGTTGATGAAATAGACCTGTAGATACAGTAGTGATAAATACAATACAATAGCAAAGCTGAAGAGATTTGTGTTGGTCTTTGCAGTACTACATGTATGAGCTGCCTGGTGGAGGGGCTGACTCGACAGTCCAGCCTCCTAGCCATGCCTGCCCATTCGCTATAGTGGCTTTTTCCTATTGGGATACCAAGACACCTGCATCAGAGGACCAAGAGAAAAGGTAAATTTCCCTCTTTCTCATGGGGTTTTTACATTTTTCCAGATTCACAGAAAATATTTGATGAAAAGGAACATCTTCTAAAACGTACAAAATGATTGATTTGTTTTTTTTCTTCTCTTTTGCAGTGAGGAAGAAAAAACAGGTAAGTAATGAATCAAACTGTTACAAAGGTGCGTCTGGATAATTTTATGGCGCCGTTCAATGGCATATCATTACTACTACAGTACAGTGCATTCCTACTTTAACTGAATGCATTAAGTTGCTCTGGATAACATTGTCTGCTAAAATTGAAATATTATTACAGTGTTTCACTACTATCCCTGGAGGGGTCAGCTCCAAATCAGCTCCCAGGTCTACCATGTGGGTCTGAAGTCCAGCACTGGACCCCTGATTCCAGCTAAACTGTAAGTTCAATGCAACCCTAGTGTGAAGGTGCACGGTCTCTCCCTATGCTATGACTTATAAATACAGTATCTTATAAATATCTCTCCAATTTACTTGATGTGGGTTGTGTTTAGTAGGGCACACCATAGCAAGACAGTAGGCAACAAAACAAAAAACAAGTTTAACTCCCTGTTTTCATGTGGTAACATAACCTGAGAATGTCATTTTGTTTGATTTCAGTCCAACAGTAATGGCAGTTGACGGAGCCATTAAAATGTCAGATCTGAGGCAGAAATTACCAAAGGCTATATTTGAAACCTGCTTCATCGGTGAAGGTACGTTTACATATGTTCCATGTGTTTACGAATGTAAATGTCGGCTACTCAAAAGTGGTTTCGTTGTGATAGCATTTTGCTTGAGCAGTGTCACCACAAACAACCTTTCCCAGGACTAGGGTTGCAAAGGGAGGGTATATTACTGAAAACGACCAGAATTTTCATATCTTTCAAAGGTTTTATCTTATTTATCACAAGACATCAAGTGGCTCTTTTGGATACTTCAGATTATCACAGGTGTTTGTAATCTGGCCCTCTGTGTGGCCTTATCACATGTAAAATATATTAAATAATTAAATGAAATGACAGAGCTGTAAAACATTATCCTAAATATACTGAACAACAATATAAACGCAACATGCAACGATTTTACTGAGTTACAGTTCATATAAGGAATTCAGTCAATTGAAAAATTCATTAGGCCCTCATCTATGGATTTCACATGACTGGGAATACAGATATGCATCTGTTGGTCACAGATATCTTTAAAAAAGGTAGGGGTGTGGATCAGAACCAGTCAGTGTCTGGTGTATGTGTAACGCTCGTCGGACATTGCAATTTATTGCCCTGCCACATCTGCAGTCCTCATGCCTCCTTGCAGCATGCCTAAGGCACGTTCACGCAGATGAGCAGGGACCCTGGGCATCTTTCTTATGGTGTTTTTCAGAGTCAGTAGAAAGGCCTCTTTAGTGTCCTAAGTTTTCATAACTGTGACCTTAATTGCCTACCGTCTATCTGTTAGTGTCTTAACGACCGTTCCACAGGTGCATGTTCATTAATTGTTTATGGTTCACTGAACAAGCATTGGAAACAGTGTTTAAACCCTTTACCATTAAGATTTGTGAAGATATTTGGATTTTTACGAATTATCTTTGAAAGACATGGTCCTGAAAAAGGGCCGTTTCTTTTTTTGCTGAGTTTAGATCGAAAGCATCCCAAACATGTTCAATGGGTGATATGTCTGAGTATACAGGCCATGGAAGAACTGGGACATTTTCAGCTTCCAGGAATTGTGTACAGATCCTTGCGACATGGGGCTGTGCATTATCATGCTGAAACGAGGTGATTTCGTCATGGTATCTCTGTGCATTCAAATTACCATCAATAAAATGCAATTGTGTTCATTGTCCGTAGCTTATGCCTGCCCATACCATAACCCCACCGCCACCATGGGGCACTCTTTTCACAACGTTAACATCAGCAAACCGCTCGCCTACATGACGCCATACACGTGGTCTGCGGTTGTGAGGCCGGTTGGACGTACTGCCAAATTCTCAAAAACTACATACTAGAGAAATTAACATTCAATTCTCTGGCAACAGCTCTGGTGGACATTCCTGCAGTCAGCGTGCCAATTGTACTCTCCCTCAACTTGTGTTGTGTGACAAAACTGCACATTTTAGAGTGGCCTTTTATTGTCCCTCGCACAAGGTGCACCTGTGTAATGATCATGCTGTTTAATCAGCTTCTTGATATGCCACACCTGTCAGGTGGATGGATTATCTTGGCAAATGAGAAATGCTTACTACAGGGATGTAAACAAATTTGTGCACCACATTTGAAATAAATAAGCTTTTTGTGCTTATGGAACATTTCTGGGATCTTTTATGTCAGTTCATGAAACAAACACTTTACTTGTTGCGTTGATATTTTTGTTCAGTGTTTAAACCATCAATTTAGTGAATACCATTGATGTTTAATATGAGGGTTTCAGCATGAAATATCCTTTCTATTTTTATTGATTTATTTAACTATGTCAATATGTATGTTATCAATGTTTTGGCATTAAACTTAAACTTTAAGCCAGCAACATATTACCCTGCATCCCACTGCTGGCTTACCTCTGAAGCGAAGCAGGATTGGTCCTGGTTGGTCCCTGGATGGGAGACCAGATGGTGCTGGAAGTGGTGTTGGAGGGCCAGTAGGAGGCACTCTTTCCTCTAGTCAAAAATATATATAATATCCCAGTCAGTGCCGTTCATGATGATATTTTTTCAGATAGGTTTAGGCTACTACATGATACTCTAATTTTCCCTACACCCATCATGGGGTGCTACAGCCTATGAATAAAAGTTTACAATGTAGGTGTACACAGGTTCAGAGAAAATTTTTAAATGACAGACAGTGACACATGGACAGACAGTGACACATTCAATACCACTTTGCACACTCTTGCCTGCATCTAGCTTATCTAGGGTGTAATCATTAGTCCAACAGTTGCAAACGAGAGTTTCTATTGGACAATTTTTATCCCTGTTTTGTTTGCTTCCGTTTAAGAAACGTTTTTCAGCAGAGTCGGGCAGAATGAATACACCCCAGATCACGCATAAACACAGTTCACTTTCATACCTAGCAGTCACGTTGTATTCATTTTAGCCTCTATGCACTCTCCTCCTCTCACCTTTTACCTTCGTTTGTGGACTTGAACAATACATCAGCTGTAAACCTGTCCAAACCGCTACACACAGCCTACATCGTTGTCACCATATTAGCTAAAGTAACGTCCTAGTCGACATAGCTAATAGAACTAATGCGTTAGTAAACTCGCTACAACCATACAGTAACGTTACAGTGTATAGTCAGTAAGCAGTTAGACCGACGGGCCCCGGTAGCAATAAATTAATAAAAACAGAAGCTTACCTTGACTTGGAAGAGTTCCAGTGTTGTGTTGGTTAGTCATAGCCAGCTAGCTAACATAGCATCCCTCTATTTGAGCCGGGTGTTTGAATAACTAAACTAGCCAGCTGCATTTGCTAGCTAAGTAACAGTTAAGTGAAACTGAAAAAAGATGACACACTCTCTCTTGCTTCTTCATTTTTGAATAAATTAATTTGTTGAAAACTGTTCAACTATTGTTTTTCTCTCTCTTGGAGTCAACTACTCACCACATTTTATGCACTGCAGTGCTAGCTAGCTGTAGTTTATGCTTTCAGTTCTAGATTCAATCTCTGATCCTTTTGATTGGGTGGACAACATGAGGCTACTGTAGACCTTCATTGCAAGTCCAAACACATCAAGAAAGTTGTGAAGAGGGCACGACAACACCTTTTCCCCCTCAGGAGACTGAAAAGATTTGGCATGGGTCCACAGATCCTCAAAAATTTCTATAGCTGCACCATCGAGAGCATCCTGACTGGTTGCATCACTGCCTGGTATGGCAACTGCTTGGCATCTGACCATAAGGCGCTACAGAGGGTAGTGCGTACGACCCAGTACATCACTGGAGCCAAGCTTCCTGACATCCAGGACCTATATACTAGGTGGTGTCAGAGGAAGGCCCAAAAAGATGTCAAAGACTCCAGTCACCCAAGTCATGGACTGTTCTCTCTGCTACCGCACGGCAAGCGGTACCGGAGTGCCAAGTCTAGGACCAAAAGGCTCCTTAACAGCTTCTACCCCCAGGCCATAAGACTGCTGAACAATTAATCAAATGGCAACCAAGACTATTTACATTGACACCACCCCCTCGCCCCCATATGTTTTTACACTGCTGTAACTTGCTGTTTATTATCTACGCATAGTCACTTTACAAATTACCTCGACTAACCTGTACCCCCGCACATTGACTCGGTACCAGTACCCCCTTTATATAGCCTCATTATTGTTGTGTAATATTCTTGTTACTTTTTGACTTCATTTAAAAAAAAAAAATTCCCCATAAACTATCAAAATAAAAAAAGTTGCACACTCCATGTATAATCCCCCAGCAATTTAATGTGTATTTACCAACGTTTCGGCATCACTGTGCCGAAACGTTGGTAAATACCCATTCAATTGCTGGGAGTTTATACATGGGGTGTGCGACTTTTTTTATTTTGATAGTTTATAGTTTATTCGCCGTTAATCAGCACCTCCACACAAACTATTACTCTGGGTGTGCGCCAGCTCATGTTTTATAATCTAATATTTTTTTCCCAGCCTGTTGTGTCGACTTTATTTAATTTTTTACTTTAGTTTATTTAGTAAATCTTTTCTTAACCAACAATGCAGTTCAATAAATAGAGTTAAGGGCTTTAAGAATTTCACGGTAAGGTTATACCTGTTGTATTCGGCGCATGTGACAAATAACATTTGATTTGATTAGATGCTTTTTTCATTAATTAGGCTATTTTCTCTAATATATAGACACAGATCAAAAAAAAAAAATATATATACATAATCTACGAATATATATATTTTTAAGTTATTCAACTATAAATCGCCAAAGTTACGATAGATCTTCAGTTAATTATGAAAATTACAGAAGATTCCTGTAACTTTGATAAATTATCAGTAGCTTTGCAACCCTACCCAAGGACATTTTTATGTGTTGTTTATCTGATTATTTATCCAGCTGTGTGAGCTTTACAGAGCTTTATTTTTTTGTTTTTTTAAATAATTTAATGATATTGAATTGTTCGGTTTTTCAGTTTCTCTGGAAGGAATGGGTTGCAGTCTGTATGAGCTGGCACCCAGTGAGGCTGAGGACACCTCTCTCTCTCAGCTTACACAGGAGCTCAAGGAGAAAGACCTGGTGAGCGTTCATTGTTCTTAAAGTCGGCTGACAGGTTATTGGAAGACCGGAATGGAAAGGGAAAGGTGGACACCTAAACTGAAATGTGTCTTCCGCATTTAACCCAACCCCTCTGAATGCAGTTCATTGTTGTGTTGTCAGACCTTGATTCTAATAAATATTTTTCTTACCAACAGGCCCTCGCAATACAACTGAATGATAGTGGTTTCCTTATACTGTTACATTCATCTCACTTCCTCACATATGAAGGTAAGACAAAACCTGTATATGCAACATATTGCATTTAAATATATTATAGATAGAAGCTAAATATCTAACATTACATTATAATTGTAAATTTCAGATGCTGGGTCCAATAAGCCAGAGGTATTGCAGGGGATGTTTGTGTTTCCGGATTCCAGAGCTATACAGCGAGGTTAGTGTGTGTGTGTGTGTGTGTGTGTGTGTGTGTGTGTGTGTGTGTGTGTGTGTGTGTGTGTGTGTGTGTGTGTGTGTGTGTGTGTGTGTGTGTGTGTGTGTAATTTATCCTTACATAATGTCATTTGTTATTACCACAGACACCAAGATCTGCTCGAAGAAGCCCTCCCTCTCACCAGAGGTCCTCCAGGTGGTGCCTGCACTGAACTACGCAGAGACAGAGGTGGAAAAGTGCCTCCCTGAACAGAGTGGGGAGCTACGTGGTTTACTAGAGCAGCATATCCAGAGCTACGCTGCCCTCGTCCACCCTGGGCTTACTATCAGTCCATCTAGGGAAGCCAGCATCTTCCCAGATCAGTTTGATGTTCCTGACGCCCTCAAATATCTCTACTCCAGCCCAAAGTGGACTGAAATGGGATGGAAATGTCTCAAGTCTTACTTTCACCAGCCGGGCTCCTTCGAGCTCTCTGTATCCAGGGCCACGGAGCTTCTGGCGGCTGGACGAGAGGAGCGAGGGGATGAGCCAGATGATGACGTCTACTACTGTCTGTCATCTCCAGAAGGCCCCCCCATGACTCCTGCTAGTCTGGGTGGCCCAGAAGAGGAGCAGTCAGGGGGACAGTCACCAGGAGACACAGCTGACACAGCCACATACATAAGTAATGCACCGGCAGTATCTACAGAGGACTTTGACAAACCTGGTATGACCAAGGCAGACAGTAATGCACCAAATAAAAGAGTAGAGGAAGAGAAGAACTTGCCTTCAAAGGAGGTGCAAGACAAGGTGCAACATGTGCAACCCAAGGAGGTGCAGGAGGAAGTGCCCTCTGATCTTAGCAAGCCTGCGGTCCCAGCAGGGAACTTTTGGAAACCTGTCTTGAAGAAGGCTGACAGTAATGCACCAGGGACAACTTTGATTCCAAAAGAGGTGCAGAATGAGCTTCCCTATGATCTTTCCCAGCCTGTTGTGTTGGCAGATGATTCTGGGAAGAACAAGGCCGTACCAGGGGTAGGAGTAGAGGATGAAGGGACACATTTGAACCCAGAGGAAGTCCAAGTGGATAGGCAAAAGGAGGTGGAAGAGGATATGCTTTCTGATCTTTCACAGCCTGCAGTCTCTGCAGAAGACTTGAGGAAAGCTGGCCCAGCAGTGTTGGGTAAGGCAGACTGTAAAGCACCTGAGGTGGGAGTAACGAATGAAGGGACAAACTTGCACCTGAAAGAGGTGCAAAAGGATATGCCCTCCGGTCTTTCACAGCCTGCAGTCTCTGAAGAGGAATTGAAGAAACCTGGGCCGGCCCTGGCAACCAAGCCCAACATTAAAGCAGTAGAGACAGGAGTAGAGGATAAAGGGGGGGATTTGCCTAAGGAGGTGCAAGAGAAGGTTCCATGTGATCTTTCCCAGCTTGCAGTGTCGGCAAAGGTTTTTGCAATAGCCGGTATGACAGTGATGACCAAGGCCACAGAGGTGACAGAGGTTTCAACCTCACCTGCATCAGGTGACCTCCCAACAGTGCTAGTCATCACTGCCACTGAAGGAACTGCAACCGTTGTACCTCATAATGAGAACTTTGGCTTGATCAATACAGAGTCGATCACAAAGAACTCCTCCAGTTTGCCACCAGCCAAAGTACAGGAGAGGGGTGGAAGTGCTCTCAATGGGCAACGTGGCAAGGCCAATGAGGTCAATAACTTCTCTACATCAGATTGGAGGAAACGGCCAAGGAAACGGCGTAGATTTAGCGGGTTGGGTAAACGGGTCTTGAGGTCTTCAGCAGCTGACTTTGAAGAGGAAGAAACTGAGAAGGGATGTTTGGATTCAAGTAAAGTCTACTCATTGAAAAAGAGGAAGGAAATGACAGATTTAGTTCAACTTAACCCATGGAAAAAGAAGGAAAGGATGGATGTAACCCAGGTTCGTCCATTGAAAATGCAGAGGGAACTGATGAATTTGACCCTAGATCCCCCATTGAAAAAGAAGGAAAGGATGGATGTAACCCAGGTTCGTCCATTGAAAATGCAGAGGGAACTGATGAATTTGACCCTAGATCCCCCATTGAAAAAGAAGGAAAGGATGGATGTAACCCAGGCTCACCCAACGAAAATGCAGAGGGAAGTGATGAATTTGATCCAAGATCTGCCTTTGAAAAAGAAGAAGGAAAGCAAGGATTCAATTAACTTTTACCCATTCAAAAGTAAGGAAAGTATGGATCTAAATCATGACGGCCACCCATTGAAAAAGAAGACAGATCGGTGGGACTTGAAGGCGATCATCTCCGAATGCGGTAGAATCTTTGTCCCTCATGGTTCAGAAGTTATCGCCAAGGATATAGAATCTTTGAAAGTTATGGGGAAAGTGATAGATCACAAACAATGTGCTGATGAGATGATGGTTGAAGCTTGTATCAAAGTACCCCAACCCATAGAGACAGGAGATGAACCTGGCCTAGAGTTGATAAAGTCAGGTGAAAACAAAGATTCACACATATGGAGTTCAGACAGTAAAGACCATCCGCCAGAGGTCAAAATGGCTGATGTAGACAAGATGGCCTCTCAGAAACCCTCAGAACTGGTCCAGAACAAAGACATGGATTTTCCTTCCTTAGAAAAACACAAAAAGAATTGTCAATTTGTTGCAATATCCCTCAGTAAACTAAAGACAGTTTTTTCAAGAAGGGGAAAGAGGAAAACACCTCTCAAACCTGTTTCAGAAGATCAAATGTTACCATTGGACAAGAAAAGCAAGGCCGATGCTGGCATGGATAAAATGGAAAGTGTTAATTTGAGTAATTCCTGCAAAGATACCCCGGACAGAACCAGAGGTGCTGCTGAAGTTGCAAAGGAACAGACATTTGGCCTAGACCCAAAGTTTGCACTAGCATTAGGCTTGACTCCTAGGGAGTTGCATAATAATGCACCCAAATCTCCAGAAAAAAGTGATATTCCATTGAAGAAAGACATTCAGAGCAGACTGGACCTGGTTACTCCACAAGCCACATCTGACCAAATGTCTGAGGCTTTGCCTAGCCCCCCTTCAGCAACAATAACCTTAACGGGTCGGGGGAGCCCATTGAAAATGAAATGCAAGCCTGCAGACTCCATAAGGAAAAAATGTAAGTTCCTCTTGAGAAGTCATGTAGCTGTTGTCAACCTCACGTCATGCAAATAACAAAACATGCAGATTGATTTTATTTTGTTCTCCTAAACCACACACTTAATTAGATATTTGTCATCTTGATAATTGAGTTGTGATTGCAGTTAATATGTGCTGACTGTGGAAATATGCTGAAATGTTAAAATAATCCCTTTGTCTTGAATTCCTGATGATTCCGTTTCTATATCTCTTTTTCTATCTGAACTGCAAAGCAACACTATGAAGTAATATGTTAATAGCTTTTTGCTATTCTGGTCCCAGGTCTGTTTGTGCTGTAGTTGACAAGACAGCACAAACTGATCTTGGACCAGGCTAGCCTCTTGCCACCTCCGTTGCCTCTGCTTTGTCTTGCTGTGTGTCGTGCTACTGTCCCCCAATTCAATCTAATACAAATCATAAAACAATTTGGTTCAATTTTGGCGAGGAGATTTGCATGCAGGCGACTGACTGCCGTACGACAATGCAAATGTCCAAATATTAATTATCACTATACGCTACTCCGTGTTTTTTGTTTTCATACTGTTTCTTCTGTCTCTTTTCTCTGTTCTCTTTTGTTTCTACAGGGTGGTTGCACTATCACACACCAGCTTCTTTTGAAAAAGAGAAAGTAGCACAGCCTATATCCTCCCAACTACTGACACTTAACCCTGATGTCAGGCGTGTTGTCAGTAGGGGTAGGCCTCGCACAGTGAAGAAAGACGCCAGTGATGCATCATGCCCACCAGCAGATGCTCTGACCCTATTGGCCGATTTGGCCCTCAGTACCAGTAACGACAAAGTACTGGACCACCTGGCTCTTCAGCAACAGGAATGCTGTCCAAGTTTGGTTATAAGTGACAACAGTGTCAAAGATGGCGGCTCTCCTCATGAGTCAGATGGTGAACCAGAGTCTGTCCTTCATGCACTGCTGAAGCACCCTTCTGTTGCTAGGCTTAAACTTCCCCCTCAGTCTCCGTCACCCAAGGGGCTGGTGGTGGGGAGTGGGGAGCGGGTTGTGTTAGTCTCACAAGAGCATTCTTACTCACTGCCGCCATCCTCCTCTCTACTATTGGGTTTGTCAGGTTCAACCCTCCAAGTCCCCATTTCGGAGGGACTTCAGCCGCATCGCAAGGATATGGTCTATGGTGACGGAACTCAAGCACTACGGGCCTTCCTGTGTCAGGAGCAGGACCAGAACAGGAAGGAACTCGGGGAGGAACCCGGGGTGGCTCCAGAATCCATGAGCAAAGGAATTGGGCGCAGGCGGAGGTTCCGTCGGTTACGGCGGTTCATCGAAAAAGACAGCTCAGTTCAAGTGACAAGGCTGTGGCAGGAAAACTATGACTTTAATTCAGACAGCAAGTTTACCAACGACCCTATGGATAAAACCGTTATTAGAGCCCTACATGGGTATGTACTTAGAATTTGTAATTTACACTGAACAAAAATATAAACGCAACATGCAACAATTTCAAAGAGTTACACTTCATATAAAGAAATCAGTCAATTTTAAATAAATTCATTAGGCCCTAATCTATGGATTTCACATGACTGGGAATACAGATATGAATCTGTTGGTGACAGATACCTTAAAAGGGGTAGGGGCATGGATCAGAACACCATTCAGTATCTGGTGTGACCACCATTTGCCTCATGCAGCGCGACATCTCCTTCACATATAGTTGATCAGGCTGTTGATTGTGGCCTGTGGAATACTGTCCCACTCCTCTTCAATGTTTGTGCCAAATTGCTGGATATTGGCGGGAACTGAAACACGCTGTCATACACGTCGATCCAGAGCATCCCAAACATGTTCAATGGGTGACATGTCTGGTGAGTATGCAGGCCATGGAAAAACAGGGTTCTTTTCAGCTTCCAGGAATTGTGTACAGATCCTTGCAACATGGGGCTGTGCATTATCATGCTGAAACGAGGTGATGGAGGCAGGTGAATAGCACGACAATGGGCCTCAGGATCTCTGTGCATTCAAATTGCCATCGATAAAATTCAATTGTGTTCATTGTCCGTAGCTTATGCCTGCCCATACCATAACCCCACCACCATGGGGCACTGTGTTCACACATCAGGAAACAGATCACCCACACGACACCGTACATGCTATCTGCCATCTATTCATCCGTGAAGTTCACACTTCTCCAGCGTGCCAGTGGCCATCGGAGGTGAGCATTTGCTCACTGAAGTCGGTTATGATGCCGAACTGCAGTCAGGAAGACCCTGGTGAGGACGATGAGCACGCAGATGAGCTTCCCTGAGACGGTTTCTGACAGTGGTCCGAGGCTGGTTGAACATACTACCAAATTCTCTAAAATGACATTGGAGGCGGTTAATGGTAGAGAAATTAACATGAAATTATCTGGCAACAGCTTTGGTGGACATTCCTGCAGTCAGCATGCCAATTGCACGCTTCCTAAAAACTTGAGACATCTGTATCATTGTGTTGTGTGACAAAGCTGCACATTTTAGTGACCTTTTATTGTCCCCAGCACAAGGTGCACTTGTGTAATTATCATGCTGTTTAATCAGCTTCTAGATATGCGACACCTGTCAGGTAGATGGATTATCTTGGCAAAGTAGGAATGCTCACCAACAAGGATGTAAACAAATTTGTGCAAATTATTTGAGAGAAGCTTTTTGTGCGCAAGGAACATTTCTGGGGTCTTTTATTTCAGCTCATGAAACATGGGACCAACACTACATGTTGCACTTATAATTTTGCTCAGTGTAAATAAAAATGTTTTTAGTTTTTTATGTTAAAATTTTCTTCTAACTACTAGATGCATAAGTGAAGAGCTTGCTAGAGACAGAAAGCTTATTCTATATTACTCCACAGACTAATTGTTTGACTGGATTTTGATTTCTCTGTGTCCCTTTCCTTCAACCCTCTGCACCCTCTCTCTGTACAGCCCATGGGATTTCAACATTGAGGACACAAACGAACAGGTTCAGCTCATCATCCACATGTGGATAGGTCTTTTCTACAGCAGGTCCACTGCTAGGTTCTTCCAGGCAGACCCAAGTCTTCTATGTATGGAGGAAAAAGATTCTACAGAAGTGGATCATGGAATGGTACAAGCCCAGGTTACATCTGAGACCAAGACAAGTTCCCCTGCTTATATTGCCCTTTCCAGGATCCCAGAACCTGAAGTTTTGGACCTTAGTAATGTGGGTAAAAAAGAATCACAACCATTAAGCTTGGAACCTGAGGTATTGGACCTTTCAGTGAAAACAACATCGACTGTGTTAGATTTCACTGTAGACACAAAGGATTCCCCTGAGTCCAAGCAAAGAACAGATTTTAAAAATCCTCCAGTATGCCAACCAGAAAGTGGACTCCACAAGGAAATCATCTCTTTTCACAAACAAAGTACAGATCTTGAGTTAAAGGTTAGAAAATAAATGTATTATATATGTAAAGCACAAATGTTTTCCAATCAATATTTTGTTGACAGAATACACAATTGTTTATTTTGCTTGTCTCTTTTCTCTACAGGTTTACAGAGACCGTGTGGACAGCATGACGTCAGACAAAGCGAGTGAACTGGATGATGATGATGAAACTAACAACCATGAGAATGACGGCAATGGTACCCTCCAAAATGATGTGTCCCCTAACAGAAGGACTTTGGAAAGTGATGGATCGTACATTCTCTTGTGTGAACAGGCAGCAAGTGTGTACATTAATCAAGAAAAGGTCCTGGAGACTCAAAGAATTGCCCGGGGTTTGGAGGGCAAAGCCAAAAAGGAAATCCAAAAGGAAGAGAAGAGCCACGATGGAGAACAAAACACAGCAAGCCTTAAAACCATGGAATCTAAAGATGTTGATGAGGCGCAACAAGTTAAAGATAACGATTCAGTCAAAACAATGTCATGCACAGAGGTGCTGGGGGATGGTGACGTTACCAATATGGCTGACAGAGTTGAGCGTAAAGCAAGTGAACCCAGAGATGGGTCTTACGTTGCCATCTGTGATGGCAGTGAGTCAAAAACGCACAAAGCATATCATAGCGTAAAGGATTCTGTTGAAGCAGCAAAACCAGAAGCAGTGCATGTTGGGAAAGACACCACAAACAAGGAAAGCAATGCACAAGCTGCTGGGAATGATTCCATTGGTACAGCACTCAAAGCAATGCATGATGAAAAGATTCCCAACGGTGTGTCACGGGATGATGGGAACTCCAAAAATGAGGTGCAAACTGCATTACAGGAAGGGAATGATACTAGAGATGAGGCACTACCAGCGGTGAATTATGAAAAAGAGTCGGGCGATAAAGCAGCACCTGCAGTATGTGGTGGGAATAATTCGGTGGCTGAAACACCACCAGAGATATCACATAATGAAAATGATTCCCAAAAAGATACACCATCGGTGGTGCATGGTGGAAATGATTCCATACTACCTGTGAAACTGTATAGCAAGCTGTATATAGACGAAGAACCCACTGCGGTGAACGATAGAAATGCTTCCCCCGGTGAGGTACAACCAATGGAGCAGGTTGGGGAGGTTTCTGTTGGCACTACTAGAGTACTGCTAGAGATGCAGGGTGAGATTAAATCGAAAGATGAGGTACTGACCACGAGAGTATTTCCACTATGTGGTGAGAACACGCCTTGTGTCGGTGAGTTCGACACGCCCATTCAGTCCAAGGATGTTTCAGGAGAGGCTAAAACAACAGTAGTTGAGACTGATTTCAATGGGATTAGCGATTCTAAAGATCAGGAACAGGTATCGATGCCGGGTCAGAGTAAATCTGATATCGACACACAAGGGCCCCAGCATTCTCAAGAAGAGACATCAGAAGTACTGACAGGCCAGGTAGAAATACCACTCATTGGAGTAGGAATTCCCAGGGAAGAAATCGCACACACAGATGTTCTACATTCACACAGTCAGACACCAGAGAGAGTGCGTGCTCAGATAGAAATACCATTTATTGGAGTAGAATTACCATTCATTGGAGTAGAGAAGGATAGCAAGGATATCATGCACACCGAGGTGCACGACACTCACTTGTGTCATAGGGATAATTTGTTTTCAGGTGCAATGTTTAGAAAAGCTTCAAAGGGAACTGAATCTGTCAGTAGATGCCCAACCCCTATCGTGGACGATGGTTACATCCCGATTCCTGACATCGACAGTGGCTGCTTGGTTATCTGCGATGCCGGTGGGGTCAGCAAACCCCTCGGCAGATGCCCAACACCTACACAAGATGAGCCACCTTTCGTTACGGAATTGTCTTATGACCATCACACACCGGAGACTGTTTTTTTGCCTGATTCGAAAGACACCAACAGTCCCAACCTCAATAGTGGTTTTGCTCTTATTGAAAATGAAAAGGCTTATCGTGAACCACATGAACCAAGTCTTGGTAGCAGCCCTAGTTCTGCAGAGAATATGTTGCGTAAATCCAGCAACAACAATAGCAAACCAAATCATCTGGAAGCCATTGGTAATCAGTTCTCTCAATTATTGACTGAACCCCGCAAGAAGCCAATTGCCACTAGCACACCTCTCAACACTCCCTATACTTCTTCAAAGGTAAAAAACGATTACAATCCTTATTCAAATATGCGACTTGCCCCTGCTGAACAAGACCTGTATGCTCTTTCAAGTCACGATTCACTGCATAGGTTCCCTGACTCCTATCCCAAAACCCATAGGACCTTAACACAGAAAGCAGCATTCTCTGTGCCATCAATCCACCTTGAGGTCCTGTCCAATGAAACAACAGAAAGAACATTAACTCGGGACTTGAGTGAAATCGCTTTGGAAGGAGACACTAACTTGTGTCCTGCCTCAACAGAGATTATCATACAGTCCATCCGTCAGAGTATCCCAGGAGTAAGTGGACCTACAGCAGCTTCTCAGAACCTTTCAGGGCACAACTTTACTGAGCCCCATCCATACAGCCAACAACTTGCCATGGCTGTGAATCTCTCCAAGAGTGAAGGCAGCAGAGGAGAGTACAGCTGGAAAGAAGGACAAACGAATATTGACCCTATGTCTTCAGATGTTCTCAAAAGCAAACAAACCGCTGCCCCTGTCCACTCAAACACTGATTCTCACCCGTATAACACACCATATGTCACCGAAATGAGGAGACAGATTGCAAGTTTGCAAGATAATGTTATGGATGAAAGTGAGGAGCCTGCCATAGAGCAAGACAACATTGAATCTAGTCTAGAGACAAATTGGATATCAGATGACCAACACGCAAGTAATACATCCCAGTTGAATAAAACAAAACTTGACTTCATCAACTCTTTACGCCAGTATCAGCAATGGGATAAAGGGGAATTTGATGATGTTTTGGACTTCAGCAAGCAAGGCACTTCCTCTTCTTCTTCTTCAGTCACCTTCCAGTCTGAAGAATCAGACAAAATATTTACCCGTATGGAAGAGAACAAACAGGACTGGTTAAAGTATTGTAGGTCAGAGAGGAGTGGGAACACCTCCAAAAGCCAAATTGATTTGGACGATGAGCACAAGGAAGTTTCCTCATTTGCAAAGCCATGCCTAGTTACAGTTTTGGATCACAAAGGAAACAGAATCACCTATGAAAACTATCCCGTTCTGAAACCTTCAACAAGCATGCACACACGGACAGTTCCGAACTCAAACAGACAGGGCTCGAGCAGATTTCTGGACTTCTCCAAGAGGTGGGATGATACACATAACGCTGACGAATCTGACCTCACTCAGTCGTCTGTGGATCTGGAGACCCTCATCTTCTCAGAGAGAATGAACCAGATGCTAAAACGTAAAAGGAAGAGTAGCAGCAGCAGGTACAACCGAGCAAGACACCACAGGTCAAATGTAGAAGAGCGAGCTTCCTCCTGTAGCCCGGCTGTGACAGTGCACTTTTCCAACCTGCAGGAACAGGAAAGCTCGGAAGAACACTGGGAGGGACTACCTTCACTCGCAGGGCAGAAGTTAAAAATAGATATGCCTGAAAGGAAGGGTATGGCTGAAGAAACAGACAGAGATATGCCACAGCATCTTCAAAAACTCTCCTATACAAAGGGCAGTGAGATGACGCATGTCAAAGTTTCAGACCTGGTTGCGGAAAGTTTCGAGGCGTACCATGCCATGATGACTGAGGTCTGTGCAGGCAGAAAGTACCCACACAGAACCGAGAGACTCAAGAGAGAAGAAGCAAAGAGAAACAGTTTGCCAAAGTCTCGAGCCCCAAGCAAAGACAAAGAGTTCTGTGGTCAGATGAAGAAGGACATGTATGACAGCCTGCATGATAATCTGAACTCTGTTGTGAAACAGTCATGTAAGAACAAGTTCAGGTTCTACATACTGGTGACATCAGACGACCCATTCTTCAACGAGACAAAGGTAAGATGAACATAAATGTTAGACTGGTCCTAGATCAGTTTGTGCTGTCTTGCCAACTTCTATGGTCAGTGGCAAATGACCATGGCCTATGCAGCGCAAACAGATCTGGGACCAGGGTACGAAACCGTACCATAAGCTGTACAACAATGAAAGCCAAAGTTCATTCTTGCACCATGTTTAAAAACAAGCTTGTTATTTTTGTAGGAGCTGTTAGAAGCAGAGGGACACATAACAGTAGAACAGTCTCAATTCTGCCTTGGAAAGGATAGTCCCTCATCCCCTCTATACATTATCTTGAGGAACGAAGATATTGCTGAACACATTTGTGAGGTAAGACTGTTGTAGACTTATAAAAGTATCTCAAACTCCTGGAAAAGAATAAGCAATCCAGGTTCGAAATCCAGCCTTCTGAATCGGTTTCCGTTGTATTACATTGTCGTCATTTTGAGATTTCTGTTTCACCCTCAGGTCCCTCACTTGCTTGAATTGAAGAAGTCTCAGAATGTGTTGTTTGCTGGTATTGACCGTCCTGATGACATTGTGAACCTGACCCACCAAGAACTCTTCAGCAAAGGCGGTTTTGTGGTGTTTGAGGGAGCAGCACTGGACACACTCAGTCTCAGTATGGACACTTCACTATTTGCAAGAGACCAAAGTGCATTTGTTACATTTCATTATGTTTCCACAACTGTCAATCTCTATAAGCAACTAGGATGTCCCTAGCCTGGTCCCAGATCAGTTTGTGTCATCTTGCCAACTGCTGTGGCCGATGTTTGGCATGAAACAGATCTGGGGCCAGGCTGTGATGTCCCCTCCCACATTGCATAGATGTGTGTGAGTTACTCAATGTCTCTTTCTTTCTTCCAGGCAACATTAAGAAAATGTCTGGTTTCCTGGAGGGGCTGAGTAAAAAGGGGAAGTGGAAATGGCTCTTGCACTACAAAGACAGCCGGAAACTGAAAGAGAACGCACGGTAAGCTTATTCTTGCGCTTGTAAATGTTCAACACAGTGCAGATAATAAAACACACTGTGTTTGTTTGAATCCAGGCCAGAGTCATTTTTGTAATTCAAGGAAACTAAGATTCAAACTAACTGCCAGAACTGATCATTCCTCCCTCTACAGGTCTAGTGCTGAGGCACAGGGTAAAAAGAGCTTCATGGACATCTGCCAGGAGGCTGGAATGGTGGAGGTCTTACCCTACCATGAATGTGACGTCATTTCAAGGACACGACCCAACTACCTCCACTGTCTAGTCCGGCTGCAGGTCCAGAATGTATCAGCTCGTCTACCTGTATTTATAACTGGTGAGAGATCAGACTTTTTCCCTATACTGCATTCGTTAAGATTAGCTAAGTTTATAGTATTTTGGGGTTGATTGCGGGTAATTAGTAGGACCTGTAACATAATTTTAATTTTTGTAATAGATAGGGATTCTTAGTCGCAAGAATGCTAGTTTCTGACAATTATTTCTTTATTTTGCAGACACAACGGCAGACAAAGCGTTTGCAAAACATGGGATATTCACAATGAATATTAACTCCTTCTTGCTGATTTCTCAGAGTGACACTTGCACTATTTCTTAAACTGACAGAAGTCTTCAGTACATCAATCAAATTTGATTTATAAGCCCTTTTTATACAGAACAAAAATATTAAACACAACATGCAAGAATTTCAAAGATTTTTCTCAGTTACAGTTCATGTAAGGAAATTTGTCAATTTAAATAAATTAGGCCCTAATCTATGGATTTCACATGACTGGGCAGGGCCCGGCCCATGCACTTGGCAGCCAGGCCCACCTACTGGGGAGCCAGGGACAGCCAATGAGAATGAGTTTTTCCCCACAAAAAGGATTTATTACAGACAAATTCAGTGTACATTATCAACAGCTGTCACAAAGTGATTTAAATTAACCTGACCCAGACTCCAAAGAGCAAGCAGAAGAACAGTGGCAAGGGAAACCTTGTAACCTCGAGAATAACCAGACTCAGAAGGGGATACTCCAAAATCTGCTTTTTAGGGGGTCATTGGGAGTTTGACACACTGATCTAAATCATTGTGGTGTAAGATTAAAATAATTCTCAGTAAGTTATGTTTATAGCAAGGCTTTGTTTATTGCCGTTTTAGTCTTTTTTTTTTTGCTTCCTTAGTGTAAATCATTGCATTATTTAGTTACATTTTGTGTAGATTTATTTATTCTTAATAATTTTCTAAAAGAGGTAGATTCTGTATAGATTAACGATGACATCCACTTCAATGCAGAGCTCTGTGTTAGTGTATTTATTTGTATGTTTGTAAATACATGTATTGCACCTTTGCGATAAAGAAATGGACTAAATGTTCCCCATCTTTTTTCATACACACACAGAAAAAGAGTGACCATGGTTCTTTTCTCTATTACAGATAAAATATTTATTTATTTCACTTTAACACAGAATATTACCTTATGTAAAAATACAATTTATATCACAATTATAGACTACGTATAAACCCCTGAATAAAACTCTTTGGCGACATTCACATGTCAGAATTTGAAGAAAACTTCATGATGGTACACAGTGTGATCATTGCATGTTCTTAACCAACTGTCAAATTCATTATAAAACGCAGCCGCCCAAAATTGTCCGCATGCCAGTAAACGTATTTCTTAATTTTTTTCTACAAACATGTTTTAAAGGGTCATAGATACAGATTCCAACAATGCATTATAAACCAGTTTAAGATTTGGAGCCGTCTGAACACTAACATGTTGGTTATACTATCACTGATCACCAGCGTCTCCAAAGATGTCATTCTTCGTGCGCTCCATCTCTGCAAAGTCAAACTCAGTGCCCATCACGCGCTTGTAGATGTCCTTGATGTCGTCACAGGTGGTCTCGAAGTGGGTCGTTGCATCATACGTACGGGAGATAAATATCTGCAGATATCCCAGATGCATAGAAGGGAAGGGGGGGGGAGTCAAACCAATGATTTATACAAAACATGTCTACAGGACTATGAATGAATAGGCTATAGCTAGGTTTCCATCCAATTGGCGACAGATTTTCATGCAAATATTCCCACCAGTGCTATGTTTTCACCAAATGGACACAATGTATTTTTTTCACTTAAATGTTCATGTAGCAAATAAAAATCTAAAGTTCAATGCGTTTCCACCACATTTTCAACTCTACCTAAAAAATGTTGTGTTACATAGCAAAATGTGCCTACTCCTGGTCTTGGCACCTGCACTCTAGCCAATATCTTGCAGATACTGTAGTGCGAGTAGGCTGTGTGGGTTGGCTAGTCTACATTATAAGATTATTATGGATAAGAGCGAGAACATTTTTATTTGTCAAACGGCAGTCAAGCATCAATCATAACGTCACCAGAATAAGACCCTCGATATTTATTGGAAAGCAGCATCAAACTTATCACCCTGTGAAATTCATCACCATTTATAGTATTTCATCTGTAGCCTAATAAAACTGCATGGTTTCCCAAGTCGTAGTGGGAGGACCACACACCATATCACTTGACTCCAAATTTACCTCGATATGCTAGTTTTTATATCAATATTTTCCCGCATAAAGTCATTACCACCGCCATTTCAGACACAAAAAGATCCCACCATGTCGAACGAACAAATTACCTGTCGCCATTTATAAAATTACACCAAAAGGTCCTGTTTCCATTACAGCTATCATTATTTGTTTTTTTAAATATGACTTGACTCGTATAAAAACTGGATGGAAACGTGGTTAGTGTTCAGAAAATGTTTGCGCCTCGATTTCAAAGTGCAGCCCAACAAGAGGATTAGGAAATATGCACTCACCTGGCTGTCTTTTCCCATGTCAGTTGGTGCATACTGATCGCTGATGCTCACAAACCTGAGGAGAAGGTTTCAACAGGGTAAGGAAACATGAATTTGGAACCAACAAAGTGCGTTACACCTCAGTCATGTGAAAATAATATTACAGCATTGAGTTCCAGTGATGTGAGCCCTAACATACTACAGTGCATTTGGAAAGTATTCAGACCCCCTTGACTTATTCCACATTTTGTTATGTTACAGCCTTATTCTAAAATTCATGAAAACAGTTTTTTCCCCCCTTAATCTACACACAATACCCCATAATGCCATTGACATTTTTGCTAATGCATATTTTTTTTAACTTGAATAAAACATTTACATAAGTATTCAGACCCTTTACGCAGTACTTTGGCAGTGATTACAGCCTCGTCTTCTTGGGTATGACGCTACAAGCATGGCACACTTGTATTTGGTGAGTTTCTCCCATTCTTCTTTGCAGATCCTCTCAAGCTCTGTCAGGTTGGATGGGGAGCATCGCTGCACAGCTATTTTAGGGTCTCAAGAGATGTTCGATCTGGTTCAAGTCCGGGCTCTGGCTGGGCCACTCAAGGACATTCAGAGACTTGTCCCGAAGCCACTCCTGCGCTGTCTTGGCTGTGTGCTTAGGGTTGTTGTCCTGTTGGAAAGTGGGGTTGTTGTCCTTAGGGTTGTTGTCTTGTTGGAAACATTCGCCCCAGTCTGAGGTCCTGAGTGCCCTAGAACAGGTTTTCATCAAGGATCTCTCTGTACTTTGCTCCGTTCATCTTTCCCTCGACCCTGACTAGTCTCCCAGTCCCTGCCACTGAAGAACATCCCCACAGCATGATGCTGCCACCACCATGCTTCACTGTAGGGATGATGCCAGCTTTCCTCCAGACCAAAAAGTTCAATCTTGGTTTCATCAGACCAGAGAATCTTGTTTCTCATGGTCTGGGAGTCCTTTAGGTGCCTTTTGGCAAACTCCAAGCGGGCTGTCATGTACCTTTTACTGAGGAGTGGCTTCCGTTTGGCCACTCTACCATAAAGGCCTGATTGGTGGAGTGCTGCAGAGATGGTTGTCCTTCTGGAAGGTTCTCCCATCTCCACAGAGGAACTCTGGAGCACTGTCAGAGTGACCATCAGGTTCTTGGTCACCTCCCTGACCAAGGCCCTTCTCTCCCGATTGCTCAGTTTGGCCGGGCGGCCACTTTAGGAAGAGTCTTGGTGGTTCCAAACTTCTCAAATTTAAGAATAATGGAGGCCACGGTGTTCCTGGGGACCTTCAATGCTGTACCTTTTTTGGTACCCTTCCCCAGATCTGTGCCTCGACATAATCCTGTCTCGGAGCTCTACGACAATTCCCTCAACCTCATGGCTTGGTTTTTGCTCTGACATGCACTGTCAACTGTGGGACCTTATATAGACAGGTGTGTGCCTTTCTAAATCATGTCCAATCAATTGAATTTACCACAGGTGGACTCCAATCAAGTTGTAGAAACATCAAGGATGAGCTGAATACTTAAGTAAATAAGGTACTTCTGTTTTTTTATTTTGAATAAACTTGAAAAAATGTCTTAACCTGTTTTCGCTTTGTCATTATGGGGTATTGTGTGTAGATTGACGAGGAAATTTTGTTATTTAATCAATTTTAGAATAAGGCTGTAACGTAACAAAATGTGGAAAAGGGGAAGGGGTCTGAAAACTTTCCAAATGCACTGTATAGAATCAAAGGCCTACTTCTGTTCAATGGGCTCCAATAGATCCAGGGCCGGTTTGAGCTCCTTCTCTGGGTCATTGGTCTCCACTACGCTGCTGGCGATGGCAATGTACTTGCCCTGCGCTGCCACGTTGTGGGCTGAGGAGATCATACACACGTAGATGTCTAAAATGAAAACACAACAGATCAGTGACATATCATTCACTAAGCTCTACTAGGTGGTGTTCAGTAGGATATAAAAACTAGCTAAATGTTTTGAAACTGAACATCTGCATTTTTTCCAGGGCCCTCCCCTTTTAAAAAATTCTATGAACACGGTCAACACCATTCAAAAAGTCACAACATATTTCAGTGACAACTTAAACACAACACAAGGATTTATGAAATGCTTATCTACTGCTTATGAATATGGTATGTATGGTTACGAATGTATTATTAAGTATTTATGTAGGCTAGGTATCCAGGAGTCTCACCGTGTTTCCTGTTGACCTGGATCTGAGGGATGATGATCTGGCAGGAGTTGACATCGCCGGTGTTCTTGATGGGGTGGCTCATGACACAGATGATACGGACCACTTGGCCGACCTTGCTGACTCTGTCCATGATGTAGCTGGGGTCACAGATCAGCTGCTTACAGTGGGCTATCTAAAGAGGGAAGGTGAGATGGTAGTGGTTAGGGTTATAGGTAAGGTTAGGATGGGTTAGGGTGAAGTTTACGTTTTGGGTTAGCCAACTTCCATCTGGAAACATTCAAAATCTGTTGGTTGTATACACCGCCCTAATTAAATCGCCATTAAGAACTAATATCAAACAATATTTTATATATACACATTTGACAAAATCTTACCTCTCCCTCTGACTTGACCCCCACTACCTTTCCATTCTCCATAACAATCTCCTCTATGGGCTTGTTCAGCATGTAGGTCCCACCATAGATAGCACTCAACCTAGAGGAAGAGAAATACATTCAAAGACACAGGTGAATAGTGGAGCATGGTATTGGTTCATATTATTAGTGCCGCTGAGCAGACGCTTTTACACTTATGGTGCAGTGAGTGTACACATTTTCAGTGTGAGTATGTGATCCCTGCGGGAATTAAACCTTGGGCTCATCAACCAAAAGGCTTAAGATGGACAAATGATAATGGCGGGGAGGAGGTAAACAAGTGAATCTTACCTGGCAAAGCCTTGTGGCAGCTCCCCCAGGCCGTAGAGAGGGTAGAGGTAAGGACTCTTGCCGTATCTGGCCAGAGACTCACTGTAGAGCTTAATCCTGTTGATGGTGTCGATGCAGGGCTGATCCAGGTAGCTGAGATCAAACAAAGAGATAACACTTCGTTATAACGTTCATGAATAAGCCATCCTAAATGCTTCTAAATATTTTAAATTTGACACTTGTTAAAATGTAAAGTCCCCATATTTGGGGACCCTATTAGATTTGTTTTATTCAAATCAGTCTGGTATGAGAATGCTACCCCTATCTGCAAAAGCTGGGTGTCTGCGGAAAGCTGACTATCTTGGCTATTGATTGGTGCCTACAAATCTTTCATGTGACTTACTACCCTATTTGGGCATTCACAATAAATAAAATGATAAATAGAACAGCAAGAAACATAAAAATATATATTAAAGTTGATACACAAGTAGTAAGGGAAGTGAAACAGCCTATGTGCCATCTCAACTCAAGTAGTGGTGGTGATGACGGCACAGTCTGTGTCCGAAAAGGCAACCCTATTCCCTATACAGTGCACTACTTTTTACCAGACCCCTATGGGCCCTGGTAAAAATTTGTGCACTATATATTGTGAATAGGGTGCCATTTCGGATACAGCCACTTACTCGTCTGTCCTGTAGAGCGCGAGGGCGTGGCCAGTGAAGTCCATCACATCCTGGCCCAGGCTGAACTTCTTGTACAGGTCACGCATTGTCGCCTTGTTGGGGTCGACACCCTCCATGGTTTTGGGATCGTTCACATCATAGTTGGCAACGAAGATCAAGAAGTTCCTGAAACGTCTCTTCTCGAAAATCCCCATCAAACCTAAGCGGGTGCAAAAAAAGTCAGTGAGACAGAAAAATAAAAACCTTTTGAATTAAGACTAAGAATGTGGTCCTGTGTGGCTCAGGTGAAAGGTTGTGGGTTCATTTGTGGCTTAAATTCCTGCACTCACTCACCTTAACTCACTTTGGATAAAAGCTTCTGCTAAGTGGTATACACAGTGTACAACACATTAAGGACACCTTCCTAATATTGAATTGCACCCCCCACTTTTGCCCTCAGAACAGTCTCAATTTGTCGGGGCATGGACTCTACAAGGTGTCAAAAGCGTTCCACAGGGATGCTGGCCCATTTTGACTCCAATGCTTCCCACAGTTGTGTCAAGTTGGTTGGATGTCTTTTGGGTGGTGGAGCACTCTTGATACACACAGGAAACTGTTGAGCGTGAAAAACACAGCAGCATTGCAGTTCTTGACACATTCAAACCAGTGTGCCTGGCACTTAATATCATACCCCGTTCAAAAGGCACTTAAATATTTTGACTTGCCCATTCACACTGAATGGTACACATACACAATCCATGTCTCAACTGTCTCAAGGCTTAAAAATACTTCTTTAACCTGTCCCCCCCTTCATCTACACTGATTAAAGTGGATTTAACAAGTGACATCAACAAGGGATCATAGCTTTCACTTGGATTCAACTGGTCAGTCTACGTCATGGAAAGACCAGGTGTCCTTAATGTTCTGTACACTCTGTGTATAGCATAAGTTAATAGAATACTTGATTTACCCGACATAAAACCTTTTGCTAATCGAGTAGCATAGGTAATCCACATTATAATTGGTTACTATAAAAATAAGCAACTGAGAAGATAACTAGGGCTGTGGCGGTCATGAAATTGTGTCAGCCGGTGATTGTCAAGCAAATAACTGTCGGTCTCACAGTAATTGACCGTTAATTAACATAGGACATGCTAGATGTGTTCGTCTTCCACGCAAAGCCTACAAGCCACTGATGCAGACCTTTGGAACATCTACATTTTAAAAAGTCTAATAAATCCATGTAATATAGCATCACATTAAATCCATGATTTATTTTAGACAGGTCTAAAGAAAATGTAGTGTATTTCAGAAGAACAGAATAGCATACTCTGAGTTGTCCTTATGTTAGGCCCTGATCTGGCTGTGGGCTACTAGTTCATTTAGCAGACAAGATTTGCTTAGAATTCCGTATAAATATTTTATAGTATGAAGAATACAATTGAACAAAGCTGAATAAAATAGAAAGGATATTTTCTCCAAACAATGAGGGAGTGTGCCCATGCGGCTATTCTGTGTTGAACGGTTAACAAAGAAACAGTTCATTTCATATGCTTAATTTAGTTATTTATGTAACTTAAGTTGTGATACAAATGTTGGGCTATATGTTCTGATTTTTAATACATTCTAAAGCTGCATAATGCGACTCCAATGATGATTTGGAAAAAAGTAGCATGAAAGGCATGAGCTCTGCTTTGTTTCATGCAGCCAGTGGCCATTATGCCCTTGGGCTGAATATAATAATTACAATTCCCTTCTCTCCACTGCGTGCCGAAGCACCTCTCACTCACATGGCTCTCAGTCACGTGATCGGGTCTTTCTCACAGGCTACAAGTGAAGACAGACACATTGAGGACTGAACTGTGTGCGTCCTTATCCAATTCCGTGGCGCATATTGAAGATATTGGATGAATTGTCCAGATTTACTTTTCATCAGCCAACAAGATGAGTTGGCCTAACGAACAGCAAAGGCACTAGCCTATGTCAATATACTATCCCTCATAGTACAAAAAAGTTCACCTAATCTATTGTGTGAGAAATAAATATTCCAAACATAGTCCGGGATAGTTGTGGGATGCGATAGACCCAAAACGTATACAACCACAAACAAAAAAACAACAACCTTGTTTTAGGCAATGAGCCTGAAGCAAATTATAACATTTTAAGCTAAACGTTGATAAACTATTATCATGACATGCCCTCGGGGGAGAATCATAGCCCCCCCCCCCCCTCTCTACAGTTTTATGACAGGTCATAACTACCTGGTAGAAACCCCCCAGTATTGAGGGGGAGAGCCTACCAGAACAAAGAGCTTCTCTTCGTTCAAAACCCCTAATCCCCAAAATGGGAGAACTAAACAATATTTCTACTTTTGAGAATGTGGGAATGATCCGTGGACACTTAAGGGACAGTCATGTCGAGTGTGTTTCATTTGGTGATCTCATGAAGTACAGAAAACACACATAACTGTATCTCTTAAAGTAGTGATTCTCAACTGGGGGGGGGGAGGGTCGCAGGACTTGTGCAAGAATATATATATACATTATTTTGAACGGTAACCGCCACACCTAAACTTTTATTTTGAAAGGATACCGCCGCACCGCTTATTGTTGCTGACTTTACACAACGTTATGACGTGCGTGCGCTGCACTGCTTATTGTTGCTGACTTTGCACGTGCAGAACATCCGCAGCGATGAAGTGGCTAGCTACGTTCGGACTCGGAGGGTTTTCGCGCTGCACATACTCACTGACCAAAACAATAACGTTCTTGCCCCACACATACCCACTTCAAGTGGAGATTGCTGCGTTTCTTTCGGAAAACAAGTCACCTCTGGCTGAACATTTCGATTGTGAGAAGTAGCTCGCGATGGTTGCCTCCCTGGCAGATATTGGTTATCTGAATTCGCTCACTTTGTCAAAGCAAGGGACGGGGCACAGTCGATTTGAACAGAGGGACAGAGTGGATGCCTTCCAGATGAAGCTCACCGTTTGGGCAAATATTTCTAATGGGAGGATTGACATGTTTCCCAATGATGATTTCAAGATTCAGAATCTGATCAACAAAGCACACAGCGACACACTGAAAAAAACTGTTAAACAGCATCATGTCAAGCTGAAGGGAAAGTTGTGTGACTCCTTCCCGGATGAGAACAGGAGACGATTGGATACAAGGCCCCTTTCGAGTGGAGATAGGAAGCGTCACGTTGCTAAGCAAAGAAGAGGATCAGCTGGTGGAGCTGTCATTTGATCCTGGACTGAGCATGCGGATCCTGGAAACGACACTGCCACAGTTCTGGTGCAGCGTAGTGGGAGAGTATGCTGCTCTCGCCTGTCAAGCAATCAGAATCAATCATGTTACCATTTAGCACTACCTATCTCTGAAAGTGGCTTCTCTGCTATGGCAGTTGAAAACTAAAAGCAGAAACAAACTTAACAGCCAGCATGACCTCCGAGTTGCCCTTTCAAACATCACCCCAGACATGAATAAACTTATCAAACTGAAGAAACACCCCCAGTTTTCCCACTGATGGGCCACACACACACGTGCAATAAATAAACAGGTAAATGAGTTATTGTTCAGTATGTTAATTATTATTGTTAATTAATTCTGACATTCATATATACATTTCATTGAACTGGTTAAAAATTTACACCTTTTCAAGGTTGTGAAGCTATTCATATGGTAATTGCTGATTACGAAATCCTAATGATTGTTGTTTTTCTATTTTAAACACTGGTATGTGTTACTGTTCATTAACATTATTGGACTGGTTTCGATGCCATGTTCTGAATCTAATAATTTATTACACACACTCCTGAACTGGTCGCCTTAAATGGCTTATTCTCTTGGATTGATAAATGTTCTCTCAGTTAATATGGCTGTGTAATGACTTTCTTTAATACCATAATAGTAGCCCATTGAGACAGACGATTTTGCAAGTGAAGCCTGACCAAGACGGCAGCTGCAATACAACATTAAAATATAGCTGCAATACAACAATCCATAATATTGGGTCACGACTCAATTGTCATCGTAAATTTTGGGTCCCCAGGCAAAACCAGTTGAGAACCACTGTGTTAAAGTGTACATTTCCCAGCTGTCAGGTTTACATCTAAATATTGTGAAACGTTTGCGATTAAACATGAAACTATTTGTGAAAAGATGTAATGTGATGTTAACCTTCTAAATGAGAGTAAGGATTTTTATATAAAGATTAACTAGTCAGCGCCCACGCCCATGTGAGCATAGAAATTACGTCGGTGTCATGGAACCACCCTTTTCTACCCCAGAGTATAAAACCACCCGTGATGAAATTTACATTTCATGCCAGAGACCCGCGGTAAGCCGGACGTCTCGAATGGTTAAGAAGTCAGAAAACGCCAGGACGTCGTCCCCAAGTTGGAATGGCTACAATTCTATAGGCCACGGAGACCATACAGCTGTAGTTTTGGCTACATGGCTGGAAATGGTTAAACTGAGACTATTGATCACTACAGAATAAAAGCAAATCTTAGACACAATTACAATTCTGCAGCTAGAAATTACATAAATCCAGAATGAGAATACCGACGAAGCATCTATTCTATGAGAACATTACCGAATGGTACTCTGAAGTATCCATTCTAACCACCTACAACCATGAAAGACATTGTTACTTCTGGGAAAGTTAAGCAGAGACTCTGATGAACTCTACAGGACGATTGAGTGTTTTCAACGGAGAGACAACAACGACATACGGGTGTAAATACTGTATATACATTGCAATACTTCTCGAATGAGCGGCTGTTCATGTGCAAAGGATTAGCATTTCAATGATTATAATTATCCACTGTGTGTAGTGAATCCATTCGCTCTCGCAGTCCCCACCCCTTTCCTTTGCAGTCATATCGGCTTAGCCCACTAGGGACTTTTCTATCATTGTTAGTAACCAATATCTACTGTTTGTTTTATGTACTTAGTTAGTAAATAAATAATCAAGCCAATTTGTATATTGCCGATTCATGATTTTAACTAGGTTTCATGCAGATATCCAAGGGTTTGCGACATTCAGTAATGAGAACTGATGAGGCAATTAATAATCATTAATGGAAGACTAATTGATAAGATATTAAAATATCTGAAGAGTTAGTCGGGAAATTATAACTCTAACGCTAAACATTTCCCCGTGGTGCCCCGACTATATAGTTAATGTTTACATGATTAGTTTAATCACACAATAATTAAACCTAGAGAATATACAGTCTTCACATTTAAATATAATCCAGACAAGACACTATTAAGCTATTTATTCACATTATAAGTGCAGCAATGCGCACACGGCAGTAGGCTAAAAGCGCAAATGTTCCATAAGCAGGAAAACACCATTCTCAAAAGTGACCACAAATGCAATTATGAATGTAATGCTTTTATTATAAAGGTGCATTTTATGGTGAAAATGATCTTCCCCAAAATTAAAACTCACGTTTTCCACTTAGGCTCTACACCCTTTGTAAAGCGGATTAATGTGCTTCATTTTAAGAAGTTATTTGGCCACTTTAGTTGTGATACAAACCTTATCAAAACATATAGGCCAGGCTACATTAAGTGTGCGACTATGATTCGAAAAAGTCGCAAAAAGAAGCAAGTTTCTCATGCTGGGCATCATTCACAAGTGACAATAGGCTAATATTGTCACCCATCAGACTATTCTTGATTTAATATTGTATTTACAAATACAAAATAATATATGTGTGAAATTTGTTTTGATTTAGAATGGACCATTATCATGCACCTGTCTCAAAACAGGGTCAGTGGGAAACAATAGATGTAATCTATGCACTTAAATAGAGAATGGAGTACGTTTTTCCCGTGGCTCATTTTCATGCCAACCAAGCAGGCTATACTCCTGTTGTAAAGATAAGCACTGTGCTTAATAAACTCAGCAAAAAAAGAAACGTTCTCTCACTGTCAACTGCGTTTATTTTCAGCAAACTTAACATGTGTAAATATTTGTATGAACACAAGATTCAACAACTGAGACATAAACCAAACAAGTTCCACAGACATGTGACTAACAGAAATGGAAATAATGTGTCCCTGAACAAAGCAGGGGGTCAGAATCAAAAGTAACAGTCAGTATCTGGTGTGGCCACCAGCTGCATTAAGTACTGCAGTGCATCTCCTCATGGACTGCACCAGATTTGCCAGTTCTTGCTGTGAGATGTTACCCCACTCTTCCACCAAGGCACCTGCAAGTTCCCGGACATTTCTGGGGGGGAATGGCCCTAGCCCTCCGATCCAACAGGTCCCAGGCGTGCTCAACGGGATTGAGATCCGGGCTCTTCGCTGGCCATGGCAGAACACTGACATTCCTATGTTGCAGGAAATCACGCACAGAACGAGCAGTATGGCTGGTCGCATTGTCATGCTGGAGGGTCATGTCAGGATGAGCCTGCAGGAAGGGTACCACATGAGGGAGGAGGATGTCTTCCCTGTAACGCACAGCGTTGAGATTGCCTGCAATGTCAACAAGCTCAGTCCGATGATGCTGTGACACACCGCCCCAGACCATGACGGATCCTCCACCTCCAAATCGATCCCCCTCCAGAGAACAGGCCTAGGTGTAACGCTCATTCCTTCGACGATAAACGCGAATCCGACCATCACCCCTGGTGAGACAAAACCGCAACTCGTCAGTGAAGAGCACTTTTTGCCAGTCCTGTCTGGTCCAACAATGGTGGGTTTGTGCCCATAGGCGACATTGTTGCCGGTGATCGCTGGTGAGGACCTGCCTTACAACAGGCCTACAAGCCCTCAGTCCAACCTCTCTCAGACTATTGCGGACAGTCTGAGCACTGATGGAGGGATTCTGCGTTCCTGGTGTAACTCGGGCAGTTGTTGTTGCCATCCTGTACCTGACCCGCAGGTGTGATATTCGGATGTACCGATCCTGTGCAGGTGTTGTTACACGTGGTCTCCCATTGCGAGGACGACCAGCTGTCCGTCCTGTCTCCCTGTAGCGCTGTCTTAGGCGTCTCACAGTACGGACATTGCAATTTATTGCCTTGGCCACATCTGCAGTCCTCATGCCTCCTTGCAGCATGCCTAAGGCACGTTCACGCAGATGAGCAGGGACCCTGGGCATCTTTCTTATGGTGTTTTTCAGAGTCAGTAGAAAGGCCTCTTTAGTGTCCTACGTTTTCATAACTGTGACCTTAATTGCCTACCGTCTGTAAGCTGTTAGTGTCTTAATGACCGTTCCACAGGTGCATGTTCATTAATTGTTATGGTTCATTGAACAAGCCTCGTGTTTAAGCCTTTTACAATGAAGATCTGTGAAACAAGACAGGGTCCTGAAAAAGGAACGTTTCTTTTTTTGCTGAGTTTATTAGGAAAGTTGATAAATATAGAAAGCTGATCCTCTTTTTAATAGAGGCTATTGCATAGCCTGTATTGCATAGCCTGTCAAATATATTATGCAACATGAGCTCATGGGCTCTCATTAAGTGTTTGATTGGATTTGCATTGATGTGATTAGAGGGACAATAGAGTGCTGAGTAGCCTAATTGGAGAAGCCTAATTACCATGAATAAACAGTCACATGGAATTTGACTGACTTCATGATCTTTGACCGACGGTTTGGCGTTAATACAGCACCTCAACAGCCCTAGGAGTGACACAAATCTTTTTTTCTAAACTTGACAAAAAATGTATGCACTCACTGTACTGTATGTCGCTTTGGATAAAAGCATCTGGCATAGCCTATATTATAGAAATAGGCAAATGAAAATCCCATTGATATACTCACTGGAGGCTAGTGCCTCTGTCTCAGTAACCGGCACTTTGTAGATCGCTCCCTTCTTGTAGACATAGCTGCCCTCGATTACCTTGAAGTCCAGGTAACGGGTCACCTGAGTGATCAGCAACATTCGCACAAGCTGACCTGGGTATAGAAAAAAAAAAAAAAGAGGTAATGTTTGTTAAGGCATGCAATGGAAAACATGTCAAAACTATCCTGATGTATACCAAGACGAAACAAGCTGCTGAGGGAGAGGCCTTTGATATAATTCATAAAAAGTAGGTTACGTGGGTTGTGTTCATTAGGGCATGCGACAAATTTTTTTTTATAACATTTTGGACAAGTCCAAGTAGTCCCTTTCTGTACAGTCCCCTTTCTTCTGTGTCGTGGCTAATGAACACAAACCATCACTGAGGATTATATCTAGAATACCATGGGTGTATTCATTAGACGATGACCGTAGCAACAATTACAAAAAACATTTTGCATCAGAAGACCTTTACTCCAAATGTAAAACGTTTTGCAACGAAAACAAAAGTTTCTATTGGACAAATGCACGTTGGTTCCTCACAGTTTCATTCCGTTTGGTTCTGTTTAGGATCCTAGTGAATTGAATAGACCCCACATTGCTTTCCTACCATTGGCCATCAGAAACTTTGGGATGAGGTCCACGCTCCAGTCCCGACCTCTTCCCATGGACTCTGGAGGTTTGCCTGGAAGACTGAAGCGCTTGTACAACTGGAGGGGGACAAGAAGAAGACAAACAGAAATTATTAAACTTTGTATTATTACTTCATCAATTTCATTAATGACTTAGTTTATTTAACAATAAAACATAAAGCTGTCAGATTTTGAGTATCTGAAACTCTGTGCCTCAACTATTGATATAACACTGAGATGTGAGTGATAGCATACATAATGTAGCATATTACTATCGGTGTGATAGCACCACACAGTGGGGGCTGTGGAACCTAAGGTTAATAATCTAAAACCCTTTTGACACTACTGAGCCAAGTTAAACCAATTACTGGGTTGGCCTAGTTAAGGATCCACCATAGTTGCCGGAAGGGAATATGTGTAAAGAAAATATCCCAGTGAGCTAAGTATGGTTCAGCATTATAGTATGAAAAGGGTCATATTCATCTGGTGTGCCTTTGCTTACATCTTCCAGTGGCGTGATGGACGCACTCTCTGCTCCATAGTAAGAGTTCCTGTCCATATGAAGCACCTTCTTCCCCTTCACTGACATAATGCCAGACAGAATGCATTCCTATGGAAGAAAAAGATACGTCAGATAGCTAGGTAGCTACACATAAAGATATGTAAAAAAAAAAAATATTTATGTTTTAAATGTGTAAACAATTTAAACAACACAGTAAAGAAAAATGTAAGCCCAGCTAGCTAACAACACAACTAGCTACCGTAACTGATACAGTAACTACTTAGCATAGCTAATTAGCTACATTTTACTATAGGGAAAATAATTGGAAATACTGTTGTATGGGAGCTGTCCCTTGTTGCTGACTGGGGAAAGTATCACCACACTCGGATAACACTACTGAGAAACATAGTAGACACCGATTTCCTGAGAAACAAAATCTGAAATTTGAGATCTAACAAACGAGCAAGCAAGCTAATTTAGCACTAATGTTAGTTAGCGGCTTGTTGGCCATGACATTAGCCTACAGATTAGCCTACACACCTAGGTTAGTAGCTGTGACCATTGTTGGACGGTTGTACTATATTGCTTTTGTCAGTTCTCACCGTTAGGCCGGTCCCGAGAACAATAACATCGTATTCTTCATCCATACTGAGTGTCCTTCTGTACTTTATCCCTAAATATATACTTTTTGTTAGTGAAAATGGAATGGCTGTTTGATAGTTAAGAAGTTGTTCGGCTGCACAGCGCAGGTAATAACACCCGTGAACGTACCCTTCTTTGTGGGTTGGCGGATGTTTTTGCGCATGTCTAATCGACGTTTTCTGGGATGGGTTTGTCGGTGGAAACAAGATGGCGGCTCTGGCAAGAGCGCCAACATATATACTCGAATAGATGTCAGCAGTATCCCTCATCGAGCATTTTGTTCACAACCTGCACGTATTTCATGCATCATGAAGACCAGGAGGATGTTTTATAGTAGGGATTGAATAAACTAGGACCGTTATTAAAGTCAGCAAGATGTGCGAGAGCTATGCTCGCTCGCTGCTGCGTGTGTCGGTGGCGCAGATCTGCCAAGCGCTGGGCTGGGATGCAGTGCAGCTCACAGCCTGCGACCTGCTCTCCGATGTTCTTCACAGATATATCCAGCAGTTAGCCAGGGGTTGTCATCGATACTCGGAGCTATGTAAGTACTGTATTTCAGACATGTCCACTGTAAATTAAATTAATCTGTCTAGGTATTGGGTCGCGTTGTTTATTCCATGCTCTGTGACTAGCGCCTTCTTCAATCAAGGCCTAGTGTTAAGGTTGTCAGAGACTGTACAGTAAAGTTAGCCTAGCTCTTAGTCATGTAAACAATGACTAGGTTGGTTTGCAAAAGTCATTTCCCAAAATTACATTTATTTAATGTTTAGCTAACTACAATCGTTATATACATTTAGTCGCTTATGACCATGTTTGTTTCTCAATTTGAAACGGGTCATACTGTGGTGTGTGTGCTAACTAGCTTGCTCAGATGTCAACATGGGGGAGTGTTCTAACATACTGTAGTTCCAATGAAAACAGTGTGGCATCTTGTTTAGAAATGGGCTTAAAAAAAATACTAGGTAACGTTAGCTGTAAATGCCACTTTCTTTCCTGGGTTGAATTTAATCAATGATTTGCTGAAGGCATAATTGATGGTCTAAAAAATAACTTCTGTCTGGTTTTTGAAAATCTCTTACGTCATGCAATGGTGTAAAAGACTTCACTCAGTTAGTTTGTTATAGTGTATACTATAGACGGGTTGGTTGTTTAGCAACAACCGACGCATGCACAACTATGGGGCAAAACAGACAGTGTTGGCTTAGATTGTTGACAACATGTCAACTTTATTTCGTCTCCAATGTTTATTGAAAACATAAGTAAATTTGCACAATGTCATGAGCACTTGTCTCTCAAATATGTACTTACAGCTGTTGGTTTTCTAGCTTGCTAATTTGAGCTATATTGCATAGGCGTGACTTCAGTCAAAACACCTCAAAACAAAACATGGTATCAAGAACAAGATAAAACTAACTGAAACAAGCCACCTACGATCCCCCACATAGAAGCTTCTAGTCATTGTTGCCAACTATCTGGCCATCCAGAATCACAATAACACAGACTTCTGCCCCATTGAAGTGTGCGTATCGTTTCTTAAGTTATCAGCTAACCCATCTATAGTACATGCATCATATATGCATGCATAGAAGGAGAAGGAAACATAAAGGTTTGATCACGTCTCATGCATGCACTTTTCCTCTCGTCCTAGATGGGCGAACAGACCCAGTACTGGAGGACGTGGGCCAGGCCTTCAGACTGCTGGGTGTGAGCCTGTCCGAGCTGGAGGACTATGTCCATAACCTGGAGCCTGTGGGGTTCTCCCAGCAGACACCTCTCTTCCCCCTCAGCAAAAATAACATGCTGCAGTTCCCTCAGCCTGGAGTGGGGGTACGGGGGGATGCCGAGGAGAGGAGGGAATACATTCCAGATTATATGCCACCCTTGGTCTCTTTGCAAGAAGGTGAGGACTTTAACAATATTAATTGTGTGTCTGAGGGAACTGTGTGTGTGAGGTTAGGGCTGTGGGGGTCATGACATTTCGTCAGCCGGTTATTGTTATGTAAATGACTGCCGGCCTCACGGTAATTGACCGTTAATTAACATAAGGACATTAACATCTCCAGGCCTCCACACATACAAGCCGCTGATGCGCGCCTTTGGAACATCTACATTTAAAGTCTAATAAATTAGTTTAATATACATCATCACAATAAATACATTATTTATTTTAGGCAGGTCTAAAGAATCATGATATGAAGAAAATGTATTTCAGAAGAACAGAATGTATGTTATATGCTTAGCCTATTTCACTACACGTATCAACCACTGTTTGAGGAGCATGCAGCCTCTTGCTGTGCGACAGGTTATATTCCGCCAAAACTCTGTATGCCATAGACTCGCCAACAGTGTTCCTGCAGCTACCCAGTGCTTAATTTGGGAAACCAAGTGAAATCTGTTCTGGAACATCGATAGCAATGTTTTTACAATGAAACATATTGCATTAAACTGTTGACAGCCCCTCTCTCTGCGCACACTCGAGAAAGGAATGAAGGAGAGAGAGGCGGAGATGGAAGCCAAAGGTAATGTCAGCCTATTAATTATGAAAATTAAAAAAAAAATGCCTTTATTACTAGGCTATTCAAAATCAAATACAAATGCACTATAATTGTAGGCTAACTGTAAGCCACCCTGCACAATCAATGAGCCAACAGCATCACCTAGGCCTATAGGTTCTCTCCTAGACTCATGGATAGAAAGTTTGGAGCGTAGCATAAGGTAACCAGCCCATCCAGTATGCATAATACAGTCCAGTACTATAATTAGTTTAATTTTGGAGTATAGGCTAGACCAATTATGTATCAAAGACCTCTTAAATATATATATATTTTTTTAAATAAATAAATTCTGCCATGCGTATTTGGCTATAAAGGCAGAATTATTATTTTAATTCTGTATTTTTTTTCAGGCTTGGGCTCACATAGGCCTATGCATAAGCTCTAATACAGTGCCTTCAGAAAGTATTCACACACGTTAACTTTTTCCACATTTTGTTTGTAAAAATAGTCTGAATTTAAAATGGATTAAATTGACTTTTGTTTCCCGCTGGCCTACACACAATACCCTATAATGTCAAAGTGGAATTATGTTTTTCGGAATGTTTATAAATGTTTAAAAGCCGGGGCGGCAGATAGCATAGTGGTTAGAGCGTTGAACTAGTGACCGAAAGGTTGCAAGATCGAATCCCCGAGCTGACAAGGTAAAAATCTGTCGTTCTGCCCCTGAACAAGGCAGTTAACCCACTGTTCCTAGGCCGTCATTGAAAATATGTTCTGAACTGACTTGCCCAGTTAAATAAAGGTAAAATAAAAATTAAGCTGCCAAATCAATCAAACTCTAGTCAAACTGCTCGAGAGTGAGAATAGAATCCTCTCGCCTCGTTATCCAATACTAGTAATGCTGTTAAGGTAATCGGGTGGAATAGTTTCACAAATAAGAAAGTTGTTGCAGTGCATTGTGGTTAATGAGAGAACATCTAGACACTAATGTGATACAAAATCCCAATGTTGATACAAGATTGAATAGGCCTACCCATTTAGAAATATTACTTTGCATAATGGGGATAATCTAAACCAAAGGGAGATAAAATTTCCAGAGATCTAAATGGCACTCACACAGAGCATATACAGTGTCTTCAGAAAGTATTCACAACCCTTGACTTCTTCCACATTTTGTTGAGCCTGAATTTAAAATGGATTAAATTCTGATTTTGTGTCACAGGCCTAGACACAATACCCCATAATGTTAAAGTGAAATTATGTTTTTTGATATTTTTACAAATTAATTTAAAAAAATGTTATGGCAAGCCTAAATAAATTCAGGAGTAAACATTTGCTTAACAAGTCACGTAAGTTGCATGGACTCAATCGGTGTGCAATAATAGTGTTTAACATGATTTTTGAATGACTACCTCATCTCTGTACCCCACACATACAATTATCTGTAAGATCTGTCGGTCTAGCAGTGAATTTCAAACACAGATTCAACCACAAAGACCAGGTGCAAAGAAAAAAAGGGCACTTATTGGTAGATCGGTAAAAAAAAAAAAAAGAAGCTGAATATCCCTTTGAACATGGTGGAGTTATTACATTTACATTTAAGTCATTTAGCAGACGCTCTTATCCAGAGCGACTTACAAATTGGTGCATTCACCTTATGATATCCAGTGGAACAACCACTTTACAATAGTGCATCTAACTCTTTTAAGGGTGGGGGGGGGGTTAGAAGGATTACTTTATCCTATCCTAGGTATTCCTTAAAGAGGTGGGGTTTCAGGTGTCTCCGGAAGGTGGTGATTGACTCCGCTGACCTGGCGTCGTGAGGGAGTTTGTTCCACCATTGGGGTGCCAGAGCAGCGAACAGTTTTGACTGGGCTGAGCGGGAACTGTACTTCCTCAGAGGTAGGGAGGCGAGCAGGCCAGAGGTGGATGAACGCAGTGCCCTTGTTTGGGTGTAGGGCCTGGCCTGATCAGAGCCTGAAGGTACGGAGGTGCCGTTCCCCTCACAGCTCTGTAGGCAAGCACCATGGTCTTGTAGCGGATGCGAGCTTCAACTGGAAGCCAGTGGAGAGAGAGGAGGAGCGGGGTGACGTGAGAGAACTTGGGAAGGTTGAACACCAGACGGGCTGCGGCGTTCTGGATGAGTTGAGTTATTAATTACACTTTGGATGGTTTAGCAAAACACCCAGTCACTACAAAAATACAGGCGTCCTTCCTAACTCAGTTACCACTCAGGGATTTCACCATGGGGCCAATGGTGACTTTAAAACAGTTTCAGAGTTTATTGACTGTGATAGGAGAAAACTGAGGATGGATCAACAACATTGTCATAACACCTTAATACTAACCTAATTGACAGAGTGAAAAGAAGGAAGTACAGAATAATAATATTCAATTTGACAGAGCTTGAAGAATTTTGAAAAGAATAATGGGCAGATATTGTTCAATCCAATTGTGCAAAGCCCATAGAGACTTGCCCAGAAAGACTCACAACTGTAATCACTGCCAACGGTGATTCCTTAATGTGTGGACTCAGGGGTATTTCAGTATTCATTTTGAATACATTTACAAAAGTTTCTAAAAACAGGTTTTCACTTTGTCATAATGGGGTATGGGGTGTAAATTCAGGTTGTAACACAACACAATTTGGAATGTCAAGGGGTATGAATACTTTCTGAAGGCACTGTATGCTTATGGGTGTTTTGATTTAATCTTAGAAAGCACTGTCCGTTTAGTTGGGTTTGGCTTTGAAACAACATCCACAACGACCATGTTTTCCATTCAGTTTCAACCTGTTGTTCGAACTTCTTTCTTCAAATTGATCAGTGAGGTCAGTTTTAAAAGCATGATACTGTTCTGATGAGTGATTGATGGGATTTTCGAATGCATTTGCATTGATGTCAGAGTGGTTAGAGGGACAATAGAGCACTGAGTACCAGGCCATTAGCACCTGACAGTTGATAACGAGTTGTGTACTGAATGCATGTCCAGAGTGCCTAAGAGGAGATTACCGTGACCGCTTGACTGCGGTTATGACTCATCACTGCTGGAGTAGCGGTAATATGTTCACCGCAACAGCCCTACGTGAGACACGTGTGCGTGCTTTTGTGTGTTAATGGGGTTACGATGGACAGATAATCAGTGCTTTTTTTCTTTGTCCTTTAATACAATACTAATCAGAGGGCGAGATTGATTGAATGGCAGTGATGAACCTTTGACTTTCTCTCTCACTCTCCCTCTGCTTCTCTTTGCTGTGTCTCATCCTCTCTCCCTCTCTCTCTTCTCCCATCTATAGAAGAGGAGGAGGAGGAAGAAGCCCTGGCGGACATGGGCACCTCTGCCGAGGCCATGCAGGTCCCGCTGGACGATACAGACGAGGACATGGATGACGACGAGGTGGTGAACGATGAGAACCACCCTGTGAAGAGACACCTAGACAGCCCCGACGCCGCCATGGGTATGATGCCCACCTCCAAGAGGCCTCGCATGCACCCCGGCTTCAGCCCCGACTGGAGCATGGAGCCCAGGGAGCCCCTCACCTCCCTCAACCCTCAGCGTGTCCCTCCAGGCATGATGGCCTCCCATTCCCACGACAGCATGGGTTCAATGTCTCTGTCTCCAGAGACACCTGGGCCTCCGACATTGTTCAGACCCCAGCCGGTGACCCCAGGGAGACACTCTGATCATAAGTCTCATGGCGGTCAAGGCCGCAAAGGGCCCAAAGGCTCATCCCCTGGTAGGCCACGGACTAAGTCCCCAAAGGGGGTCAATGCTGGTGGGGCTATGTCAGGCAGCCCCATCCGCTCGCCCAAATCTTCCAAGGAGCGGAAAAAGTCCCCGGGCCGGACCAAGAGCCCTAAAAGTCCCAAGAGCCCCAAAATGGGTTCTGGAGTCAAGTCTGGTTCTCACTCCCAGGGAAAAGCAGAGGCTCAGGCCCTGGCCCTACAGAGACTTCCCCTGTCGGCCCTCAGCGAGAGGATGGGGAAGGAAAACATCCACGTGCAGCAAAGCCTGGAGGACCGCGAGCTGGCGGGTTTCGTCTCTGATAAACTCTGCGAACCTGGCGGCGACAACGCTGATATTGACGATTCTATCGACGCTGTGATCGCTAGGGCATGCGCTGAGCGAGAGCCTGACCCGTTTGCCTTCTCATCAGGCTCCGAGTCAGAGAGTGATGGCTTCTCCTCTCCACGGAGGCTTACTATCATGGAGCCAGGCGGAACGCCTAAGCTCTCACTGGGTGCCAACAGCCTGGGTAAAGACACTTCTACACCGCTTCACGTCAACGCAGGCGGTGGCCCCGGGAACTGGACCATGGACGACTCCATCAACGAGGTCCTACGTAAAGTAAACCAGGGCGGTCCAAATGCGGGACACCCCCAAGGCGAGTCATACCTGTCCTCAGCATCCGCCTCGCCCCCGACCCCTGAGCCCCTCCTCAAGATGTACGAGGAGAAGAACAAGCTTGTCTCCTCGGCTGACATCAAGAAGAAACTCAAGAAGGAGCTGAAGACGAAGATGAAGAAGAAGGAGAAAGGAGAGAAGCCAAAAGATAAAGAGAGGGATAAGGACAAGGGGAAGATGAAAGAGAAGAACAAGGATAAGAACAGGGATAAGAGCAAAGATTCTTTCTCCAAGGAGGCCAAGATGCCATGGAAGGACTTCGGTAACAAGGACGATGACCTCAGGGAACACTTCCTGGGTCAGAGGTCAGGGTTCGGCGGACCCGAGGGCTCCGTGATCAAGATCAAGTCGCGAGATGGAGGGGATGGCAGTGGCAGGAAGGAGAAGGACAAACACAAAGACAAAAAAAAGGACAAGGAGAAGAGCAAGAAGGGCAAAGACAAGCGGGACAAGGGTAAGGACCGGCAGAAGATATCCTCCCTCACCCCGTTCGGTTTGGGTGACATGCCTGCCCTGTTCAGCCCATCGACGTGTCTCCGCATCCCCTCCATGCTGCCTCCTCTTCCGCCTATCCTCCAGGAAAAGGATGTGAAGAGCAAAGAGAAGGACAAGAAGAAAGACAAGAAGGAGAAGAAGAAGAAGAAAGATAAAGACAAGGAGAAGGAAAAGGAGAGGGAAAAATCCAAGGAGAAGGAGAGGGAGAAAGAGGAGAAGAGGAAAGAGAAGGAGAAAGACAAGGAAAAACGGGAGAAGGAGAAAGAGAAGGAAAAAGAGAGGATTAGGCTCGAAAAGGTAAGTTGTGTTTTTCCAGTATTGATTTATAGTGTAGCGTTTATAACAGTGACTAACTGGTTGCTCTCCTTTCTTCCCTCTGTCACAGGTGAGGGTGGAGACTCCAGTGGCTGTCCCATCACCAGTCATCCCCAGGCTTACCCTAAGGGTTGGGGCTGGCCAGGACAAAATGTATGTTTCTCAATTCAATTAAACTTTCTGTCCATTTATATGTCCCTTCATTTAACTTACAGAGCATTCGGAAAGTATTCAGACCCCTTCACTTTTTCCACATTTTGTTACATTACATCTGTATTCTAAAATTGATTAAATAAGAGATACCTTATTTACGTAAGTATTCAGACACTTTGCTATGAGACTCGAAATTGAGTTCAGGTGCATCCTGTTTCCATTGATCATCCTTGAGATGTTTCTACAACTTGGAGTCGAGCTGTGGTAAATTCAATGGATTGGACATGATTTGGAAAGGCACACACCTGTCTATATAAGGTCCCAACGTTGACAGTGCATGTCAGAGCAAAAACCAAGCCATGAGATCGAAGGAATTGTCTGTAGAGCTCCGAGACAGGATTGTGTTGAGGCACAGATCAGGGGAAGTGTACCAAAAAATGTCTGCAACATTGAAGCTCCCCAAGAACACAGTGGCCTCCATCATTCTTAATTGGAAGAAGTTTGGAACCACCAAGACACTTCCTAGAGCCAGCCAAACTGAACAATCGGGGGAGAAGGGTCTTGGTCAGGGAGGTGACCAAGAACCCGATGGTCACTTTGACAGAGCTCCAGAGTTCCTCTGTGGAGATGGGAGGACCTTCCAGGACAACCATCTCTGCAGCACTCTACCAATCAGGCCTTTATGGTGGCGTGACCAGACTGAAGCGACTCCTCAGTAAAAGGCACATGACAGCCCACTTGGAGTTTGCTTCTCTGGCCATGAGAAGCAAGATTCTCTGGTCTGAGGAAACCAAGATTGAAGTCGTTAGCCTGAATGCCAAGTGTCACGCCAGGAGGAAACCTGGCACCGCTCATCACCTGGCCAATACCATCCCTATGGTGAAGCATGGTGGTGGCAGCATCATGCTGTTGGGATGTTTTTCAGCAGCAGGGACACAGGGTGATTAGTCAGGTTTGAGGGAAAGATAAACAGAGCAAAGTACAGAGAGATCCTTCATGAAAACCTGCTCCAGAGCACTCAGGACCTCCGACTGGTGTGAAGGTTCACCTTCCAACAGGACAATGACCCTAAGCCAAGACAACGCAGGAGTGGCTTTGGGACAAATCTCTGAATGTCCTTGAGTGTCCCAGCCAGAGGAGGGACTTGAATACGATCGAACATCTCTGGAGAGACCTGAAAATATCTGTGCAGCAACGCTCCCCATCCAACCTGACAGAGCTTGAGAGGATCTGCCAAGAAGAATGGGAGAAACTCCCCAAATACAGGTGTGCCAAGTTTGTAGCTTAATACCCAAGAAGACTTGAGACTGTAATCGCTGCCAAAGGTGCTTCAACAAAGTACTGAGTAAAGGGTCTGAATACTTATGTAAATGTGATATTTGTTGTTGTTTTTTTAATACATTTGCAAACATTTCCCCCCCCCAAAAAAACTGAAACCAACCATGAAACCATACATAGAAATACTGTACCGAACAAATTCTGTTGGCTCTGTGTAGCAAGGCAGCTGTATTGTTGATCCGCATGCAGTAATGTGTCATAGGCTCTGGTTTGACCCCCCCCCCCCTCCTCTGTTTCTCTTTATATCCATCTCCAGAGTTATCAGTAAGGTGGTTCCCAATTCCGAGCCACCGCTGCCGCCACCCAAGATGCCAGCACCCAAGATCACCGCCACTAAATCAGGACCTGGCAGTCGCCTTCAGCCCCCACCACCTCCACCCCTATTGTCCCCAGTTGTACCCTCGTTGCTCTCCCCCGCCTCCATTCTGTCCTCCAGCAAACTGCCTGTACGCAGTGTGATCACTGAAACTGTCAGGACGTACGTGGTGAGTCCCAGTCAGACCCTCTACCTCAACCATATAGACAATTATGTGTCTGTCATGCCTATCCTCTATCTCAGGGGTTCTCAAACATTTTAGGGGCCGGGGACCCCTTTTGTGATAGCAAATTCATCAGGGAATAGCTTACAAGGAGTTTTACTATGATGTCTGTAGTGCATGGCTGGACTAGTGTTGTCACGACACCAGAATTTTGACTTCGATACCAGGTTTAGTATCACAATACTCAACACAAGGCATATTAGCCAAAGTCCCAGAATGGCCCTTGATCCAGACAGAGAAACTCAGCTATTGCTCTGTTCAGTTGCTGGGCATCTTTTGAGTTCAACATCATCACATTTGACATTTTTTAAGTCAAATTTTTCAGAGACAGACATGTATGCTTTTAATGAATAAATTATACAATCAATGTGACTTTGGTAAAAACAATCTAACTACATAACAAAATAATGGCAATTTATTTGAATGGTAAATCTCTATTGATGAACTGGATGTAGCTTAGGCAGAGTCCCAATACAGGTGAATATATATTCAATAGGAGTGTGTGTTGCATTAGAGTTAGTGAGCATGTTTTGGATGATATGACGGGGCTAAAGATTACAGACAATCTGTTTATCTTCCATTTGGGACTTATATTATTGTACTGATCATCAACATTTGCATAGAAGTAGCTTATTTTATAAAAGTGCGCGCTGTCTCTTTAACCAGTAATGACTCATTCACAAGGCAAGAGGGGGGCGGTGGTCGGAGCCCTACTCACACACAGTCAGTTCGCTGAGGCAATAGGTCATCTTTGGGTGAGACACGTGAGAGAGAACGATTTTAAGTGAATTAATAAAGTTGGTGGCAATCAGCTTTAAAATCAGTATATTTTTCACGTTATAGTTTGCATATTATCACAAACATAGTACTAGGGTAGTGAATTGATGTTAGCTTCAGCTGTAAGCTAGCAAGGAAAGTTAGCCTGCACAGATACAGACTTGATGAGTGAGACACATTTGACAGAATTACCGAAATATCTCTTCTTCTTTTTTACCAAACCGCTTTTCATGTTCTAATATCAAAAAAGTACAGAAGTTTCGGTATACCGTGCAACACTAGGCTGGATGTGTGATGTACAGTTGAGTCAATTGGAGGTGTAACTGTGGATGTATTTCAAGGCCTACCTTCAAACTCAGTGCCTCGTTTCTTGACATCATGGGAAAATCAAAAGAAATCAGCCAAGACCTCAGAAAAAAAATTGTAGACCTCCACAAGTCTGGTTTATCCTTGGGAGAAATTTCCAAACGCCTGAAGGTACCACGTTCATCTGTACAAACAATAGTACGCAAGTATAAACAACATGGGACCACGCAGCCGTCATACCGCTCAGGAAGGAGACGTGTTCTGTCTCCTTGGTGCGAAAAGTGCAAATCAATCCCAGAACAACAGCAAAGGACCTTGTGAAGATCCTGGAGGAACAGGTACAAAAGTATCTCTATCCACAGTAAAACGAGTCCTATATCGACAGAACCTGAAAGGCCGCTCAGCAAGGAAGAAGCCACTGCTCCAAAACCGCCATAAAAAAGCCAGACTACGGTTTGCGACTGCACATGGGGACAAAGATCGTACTTTTTGGAGAATTGTCCTCTGGTCTGATGAAACAAAAATAGAACTGTTTGGCCATAATGACCATCATTATGTTTGGAGGAAAAAGGGGAGGCTTGCAAGCCGAAGAACACCATCCCAACCGTGAAGCACGGGGGTGGCAGCATCATGTTGTGGGGGTGCTTTGCTGCAGGAGGGACTGGTACGCTTCACAAAATAGATGGCATCATGAGGAGGGAACATTATGTGGATATATTGAATCAACCATCTCAAGACATCAGTCAGGAAGTTAAAGCTTGGTCGCAAATGGGTCTTCCAAATGGACAATGACCCCAAGCATACTTCCAAAGTTGTGGCAAAATGGCTTACGGACAACAAAGTCAAGGTATTGGAGTGGCCATCACAAAGCCCTGACCTCAATCCTATAGGAAATGTGTGGGCAGAACTGAAAAAGCGTGTGTGAGCAAGGAGGCCTACAAACCAGACTCAGTTACACCAGCTCTGTCAGGAGGAATGGGCCAAAATTCACCCAACGTATTATGGGAAGCTTGTGGAAGGCTACCCAAAATGTTTGACCCAAGTTAAACAATTTTATAGGCAATGCTACCAAATACCAATTGAGCGTATGTAAACTTCTGACCTACTGGGAATGTGATGAAAGAAATAAAAGCTGAAATAAATAATTCTCTCTACTATTATTCTGACATTTCACATTCTTAAAATAAAGTGGTGATCCTAACTGGCCTAAGACAGGGAATTTTTACTTGGATTAAATGTCAGGAATTGTGAAAAACTGAGTTTAAATGTATTTGGCTAAGGTGTATGTAAACTTCCGACTTCAACTGTATATTCTTATTTTAATCCTGAGTGTCTTGTTGCTTACACTTTCTCTCCGTAGATTCGTGATGAGTTGGGGAACCAGATCTGGATCTGTCCTGGTTGCAACAAGCCTGATGACGGCAGTCCCATGATCGGCTGTGATGACTGCGATGACTGGTACCATTGGTAGGAAAGGCTTTGCTTCATCCATTCATTTATCTACTGTGGTTCAGTCCAGCTGATATGACTAGTTATTGCTGTAGAAGGATAGTGAGGAACATGTACTAGGATACTAGTTGTTGAACCGAGAAAATATACTTATGCTGCACTGTGGAAAGCTGATATCCACTTTTACTTTTATGTCACTCCAACTTCCCTCCTTTTTTCACTCACTCACTGATTCCGTCCTTCTCTTCTCAGGCCATGTGTTGGGATGGTCTCGGCCCCTCCCGAGGACCAGCAGTGGTTCTGTGTGAAGTGTGCTGGCAAGAAGAAGGACAAAAAACACAAGAAGCGGAAGCACAAAGTGCATTGAGACTATGCAAAACAAAGCACACTTTGGACTTTTCATTAGCTGGACTGACTGCTTCTTCAAGCCATACTGGAACACTCTTGGCACTGGCTGTAAAAAAAAAAAAGGAAACAAAGAAATTAAAAAATGACAGATAAGACATTCACACATCCTGATGATTTTAGTGAATGACAGACTCTTTAACCAGCACATATCCAACCTCAGCTTTTAAGGCTACGTCCTAGTTCTGTAACCTTCTCCCAAAGTGTGCATGTGGCTTGCACACTAAAAGCATTGGGTTGATGTAAGCATTGGCTGGAGAGAGTTTCCACCATTGTTTAAATCTAGAGAATTAGGACACAGTCTTTGTTGTGAGAGCCCTTGGCCCAGCGTTCAGTAGGTGTGATGACGTCACAGAGATCATGCCTTTCCATCATCGTGGTTACAAACCGATCACTGTTGAGTTCAATGTTGTCAAAGATAGCATTGGCATGGTATGGAGAAAAATCTACATTCATCCATCTTCATATTATTCTTGTTGTTTTGTTAGTATTTCTATAGCCTGGTCCGTTCGTTATCTGTTTGTGCTGTCTTGCCAACTCTTATGGCCTTTGGCTTGAGTTGGAGATGGCAAGACAACACAAACTTATCTTGGAACAAGGCTAGTATTTCCACAAAAAGTTCAATAACATCGAACTGAATGACAGATTCAGATCCCCCCGGTTTTCTGCAGTATCATTTAAATATGTCATGTATATAAAGGTAACTGCATTTGTGTGTATTATAAAATGCGTAAATACCAACTTCCAACCAAGCCCAAGTGCATTCTGTTCTTAGGAGTCTTCTGACTTGTTAAATCCATTTCCAAATTATTGGTTTTTAATGATTTTCTGTATATTTTTTTAATTACATTTTAATTTTTTCCCCTTATGAATTGCCCCCCAATCAGAGTTATACTGTAGCTGTGCTCGTTGTACACGTATCTCATTTTGCTGATATTTACAATATTAAAGACTAACCGTCTCATTGACATCCAATTTTTTTTCAAAAGAATGCACTCATTTGTACTTAACTTCTCTACGCAACTTTACTTTGATATAATTTGAGGGCATACGCACTTCTATCTTCCTTCATGCATTTACATTGATTGTTCTGTGCAATTTTGAACCTTTCCCTATACATTTTTTCCCCTTTGTTTTGATGCATTTAATGAATGAAAATACAGTGGAAATATTTTAACAAAACAGTGAATTTGAATTTGTTAAATTAATCAGAAAATGTTTTGATGAAGAAGTAGTATGTCATTTTTGCCTTTGGATTTCTGTCTGAGGAGCAGGGAGTCATACTGCTCAAAACATATCCGTGTCACCAGCTGGAGGTGAATCACTAGCCGTCTCAGCTGTAGCACCCAAGAAGAGCCTAGTGCAGAGTGTTCAAGTAAATGTTTCTGTTCCCTTGCCAACTCCTTATGCATGTCCAAATACCATAAGGAGTTGGCAAGAGAGCAGAAATGGACTGGCACCCAAAAGTCTAGTGTATAGTCTAATAGAATGTTCAAGTACTAAAACCTAGTGCAGAATGTTCGAGTAGGCTGAAAGCCTAGTGTAGAATGTTCAAGTACACTCTCTGGTAACATTTTACTTTACTTAAAGCCAACTGGTGCAATGCTTTATCTCTTGTTATAAACATGTATGAACCTTTATACTTTCTTATTATAATGCTTAAAAAGGCTAAGGTAAGTAGGATGTTAAAGTAAAGCTTAGTTCAGAATGTTTAAGGAGTAATGTCTTCCTGGTGTGGTAATACATAAAATGAAATCTAATTGAATTCATCACATGCGTCGAATACAACAGGTGTAGACCATACAGAGAAATGCTTACTTAGAAGCTCTTTCCCAATGATGCAGAGTTAAATACGAAAAAGAAAAAACAAGAAGGAAGCTATATACAGCAGTACCGTGCAGTATCAAGGTGCAGGTATATGTGGTAATTGAGGTAGATATGTACATGTAGGCAGGTGGAGAAGTGACTAGGCATCAGGATAGATACGAGTAAAAAGTAAGAGCAGGGTATATGATGGGTGTATGTGAACATTTTGCCCATTTCATGGTTTTCCTGTCAGGCAATATGCAGCACAGTTATGTACCATTACACAGCAAATCTTCAGATTTTGCATTTCTCCATATGACCACATGGTGTCATTCTTAATGCAGGAACGAGCAGGTGTCTTCACATGCCAAGAAGACCTGAGAGAGAAGCTCTTATACAATGTTTTGGATTCTGGTGCATGACGAAGTGGAATTCATTTTGCTCACAGCATGCTCATCAAAAAGCATGTGCTCCCAAATACTGAATGTAGAAACTGGAAGGAATGTCTCTCTGGTATACAGTTTGGCCCATTTGGAGAACTCCATTTACTGCCTTTGAACTGTAATCATGACAGTCCACTTGCTTTTGTAGTGTCTGTCTTTTGTTCCCCCATGACGCAACAAACCACAGGTGCTATGGGATTGATAATAGACTAGTAAATTGATTTCTGATTGGTTTATAATGAGGCCTACATCATGCAGAAGAATATTTTGTTGCTTTTCTACCTGTAGGTAAAATGCTGAGCGCAATATTTGATTGAACAGCAAAAAAGAAAACCAACACTTGCAGAGATCACAAAATAATTTGCTGACACCCGGTGATTGGTGTTATTAAAAACATAATTTAGGTATCTGTTTTGCAGTCTGTATAGGAAGAATGCATTTTGCTTTTTGTTTTTGAGCTCCAGATCACGTATCACTTACCACTCACTTATGTACAGTGTATAAGAGTATCTGTGCAAATAATAAGAATAGCAACAGCATGGGAACTCATCTCCATAGTAACAGCCAATATTTTCATTTTCTGTCACTCCATGAGTTGGGAGGCACTTAGTTTGTAACTTGCATCGTGATGGTATTTAAAGCTACAGCCTGTACTCCAATGGGTATATAATATATCATTCATTTAAATAACCATTGAACAGCGGCAACTATCACAGATTGCACCTTCAAGAAGCTACAGTATTAGTTTCTGGCGTCTGTCACATCTGGAAGGTATTTGAAGCCACAATCTGTATCCCAAATGGGCACACATTTCATTCATTGTTAAAGGTGTAATCTGCAATAGTTACAGCTGTTCAATGAAATAACCATTGAACAGGTGTAACTATTGCAGATTCATTTACACCTTTAAGGGGAAAACGAGCTACAGTATAAGTTTCTGCTGCCTGTCACAGCTTGGTACATCTCACGCTGGGCGTTTCATCTTGGTCTATTTTAGACCAGTTGAGTCAGATGATGTGGGCTATTCATCTTGATGACATTTTTACCGTAAACTGACCATTTTGGCCAGGCCGGAAGCAGAACTGATGCATTTTACTGTCATGCTTGGGCTGTGTTGTGTGGGTGGCTGGCTGGCTGGGTGGGTAGTGTAGGTGAGAGCTAATAATGTAATGCTGCACATTGGCCTTTAGAGAACGTTCTGAGATAGAGAACGTGTGTGTGTGTGTGACACAGCTGGCCCTCAATGGAGAAGAGACACGAGGTTGTCTGATGTGAAGAAATCAAGGAGGAAGTGAAAGGGGACTGGCCTTAGAAAAAGAGAAGTAAAAAGTGTCCTATTGCACATGCAAAATAAGCTCATTAATGACCTAAGGTGGTTTGTACAGATAAATAAAAATGTGCTTTCATGGCTCTCTGCTAGCTTTATCAGGTTATGCAACACAATGCATTCATTCAACAATACACAAATCTTTCAATATGTAACAAAGTTTATGCAACAGCCTTTGTAAGAAAGTGTGGTAGGCTCATACATGCTCATAAAAAGCCATGAAGCATTATATGTACAGAGTTAAGTGCAAGCAAACATTCTGTACACAAGTTTGGCATTTGAAATTAAACTGGATTTATACAAGCTCTTCCCTGCTAATGTAATAATAATGTAAATGTCGTGCAAATCCTTTTTACAAGCAAACTGTATCCTCTCCGGTGTGATATACGAGACAGTAGACAGGTACATGATCTCCTCTCGTGATGACCATGACTGCCTAGTCCTGTTGATAATCTTAGCCAAATTTCTCTTATGGTGCTGGGTGGTTAAGACTTCTCCCCCCCTCTCCTCTCTCTCTCCTCTTCAATCTCAGGAGGCTGAAGAAATTTGTCTTGGCTCCTAAAACCCTCACAAATTTTTACAGATGCACAATTGAGAGCATCCTGTCAGGCTGTATCACCACCTGGTACGGCAACTGCACTGCCCGCAACCGCAGGGCTCTCCAGAGGGTGGTGCGGTCTGCCCAATGCATCACCAGGGGCAAACTATCTGCCCACCAGGACACCTACAGCACCCAATGTCTCAGGAAGGGCAAAAAGATCATCAAGGACATCAACCACCCGAGCCACAGCCTGTTCACCCCGCTATCAACCAGATGGCGAGGTCAGTACAGGTGTATCAAAGCTGGGACCGAGAGACTGAAAAACAACTTCTATCTTAAGGCCATCAGACTGTTAAATAGCCATCACTAGCCGGCTTCCACCCAGTTACACAACCCTGCACCTTAGTCTACTGCACTATATAGATAGACTTGGAATCACTGGCCACTTTAATAATTGAACACTAGTCACTTTAATGATCTTTACAAACTGCTTTACTCATCTCATATGCATATACTGTATTCTATTCTACTGTATTTTAGTCAATGCCACTCCGACATTGCTTGATCTAATATGCATATATTTCTCATTTCCAAATCAAATCAATTTATATAGCCCTTCTTACATCAGCTGATATATCAAAGTGCTGTACAGAAACCCAGCCTAAAACCCCAAACAGCAAGCAATGCAGGTGTAGAAGCACGGTGGCTAGGAAAAACTCCCTAGAAAGGCCAAAACCTAGGAAGAAACCTAGAGAGGAACCAGGCTATGAGGGGTGGCTAGTCCTCTTCTGGCTGTGCCGGGTGGAGATTATAACAGAACATGGCCAAGATGTTCAAATGTTCATAAACGACCAGCATGGTCAAATAATAATAATCACAGTAGTTGTCGAGGGTGCAACAAGTCAGCACCTCAGGAGTAAATGTCAGTTGGCTTTTTATAGCCGATCATTGAGAGTATCTCTACCACTCCTGCTGTCTCTAGAGAGTTGAAAACAGCAGGTCTGAGACAGGTAGCATGTCCGGTGAACAGGTCAGGGTTCCATAGCCGCAGGCAGAACAGTTGAAACTGGAGCAGCAGCATGGCCAGGTGGACTGGGGACAGCAAGGAGTCATCATGCCAGGTAATTGAGGCATGGTCCTAGGGCTCAGGTCCTCCGAGAGAGAGAAAGAAAGAGAGAAATAGAGAGAGCATACTTAAATTCACACAGGACACTGGATAAGACAGGAGAAATACTCCAGATATAACACACTGACCCTAGCCCCCGACACATAAACTACTGCAGCATAAATACTGGAGGCTGAGACAGGAGGGGTCAGGAGACACTGTGGCAACATCCGATGATATCCTCGGACAGGGCCAAACAGGCAGGATATAACCCCACCCACTTTGCCAAAGCACAGCCCCCACATCACTAGAGGGATATCTTCAACCACCAACTTACCATCCTGAGACAAGGCTGAGTATAGCCCTCAAAGATCTCCCCCACGGCACAAACCCAAGGGGGGGCGCCAACCCATTTCCATTCTTTTACTTTTAGATTTGTGTGTATTGTTGTGAATCATTTTTAGATACTACTGCACTGTTGGAGCTAGGAATACAAGCATTTCGCTAGACCCGCAATGACACCTGCTAAATATGTGTATGTGACCAATGCAATTTCATTTGAGATTACCCAATGAAAGCTATCAGACACCTCCAACACCCAGAACCAAAGCCTATGGATGGAGGTTTCATTTTCACAAAAGAATGCATGGAGGTTTCAACAAAACAAGACAGACAGCAGTTTCACAATCTGTTTTCACAATCAGACCGTAGACAGTTGCTGGTAGTTGTTTTCCAGTTTCATAAAAAAGCCTTTCTGCAGTGCTAGTGAACATTGAGTCACCAGACAAACCGACCCTGTCACTTTGGGTCATGGGGAGCACGTGAGTGAGAAAGAAAGAGACTGACAGAGGTCTCAAACCCTTTCACGTGTCTTTCAGTAGCCTAACACGTGGTTGGTTTACGGATGTGCAGACTTCCCTTTCAGATTCTATTCACCTTCTGGAAAGTGTTACTTTGAATTGGATGTTATTTCCTGATTAATTTAACTTCAATGTTTCTGTAATAGATACAGCTTTACTTTCAAAATCAATTTTCGTCCATTAGAATCAAGCCTACTGTTGAATGTGTCACTTGGATCAGAGGTATTTCAGGAGATACTGTAAGTTCACTTAGTGCAAGATTACAATAACTTTAGTTGCTCTCTGTAGTTGCTCTCTGCTTTATATGGTGCAGCAACACATCACAAAGACTAGCTAGGATTTCAACATCAGCGTTAAAATATTTATGTCAGCGGAAACTAAGTGTGTAAGAGCAAGGCTGAAACCAGAGGGATTTATGCTCAGATCAGAGGAATAGAGGATCCCCTTCACCATGTCAGTCTTATCCCCTATGATACCCGCCCGGCCCACATGCAGCACACACACACATCCACATGTACTGCACAGTATACATGACCCTGTTTCAAATGACTTTCCTACTTAAAGTCAGAGAGAGAGAGAATGAGAAAGAGAGCAAGAGAGAACGCCTTAGGGGGTCGGAGGCCTAGATTTATTTTCTCCTGGGCTCTCAGAGTCAGAGAAGGATATTACTTACAGAGCAAATCTCAGCTTAAAGTTGTAAGACTGAAACACTAGGTTGTTTCTTTATGTACCTGGAATAAAAGGAGGAACTATACACACCAACAGGAAATCATCTGGCTGCATGCCATCGTCAAATATTTTCTCGTTTATTTCCTCTGCCTACTGTACTCCTTTCTGCCATACTCTTCACTTTGACAACACTGTGGTGTAGTCCGGGTGGACTATGATGAGTTGCCAAGCAAATGACGGTACTCAAGCAGTAGTTTTAAACTACATAAAGTTATAAACAGGAAATTATCTGACTTCATGCCGTACTTCTTTTCATTTTGGTAACTCTATTGTAGGTGTATAAGCTATGCAAATTAGGGCAGTAATTTGAAACGACATAAGGGTATGCCTCTTCATGTTTTGGTTCCTGTTGTCAGTTGATGGTGGCCAATGGCTCCAGGGTCTGTGACAACACTTTATGTAAAACTGCCCTTCACGTGTGTGTATCTTATGTGAAGAAGTCGAGAATGCATTTGACTGGCCTAGTTACCAGATCCGTTTGTGCTATAGCCAACGTCTCTACCGTGTGTTGTCATGCCAAACAAGACAATAGACGCACGCTAGAAGAACAATTGGCTATACTACAAACAGATATGACAACTGACCACACTAGTATTTGACATGGTCAAACAACTAATATGCTACACTGCCATGGGATATGATAATGGTTGTGTCCCAAATGGCACCCTATTCCATTTATAGTGCACTACTTTTGACCAGGTCCTATAGGGCTCTGACCAAAGTAGTGCACTATATAGGAATATGGTGCCATTTGGAATGTAATCTGGGGCTATATTTCATATCGCAAAGTATTGCAGAGAGATTTCTGTTCATGTCAGGCTCAACATGCAAACAAAATGCCATCAGAGTGGAGACTAGCGTAATCCTTCCTTTATTAAGATACCCATGCTCACCAGAATGTTTTCTTACTGACTAAACATACAGCAAGCTATGCTATCCATCTCTGCACCAGTGTAATAATGACAACATGCTGTAGTTGGAGAGAGGGTACATAGAGGTAGACAGGGTTGGCTCCGTCTGCCCCTCTCTGTGTCTCTCCTCTGTCGCTCCCTGTACCTCTCTCTTCTCATCCTCTGGTTCATCATCAGTCAGTCCAGGGAATGTGAAGAAAATGACATATGCGCATCCTCCTGTCCAAAAGAAGATTATTCAGACAATGATGGTATGACTGGACTGGATAAGGGTTTTGGATAAAAGCCGTGCCCCAATAAATATTTCCCGGTGTTAAATATTTGGTGTTTTCACGGATTAAATCTCCACCAAAAGATCTGCATGTAACTGCAGAGTTAGTAGATGGAATTGTTGGAACATTTAAATCATTTCAACATTTGAAGTTTTACACGTCAGAATCCAGTTTTTACATACAAATTCATGTATCTGTTATAAAAAGGGTGTGGTGCTTTGCTTGTTGGATCGATTTCCCTGCTTGACACAGACTTTGGTTGGACCACACTTTATGATTCCTGCCACAAGTGCAGTACCTGAGGTTTAGCCTGTATGTACAGTATTTGCTTTGTCACAACAACACCTGGTTTCGACCTACATTTGGCCTGTATTTCTCCTGTATCCAAGCATTCAAATACATGCAAAACATGAAACAGGGATCATACCACAACCCACTCAACCCCAGGACCTGAGAAAGAAACAGATCCAGAGATCCATTGGCAAACTTTGCAGACGTTTCCCCTTATTTACCCCTTTCTTCCCAGTCTGCCCAGTGTGACAGTAGGAATAAATCCCCCTTGTCCAATTTCCTGGACTCTTCCTAATATGGGCGTCAATTAGAGGAAGAGTACTACTGTGGCCGCAGCTTTGCAGCCTGCGAACCGGGCTGCACAATGCATTAGCCCACGATGAGCTGTCAAAAAGGATTATTTCAGCTACGCCAGTCAGCAAAAGGGGTGTGTGCCGCTCTACTGCACTACATCTGAGGAGAGAAAGAGAGGGGCGGGAGTGAAAAACAGAGAGAGAGCGAGAGAGAAATCGAGAGGGAGAAAAAAGCTACCCAGATAGAGAGGAGAGAGGGAGAAATAGTGAGAAGAAGAGAAGTGTCCATTTAACACACATAAGAAGGTGGATTTTTCTGGAAGAGCACCGTGCGATGTTGGAACACTCGTCGGAGCTAGCCCTGGTGCAGAGCTTATACGTCAACAGCATGCGCTGTCCCCCCTCTGCCTCCGCCGCCGGTGTCCCCGTCAGGAATGAGGACCTAGGATCTCTGAGGTACGTTGTCCTTGGATGTTGGTTTGGCCCCTCATTCAGAATGAATGAATCAGATCTAGCCTGGCTGGCTTTTGTTGTGGTTGGGGCTTTAGCCAGTGTTTATAATGCTTATTTGTCCCTGTGGTGGTGAATAATGGATATTGTTATAGGACCAATTCATTGTTTTCAGTTGAACTATTCATTCTCATGCCATGGTGGGTTAGGGTAGATTTGTGATGTGTATGTTTTTCACTGAAAGGAAAAGAGACACAAGCTATCTTGTGATATGGGGGAAAATATCCCCCCCTGCCCAAAATCCACCCCCTTCAGTCATCTTCACAAACTCACCTATTGATCCTGTTGATTGCAGTTATCATCAAATCAAATGTGAATAAATACATTTTCCCTTCTTATATTATTTGACTCAAAACCAATGTATTGTGAATACACAATACTGATGTATTGGTCCACAGGGATCGGGAAAGTTGCATCTCCCTGAAATGAAAAGAAGTTGAAGAAATAAATTAAAAATAGGTGTGACTTTCACTCACAATTAAAAGATGAAGAAATGGGTCTCTGTCAGTCTGTCAGTCAGTGACGCAGGGACAGGGATCTACCACTGTATGAAAGAGAGGCCACAGAACAGGACAGTGGTGCGAACAAGTCCATCCATCCAGGCCTTGCCCTAACACCTTCAGACAAAACCAATATAAACTGCAAATCTACTGCAGGGCACAGAAACATTTACATCATCCAATAAGACATTTGCATAAACCAGTATTACCAGCACCAGCACCAAAAACCTAACTCAAACTAATCTGATAAGGTTAGTGTTAACCAACATAACAGCCAGCCGAGCTATAAAAAAAATCTGCATTTATTTTCAGATTAGAACATTGAGTCATACACAGATCTTCTCCCACTCCTTCTCCATTTTGAGAGCACCAGCTTCAGTTGGTCGCCATTCTGCAAGTGCTTTCAGAGCTGAGAGAAATGATGTCAGCCAGGCAGATAGGCAGGCAGCAAGTTCATGACGATAGATATATACAAACATAGGTGATGTAACATATTTGGGTTGCTCTGTACAGTTGGCCTATTTTTACTTGACCCGCTCCACCATTGGTTAAGAAGGGGTGCAAATCAAATGCTAGATGAATTGATTTGTAGGGGGCAGGGATCATACAGATGGTCCCACGTTGCAAAATAATACCACAGAACAGAAAGATGTAAACAAAGAATGCATGGTACGTGTAGAGATTACCATAGGATTACGATAGTAATAATCTGAGAGATTAAACATGTGAGGCTAACGTCAAGAGGCGGCAACCAATAACTAACTATACAATCCATTCCAAGCAACATGCTTCCATTGCAACAATAAAATAGTATTTATTTTTTAATATTTTACGGCACAATGTTTTATACTTTCTTCCATAAATAGATGGGTCATTTAGTGTACAATGGGGAACTGTGATGTACTGTAGGCTACCCAATTAATATCTCATATGCCAGACCATATGTAATATTCAGAGACTTACATGTCTGGTTCCACAAGACTAATAACCACCACAAGACAAAGGTGCTGTCATTTAAAATGGCCAAACAAGGGGGCTGTCATGTCCCTCTTGCAATGTATCTTCTTAGAGAGATTTTCAGAGATCTAAAATGATTAAACACAATTATAGCCTAGTCAAAAGCTCACACATACTTTGATGTTGTGTGAGATAGTAGTAATATCAGATTACAGTCCAAATGCGTAACATTTCAACATAATATCTGAACCAAGAGATGCTTTGATAGATGCTTTTTATAGCAGCCCCAGCCCCTAAATCCGAATGGGCGTTCATAGATTGTATGTGCCTGTCTGAATGTAGCCTATACGGTAAAATAGGTCACAGTCATATTGTATGTATTTGGCTGCGCCATAACACTTTGAAACGCTAAAATCAACACAATCTGCACTGTAGTCTGCCTTGAAAATTGCTTTGGATACAAGGATTAACCGGGATTTCACAAACAGGATATTTCTTATCAGTGAGTCTGCAGAAGGAACCTGCAAGTAGGAATTTTGTTGGACGACGTATACCATGCGCATCCCGTATGACTAATAAACTTGAAATTTGAAACTTGGTGAGACACTCCCAATAATATTTTAGGGGGTTATGAATGTGCAGCTGCTGTGAGTGCTAGAATGAACTATTCCAGTCCAGTTAATTAGGCCGCCAGCCCCTCTCTGCTACGGGTTGTATTCATTAGGGCACAACGTAGCAACATGTTTAGCAACGGAAAGCGAAAACAAGCGTTTCTTATTAAACAATTCAGCTAGTCCTTCCCTCTCTGTTTCAGTCTGTTTTCTTCCATTTGGTACCTGCTCTGCTGTGGTACAAACAGTACTTTACAATTGTGATCTGTCCCCCCTCAATGGGGGTTTGTATAGGGAAACCTCGCCCAGCAAGTCGAGTTCAACAAAGAAAGACAGGCTCCCCCTCTCCAAGAAAACAACAGCAATACCACAAAAGGGGAACATGACCTGTGACCCTTATAGAAGCAAGGGTTATGTCCCAAATGGCAAGCTGGACTCTGGCCAAAAGAAGTGCACTATATAGCGAGCCATTTGGGACACATCCAAAAACTCAGGATGACTGGGGAAAAAACAGCATTTTAATGATTTTTTCTTCTTGGCCAATATTCACAAAGAGTCTCGGTGTAGTAGCGCTGATATAGGATGCTTTTGTCTTTTAGATTAAAATGTATATCATTATATGGACAGGGGCGACCTGATCCTAGACCAGCACTCCTACTCTGACAAGCTTTTTGAATACTGGCCCAGATATTAATAGGGTGGGACTCGGATTTGAGTGTCTTAACCAAACATTTTGAGCATTTCATTTGAATTATTGGAGAAGAGTATTATAGAAAGGGGATTTCCTATTACTACTTGACTGGTTCAATAATAGCCAAGTACTTGAGCTAAGGACTCATGGAATGGGGTTGCCATAGCCTATAATTTCCCTTTCTCTGATAATCTCTTACCTCTCACAAAATGTCCATCTCTTTTGTTAACCCATCCACCCTCTTTGGGGTACAAAAATAGCTGTTTTTGTTTTACAGCTTTTTTGATACATATAAACATCCATCTCTTTTTGTCTGTCTTGGTTCTGTAGTAGTCTAGCCAGGGGATTATTGGGATCTCCTTTTCCTTCGATCAACACCTGTCATATTTCACAAGCATATCGTTTAGGTCAGATTGAGCCATGGGTGGTTAGAGTACCAATACACTTGTGTAAACTGCTGCCTACTTCAAATAGACTGACAATAAATAGTCAAGTAAAGTATGGATTCTATGGACGTGCAAACAAAATAACTGGAACCCCGGCCTAGTCAAATGTTTTACATACTTGACAGGGAATAGAAGTAGTCACGCCCCTCTCTCGCTCTCCCTGCAGTTGACAGCTCGCTTGTAGTTTATTTTTCAATTTGGGGATTGGAGGAGAAATGAGCTGGGGCATGCAGAAGACGAATGTCAATCGCTTCTGATGACTTAGTATTCGCATTCGGCTGCTTGGAGTAGAAGGCCCCCCCTCCCTGGCTCCGTTTTGTGGTCGCGCAGCAGTTGAATCTCGAAGCCATTACTTTCATTGTTGAAAGACTACGGCGTGGTGGGTTGTACTGTAGCTCGTTAACATGACTTCGGCATACAGTGGTCTGGATTTTCTTCCGGATAGGACGGTCGAAAGCCGGTTGATGATGAGCTCGGAAGACACAAAGTAAGTAGCAAATGCCTAACCGACATGTATTTGTCAACATTTTTGAACGACTTGCAAATAAATGTGTAACGCCCGCACATGAAGTTGCGTCCAACGCGCCACAAATGTCGACGTTTTGAGTAGAAAGCTAAAAGGAGGTACCATAAGCTCGCTAACGTTATACAGTAGTTCACTGAGATGTGTTTACGGCTTAGCTAATGAAATACTAGTCAAGTGACATTTGCTTCCGGAGTTAAGACGTTCCAGACATTATCGGACTCGTCATTCTAAAGTTTATACAAGTCGTATTGCTTGTGTGTTTACTGTGCGAGCGGGAGAAACGTGCACACGCGGCAGCCGCCCTTTGTTTTTTTTAATGCTGCTTGCTTGAGCAGAACAGCAACGGAGTCTTCGGTTCGGGTAGGTCATGACAGAAATTTACTTCAACTAACAATGTTACTACCCATTGCAACGCTTTTGATGGCAAGCATTGCACAACAGTCGCTATGTAATGTAACAGTTTACGTAATTTTTTTGGCGAGGTATTTCTTGCGTTTGTACTCGGCGTGTTTTACGGAGAGGCAGTTTGCTACGTATTTGTAGCTAGTTTCCCCGTTAACAAATCGATTTCCCGTAATGGAGGTTCGTGTAGGGTGGCTTGCAGAACACGTGGTACATTTCTGAGCAATTTTAATGAAAATCGTGTGACCGCCACATAGATTGTTGGCAAAGGAAGCCAGTCAACACAGGCGTGTTGTTTTCAGAAATGCCCCCAGGCTAATTCGGCTTACCATGAGTGGATTTCAACCCACACCCATAGATAGGGTATGAAGCTCAAGGCTCTACGTTGCTAGTCACCGTTAACTCTGAAATCCCTCTAGCCATATCTAGATATGGGCTTGGCTCTGTAGCCAAGTTCCTGAAACATACGGGACATGCATAGCCTACATGGCTACAAACGTAAACCCTTTACAACAAATCCTTTGCCCAGATATTGATTATAAAATGGTCTGATCAATGGATTTGCATTAAAACACGGTGACTGACAAATAATATATGCTTTCCTACTAGATAAGAACAGACGGGAAGCATTCTCACCCGTTTCCTTTTTCCATGCAAGACGGAATACATTTTTGTTGTTGTAGTGGCAACAAATACGTTTGTCATAATGCTCATGGGAAATCTTTCGACCCCTGACCTGTCCAACTCGCAGCTGTTGTTGGATGATGGATTTATGCATGTTCATGTGAAGCGAGAGGTTTTACTCCGCCCAAAGTCTGTCCACGAAAATGTATGTATGAAGGTCAATGAGCTTGTCGAATACGGTCAACAAAAAATCTAATTGCTAATTTACTACATGAAGCTTCTTTGATCGAATATTCGTTTCTTAATGGTTAAGTTGTTACGAATGGATTTATATAAGTGGACGCACGTGGCATTAAAGTTGTTTTGGGGTAAATTGCTTTATTTCATAGTTGTGCCTGTTGTCATAGAGATAGCTAGAGGACTCATCATTGATATAACTGTTTTAGCATGAACATTGCCATTGAGGGATCCACCATTTTAAACTTGTCAACTGTGTGGGGATTCCTGAGTTGGAGCAATCAGTGAATGTAGAAGAAAATTGACTACTTTTTAAAATAGGGGTGTGAACGTTTAAACAACATTGGGATCCTTAAAGTTAAGAAAAATCCTGTGTCTCCACAAATCTGCGTTTATTTTCAGCAAACTTAACACGTGTAAATATTTGTGCGAACATAAGATTCAACAACTGAGACATAAACTGAACAAGTTCCACAGACGTGACTAACAGACATGGAATAATGTGTCCCTGAACAAAGGGAGGGTCAAAATCAAACGTAACAGTCAGTATCTGGTGTGGCCACCAGCTGCATTAAGTACTGCAGTGCATCTCCTCCTCATGGACTGCACCAGATTTACCAGTTCTTGTTGTGAGATGTTACCCCACTCTCCACCAACGTGAATCCGACCATCGCCCCTAGTGAGACAAAACCGTGACTCATCAGTGAAGAGTACTTTTTGCCAGTCCTGTCTGGTCCAGCGATGGTGGGTTTGTGCCCATAGGTGACGTTGTTGCCGGTGATGTCTGGTTAGGACCTGCCTTACAACAGGCCTACAAGTCCTCAGCCCAGCCTCTCTCCGCCTATTGCGGACAGTCTGAGCACTGATGGAGGGATTGTGCATTCCTGGTGTAACTCGGGCAGTTGTTGTTGCCATCCTGTACCTGTCCCGCAGATGTGATGTTCGGATGTACAGATCCTGTGCAGGTGTTTTTACACGTGGTCTGCCACTGCAAGGACAATGCATGTTCATTAATTGTTTATGGTTCATTGAACGAGCAAGTGTTTAAACCCTTTACAATGAAGATCTGTGAAGTTATTTGGATTTTTACAAATTATCTTTGAAAGACAGGGTCCTAAAAAAGGGATGTTTCTTTTTTTGCTGAGTTTACATACAAATGTATAGACGAGCAATGACAGAGCGGCATAGGCCTTTGCCTTCTTGGGTACAGGAACAATGGTGGCCATCGTGAAGCATGTGGAGACAGCAGACTGGGATAGGGAGAGATTGAATGTGTCCGTTAAGACACCAGCTAGCTGGTCTGCGCATGCTCTGAGTATGCGGCTAGGGATGCTGTCTGGCCCGGCAGCCCTGCAAGGGTTAACATGTTTAAATGTCTTACTCACATTGGTCACGAAGGAGGAGAGCCCACAGTATTTGGTAGCGGGCCGTGTCAGTGGCACTGTATTATCCTCCAAGCGGGCGTAGAAGGTGTTTTAGCTTATCCAAAAGCAAGATGTCGGTGTCATTGACGTGGCTGGTTTGCCTTTTGTAGTCCGTGCTGGTCTGTGGACCCTGCCTGATATATGATATCCAATAGTTCTTGCTGGCTGTATGTAATAACACTTTAGATTTTCTGGGCTAACAATGTAAGAAATGATACATAAAAAAATGAAATACTGCATAGTTTCTTAAGGACTAAAAGCGAGGCAGACCTCTCTGTTGGCGCCTATTTGCCAGATGCGAGTGTTTGTGTTCTCGGAAGTACGGAGTTCTGAATTGATTCCTAGCGGAATCAACTCTTGATAATCGGAAATGGAAGTTGACACCAGGGGAATCGAGGAATAAATGATTGGAGTCGAGAATTTATATTTTGAGTAGACTCTCCACCACTACGTACATCATCGTCTTAAACAGTTGGAAAAAATGGCAGAGAAAGGCAAGCGACAGCAGCAAAGTCCTTTATGGCAATACTTTGAGAAGTTAAATGAGAAGGAAATGCAAACTTTCTAAGGTGGAATTGTTGTACAGTAATAGTAGTACATGTGCAATGCTTAACCATCTGAAAGGGATGATGCTTCTGCAGGCAGCTGCATTGTGAATTCGCATGGAATTTTATGATTTTTCCCCCATTTGAATGGAAAACCGATAAAAAAATATATAAATAAATTGCGGTTTAAATGGGCAATTTGTCACATCTGTGCTTTAAAATGGAGATGGCCTAAATGTTGCTGCCCATGCTGTCACAGACGCTATAATGGCACATATACAAAGATGAGTCCTCTACCTATCTCTATGGCCTGTTGTTCACATGCGTATCTGCCCTCTCATTGGCTAGAATGGCCCCACCAATGGTCCATCCTGCCTTCCAGGCATTTATATTTCCATTGTTAGAGCGGTCACTTGAATATCTTGTAAATATAATAAACAATCTTTTTGTTAATGTGATTCCAGCATATCACTCACCACTCATCTTAGTTGAGTTCAACAGCAAGTATCCTGTAGCAGCTTCATCCATTTGATATGCATTTCCCACATCACATACACATATTGAAAAGCCAACAGTGAACTTCCTGGTAATAGTATCACCTAGGCTAATATCAGCAAGGGATGATTGACTGAGGGAAAATGTGATCATGGCTTTCTGGAAATTGAATTGTGTCTAAAGCCAGGGTGTCAAGCTCATTTTGACCTAGTGGCCGCATTTGGTCTTCAACGAGGTACGGAGGGCCGCACTGAAAACTGGTTATATTTTCTCGCCGTCGAAATTTGCAAAAGATAATTCCAAAAATGATGGATAGGGAACTTTGATACTCCCTGACTGTCTAGCTTTAATTTAGTTGATTATTGGCAAGATGGGCAGAATCAAGAAACTGTTTCAATGCATGTCCATACAATCCATACAAATCAGCTGGGCTTGACAATCTGGACCCCCTATTTCTGAAACTGTCCGCCGCCATTGTCGCACCCCCTATTACCAGCCTGTTCAACCTCTCCTTCGTATCATCTGAGATCCCCAAGGATTGGAAAGCTGCCGCGGTCATCCCCCTCTTCAAAGGGGGAGACACCCTGGACCCAAACTGTTACAGACCTATATCCATCCTGCCCTGCCTATCTAAGGTCTTCGAAAGCCAAGTCAACAAACAGATCACTGACCATCTCGAATCCCACCGTACCTTCTCCGCTGTGCAATCCGGTTTCCGAGCCGGTCACGGGTGCACCTCAGCCACGCTCAAGGTACTAAACGATATCATAACCGCCATCGATAAAAGACATTACTGTGCAGCCGTCTTCATCGACCTGGCCAAGGCTTTCGACTCTGTCAATCACCATATTCTTATCGGCAGACTCAGTAGCCTCGGTTTTTCTAATGACTGCCTTGCCTGGTTCACCAACTACTTTGCAGACAGAGTTCAGTGTGTCAAATCGGAGGGCATGTTGTCCGGTCCTCTGGCAGTCTCTATGGGGGTACCACAGGGTTCAATTCTCGGGCCGACTCTTTTCTCTGTATACATCAATGATGTTGCTCTTGCTGCGGGCGATTCCCTGATCCACCTCTACGCAGACGACACCATTCTATATACTTCCGGCCCTTCCTTGGACACTGTGCTATCTAACCTCCAAACGAGCTTCAATGCCATACAACACTCCTTCCGTGGCCTCCAACTGCTCTTAAACGCTAGTAAAACCAAATGCATGCTTTTCAACCGTTCGCTGCCTGCACCCGCACGCCCGACTAGCATCACCACCCTGGACGGTTCCGACCTAGAATATGTGGACATCTATAAGTACCTAGGTGTCTGGCTAGACTGCAAACTCTCCTTCCAGACTCATATCAAACATCTCCAATCCAAAATCAAATCAAGAATCGGCTTTCTATTCCGCAACAAAGCCTCCTTCACTCACGCCGCCAAACTTACCCTAGTAAAACTGACTATCCTACCGATCCTCGACTTCGGCGATGTCATCTACAAAATAGCTTCCAATACTCTACTCAGCAAACTGGATGCAGTTTATCACAGTGCCATTCGTTTTGTTACTAAAGCACCTTATACGACCCACCACTGCGACCTGTATGCCCTAGTCGGCTGGCCCTCGCTACATGTTCGTCGTCAGACCCACTGGCTCCAGGTCATCTACAAGGCTATGCTAGGTAAAGTGCCGCCTTATCTCAGTTCACTGGTCACGATGGCTACACCCACCCGCAGCACGCGCTCCAGCAGGTGTATCTCACTGATCATCCCTAAAGCCAAAACCTCATTTGGACGCCTTTCCTTCCAGTTCTCTGCTGCCTGCGACTGGAACGAATTGCAAAAATCTCTGAAGTTGGAGACTTTTATCTCCCTCAACAACTTTAAAAATCTGCTATCCGAGCAGCTAACCGATCGCTGCAGCTGTACATAGTCCATCTGTAAACTACCCACCCAATTTACCTACCTCACCCCCCATACTGCTTTTATTTATTTACTTTTCTGCTCTTTTGCACACCAGTATCTCTTCTTGCACATGATCATCTGATGATTTATCACTCCAGTGTTAATCTGCTAAATTGTAATTATTCGATTTATTGCCTACCTCATGCCTTTTGCACACATTGTATATAGATTCTCTTTTTTTTCTACCATGTTATTGACTTGTTTATTGTTTACTCCATGTGTAACTCTGTGTTGTCTGTTCACACTGCTATGCTTTATCTTGGCCAGGTCGCAGTTGCAAATGAGAACTTGTTCTCAACTAGCCTACCTGGTTAAATAAAGGTGAAATAAAAAAAAATAAAAAAATAAAATGTCCATTGTTTTCCATGGACCATATTTGACATTCCTGGTCTAAAGGCTTGGGGTGGTCTGGGACTGGAAGGATTCCTTGCATTCATCATATCTTTTGGCTTTGGACGTGCATGCACACAAAGGTGACCATTTCTACCTGACTAGTGTGTGTGTGTTGGCACCCTAGTGCACTACTTTTGCCCTGGTACTACTTTTGCTCAGCACTTCTTCTTTTACCCTATGGGCCCTGGCCAAAAGTAGTGCACTATATAGGGGATAGGGTGCTATTTGAAACGCACACATGGTGTTATCTGGGCTACGCTAAGTGTGATGATGATGATGTGATCCTTTTGTTGTGGACACTGACATGGGTCGGGTGGCTGTCTGATCTGGGCAAAGTGTGGCCTCTTGGCACTGACTCCTGGGGCTGAGAGAGGGCCAGCTGTTCGCATAGTGTGTGGGGATCAAATAAAATTTTATTCGTCACGTGCCGAATACAACAGGTGTAGTAGACCTTACAGTGAAATGCTTACTTACGAGCCCCTAACCAACAATGCAGTAAAAAAAAATGTATGAACAAGTAATTAAAGAGCAGCAGTAAAATATCAATAAGGAGACCTGAGACTATATACAGGGGGGTACCGGTACAAAGTGCAGGGGCACCGCTTAGTCGAGGTAATTGAGGAAATGTAGGTAGAGTTATTAAAGTGACTATGCATAGATTACAGCAACAGAGAGTAGCAGTGGTGTAGAAGCCTATTGGACCTAGACTTGGCTCTCCGGTACCCCTTGCTGTGCGGTAGCAGAGAGAACAGTCTATGACTAGGGTGGCTGGAGTCTTGAACAATTTTTAGGGCCTTCCTCTTACACTGCCTGGTATAGAGGTCCTGGATGACAGGAAACTTTGCCCCAGCGATGTACTGGGCCGTATGTACTACCCGCTGTAGTGCCTTGCGGTCGGAAGCAGTTGCCATACCAGGCAGTGATGCAACCAGTCAGGAGGATGCTCTCGATGGTGCAGCTGTACAACCTTTTGAGGATCTTAGGACCCATGCCAAATCTTTTCAGTCTCCTGAGGGGGAATAGGTTTTATCCTGCCCTCTTCACGACAGTCTTGTTGTGCTTGGACTATGTTAGTTTGTTGGTGATATGGACACCAAGGAACTTAAAGCTCTCAAACTGCTCCACTACAGCCACGTCGATGAGAAGGGGAATGTGTTCGGTCCTCTTTTTCCTGTAGTCCACAATCATCTCCTGCGTGAGCCATGTAGACCGATGTTGAAGGCTGGGAGGGGCATGCCACCTGTTCTACCACTTCCTGCTGCTGGTGTGGCAATGTGCCATGGAACTATGTTTAATTAAATAAGAATCTGTTCCCCTCCCTTCAGACACTCTTTCTAGTATGGTGGTCTGGCATTCACAGGGCATACAGCACTGTGGCTCTCATCTTTGACCTTTTGACTTGAGGCTTGTAAGAGAGCTGACAAATTCTCCAACACATGCAACGGATTTAAAATAAGAAACTTGGGTCTGAACTACATACATGGGCCTAGGTCTACATCTTCACTCCTCTCCTTTCCTCCTACTCTACCAAGTTTGTCCAAGTGTGGTTTGAGGTTGCTACAAAATACTAGGCTCATGTCTACGTCTTTCTTCACCCCGTCTCCTTTCTTCCTAGTTCCCAAGTTTGGTTTGAGTAGAGGTCGCAACGAACTACATAGGCCTAATGAACATATCCACCGCTCTCTCATTTTTTCCTCCCCAAGCTGTGTGGTGTGGTTTGAGGCAAACTACATGGGCATTCATCTTCTTCAACCCTCTTTCTCGCAGTTTTTTTCCTCTTCCAAAGCCGCCTCCAAGTTTTGTTTGTGTGGTTTGAGGTCGCAACAAAGTATTCAGTAATTGTAGTCGACTTTCACGCTCAGATGGCCTCACGGCGTGTTTATTTAGCGAAGATCAGATGCATTCACCAGGGTGTTTCTGTAATTGACACAGTGGGATAGCTAGTTATTTACCCATATACAGCACGCCTGGTTGGCTGGTATACTACAGAGCACATGAACAGGATATACAGTGTAATATCAATGTGCATGACTTTAGGCTATATTTTGAGGGCTGAAAGTTTGAAAAAGGTAAGCCACCACGACTGATACTTTGGGTCAACTTCAGCCAACCAAGGTAAATCCCAAAACCACGTTAGGTTGTATGAAGCGTCCCTGTGGCAGTGGCACTTGCTGTAGGCCTTGCTAATAAAATGTTGAAGATTGCGATGGCATGCATATGCTCTACAACACATGGGGTGAGTTAGAAGGGTATACTGTCCAAGTTGAGTGGAATCAGCTTGGTATTGTCACAATACAATCTATTTATTTTTTATTTTTACTTCGATACCATCACGATACTCGATACCAAAGTGAAAAAGAAGGCATATTAGCCAAAGTCACAGAATGGCACTTGATCCAGACAGACCTTTTGAGTTCAATATCATAACATTTGAATTTTTTGATAAATCAATTATACAATCAATTTGACTTTGGTTTAAAAAAAACTATCTAACGACCATAATATAACGTCATAATTTATTTTGTATGTTAAATCTCTAGTCTATTGATAAACTGTATATATCAAGATGTAGCCTAGGCCTATTTACAATACAGGTGAATGAATATTCAATAGGATTGTGTGCATGCATTGTGTTTAGCATTTTCTAGTTGAATTCATGGGGCTATAGATGAAAACCAATCTGTTCCCCTTCCATTTGGGACTTATTGCACCGATCAACGATATTTGCATTGAAGAAGAAATCTCTTTTATAAAAGTGCGCGCGGTCTCTCTTTAAGACCCACGATGTCATTCACACCCACTCAGTTCGAGGCTCGAGCAAAGATTCTCTTGAATAGGAGTGAACAATACGTTTCAACATTTCCACATGCCGTGTTGAATTATTCAATTGTGTTAACTTCTGTGCAGCATGAGTGGTGACGCAGCCCAGACTCCCACTGAGTGCAGTTGTTCCTCAGGACATGCTGGAGCTTGCAAGGAGTAAGTGCAGCAGGCACGGTGGGGGACATCGGCTGCGCTGATACAGATCCTCAATCAGTAGACAACGTGACACACATTTTGACAGAAGTACTGAAAGTAATACATTCTAGTACCGAACCGTTTTTCATGTTCTAGTATCCAAAAAGTACCAACGTTTTGGTATACCGTGCAACACACGCTGCCAGTCCAGGGTTGTGTTCATGATTGGGGAACGCAACGGAAAATTAAATCCGGCTACTAGTGAGTTCTGGCCGCCCAACTACCTGCCTGCTTGATCCCATCCCCTCCTCCCTTCTCCAGACAATCTCTGGAAATATTGTCGCGTCCCTCATCAACTCATCCTTGATCACTGGCTGCGTCCCCTCTGACTCCAGAGTCGCTCCCCTCCTCAAGAAACCAACACTCGACCCCTCTGACATCAAACTACATAACCGTATCCCTTCTTTCTGTTCTTTCCAAAGCACTTGAGTTTGCTGTCTGGTTATCTCTCTCAGAACGTTCTTATTGACCGTAACTAGTCAGGCTTCGAGACTTGTCACTCAACCGAGACCGATTTCCTCTGTGGCACTGCACTGCCAAAGCGGACTCTCTGTCCTTTGTTCTCATCCATCAGATCGTCCTCTCAGGGCTGGGTGTCTCAGGCTCTGAACAATATTGGATTGCATCCTGCCTGGCAGGCAGCTACTACCAGGTGACGTGGAGCGGATCTGTGTCTGCACTACCTACTCACTACTGTTGTCCTTCAGGGCTCGGTTCTAGGCACACTTCTCTCTCTACACCGTCACTCGACTCATATCCTCACATGGTCTCTCCTATCATTGATATGCGGATGACACTCAACTACTTTTCTCCTTCCCACCTTCTGACACCCAGATGGCGACACGCATCTCTGCGTGCCAGACAGATATGTTGACTCACCACCTCAAGCTCAACATCAACAAGAGGGAGCTTATCTTCCTCTCTGGGAAGGCCTGATTGCTCCAAGACCTCTCCATCACGGTTGACAACTCCACAGTGTCTCCCTCCCAGAGAGCAAAGAAACTTGGCATAACTCTGGACAACACCCTGTCATTCTCTGCAAACATCAAAGTAGTGACTCACTTGCGCAGGTTCATGCTCTACAACATCCGTAGAGTACGAGCCTACCTCACACAGGAAGCGGTGTAGTTCCTAATCCGGGCACTTGTCATCTCCCATCTGGACTACTGCAACACGCTGTTGGCTGGGCTCCCCGCTTGTGCCATCAAACCCCTGTAATTTATCCAGAACACTGCAGCCCGCCTGGTGTTCAACCTTCCCAAGTTCTCCCATGTCACCCTGCGACTCCACTGGCTTCCAGTTGAAGCTCGCATTCACTACAAGACCATGATACTTGCCTATGGAGAAGCAAGAGGAACTGCCCCTCTCTACGTTCAGGCTACGATCAAACCCTACATCCCAACCTGAGAACTTAGCCACCTCTGGTCACCCCTACGGGAGGGCAGCTCCCGCTCAGCCCAGTCAAAGCCCTTCTCTGTCCTGGCACCCCAATGGTGGAATCAGCTTCCCGCTGAAGTTGGACAGCAGAGTCCCTGCCCTTCAAAGAGTACCCCCCGTAAAAAAAATGTTTTTAAAAGTAATTTGTGTGCTCGCACTTTTTATTGATGAAAAATGTACTTGCTATGACTGAGATGTGGTTGTCCCAGCTAGCTATTTTAAGATTAATGCACTACGGGATGCACTATGTAAGTCGCTCTGGAGTGTCTGCTAAATGGCTAAAATGTAAAACATTTTGCAATGGAAAGTTACAATAAGCATTTATTATTGGACAAGTCGAGGTAGTCCCAGTCCATCCCTGTTTCAGTTTTTTTTTTCTCGTTGGTGCCTTATGAACAGGACCCAGATGGAACAAGTGCACACTACAGGGAAAATGACACATTATTGAGACGCAGAACCAGTATACAAGCAGTAACATTCAGGTGGCCATGACTGTATTAGATGTAAGTAGAAGCCTATGTATTGTTGTCCATTATTTTAATCCATTTATGGTAGGATTAGGGTAAACAAATATACAAACATTTTTGTGTGTGTGTATATGGGGGGAGATTGTAAACTGATAGACAATTACAGTTGAAGTCGGAAGTTTACATACACTTAGGTTGGCGTCATTTAAAACTAGTTTTTCAACCACTCCACAAATTTCTTGTTAACAAACTATAGTTTTGGCAAGTCGGTTAGGACGTCTACTTTGTGCATGACACAAGTCATGACACAAGTTCCAACAATTGTTTACAGACAGATTATTTCACTTATAATTCACTGTATCACATTTCCAGTGGGTCAGAAGTTTACATACACTAAGTTGACTGGTCCTTTTAAACAGCTTAGAAAATTCCAGAAAATGGAGTCATGGCTTTAGAAGCTTCTGATAGGCTAATTGACATAATTTGAGTCAATTGGGGGTGTACCTGTGGATGTATTTAAAGGCCCACCTTCAAACTCAGTGTCTCTTTGCTTGACATCATGGGAAAATCAAAAGAAATCAGCCAAGACCTCAGAAGAAAAATGGTAGACCTCCAAGTCTGGTTCATCCTTGGGAGCAATTTCTTAATGCCTGAAGGTACCACATTCATCTGTGCAAACAATAGTATAAACACCATGGGACCACGCAGGAATCATACCGCTCAGGAAAGAGATGAATGTACTTTGGTGTGAAAAGTGCAAATCAATCCCAGAACAACAGCAAAGGACCATGTGAAGATGCTGGAGGAAACCGGTACAAAAGTATCTATATCCACAGTAAAACAAGTCCTATATCGACATAACCTGAAAGGCCGCTCAGCAAGGAAGAAGCCACTGCTCCAAAACTGCCATAAAAAAAAGCCAGACTAAGGTTTGCAACTGCACATGGGGACAAAGATCGTACTTTTTGGAGAAATGTCCTCTGGTCTGATGAAACAAAAATAGAACTGTTTGGCCATAATGACCATCATCGTTATGTTTGGAGGAAAAAGGGGGTCGCTTGCAAGCTGAAGAACACCATCCCAACCGTGAAGCACGGGGGTGGCGGCATCATGTTGTGGGGGTGCTTTGCTGCAGGTGGGACTGGTGTACTTCACAAAATAGATGGCATCACGAGGAGGGAAATTAGGTGGATATATCGAAGCAACATCTCAAGACATCAGTCAGGAAGCTAAAGCTTGTTTGCAAATGGGTCTTCCAAATGGACAATGACCACAAGCACACTTCCAAAGTTGTGGCAAAATGGCTTAAGGACAACAAAGTCAAGGTATTGGAGTGGCCATCACACAGCCCTGATCTCAATTTTATAGAGGCAAGGAGGCCTACAAACCTGACTCAGTTACACAAGCTCTGTCAGGAGGAATCAGCCCATATTCACCCAACGTATTGTGGGAAGCTGGTGGAAGACTACCCGAAATGTTTGACCCAAGTTAAACAATTTATAGGCAATGCTACCAAATACTAATTGAGTGTATGTAAACTTCTGACCCACTAGGAATGTGATGAAAGAAATAAAAGCTGGAATAAATAATTATCTTATTCTGACATTTCACATTCTTAAAATAAAGTGGTGATCCTAACTGGCCTAAGACGGGGAAGTTTTACTAGGATTAAATGTCTGGAATTGTGAAACTGATTTTAAATGTATTAGGCTATGGTGTGTGTGTAAACTTCTGACTTCAATTGTACATTGATACAACCCGCACTCTATCTGCAATATTAAAACTGATTGAACCCTAAAATAAATACAAAATAGAAAATAACATCCGAAAAAACATCCAGGCCAGGTCAGAGAATGTGGGCAGCAGCTTTGGATGGGCAGCAGGGGCCAGGAGGGCATGTGGGTTGGCTGGGTAACCTTTCCCTCTTGGACAGAGGCCTAAGTGGAGCGGAAAGCCGCTGTCTAGTTGGTGACTGACCGCCTTAAGACGCATTGGAGGGACGCCATCTCAGCAGAAGACTGTAAACAAAAAATAACTGGACTCGAGTGGGGTTCTGTGACGTTGCTTATTTATTAAGGGCCCCTTTCAAACAGCAGTCTACTCTGGGTTTAATAACTACAGTAGTAGCTTATTTTCTTTATTTGGGGGGCTTTTCTAAGCCATAAATACTCCAGACTATGAACCTTTGTTTTATCTGGGTCTGCCTTCAGTGTATCTTGGTCTGTAGTAGCTGGTTGTAACAGGCTGCTGGTCTTTCTATATCCCTGCAACAGTCTTCTTCACCTGATGCTAGATTTGCATTCTACCTCCAGCTAGACCACAGTTGACTTGCTTCAGCCTAAGCCAGGTTCCTATTTGCCTATCTTCATTAATCCATTCACTAGGGTGTCCAATCAAAGGCGCATCTTTTGACCAATACGTAAAATAAATTGTCTATAATCCTCTAAGAAACCCATTGGTTCAAACCTCGTGTCGCCTATCATAATCCGTTCTGAAGTTATTTTAGTTTTTTTTACCTTTGTAGGATGGCCAAAATTTGGGTGACTAAATCAATGGAGGCCAGAGTAAAAAAAAATGGAAAAGCTGTGCAAGAATTAAGGCTAACTGACAGGCTCACTGTTGAACTTGTCATCTTCTCGAATCCGGAGGACATAAAACAATATAAAGGTAAAATAGATATTACGTGATATTTTCATCTTTATGCAAAATTCCTGTTCTTTTAAAAATATATTTCTCACAAAAACAAGCATAACTCTGAAATGTCAACAGAGCACTGAGCGTACGGCAAGCTTTTTATTTTCAAAGCCTTTAACATTTAATTCAGTTTGTCGTTTGTATTTGGCTTTTTGCGACTTGAAGAAAACAACTTTGCAGACCACCACAACATGCAAAATCCTTAAGATGCTTACTCGACCGCTCTGTCAACAGAGCTCGGTGCTAATCGGATGTGTTGTGTTTACGAAATCTTTTTATTAGATGCTGAATGTTAATGATATGTTAGAGAAAGACCCCACTGAACGATTCAAAACATTAAGAAATGGTATTTGTCTTGGTCAAATGTGTTTTATAACATAAGGAAGTGAAATTATCTCCTCTGGGCTGAGTGGGTGGACACGCTACGTTCACACCCTGACTCAGCCTAATTTGCATCCCTCCTCATCCATAACCACCGTCACCGGGGACACTCCATATGATTATGGAGCTAATGGGGCGGGTCTTGTCATCAGGCCCTGGCTGCCTCTTGTCAACATGGAGCCCTATTCACAGCATGGTTGGACACGTCTGTCTTCATCAGGGGAAATGCAACAATGAAAATTAGGCCATATTGTGGCAGAATTGGAGTTAATGCTGGGATGGAAACATCTTAATGGGGCCTTCATCAGAGCACTGATGTACTGATTATGGACAACTGTGATGGTCCTCCAGCAGGCAAGCAGCACCTCGTATGGAAATGAGATGAGATATCACAGAGCTGTGTGTGTGCCCGTAGCCGGGGTGACTCGAGGTGCAGCCTGCCCTGCCTGTGTGATCTGCGCCTAACCGCCACCTCGTATGGAAATTGGTCAGATATCACAGAACATAGGCCAGACAGACTTGCAGATATCACACCAGAAACACATTGCCAATTCCTTGGTGCCTGTTGTCAGGTGCTTTTCTGGAGTGAGAGTGATGTGGAGACTGCTATGCCTATGTGATCTAACTGCCTCCGCGCCGAGGCGAGAACACACAGCCCTGTGGCGTCTGCATCTCTGGTTGAGTGGTATTTCTATTCTGAGATAGTAATTATTCATCCACTCTGACAACCAATACCTGGCTGGGCCCTTCCCGTCTGACTTGTCAGGTTGGAAAGAGAATCAGAAGTGAGATGGAGACCCTTTATACACTTGACAGCGGTCTGATGTTAGGGGGGGATAGAGAAGAGCTTTTCTCTGTGTTTGAGAGTGACAAGGCTACATTGCAGTTGGACTGGGAAGAACCACTGATCTACAAATCATCTTGCATCCCAAATCTAACTACTCATGGATCAAGATAAGTGATTTCTGTGCCTTGCCATGCTCAAACTGATCCCTTCCAACATGTGGTTTTCTCTCTTGGTCATGTCGAAGCAGCACTCAGTGGCATTTTAAATTACTATGGCTTTCTTGAACAAGTATCACTATTCAGGATAGTCTGGTTATTCTCAGAAAATGTCTGTTTCGCTTGTCTGCCCTTCCTCAGAAATGTTAAGCCCTCGTCCACGACTCCACAATGTAAACTGCGACTTTTCATCCCCAAATAAAACGAGAGCGCAAGAGCCCTGCTGAGGAAAGGAGCATGAACTATAACTAAGTTTGGCCGGTATCCAGATAGTCATACCTGCTAGGCAAAGCCCCGCCTTATCTCAGCTCACTGGTCACCATCGCAGAACCACGCTCCAGCAGGTATTTGTGGTCATCCACAAAGCCAACACTTCCTTTGGCTGCCTTTCCTTCCAGTTCTCTGCTGCCAATGACTGGAACGAACTGCAAAAATCACTGAAGCTGGAGACTCATATCTCTCTCACTAGCTTTAAGCACCAGCTGTCAGAGCAGCTCACAGATCACTGCACCTGTACATAGCCCATCTGTAAATAGCCCATCCAACTACCTCATCCCCATACTGTATTTATTTATTTTGCTCCTTTGCACCCCAGTATCTCTACTTGCACACATCTTCTGCACATCTATCACTCCAGTATTTAATTGCTATATTGTAATTATTTTGCCACTATGGCCTATTTATTGCCTTACTTCCCTTATCCTACCTCATTTGCACAAACTGTATATAGACTTTTTCTATTGTGTTATTGACTGTACGTTTGTTTATTCCATGTGTAACTCTGTGTTGTTTGTGTCGCACTGCTTTGCTTTATCTTGGCCAGGTCGCAGTTGTAAATGAGAACTTGTTCTCCACTAGCCTACCTGGTTAAATAAAGGTGAAATCAAAAAAATACCGTTCCTATACCATATGGGGATTGATTGTCTCTGCTGTAACGAAGCTTTCTCTTGCAACCTAGCCATTTAGCTAGTAGGTTAGCAAACCAAATGCATAGCTGGAGAGAATTTATTTGGCACATCTTACATAGTCTATGCCACTGCTTAGAACTAAGTGAACTATTATTTTCAATACCAAAAATGTATATTTCAAAATACCCCTTTCTTTACTAACATTGGTAATCTTTCTTTACTACAACTATGAATTGAACCATCACATAAAGCAGCACTGGATTATATCACAGGGTGTGGCCCTATGAATGTTGATTTTTGTTGTTGTTGTTGAGGTAGATCGTCAAGTGATTCCAACCAAGCTAAGTAAAAGCCATATATTCCAAGTCGAAGGCCATTAATTTAGGATGCATACAGAACCCAACAAACGCGTGACGCTTTTGAGAAGGTGGCTGATGACATGTATTCTCGTATATGATATCAGTGGCTCAGTGCTGCCTCAGTGACAGTCTCTATAATGGGAGCAACTAGGAAAAGTGTAGCAGTGCAGCTGATATGCTTCTGCGCTCAGACCACAGCAAATCTCCAGCCATATGGTCCCAGTAAATCATGTTATTTTGTGGGAAGAGCAGCAGCAGTTATGCTAATGTCAGCTTGAACCTGTCAGCTGCTCCGGGACCTGTCAGCTGCTCCGAGGTGTCTTGGAGCCAGGTCACTTGCCACATCACAGCGACAGGCCCTCCTGGCCTAACTGACTTTCTCTGGTCTGGGACATAATTATTGGGGCACACTAGCAAAACAGTTGCAACTTGAAAACGAGTGTTTCTTATTGGACAAGCTGGAGCCAGTTTCATTTGAAATGATCCCCACTGGAGTGAGCTCCCCAGTGACGGTTTATGGCTTTTACATGTGGGAGCCCTTTCCAAGCAAGGGGAGTAAAGAAAGGAAGAAGGTTGTGAGTAATTTGGATTGGAACTTGCATTTGGTGTGGTGGCTGGGCAAATGACCACTGGTACTGACTGTTCAATTCCCGGGACCAACCATACGTCTAGCTTGGGTAGTGTTGAAGTATTTATCCAGTATTGGGATCATTATTATGTTTCAGCAATTCACACCACATGTATCTAGTTTAGAGGTCGACCGATTAATCGGAATGGCCGATTTTAATTAGGGCCGATTTCAAGTTTTCATAACAATCGGAAATCCGTATTTTTGGACACCGATTTGGGCATTTTTAATTTTTAACACCTTTATTTAACTAGGCAAGTCAGTTAAGAACACATTCTTATTTTCAATGACGGCCTAGGAACGGTGGGTTAACCTCTCTAGGGTATGTGGGACGGTAGCGTCTCACCTCGTCAACAGCTAGTGAACTGCAGGGCTCCAAATTCAAAACAACAGAAATCCCACAATTAAAATTCCTCAAACATACATGTTTGAGCCACAGTGTCTGATTTCAAAAAGGCTTTTCGACGAAAGCAAACCAAACGATTATGTTAGGTCAGAGCCAAGTCACAGAAAAAACAGCCATTTTTCCAGTCAGAGAGAGGAGTCACAAAAAACAGAAATATAGATACAATTTATCACTAACCTTTGATGATCTTCACCAGATGACACTCATAGGACTTCATGTTACACAATACATGTACAGTGGGGAGAACAAGTATTTGATACACTGCCGATTTTGCAGGTTTTCCTACTTACAAAGCATTTAGAGGTCTGTAATTTTTATCATAGGTACACTTCAACTGTGAGAGACGGAATCTAAAACAAAAATCCAGAAAATCACATTGTATGATTTTTAAGTAATTAAATTGCATTTTATTGCATGACATAAGTATTTGATCACCTACCAACCAGTAAGATTTCCGGCTCTCACAGACCTGTTAGTTTTTCTTTAAGACACCCTCCTGTTCTCCTCTCATTACCTGTATTAACTGCACCTGTTTGAACTCGTTACCTGTATAAAAGACACCTGTCCACACACTCAATCAAACAGACTCCAACCTCTCCACAATGGCCAAGACCAGAGAGCTGTGTAAGGACATCAGGGATAAAATTGTAGACCTGCACAAGGCTGGGATGGGCTACAGGACAATAGGCAAGCAGCTTAGTGAGAAGGCAACAACTGTTGGCGCAATTATTAGAAAATGGAAGAAGTTCAAGATGACGGTCAATCACCCTCGGTCTGGGGCTCCATGCAAGATCTCACCTCGTGGGGCATCAATGATCATGAGGAAGGTGAGGGATCAGCCCAGAACTACACGGCAGGACCTGGTCAATGACCTGAAGAGAGCTGGGACCACAGTCTCAAAGAAAACCATTAGTAACACACTACGCCGTCATGGATTAAAATCCTGCAGCGCACGCAAGGTCCCCCTGCTCAAGCCAGCGCATGTCCAGGCCCGTCTGAAGTTTGCCAATGACCATCTGGATGATCCAGAGGAGGAATGGGAGAAGGTCATGTGGTCTGATGAGACAAAAATAGAGCTTTTTGGTCTAAACTCCACTCGCTGTGTTTGGAGGAAGAAGAAGGATGAGTACAACCCCAAGAACACCATCCCAACTGTGAAGCATGGAGGTGGAAACATCATTCTTTGGGGATGCTTTTCTGCAAAGGGGACAGGACGACTGCACCGTATTGAGGGGAGGATGGATGGGGCCATGTATCGTGAGATCTTGGCCAACAACCTCCTTCCCTCAGTAAGAGCATTGAAGATGGGTCGTGGCTGGGTCTTCCAGAATGACAACGACCCGAAACACACAGCCAGGGCAACTAAGGAGTGGCTCCGTAAGAAGCATCTCAAGGTCCTGGAGTGGCCTAGCCAGTCTCCAGACCTGAACCCAATAGAAAATCTTTGGAGGGAGCCGAAAGTCCGTATTGCCCAGCGACAGCCCCGAAACCTGAAGGATCTGGAGAAGGTCTGTATGGAGGAGTGGGCCAAAATCCCTGCTGCAGTGTGTGCAAACCTGGTCAAGAACTACAGGAAACGTCTGATCTCTGTAATTGCAAACAAAGGTTTCTGTACCAAATATTAAGTTCTGCTTTTCTGATGTATCAAATACTTATGTCATGCAATAAAATGCAAATTAATTACTTAAAAATCATACAATGTGATTTTCTGGATTTTTGCTTTAGATTCCGTCTCTCACAGTTGAAGTGTACCTATGATAAAAATTACAGACTTCTACATGCTTTGTAAGTAGGAAAACCTGCAAAATCGGCAGTGTATCAAATACTTGTTCTCCCCACTGTATGTTTTGTTCTGTAAAGTTCATATTTATATCTAAAAAATCTGTTTACATTGGCGTGTTATGTTCAGTAGTTCCAAAACATCTGCTGATTTTGCAGAGAGCCACATCAATTTACAGAAATAGTCAACATAAATGTTGATGAAAATACAAGTGTTATACATGGAATTTTAGATCCACTTCTCCTTAATGCAACGCGGTGTCAGATTTCAAAAAAACTTTACGGAAAAAGCAAACCATGCAATAATCTGAGTACGGCGCTCAGACGACAAATCAACCCAAAGAGATATCCGCCATGTTGGAGTCAACAGAAGTCAGAAATAGCATTATAAATATTCACTTACCTTTGATGATCTTCATCAGAATGCACTCCCAGGAGTCCCAGTTCCATAATAAATGTTTGTTTTGTTCGATAATGTCCATTTATGTCCAAATTCCTCCTTGTTGTTCGCGCGTTCAGTACACAATCTAAATTCACGACGCGCGGGCAGGTCCAGGCAAAAGTTCTGACAAAGTCATATTACAGTCCGTAGAAACATGTCAAGCGAAGTATAGAATCAATCTTTAGGATGTTTTTAACATAAATCTTCAATAATGTTCCAACCGGAGAATTCCTTTGTCTTCAGAAATGCAATGGAACTCAAGCTAACTCTCACATGAGCGCGCATGGTCAGCTCATGGCAGACCTTACTCAATCCCCTCTCATTCGCTCCCACCTCACAGTAGAAGCGTCAAACAAGGTTCTAAAGACTGTTGACATCTAGTGGAAGCCACATGACCCCATTTCCACTATCTTGGATAAGCAAAGAGTTGAAAAACTACAAACCTCAGATTTCCCACTTCCTGGTTGGATTCTTTCTCAGGTTTTTGCCTGCCATATAAGTTATGTTATACTCACAGACATTATTCAAACAGTTTTAGAAACTTCAGAGTGTTTTCTATCCAAATGTACTAATAATGTGCATATCCTAGCATCCGGGCCTGAGTAGCAGGCAGTTTACTCTGGGCATGCTTTTCATCCGGACATGAAAATACTGCCCCCTACCCCAAAGATGTTAACTGCCTTGTTCAGGGGCAGAACGACAGATTTTTACCTTGTCAGCTCGGGGATTGGATTCAATCTTGCAACCTTATGGTTAACTAGTTAACTAACTAACTGCATATAACCGATGCTGTGCGCATTCGCGAAAAAAGCACTGTCGTTGCACCAATGTGTACCTAACCATAAACATCAATGCTTTTCTTAAAATCATACACAAGTATATATTTTTAAACCTGCATATTTAGTTAATATTGCCTGCTAATATGAATTTCTTTTAACTAGGGAAATTGTGTCACTTGTCTTGCGTTCTGTGCAAGCAGAGTCAGGGTATATGCAGCAGTTTGGTCCACCTGGCTCGTTGCAAACTGTGTGAAGACCATTCCTTCCTAACAAAAACCGTAATTAATTTGCCAGAATTTTACATAATTATGACATAACATTTTAAGGTTGTGCAATGTAACCGCAATATTTAGACTTAGGGATGCCACCCGTTATATAAAATACGTAATGGTTCTGTATTTCACTGAAAGAATAAATGTTTTGTTTTCGTAATGATAGTTTCTGGATTTGAACATATTAATGACCAAAGGCTCGTATTTCTGTGTGTTTATTATATAATAATTAAGTCTATGATTTGATAGAGCAGTCTGACTGGGTGGTGGTAGGCAGCAGCAGGCTCGTAAGCATTCATTCAAACAGCACTTTTCTGTGTTTGCCAGCAGCTCTTCGCTGTGCTTCAAGCATTGAGCTGTTTATGACTTCAAGCCTATCAACTCCCGAGATTAGGCTGGCAATCCTAAAGTGCCTATTAGAACATCCAATAGTCAAAGGTATATGAAATACAAAATGGTATAGAGAGAAAGTCCTATAATTCCTATAATAACTACAACCTAAAACTTCTTAACTGGGAATAATGAAGACTCATGTTAAAAGGAACCACCAGCTTTCGTATGTTCTGAGCAAGGAACTTAAACGTTAGCTTTTTTACCTGGCACATATTGCACTTTTACTTCTCCAACACTGTTTTCGCATTATTTAAACCAAATTGAACAGGTTTCATTATTTATTTGAGACTAAATTTATTTTATTTATGTATTAAGTTAAAATAAGTGTTCATTCAGTATTGTTGTAATTGTTAGAAATTATATTGTTGTAATCATTACATTATATATACATTTTTTTTTTTAAATCGTCCGATTTAATCAGTATTGGCTTTTTTTGGTCCTCTAATAATCGGCATCAGAGTTGAAAAATCATAATCGGTCGACCTCTAGTTTTGATTGTTAGTGTCTATATACATATATCACCAGTAGTACAGTGCCTTGCAAAAGTATTCATCCCCCTTGCCATTTTTCCTATTTTGTTGCATTACAACCTGTTTTTTTTTTTTTTTGTGGATTTCATGTAATGGACATACACAAAATAGTCCAAATTGGTGAAGTGAAATGAAAACAAATACTTGTTTCAGAAAAATACAAAATGGAAAAGTGGTGTGTGCATATGTATTCACCTCCTTTGCTACGAAGCCCCTAAATAAGATGTGGTGCAACCAATTACCTTCAGAAATCGCATAATTAGTTAGATTGCACACAGGTGGACTTAAATAAAGTGTCACATGATCTCAGTGTATATATACACCTGTTCTGAAAGGCCCCAGAGTGTGCAACACCACTAAGCGGCACCATGAAGACCAAGGAGCTCTCCAAACAGGTCAGGGACAAAGTTGTGGAGAAGTACAGATCAGGGTTGGGTTATAAAAAAAATATCAAACTTTGAACATCCCACGGAGCACCATTTAAATCTATTATTACAAAATGGAAAGAATATGTCACCACAACAAACCTGCCAAGAGAGGGACACCCACCAAAACTCACGGACCAGGCAAGGAAGGCATTAATCAGAGCGGCAACAAAGAGACCAAAGATAACCCTGAAGGAGCTGCAAAACTCCACAGCGGAGATTGGAGTATCAGTCCATAGGACCACTTTAAGCCATACACTCCGCAGAGCTGGGCTTTACAGAAGAGTGGCCAGAAAAAAGCCATTGCTTAAAGGAAAAAATAAGCAAACACCTTTGTTGTTTGCCAAAAGGCATGTGAGAGACATTTGGAAGAAGGTGCTCTGGTTAGATGAGACTAAAATTGAGCTTTTTGGCCATCAAGCAAAACGCTATGTCTGGCGCAAACCCTACACCTCTCATCACCCCAAGAACACATCCCCACATTGAAGCATGGTGGTGGCAGCATCATGCTGGTCAGAATTGAAGCAATGATGGATGGCGCTAAATACAGGGAAATTCTTGAGGGAAACCTGTGTTCATCCCAGTCTTCCAGAGATTTGAGACTGGGATGGAGGTTCACCTTTCAGCAGGTCAATGACCCTAAGCATACTGCTAAAGCAATACTCGAGTGGTTTAAGGGGAAACATTTAAATGGCCAGATCTCAATCCAACTGATAATCTGTGGTATGAAAGATTGCTGTACACCAACTTAACCCATCCAACTTGAAGGAGCTGGAGCAGTTTTGCCTTGAAGAATGGGCATAAATGCCAGTAGCTAGATGTACCAAGCTTATAGAGACATACCCCAAGAGACTTGCAACAATTACAGCTGCAAAAGGTGGCTCTACAAAGTATTGACTTTGAATAGTTATGCATGCTCAAGTTTTCAGTTTTTTGGTCTTATTTCTTGCATCTTCAAAGTGGTAGGCATGTTGTGTAAATCCAATGATACACCCCCCCCCCAAAAAAAATATCAATTTTAATTCCAGATTGTAAGGCAAAAAAATTGGAAAAATGCCAAGGGGGTGAATACTTTCGCAAGCCACTGTACATGTCCCATTCATTTCTAATCTTCAATGTTTGTTTGGTTACTGTAATGTCTGTTAATGCATTCAATATATCATTATTCCAGTCTTTTTACCGTTCTCAATGTTGGAGTGAGTGGACACATTGTGTGGCTTAGTTTGAGCGCACAAAACTAAGCTACTCTTGTGGGAAGTTTTGTTTTGTTTTTATTTATTTGAATCTATTTACGAGATTTGTCAATTTTGTCAATGTCTTTTGTTTGGAGCACGCCTGTTAATGTTGAGTAAGGACGTGCACCTGATTACGCGTAGAAGTAGGCCTAAAGGCTACCTGGCCTGCTTGCAAATGAAGGCATATAAACGTGCCCATTTGGGGATCTAATAGTATTTCTGATTGGCTTAATGTACCACCACTAATGAGCTGTGGAGCTTCTCAAAGTAATGTTTTCTTCAACACAAACAGCAAGCTAACAAAGTCTGTTTTTACATCTATTGAGAATGACAATTCCAATGTATTTGAGAAATCTTTCCAGCTCTCTCCCTTTCATAACCACTCAGCGTGAAAGGGAAAAATATCATGCTCTAATCCAGTGGAAACATCATAAAATAGGCCTACCTGATTACTCATATCCCCTGTGCAAATAGCCTACAGCTGTAGCGGGAAACAGAGGGCCCAGAATATTTTATATCCCCAAATGGGCAATGTTGCAAGGAGCTTCAGGCAGGACCCAAGTTAATTGTTGATAAAATGTTTCAAGTTCGTTGCAGACAGGCCATGCGTAGCCAATGTGATTTTATAGGATATTTATTTTCATCAGGATATTTTTTACCTGCAGGCTGTATTGCTTTTATTTGTTTGCTGTTTTTACATAGATGGCAATAGAAGTTACTTTTTAGGTTTATCATTTTCATTATAGATTTGGATAGCATTTTGATTAACTACACGACAATGATTTTGAGATATGGAGAAGTTATTATAAATGAAATGAAACCGTTCCGCAAAAATAAATTGGCATTCCACATGAAAGTTGGCTGACTCCTCGTGTAGCCTATTACAGGCAACTTCAGGAGCGTAACGGCAGAAACTTACGAAAGCCAGTAGGAGCTCTCTCACTCACACACATTTAGAAATAATATGGAAAAATACACGTTTTAAAATGTCAACCAATCGGTTGGTCAAAGAACAGACTACTTTCGGTCGACCAAGTTTTGTTTTGTTTTAGTCAGGGACCGCCCTAATTATGTGACAGGCAGCTGTGTCTGAGATTTTAGATGTATGAGAAGGCAGGCAAAATGGTGTCAGAGAAAGGCTGCCTGGATCTGGCAACTAGATAAATGGTGTCACACACCACAATGCCCGTTGCGGTGGTTTAGTGAGACGTAGCATTGGATGGGAGGATTACAAAGCGTCCCTCTGACTCACCACAGGCCCATTGTTACTGTATAGGGGATCTATCTGTGAATAGTGTTCTCTCCAGCATCCGAACAATATGCAATTGTGTCCGCTGTTGCTGCGCTCGGGATAGCATAGAGAGAATTCATAGATTGGGCACCATCACAGTAGGATTACTGTAAAATGGGGTTAGTCTATTCTAGTGATTGTATTTCTAAGTGCTGATGGTGGAAGCTGGTAGGTTACTCCCTGTTCCATCGCCAAGCTAGACCAGCGCCTGAGGAGGGAGATGGTGATGGGCTACAATCCTCTCTTCTAACTCCCAGCGTTTTAGAGAGGTGTTAAGAGGGTCAAACATTTTGCAACAACAATAGAAAGGGAGCTTTTCTTATTGGACAATTTCAGATAGTACAGTACCTCCCTGCTTCACTGTGTTTAGGACTGCTATCTTCTGGTTAGTGCGGACTGACCACTACACTGCTGTGCCGAGGCCTTGCTGCTGAGTGGATCCTGTACAGATATCTGTCGGGGTTGTTGGTGAGGGGCAGTGAAGTCGCCCCTTCGCTTTGTGTCTTTAAATTGTCGTTTGGATGTATTGGCTCCAGTAGGAAACTTTTTTAGATTTTTTTCTTCCATTTTTCCCCTGAAAGAAGAGTTATTTGTGAAGTGTGTTGGATCTGGGTCTTTTTAAGAGTTGGCTTTCCAGAGGACCGACAGTGAGGAGTCAGAATGTCGTTTAGGTCGTCCCTTGGTGTCTCGGCCGAGCGTTTGGGCTCTATGTGTAAGAGATGGATGGCTCGTGTCCAAAGGTCTGTATACTTGTAACTCTCTGTCCCTTTATTTAACCTAGTCACCCTGGCACACACCCTGGCACACACCCTGTTTCTTTGTCTCCCTCAGTCCCTCTGCTTACTATCCCATTAACTAATCGCCAGGTGTGTGTGCCAGTCGCCAGCTTTCTCACACCAGGAGTCCCTTGGGTCCTCAATTGGATGTACACACACACACACTAGAGCTGGCCGGTAGACCTTATTTTACTATATACCGGTATTGATGCACGGACCGGTTTGGGTTTTTACTTTACCTTCTATAATGTTATTTTTATGTTTGGTTTGTTGAATGTGATACGCCGTGTGTAACGTACTAGAGGTCGACAATTATGATTTTTCAATGCCGATACCGATTATTGGAGGACCAAAAAAAGGCGATACCGATTAATCGGCCGTTTTATTTTTATATATATTTGTAATAATGACAATTACAACAATACTGAATGAACACTTTTATTTTAACTTAATATAATACATCAATAAAATCAATTTAGTCTCAAATAAATAATGAAACATGTTCAATTTGGTTTAAATAATGCAAAAACACAGTGTAGAAAGTAAAAATGCAATATGTGCCATGTAAGAAAGCTAACGTTTAAGTTCCTTGCTCAGAACATGAGAACATATGAAAGCTGGTGGTTCCTTTTTAACATGAGTCTTCAATATTCCCAGGTAAGGAGTTTTAGGTTGTAGTTATTATAGGACTATTTCTCTCTATACGATTTCTATTTCATATACCTTTGACTATTGGATGTTCTTATAGGCACTTTAATATTGCCAGCCTAATCTCGGGAGTAGATAGGCTTGAAGTCATAAACAGCTCAATGCTTGAAGCACAGCGAAGAGCTGCAGGCAAACGCAGGAAAGTGCTGTTTGAATGAATGCTTACGAGCCTGTTGCTGCCTACCACCGCCCAGTTAGACTGCTCTATCAAATATCAAATCATAGACTTAATTATAATATAATAACACACAGAAATACGAGCCTTAGATCATTAATATTGTCAAATCCGGAAACGATCATTTCGAAAACGTTTATTCTTTCAGTGAAATACAGAACCGTTCCGTATTTTACCTAACAGGTGGCATCCATCCCTAAGTCTAAATATTGCTGTTACATTGCACAACCTTCAATGTTATGTCATATTTATGTACAATTCTGGCAAATTAATTAATTACGGTCTTTGTTAGGAAGACATGGTCTTCACACAGTTCGCAACGAGCCATGCGGACCAAACTGCTGCAAATACCCTGACTCTGCTTGCACAGAACGCAAGAGAAGTGACACAATTTCCCTAGTTAAAAGAAATTCATGTTAGCAGGCAATATTAACTAAATATGCAGGTTTAAAAATATATAGTTGTGTATTGATTTTAAGAAAGGCATTGATGTTTATGGTTAGGTACACATTGGTGCAACGACAGTGCTTTTTTCGCGAATGTGCTTGTTAAATCTAATAGGCTGTGATTCGATGGTAAATTAACAGGCACCGCATCGATTATATGCAACGCAGGACAAGCTAGATAACTACACACGGTTGATGATATTACTAGTTTAACTAGTGATTATGTTAAGATTGTATTTTATAAGATAAGTTTAATGCTAGCTAGCAACTTACCGTGGCTCCTTGCTGCACTTGCGTAACAGGTAGTCAGCCTGCCACGCAGTCTCCTCGTGGAGTGCAATGTAATTGGCCATAATCGGTGTCCAAAAATGCAGATTACCGATTGTTATGAGAACTTGAAATCGGAACTAATTAATTGGCCATTCTGATTAATCGGTCAACCTCTATAACGTACATTTTCATAGTTTTCTCCGCTACTTCAGTCAGCTCTTTCTCCATGCCACTTTCCAGACAGACCTAGCCACGCCCCGTCACTCAAGGATCGCGTTTGTTGTTGCTCGACCGCGATACACTTGTGTTCAGTCTGCATTGTCATGCACCAATGTTGATGATGACAATGCTTTTTCCGCTTTGCTTCTTAATATAAATCCACAAGTGTTCTGTTATTACACTTTTTCTTTTTCTTATCTGCAACCTGCTAGTTTGTCTTTTCTTAGCAAGTTTTGGCTAAATCGTGTTAGACACTAATGCTAATCGCTAGCTAGCTAATAAATGTACTGAGTCAGAGCAAACTTAGCTAGCTATACAGCCTGATACCAATTATGGTGTAGACCTAAACCAGCATGTTGTTTGTGCAACAGTATATTCTAAATCAAAGAGGAATAGATGAGGCATGAATATGTTGGCTACATGAAGTACCTAAAGAGAAAACATTTAATGTAGCCAAAGATTATAGGGTCCCCTAGGAAACACTGACCAACACTTTGGGGTGGCAGGTAGCCTGGAGGGCCAATAAAAGTTGCTGGATCGAATCCTCAAGCTGACAAGGTAAAAATTTGTTCTGCCCCTGAGCAAGGCAGTTAACCCACAGTTCCCCGGGCACCGAGGACGTGGATGTCGATTTAAGGCAGCCCTCCTTCGCACCTCTCTGATTCAGAGGGGTTAGGTTGAATGCAGAAGACACATTTCAGTTGAATGCATTGTTGTACAACTGACTAGGTATTCCCCTTTTTCCTTTGGTTCTTACCCTGTCAAAATAACCCCTCTGTGGCATTTACATTCATTGTCAAACAACACTGTATTCAAAGTGCGCACTCTTATAGAGAATTTGAATAATCATTCTATTTCCATGATTCCAACAGTTCATCCAAGTGTTTTGCTCTAAATCGCAATTGCAACATTTGGTAAAGAATATGGCCTAGATTTCAAAAGGATCTCAAATGAGTGCAGGAAATGCAGAAATGTATGAAAGTGTAGACATTTTTTTGGGGGGGGGGGGTGAAGTTTGAACATTATAAAACAATTAATCAGAATGGAGAAAGACCCATTGAAATCACTTGTGTATGTTTTTCCACCTTTGGGTCACGTGCTACTCCTAAAGCAAATTTAGAAATGTTATTATTCAAAAAAAATCTATACCGTGATATATTTTGGCTATATCGCACACACACATAAAAGTGATCCTTTGGCCCGCTTTGGCACAGTCTTTTGTTTGCGTGTGCAATGTGAGTGAATAATACCTTCCCTGTACCTAGTAGACTAGTAGGACCAGTCTCACAGCTAACATCCCTCCCAGCTAAATGTGGGGCCAGAGTCGTGGCGTACTGGCCCCTCCCGGCCAGTACGCCACGGGGGGGGGGGTTGTGTGTATGGTCAGCGCTTGTAAGAGGCTGCCCCTTCAGCCTCCTAGCCTAACTCAGTGGGGGCATGTGCTGACAGAGGCTTCTAGTGTGTAGTGGTCTAGGCAGTGGGCACAGTGTGATACTTACGCTGGCCTGCTGCATATTTGCTTTTCTGGCTCTGTGTGGGTCTGAGAGAGGCTTCTGATGGTCTGTGTGGTAGACTTTGTGGTACGTTGCCTGGCCTCAGTGGTCTGGCCTGCGGACACTCCATCAGTCCCTTTAAGGCTGGCCCTAACTTAATCACCCTGAGAATGTTGATCCCCTCTCAGGGCCCGGCCATGCAGCATGGCAATGAGGGAGAGAGAGCTCTGGGTGTGGCTCTTGTGTTACTGTCTCTCTAAATTGTTTGTTTTAAAACAGCGGCAGTCAAAGTACTATTGCATTGTTTGTTGGTGAATGAAATACAAAAAGACTCACCAGGCACAAATACCCTGAAAGGCTAAAACAAGGATTAAACGTACACAACCAGGGTTTATTCTGGATCAAAAATGGGCTTAGGTGGTTGGCGTGGCAATGAGCACCTTCGGCTTGTTTGAGACACCATCTTGGCGGTGACATTAAAAATATATATTTCATCCCGAAAATGTATTCCCCTCCCAATTTATTTTTATTTTTACGCTGTTTGTACTTTTAGGCAGCCTGTCCAAGGATCACAATGGCAAAAAATCCCTGACTACTATTGGAACAATACAAACACATCTCATCCTTGTCTAACTAGCCACTGCCTCTCTCCCACTCACATTAATACACCAGGTACTAATCAACTCCAATTTGTGGGAGGAGCCAATGACCTCACTCATTTCACACGGACTGAAAACGGGACACTTTTACAAACACTAGCACATTTAGCCTTGATTCAGTGATACAAATGGGGATTGTCCAGTTTCATATCGTCATACCATCCTTCTCGCATGCTGGGATTTACGGTACTACTAGCTTAGTACACGAGGGCACCAAAAAAAAAAATGCAAAAAAGCCCATTGGTCATCTATTACCGGACCAGACTGCTAACAAAATTAGCACAAGTAATAGTGAATTTCCATGGAAGCTGCTAGCTAAATATGCTAACAAGTGCAAACAAAATATACAAATTGCAAAGACAGGCGATACAGCTCATAAAGTTATACATGTAAAGGTATGAGCTACCGAATATAATTGTTGGTGTGTTTTTCACGCAGAAAGAAAGATAAAGCACATAAGAAATATCTTGCTGCGTTTTATAAACGCAGATCTAAAATGTTTCTTAATATTTCTGCTCGGCATCAGACTAATCTTGTGCTTCTGTTACACTTCTCCACTCTGAGAAGTCACAAACGTGCATTATATCAGCAGACAGCGCTCTGACTGACATTTCTCGGGTAAAATGCAAGATTTACTTCTAAGCAAAACATTAGGAAATGTAGCTGGCTACATTCTTTCTATTGTAAACAATAGAAATATGATAGCGATGCATCGTTTTTGCCAAGAAGGCTATGCTTTTTCATTGTACGCTCGTTTACTTGTGTTGCTGCCAGCCAAATAGCTTTGCTCTTCTGTTGTCATCTGATGAAAATGAAGCTATTTTCTGCCGAATGTGTTGCATTAATGTATTTTGTGTGAAGGGAAAACTATAGTTGCATGTCCCTGATCATTCTATTGAAGCAAAACAACACTTGACTTTCAATATAAAACGCGACCTCTATCCATACACTGCTAAACTCACCTGCTCCCGCGTTCTCCCGTTGTGCTATTTGCAAACAAACACGTGACTGGCTACACTGTTCCTGGGAACTATCGTAAGCTTCATAATGTGAAAAACGCTATCTGCTTTATCTCCTAACGTATTGTACAAGTTGACTGCAGATATTTATTTTAAAAAGTAACTACAAATATTAACATTTTATTTAAAAACGTAAAATAATTTCAACGGTATTGAAAAACCATCCCGCGGCTATTTCCAAATACCCCGGTATAAGGTATATACCAGTGGCGGTTGGTGCCATTTTAAGATTAGGGAGGACAATTAAAAAAAAAAAAAAAAAAAAAAAAAAAGCATATTGGATGACTGTTATTCATATTCCATTCACCCAGCTCAATGTAACATTTAATAAGTTTAGGCCACTACATAATACTCACATTTTTCCCTATACCCATCATGAGGTTGCTACAACCTAGCCTACAAATGAAAGTTTACAATGTAGGTGCACATGTCGAGAGCGAAATTTGAGTAATCAAGGCGACAGACTAACACACATTCAATACCACCTTGCACACTATTGCCTGCATCTAGCTGATCTAGGGTATAATGATTAGTCCAAACAGTTGCAATCGAGAGTTTCTATTGGACACATTTTAACAGAATTGTCAGAATCAGTAGAACCCTGATCACCCGCGCACACCGTTTACTTTCATTGCAGCCACATACAAACAGTATAACCACTTTGCTCGTTGTATAATTCCTTCTCGCATCTATGAGCTCTCCTCTCACCTTTTCCCTTCGCGTTTGGACTTCAGTGCACAACACAACAGCTGTCTGTGACCAGGCGAAAAAACATTTCCATGCCAAACCTTCATACCATAACCACTAACCACTACACACAGCCTACATCATAGTCACCATATTAGCTAATGTCATAGTCAACATAGCTACTAGAACTATGTGTTAGTAAACCCGCAATAAATGTAATAAAACCAAAAGCTTACCTTGACTTGGAAGAGTTCCAGTGTTGGATAGCCATAGCCAGCTACCTAACATAATATCCCTCTCTGTTTGAGCCGGGTGTTTGAGTAGGCTAAACTAGCTAGCTGCATTCTCTCTCGCTTCTCCTTAATTTTTGAAGAAATTAATTTGTTCATAACTGTTCAACTATTGTCGTTCTCTCTCTTGGAGTCAACTACTCACCACATTTTAATGGACTGCAGTGCTAGCTAGCTGTAGTTTATGCTTTCAGTTCTAAATTCATTCTCAGATTTTTTTTATTGGGTGGACAACACGTTAGTTCATGCTGCAAGAGCTCTGATAAGTTCGAGGACGTCCTCCGGAAGTTGTCATAATTACTGTAAGTCTATGGAAGGGTTTGAGAACCATGAGCCTCCCAGGTTTTGTATTGAAGTCAATGTACCCAGAGGAGGATAGCTATAGCTGTCCTTGGGCTACACCATGGTACTACCCTAGAGAGAGCTGTTGAGGCTACTGTAGACCTTCATTGCAGAACACTGTGTCATCCGTCAGCCAAGATTGGCTACAGTTGTGTTCTCTAAAATATAAGTAAAAAAACAACTATATGGTACAGGTTTTTGTGAAAAACGGGCCCATCGCTAGGAGATGTCAGTGCTATATTGCAAATGCGTTGCAGAACATTTTCTACCAATACCACGGTGCAACCAGATTTTAGTTTTTTGTACGTGTAACTGCCAACACGCTGCTGCTCAACAGTATAGCTTCCTTGCTCACCTGCTCGCACTGAAACTGGTTCTTGCGTCCTCTGTCTTGCAAACACACGTGACCGCCCTCTGGAAACACCTTAGCCAGCTGTGCCATCAAAAAGCTGGCAATAAGATGGTAGGCCCTGGTACTAAATTATCCTAAACTAAATATTGTACTAAGTCCTTCTTCCCTCTCCACCTCTCCCCCACAGCAACGGCAGCAACAGCAGCAAGATGAATGGTTCTATGGAGAACCTGGATACCCCTGACCATGACTCCATCAAGATGTTCGTTGGCCAGATCCCCCGCTCCTGGACGGAAACCGAGCTCAAGGAGCTGTTCGAGCCCTACGGGGCCGTGCACCAGATCAACATCCTCCGAGACCGCACTGCCACACCCCCCCAAAGCAAAGGTAAATCAATTTTAAATGTCTTCAATAAAGCCCGCTCTATAGCAGCAGAAATAACTTTACAATAGCCTAGGCCCTAGAAGCCAAAGAGAAGACGGAAACTGTCACAACTCACACGCTCATGCAAACTCACTTTGTTTCATGACCGCAATAAAGAATAGCCAAGAGGTCACTTCAATACAACACACACACACACACACACACACACACACACACACACACACACACACACACACACACACATAGTGCTGTCACTCAATGTCGGTGTTAACAGGTGCAGTAGGCTGTTTGTGTGTGCGCGCTATATTCCCGAGTCTATTACTTTGAACATAATATAAACTTCTGTTATGTTTTCCGAGTTATACCAAATAACAACCTTTCTTACTCCTGTGCATTATGGAAAACATATTTTCTTTCCTCGGGTGGTTAAGAGATGTGTAAAGAAGTGAGTGAGCAAGGGAAAGACGGGAGAAAGGAGTGTTATTTGCCTGCAATTTTCCATTAAGACATCCATCAGCGGTTCTGTTTAGGCTCGCAATTAGCCGAGACAGCCAAGTAGAAGCCTGCAGTTCTGAAAGCCTCTGCGACTGTGTGTGGGGTGCGTGTGCATGCCACTGAAAGTGCCCAGCCCTCTGGAATTAACCACATGTAAATATGGTCTTTGATGTGAAGTGAAAATATGTTTTATGGCGGCCAGGCGTATTCCCATTATTTATTTCACTGTCTCAATCCTGATGTGAGGGATTCAATAAGGATTGAAAGCCTTAATCCTCCAACTGGTGGTTTTGATGTGGATTGTGGATCCCTCTCTTTGATGTTGGTACTTTGTGTCTGGTCTATCTGTCACTGCCAGTGCTCAGAGCTGGGAGGGAGGGAGGAAGGGATGAATGGAGGGGGGAGCTAGGCCTAATCTCACAGTTGCAGGCTGGAGAGTTGTCATTGGAATTTGCTCAGGTATGTTGTTCCCAACTTTGTACCGCTGAGCTGTGGTGATATTACACTGCACTGTTCTAAGCAAGAGCCTGCATTGAACTTGAACCCACCCCCACCCCCGATTGAAATGAGAATTCATCTGCTTATTAGACCTCTGTATAAACTTGTAAGTACATGTATACCCAGGCATCTGTCAAAAACACCAAATGAGTCTTCTGTGTACTTAGACCAGTGTCTCCTGGGTGCTGTTTAATATAGAGTAGGGTTGAGGCGGTATCCAAATGTTCATATCGCCATACTGTCCTTCTCTCATACGGGATATACCGTACTACCGGCTTAGTACACAAGGCGATGCCAAAAACCGCAAAAACAAGCCAATTGGGTGTCTACCTGAATGCTATCAAAATTAGCACAAGTGATAGCTAATTTCAATGTAGTCTGCTAGCTAAGTATGCTAAGAAGCGCCAATGAAAAAAATTCATTTTAAAGACAGGCAATCCAGCTCATAAAGGTTTGTGTAGGTGCTACCGAATGTCATTTTTGGTGAGTTTGGACATTTACAAGCGAATTTGAATGAGAGACATTGTGTAAATGAACAAAGTTTTGACGCATGCTTCTCTGAACGAAGAACAGTACTGGCTCTGGAGCAGCATGTGTAGGCTACACGCTGTGTCTGTGTGGAGTCTGGAGTCGCTAGAGCAACGCCTGCTCTGCTCAAAGAAGAGTGGAGAGGAGAAGACAGACTGACAATGGAGAGGAGGAAAAACACAAGGAAATCAAGATGGTGGCAGCTCTAGAAATAACTAATCCAAAGGGCTGTGACTTCTCAAACACAGCAGAAAGCTAACACTATATGATGCCCCGTCTCCTTATTAATTTAGCCACTTACTTAGATAACTAGCAAGTTAAACTTAGGGGTTAAGTTAATTCAGATTCTTATTGTAATTTCTGCTCCGCATCAGACTAACAGGCAATCTTATCAGCAGACAAATCAAATAAATTTTTATTTGTCACATGTGCCGAATACAGTGAAATGCTTACTTAACCAACAATGCAGTTTTAAGTAAATAGCTTAAAAAAATCTAAATAAGAGATAGAAGAAACTAAGAGCAGCAGTAAAATAACAATAGTGAGGCTATATACAGGGGGTACCGGTAGAGTCAATGTGCGGGGGCACCGGTTAGTCGAGGTAAAAAATCAAGCTATGCTTCCTCCATAGAAACAGGACATGTTTGTCCTCGACAAATTATACAAGCTACTTTTATGTCTGTTATAGATTATGCGGATGTTATCTACATGCATGCTACGGCATCCACACTTAAATCGCTGGATGCTACTTATCATTGCACACTTAGGTTTATTACGGGTGCTAGCTACAGAACTCACCACTGTTTTTATATCAACATGTGGGTTGGACTTTGCTGTCCATGAGACGAGAACAACATGCTCTCGTGTTTGTCTATAAAGCACGTCTGAATAATTTACCTTATTTATCATCACTCACCAACATTAGAATTATAATTCCTAAAACCAGGTCTCAAGCATGGATTAGACTTGAGGTCCATGCGATCTCCAGAGAGTTGAGTTAGGATTTCTTATAAGCTTCCGGGTTCGTGTCCTGCTCCTTAATTAAAAGTGGCAGCTCTACCCTTTAGCCCAGTACGGATGTTGCCTGTAAACCATGGCTTCTGGTTGGGGTATGTATGTATAGTCACTGTGGGGACGACGTCATCGATGCACTTATTGATAAAGCCAGTGACTGATGTGGTGTACTCCTCAATGCCATTGGAAGAATCCCGGAACATGTTCCAGTCTGTGCTAGCAAAACAGTCCTGTAGTTTAGCATCTGCTTCATCTGACCACTTTTTTTATTGATCTAGTTACTGGTGCTTCCTGCTTTAATTTTTGCTTGTAAGCAGGAATCAGGAGGATAGAATTATGGTCATATTTGCTAAATGGAGGGCGAGGGAGAGCTTTGTACGCGTCTCTGGTGGTCTACAGTTTTTTTTCTCTGGTTGCACATTTAACATCCTGGAAGAATTTTGGTAAAACTGATTTTAATTTCCCTTCATTAAAGTCCCCGGCCACTAGGAGTGCCGCCTCTGGATGAGCGTTTCCCTGTTTGCTTACGGTGATATACAGCTCATTGAGTGTAGTCTTAGTGCCAGCATCGATCTGTGGTGGTATGTAGACTAGAGGTTGACCGATTATGATTTTTCAACGCCGATACCGATTTTATTGGAGGACCAAAAAAGCCGATACCGATTTAATCGGACGCTTTTTAAAAACATTTTATTATTATTTATTTTTTTACATTTATTTTTATTTGTAATAATGACAAATACAACAATACTGAATTAACACTTTTTTAAAAACTTAATACATCAATAAAATCAATTTAGCCTCAAATAAATAATGAAACATGTTCAATTTGGTTTAAATAATGCAAAAACAAAGTGTTGGAGAAGAAAGTAAAAGCGCAATATGTGCCATGTAAGAAAGCTAACGTTTAAGTTCCTTGCTCAGAACATGAGAACATATGAAAGCTGGTGGTTCCTTTTAACATGAGTCTTCAATATTCCCAGGTAAGAAGTTTTAGGTTGTAGTTATTATAGGAATTATAGGACTATTTAGTATTGCCAGTGTAACAGTTTAGCTTCCATCCCTCTCCTCGCCGCTACCTGGGCTCGAACCAGGAACACATCGACAACAGCAACCCTCGAAGCAGCGTTACCCATGCAGAGCAAGGGGAACAACTACTCCAAGTCTCAGAGCGAGTGACGTTTGAAAAGCTATTAGCGTGCACCCTGCTAACTAGCTAGCCATTTCACATCGGTTACACCAGCCTAATCTCGGGAGTTGATAGGCTTGAAGTCATAAACAGCGCAATGCTTGAAGAACAGCGAAGAGCAGAATGAATGCTTACGAGCCTGCTGGTGCCTACCATCGCTCAGTCAGACTGCTCTATCAAATCATATACTTAATTATAACATAATAACACACAGAAATACGAGCCTTAGGTCATTCATATGGTCGAATCCGGAAACTATCATCTCGAAAACAAAACATTTATTCTTTCAGTGAAATACGGAACCGTTCTGTATTTTATCTAACGGGTGGCATCCATAAGTCTAAATATTCCTGTTACATTGCACAACCTTCAATGTTATGTCATAATTACGTAAAATTCTGGCAAATTAGTTCGCAATGAGCCAGGTGGCCCAAACTGTAGCATATACCCTGACTCTGCGTGCAATGAACGCAAGAGAAGTGACACAATTTCACCTGGTTAATATTGCCTGCTAACCTGGATTTCTTTTAGCTAAATATGCAGGTTTAATATGCAGGTTTATATGCAGGCCCTAATTAATCGGCCATTCCGATTAATCGGTCGACCTCTAATGTAGACAGCTACGAAAAATACAGAAATTCTCTAGGTAGATAGTGTGGTCTACAGCTTGTCATGAGATACTCTACCTCAGGCGAGCAAAACCTTCGAGACTTCCTTAGATATCGTGCGCCAGCTGTTTACAAATATACATAGACCTCCCCTTGTCTTACCAGAGGCTGCTGTTCTATCCTGCCGATACATTGTATAACCCGCCAGCTGTATGTTTATTCATGTCGTCGTTCAGCCACGACTCGGTGAAACAAGATATTTCAGTTTAGTGTCCCGTTGGTAGGATATACGTGCTTTTAGTTTGTACAATTTATTATCCAGCGACTGTACGTTGGCCAATAGTACCGACGGCAACGGCAGATTAGCCACTCGTCGGCGGATCCTCACAAGGCACCCCGATCTCCTCCCGCGATATCCCTGTCATTCGCAGGAGAAAGAGACTGAAAAGATGAGGGCCTGTTCGGCTGTCTGGAGTAAATCCCTCTAGTCCGACTCATTAAAGAGAAATTCTTTGTCCAGTTCAAGGTGAGTAATCGCTGTTCTGATTTCCAGAAGCTAATTTCGGTCATAAGAGACAGTAGCAGCAACATTATGTGCAAAATAAGTAACAAACAATGCGAAAAAATAAAATAAAATAGAAAGGTTGGTTAAGAGCACATAAAACGGCAGCCATCTTCTCCGGCTCTCTGACTGATGTGTAACTACTTTTCTCGCTGTAGCCAGCCAACTCTTCTCTGGTAAAATGCTAGATTAACTTTTAAGCAAAACATAAGGAAATGTAGCCGGCTACATTTTTTTCTATGATAAACATTAGAAAAATGATGGCCATGCATTGTTTTTGCCAAAAAGACCTTGCTTTTTCTTTGTATGCTCATTAACTTGTGTGGCTGCCAGCCAAATAGTGTTGCACTTCTGTTGTCATCTGATGAAAATGAAGCTATTTTCTGCCGAATGTGTTGCCTTAATGTATTTTCTGTGAAGGAAAACTAGTTGCATGTCCCTGATCACTCTATTGACGCAAAAAACACTTGACTTTTAAATATAAAACGTGACCTCTGGCAATACACTGCCAGACTCACCTGCTCCCGCTTTCTCCCGTTGTGCTATTTACAAACAAACACGTTGCTGGCTCAACTGTTCTGGGGAACTACGGTAAGCGTCATAATGTAAAATAATGTGACAGGCGAAATGAAGAACGCAATCTTTATCCCCTAATGTATTGCACAAGTTGACCGCAGGTATTTACTTAAAACGTAACTAACTACCAATATGAAAACGTGTTGAAAAACCATCCTGTGGCTATTTCCAAAAACCCTGGTATACGGTATATACGATATACTGCCGAAGCCTAATACAAAGCACATTGTGTGAGTCGATAAAACACCCCTCAATGCCGTTTCCCCCTCCTCTTCGTGTCATCCATCTTGCTTTTGTTTGAATCCTCCTGATTCTGTTGGAATCAATCCATTTAAATCCCCACTTCAATTTAGGTCTGTTTGTTCTAGCCCCTATCTATTTTGAGAACGGTCAAATTTGTAGCGTTGTTTTTTAATTTTTTTTAGGTCATGATGACGCCAGGGTATCTGACTGCAGGGTATAAATACATGATAACCAGCATGCCTAGCTCTTAGCCCTATGGTTTATTTAGCCTCTATGCAGCAGGGAGGGGAAGCACAGTGAGAGAGCGGAGGGAAGATGGTGAAAGAGCGAGAAAGATTCATGGTTTATTTAGCGTCAGCAGAGTGCTGGGGGGGGTAGCACTGAACAACTGAGAGGGAGAGAGGGCGACACAGAGGGGAAGGGGGGTGCAACTCTGCAGGGGTGGCAAAGTTAGCGTGGCGGGGGTGGCCAGTGACAAAATGTAGCTGTTGTAAAGATAAGGTCCTGCAATTCTACACATTTTGCCATGTATTTTGCCATCTCAGTGACTCAACCATTATAACTAAATCAATGGGAGCCCCATGCCATTTCATTTATGGAATTTTTGATTCTCCCCGTGTCTAGTTTTTAATTTTGGCAATTGTTAGTTCTCAAAGTAGCTAACACAACGTGCCATCGTAACACAGGAGTGATGGTTGCTGATAATGGGCCTCTGTACGCCTATGTAGATATTCCATTAAAAATCAGCCGTTTCCAGCTACAATAATCATTTACCACATTAACAATGTCTACACTGTATTTCTGATTAATTTGATGTTATTTTAATGAACAACATTTTTCCTTTTCTTTCAAAAACAAGGAAATGTCTAAGTGACCCTAATCTTTTGACCAGTAGTGTACACACACTCACTCACAACCGGTCAAAGGTTTTAGAACACTGACTCATTCACGGGTTTTTCTTTATTTTTACTATTTTCTACATTGCAGAATAATAATGGACATCAACTATGAAATGACACATATGGAATAATGTAGTAATCCAAAAAGTGTTAAACAAATCAAAAATATTTTATATTTGAGATTCTTCAAATAGCCATCCTTTCCCTTGACCACTTTGCACACTCCACCGGTCTAATGTCAACTGCTCATGTTTCTTGGCCCAAGCTAGCCTCTTCTTCTTATTGGTGTTCTTTAGTAGTGGTTTCTTTGCAGCAATTAGACCATGAAGGCCTGATTCACGCAGTCTCCTCTGAACAGTTGATGTTGATGTGTCTGTTACTTGAACTCTGTGAAGCATTTATTTGGGCTGCAATTTCTGAGGCTGGTAACTCTAATGAACTTGTTCTCTGCAGCTGAGGTAACTATGGGTCTTCCTTTCCTGTGGCGGTCCTCATTAGAGGCAGTTTCATCATAGCGCTTGATGGTTTTTGCGACTGCACTTGAAGAAACTTTCAAAGTTATTGAAATGTTCCGTGTTGACTGACCTTCATGTCTCGAAGTAATGATGGACTGTTGTTTTTCTTTGCTTATTTGAGCTGTTCTTGCCATAATATGGACATGGTATTTTACCAAATAGGGCTATCTTCTGTATACAACCCCTAACATGTCACAACACAACTTATTGACTCAAACGCATTAAGAAGGAAAGAAATTCCACAAATGAACTTTTAACAAGGAACACCTGTTAATTGAAATGTATTCCAGGTGACTACCTCATGAAGCTGGTTGAGAGAATGGCAAGAGTGTGAAAAGCTGTCAAGGCAAAGGGTGGCTACTTTGAAGAATCTCAAATATAATATATATTTTGATTTGTGTAACAGTTTTTTGGTTACTACATGATTCCATATGTGGTATTTCATAGATTTGATGTCTTCAATATTATTCTAGAATGTAGAAAATAGTAAAAATCAAGAAAAACCCTGGAATGAGTAGGTACTGTATATAAAACATATCTTCATATGCCACCGCTGCTAAATTAATATAGAGGAAACACTGAAGCAGCCTCTTAGAGATGAGAACGGAGCAGCTCGATGCATGTAAGCATATCGCAGCTCCCAGTCGAGACTTGGGAGAGAGGGGGAGCTCCACTCCACAGTAACATTATAACTCGAGCACACGCGCACGGCACAGCCTGAGAGGGAGTTCTACAGTAAGCAGCAGCAATACAACACTATGTAGGTCAGAGACGCTGCAGTACTCTACTTCCCTGTGTGTGTGTGTGTGCTCTCCACTTCTGTTTGTGTTCTCTGCCAGCCCAGAGAAACTGACAGGCTGGAACGCCACTGGCGGTCTGCTGGGACTGAAGGATGAGAGTATTTTTTCCCCTTCTTTTTTTCTCCTCTCTTACCCCTCCCCCATCGCCCTCTCTTGTTCTATTGCTTGCTCTCTCCTCTCCTCCCATTCTTATTGTGTCTGTGGATGTATTGCCTATGTGTGTATATGCACACTTATGTAACGGAGAGCCATTCAATAGTTTTGTCAGTACAGTGGCTGCCTGCCTCTGAGTAGCCTCACTGTAGCCTTTCTCTGCCACACCTCAGTGACCCTGACAGACAGATAGCCTCTTGGTCTCCTGCTCTGCTCTCTGTGGCAGTACTGTACAGTCACGAGTGTCAACTATGACCCTGATCCATCAGCCCATCTCCTTATCTTGCCCATAGCCTACTCTCACTGCACATGCTGTGCGTGTGCTGTATAGGCACCTAGCATGCTGTGCAGTATGTGTACTGTATGTACAACAGTTAAGTGATTCCATTCCTTGTCTTGAAACAGCACTTGTGTTTAATGTTGCGTTACTCTGATTGTTCTGTTATTAAATCCAACCCCCCCCTTCTCTCTCTTCAGGATGCTGTTTTGTAACGTTTTATACCAGAAAAGCCGCCCTGGAGGCCCAGAATGCATTGCACAACATAAAGACCTTAACAGGGGTGAGTAAGCAGGAAGTGTGTGTGTGTGTGTGTGTGTGTGTGTGCCGCCTTTAGCCCCTCATTGCTTCCCTGTATTGCTGCTGTGGACTGCACTTGGATGGATGTAACCTAATGAGCTCAACTATAGCCACAGCCCACACACACCGTATAGGCACTGCCATGCCATTCCTATCCACAAGAACTGACCTGAACCTTGCTCCCTCTTCTGATGAAGTAATAACCACACAGTCGTGTGCACACCAAGACCCAAACACGGAGAGTCAGGTAAAGGGTGCTTTGCATGAGGGGAACCTAGCTAGCCAACTCACTGAAGCGCAACCAGACACACACACACACACACACACACACACACACACACACACACACACACACACACACACACACACACACACACACACACACACACAGCTACCCAGTCATAAAGTGGAACAAATTATTCATTGTGCTTGTCCTCATGAATCATAGATGCAAAACTACATTTAATATTTAAAAAGGAATACAAAAGGAAAGTGTTTGAATAATATTGCTCCTAACAATGGAATCTGCTGAGAGCGATGGAGGGAGTGTGAGAAGGAAAGAGAAATCAGGGCGACAGCTGTACAGAGAAACAGAGGGAGTCTTAATTCTAACCTGATTTATTTGATAGAGATTAAAGCTCAGTCAACTGGAACAAGTGTAATTGCTTGTTAAAGCTTCGTAAATCTGCCTCCCCTGTCCCCTATGTTACTCTATCTGCTTCCAATCAATTAAATCAATACTAAACTACCTCAGTCGTCAATGAAATCAATAACTCCACTCTGCTGACATTTTCAGTTTCCAATAATCAGGAGAATGACTAAGTGTTGAAAAATTTGTACCTGTGTGATAAGCAAAGGGAGACTGTACTAATTCTACCATTCCGGGTTGGGGTGAATTCCGGGTTGGGGTGAGTCCTGAATTGACAAGGAATTGACCCCAGCCCTGAAATGTTCAGTGGCGTGATGATCGAAGTGAGATTAGATAACACATACTGGTACAAACCTAGAGTATAAATAGCACTGTATCTAGTGTCATTAATCAGTTAAACATTTTCAAATCAAGTGCGTGTATTTTGACAGCTGCTCCCTAGCCCTACCACAGCCAGTCATGCTGCTCCTGGCATTGACTGAAGCCCGATGGCTCGTCGGTGGAAAAGCTTGTGTCCCTCTCGGTCGCCAAACCTGGGTTCAAATACTATTTGAACTCATTTCAAATACTCGATCTCTGCTTGGTTGAGTTTGCCCATTGCAATGGAACCAATAGAAAAGTCACACAAGTGCACATCCCAGATCCCGCCTATCTGGCCCTCCAGGCAGGCTAAAGCAAATACGATAAGTGTTTGAATGATTTTTTTAAAGTAGTATTTGAACCCAGGTAGGTCTGTCGCACGGACTCCCTCCTCCTGTGCCTGCCTCTCTTTGGCAATTGACGCCAGTCCCCATACCGAGAGGGCCATCTGTCTATTTCTTTTAGTTCCCTTCTCTCTGAAAAACAACACATTTCATAACTGCCTCTCCTGTTTGTGTTTTTATCATGAGCACTCAAATGAGGGAGTAAGATTTCCCATGTCATCATAACGCATGGTAAACAAACTTGAAGCCAAACTACTTCCATGATGTCTTTATTTCAACTGTCTATGTCTCTTGAAAAATAACACCATTACATACAGCCAGCCTCCCCTGTTTTTGTTTTTATAGAAATGGCAAGAATTGAGTAAAATATCTAGTCTTGACACATGACAAATACATTTAACTTGAAACCTTGCCCTCTGCTCATATCCTAATTCCCCTTTGCTTAAAATCTAGCCACTTCACTCCATATTTTTCTTATTCCCTTTCTGGCTTCTCTGTGCCAATGTGGCAGGTGTAGATGTCTAATCCAAAAAGATTAGCTCTTCAGATCCACTTCTTCCTCGGCGTATTAAGGGATCTAGTGGAAGAGCTAGGGGAAATAAATCGCAGGTGGAAATATGTCATTTGCAGATGGACTGGATTTTCTGCCAACTTCTTGTTGTAGCTCAAGCTGTTGCTCAGATATGGCCCCTCATTTCTGGAACATGTTGGCAATGCTGGACGGTATGGCTAGCATTCCATTCCCAAGTGAAAAATGATAACTTTAAAGACCAGTGGACATTGTTTGTGCCCCAAATGGCACCCTATTCCCTATATAGTGCACTACTTTTGACCAAAGGTAGTGTACTATATAGGGTAGTGTTTCATGGTAATCCGGTACCACGTTAATATCATGGTACCAAAACGTCATGACACCAACATTTTTAGAATACCATAGTACCGTTTCATATGATACTACCAACATTTTTGGCCCTACCGATCTAAAGCACCCGCAGGTGACTTTATAAACATTAAATGTTTAGAAAGTCAGTTGCTTAAGCAACTGCAATTAGTCTCGTGTATGCTATGCGCCGGTCCAATGTCCACTTCACTTTCATGCGCGTATCACGTGTGTCAGCTGTGATCAGACAGCCGCATCCCGCTACCAGCCCTCACTCACCTGCTTCTCTCCGTCCGCTCTTACTGCACATCTATTCCTCCATCACTTTTTAAAATGTAATTTATGTCACGTTCCTGACCTGTTTTCCTTTGTTTTGTATTCATTTTAGTTGGTCAGGGTGTGAGTTGGGTGGGTTGTCTATGTTTGTATTTCTATGTTGGGATTTTGTGTTCGGCCTGGTATGATTCTCAATCAGAGACAGCTGTCAATCGTTGTCCCTGATTGAGAATCATACTAAGGCAGCCTGGGTTTCACTTGTGTTTTGTGGGTGTTTGTTCCTGTGTCAGCGTTTGGGCCACACAGGACTGTTTCGGGTTTGTCACGTTTGTTGTTTTGTTAATTTGTAGTGTTTGTTGGTTTGCCATTAAATCATGAATACTTACCAATCCGCATCTTGGTCCGATCCATGCTCCTCCTCGTCTGAGGAGGAGAACGACATTGACAGCCGTTACAATTTAGCTGTGATGGCGAGTGGGTATAGAGACCCTGATCAGTCTTCTGTTACATTTGCTAAATTGGAGCGGCATGAAGAGCAAGTAAAAGTTGATACATTGTATGTAATTTCATCATTGATAAACCAAGGGCACAGGCCAGTCTGAATATAGGCGTTTGCAAGTTTGTTGTCACGCAGCAGTGCCGGAGAGGAAAACCGCTTCGCGACAGGCATGCTTACATCTTCACAACAAAGACACCGGTTTGTCTCTAGCTCAAACGAGATAAAGAATATGCCTCTTATAACCGGCGCTACCTCTTTTCTTCCTGTGCGATTTCACACACATTTTTGTCATTTCACAAACCGGGCTGTTTTAAACTAATCCCGGCACGCTAATTATTGGTTTGATAACTGAGCAACGTTGTTTGTCATGTTACCTAGCTAGCTAACAACCTGGTAGCTTGACAGTAGGTTTAGGCACATTTGAGTGGCACTGGAAGAAAGGAAAATATCATATGTGCTTCAAAGGTAGGATTTGTATTTTACCTTTTTATTTAACTAGGCAAGTCAGTTAAGAACAAATTCTTATTTACAATGACAGCCTACTGGGGAACAGTGGGTTAACTTCCTTGTTCAGGGGCAGAATGACAAATGTTTACCTTGTCAGCTCGGGGATTCGATCCAGCAACCTTCAGGTTACTGGCCCAACGCTCTAACCACTAGGCTTCCTGCCGCTCTAACCACTAGGCCTAACTATATCAAACATCTATCTCTTTCTGGTCCACACATTCTGTTTGGTGTCTAATGTTTTTAAAGTTGGGAGGTGTGTGTGTGGGTGGACGGGTGTATGTGTGGCAGTGTGTGTGGGTGGGGGAGAGTGAGTGACTGTGTGTGGGTGGGGGAGTGTGAAATTCAATAAGTGTGAATATTAGTGCCTGTTTTTTTTGTGTGTAGCATAGGCGCATAACGTTTAGAAAACGGGAACGAGCGTCCTGGAGATGGGTGAACAGTACGCTATGCCACTGAATTTTTCCCTTCTTGTTATCGCGATACTACTTTGTATCGCGATACTTGGCCTGGTATTGTTTCATTAGTAAAATGTTGGTATCATGAAAACACTAATATAGGTGCCATTTGGGATGCAGCCATTAAGAAGCAGGCCAGAAGAGAGAAGCACTGTTAGATTTGATTAGGATCCCCATTAGCCGATGCCAATGGCGACAGCTAGTCTTACTGGGGTCCAGCACATAACAAAAAAGACATCACAGACAAAATACTTTACAATTCACATACATTAACATGTAGGAGGTGTGGGTGGTGGCTGTGTGTGTGCATCTATCAGTTAGACATAAATGTCAATACATGCACACGAAAAGTAGGTCACATGGGGGAGAGGTGTTGTGCCGTGAGGTGTTGCTTTATTTAAAAAAAATTAAACCAGGTTTGCTGTTCACTTCCACTATATGAGATGGAAGGGAGTTCCATGCAACCATGGCTCTGTATAGTACTGTGTGTTTTCGGGCTGTCCTTGACCCCCAAAAAATCGAGTCCTATGTGTTTTTAATCAAATCAACTATATGCACTGAGCTTGTCTGAGGCTTTAAGCTAACTGTTTGATGAAATAATTAAGTCATACAAATGAGTAGAGGGAGTCCGACCGCAATTGATTTGATTGTGGCCCCTGGCTCAGACAAAATGAATAAATAATTATACAAAAGTCACTTGGTGACTGTTTGACTAGCACCCGTTGTGTGTCTCTCCTCCCTGCTGCGGGGACCATCACACATCAACAATGTGTATAGCGCTGTGGGTGGTTGCTGAAGCTGCAACATAATTACAGCCATTTCTGACTGAAAAGTTCTGTTGCCGAAGAGCCTCCATTTGTTTAGGGAAAACATTCCCCAACCCATCAACCCGTGACACATGTATGGTTCGCATGCAAGGGACCAATAGGGCCTGACCTATAGCATATCATAATCACATCAATAAATTGGTATAACAAACTCTGAACACCGTAACACGTGACAACAAAATGGATGCAGAGAACGTGACAAATCAACTAGAAACGGGGGAATGTTTACTGGTTGCGCAGGAGGTAAAGGGGAAGTCAGATGTGTGCAATAATTTTGACTAGCTGTCGAAAATACTGGAAATACAAGTATAGAGTAAGCGCTGCGTGCATATTCTGTGTGCCAAACACGTGCTGTTAGATTACATTGTTCCAGACGGTCAGAAATATATTGTGAACGACACTAAATCAATTATAAGCGTATCAGAGTGTTAACGGTTTTTTTGTAAAGCTTTTATTACAGCAAAGACTAAAAACGGTCTCGTTGATTCGTGAATGCAATTTCCAAAATGGAACGGTTTATGCAAATTATTCAATGGTCGCTTTATTTTAAAACTAAAATGCTTGATTGCATTTCACATCATGAATGATTTGTATGCTGTGTGATGACATAAACAAATAAGTTATTGATTGATACAGTAGCCTATTTCAATGCGTATATAAGCTACTGTAAGTAAGTTACTGTATTTAGGATGTGCTCTTAGGCCTACAGCCTATACAAGGCTGCTATACTAACCCTATTAATGATTATAATAATAATAACAATGAGATCAAGGAAAAAGGAGGGTCGTTATCGTTATTATAAATATAAATTTTCTGACCATTTGGAACAGTGTAAACACTAAATAAATGATTAATAATACCAGGTAGGCTGGTCTAACGAAAATAAAGTGTTACGCATTTATTATAGCCGAATTTGTGAAATTGTTGCGTGAGGCTCGGTGCTCACGGAATCAGTAGGCTATTAAACACTCCAACAGGCAACAGAAGCAGGATCTGTCTTATTTCTGTAGATATATATGGATGATTTATAAAGCCAGGCACATTTAACAGTTAGGCTATTGATTATAGACGTAATTGAGTTGGTTTCCTCTCGCCTCACTTTTCTTAGACAATTAAGCCAAGGGCTGTTTTCTCGTCTCCTAACTCAGCCGCATTGTTCTCAACACCAATATGCGGGTTAACTTTGCTATTATGCACATAGCAGCATGGTCTAGGAAAAGACACCAATTCAACAGCGCACTGATGCGTTTCAGAACCGTGGACAGCGACCAATATCCAGCGCGGGAGAACGCTCATTTGTTATAAAAAATATATACTTTTTATTTGTTGCAACATTGTTCTTAGATAATGTAACCATATACAATTTCAGTAGCACATGTCTTAGACTGATGAACTGTGCCATCCCCACGGCCTCCACAATGGATCAGTCCACTCAGACGGGCGCCAATCAGACGGGTGTTTTGTACACCATGATTTCTTTTATTTACTGCTCGACTAAAGAAATCTCGGTTGACCAACAGTGTCTCAACCAAACAATCGACCAGTCAACTAAATGGGGTAGGCCCTAGTATATTACCTTGAATTTGTTCTGGGGACTGTGGGGTGGGATGGGGGACTTAAATGGATCCTGAAAGGATGATGACGGGGAGAATCAATAACTGCGATCATATGACTACTGCTCTGGCCCAACCCAAAGAAAGAGGAGAGAATTTGAGCCCAAATACTAGCCAGTGGACATATCCTTTTCTATAGCTCACTATAGTGTGAGGGATAATAGAATCTGAGAGGGGGCGAGCGAATGAGAAAAGATGCTGACAGAGGGGGATGGGGTGGAGGAAGAAGGGTAATAATGAGCAAGAGAGCAATACTTGTCTAAAAATCCATCCTCACCTCCTTTCCTTCATCTGCACTGATTGGAAAAGGTAACGTGACAGGTGAGACTTGACAGGTGAAAACAATATGGAGTCGAGCCTATTATTAGGGTGGCTTTCACCTTGTCAGTTCTTTCAGATCAGTCAAGGAGAGGAGGCTAGGAGTGTGAACGAAATGTTTAAACAATTGCTAAAGGGCAAGGGAGCAAGAGGGAACCAAAAAACACAGCCAAGCACCTGGCCTGTTCATCGTCGCGGAAACTAGCGGTTGGTTAGTGTGTCATTGTGATGACAGGCCTGATGATAGGTTGATGTTTAACATGTTTCTTCCGTGTTCTCCTCCTTCCAGATGCATCATCCCATCCAGATGAAACCCGCTGACAGCGAGAAAACAAACGGTGAGTGACATCATTGCAGATACGATGTGACACAGGCTAAAATGTGTATAAACAAAACATAGCGGCTGGCCGGTTGCAGGGAAGGGTTGCGTCCCAAATGGCACCTTATTCCCTTATATCGTGCACTAATTCTGACCAGGGCTGTGGTCAAAAGTAGTGGGCTATATAGGGTGCCATTTGGGTCACAACCTGAGAACAGAACACAGCTACCATGAAGTCCCTGAGGAAGTGAGGAAATTGCACCAAGAAGAATCAAGGTTGGGAAAGGAAATAAAAATGGAGACTGTTTCTATATTTTAGTTCCCACACGGTGGCCCAAATGGTACTCGTCTGTTTGTGCTTCCAAGGCATGACAACGACCATAGAAGTTGGCTGTTATGGAACAAACAGATCTGGGACCAGACTGCCGAAACGGTGCTCTGTGCTGTAAATTCAGTATTTCTTGGGAGTATTGCAGGGGTGTCAGGGGTTACTAGGATTTAAAGGAGCTTTATGAAGGGGGGGGGGGGGGTGAGAGGAGCGAGAGGAAGGCGGGTACAGAGGGATCTGTTGGGAGGATAAGGGGATGATAAAGCAGTCATCCGTCTGAAGAAAAAGAGATTGGGGAGGAGGGAGAGATGAAGCAGTAAGATAGAGATTTAGAGAAGGAAAAGGGGTGAGCTGACACATTGAGTGAGAGGGTTGCAAGGAGGTGAGAGGAGAGATTGAACTAGCAAAAAAGAGAGGTGGAAGGTTGCATAGCCCATTTTGCTATCGCTGTTTTGCTGTCACTCATTCTTTCCTCTCTTTCTCCATTTCAGCTGTGGAAGACCGAAAGCTCTTCATTGGAATGGTGACAAAGAAATACGGCGAGAACGAGGTCCGGATGATGTTCTCTGCTTTCGGACAGATAGAGGAATGCCGAATTCTCAGAGGACCTGACGGTCTGAGCAGAGGTGGGTTGTGGGTAACGCCGTGTCACTCTGCTCCACGCTCCCGTTATACCAAGTGGTCCTGTGTCAGTGGATCAGTTTGTAAGGGCGTGGCACTAGGAACCAAAGCAAAGGTCTTGGGTTCAATTCCTACAGGGATCATAATACACATAGCAGAAATGTATGTCAAATGTACTGAAAGTCATTTTCGATAAAACGCACCCTAGGCCATCCTGTATATATGATGAGATTTGTTAGATAGATATTTTTTGTATTTTACCCTCTTCATCCCCCCAATTTCGATCTTGTCATCGCTGCAACTACCCAATGGGCTCGGGAGGCGACGGTCGAGTCATGCCTCCTCCAAAACACGACCGGGCAAACCGCGCTCGTAACACCCGCCTGCTTAACCCGGAAGCCAGCCGCACCAATGTGTCGGAGGAAACACTGAGCCTGCAGGCACCCGGCCCGTCACAAGGAGTCGCTAGAGCACGATGAGCCAAGTAAAGCCCCCATGGCCAAACCCTCCCCTAACCCGGATGACGCTGGGCCAATTGTGCGCCGCGCCACTCGGGAGGCCCAGATTTATGGTAGTGGCTTCCTCTTTAAATGTCGCTATATTGCTTCCACCTATCCAATCTTCTCGGATCACAGTAGTGGGTAGGGAATAGGAGCTAGCGTTTGATTTGAAATTCATCACTAGAGTAGTCCACTACTACACCCGCCGATAAAAGAACACAGACTTGCCTAGTGCCTGCCTTACTACACTGCTCCCAAACCTTTTATTTCCACCCTTCCCGCCCTGCCCCTATATTCATATCCTATTCACCCAAAGTTGGCCCCCTCCTCGCTCTCTCTCGCCCCCCCCCCCTCCCAAATCCACCCCGATATGACTCCCCGTGACACACTCACCACCTCCTACATCTCTGCAGCAGAGGGAGGGGGTGCATCAACACTCACAGGGCTCAACTCCGCCTGTAACAATAGTCCCAGCCATCTCCATGGCAACCCCATGGCTGCTGGTGTTCTAGGCCGGCCTCAGCTGGCAGGCAACACAGGACACACACAATCAGTACTGCACCGCCCCCACCGTGCTCCACAAAGGATGGAATTATTCCACTGCTCCACCTCTGCCTGCCACAACTTCTATCTGTGCCGCATAAGACGCCATAAAATCGAGTGAGACCGACAAGTGCAATAATAGTATGGATGGGCATGAGTTATCGAGTACGAAGCTCGATCTTTAACCAGAGGGGGAAAAAATACTGTTAAACTATTGGTGGATGTGCTTTGTAGCAGCTCGTACAAGTGAAATTTTGTCCCAATTTTTTTTATTTTATGTTGTCTTAAAGACTACGTTAATTTGCTTTGACTCTAGTGTTCCATTTGAACATGTGCATTTGCGGGGCACAACAAAAAAGAAACCAAGCCTTAAGGATCACAGTTCTTCTCCCTAAATGTCCTTTCCCCCCTGTGTCTCATTCACTCAATTGCGTTCCGACCGCTCCCTACACATACGCATGCTGAGCGCGCACACAAGCTCCTGTTAGGCCTACGGAATTAAATGCCAATAAAAACGTATCTAACTGATGGGATACAAAAGCTACATTTCGTACCAAATGACGACAGTTTTATCACAAATTCAAATGGACTGGTAGATTGAAGTAGGAAAATGTGTTCCAACAACCGTTGCTGCGGTTTTGGAATAATTGTGTCCTGTCTATTTTCCGCTTAGGCTACTTCGCGAACTGCCATTTAGAATTGGTTAGCCTAGGCCTCTCAAACTCAACACTGGATCTCGATGCCAGTTCCACTGCGTTTCTTTTCATTGTTCCCCTCTAATCAGGGATGGATTTTAGACCTGGAGCACCAGGTGCGTGCAATTTAATTCAGGTAGAACAGAAAACCAGCGGGCTCCAGACCTCGTAGGGTAAGCGTTGAATAACCCTGGCCTAGGCTATAACCCCTCCTAAACATAGACAGGTTCCACACTGTGAATATACAAACACATTAGTTTGATAAAGACGGAGAGCATATTTTCATCAGAATCATTAAGGCTAGTAGGCCTTCTCACCAAACCGATGTCATGGCTGTAATTCATCACCATGCATTGTTCAATGTGGAATTGTTAATCCTTTTAGACATTTCCAAAGAAAAGACAGAATAAACTAAATTGAACATCTGTATATCGAAAATAAGACCATTTTTGTTTTGTAACGCTGAAAAAATGGTCTTTCAACTCGCCAAATTGAGCCCCATTTCAAATAGTCACTATTTCAACTTTTTCCATTTGGAAAACATTTTTTTAGTCTGTTGTTACATGTTTTTTATTTTTACTATAAAATAGGTGACTTGACTGTGGTAAGGGCTCTGGAAATAAGAGCGTATTGTCTGCTAAATTAACAAAGCAAGGCTATGGCATTACACAGCCATAAGCTTCTACAAGCACGCACCACTGCTAAGGTTACTGACTTTTTGGAGATTGTGTAATATATAACTAGTTGATATTATGATTTCAATAAATTCGTCTGAAATGTCACTTGATTTTTTATTGACCGAATATACACTACATGATCAAAGGTATGTGGACACCTGCTCGTCAAACATCTCATTCTAAATTATGGGCATTAATATGGAGTTGGTCCCCCCCTTTGCTGCTATAACAACCTCCACTCTTCTGGGAAGGCTTTCCACTAGATGTTAGAACATTTGCTGCGGGGACTTGCTTTCATTCAGCCACAAGAGCATTAGTGAGATCGGGCACTGATGTTGGGTGAATAGGCCTAGTTCGCAATCTGCGTTCCAATTCATCCCAAAGGTGTTCGATGGGGTTGAGGTCAGTGCTCTGTGCAGTCCAGTCAAGTTCTTCCATACTGATCTCGACAAACCATTTCTGTGTGAAAAGGGCCTTCCCCAAACTTTTGCCTCAAAGTTGGAAGCACAGAATTGTCTAGAATGTCATTGTATGCTGTAGCGTTAAGATTTCCCTTCACTGGTACTAAGGGGCATAGCTCAAACCATGAAAATCAGCCCCAGACCACATTATTCCTCCTCCACCAAACTTTACAGTTGGCACTATGCATTGGGGCAGGTAGCGTTCTCCTGGCACCTTCCAAACCCAGATTCGTCTGTCGGACTGCCAGATGGTGAAGCGTGATTCATCACTCCAGCGAATGCATTTCCCCTGCGCCAGAGTCCAATGGCGGCAAGCTTTACACCTCTCCAGCCGACGCTTGGCATTACACATGGTGATTTTAGGCTTGTGTGCGGCTGGTTGGCCATGGAAACCCATATCATGAAGCTCCCGACGAACAGCTGAAGTTGCTTCCAGAAGCAGTTTTGAACTCGTGGTGGGTGTTGCAACCAAGGTCAGATTGTTACGCGCTACGCATTTCAGCACTCGGAATTCCCGTTCTGTGAGCTTGTGTGGCCTACCACTTCGCGGCTGAACTGCTGTTGCGCCTAGACATTTCCACTTCACAATAACAGCACTTACAGTTGACCGGGCCAGCTCTAGCAGGGTAGAACATTTAACAAACTGACTTGTTGGAAAGGTGGCATCCTATGACAGTGCCATGTTGAAAGTCACTGAGCTATTCAGTAAGGCCATTCTACTGCCAATGCTTGTCTATGGAGATTGCATGGCCGTGTGCTCGATTTTGTACAACTTTCAGCAACGGGTGGCTGAAATAGCCGAATCCACTCATTTGAAGGGGTGTCCACATACTTTCCATATATAGTGTATTTATAAGGGACAATTATGGTTTGTTCTCTGTAATGGTTATAAATTAGGCATTGTCACGCACTTTTGGCATAAGCTTATAGATAAATGCGCTCATTTCTTTCCAGTGTGTTAAAAAAAAAATAAGTGCAGAAAGAAATCATGCGAGTACTCGAACAGTCAAAATGCCCATCCCTAAGTAAAAGAAGAATATGCAGAGCTCAAGTGTCAGTGCCGCGGGTTCACCCTGTAGTCTCTGTCATCATAGTTGTAGCATGTGTTGCTATGTCATTTTAAAATGGACATTTATCTTTTTGCTAGGAAATCGCCATAATAGCCATTTAGTGTGTGTGTGTGTGTGTGTTGTGTGAGAGGAGTGTGTGTTTTCTGTAGTTATCTCAATTAGTGTCTCACCCATCCCAGTGATCACATCCCCAACTAGCCCAATCCATCCACAGCTTCTCTTGATTGTGGTACAATATGTCAATCAATGTTATGTTTACTGTGCTCATGTGGTTGTTGTTGTTGTGACTGTATTGTTATGTTACTTCCATGTGCTAACCAGTGAGAGCGGTTGTTCTTCTGTGTGCTTGGAGTGCCGTTCATTCTATGTTACTGTAATGTGTTATTTGGGATTTCATAACGACGTGTCCCAAAACCTTTTGTCTTGTTTTGTTTCTTCTTTGTCCCTCCCTCCTACCCTCCCTCCTCTTGTCTGTCCCTCCCTTCCTCCTCCTCTTGTTCCCTCTCCCCTCCCTTACAGGCTGTGCGTTTATCACATTTTCTACCAGGGCTCAGGCCGCGAATGCAATCAAAACCATGCATCACTCTCAGACTATGGAGGTACTGTACCCCTTAGCACCTATTTCTCATCTCTCCCCTCTCCCTCTATGCAGTCTGCTGCCCCCTTGTGGTTTAAGTGCGAATTGAGAATTGTATCTCACAAGGAAACACATGTTTATAGGTTGTCCCAAATCACACTTTATTCCCTTTATAGTGCACTACTTTTGACCTTATCTGGTCAAACTGCACTATAAAAAGAATAGGGTGCCATTTGGCAAGCAGACGTCATATCACAGAACATTAGTCATACACCAACGCAAAGCATACTTGGCCAATATTATTAGGGTGTTGAAAGACAAAATTAAACTAGTTCTGGTGTTATACTTTGTATTCCATGTTATAGAGAAGCATCTCATTTTATAAGGATAGGACTGCAATGCAAATTCGGCACTACGGAATACATAATTACAGTAATTTCAGCCCAATAATTTAAAGTAGGCTGGTCCTATTACTAACAAATATTTATGCTTAATGCCTAACTGGGAGTTTGTAACAATTTTAAACAATTTATGAAATTTGAATAAACGTGTTATACTACTTTATGCAAATTATATAATTAATATGCTAATTAGTCTGTACGGAAGGGAAAATAAGACGCCATGTTAAGCATTTACATTTCTGTTAAAAAAACTATAAAGCCATGCGTTCATTTATTTATTCATTTTCGCGCTGTTGGCGGTAGGTGCACTTGATTCGGCTGCCCTAGCACCGGGAGTCAAAGTGTTTCCATTTTGAACCATTTCATATGTCTGAAAGAGGAACTCAGCCTACGCGGCAGGCCCACAGAGCATATCAAGTGCATTTATTGGCCTACCGCTGGCCAATCAGATAGATCAGCTCACCGTGTCTACACAGTTTGCGCCAGTTTCCTTGAGCCATTGCCGTAAAACGAAGCCTCGAGCGCAATTGTACTTTTACCCCTTTTTCTCCCCAATTTCGTGATATCCAATTGTCCCATTGATGCAACTCCTGTATGGACTCGGGAGAGGCGAAGGTCGAGAGCCATGCATCCCCCGAAACACAACCCTGCCAAGCCGCACTTCTTCTTGACACATTTGCTTGCTTAACCCGGAAGCCAGCCGCACCAATGTGTCGGAGGAAACGCCTTAAAACTGGCAAAAGATATCAGCTTGCAGGCGCCCAGCCCACCACAAGGAGTCGCTAGAGCGCGATGGGACAAGGACATCAAGGCCGGCCAAACCCTCCCCTAACCCGGATGGCGCTGGGCCAATTGTGCGCTGCCTCATGGGTCTCCCGGTCACGGCCGGCTGTGACACATCCTGGGCTGTAGTGACGCCTCAAGCTCTGCGATGCAGTGCCTTAGACCGCTGCGCCACTCGGGAGGCCCGCACAGCAAAGATGATACTGTGATATTTCAAAGCTTTTTCAAAACCATGATTAAAGACTCAACAAATACTCAAAAACAGCAGTTATTTTCTGTAAGTTCATGTGTAAGTTGTTATTCAGCACTGTCAACACTTTGTTGAACAGTTTTATAAGCTATAAAATGTGCTTTCTCCCTACTTTCACTCACGCTGCAACCTGTACTGCAACTGCAATGAATGAGTATAGCAAAGTGTTCCGATAAGCTTGCATTGTTATTATTTGCAGCTTGTATTTTTTTAATAGAGGAATATTTAACTTTCTCTGGTCACAGGAGTAACAACATGAATTGGTGCTTAAGGCAGAAATAATACAGTGCGACTTAAATCTTCCAGCTGATAGCAAAATTTATCTCCCCTTTTCTCAGCGGAGGGGAGTCTGAGAGGCAGCCTCACTGCTGCTCCCTCCCTCCCCGCAGACTGACCGTCAGATGCAGGCCATCAGTCCAGTAAAAAATATAAGCACATTGTTACGCTCACTTGGCTGTGCCTCACAAGTCATATATAACAAATGATCTATTTCCAGTGTGATCATATACCTAACATTGTGAAATATAAATTCTAAATGGTCTGAGAAGAACAACATTGGCAGGGCAATTTAAGCATAGCCAATATGCATTGATAAGGTATTGGGCCTATAGACTACTGCACAAACCTCATTGCTACAGAAGTGTTTTTAATAGGTTAATGTTGCATAAGCTTATGTTTTTTTAAAGCCGTGTTTAAAAAATATATATATATATTCAGCAAAAAACAAAACGTCATGTCACTGTCAATTGCGTTTATTTTCAGAAAACTTGTAAATATTTGTATAAACATAAGATTCAACAACTGAGACATAAACTGAACAAGTTCCACAGACATGTGACTAACAGAAATGGAAATAATGTGTCCCTGAACAAAGGGGGGAGTCAAAATCAAAAGTAACAGTCAGTTTCTGGTGTGTCCACCAGTGCATCTCCTCCTCATGGACTGCACCAGATATGCCCGTTCTTGCTGTGAGATGCTACCCCACTCTTCCACCAAGGCACCTGCAAGTTCCCGGACATTTCTGGGGGGGAATGGCCCAAGCCCTCACCCTCCGATCCAAAAGGTCCCAGACGTGCTCAATGGGATTGAGATCCGGGCTCTTCGCTGGCCATGGCAGAACACTGACATTCCTGTCTTGCAGGAAATCACGCACAGAACGAGAACGATTTTCCCACCCGAGATATGTTTTCATCTCATTTTGTTGTTGCGATACAAGGCAGTGCATGATGACTTAGTGCACATAAAAATAGATTTTGCAGTTAAATTCCCATGAACCGAATAAAAAATTAAGTTAAATTGGTTTCCAGCACATTTTCAACTCTACTGATGGTTTTCTCACAAAATAATTTTCGTTATATAGCAGTATGCCCATTCTGTTATTGGCAAGTGCGCTCAAGCCAACAGCTCACAGATATAGTGTGGGTATAGCCTACATGAGGAGATTATTATGGCCAAAAGAGCAAGATTTCTTTTCATTTGTTAAACGGCAGCCAAGCATCGATCATCATGTCACCAGAATAAGACCCTCAATATTTATTGGAGAGGAGCATCAAGCTCATCACATTGCACTTTCGCCAGCCTGTGAAGTTCATCAAAACTTATTTCATCTGTAGCCTAATAAACTGCATGCTTTCCCGACGAGTCGTAGAGGGAGGACCACACAACTTGTAATCGCGTGACTCCAAGTTTACTTTGGTTATGATGGTAATATATTTTTGTAATAGGAAGCATAGAAATAGCGCACATACAACAGATATACAGCTTCTTAGACTTGCTTTCAATGATTAACAGATCAAGAACTCACATTTCTATGTGAATTTAGTCGGGTCGCCCAAGAAGTTACATATTGGAGCTTTAAGAGGGCACACATGGAGAGAAACATATTTTTGAATCTATATTTTAGCAGAAGCCTAATGAATCAATAATATCCCACTAATTTATTTACATCATTTTATTTATTTGTGACGTGCCAGTTGCAAAGCGGCAACGCGCCCGGCAATGTGTTAAACCTTGCATGACAAAGTATTTACCCATGTTGTTTAGCCTACATAGTAAAGCATAGAGACTACTATATTCAATATACATTAACTGAGATATAGTCCTATATCAGAGCAACTGTATAACCTCTTGCATTACGAAGTATTTATTTACCCATGTTTAACCTGCATAGTAAATCATTACTCCGCTCATTATATTGAATAGACTTGAACTAAACAGAAATAAAGGCGACAGTATTAGAGCAACTGTCTTAGTGGGACCTTTCAAAACTTTGTAGATCAGGCAGCCTAGATTCTCCACTATCGTTTAGGCATGAACTGAGATGTACTGTAGGCATGCGTGTACTGTATGAGAGTAACTGTCCCACTAAGTCCCTTCAAAACTGGGCTGGTATTCCCGTTGAATCAGAGCAAGAGTAATGTGACTGCTAACAGGTCAGAGGCTCCCTAGGGAAGCAGCCAACCGATCCCTAATTAGGAACCACAGAATAAAACTAGCTCAGCTCTGGGCCTCGGGAATTTAGAACTAGGTCCCAGTAGTGATGGCACCATTTTAGGGTTGCAATTGGAGACATTTCCAGAAATTCCTGTTGGAGTATTCCCTTTCTGCTTCTCCTGAATCCGGGAATCCTCCGATGGCGATTTCTGGAAAACCTGGAGATTTGGGGAAAGTTTCTGGGAACTTTGCAACCCTACTACACCCGTTACAGTCAGTACTGTGTCCCCCTGATGCTATGGGAGGTGCTACTAGTGTAGAAAGTAATTCCCTGTCAAGCCTGGTCCCCTTGTCTGGCTCTCTCCAATTCACAACATTGATACCACATGTCTACGTCTGGTCTGTCCAGTGATATGTCAATATCTGGCTTGTCTGTTTGTTACAGCGGAATACAGTGCTATCCTGTGTATGTGTTTTGTAGCTAAATGTCTTATCTCGTTATGTCTTGACTTGGCATGCATACGTCCTTCCTTGTTTGACTGTCTGTTTTAAATGTTTCTGTTATGTCCCTCCCAGCTGTGTGTGTGTGTGTGTGTGTGTGTGTGTGTGTGTGTGTGTGTGTGTGTGTGTGTGTGTGTGTGTGTGTGTGTGTGTGTGTGTGTGTGTGTGTGTGTGTGTGTGTGTGTGTGTGTGTGTGTGTGTGTGTGTGTGTGTGTGTGTGTGTGTGTGTGTGTGTGTGTGTGTGTGTATTTTGCGTTGACTCGCCTCAGTCCCACCCAACCAACCCTGCCCCAATCCTCCTTTTGAGCCATACCCTCCAGTGTTATAAAGTGTAACTGGCTGTCTTGTTTCTGTCTAAGCATTATCCCTTCCTGGTTCTGTCTGTGGAATGTAGCCTGGCTTAGTCGTGCATGACAATGTTCTAATAGTTTATTTCCTATTTTGAATGCAACACTTAAAGAAATACATTTCCCAGATTACCACAGGTCATAGTATACCCTCCACAATGGGTATTCCTGAAAAATGGCCCTGCAGATTTGACTGTTGTGATAGCGTCTGTGTTTCTGATAGTGTGTGTGTGAACTTGACTGGGGTGAAATCTAACTCTCGTTCCTCCCCCACTAAAGGGCTGCTCCTCTCCCATGGTGTGTAAGTTTGCGGACACTCAGAGGGACAAAGAGCAGCGGCGCCTGCAGCAGCAGATGGCCCAACAGATGCAGCAGCTCAACAGCGCCTCCACCTGGGGAAACCTGGCAGGGCTGGGAGGCCTCACCCCACAGTACTTGGCAGTAAGTACACCTTAATACACCATAGTACGCCACAGTAACCTGGCAGGGCTGGGAGGCCTCACAGCACAGTACCTGGCAGTAAGTTGAAGCCGTTGACATGCATATAGGCTACATGCATGTTTAACATTGTTGGGAAAGCATGACATTCTGAGAGGTCATACTCTTTCTCAATTAGTTTTCCTCGGGTTCTCGTCACCTCCCCTCTGTCTCTACATTGGAGGAGAAGTTCCTCTCCTTTTTCTCAAACCGCATTTGAGAAGGTCCCGGGGACCTTCAATGAGTTTTGAAAAAGAAGGCGAGGAGAGAGGAATCAAGGAAAAGACATAAATGATTGGGAGAGAGCACAAGTCTCCTTTACTCTGTTTTAGAACTCTCTTTCTTTTACAGTTGCTCCAACAGGCGACATCTACCGGTAACCAGAGTAATTTTGGTGGCATGCAGAGGCTAGGAGGTGAGTCACTCATTTTTTTCCTGTCCCTGTTCCCGTCCTCCACAACTCCAACCCACTCTGATAAACATACAACTGTTCGTGTAAACAACCTTCTGTCACGACGCTTTACTCCCACGTAGTTTCACAACCACTAAAATCACATTACCGTTGAATAAGATTGGAACATTAATCAGGGTAGCTATTCTAGGAGACACAAGTCTGCTGGGGACAAACTTATAGGGGTGAAAATCAAGAACCGATGCAGTGCCGCAAGGCGGTGTGCCAGGGCCACTTCTTTTCCTGTTATATGTCAATGCTATGAAGTCTTCTTGTTTGTGACATTTCTTTCTGTATGCGGATGATTCCGCTCTTCTGGTCTCCCATCAGAAAAGCTAACGCAGCTCCATTTCCCCCTCTTGGCAAATAAGCATCTGTTCTTAGTTGACATACCTGAATAAATAAAGTTGAAATAAAACAGCTTCTCTCTCACTCACCTCTTCCAGGTGTGAACCAGCTGCAGCTGCAGAACCTGGCCACGTTAGCTGCTGCTGCCTCTGCAGCCCAGAACTCAGGCGGCGGCTCCAACGCGCTGTCAGCCAACGGAGCTCTAGGTAATCTCTACAACTCAGGTAACTATAGCCCAGTTTCTCTCTCTATAGTCCAGGTAATCTAGCAGTCTGAGGCCAATGTTAGTTTCTCCCTTCATTTTTCGCTCTATAAAAAAATGTACTGCTCACAAAAAAAATCTACGGCGCTTAATCTTACGACACAGATTAAACATAGTCCTGGACTAAACTTTTTGATGGAGATTCCCCATTGAACTTGCTTTTTAGTCCAGGATTAAGATTCTGTGTCCCCAAAAAAACACCTACGTGTGCACCTGCTTCTTATTCAGTTGCTTGGCCTGCTCTATCTACTCTACTATACCACATCTTTGCTAGGCTTAAACGACACCTAATGGTAACCTCTGACCCCTCTCCTCCCCAGCAGCAGGCCAGACGGCAGGCTCCAGCGCCGGTGCAGCCATGAACACCCTGGCCTCTCTGGGCCTGACCCAGGGCCTCGGCGGGGGCCTGACGGGGGCCTCCATGGGTCTCAACAACCTCAACGCCCTCACTGGGGGTGTCAGCGGTGAGTACTCCAACCGTGAGTACTGCACTAAAAACAATGACTTTACTACCTTTTCTTCAACTTTTTTTGTTTTTCGGTCTTTCAAATCACACCTTAATTCTGTTGATGAAGCCGCTGTGTTCTGTTGATGTTCAGGCTTCTTTACCTGTATGGTAGTTCATGATTGTCAAATGTTGGAGTAAGGTCTGGTTTTACGAACACATTACCTGGTTTGGACTAAAAAGCATGCTTAGGAGAATATCCATTGAAATAGCTATTTAGTGTAGGACTAGACTAGTGTCATTTTAATCTCAAATGTATGCCAGTCTGTATGGTAGAGAGAACTTTAGGTGTCGAGGCCTTTTCTTCTGGCTGTTGTATCTAGTTGCATGGATGTAGTCTGTATTTTTGAATTGTCAAAATACACGATATCTTTACGTCTACTGTGTTAGGAATGGCGGCTATGAACGGAGGACTGGGGGCCTCGATGGCGAACGGCTCGGCGGCGAGTTCCATGGACGCACTGACTCAGGCCTACTCAGGGATGCAGCAGTACACGGCCTCCGCCCTGCCTTCCCTCTACAGCCAGTCCCTACTGCAGGGAGCAGCCGGCGGGAGCCAGAAGGAGGGTGAGTCTCAGTCCACACACCAGTTAGGCTGCAAATGTTGTCTTGTTAACTTACATTGATTGTGATATATAGTTGCCTTACCTAGCTATCTTTAGTGGAATGCATTGACTGTACGTCTGCTAAATTACCAAAATGTAATGTAAATGGTAATGTTTTTATGTGTGTCTCAACTAGTTTCTTGTAAGCCCAAATGGGCTTTGCAAGTAAAAGATGTATGACATTGAAAGAAAAGAATCGACTAACCATAGGGCACAGTGTCACATGTTTACTTAGTACCAGTATCTCTCTTTCTCAAAAAACAAATCTAAAACTCCGTCCTCTCCTCTCCTTCATTGCTCCTTCAGCCGGGAGCCAGAGGGAGGGTGAGTCTCAGTCCACACACGAACCACAACGTGGGGTCGGGTAGTATTGGTTTTCTTTCAAATACTTTGAGCATTTGCTTGAGCCTGCCACTAGTGGGAATAAGGTGAGTTGCCCCGGCCTGGAAGCTGGTCTTGGGTCAGTTTTGCAGTGGTTAGGATTGGGGGAGGGGAGAAGCTGATCCGAGATCTGCACCTAAGGGGAACTTCACTCCAGGGCCCTCGAGTGCCAGATTGGCAGGCTTTGGTGCTCTTGGGACTATTCCATTGGTTCCAGGCGAGCTCAATCAAGCACAGATTGAGTATTGGAAAGATTTCAAATACAATTTTGAACCCAGGTCAGTCTGATGGCCACAGCTGTGCATCATGCCACATGATTCTGTTTCTTGATCTGTCTCTTGATCTGTCTCTCTGTCTCCTCTCTACCTCTCCTTTTCTCCTCTTCTCCTCTCCACCCCTCTCTCTCCTCCCTTGCGATCCTCTCCCCTCTTGCTCTTTCCACTTTCTCTCTCTCAGGTCCTGAGGGAGCCAACCTGTTCATTTACCACCTGCCCCAGGAGTTTGGAGACCAGGATGTCCTTCAGATGTTCATGCCTTTTGGAAGTGTCGTCTCTGCCAAAGTCTTCATCGACAAACAGACCAATCTGAGCAAGTGCTTCGGTATGTAGTCTAGTCTGCTGCCTCCAAACATGAGAAATAACTGGCTCAATGGCCGCTGGGGTAGAAAGCAGGATCATTAACCAGCTACAGTGCATTCGGAAAGTATTCAGACCCCTTGACTTTTTCCACATTTTGTTACGTTACAGCCTTATTCTAAAATGTATTAAATTGTTTTTTTCCCTCATCAATCTACACACAATATCTCATAATGACAAAGCAAAACTGGTTTTAGACATTTTTGCTCATTTATAAAAAATAAAAAAAAACTGAAATTACATTTACGTAAGTATTCAGAACTTTTACTCAGTACTTTGTTGAAGAACGTTTGGCAGTGATTACAGCCTCGAGTCTTCCTGGGTATGATGCTACAAGCTTGGCACACCTGTATTTGGGGAGTTTCTCCCATTCTTCTCTGCAGATCCTCTCAAGCTCTGTCAGGTTGGATCGGGAGTCTCCCTGCACAGCTATTTTCAGGTCTCTCCAGAGATGTTAGATCGGGCTCTGTCTGGGCCACTCAAGGACATTCAGAGTCCCGGAGCCACTCCTGTGTTGACTTGGCTGTGTGCTTAGGGTCTTTGTCCTGTTGGAAGGTGAACCTCGCCACAGTCTGAGGTCCTGAGCACTCTAGAGCAGGAGAGATCCATCTTGGTTTCATCAGACCAGAGAATCTTGTTTCTCATGGTCAGAGTCTTTAGGTGCCTTTTGGCAAACTCCAAGCGGACTGTCATGTGCCTTTTACTGAGTTGTGGCTTCAGTCTGGCCACTCTACCATAAAGGCCTGATTGGTGGAGTGCTGCAGAGATGGTTGTCCTTCTGGAAGGTTCTCCCATCCCCACAGAGGACCTCTGGAGCTCTGTCAGAGGGACCATTGGGTTCTTGGTCACCTCCCTGACCAAGGCCCTTCTCCCCTGATTGCTCAGTTTGGCCGGGTGGCCAGCTCTTGGAAGAGTCTTGGTGGTTCTAATCTTGTTCCATTTAAGAATGATAGAGGCCACTGTGTTCTTGGAGACATTCAATGCTGCAGAATTTTTTTGGGTACCCTTCCCCAAATCTGTGCCTCGACACAATCCTGTCTCGGAGCTCTACGGACAATTATTTCGACCTCATGGCTTGGTAGAAACATCTCAAGGAAGATCAATGGAAACAGGATGCATCGGAGCTCAATTTCGAGTCTCATAGCAAAGGGTCTGAATACTTATGTAAATAAGGTATATTTTTTATACATTTGTAAACATTTTTAAACCTGTTTTTCGCTTTGTTATTATGGGGTATTGTGTGTAGATTGATGAGGGAAAAATTGTATTTATTCCATTTTAGAATAAGGCTTTAGCTTAACAAAATGTGGAAAAGGCAAGGGGTCTGAATACTTTCTGAATGCACTGTACATTTTGATAAAGTCATATCGCTTGATTTTCTTTATTAAATATGCATTGTTGGTTGTCAAACCAATTATACCATTCTGATTTTAAGTCTATATTTCTGGAAAAGATTTGGGTTATTTAGGACTGTTATCTGTCTAACTCATTGATCACAGCCCCCTGGTATGTCATGGAAATCTCTGAAGACTTGTTTTTTTTGTTGCCTCATTGGTTTGAGTTTGGTATGTCACTAGCCCTAATTTCCTTCCTCCATTCCTCAGGGTTTGTCAGCTACGACAATCCGGTGTCGGCACAGGCCGCCATCCAGGCCATGAACGGCTTCCAGATCGGCATGAAGAGGCTCAAGGTGCAGCTGAAGCGCTCTAAGAACGACAGCAAACCCTACTGATCTTACCCAGGGCAGGGGCCTTTTCCCCCAGGCTCTATGTTAGCATTACAAGGGTAAGTCTAAGTCTACCCAACCCACGACTAAAGCCAAGGCCATCTGATCACCACAGCAGAGACTTAATTAATAGGGTGGCAGGTAGCCTAGAGGTTAGAGCGTTGGGCCAGTAACCGAAAGGTCGCTGGTTCGAATACCCAAGCGGACAATGTCACAAATCTGCCGATGTGCCCTTGAGCAAGGCACTTAACCCTAATTGGCTCCAAGGGCGCCGTACTACTATCGTGGGTGTCATTCAGACTCACTCCACTGGGGTCTTATTATCTTGAAACGGTTACGTTCTTTACATGTCGATTATTACTGCATCCATTCCTTTTACGGTTTCATCGTGTAATTTTTAAGAGTGGTATAAAGTGTGTTAATTTATATGATTATTTATAGCGATCACTAGAGCCAGTGTTCAAAAGGGTATTTTGTGTTGTGATATCAAAGAGGGAACACCAGATTTGATTATTTCTGTACCATTTCATTATATCTACTTACTAGGTTTAAAATAGACGGGTTGACTAAGGGTCAGACACACACCTCATCCTGTCAGACTATCAGAGCTCTTGGGCTTCAGTCTGCTGCATTGATCTGTCACCTCTTAATATGTGAAGCTCTTTCGCTTTTTCTCTCTGCTTCCATCTCTCATTCTTTTTCTTTCTTAAAACCAATCGTTGTCAAGCTAGTGGGGCTACCTCTGCTCACTTCTTTTCATAATTAACTTCTTCCAATCATTCCATCCATCCATGTCTCTCCTGAAGGGACTGACTGGTTAGAGATGGATCACTTTGAGTGCCAAGTGTATGTGCATGTCTGACTGTCTAACATATGTCTAGTGATGTCATTTCTTAATCTGATGATGTCATTTCCTGTATCAAACTGTATTGTTTGTATTGTTTTGTGCGTGTGGGGAAACATCCCCAATTGTCATTATGTTATATGTGGTGATTGGCATTGTTTGTCATTGTTGTTGGTGCCTCATGGTTGAAAGGTTATTGTGCTGTGGCTAACTTCTTTCTCCCTCTCTGTCTCTGTCTGTCTCTCTCTCTCTCTCTCTCGCTCTCGCTCTCTCTACCTCTCTCCTTTCGTGTTTTTTCTTCCCTTTTTTAGAAAAAATCTCCATGCCTGTTTGCTCATCGTTAGCCTAGCATGTCCTCATGGTGTTGAAAGCCAACCCAAAACTCCTCCTCTTCCTCCTGGCTACTCCTCATCATCCTCCCGCCATTGTTGTCTCTGATGTCTCGCTAAAGCTCGCCTGACCAATAGGCTACCTGACCACACACCCCCCCCCCCCCCCACTGACCTTTGACATATGAAATTTGACCATAGCTCAACCTGATTGGTTGTATCCAAAATGGCACCCTGTATAGTGCACTACTTCTGACCAAAGCCTTTTTGATCAATGCTAGGTCCTGCACTATATAGGGAATAGGCTAACATTTTGGATAAGTCCAATTTCTTTCGCATGTAACTTCATTTTTCTCTAGTTTTTTGGTATAAATGTAATGGGAGGGAAGGGAGGACAAGCAAAATCAATGTGAAATCTTACCTGCGCTTATTTCATTTAAGAGACTCTCTTTAGCAAATGCAGAAAAAAAAGATTGTTTTAAAAGCCTGTGGGATAGTTTATTCTTTATTTTTTTATTTTGTAATTTGCTTGTTTTTATGTTGTTTCTTTTAACCTCTTCTCTCGGTCTAAAGTTCACGTGAAAGTTTTAATACAGGGACTAGCACAGCACGGTGCTACTTTGTGCCATTAGCAATATGCTGGCTTCTGAAACAACATACTATAAAGCTGTGTCTGAAATGACACCCCATTCCCTATTTAGTGCACCGATTTTTATTCGCCGCCAGGGCTCTAGTCAAAAGTGTAGTGCACTATGTAGGGAATAGGGTGCCATTTCGGCTGCACACTAAGACCACTCGACTAGGAAAACAATTTTGAAAACAAGTCTGGTTATCAACCAGAATGCCCCTCAGTGCGTTGTTATGGTTTTTCACATTTAATATTCAAGAAGGCATTGTAAAGATTTTCAATTTTCTCGCTAAGGCTGTTGGTGACTTGGTTTTCATTAATGAAAATATAACAGTTTATTTACCTATTTAGCTTTATTCAAAAAACAATTTACGGCACAATTAAAAGGTAGATTTGCTTTGACTACCTACATGAACTTTTTAGAACTGATTCACAAATAGACAATCTGTGGTTTAAATGCACACTTAGATTACCTATATTTTATACCATTGAATCTATAGAAGTTTAGGTTAACTTTGGGGTTATTTTGTAGATTATGTTGTAATGTCATCTGCTAGGGTCTAAGTGTTTAAAGTTTTTCAAGAGGATTAAAAAAAAACTGTTTGCTCGATCAACACAACCTTTCGAAAAAATAAATGTCATTACGAGTGGTGATGTAATTCCTACTTACTTACATGTACAGTGCCTTCAGAAAGTATTCATACCCCTTGACTTATTCCACATTTTGTTAGTCTGAATTCACAATGGATGACTAGATTTTTTGCCTCGCTCATCTACACACAATGTCCCATAAAGTGACTGTGAAAACATGGTTTCAGAAATTTTGGCACAAATGAAATACAAAAATATATAATTTAAATAAGTATTCACACCCGATTCAATACTTTGTAGAAGTACCTTTGGCAGCGATTACAGCTGTGAGTCTTTCTGGGTAAAGGTGTCCGCATGCTTCCCAGCTGAAACAGTTCGGTGGAGTTTGAATATATTATAATGACATTTTGTGACGTTTTTCTTCGTTTGGACTTCTGTGATGATTTTTTTTGGTGATTGGTCAACAGTAGGGATTCTTTAATAAAGTCTTTGTCATTCAACAAGAGACGACTCATTTTCATGCAAATGTTTTAATTGAAAAATACTGCACAAAACAACTTAGATGTTAAATTGCCCGACTAAGATAAATCTTAACTCAAGAAATCTGTCATTAATTTTGATTATCTTAGATTAATTCTTACTGAGGAAATGTATACTGGCTACGGCGTCTCAAAATGGACCAACCGTACTATTTCCGCTTCTTTCTCGTTTTTCAAGTGAAGGTCATTTTAACTAGGCTAGCCGAGTTCGGCTAGGTGCCAGCCTAACTGAGGCATGCAAATTTGACCATTTGTTCTTTTAAAAATTCTTCAAGCTCTGTCAAATTGGTTGTTGATCATTGCGAGACAACCATTTTCAGGTCTTACCATAGATTTTCAAGTAGATTTAAGTCAAAACTGTAACTCGGCCACTCCGAAACATTTACTGTCTTCTTGGTAATCAACTCCAGTGTAGATTTGGCCTTGTGTGTGTGAGGTTGAAAGGTAAATTCATCGGCCAGTGTCTGGTGGAAAGCAGACTGAACCAGGTTATCCTCTAGGATTTAGCCTGTGTTTAGCTCCATTCTGTCTTTTTTTTTATCCTGAAAATCTCCTCAGTCCTGAACGATTTACTTTGTGAAGTGAATTGCTTTGCCATTTCCCCCCCCCCCCCAATATTAATTTAGTGCCTTGTTGCAAACATTATGCATGTTTTGGAATATTATTTTTCTGTACAGGCTTCCTTTTCACTCTATCAATTAGTAGGTTAGTAGGTTAGTACAGTTTTCTCCTATCACAACCATTAAACTTTAACTGTTTTAAAGTCACCATTGGCCTCATGGGGAAATCCCTGAGCGGTTTCCTTCCTCTCCGGCAACTGAGTTGTGGTGTCTGGGTGTATTGATATACCATACAATGTGTAATTAATAACTTCACCATGCTCAAAGGGATATTCAATGTCTGTTTTTTTTGCACCATCTATAAATAGGTGCCCTTCTTTGCGAGGCATTGGAAAATCTCCCTGGTCTTTGTGCTGAATCTGTGTTTGTACTTCACTGCTCAGTTGAGGGACCTTACAGATAATTGTATGTGTGGGATACAGAGAGAGTCATTCAAAATTCATGTTAAACACTTTTGCACACTGAGTGAGTCCATGCAACTTATTTTATGAACTTATTTATGCTTGCCATAACAAAAGGTTGAATACTCAGATTTAGATTTTTTTTTTTTAAATGTATTTGTCAATTTCAAATAACATTATTCCACTTTGACATTATGGGGTATTGTGGGTAGGCCATGGACCAAGAAAATCTATATTTAATCCATTTTCAAATTCAAGCTGTAACAAAACAAAATGTGGAAAAAGTCAAGGGGTGTGAATACTTTCTGAAGTCACTGTATTGTCAGAATTCCTTTATGGATTATTAGCTTTTATTGGACACATCAGTTAATAGATTGTCATTGTCATCTTGGAGTATATAGACTGAATTTGTTTTTGTTTTTTCCTACTTTAAAAAAAGAGAACGATTAAAACTTAGTATTAAATTCTTACTTAAGGTACTTGAGAATTTTTTGGTGAATTTCTTCTTGATGAGAATTTATTTGATAAATGGATGTTTCAGTTTTTGTTTAGTGTAGATGCCTCGTATTGAAAGATAATGTCTCTTAACACAGAAGACAGACACTGCTTTTTTGTTTAAAGTGCCCATGTGTCAAACTCACACACACAGTATTTTAAGTTCTTACAATATGTGACGGTGCCCATTTTCACACACACACTTTGTTTTGTGACAGTAAAAACACTCGGAGCCCCTGAACGTGAGCGATAATTTTGATTTGGTCACTCACACACACACTGAATTTCTTTGTTGGTGATAAGATATTAGTTTATCACACATTAAAAAAAGCTATTTTCTATTCACAACTTACGCACAGTATCTATGTGTTAACACTGCTCAACTCACCCCCACCAAAACAGTGTTGGTTTACAAAAGCATTCCATGTTTCAGCTTAAAGTTTACTACTCCAAACAGAAGTGTGTCTTTTATAGGGGTGATAATGGACTAGCCTACTTTCTGTCAGTTGAACTGCGAAGCTGATGGGTCAGCTCAAATCATTTACATCCAGCCCCCCAAAGAAAGGTTCCCCAAAAAGAAAAAGGTGTACCGGGGTCGTATTCACTAGGCACAAAACAGAATCAAGCATGGGAGACTATCTGAACTTGCCCAATAAGATTTGCTTGTTTTCATTTTCCGTTGCAAAACGTTTTGCTACGGTGTGCCCTAATGACTACGACCCAAATGGTTCTAAACAAGGGTTGTCAACTCAGGGTCCTTTGTGTTTGAGATTCAGCTCTGTGTGGAAGATGCAAGCACTGCGTAAGGTGTCTTTCGCAACAGATTTGGGATTAACAAGACACAAAATGCACAATTGTTGCCATTTTAAACACTTTAATTCATTTTTTTTAATCACCACAGATGGCACCAGTTTTAGCTTGGGAGTTCTAGCAGCACTCGTTGCGAGGAGTTTGGAGTTTTGTTTGTTGAATGGGAGTGGTTTATGTCAGTTATTAGGGGAAATGTTCACTTTTTTGCTAATCTTTTTGTCTTTGAAGCATGGGTTGGTGGCACTTCCCAGAACTACCAAGGTACTACTAATAAAAAAATATTTTGTGTTCAATATGATGGAGCATGTGCTTTTTGCAGTGTGTTTTTATATCCAAATGCAATACAATAATCAAAGTGCCATATTATATGTCTAGAAACTGCCTACACAGATACTATAAGGCCTTGGTTGTTATTACAGATTGCTGAAGTTAGGTAACTCTGTTTTCTTTTTTCTTTTGGCATGCTTGTTATTATATTGATACCAGTGTGTCATTAAGGCTAAATCACCCTCTGTTTTGTCCCCACTTTGTGTCAAGTTATTGGTTCTAATGTGATGTGTGAATTTTAACACATTGGCAAGTAATTTTTTTGAATTATTATACAAGAAATAACCCTAAACTTTTGAAGACAAATCCCCTTGTTGGTGAGTGACAGAGTTGAGTACTTTACAGTACGGTCACAGACGATGTATATTATGAATGCTTGTTATTGGGCAAAATGGTAGTGGTTGTATATTGATTTATTGATTATAATAGAAATATCATTTTTTGCATCAACCAAAACCTGGGAAGTGTGCCATATTATAAACATTGATTTGTCTTTATGACAGTTTTCTAAAAAAAATATTGAGTATGTAGGCTACAACAAACTGATAACTAATGTTAGTTAATATTGAATTGATTATAACAGGTAGTTAGTTCTAAAACTATTGTAAAAATAAGTGTTCCTGAAAATGTTGAAATATAAGCACAATATAAAATCACACATGGGTCAGGTTATAGGAACTTGAGACTCACTTCGGGGGCTTCCGTCACAACCACCATTTTTTGAATGCGTTCCAAATGTCACCCTACTCCCTTCATAGTGCACTACTTTTGACCAGGGCCCATAGGGAATAGGGTGCCATATTGGATATAGTCTCAGTATTTCTGTCACTGCTCACTGCTCTCTCATACTCTGAAGTGCTATTTGACGAAGTATGTGGTAGCTTTGCGTCTCTTAGATATTGTCTTGGTCAACAATCTATCTGTCCTCGTTCTGTACCATTTTTATTGTCTGATTTAATCATTGATATGAATTCTTTGTTCATGTTCTTCTCCACATAAATGATTTGATAGATGTTTGTGTTGTCTTGAGAAAAACCAAAGTCGCGGTGCATCTTGATGTTATCTGATCTGTAAAGCATTATTACAGTAGTGATTTTCTGTTTTAATTAACAAACTTTTTTTAAACTTGGGTGGGATTTGAAAATAACAAAATGACAAAAACAGGCTCGTTCCAATTTCTACAATACTGGTTGTTCATATGTATTTTGTACCAGTGAAGCTTTTTTATATTGGAAATAATTAAAGAAAAAAATCTATATTGGAAAAAAATGTCTGGCCTCTCTATAAGGCCTCGCCTTGAATGTGGGTCATGAGTTAGGCTTCTTGGTGGTCGTCAATGACAACAGTTTTGGTAGTATGTTTTATTTCTTAAAATAACCTTAATTTTGATTTCATTAACTTGCTCTCTACATGTTCCTCACTTTGTTATTCTCTTTTTGGGGGGGAGGGTGGGGGGGATCCTCTAAAATTGTGGTAAGTTTCATGTTAGTAGTATTGTGCTCTGTCCACATGGTTATTATAAATGACCATCCGGATTGATTATAGGCAACTTGTGTGGATGGATAAATAAATGTATTAGTTTAATAGAAAGTTAATTATTTGTTGTTTTAGTTCTGGGCTTTTTGCTTTTTTACCTGTGTCGTTAGATTTTTCTGTTTTTACCATAGAATGAGTGGTGTGTAGTTGGAAAGCCAAGTCGATGTTTTATTTGGTAAATGTTTGTTCATGTGTGGTGTTTCTTTGCCTCTGTCTCCAAAATTAAACCATTTTCCCCTAATATTGAATGTGTCTTTGTCTGTTGTGTAGTCCCAGTACCTGTCCAGTGTTGTGAAGACATTTACAAACTCCCCCGTGTCTGTCTCCCTAACTTGTTTCTCTCCATTGTCGTTCTCTTTGCTTATTTATTTTCTTTCAAGCAATCAATAGCTGATATAATTTGAGGTTATTGGTATATTGATTTTCTAATATACAGTAGCCTAATTGCATACCATGGATTTGGGGGTTGTAATGAAAGAAGCTGCTGTGGTTTATGGATGAAAGGTTTACTAGTATATTAATTGTCTAATATGCAGAAGCCTGTATACACATTAGTGTTTTGCAGGTTGTGAGTGTGTGATTCTTTTTGTGTTCTGATTTTGATCAAATGAAGCACCACCGGTAGAGTAAGTACTCTGTCTGAAAAGGAACATTGCATTCTAACACTACGGGTTCAGATTTGGGACCGGTTCTGAGGATGCCACCAAATTTCTTGGCGTCAAGATGTTTACGAACAACTGAACTGCAAGAACATCAGTGTAAGTACTACTGATGGCCAGGAACAGCTGAAGTACCCACACTATTGAAAAAGGTTATTGTGTTTATACATCATTGGACTCTGCTTAGAAAGACTGAGGCAAAATAAGCTGCAGTGGCACCATCTACTGCTCACTAGTGTAACTACATTTCATATACAGTATTAATTGATGCAAGAATCATAACGACATGCTACTGAATAAGAGGAGCAGTTGATCTGTTATCGCGTAGAAAACCCAGACACTCATTGTTTTTCATAATTATATAAAGTAGCGTTTCTAATTACTTGACTTATCAATGCGTTATATAGTGCATTTTTGAGGGGGTGGGTCGATAATCATCGTCAGGCTTTTAGAACAGAGCATCACATGCAAAACTGAAACTACCTCAAATCCGAGTAATTTTAAATTTATAACCAATACACTTTTCACATACATTTCAATCATAAAAATGGCATTGCTGGCCAAATATCTGTGTTTCTACTGTGGTCCTATTACTGCAATATGTGCTTGCGTCTACGCGCATGTCCGTGACTGCTTGTGAAAGTGGCCTTGGGCAAAATGGGGGGGGGGGGGGGGGGTGGGCTTTAGAAGACGTGCATGACGGGCCTATACCCCTGGTGAACCTGGTTAGCGTTGATTACATTCGTTTTGAAACTGGGCAGCCTCTGGGTAGGGTACCACATTTAAAATACCCAAATGCGGGACAACGGCGGTGGTGTAAAAAGCTCTCAATTGTCATACTTGAGTAACAGTAAAGATATGACTCAAGTGAAAGTCACCAAGTAAAATACTACTTGAGTAAAAGTCTAAACGTATTTGGTTTTAAATATATTTAAGTATTAAAAGTAAACGTAAAAGTATAAATCATTTAAAATTCCTTATATTAAGCAAACCAGACGGCAACATTTTCTTGTTTGTTTTTATTGATGGATAGCCAGGGGCATGCTCCAACACTGACATAATTTACAAACGAAGCATTTGTGTTTAGTGAGTCAGATCAGAGACCGTAGGGATGACCAGGGATATTCTCTTGATAAGTGTGAATTGGACAATTTTCCTGTCAAAATGTAATGAGTACTTTTGGGTGTCAGCGAAAATGTATGGAGTAAGATGTACATTATTTTCTTTAGGAATGTAGTGAAGTAACAGTTAAAGTTAACAAAAATATAAATAGTGAAGTACAGATACCCCCAAAAACTACTTAAGTAGTACTTTAAAGTATTTTATTTAAGTACTTTACACCACCGGACAATGGGAAGATTTTGAGGGACATTCTAAGTAGAGTGTAGCCAACACATGAATTTTGAAGCACACTTAACCTACTCTTTTTATGCCTCCTGCAAAATTTGGGGATCTAGAAACAAGATACCACTTGTGTGGCTGTTTTATGAAAATCTGGGAATATGTGGCCAATGAAACATTTCTGGTTGGTCTAGAGAATGTTATGGAGAGCTCTTCATTAGACGTACACGTTTTGAAATTACTGGTAGTTAACTGTCCTCTCCAAGTTTAGCTGGAATTGAGCCTAAAAGGATTTGACAAGTGTGATTGGTATGACATTGGCCTACATTTCTTGACCTGCGCAGAATATGAGATCTCAACAATGATTGGAGAAATGCTTAACATCACCAGCTCCACATCCTTATATAATATATTGTCATAAATGCAACGTGACTGCAAAATATAGGTTGGAATGTCAATTCTCATCAAATGATTAGGAAGTCTGACTGAAATACTGAACAAATCAACCTTTTTTCCAAATTAGTTGTGTTTTAATTTATTGATAAAATGCGGGACATAGTTGTTAGGTTGAGGGACAAAGCGCCAAAATGCTTTACCGTCCCGCACAATCCGGGCCATGTGGTCACCCTAAATCTGGGGGAATTAGCCGGGTATACAGGGTTGCCAGGTTAAGAAAATTATAGCCCAATGACCACTCAAAACCAACACAAAAGGCCTGAAAACTAACCCAATTTGCTTTTCACAGCAAGAGAGGAGTTGTCAAATCCAGTGGCGACCCGTCATTCAGGGGGGTGACGAGTCGCCACTGTTTTGAGATTCACATTTTTTGCATGTTATTTTGGCATTAATACATGTTTGCAAACAATGTAAAACAAAATATATATATCATTGAGTTAATAAAGCTGCATACAAACATGGTCTCTTTTTTGTTTTTTTGAGTAAGGCAGCTCCAAAATCAAGCTGTTTCAGCCTAGCTCAGTGCTTTCTGTGGTGGTGGGGCAAGCCAGGAGAAAATGCGAAGTGTTGCACCGTGATTGGGTCAGTGTTCTGTCACTCATGGGGACCGTAGGTCACCGCCAAGTCTAAGGGTAGAGATAGAAAATTCTATCCCCTTGGGTCCTGCCATAGAGTTACATTAGAAGTACCCATCCAAGAAGGCTCAAGGTCATTGGCCACAGATAAAATTACGTCAAATCACGTTATATGTACAGTAGCTTTGATTGGACTGATCATGTCAACATCATACTTTCAAAATCTTAGCTAGAAGTCATCATGAATCAAGTTGACAATCTACTGGCAAATCCTTTTTAATCCTTGTCATATGAAGAGAAATAATGAAGAGAAATTATAGATAAAACGTATCAGTGCTCATCGGCCATTGGACATAAACATTACAAAACGAGTTGGAAATCGCAAATTCTACAATTAGTGGTTTGGAAGGAATCAGCGGCTAACTGCAAGCATTGCAAAGCAATCATTAGCCTGCTATTCAGTGGAGTGGCTGTGTGGTGCCAAATCTGGGATTAAGTGGCTCTTTTCCAAATTTAAAATGATAAACATTCAACATTGACCATGCTGTCAATGAAGCATGATTTGTGCCGTGCTCAAAACAACTGTTAACTCGAAACCAGCGAAAACGTGACTTTAGTGAGTTCAAGACAACTGGGAAGTTGGGAATAAATGAGCTCCGACTGTGAAAATACTCCAACTCAGAATTGTAAATCCGGCCTCTTTCTAGAGTTTCAACCTGAAGATCAATGACATCGTCATGATTCAATCTTCTTTTTTTCAGAGTTCCCATTTGTTTTGAAGCACCATAAATCCATTGAATGCCAGACTTTGATGACAGAATTTGCCCACGAAGGACCGCAGCGCCACCTTCCTGTTCAAGTGAGCACAGCACAACAAGGTGAGTCCAAAGGTGTATTGTATGCTGCTGCATAAATTATGTAATATGCCAGGGAGATATTGTCACGGCATTCAAGAGAAGAAGATGAGGACCAAGGTGCAGCGTAGTGCGTGTTCATATTTAATTTAATAACCGAACACTAAACACGAAAATGACAAAAAGAATAACCGAAACAGTTCTGTCTGGTACAGAATACAAAACAAAAAACAACTACCCACAAACACTGGTTGGAACAGGCTACCTAAGTATGGCTCCCAATCAGAGACAACGATAGACAGCTGCCTCTGATTGGGAACCACACCAGGCCAAACACATAGAAACACAACAACATAGAAAAAAGAACATAGACTGCCCACCCTAGTCACACCCTGGCCTAACCAAAATAGAGAATAAAAAGCCTCTCTATAGCCAGGGCGTGACAGATATGTACAGTATACTGTAGCTAAGAAAGTAATACTAAGTGTATGTTGTGTAGTAAGATGTTAGTAGCCTATGTGCCTCACCCTAATAATTTGATCTATTTACCCCTCTTAACTTCGCCTACAGTTCTGACTTAGTGGTGCACATGTAGCCTATAACCTGTTTTAGAGAAATGTAATCATCTAATATTGTAAGAGATTTCATTGTCTGCTTATATGCCCCCTTTATTTATCCTACGGTTCTGACTTGGTGTACAGGGAGAACACTGTAAGAACGGCCCATGTTCTGAATTCTGTCGATGTACATTTCAAAAGTGCTGAACAAATAGTTATATTGACTACGTCTATCCTAGCTCGCTCATTAATGTCTTAATCAAAATTACGGATTGCCTCTTATCCACTTGTCGTCCCCTTATGCCATAGTTTGTACATCTCAATTGTCATTAGAAACCACATTTGTTTAAGCAAGTCAGCCATATTAGCTATGTTTTTTAACTGTTTCGCTGCCAGATAAGGCTCCGCTGATAGCCAGGTGTAACAGTGGTAAGATGTTGGGACTGCTGTTGGGACAGCTTTAAGTAGGCCCTAACAGTTTGTGGGCACCGTTTGTCACTGTTATAGTGCAATTCATGTATTGTTTAGTGTTGCATTGTGTAGTGGCTTTGCTGGCATGCATCCCACTATTACATTTTTTCCCCCCACCAAGATTTACATGCTAAAATGTCCACTGGTCATATCTATACAATAAACCCTTTTTCCATAACCTTATAAAGCCAAGTAATAAGGGATTTCATAGTAACTTGTAATGACATTAGAAGCTAAATTTGGGTTTCCTCAAAATAATAATTATTGCAAGCTATGACATGGTGTAATAAAGGAATTTGAATATGTGGCTAGAGAAAAGATTATTCGCCCTTATTAAACTCACCAGATCATTTTTCATCAATGGATGTCAATTTAACTATAATTAATTTAACTAACCAGTTTATAATAGCAATAAGGCACCCAGGGGGTTTGTGGTATATGGCCAACATACCACGACTAACGGCTGTATCCAGGCACTCCGCGTTGCGTCGAGCTTAAGAACAGCCTTTACACGTTGTATATTGGCCATATACCATACCCCCTGTGCCTTATATCTATTATAAACTGGTTACCAACGTAGGTAGAACAGCAAAAAGTCACGTTTTGTCATACCTGTGGTACATGGTTTGATTTACCACGGATTTCAGCCAATCAGCATTCAGGGCTCGAACCAGGTTTGACTGTAAATAAATCCCCTGTGTGCATATTCATAACCTTAGATACATCCGACAGGAGAGTTTGAGTGATGGATCTCGAAATCTCTGCGCAAAAAACACTTGGATGAACATAAAAAAACGAATGTTAGGCTATTTTCTGGCAATTGTGCTGTTATTATGTGCCAGATGTTAAGACTACAAACCGTTATAAATGTCCCGTTTGCGAGATTGATTTATCATTTCAATAAGCATAGGCTACAAACTCAAATCTGGGTTTCTGATTCGAATTACATTTTGCCATAGCTTGCTTATATAAAGGCAGGTAGCCTATAGCCCCTGATAGGCTTTCATCTAATTTCAGATAGTCTACAGTAGCCTAGAGAATATGTCGGCAAGATGTAAACCGAACGATTTAGCAGCTTGCTTAGTTCAAATTAACAGACTAATTTAAGAAGTGCTTCTGTTTCCCAATAGCCTGGTGGAATAGGCTACTGAGGATGGGGTTATAATTTCAATCACTGAATTAAATATTAATAATATATATACATACAGTGGGGTAAAGTATTTAAGTAAAAATACTTTAAAGTACTACTTAAGTAGTTTTTTGGGGTATCTGTACCTTACTTTACTATTTATTTTTTCGACAACCTTTACTTCACTACATTCCTATAGAAAAAAATGCACTTTTTACTCCATACATTTTCCCTGGCACCCAAAAGTACTTAAGTTAGTTAAGTATATTTAAAACCAAATACTTTTACTGAAGTAATATTTTACTGGGTGACTTTCACTTTTACTTGAATCATTTTCTATTAAGGTGTCTTTACTTTTACTTAAGTATGACAATTGTGTACGCTCCAGTGCGCTCATAGTTGTTTTCCATTGCTTTTTCTTGATGTGCATCAGTTCCAGCGTATTGATATGGTTTATGAAAAAAGTTTGGAAATAGGCGTCTCCATAATGTCAATCTAAATAACCTTCCTACAACTGGTAAAGAGTTGTATTTTTCTTCTCATTCGCTTACTTCTCAACATCTTTCCTCACTGCCTGACAGTTAGAAGCAGGTCACAGTGAAAGAGGTCGTTCATATGTCGACATTTTGTGACGTTATTGTTCGTTTTGTACTTCGTTAGTTGTTTTTTTTGCCCATTTGGGCACACGACATTTTTTCTCGAGGCAAGTAAGTAGCCGAAGTCTACGCCCTTTCGTCGGTGATTGGTCAACAGTAGGGATTCTTAAATCAAGTATTTGTTGTCATTAAACGAGAACTCGTTTTCATGCACATTTTTAATTGAGAAAGCCAATGCACCAAACATCTTAGATTTAAAATTGCGGGACTAATATATCCTCGGCAAAAACGTCAAAATCATTGACAGATTTCTTGAGTTATCTTAGTTTAGCTTGTAAAATTGCCGCTTTTTTCCCGTTTTTCAAGCGAATGTCTTTTGAGTATGCAGCACACTCGTTTGGGTAGCATGCTGACGCCTACCCCAGTCAAAGCCGACGGTGAATGTCGTGTTCACGTGGCATGCTAGTTGGAAATGGCAGAGTTCACAAGTTCCGACTAGCACGTGAAAGTTGCATAAATGGCAGAAAACAAGTGTCAAGCACGTGGAGTAGCCTAATGAATTTAGGATTTAAGTGTTTTCACATGTAAAAGTGTTTGCTTTTTAAAATTATTATAAAAACGCATATAGCCTATCACTTTACCTGCCTTCCCAATGAAAACTACTTTGAACATTGTAACATAATATATTATTATATTATAGTTTATAGAAAATACATGCTTTGGGTTTCTGAAGGATTCATCACACTGTTTTGTTGGCATATTGTTAGGGTTGCGTCAATTCAATCTGGTATAAGGATAAGTATGACGATGAGTCACCAATTGTATGTTATGTATTTTTTATTAACTAAGTAATAAATGGCAAATGCAATTTTCGTATATACGGGTTCAATGTATCACCACGCAGGATAAGACAGAGAACTGACTTGTTCCTGACAAAGATATTATAATATACTCTGACAGAGATAGTTCCTGCTTCCGAGCCGGCCTGTCACAGAGTAGAGACTGGGCGTGGTTTAGACTCACCCAGTCTATCGCCGGCGCTCAGGCTAGTCCTAGCCTCTTTGCGCTCTTTGGTGTCCCGGCGCTGTTGCTGTGTAGATTACGCTCCCTCACCCCAGAGACTGAGGTCAGACAGCTCTGCAACATTGTCTGAGTTATTTGCACCTGTATACAAAAGCACACTGTTCTCGCTCAAGGCTAACCACAGCTTCCCAGGACACTTATCTGGGGCTAACTGTTACTTCCAGCACAGACACCCAGGCCAACAGTTGCTAATATTCAATCACATGTGATATAGCATTGGGTTATAGTGCAATAAACACAAATCCTAACAATATGCTCGATTTGAGCCAGGCTCTTGCCCGGTGACGTGCCGGGCCATATGACACGTTCTTGTGCTAGTCAGAACTAGGTAATTGAAATGTCCGACATGCTAACTGGTAACGCGGGACGTGTATAATCACAACCAGATAGCAAGTCGGAAATGTCAGTTTCGTAGTTCCAATTATCACTTGAACATGGCAATAGACCGGTTTTATCCCAGTCCATTCTAATCGAACTCCCTTCGTGTACTTTGGATAGATAATGCCATCCGTTTGCTGCACGGCCATGCCACAGTTTCTATACTTTACTGTGAGCCTAATCATCAGTCCAAACAGTTTCGTTTTGCAACGAAAACGAGAGCTCCTATTGGACACATTCGGGTAGTTCCCTCCCCGTTTCGCTCCTTAAGCTTCCGTTCAAGACACGTTTTGGAACAGAATAGGCATAATGATTACGCCTCTGTCTTTGACCATTCTGCTCTTTGGCTAAACCACAGAACATATTGATTGTCTTCGGCGAAGTACTCCGACGGCTCAACCAATCAGCTTGCAGTGGGGTGTCACCTCCCATCTTTGTCAAGCAGTATGGCTGACGTTCTGTAGTGTGTGTAAGCTTCTAACTAGTGTTGACCTATTTTATTCATTTTAAATCATGTCAGTGTTACTATTCTTGAAAAACTTGCACTGCGTCAGCAAAGTTCCTCTGAGTGTCGCGCGCCCGGTCGTCGATTGTCTATATCACACCGAAAAAGGAGTCTACGGTTACCGACCCAAACAAATCGAGGGGGACCCGAAGTTGAAGAGCGACCATATCGCTACACTCAATCAAGGTCAGTAGAGCTCTGTTCAAATACTCATACTAACCGTACTATTTGTGACGTGAATTGAGTATATAGTATGCTAATTGGTCATATGATGATATAGTTAGTAGGCCAAAAGTTCCCTGATATCGTACTAAATTTGCCAAAATACGAAGTATTCATGGAGTGGACTGATGTAAAACTATATCTTGGCAACAAAATACATACAACCATTGAAATATCCAAGTTTTACATATTATTTTACTACACTGATTCCGCAATTGACTGTCAGTATGTCATACATCTCTTTTTATTAGGAACATTTTTCATACACAAATCAAAATTTATGAAGACAAAGACCCCTTTGTAAAAATGTTTATCTGATTTGTAAAACTATTTCCAATCATTAAAACGTTCACAAAGCAAAATGTCAAACATTTATTCGCTACATGTCTGTATTTGATTTGAAATAATATGGATTTGTATAATTTTTTTGTTCTCTTATTTCTTTGTAATTCCTCTGGATGTGCTGTTTTTTGCTTAATAAAAAATAAAAAATACATGCAGTGGAGGCTGTTTCCGTGCTTTTAGGACCCATAACAGGCTGACTACGCGACGCGAGCGTTGCAAAATAGATTTAGAAATGTATATTATTAAATTATTGCACCCACTGCTCACGTGCCAACGAGCGTCTGCGTTGCCAAGGGCTAAAATAGAAGTCAGTTCTATTTGTGATGCAGATCGCGCTGCAAGTCCTGCCTCTCCCATCTCCTCATTGGTTTATAGAAGCAGGTACCCACGTGCCATCTCCTCATTGGTTATACCCATGTGGGTGACTGAAAGACGAACGAGGTCAGTGGCGGTAATGCACCTAATTTATGAAAGTTGCCAATCGCAATATTAAGTCAAGAGAAGAAAAAGCCTAGAAGGAGGAGAGATGACTAGCAACAATTCGATTGACCGTTTTATGTGTGGATTAATTGTCAGAGTAGAGGACCTTGTGCATTTCAGGTAAAATAACAACTTAATGTTTATATCCCAGGACAAATTAGCTAGCAAGTGAAAGCTAAATTGCCATAAATGTTCAATGCTTTTCGACCTGTCCCCAAATTAATGTAATTGGTTCAGAGTTTGTTTTGATATTTTAACCTGCGTGTCGTGATCGCGTTTGGTGTGGGAGGACAAAATACATTTATGCATGATGGTGCACACGCGCAGCCGGTTTGGGTTCTGTGTAATACGTTCTTCAGAAAATGGGCGTGGCTTCATAACTTTTCAAATTGGAAGAAAATGGCGGAAAATATGCAGCCGAAGTCCGACGAGAGCGGATACAAATTCATTACTTTTACTAATTGTGACATGTTCTCTCATTTGGTTCTGGAAGTAGCTAGCCAAACATTAGCCAGTTAGTTTGGGTGATTGACTGCCGTTGAATGCTCTAAATTTACGAGCAAACAATCTGACCATGCTCTGGATATGCGAACGCCCAGAGCGCACTCTGTCACTCCAGATTGAATTGATGAACACACAAGAAATTGTACAATTTTTAGCTAGTCATTTGTTATGCTAACAAGTTAGCAAGAGGTTGCATAACAACATCAACTTCCAGTAGACAGGCGAAGCTCTAGTACGCTCAACTGAAACGATACCGTTTGTTTACAGTATACTAAGATGAAGTAATAGTATGTAGTATACAGTATGTTAGTATGGGTATTTGAACACAGCTCATGTTTTGCAGATAATGAACATTAAACTCAAATCATTGTCTTTTTCAATGGGAAAACAACTAAGCATCCTTTGCACAAAGTGAATTCTTGCAGAAGAGATTAAGTGTTGAGTTGTTCATATATTCCTTATTGTCACTGCATATCGTACACTTTTACTACTTGCTTTAATTTGCATCTAACTGTAGACTTAACGTTTGTCATAGCCTAGAGGTATATCCTCCTACCCCATGTCTTTTTTGTTGTTATTCTTTATTGACTTTTTCCCCCACATTTTACAATAATAATAGATGTATTTAAATGAATTAATCAGTTTTCACATCAATTTGATATTAAAAAGGCTGTTCTGTTTACACAGATCATGGTCTCATGCGCCTGGTGGAGGCATACCGAGCACATGGACACAAGGCTGCTAAAATTAACCCTCTACTGCCAGAGGACCCTGTGGAGGACACTGTGCCAGAGATCAACATGTTGACTGGGGCTGTACAAGGACCCCTCAACACATCTGGTAGGCTATGTGGTCTATTGGGAGATTCATGAGGATGGTATTATTCTCAGTAATGTTCTTCAGAATGTGTTCCAAAAACGTTGCATATAACAAATTTGGCAGTAAAGAAGCGCACAGCTGAACAATTTTTTAACATTTGTATTTATTTTTAACAGGGAGTGCGCAACCTCCTGCGCACAAACTTTTTTTTAATGGGCATAATATTAAAGACACTTAAGTTAGCTGGCTAAGTTAATGGTGAGCTAATTATAGAAAATAGCTTATGGTTGTGAGTGTGAAATAAAAGCAGGGCATTCTACCGGAGATTTTTAGGACTTGGACACTCTCGTTGTCCTAGCGTTATATCCTAATTTGACTTTGGTGCGGGTCATGTTGTTCTTCACATTACCATCTCTGGTAAACGCACACTATATCAAATAAAATCGATGTTTATTTGTCACATGCACAGGATACAAAAGTTGTAAACGGTACTTGCATAGTGGAGTCTTTTGTTTAGACATGGAGCTAGCTGGCTAAACAATGAACCATAATCCCAACTCATAATTTAACTACCATGCATGAATCTGCAGGTAGCTAAAGCTAACTAACTAGATTATATGTTAGTTAGCTAGATAGCTAACATTAGGCCATAACTAGCAAAGCAAATGGCTTTCTAAGATGCAAATAATATTACTACACACATCATACATGTAACGTTAGCTAGCGAGTCAGCCAGCCAACGTTGCTACGTACCTAACAGAATGCTTTAACTTGCAATGAAAATGACTTTCTGACAAAATTAGAAATGTATAATATCTGAAAATGTCGCTAGGTAGACTCTCTTACCCGTGGATGAACGCTTTTCCCTCTCTGTCATGAATGCCATGGTTGCCCTTAGTTTGAAGATGTAATCCGGAGACAGGTGTTTTATACAACAGCCTTCTGGTGTGTTCTCTCTTCGACTCCCTCCGCATATTTGCAATCAAACGCCAGAATTTACTCCATCTCCTTAGCTATCATACTCTGCTTCCACCGGGCATTCCATTGATTTCAAAACTCGGTACTCCAGAAAGTGGCGTGCATTAGCAACACTTTTGCAGTTCTTCATGATATCGTGCGAAAGGATTACCAACACATACTGAGCATGTCATGTTATAGACAGAAGCATGCTACATAGTAGACCAATCCAAACTCGTATCTCGGTATGTCCAGCCCATCTATCTCAGCCAATCATGGCTAGCGGGAAGGTTCCTGTCCTTTTCCGTGTCTAAACCAACTAGGCTCGTAATTTAACAATTGTATTTTCAGATGGAGTACAATTTCTTTATTTATAAAAATAAAACATTTGCCAATCTTGTAGTATCCAATTGGTAGTTAGTCTTGTCTCATCGATGCAACTCCCGTACGGACTCGAGAGAGAGGCGAAAGTCGAGAGCCGTGCGTCCTCCGAAACCCAACCAAGCCGCACTGCTTCTTGACACTGCCCGCTTAACCTGGAAGCCAGCCGCACCAATGTGTCGAAGGAAACACTGTATACCTGGCGACCGTGCCAGCGTGCCCGGCCCGCCACAGGAGTCGCTAGAGCGTGATGGGACAAGGACATCCCGGCCGGCCAAACCCTCCCCTAACCCCGATGATGCTGGGCCAATTGTGCGCCACCCCATGGGTATCCTGGTCGCGGCCGGCTGCGACAGAGCCTGGACTCGACCCAGGATCTCTAGTGGTCTTAGACCACTGCGCCACTCGGGAGGTCCACAAGTTTGTTATTAAGGCACATGAAAGGTCAGCTGTTCCAGAAGGCATTTCTGTCAAAAATGCATTTATTGATAAAAAAATAAATGTTTATGTTCAAATGCCTCTCCTGTGAAGTAGTGACATGCGACATACGCCTAGTTTCCTGAAACGAGTCACATTTAGAAATACCCACAGTATGACTTTCAATACCATCAATACTTTTTAATAACGTCAATACCACAAACTATTTTAGCTTGTTTTTCAAATAAATATATTTGTGCAATAGGCTAATAAAGCAGATCACGTTCTTCATTTCGACCTGTTGCATCATTTTTTCATTATGAAGCCGTTCCCCAAAGCTGATTGAGCCAGTCACATTGTAAGAGGGGGAATTTACACTTGAAATTCACTACTAATGTTTGCAAGGTATTATCTAAGTTTAGTTATCTAAGATGTGCCAAAATAAATTCTAGCTATGCATTTGGTTTGCTAAGTGGCTAGCTTGCAAGATCAATCTTCTTGGTTACAGCAGAGACAATCAATCCACTCCTGGATCAATATCCTTGTTGTCTGTTTTGTGCTTGAAGCAAACCTTTTGATATAGTTGTATGACTTCATGATCTGGGGTGTCTGTCCTTGCGATTTGTTTATGTTCCTTGCGCTTGTTAGCATTTAGCTAGTGTACACATTGAGAATTCGCTAGTACTTTGTTAGCACACTTCGTTAGGAGCCTGTAAAAGAGCAGCCATCCCCTCTGGCACCATTAACGTAGCGCTTTATGGTTTTTGCGACTGCACTTGAAGAAACTTTCAAAGTTCTTGAAATTTTCCGTATTGGCTGACCTGCATGTCGTATGGTAATGGACTGTCGTTTCTCTTTGCTTATGTGAGCTGTTCTTGCCATAATATGTACTTGGTCTCTTACCAAATAGGGCTATCTTATGTATACAACCCCTCCTGTACCTTGTCACAATATAACTGCTCAAACGCATTAAGAAGGAAAGAAATTCCACAAATTAACTTTTAAGAAGGCAGACCTGTTAATTTAAATGCATTCCAGGTGACTACCTCATGAAGCTGGTTGAGAGAATGCCAAGAGCGTGCAAAGTTGTCATCAAGGCAAAGGGTGTCTACTTTGAAAAATCTCAAATATAATATATATTTTGATTTCTTTAACACTTTTTGGTTACTACATCATTCCATATGTGTTATTTCATAATTTTGATGTCTTCATTATTATTTTACAATGTAGAAAATAGTAAAAAATAAAGAAACCCTTGAATGAGTAGGTGTCCAAACTTTTGACTGGTACTGTACATCTAGCTGGGTAAGGTTCAGGGGGTAGGTGTGTGTCTCTTTGGTAACAACAGCTGGAGTGCCAACTCTGTTAGACTACTTCATGATAAGCTGTGGACTATACTGAACAAAAATTTGAATGCAACATGTCAAGTGTTGGTCCCAAATTTTCCATTCGCACAAAAAGCTTAGGTAACACAATTGCATTTTATCAATGGCAATTTGAATGCACAGAGATACTGCGACGAGATCCTCATGTTTCAGCATGATAATGCACAGCCCCATGTCGCAAGGATCTGTACACAATTCCTGGAAGCTGAAAATGTCCCAGTTCTGCATACTCACCAGGCATGTCAGCCATTGAGCATGTTTGGGATGCTCTGGATCGACATGTACGACAGCGTGTTCCAATTCCCGCCAATATTCAGCAACTTTGCACAGACATTGAAGAGGAGTGGGACAGTATTTCACAGGCCACAATCAACAGCCTGATCAACTCTATGCAAAGGAAATGTGTCGTGCTGCATGAGGCAAATGGTGGTCACACCAGATACTGACTAGTTTTCTGATCCACGCCCCTACCTTTTTTTGAAGATATCTGTGACCAACAGATGCATATCTGTATTCCCAGTCATGTGAAATCCATAGATTAGGGCCAAATTAATTAATTTGAATTGACTGATTTCCTTATATGAACTGTAACTCAGTAAAATCTTTGAAGTTGTTGCACATTGCATTTTTATATTTTTGTTCAGTATAGTTTATCTGTATTTTTCATAGCTGTGTATTTACCACCACCACCAATGCTGGCACTGAGACCACACTCAACGCGCCGTGCAAGCAAGGAAATGCACATCCGGACGCGGCCGGTGATTTTAATGCAGGGAAACTGAAATCCATCTTACCTCATTTTTACCACCATGTCACCTGTGCAACTAGAGGTGACAACTTTAGATCACCTTTACTCCACCCACAGAGACACATACAAAGCTCTCCCTCGCCCTCCATTTGGCAAATCTGATCATAACTCTTTCCTCCTGATTCCTGCTTACAAGCAAAAACTCAAACAGGAAGTACCTGTGGAAGTGGTCCGGTGAAGCAGATGCTAAGCTACAGGACTGTTTCGCTAGCACAGACTGGAATATGTTCTGGGATTAATCCGATTGAGGAGTTTACCACATCAATCACCGGCTTCATTAATACAGTAAGTGCATTGACGATGTCATCCCCACAGTGACCATAAATACATATCGAAACCAGATGCCATGGATTACAGGCAACATCCGCACTGACCTAAAGGCTAGAGCTGCCAGTTTGAAGGAGCAGGACACTAATCCGGACGCTTATAAGAAACCCTGCTACGACCTCAGACGAGCCATCAAACAGTAAAGACGTCAATACAGGACTAGGATCGAATCCTACTACGCCGGCGGTGACAGTAGTCGGATGTGGCAGGGCTTGCAAACTATCACGGATTACAAAGGGAACTCAGTGACACGAGCCTACCAGATAAGCTAAATTAATTCTATGCTCGCTTCGAGGAAAGCAACACTCAACTATGCATAAGCGCACAGATGTTCCGGACGACTGTGTGATCTCACTCTCTGTAGCCAATGTGAGTAAGACCTTTTAAACAGGTTAACATTGACAAGGCCGCGGGGCCAGACTGATTACCAGGATCCATTCTTGGAGCATTTGCAGACCAGCTGGCAAGTGTCTTCACTGACGTTTTCATTTTCTCACTCACCCAGTCTGTAATACCTACATGTTTCAAGCAGACCACAATAGTCCCTGTACCCAGTAACGCCAAGGTGACCTGTTTAAATAACTGTCACCCCATAGCACTGAAATCTTTAGCCATGAAATGCTTTGAATGGCTGGTCACAATGGCACATCAACACCATCATCCCAGATACCCTGGACCCACTCCAATTTGCATAGCGCCCCAACAGATCCACAAATTTCGCAATCTCTATTACACTCCACACTGCCCTCTCCCACCTGGAGAAGAGGAACACCTATGTAAGAATGCTGTTCATTGACTACAGCTCAGCGTTCAACACCATAATACCCACAAAGCTAATCACTAAGCTCAGGACCCTGGGACTAAACACCTCCCTCTGCAACTGGATCCTGGACTTCCTGACAGTCCGCCCCCAGGTGGTGAGTGTAGGCAACAACACATCCGCCACGCTGATCCTCAACACAGGGGCCCTTTAGGGGTGCGTGCTTGATCCCCTCCTGTACTCCCTGTTCACCCACGACTGTGTGGCAGCGCATGACTCCAACACCATCATTAAGTTGGCTGACAACACCACAGTGGTTGGCCTGATCACTGACGAAGATGAGACAGCCTATAGGGATGAGGTCAGTGCCCTGGCAGTGTGGTGCCAGGACAACAACCTCTCAATGTCAGCCAGACAAACGAGCTGATCGTGGACTACAGGAAACGGAGGCCCGAGTACGCCTACGTCAACAGAGCTGTGGTGGAACGAGTCCAGAACTTCAAGTTCCTCTGTGTCAAAATCACTAAGGAATTTTCATGGTCCTCACACACTAATACAGTCGTGAAGAGGGCACGACAACACCAATTCCACCTCAGGAGACTGAACAGATTTGGCATGGGCCTTCAGATTCTCAAAGTTCTACAGCTGCGCAAGGCCAGATAAACACTGAAGTTGCTTACCAAGAAGACAGTGAATGTTCCTGAGTGGCCTAGTTACAATTTTGAAATAAATCGTCTTGAAAATGGCTGTCAATGATCAACAACCAACTTGACAGAGCTTGAAGAATTTTAGAAAGAATAATGTGCAAATATTGTACAATCCATGTGTGAAAAGCTCTTAGAGACTTACCCAGAACAACTCACAGCTGTAATAGGTGATTCTAACATGTTTTGACTCGGGGGTGTGAATACTTCAATTCAATTCTTCATTCCAAGATGGCGTAGCAGTCAGACGTCTTTGTCCTTCGTCGTGTCCCATGTATATATATTTTTCTTTGCATATCTTTAAAAATATATATATATATTAACTTCAAAATACTCTCCTGCAACCCGCCTCACCCAATGTGGTGTGGATGCAGTCTATCACGGTGCCATCCGTTTTGTCACCAAAGCCCCATATACTACCCACCGCTGCGACCTGTATGCTCTCGTTGGCTGGCCCTCGCTTCATACTCGTCTCCAAACCCACTGTCTCCAGGTCATCTACAAGTCTCTGCTAGGTAAAGCCCCGCCTTCTCTCAGCTCACTGGTCACCATAGCAGCACCCACCTGTAGCACACGCTCCAGCAGGTATATCTCACTGGTCACCCCCAAAGCCAATTCTTCCTTTGGCCGCCTTTCCTTCCAGTTCTCTGCTGCCAATGACTGGAACGAACTGCAAAAATCTCTGAAGCTGGAGACTCATATCTCCCTCACTAGCTTTAAGCACCAGCTGTCAGAGCAGCTCACAGATCACTGCACCTGTACATAGCCCATCTGTAAATAGCCCATCCAACTACCTCATCCCCATACTGTATTTATTTATCTTGCTCCTTTGCACCCCAGTATCTCTACTTGCACATTCATCTTCTGCACATCTACCATTCCAGTCTTTAATTGCTATATTGTAATTACTTCGCCACCATGGCCTATTTATTGACTTTCCTCTCTTATCCTACCTCATTTGCACACACTGTATATAGACTATTTCTACTGTATTATTGACTGTATGTTTGTTTATTCCATGTGTAAGTCTGTTGTTGTATGTGTCGAACTCTTTGCTTTATCTTGGCCAGGTCACAGTTGTAAATGAGAACTTGTTCTCAACTAGCCTACCTGGTTAAAGGTGAAATAAGTAGATTTTTTTTAATGTCAATCAGATATTTCTGTATTTAATTTTCAATAATTTAGCAAAAATATCTAAACAACTTTTCACTTTGTCTTTATGGGGTGTTGTGTGTAGATGGGTGAGGAAAATAATGAGTTCCGGCTTTAACACAACGAAGTTAGCAATAAGTCAAGGGATATGAATACTTTCTGTAGGCCATGTATATGCATGCAATGCCCATATGCATTTAGCGCTCAATTCTCTGACAACTGAACCGTGTGGTGGACAATTGTTTTTTCAAAACACTGCCAACACTCTGTTTGCATGGCTAGTGGCTAACGTTAGCCAGCTCAAGATAGCTAACGCAGAGTAGATTCTCCATATGACGTTAAGAAATAGTCCATTATGGGTCGTTTAGAAGATATCCGGAAATAAGTTAATAAATATGTAAAAAACCCAAAACATAACTATTTTTGTAGTTATAGGTAACCCGAATGTGACTACACATTACTTAAGTCTTTGACCAAACTGTGTTGTTACTTTGGTGAGTAGAAACTCATGCCTCCTACCCTTTTAAGTCAATGTAAAACCCATCACCCAACATTTGATTTGCTAAACCACCCATTGCAATGGTATGGCACCAATAGAAATTGGAAGGAAATCATTGCCTTTAAATGCCCCAAACTGCTAATTTGTGTGGTGACTCACTCACAGCACATGCGTTTAACACAGGCACTCGGTTTGAGTGGATGGTGTCTCTAGGGATGAGGCATTTTCAATGACAGTCAACAGTATCTCATACCTCCAGTCATTACTATCATCACTCACAAATTAGTAGATCAATCAAATGAAAGTGCATGTGACTTGGTGGATATGATTTAGATGGTAAAAGCACTGTGTGACTGCTGATGTGAAAAATACATTTGATTGAGGGTTCCTATGATACCCAGTCATGGAGATAAGGAATTATGTCCCACACACACACACGCCTCATCCTGTCAGAATATCAGAGCTCTTGGTCTTTAGTCTGTGTTCATGGAGATAAAGAATTATGTACACGTGTTTTTTTTTGTCCAGCAGGCAGACTAGCAGGTCTCATACTGCAACGCATTTGCAGCCAACCAGGTCCTCCTAAAAAAAAACGTGTTATTTTTTCAACTGACCTGAAATTCACACTCCTACATAAATTCCTTTCTTCTCCAGGACTGCGTCACTTTGGTAAGGCTGAGGCGTCAGTGGAGGAGGTGCTTGCCTACCTGGAGGAGGCCTACTGTGGCCGCATTTCCATAGAGACCAGTCAGTTGACCAGTCTGGAGGAAAGGGAGTGGCTCGCCGACCGCTTCGAGGAGTTGAAGAAGGAGACATTTGCGGCGGAGGAAAGGAAGAAGTTTGCCAAACTCATGCTGGAGTCACAGGTAGATGGGTGGATGGATGGGGATGAAGAGAGCGAGGGGGGGGGAGAGAAAGAGACCTCCACAGAGGAGAGACAGTTGGCTAAGCTCCTGTTGAAGTCACGTGGGTGGATAGGTAGATGGGTCAAAGGTCGACGTCGTCACACAGTATTACAGCCGAATAACCTTTTCATAGCCTAATTTAATGAAAATGTGTATCTTATCTAACAGAGTAATTGGCATCTTGTTTAATGACTTTATTCCCACAAAATGTTTATCTTATCAGCAAGAATGTGATGGTATTGGTTTTATCAATGTTAATTAAATTTTTTCCCTATTTCCAAGACGACTGATCTTGCTGACTTATTTATGTATTTAGCTTTTATTTAACCAGATAAATCATTGAGAACACATTCTCTTTTTACAATAACAGCCTGAAATTACCTGTTTCATCTTGTTACCTCAGGAGTTTGATAATTTCCTGGCCAACAAGTTTTCCACGGTGAAGCGTTACGGTGGTGAGGGAGCGGAGAGCATGATGGGAGTGTTCTATGAGATGTTCCGCCTGTTGGCCCACAGTGGGGTGACGGACGTCGTCATGGGGATGCCTCATCGCGGGCGACTCAACCTCCTCACGGGGCTGCTGCAGTTCCCACCAGAGGTCAGGGTTCAGACACTATGGATCACTTCCAGGTCAAATTCCTGGCTGTAGTGTTTACCTGAGTTAACCACACTCACTGGGGATTACCAATAAACTCCATGTAATTGTCAGCTGCAATGCGCTATGCAGGGTGACGATAAGAGAGAATCCAGTGTTACCTTATCAGAAAGTGACCGTAAAAAGTTTCTGTGGATGATGACCTTGAATTTTGTTGTTTTTCTTACTGAGGTGAACAGGTTTTGGGAGAGGTGAAATCTGGAACCCCAGTATAACATTTATTTGTTTCGTGTGCCTCTCTCCCTCCACCTCCAGCTGATGTTCCGTAAGATGCGTGGCCTCAGTGAGTTCCCAGCGGACTCTCCCTCCATCGGTGACGTCCTCTCCCACCTCTCCTCCTCTGTAGAGCTGGATTTCGGTGCTGCCCACCTCCTCAAAGTGACCATGCTGCCCAACCCCTCCCACCTGGAGGCCATCAACCCAGTCACCCAGGGGAAGACCAGGGCCCGGCAGCAGCTCAAACAGGAGGGAGACTACTCACCAGACGAGAACGCACAGCCTGGGAATAAAGTCGTATGTCTCCAGGTATAGTGTGTGTGAATGTATATGTGTAATATATATATATATATAACTAGGCAACTCCGTTAAGAACAAATTCTTAGTTTACAATGACGGCCTACCCCGGCCAAACCCTCCCCTAACCCGAACAACGCTGGGCCAATTGTGGCTCTAACCAGACTAGTGCGAGGCCCCGGTGCACAACTGAGCAAGAGGACAAGTACATTAGAGTGTCTAGTTTGAGAAACAGACACCTCACAAGTCCTCAACTGGCAGCTTCGTTATATAGTACCCGCAAAACACCGGTCTCCGCTGGCCTTCTAGGCAGAATTCCTCTGTCCAGTGTCTGTGTTCTTTTGCCCATCTTAATCTTTTAATTTTTTATTGGCCAGTCTGAGATATGGCTTTTTCTTTGCAAATCTGCCTAGAAGGCCAGCATCCCGGAGTTGCCTCTTCACTGTTGACGTTGAGACTGGTGTTTTGTGGGTACTATTTAATGAAGCTGCCCCCCTCCCCTCGGTTTTGTTGCAATTAGGGGAGCTAACGTCTCATTTAGGGGAGCTGAGCCCCCCCTGGTTCCCCCATAATTCGCACCTTGGCCCTCAGGCCAATGTGTTTGACACCCCTGAACTAGAAACACATTCACTGATTAACATTGCTATAGAATAGTGTACGTGATTGCCCTCTCGTGAATTTGTTTTGCATGTGTAGTACAATATGTAAAAGAGAGGGATAGTAGGAAGGGATTATTACGCTGAAGTACAGTTTATAGGGTCATAAGGGCATTATCCATTGTTGATGTCAAGATATTTTCAGAATTTCAAGCCTGGGGATCATTGTGGAAACTCTCCTTACTTTTCTCAGGTCCATGGGGATGCCTCATTCTCGGGTCAAGGGATTGTTCCAGAGACATTCACCATTTCACTACTCCCCCACTTCAGAGTCGGTGGGAGCATCCACCTCATTGTAAACAACCAAGTGGGTTATACCACTCCATCTGCGAGAGGGAGATCGTCTTTATACTGCAGTGATGTTGGTATGTGAAATCTATTGATTTATCTATAATAGATCTTTATGGGAATTATAATCACAAATCCATTTTTTTAATGGGAATTTCAATACTCTATCTCACTGTGTGTGTGTGTGTTCTCCCCTCTCCAGGTAAGATGGTGGGCTGTGCGGTGGTCCATGTGAATGGTGATGATGCGGAGGAGGTGGTGCGCGCCACACGTTTGGCGGTAGAGTATCAGAGACGCTTCAGGAAGGATGTCATCCTGGACCTGCTCTGCTACAGACGGTGGGGACACAACGAGCTGGACGAACCTGGTTTCACTAACCCTGCCATGTACAAGATTATCCGGTGAGTTCAGTATATTTGCTATACTCTTCCTTCTCTGGCTGATCTTGAGCCAAAAGGGGTCCACTAAATGGACAGAAATATTGTCCAGAAACTACCTCATTGTATTGAACAGGGAACACATCCCCACAACCATGAACAAAAGCATATATGTTTTACCTACAATTGTATATTTGCTTTACATTATTTGCCGTTGATATACCCTTGATTACAGAACAATGCCCAAATAACTAACCATGACATCCTACCCACTTCTCACCCCCCCCCCCCCCCCAGCTCCAGGAAGAGCATCCCAGACTCCTACGCTGACCAGCTGATCTCAGAGGGCCTGATGACAGAGGAGGAGTGTGGTGCCATCAGGACAGCCCACTACGGCATGCTGAACGACAAGCTGGCCAACATGACCCTATACAGCCCACCGCCCACCAACCTGCAGGTCTGTGATGTGCACTCATTTCACATACGGCTTGATTGAGTTTACCTGGCACAATGGAATCAATAGAATAGTTGCGAAAGTGCAAACCCCACCCATCTGGCACTACAGGCAGACTAAAGCGAACGCTCAAAATGTTTGTTCCCAGGTCTCTGGTGAGGAGTGCTTTTTGGAGATTTCCATTCTTTGCTGTAACAAATGGACTTGATAAAGTTGTGTTGTTGTTACAGGGGCGCTGGGGAGGTCTGGAGGAGCCCCAGGCCAGAGTCACCCACTGGGACACGGGGGTGCCTGTCCCCCTGCTGCAGTATGTAGGGGCTAAGTCTGTGGAGATACCTGAAGAGGTCCAGCTACACAGCCACCTTGGGAAGATGCATGTGGCGGTAATAACAATTACAGGAGATATATACTATTGTAGCTAATTCAGGGGGGGGGGGGGTCCTGCACGGGACTCGAACCCAGTTCCACCCCGGGACTCGAACCCAGGTCCACCGACTGTCAACCCAACACATTAGCCATTACGCCAACAGATCTCAACCTCTTTACAAGTTTGCTAGGTGTTGAGTTAAAGGGATAGTTGGAGATTTCATTGACAATGGTATCCACAAGTTCATCTGACTCTGGGGAAAAGGGATAAAGGGCTTTGTTGTTTTCCCCCTTGTTTTTTAAAGACTCTCTGAAGCTCAATGCAAACAGATCTGTTGTGTTCTCTCAGGGTCGCCGTGCGAAGGTGGAGAATGGAACTAATCTGGATTGGTCCACTGCTGAGGCCATGGCGTTTGGCTCTCTGCTCTGCCAAGGTCAGTCAACGGCTTTTTACACTACTGAGCCAAACCAAGCTGTACTGAGCTGGCCTGGTTCAGCATCCATTTTAGTTGCTGGAGTATCCTAGGCAGCACAATTTGGTAAGGGTAATGTGAAAAAGGATTGATCTTCATAGATAACATTTTTTACAGAAATTGCTTGTTAGATAGATTTGTTTTCTCAGGCCTGTTATAACCATACTATGTCAATACTTACAAATGTATAGTCATTTTTAGTCATTTATATATGTAATTCTCATGTCTCTGGCTGTAAGAATGTGTTTTGTTTTTCATTTGTTTTGCAGGGTTCAACATTCGTATCAGTGGACAGGATGTTGGTAGGGGCACCTTCAGTCAGAGACATGCCATGATAGTTTGTCAAGACACAGATGACATGTACATCCCCCTCAATCACATAGACCCTGAACAGAAAGGATTCATGGAGGTAAATAATGAGTTATTGCAACGAGAGAAGAAAAACTAAAAACAATGGGACTTGATACAAAATAACTTGGGACTCGACTTGCACGACTTGGGACTTGAGATTCAACCCTTTTTACTCACATGAGACTTGGACCTCATGACTTGTTTACTTGCTTTACTTCTAAGTTGTATAAGAGTGTCTTGGACACCCACCTGTGATACGGCGTGCACTCTTCTGCGTGTGTGTCTGTTCTAGGTGTGCAACAGTGCCCTGTCTGAGGAGGCCGTGCTGGGCTTTGAGTATGGCATGGCCATCGCCCAGCCTAAACTACTGCCTATCTGGGAGGCTCAGTTTGGAGACTTCTTCAACGGAGCTCAAATCATATTCGACACCTTCCTCTCTGGAGGTAATGAATGCTGATACTCTGGTCAATAACTTTCTGAAGTCAGTCAAGGGCTATTTTTAGGTCACCACCTTTTGAGGTTGCAGATAGTTGAATACCATAAACCAGTTTCCTTCTAGCCCCTGGTGCGATCACCTATCAAGTCCTTTCAGTTCTGTGAACACAGATTAACAAGGGCTCGGGGGAAGGGGATACACAGAATGGAGTCAACACTTTGTTTAGTATACATTTAAGATTAAACTGGATATTTGGTCAACATGATCAGTAAATCATGGGTCCCAGTAGAACACAAACTACACTTTTTAATATAAAAGCTTTATAGCGCATTCATAAGGCCTTCATAAACGTTAGGCGCTACATTCTGGTTCCACTGGGTGTTGATTTGAAACGTGTCTCCCAGGCGAGGCTAAGTGGCTGCTGCAGTGCGGGATGGTGATCCTGCTTCCCCATGGTTACGACGGAGCAGGACCTGAACACTCCTCCTGCCGCATGGAGAGGTTCCTACAGGTGAGTAGGGGAACGCAAATCACATGGGGAACAATTTTAAAGGAGCGGGGAACCTCTGATCTCCTCTGCATTTTGTGGCAGTGAGAAATGAGAAGAACAGACTTTTTTTTTTAAGAACTCTTTGGAAACAAATACCTCTACAAATAGCAGCTACGATTACCTCTGTTGTAGCTACTGTATGCCGCGGTCTACTCTCTCACTGTCTCTTTGTACTATTTATTGTATCGGTGTCTAAATCTCCTCGTCTTTCTCTTTCTCCCAGCTGTGTGACAGTAAGGAGGAGGGGGTGGATGGTGACAATGTCAACATGGGCGTGGTCAACCCTACGACTCCAGCACAGTACTTCCACCTGCTGAGACGACAGATGATTCGCAACTTCCGCAAGCCGCTCATCGTGGCCGGGCCCAAGACTCTGCTCCGACTCTCTGTAGGCTACTCAATAACACATCTAATACAAGCCATTAGAGTTCAATGGGCCTGTTTGAATACCTTTAAAATGCATCCTTCCTCCCCCCCCTTCAGGTAATCACTGATCTGTAGGTGAGTGCGTGGTTAGGTGAAGGCATGGTTTTCACTGCATCGCTTCCACCAATCTTACCATGTCATATCAATGATTTCCTCAAGGAAAGAAAGGGTTAATTTTAAGGTATTCAAACAGGGATACTGTGAACATGTTTATGGGGATATTTTTGGTGACTGATTTGATGAGTTCCTGTCTCTACCTGTAGGGGGCAACATCCAGTCTGGCTGACATGGCTCCTGGAACCTCTTTCAAACCTGTGATTGGTGACACCTCAGTCACACCAGCCAGGTAAAGAAGTATCCACAACATTACACCCTCTCTTCTGCTTCCTGTTGATAAGTGTATCTCATTTTAAAATGTTGTCATTTGTGTTATGGTGTCATATGTATGTACCCAACTGCTTTAATAACTGTCCTTTCCTGCTATCCCTGTAGTGTCCAGCGGGTGGTGCTGTGTTCAGGGAAGCACTACTATGCCCTGTTGAAACAGAGGGAAACGTCAGCTGCCACTCAGACCACAGCACTGATCAGACTGGAGGAGCTGTGTCCCTTCCCTCTGGAAGCCCTGCAGCAGGAGCTCACCAAGTACACCAACGCCAAAGGTAGGCTATACCTGACCTGGCCACTATTTACCTCAAACATCTAATATCTAAAATGCCACTTTGCAGTCGCTTTTATCCAAGTACACTGACAACAAATGTATATAAGTGACCCCTGACCTGGTCTTCACTTCTTACCACAGACACTATAGGCCTGTTTCCCAGACACACATTAACCCTGGTTTAAAAAGCTATTGCATTGGAGATTCTCCATTTTTAGCATGCTTTTTATTCCAGGATTAGGCTCTTACTGTTCAACACTGCTTACTAGAGACTGTGCAGCAGCATCGGATCAATAAATCATTTTGTGAACTGTATTTGGTAGGGATGGGCATTTGAAATGATTTCACTATTCGAATAATATCATTACATTTTTTCCGATATTTGATTAACTGTCCCCATCCCTAGTATTTTGCCATTTTCAAGATAATTTTTTTATGTAATCTTCTTCATGTGTTTGTGTCCCATACAGAGTTCGTCTGGAGCCAGGAGGAGCCCCAGAACATGGGCCCCTGGTCCTTCGTGGCCCCTAGGTTTGAAAAGCAGCTGGCCTGCAAGGTGAGTCCTGCCCCTGTCTGAATGATCAGAGAAATACTGTTCATGTGTTTGAGGGGATCAGTTTGAGCAAGCAAGGCGCGGCTCCCGAATTGCTCATTTTGATCAGATAATGAGTAGTTATTTGGGATGCAAGGTGATTTGTAGATCAGGGATCCTGCACAGTCCGACTGCAATGTAGTGGATCTCAAACATGCACAATAAACTAAGTGTGCAAAACATGCTCTTTCCATGACAGACTGACCAGGTGAAAGCTATGATCCTTTATTGATGTCACCTGTTAAATCCACTTCAATCCGTGTAGATGAAGGGGAAGAGACCGGTTAAAGAAGGATTTTTAACAATTGACACATGATTTGTGTATGTGTGCCATTGAGGGTGAATGGGCAAGTGCCTTTGAACAAGGTATAGTAGTAGGTGCCAGGCACACCTGTTTGAGTGTGTTAAGAACTGCAACGCAGCTGGGTTTTTCACGCTCAACAGTTTCCCGTCTGTATCAAGAATGATCCACCACCCAAAGGACATCCAGCCAACTTGACCTAACTGTGGGAAGCATTGGAGTCAACATGGGCCAGCATCCCTGTGGAACGCTTTCGACACCATGTGGAGTCCATTCTCTGACGAATTGAGGCTGTTCTGAGGGCGAAAAGGGGTGCAACTCAATATTAGGAAGGTGTTCCCAATGTTTTGTACACTGTATATTTGACTGGGTTTGATTTAAAAAAATCTATATACACTGCTCAAAAAAATAAAGGGAACACTAAAATAACACATCCTAGATCTGAATGAATGAAATATTCTTATTAAATACTTTTTTCTTTACATAGTTGAATGTGCTGACAACAAAATCACACAAAAATTATCAATGGAAATCAAATTTATCAACCCATGGAGGTCTGGATTTGGAGTCACACTCAAAATTAAAGTGGAAAACCACACTACAGGCTGATCCAACTTTGATGTAATGTCCATAAAACAAGTCAAAATGAGGCTCAGTAGTGTGTGTGGCCTCCACGTGCCTGTATGACCTCCCTACAACGCCTGGGCATGCTCCTGATGAGGTGGCGGATGGTCTCCTGAGGGATCTCCTCCCAGACCTGGACTAAAGCATCCGCCAACTCCTGGAGAGTCTGTGGTGCAACGTGGCGTTGGTGGATGGAGCGAGACATGATGTCCCAGATGTGCTCAATTGGATTCAGGTCTGGGAAACGGGCGGGCCAGTCCATAGCATCAATGCCTTCCTCTTGCAGGAACTGCTGACACACTCCAGCCACATGAGGTCTAGCATTGTCTTGCATGAGGAACCCAGGGCCAACCGCACCAGCATATGGTCTCACAAGGGGTCTGAGGATCTCATCTCGGTACCTAATGGCAGTCAGGCTACCTCTGGCGAGCACATGGAGGGCTGTGCCTCATGTGCCCCACCCTCATGGAGTCTGTTTCTGACCGTTTGAGCAGACACATGCACATTTGTGGCCTGCTGGAGGTCATTTTGCAGGGCTTTGGCAGTGCTCCACCTGCTCCTCCTTGCACAAAAGCGGAGGTAGCGGTCCTGCTGCTGGGTTGTTGCCCTCCTACGGCCTCCTCCACGTCTCCTGATGTACTGGCCTGTCTCCTGGTAGCGCCTCCATGCTCTGGACACTACGCTGACAGACACAGCAAACCTTCTTGCCACAGCTCGCATTGATGTGCCATCCTGGATGAGCTGCACTACCTGAGCCACTTGTGTGGGTTGTAGACTCCGTCTCATGCTACCACTAGAGTGAAAGCACCGCCAGCATTCAAAAGTGACCAAAACATCAGCCAGGAAGCATAGGAACTGAGAAGTGGTCTGTGGTCACCACCTGCAGAACCATTCCTTTATTGGGGGTGTCTTGCTAATTGCCTATAATTTCCACCTTTTTTGTCTATTCCATTTGCACAACAGCATGTGAAATTTATTGTCAATCTGTGTTGCTTCCTAAGTGGACAGTTTGATTTCACAGAAGTGTGATTGACTTGGAGTTACATTGTGTTGTTTAAGTGTTCCCTTTATTTTTTTGAGCAGTGTATATTAACCGACCATTTTCATTTGCACACCTTCTTTCTCCCTCTACTCTTCCTCCAGCTCCGGTTGGTGAGTCGGCCTACTCTGCCCGCCCCGGCTGTGGGCATCGGAACGCTCCACCACCAGCAGAACGAGGCCATCCTCACTGCCACCTTCTCCTCTTGAGCCACTGGGCCCCAAGATGGCTGCTCCCGCGGGCCCCAGAATGGATGCACCCTCCCTCCTCCAGTAAAACCACATTACATCTCTTCTCTAGGCTGGACCTCCAGGCTGAATTGATCTCTGTTTCACATTTGTTTCACTCAACTTTCTATGAATTGGTGAGATGAGACAATAGTGAGGCCAGGATCTCTTTTCTTCCTGTATGTTTAAATGTTCTCAAAAACACAATTGCTAAAGGCTGCTTCTTCATTGTGGAGGGGGCTTCAGGTACTGAGTGGAATAAGACTGTGATGGTTTGGAAGGGCTGTTTTATCGAGCATTATGAAATGGAGCTGTAGCTGTCTAAAAACAATGTGATGTAAATGGTCTCAGATTGCATCGTAAAGCAACTCAATATTGCCCTGAGTGTTAATTTTGATTGTAATATTGAATTTTTAACTCTTAATGTTTTTAACTTTATGCAAAAGTTAATTCCACATGCAATATGATTACATTCAATTTACTATACTGAAACAAAAATATAAACGCAACATGCAAGAATTTCAAAGATTTTACTGAGTTACAGTTCATATTAGTCCCTAATCTATGGATTTCACATGATTGGGAATACGATATGCAGCTGTTGGTCACAAATACCTTAAAATAGAAAATGTAAGGGCATGGGACAGAAAACCAGTCATTATCTGTTGTGACCTCCATGTGCCTCATGCAGTGCGACATCTCCTTCACATAGAGTTGATCAGGCCTGTGGAATGTTGTCCCACTCCTCTTCAATGGCTGTGCGAAGTTGCTGGATATTGGCGGGAACTGGAACACACTGGTATACACGTCAATCTAGAGCATCCCAAACATGCTCAATGGCTGACATGTCTGAGTGTGCAGGTCATGGAAGAACTGGGACATTTTCAGCTTCCAGGAATTGTGCACAGATCCTTGAGACATGGGGCTGTGCATTATCATGCTGAAACATGAGGTGATGGCGGCAGATGAATTGCACAACAATGGGCCTCAGGATCTCGTCACCATCTCTGCATTCGAATTGCCATCGATAAAATGCAATTGTGTTTGTTGTCCGTAGCTTATGCCTGCCCATACCAAAACACCACAGCCACCATGGGGCACTTTGTTCACATCAGCAAACCGCTCTCCCACACGACACCATACAAGTGGTTGTGAGGCAGGTTGGACGTAATGCCAAATTCTCTAACGACGTATGGTTATGGTAGAGAAATTAACACTCAATTCTGGCAACAGCTCTGATGGACATTCCTGCAGATAGCATGCCAATTGCACACTCCCTCAACTTGATACATCTGTGGCATTGTGTTGTGTGACCAAACTGCACATTTTAGAGTGGCCTTTTTATTGTCCCAGCACAAGGTGCATTTGTGTAATAATCATGCTGTTTAATCAGCTTCTTGATAATCCATCCCACTGACAGGTGTGGAATATCTTGTCAAAGGAGAAACACTCACTAACAGGGATGTAAACATATTTGTGCACAAAATTTGAGAGAAATAAGCTTTTTGTGCATATGGAAAATTTCGGGGGTCTTTTTTTCAGCTCATGAAAAATGGGACCAATACTTTACATGTTGCGTTTGTATTTTTCTTCAGTGTAGATATGGGGCCTTATCAGGGTACTGAGAGAGAGCGCAACCAAAATATGGTTACGTTTAAATCAAGGCCAGGGGTGTCAAACATACGGTCCACGGGTGGTTTGAGTAAAAGAATACAAAATACAAAAAAAAATACTAAATCATATATATCATTTTGGGGGGGAATGAAGACGAACTCAATATTCTTTCAAATGACTAAAACCAAATCGAAACTGTGTAGAAATGATTATCGGCATACCCAACTTTTGCGGAAAAATGCATTAAGTGTTGGGAGCCTTACTTTCTTCACCGTGACTGGCGAACAGAGTTTACCCACCAATTTAAAAAATAAAATAATAATAAAAAATAAAAATTGTTACCACTACATCGCTGAATGTAATACATTTTCAGTGCGGCCCTACAGACCTCATTGAGGACCAAATGCGGACCCCGGCACAAAATGAGTTTGACACCCCTGCCTTAGACACTAAGTTTATAACGTTATCGTATTATGAAGGCACTTTCAGTTGCTCATATGTAGCCACACATCAGAGTATTATGATTTCATTTCAATGACCTATCATCTAGTTTATCATCTTTTTTTCTTCAAAGTAGAAGATTGGCTCAGGTTGGGGGCTGAGGAATTCTTTAGTGTTCTCTTCATGAGGTGCTATAGTTTTTACTGTTTTAAATGTCATCCTCAACATCAGTCCAAATATTGTTCAAATGTTGGAAGTATTATTTTGGTTATTTTTGTTTGTGTATAAATTCAAAGCTTCTAATTTTGTTTTTAGATTTTGAAAGGAAAAACGACACGACTAATATTTCTGAACAACTACTGCGCCATTAGCACCACAACTATTTCATATTTCTGATGAAAAGTAAGGGTTACCATTTCTCGACAAAGTAACTTGGTAGTTATATTGGTTTGGTGTTAAAACATTTGTTTTCATTTCAAAAGGTTGCGTTTGTTGTGAATTCTGTCTTTTACTGCTGCAGGTACGATTTCAAAAATATGTGGAAGCTGACTACCACTGGATTTGAGTTGTAATTAACAAAATAAAGTGGTAAGAAACCAATGCTATTGCTCTGTATGCTCATATTGTTGTTCAAGAAAAGGGCTACCGTACAGTGCATTTGGAAAATATTTAGACCCCTTTGACATTTTCCACATTTTAATGGATTTTTTTTTAAATGCCTCATTAATCTGCACAAAATACCCCATAATGACAGAGCGAGAAATGTTTGCAGGAATACCTAATTTCCTTAAGTATTCAGACCCTTTGCTGTGAGACTTGAAATTGAGCTCAGGTGCATCCTGTTTCCATTGATCATCCTTGACATGTTTCTACAACTTGATTTGGAGTCCACCTGTGGTAAATTAAATTGATTGGACATGATTTGGAAAGGCACACACCTGTCTATATAAGGTCCCACAGTTGAGTGCATGTCAGAGCAAAAACCAAGCCATGAGGTCGAAGGAATTGTCCATATATAAATGTCATCAGTTTTTTTTTTTTTTTTATACATTTGCAAAAATGTCAACTTGTTTTGTCATTATGGCATATTGTGTATAGATTGATGAGGGTAATATTTATTTCTACAACGTAGCAAAGTGTGGAAAGTCAAGGGGTTTGAATATTTTCTGAATGCACTGTACAACAGTATAATGAAATGGCAACACTCAATCTTCTCAAATAAATGAACTATATTTTCACCTTTTTGTTTGACTTTAAAGCCATTCACACCTGCATAGCGCGTCTCCTTTTCATATAAACCTAACAAAAATATAAGCGCAACAATTTCAAAGATTTTACTGAGTTGCCTCATGCATTGCGACATCTCCTTTGCATAGAGTTGGTCAGATTGTGATCTGTGGAATGTTGTCCCACTCCTCTTCAATGGCTTTGTGAAGTTTCTGGATATTGGTGGGAACTGGAACATGCTGTCAACCCAGAGCATCCCAAACATGCTCAATGGATGACATGTCTGAGTATTGATGGGTTTGGATTTCTAAACTTTAAATATGGTTAATCTTTATACTAGAGACATGAGGAGTGCCATAGTCTGGTTTATACAGCAGAAGTTAATGGGTATCTGTAGGAGGAATTTAAATGGTAGAAGCAATTAAGCTTGGAATGCACTGAGTGCAGGGAGGACGATCACATGTTGGCAGGCACCGATAAGGGTGGATTAGTGAGGAAACGGGGGTCGAGGTCAGGTCACATTAAGGGAGAAGGAACAGTTTATTGTCCGTATTACTTAACTTCCTGCCTAGCAATAACGATGTAATGTTTAGAGAAGAGGAGATATACTGTATATCAACTCAGCAACAACAAAAAAGTTCTCACTGTCAACTGCGTTTTTATTTTCAGCAAACTTAATGTGTAAATATTTGTATGAACATAAGATTGAATAACTGAAACACAAACTGAGTAAGTTCCACAAACATGTGACTAACAGAAATGGAATAATGTGTCCCTGAACAAAGGGGGGGTCAAAATCAAAAGTAACAGTCAGTATCTGGTGTGGCCACCAGCTGCATTAAGTACTGCAGTGCATTTCCTCCTTATGGACTGCACCAGATTTGCCAGTTCTTGCTGTGAGATGTTACCCAACTCTTCCACCAAGGCACCTGCAAGTTCCAACAGTTCCAACAGATCCAACAGGTCCCAGACGTGCTCAATAGGATTGAGATCCGGGCTCTTCGCTGGCCATGGCAGAACACTGACATTCCTGTCTTGCAGGAAATCATGCACAGAATGAGCAGTATGGCTGGTGGCATTGTCATGCTGGAGGATCATGTCAGGATGAGCCTGCAGGAAGGGTACCACATAAGGGAGGAGGATGTCTTCCCTGTAACGCACAGCGTTGAGATTGCCTGCAATGACAACAAGCTCAGTCCGATGATGCTGTGACACACTGCCCTAGACCATGACGGACCCTCCACCTCCAAATCGATCCCGCTCCAGAGTACAGGCCTCGGTGTAATGCTCATTCCTTTGACGATAAACGCAAATCCGACCATCACCCCTGCTAAGACAAAACCGCGACTCGTCAGTGAAGAGCACTTTTTGCCAGTCCTGTCTGGTCCAGCGACTGGGTTTGTGCCCATAGGCGACATTGTTGCTGGTGATGTCTGGTGAGGACCTGCCTTACAACATGCCTATAAGCCCTCAGTCCAGCCTCTCTCAGACTATTGCGGACAGTCTGAGCACTGATGGAGGGATTGTGCATTCCTGGTGTAACTCGGGCAGTTGTTGCCATCCTGTACCTGTCCCGCAGATGTGATGTTCAGATGTACCGATCCTGTGCAGGTGTTGTTACACGTGGTCTACCACTGCGAGGACGATCAGCTGTCCGTCCTGTCTTCCTGTAGCGCTGTCTTAGGCGTCTCACAGTACGGACATTGCAATTTATTGCCCTGGCCACATCTGCAGTCCTCAGGCATGCTGCAAGGAGTCATAAGGCACGTTCACGCAGATGAGCAGGGACCCTGGGAATCTTTCTTTTGGTGTTTTTCAGAGTCAGTAGAAAGGCCTCTTTAGTATCCTAAGTTTTCATAACTGACCTTAATTGCCTACCGTCTAAGCTGTTAGTGTCTTAACGACCGTTCCACAGGTGCATGTTCATTAATTGTTTATGATTCATTGAACAAGCAATGAACAACAAGCAGTGTTTAAACCCTTTGATTTTTACAAATTAACTTTGAAAGACAGGGTCCTGAAAAAGGGACGTTTCTTTTTTTGCTGAGTTTATTACCACTGGTGGAAATTGTTTTTGTCTTATGCAGCTGTATTGACCCAATGGGTGAATAAACTTGGTTGGAGCTTTCATAGTGTCTGTCAATTTCTTACTCTGATATTTAGAACCTAACAGTATGTAGTCCATGGAAGAACTGGGATAGTTTCACAGTGTTTCATACAGTGAATTATAAGTGAAATAATCTGTAAACAATTGTTGGAAAAATTACTTTTGTCATGCACAAAGTAGATGTCCTAACCGACTTGCCAAAACTATAGTTTGTTAACAAGAAATTTGTGGAGTGGTTGAAAAACGAGTTTAAATGACTCCAACCTAAGTGTATGTAAACTTCCGACTTCAACTGTACATACACTGACCAAAAAGTTATTTTGTTGGCATTTATATATGTCCCCATTACCAGTAAAACATAATCAACCTATTTCTTTCACTTACTTGCTGTGCTGTTTCGTTGTTCTTTCTCAACCAGGATATCATCATACATGTCAAGCAGTGAAGTTTCAGCTCTGTCTGTCCGTGGCCTTTCTTCCTTGTTGTGCACTGTCAGCGTGTCCGTTTTCCATCTTGTCCAGCTGTGTCTAACGTTTCACGTAAACCCTGTTTCTTGTCTGCATCGAAGTAGTGGTCCTTGTACCTGGCATCGAGCATGATGGCGACACTGTAAAGAGGCTCAGAGAGACTGCCAACGAATCGCTTGTTCACATCCTCTAGTGGAGTTATTTTCCAAGTTTTAACCCCACGGTCTGTGTCGGCAGTTTTGTTGAGCGGGCGTTTCAATGTCTTGACGGAGGGTATCACGTCTGCTGCAGACGCAGTTGATGAGCTTATTTCTCGAGTCAGTTGGAGCTAGGGGCGTGTTAATGTTTTCAATGAGAGTCCACTGGTTTGTACTGATTGTTGCAGGTAACTCCTAGTCGGCTGCGTACACGCCAAGCACTCGTTTTTGTTCCAGCAGGCTCTACGTCATGTAAAAAGTACTGTTCTATCTGGTGGAAACGTCTTGCTTACGCCTTTTCGTTTTCACTCCAAGCTGCTCCTGTGTTGCTTGCAGGCAGCTGTAAGCTAGCGGTGAGTGTTTAAAATGACCCACTATCTTCCTTACCTGTTGCCACTGTCTCAGATATGCTGCGTTGGGGCCAAAACACCTTCGTTCACAGCCATTTGCAGCGTGTGTGCCATGCATGGCAAATTGCCGACTCCGCATTCTTCCAAAGCCTTTGTCATGTTACGTGCATTATCACGTAGCACAGCGTGTACTTTGTTCTTGGAGATTTTCCTAGTTTCAAACATGTTCTCAAATGCCATTGAAATGGCAGCAGCGGTATGAGAACCAGCACATTCTTGAGCATGCAATACAGCGTTCCTCAGTACGAAATCCTCATCGACCCACTGTGCTGTCAGACTCTGCATGCTCATGGGGCTGACATCGCTGGTCCAAATGTCAGTCGTGAAGCTAATGGCAGTGACTCCCATAGCAAGTAGCTCAAGGATGTGCGTTTCAACTATACTGTGTAACTCCTGTAGGGTAACATCTGAAAAATGGAGCCTACTTGGTAGTGTGTACCAGGGCTTGCGGTACTCGACCAGTCAGCGAAAGCCAACATCATCCACGACAGAGAACAGTTGATTGTCAAGGGCAATGAATTCCATTATCTTGGTGTTAATGGATTTCGCCATTGAGGTGTCTCGCTGAAATTGTATTTGTCTTTCAAATGACTACTCGACTTGTTTAGTTGTTGGAAGTGTGCGTTTAGTTTTTTTCTGCTTTTGTTCTAAGTAGTCGCTGAACGTCTGGGGGTGATGCACTTTGAAATGAGTAATTAGGTTTGTGGTATTGAAAGATTTAACTTTCTCCCCTCTGGAAATAATAGCAGAATAACTTTGCATATGGCCTTTTCGTTATCTTCCTTTTGAAACCTAAATATATCCACACAGCAGACATTGTGGGCTAGGTTAGGAATGCTGTGTTTTGCACGTGCAGCGCTGTGTTTTTCGTGCCGTCAGTACGTCATCTACCGACGTTATACAGGTATGCACGTCAGCCGTGACATCGGTTTTGAACGTCGGCGTTAAACTAGACATAGAGCCGATATTGCCATTTTTAGCTAATATCAGCCGATTCCGTTATATCGTGCATCCCTAGAAATGAACATTACATTTTCTGGCAACAGCTCTGCTGGACATTCCTGCAGTCAGCATGCCAATTGCACACTCCCTCAACTTAAGACATCTGTGGCATTGTGTTATGACAAAACTGCATATTTTAGCTTGGCCTTTGTCCCCAGCACAAGGTACACCTGATCATGCTGTTTAATCCGCTTCTTGATATGCCACACATGTCAGGTGGATGGATTATCTTGGCAAAGGAGAAACGCTCACTAACAGGGATGTAAATACATTTGTGCACAAATTGAGAGAAATAAGCTTTTTGTGCATATGCAAAACCCTGGCTTAGGGGCTAGAGGTCGTGTTTTGGACAGGGACAAGGTAGCCTTGTTCGACCACCCTGATCTCTCTGTTTGGCTATTAAACTGTGTGCAGCAGTCAGGATGGTGGGTCAGGCCTAAAGCTTAAGGATGCTACATTAGGGTTGATTTGTGATCTGCTCCGAGATGAACCAGTCTGTCCAGGGAGACAGACCGGTGAGGCTCCACCATCTCATTAACACATTGTAATGGGCAGAAGACCAATTGCACTTCCTTCAGAATCTCTGACACTTGAATTAACCGATTTGAATTGGTTTTCTATATAATCATCTCGGCTAACAGCAATGGCGATGTCCCTTTTGCTTTGGGGAAATAAAAAGTATCTGTCTCATAATGATATAGTAGAGAAGGATGACTGCTGAATGTGATAACATAGATCAGGCACGTGCATATACTGTACATGCAGAAAACTGTTACACATCTTTTGGCTTGGTTGAGGCCATGTAGGTTGGATCAGGCCTATAAGGGCATAAGGCAATGCCAGGGGATCAGAGTAATCATGTTGTTGTTAGAAGGACTTGACATAGTTCCCTGTCACCATAGTTGTATTCATGGAAAAGCCCACTTGCTTGTCGACTATAGCCATTACGTACTACAATTTTTTAATATGTTTTATTTAATCTTTTATTTAACTAGGCAAGTCAGTGGGTCATGGATTTGGTGAAATACGAACACCAATCGTTCACTCGTAGCCTACCTATCCTCATCCCCACGCACTCTGCCGGCTACATGGACAATAGAGGAAAGCAGCCTCCCACTCCCCCTTATTGGTATAACAACAAAGGGGGCGGTCAGCAGGCAGCGTGACTCACTAGAATAGCGGTTCATTTCAGATACACACACACACTAACCGATCAACTCCGCCAACCGGAGTCATCTTTCTATCAAGTCGCATAGCCTAAACAGAATCTGAAGAGGTAGAATGAATTGTTCCGAACCAAAAGGAGACAGAATAACGAGGAAGCTCCCGTTCAATTACATCAAAGAGATTAGGCTAGTCTGATAACCTGCAGGAAGGCTGCTACGTGTGATTGGTGGTAGGGCTACTGTAGGAGACCTTTTGCATTGGCGGAGCGATGCAAGGTAGAATTGGGCGACACTCAGGAAGAAACTCTATTTCATTCCGACTTTAGTCGCCACGAGACGGGACCATATTTCCTCACTGAGTCAGCACAAGGAGGTGAAAAACGGTGTCTAATCTAATCACTTCGGTCTTCCCTGGCGGCGACATGGCGAGGGAGAACGGAGAGTCGGGCGGGGATGGATCTTGGAAGAAGAATGTCGATGATATCAAGCTTGTATTCGAGTTCAAAGAAGTCCTTGGAACGTGAGTAATGTGGTTTATCCTACTCCGTTCTAGAACCTAGGGTGTTACACTTAAACTTTGTCGTCGACTCAGTTTACTTGACAGACAAGACAATAATACAATGTAACCGTAGCGGAAATGCAATTGTCATCGTGTTCTGTTGCACATTAGATGAACTAGTCGGATTTCCACTGTTGTCAACGACATATAGACAATATGGCTAATACCTACCGGTATTTTTAAAATATTTTTTACAAATGTTAATTATGCTTTATGATTTCCTACAAATGTTTATCGAAATCGAAAGTTACTTTCTGGGTGCAACAATTCGACAGCACGTGCGAAAACTGTCAATAATTGGTCTATTCTATGGTGGCAGGTGTTTGATGGATAATCGGACACGACCCTATATAATACGACATTGTCTCGAATTTATCTCTCATAGAATGGAAGGTTATTTTGGTCTGAGATTAGTTCTGGTAGGTTATGGCGCTTGCCCCAACTCAATGTACCTGGATTACAGAATAGATTCTCTTGAGGTTTTCTTTATTCATGTACATCAAATTGAGTCTATAAGCCGAAATATGGCAGCACCTGTTTATTAAATGCATTGACAGGACTCTGTAGTCAAAATGGTCAGGATAATTGGATTGTCAGCTGCTGATGAGAACATAAGTTCTGGTGTCTGGTCAGACTGGATAACATTGGATATATGCAGAAGATTCTAATACTTGTCCTGGTGCTGATTTATGATCATGTCTATGCTGTATTTCATTTATGGTAACACGAAAGCACAGGAGGTTAGTGGGACCTTAATTGGGGAGAACGGGCTTGATGAGTGGAATGGTATCAAATACATCACACGCATGGTTTCCAGGTGTTTGATGCCATTCCATTGGTTCCGTTCCGGCCATTATTATGAGCCGTAATTCCCTTAGCAGCCTCCTGTGCACGAAAGGGACTTGCCTATTGGGCAAGTCGGGGGTATTTTTTGGGTTGCCAGAAGATTATGATCACTTGGACCGAACATTTTAAGTGGCTAATTTCACCTACATGCAGGGAAAAGACCAGGCTGTACCCGGCTTCAAGAGGGGGCTGAAGGTGGCTTAGCACCCTCAGTTTTAGTTTGTCCCTATATAATAAAAGGTCAAATGATTGACAGGTTGGCTCAAAAAAAATCTATCTGTATCAACTTTCAAAGCAGAATTACTTTGCCATTGTTCCTCAACTGTAGTGTATGATATACTTTTATCCAATATAAAAATAAAAATAAATGTTTTCGCTACATAAGACTGAATTGAGCTGGTCGGTATTTTAACGCAACAGTTTTTGTGACAAACTATCAGTAGAGTTGAAAATGTAATGGAAACACAACTTTATATTAGGTACGTAAAAACGTAAGAAAAAAAGTACATTTTGTGCACTACGTCATCACACTGATTTTTATGGAGATTTTTGAATATTCGCATGAAAATCTGTGGCCAATTGGATGGAAACCTAGTTACTGACTGACACTGAATTGATTATGACTGAGCTGTGTGCTCTGACCCTTTCCCCGGGCTTGGAGAGAAAATAACTGTACCGCAAAATGTTCCTGGGTGTGGCATGGAAGTTGTCACTGCTGGGGGGGTCTGGAGACAACCCGTGTCCACTGTGCGTCATTTGGCAGAGAATGCTCCCTTACCTGCTTCAACAAAGGCCCATGCGGGGATTTTATGCCCCCGCATCGCCAAAAGGTTAGTGGACAGTGTTTAGGACCTGGGCAACGTCTTCATCTGCCTTGGGGAAACTGATATGATGTTCCTTTTATTTGCTCCACCAATCTACATTCACCAAATGAACCTACCATGGTGGTCAATATGTATGATGATGATACCCAGTGCTCATTTGGAATGTGCCATTCTGCCTTGCTGTCACATGTCCATTAGTTTGGGAGGTGTGAGTTTTAAAGGGGATGGTTAGAAATACTGAACAGTACTCACCGTAATGACGTCCTGACAATGTATGAGGTTACTGCGTATGTGTGAGGAAGTTGTCTCAAACAATTTAAAATGTCGATCAGAATAAGGGTAGGGTTGTGTGGCGAAGATGCGCTATAGGCACGTCTCTCTCCACGTTTCGAACTCGCTCCAATCCGTGCGCACTATTTGTTTAATTGTCAATTGTTGGGTTATGGTCGTTTTGATCATTCATTAAATATAATACATTCCTACTATTTTCATTCTCAGAGTGGATTTTTTTTTTTGGCGAGCTCAGAACTGCGCAACAATTGTGATGAACTTTTGGTTAATTTAATTGCATTTACCAGTTTACTATCAATTTCTTCGTAGTCTTTGTTTGGGGAGCATGTGTCTGGTTTTTCCATGTTTAACGTGTGAATGCACGCACTGTAGCATGCATACATATACCTGGCCAGCGTGCCAAGAATAGGTGTTGCCAAATGTATTTAAGTGTTTGGGGATGTTCTAGTTAGTTCACCTTTGGGTAACTCAAAGGGAGGCTGTATCTGAGCCACCCCACCTGTGCTTATTGGTTAAGACAGGTTTTTCCTAATGAAAGGCTTTTTCTTATGAAGGCTGACATTCTTAAGTCAGAACCTTGTGTGTGTATATATATATATATATATACTGCATGACCAAAAGTCATGCTCGTTCAACATCTCATTCCAAAATCATGGGCATTAATATGGAGTTGGTACCCCCCCTTGCTGCTACAACAGCCTCCACTCTTCTGGGAAGGCTTTCCACTAGATGTTGGAACATAGCTGCAGGGACTTGCTTCCATTCAGCCACAAGATCATTAGTGAGGTCGGGCACTGATGTTGGGAGATTAGGCCTGGCTAGCAGTCGGCGTGCCAATTCATCCCAAAGTTGTTCGATGGGGTTGAGGTCAGCGCTCTGTGCAGGCCAGTGAAGTTCTTCCACACCAATCTCGACAAACCATTAATTTCTATATAGACCTCACTTTGTGCACAGGGCACTACGAGCTTCAGCTGTCCTGTTCTGTGTCCTACCACTTCACAGCTGAGCCGTTGTTGCTCCTAGACGTTTCCCTTTCACAATAACAGCACTTACAGTTGACCGGGGCAGCTTTAGCAGGGCAGAAATTTGGATGAACTGATTTGTTGGAAAGGTGGCATCCTATGACGGTGCCACGTTGAAAGTCACTGAGCTTTTCAGTAAGGCCATTCTACTGCCAATGTGTGTCTGTGGAGATTGCATGGCTGTGTGCTCGATTTTATACCCCTGTCAGCAACGGGTGTGGCTGAAATGGCCAAATCCACTCATTTGAAGGGGTGTTCACATACTTTCAAAAATGATGGTGATATTTAAACACCAGCTCTGTGTAAATAAATCGAACACTCATTTACACATCTGCCTCTTGCTGAATCTTTCTCCTTACGACTGCTAGAAGGACCCTATTTTACGCTGATACAGCACAGTGGAGATAGGCTACAGATTTCGCGCCAACCTGTCACTTCAAAAGCACTCTGAGTCTCGGCATTTGAACTTTTATGTTTGTGGTATAGCTTGACATATGCAGAATCCAATGTCATTCGAATGTAAGAACCCTGAAAAAGTTTGTCCCCTTTCAACTGCCCTCTTATCCTGGTGCCAGTTCTGGACCAGACTACTGGAATTATTAGCAATTTGTTTGTCAGTAAACAATTATTACCTGCCCCACAATGGGGCAACTTTAGAACAGGCACAACTTGTGAGACTGCTCAGTGCGCAGGTCACTCTCCCCAGGCAATAAGTCAACCATTAATGTCAATCAATGCATGTGATGTTATCCTCTTCATCAGCAGTCATGAATGCACTGTGATCACTTCATCTTTCTTCTAAGTTACCTGGTTATTTTATTTTTTAAGATCACTCTGGGAGTATGGACCGTTTTCATTATCACTTCAGATCTCTGGTGTTCAGTAACCCCAGAATCTGTGTGTTCAGGATGTCGAAGATGCGTATGATGTGTCTCCTGTCTAACGCCCATTCCAACTCCCATTAGACAGCTTTGCAAGCGTTATGTCAAAATACTTATTACTCATTATGGCGTTTTGCTGAGCAACAATCTTCATTTACGTCCGTTATGTACTTCCAAAAAAGGTCTAAATAAAAATGTACAAGCAACCAAATAAATGCCTATTTTGCTCCTCAATGTAAATCACTCATTACTGTCACACAGGTCAGAAGTCTACAACAGCTCAAAACATTGGAGGTGCTGAAGATGCTGTTATTTGGTTGCTTGTAACAGTTTTATTTAGACCTCTTTTGGAAGTACGCATCGGCCATAACCGGAGTAAATTAAGACAGTTGCTCGGCGAAACTCCATATTTGAGCAACAAACGTGTTTTGACATGATGCTTGCAGAGCTGTCTAATGGTAGTTTTGAATCGGAGCTTCCTGGGCATTAGAGGAGACGCGTCATACTCATCGTGGACATCTCGAACGTATAGCTACTGGGGCACTCCCAAGAGATGCTTTTATTGACGCTAGACTGACCTTTGAACTGGGAATCGAAAAAGACACACGCATATGGGGATGGGTTTCATCCCATTACTACTGTTTGTTGTACTTGGGACAACAGTTCTGTTATTCTCACAATGTATTCTCTCATGCTTGAACTACTACACTTTTTTTCAGTGCAGACACATTCTAGCGGAGTTTATTTCTGCCCTACAGTTAGTGCTGCTTGACTTAATGCCTGCTCTGCTGTGGATGAGTTACGATGCACACAGGGAGCATGTAGGTACTCACTTTGAAGGGCATGTTCCCCAAAATGGAAGACTGGAAGACAGTTCTACAAAAGATTCTCTCCCTCTTCAAGATTGTCATCAATGGCCTGGGTGTTACATGCATACTGTAGGTGTTAGTTGTTGTTGGAGCCAAAGCACAGAGTGATAATCTAGCCACACTTTTTAATTCACAGGCAATAAAGATAAAACACCAGGTATAAAATCTAGGTGTTATTTTAGATTCTGAACTATATTTCGAATCACACATTAGGAATGTGATCAAAATAGCTTTTTACCACCTGAGGAACATTGCCAAGGTGCGGCCATTTCTCTCTCGGGCTGATACAGAGAGACTAATTCGTACTTTTATGACAAGCACGCTTGACTACTGTAATGCTCTCCTGTCTGGTCTACCCAAGAAAGCCATTGTTCAACTGCAGAACATACAGAATGCTGCAGCACGGGTACTGACCAAGGCCAGACGGAGAGAACACATACTTCACTGGTTTGAAGGTCTCTGCATTGGCTGAGTTTTAGAATTAATTTTAAGATTATTGTCTTGGTTTTTAAATCAATCCACGATTGTGCACTCCAACACATGTCAGACATGTTTTTGAGTTATGTACCCAGTAGGTCCCTCAGGTCCTCTGCCACTGGCCTTTTAACTATCCCAAAGCCTAGGCCCAAGAGGCATGGAGAGGCAGCTTTTAGTTATTATGCCCTCAGCTTCTGGAATAACCTGCCATAGAACTTGAGGGGGGCTGAAACTGTGAACATATTTTAAAAAATAACTTAAAACCTCTTTTTAGATTTTCTTTTCCTTAGGGTGCTCATTAGTAGTTCAGTTTGCCATTCTTTTTGTTTTATCTTTAATATTATTTAATATTTATTTTTTACTTTAAAGCACATTGCGTTGCATTTCATGTCTGAAATGTGCTGTATAAATAAAGCTTGATTTGGTTCGGCTCCCTGTCCAATGACTTTTTTGTGTGCGTTTTTATCTTGAAGTAAAAATCTGTCAACATGTTTGATAGAGGTTGACTTGATAAGCTATGTGTTATAGGAAAAGAAAGACTAAGTCCTTGGACCTTCAGATGTTTTTTTTCTATTTAATTCCTTCAATGTAAGCAGCCACACATGCATCAGCACTCCTTCTTTTGGGGAGAATGTAATTTGATCGGGTATTGTAGGAAGCCTGTGTCAGAGAAGGGAATTCTCGGGGGCTGTTTTTGGCCAGTCCTTGGAGAATGGTGTCAAGCTGGACAAGTAGGCCACTCTTCGCTTCAGTAAACTGGCAATGCTGGTCTCCATTCAACTGTGTAAACTTGGACAATATGGGGATCAGGATTGGGGTCAATTTCATTTTGATTCAGTCAATTCAGGAAATAAACTGAAATATAAAATGGAATTGGAATCTCAGTTTGCTATATGGAGTGATAACACACACAGCAATCCCTTCATCACGGCATAGCCTATTTGTTGTTGTTGAGTCTAAGATCATTCTCAATATGCTACGTCTCTTAGGCTAAGTCACATTCAGTCTGCACACGTTTTGGCTTAGCCCAGGGCTAAGAAAGAACATGCAGCGTGAAAGCCATTAATGTCCCCTAATGCCCCCCCCCCCCCCAAACCCACATGGATCCGTGTTCGACCCTGTCCTTCTGAGGTACAGGCTGTGCCTCTCATTACCATCAGGGAGGAGAGGAGCTCAATGTTCCCATCAGCATCTTGATTTGAACACATGGCTTTAGTGTGATTGTAACCCCCGACTTGGGTCACACCAAGAGACCTTACGTAATTCACTCCATTCCATTCAACTATATTTCCTTGCAGGCTCCCGTTGTATTCAAGGAGTGGGCGGTCGTAACGGCAGAAGGTTACGATGCCCTCATCTGTTCTTTTATTGTTACCTGTGAATGTCATCGTGAGTTTAGGAACCAATATTCACAGTCGGTTAGGAAAGCTAAGGCTAGCTTTTTCAAACAGACATATGCATCTTGTAGCACTAATTCCAAAGAGTTTTGGGACACTGTCAAGTCCATGGAGAATAAGAGCACCTCCTCCCAGCTGCCCACTGCACTGAGGCTAGGAAACACTGTAACCACCGATAAATCTACGATAATGGAGAATTTCAATAAGCATTTTTCTACGGCTGGCCATGCTTTCCACCTGGCTTAGCTCACTGGTCTCCATAACACCCACCCGTAGCACGCGCTCCAGCAGGTATATTTCACTGGTCATCCCCAAAGCCAACACTTCTTTTGGCCGCCTTTCCTTCCAGTTCTCTGCTGCCAATGACTGGAACGAATTGCAAAAATCTCTGAAGCTGGAGTCTTATATCTCACCCTCTAACTTTAAGCATCAGCTGCCAGAGCAGCTTACCGATCACTGTACCTGTACACAGCCAATCTGTAAATAGCACACCCAACTACCTCATCCCCATATTATTACTTACCCTCTTGCTCTTTTGCACCCCAGTATCTCTACTTGCACATCATCTGCACATCTATCACTTCAGTATTAATGCTAGATTGTAAGTATTTCCGCTTCTATGGCATATGTATTGCCTACTTCCCTACTATTCTACATTTGCACACACTGTACATAGATTTTGCAATTTTTATTTTGTTGACTGTACGTTTGTTTGTGTAACTCTGTTGTTTTTGTCGCACTGCTTTGCTTCATCTTGGCCAGGTTGCAGTTGTAAATGAGAACTTGTTCTCAACTGGCCTACCTGGTTAAATAAAGATGAGTCACTGTCTAAACAGTCTGTAGGTTGAAAACCAGTCATCTCTACATAACAGCCCACCATGCCTGGGGGCGGCAGGTAGCCTTGTGGTTAGAGTGTTGGGCCAGTAACCGAAAGTGCCTAGATAAAGAAAGGTTCAAATAAAAACAAAAAAATCTATAAATGCCTTTGCCTGTGCCCACCAATGTCTGCAGTAGCTCGGTCGTGCTCAGTTTTGTTCTGTTGTAAAACTTTTTTTCTACACACACACACACACGCACACACACACACACACACACACACACTGTCCCATGTCAGCACAGCAGAGGCCCTGGTTAGGGCTCCTGCTGTGTTGTGTATAAGCAGAGACAGCAGGTGAGTGTGGTGTGTTGTATTCAGTGAGCTTGCTGCCTGCTGAGCTGCTGTCACAGGCTGACAGCAGGCGGGTCACTCGGGGTGAGCCAACCCTGGCAGGTTTAGCACACACACAGCGCTGTCTTTTCCCCTCCTCCTCCCGACCCCTTGTTCAGCGCTCAGCCTAGACGATCTGCTTGGGGATTAAGAATAGACTGATAAAGGAAGGAGGTGACAGGGACAGAGAGATACGTAGATTATCTCTTCTCCTCCTCTTCCTTCCCTTCCTCCACTTCGGGCTTTCCCATCAGTGTCCAATAGGGATCATCCCTTCTCACTCATTCACTTTAGGTCTCCCTGACTGAATAACCTTAAACCCCTTCCCTCGTCCTTAGAATTTACCCACTAGCCCATAGACACATTTACATCAGATTGCATTGGTTATTAGGTATAAGCAATATAGCAGAAATTCCAACTAGCCAATCAGAGGTAAATGTGGAACTAGCACCCTATTAGCACAATAATACATTCTTAACTGACTTGCCTAGTTAAATTGAAACAATATTGCTCATACCTATTCAATATTTTAAGATCTAGGTGAAAGGCGTAGGGTTGCTTCTGGATGAGGCCATAATCTCCACCTGTTGCCCTTCAACAATGCATAGCTATGAGATGGGAAGCAAGCTTGGAAGAAGAAAGGAACGGCCTAATTGTCACTATTGAAAACGTCAATGCTCATCAACATTGATTGGGTCACACCAAGAGACCTTATGTAATTCACTCCGTTCCATCCAACTATATTGTCCTGGCAGGGAAATTCATTGTGCTTCCGGGAGCACATAAGACACACAATTTAGTACACAGTTAAGAAGTAATGTGTCACAGTCATATAAGTACAGTGGAACAGGCTCCCGTTGTATTCACGGAGTGGGCGGTCGAAACGGCAGAAGGTTACGATGCCCTCATCTGTTCTTTTTATTGTTACCTGTGAATGTCGTCATAGTGAGTCACCGTCTAAACAGTCGATAGGTTGAAAACCAGTCATCTCTACACAACAGCTCACCATGCCTCTGCCTGTCTGCCCACCTATATCTGCAGTAGCTCGGTTATGCTCATTTCTGTTCTGCAAAACTTTTTTCCACACCCACACACGCACACACACACAGTCCCATGCCAACACAGCAGAGGCCCTGGTTGTGGCTCCTGCTGTGTTGTGTATAAGCAGAGACAGCAGGTGTGTGGTGTATTCAGTCAGCTAGCGGCCCGCTGAGCTGGTGTCGTGGGCGGGTCACTCCGGGTGAGTCAGCCCTTGCAGCTATAGCACCCACACACACACAGCGCTGTCTTCTCTCCTCCTCTTCCTAATCCCTCATTCAGCCCAGACCCTTTGCTTGGGAATCAAGAATAGACTGATCAAAGGAGTGAGGGACAGGAAGAGACCCAGATTCTCTTCTTCTACCCCTCTTCCTCGCCCTCCTTCATTTCAGGCCTCCCCAGAAATTCCAACTAGCCTACCAGAGGGAAATGTGGAACTACCACCATATTGCTCATACCTATTCAATCTTTTAAGAATCGAGGTGAAGTCCTTATGGTTTATAGGACTGCTTCCGGATGAGGCCATAGTCTTTAGCTGTTACCCTTCAACAATGCATAGCTATGAGAGGGAGATTCTGCTATTGATCCACGGACCCTGACATCTACTGCATGATATTGTTCCTTTACTAAAGCTCAATTGAATGTTTGGCAGGCAGGTGTAATCCATTTTGTTTCCCCAATACAAACAGAAGGATAGATAGCCATAGATTTTTGAATACAATAGAAAAAAAGTTGTGTTAAACAAACATCTGTGTGCTATTTGAATGAGAAATATATCACACAACAAAAATAAGTGCCACATGTAAAGTATTGGTCCCATGTTTCATGAGCTGAAATAAAAGATCCCAGAAATGTTCCATACGTACAAAAAGCTTATTTCAAATGTTGTGCACAAATTTGTTTACATCCCTGTCAGTGAGAATTTCTACTTTGCCAATATAATTAATCCTCCTGACAGGTGTGGCATATCAAGAAGCTGATTTAAATGGCATGATCATTACACATGTGCACCTTGTGCTGGGGACAAAAGGCCAACCTAAAATGTGCAGTTTTGTCACACAACACAATGCTACAGATGTCTCAGTTTTGGGGGAGTGTGCAATTGGCATGCTGACTGCAGGAATGTCCAGCAGAGCTATTGCCAGATTTCATGTTTATTTCTCTACCATAAGCTGCGTCCAATGTCGTTTTAGAGAATTTGTCAGTACGTCCAACCGGCCTCACAAACGCAGACCATGTGTAAACACGCCAGCCCAGGACCTCCACATCTGGCTTCTTCACCTGCAGGATCGTCTGAGACCAGCCACCCGGACAGCTGATGAAACTGTGGGTTTGCTCGTCATCGTCACCAGGGTCTTAACCTGACTGCAGTAACCGACTTCAGTGAACAAATGTTCACCTTCGATGGTCACTGGCAATCTGTTGAAATGTGCTCATGTATGAATTCCACGTGTCAAATCAAATTGTATTTGTCACATGTGGCCAAATACTTACAAGCCCTTAACCAACCATGCTTTAAAAAGTTAAGAAAAAAACAAGTGTTAAGTGAAAAATAGAAGTAACAAATAATTCAACAGCAGCAGTAAAATAACAAGTGAGTCTATATACCGGTTAGTTGAGGCAGAGAGAACAGTCTATGACTAGGGTGGCTGGAGTCTTAGGGCCTTCCTCTGACGCCGCCTGATATAGAGGTCCTGGATGGCAGGACGCTTCACCCCAGTGATGTACTGGGCCTTACGCACTACCCTCTGTAGTGCCTTGCGGTCGGAGGCCGAGCAGTTGCCATACCAGGCGGTGATACAACCAGTCAGGATGCTCTCGATGGTGCAGCTGTAGAACCTTTTGAGGATCTGAGGACCCATGCCAAATCTTTTCAGTCTCCTGAGGGGAATAGATTTTGTCGTGCTCTATTCACAACGGTCTGTGTATTTGGATCATGATAGTTTGTTGATGATGCTGACACCAAGGAACTTGAAGCTCTCAACCTGTTCCACTACAGCACCATCGATGAGAATGGCGGCGTGCTCGGTCCTCCTTTTCCTGTAGTCCACAATCATCTCCTTTGTCTTGATCATGTTGAGGGAGAGGTTGTTGTCCTGGCACAACACGACCAGGTCTCTGACCTCCCTATAGGCTGTCTCATCGTTGTCGGTGATCAGGCCTACCACTTGTGTCATCGGCAAACTTGATGATGGTGTTGGAGTCGTGCCTGGCTATGCAGTCATGAGTGAACAGGGAGTACAGGAGGGCACTGAGCACGCCTCCCCTGAGGGGCCCCCGTGTTGAGGATCAGTGTGGCAGATGTTGTTCCCTAACCTTACCACCTGGGGGCGGCCCGTCAGGAAGTCCAGGATCCAGTTGCAGAGGGAGGTGTTTAGTCCCAGGATCCTTAGCTTAGTGATGAGCTTTGAGGGCACTATGGTGTTGAACGCTGAGCTGTAGTCAATGAAAAGCATTCTCACTTAGGTGTTCCTTTTGTTCATGTGGGAAAGGGCAGTGTGGAGTGCGATAGAGATTGCATCATCTGTGGATCTGTTGGTGCAGTATGCAAATTGGAGTGGGTCTAGGGTTTCTGCGATAATGGTGTTGATGTGAGCCATGGCCAGCCTTTCAAAGCACTTCATGGCTACAGACGTGAGTGCTACGGGTCTGTAGTCATTTAGGCAGGTTACCTTTGTGTTCTTGGGCACAGGGACTATGGTGGTCTGCTTGATACATGTTGGTATTACAGACTCGGTCAGGGAGAGGTTGAAAATGTCAGTGAAGACACTTGCCAGTTGGTCAGCGCATGCTCGGAGTACACGTCTTGGTAATCCGTCTGGCCCTGCAGCCTTGTGAATGTTGACCTGTTTAAAGGTCTTACTCACATCGGCTATGGAGAGCGTGATCACACAGCTGTACTAGGCAGGTGGCAGACAGCGTGTATGGGCGTGCGGTTTGCTTATGTCAACATTGTTAGGAGTGCCCCATGTTGGTGGGTGGGTTATGGTATGGGCAGGCATAAGCTACGGACAACAAACACAATTGCATTTTATCGATGGCCATTCACCCCCCGCCATCACCTCGTGTTTCATCATGATAATGTACGGCCCCATGTCGAAAGGATCTGTACACATTCCTGGAAGCTGAAAATGTCCCAGTTCTTTCATGGCCTGCATACTTACCAGACATGTCACCCGTTGAGCATGTTTGGGATGCTCTGGATCGACGTGTACAACGGTGTGTTCCAGTTCCCACCGATATCCTGCAACTTCGCACAGCCATTGAAGAGGAGTGGGACAACATTCCACAGGCCACAATCAACAGCCTGATCAACTCTATGCGAGTGAGATGTGTTGCACTGCATGAGGCAAATTGTGGTCACACAAGATACTGATTTGTTTTCTGATCCACTCCCCTACTTTTTTGTAAGATCTTTTTTTCAAGGTAGATGCATATCTGTACTCATGTGAAATCCATAGATTAGAGCCTAATTTATTTATTTCAATTGATTTCCTTAACTCAGTAAAATATTTGAAATTGTTGCATTTATTCTTTTTGTACTGTGTGTGTGAACAATGTTTGTTAATCACTAGCAACAACAGAATAAAGTAATTTTTAATTACATACCTACAGTAGAATAGAGGAGAATATCTTCTTTCTAATTAACTTCATTTCTCAACTCCTATTGATCAAGAAAAGGTTGAAGACCCTTGATGTAGGGTGCTATTTGGGTCGCAGCCCGTATCTACCCCTGGAATGGTGTTGCGGTCATGCTGTTAGTCACCCAGGTTGTTGCCTAATGAGGTCTGCTTTGTCACTGTAGCCTAGTCCATCTCTATCAACATCCAGTGGCGTGCATCCATGGATGCCAAGGGATGCCACGCGTCCCCCCAAAAATTTCAATTTTCCTTCAGTTTGTAAGAAACTGAATTTATCTCACCGGAGAAAGTATCCAAGCGAGCAAACAGCACCCATTTGTCTCTGTATATGTAGCCCATCTATCTGATGGTGTCTGGTCAAAAAGAGTGACATTGTTGCCGCCCGCATTGAATGCAAGGGAAGCCAGCGAGCATTTGGCCTCCCTTGGTAAAGTATAAAATAATAGCCAATCAGCATTGAGCTTAACTGAGTGAGTACAACTGTGAATGGTCCTGTTTGGATTTGGCTTCACATCAAAATGCCATACATAGAAAAAACTAGAGTTGTTGCATCTCATTGTCGTTGTTCTCTGGTGGCTAGCTAGCTAGCTAAAATTGTCCCTTTCCCAAATTAGCCATGGATGGAGAGACTGATTTGTGTTTCTACTTAATTCTCTGTACTGGCCAATGATTATAACAACGATTCTGATCCAACCATAAATTCATCCATTGTGCGCCTGGCCTGAGAGGATGGAAGTTCAATATATAGCTAGATGTAGTAGGCTAATGTTAACTAGCTGGCTCTTTGTTGCCCATGAAAGGAAGTCAGGCTCGTGAGCAAGCGTTTTAGCCAGATAGCCTAGGACAACAAAAACTAAAAGCGTGTACTGTATGAGAGTCATAGACCGTTTCGTCAACATGAAAGAGAGGAGGTTGGCATTGGCGTTTAGTAGGCTGAGTCGACATGTTTTCTTTATACTTGCACGAACGCGCACGCGCACACACAAGAAATCCGAACCATGGACAGCCACATCATATTTAGCTTACGTTGATTGGAATAAATAGTTTTTTGTATCTTTTAGTTGTCACTTTATTAGTAAAGTGACAACTAAAAGATACCTAAAACAATTTGACTAGGCAGAGGTGATTTGATGATGTTGAAATGGTGCTGGAAAAAAGGAGGCAAGGTATATGAACTAACAGGTTATAAAACAAATGAACACACAGGTTGTAATAATAGAACACACGGGTTGTAATAATAGAACACACGGGTTGTGATAATAGAACACACGGGTTGCGATAATAGAACACACGGGTTGCGATAATAGAACACACGGGTTGTAATAATAGAACACACGGGTTGTAATAATAGAACACACGGGTTGTGATAATAGAACACACGGGTTGCGATAATAGAACACACGGGTTGCGATAATAGAACACACGGGTTGCAATAATAGAACACACGGGTTGTAATAATAGAACACACGGGTTGCGATAATAGAACACACGGGTTGCAATAATAGAACACACGGGTTGTAATAATAGAACACACGGGTTGTAATAATAGAACACACAGGTGGTGATAATAGAACACACAGGTGGTGATAATAGAACACACAGGTGGTGATAATAGAACACACAGGTGGTGGTAATAGAACACACAGGTTGTAATAATAGAACACACAGGTTGTAATAATAGAACACACAGGTTGTAATAATTGAACACACAGGTTGTAATAATTGAACACACAGGTGGTGATAATAGAACACACAGGTGGTGATAATAGAACACACAGGTGGTGATAATAGAACACACAGGTGGTGATAATAGAACACACAGGTGGTGATAATAGAACACACAGGTGGTGATAATAGAACACACAGGTGGTGATAATAGAACACACAGGTGGTGATAATAGAACACACAGGTGGTGATAATAGAACACACAGGTGGTGATAATAGAACACACAGGTGGTGATAATAGAACACACAGGTGGTGATAATAGAACACACAGGTTGTAATAATAGAACACACAGGTTGTAATAATAGAACACACAGGTTGTAATAATAGAACACACAGGTTGTAATAATAGAACACACAGGTTGTAATAATAGAACACACAGGTTGCAATAATAGAACACACAGGTTGTAATAATAGAACACATAGGTTGTAATAATAGAACACATAGGTTGTAATTAGAACACACAGGTTGTAATAAGGCTTTTGTTCTGGCTTGGCTTCTCCAGTGATTATTATTATTTTTTTTACCCACGCACTGATCCTGTCGACGTCAGTCAGATCCACTGCTGCCTGGCCGGCATCTCGCTCTCGCTTGCACTCAATGATGATGCTCTCAACGATGATGTCAGAGATGCATTTAATACCAAAAACAAACAAATACTTATACAGTGCCTTCCGCTTTTACTGATCACATCTGTGTAGGATAATTAGATCACTATAAGCGAATGATCACCGTATTCACTGCAGCTGGACTGCTCTGTAGCATTAAGACCACTTTAAAGGGTTTTCTCTTATGTTCCTCTACCCAGTCCTATTTTCAGGGAAAGTGCTGTAGTGTAGCTAGTCTCCTTTCAGGCAGGCACTGAGGGATTGTGGAGTAAAATGGTTGTGTGTGTGTGTGTGTGTGTACACACAGTCAGTCCTCAAATGAGTGGCTGGCTCTTGGGGGAGAGGGGATTGAGTTGAGCTACAGCTAGGAAATTGGTATGATGATGGGGACCCTTTTAGATGTGGCTGTTGTAATTGTGTGTGTGGGTGCAGAAGTGTCTCTGCCTCCTCATGCATTCGTTGAATCCCTGATTACTTGATTACTTGTGTTCATAGGACTTCTTCACCCGATCCTAGATCAGCACTCCAGCCCTGAGACGCTTTATAACTACGCCCAGACGTGATTGTAGTACAGGATATAGTAAGGGGAGCTGGTTCGGGTCTGGAAACATGGGTCTAGTTAAAAGTAGGGATGTAACGATTCACCCATACTATTCAAATGTTTAAGATATGACCGCATCGGTCCGCGGACCTCAAAACGGATCCAAATGTAGCATGCATCGGTCAGAAAATGTATTCAAATGTTACGATACACAGATTCACAGATGGTTTGCTCCTATTTCTTTGTTTCTACCTTCCAAAAATATATATTTTTTGTACAACTGATGTGTCCTCTCCTTTATGGACAAACTAAGAATGTAACTGTTTTGACAGTCTTGCCCAACAACCTGGGAAATATCAGTAGCCAGGTCAAACTGCGCACTGTGCCAGCTTCGCGTGCTGACCAATGTGAGGGAGGTGGCCTGTTCCTGATCTCGCTCATTTGAGCAACACGTTCAGCATTCAAATGCTAAAATGGTTTGTGTGATATTAGGCTGTAAGTGCCTTCAGAAAGTGTTCACACCCCTTTTTGAATGAATTAAAATAAATACATTTTAAAAAGCTGGAGTGTCTTGAGTCAAGTTATTCAACCCCTTTTGTTATGGCAAGCCTAAATGAGTTCAGGAGTAACCATTTGTTTAAGTCGCATACGTCGCATGCACTCTGTGTGCAATAATAGTGTTTGACATGATTTTGGAATGACTACCTCTATACCCTACAGGTACAGTTATCTGTAAGGTCCCGCAGTTGAGCAGGGGATTTCAGACACTGATTCAACTACAAAGACCAGGGAGGTTTTTCAATGCCTCGCAACAAAAAGCACCTATTGGTAGATGGGTTAAAACAAAAAAAAAGCAGACATTTAATATCCCTTTGAGCATATATCAATACACCCTCAGGGATTTCACCATGAGGTCAATGGTGACTTTAAAACACTTAAAGTTTAATGGTTGTGATGGCATAAAACAACTGAGGATGGATCAACAACATTGTAGTTACTCCACAATACTAACCTAAATGACAGAGTGGCTGCATCATGTTATGGGTATGCTTGTCATCGTCAAGGACTAGGGAGTTTTTTAGGATGAAAAAAAATGGAAAAGAGCTAAGCACAGGCAAAGCCCCAGAGGAAAAACCTGGTTCATCAGTCTGCTTTCCAACAGACACTGGAAGACAAATTCACCTTTCAACAGGACAATAATCTAAAATACAACGGCAAATATACTGTACACTGTACAACATTTTAATGTTCCTGAGTGGCCTAGTTACACACAGCTGTAAACCCTGCCAAGGGGGATTCTAACATATATTGACTCAGGGGTGTGAATACTTACGTAAATTAGATTTCTGTATTTCATATTCAGTAAATTTGCAAACATTTCTAAAAATATGTTTTCACTTTGTCATGATGGGGTATTGTGTGTAGATCGGCGAGGAAAAATATATATTTAATCCATTTTGAATTCAGGCTGTAACACAACAATATTATATGGAATAAGTCAAGGGGTATGAATACTTTCTGAAGGCACTGTATGTAATTTGCTAGGTTATTCGTATCTATGGGCTGTTAAATTGTTTTACCGGAAATAAAAGTAAGCTACCAGAAACAACTCTCATTTGGCTATACTTGCTGAACAGTGTTTACAATAGATTTTATTTCGATTGTTAAGATTCACCATCAGTTTTGGTAGTTTTGCTTTAAACAATCAGTCAATATTGTCATTTTTAGATATACAGGGTAAATTTGATATTTATAATGCGGAATCACTTTTACGAGGCGCGCTGTATGGCCAATGTGGGAGAAGAAAATAAGCTCACAATTTTTTCAAACGGTCAAAACAATTTCATTTTGAGAGGGGTGAAATCCAAACTTGTGCTACATATTCATTGGCTATGTCATACCTAATTCGTAAACATTGATATATGACTAGCTCAAACACTTAATCTGCAAAAATGACAAGTTTTATTAGTGGGTGATGGTGATTTCTAAACATGATGGTGATTTTCAAATAGGCTACATTGCAGCCCCCCAATCTGATATTGTAGATGCTTAGTCTCCCTTATGGCTCAGATCAGATGCCTGCATAATACATACACATCATTTACAGTACATTCCGAAAGTATTCAGACCCCTTGACTTTTTCCACAACACAATGTAACTCCAAGTCAATCACACTTCTGTGAAATCAAACTGTCCACTTAGGAAGCAACACTGATTGACAATACATTTCACATGCTGTTGTGCAAATGGAATAGACAACAGGTGGAAATTAGAGGCAATTAGCAAGACACCCCCAATAAAGGAGTGGTTCTGCAGGTGGTGACCACAGACCACTTCTCAGTTCCTACAGATGTTTTGGTCACTCTTGAATGCTGGCGGTGCTCTCACTCTAGTGGTAGCATGAGACGGAGTCTACAACCCACACAAGTGGCTCAGGTAGTGCAGCTCATCCAGGATGGCACATCAATGCGAGCTGTGGCAAGAAGGTTTGCTGTGTCTGTCAGCGTAATGTCCAGAGCATGGAGGCGCTACCAGGAGACAGGCCAGTACATCAGGAGACATGGAGGAGGCCGTAGGAGGGCAACAACCCAGCAGCAGGACCGCTACCTCCGCCTTTGTTCAAGGTGGAGCACTGCCAGAGCCCTGCAAAATGACCTCCAGCAGGCCACAGATGTGCATGTGTCTGCTCAAACGGTCAGAAACAGACTCCATGAGGGTGGTATGAGGGCCCGACGTCCACAGGTGGGGGTTGTGCTTACAGCCCAACACCGTGCAGGACGTTTGGCATTTGCCAGAGAACACCAAGATTGGCAAATTCGCCACTGGCGCCCTGTGCTCTTCACAGATGAAAGCAGGTTCACACTGAGCACATGAGCACATGTGACAGACGTGACAGAGTCTGGAGACGCCATGGAGAACGTTCTGCTGCCTGCAACATCCTCCAGCATGACCGGTTTGGCGGTGGATCAGTCATGGTGTGGGGTGGCATTTCTTTGGGGGGCCGCACAGCCCTCCATGTGCTCGCCAGAGGTAGCCTGACTGCCATTAGGTACCGAGATGAGATCCTCAGACCCCTTGTGAGACCATATGCTGGTGCGGTTGGCCCTGGGTTCCTCCTAATGCAAGACAATGCTAGACCTCATGTGGCTGGAGTGTGTCAGCAGTTCCTGCAAGAGGAAGGCATTGATGCTCTGGGACATCATGTCTCGCTCCATCCACCAACGCCACGTTGCACCACAGACTGTCCAGGAGTTGGCGGATGCTTTAGTCCAGGTCTGGGAGGAGATCCCTCAGGAGACCATCCGCCACCTCATCAGGAGCATGCCCAGGCGTTGTAGGGAGGTCATACAGGCACGTGGAGGCCACACACACTACTGAGCCTCATTTTGACTTGTTTTAAGGACATTACATCAAAGTTGGATCAGCCTGTAGTGTGGTTTTCCACTTTAATTTTGAGTGTGACTCCAAATCCAGACCTGCATGGGTTGATAAATTTGATTTACATTGATCATTTCTGTGTGATTTTGTTGTCAGCGCATTCAACTATGTAAAGAAAAAAGTATTTAATAAGAATATTTCATTCATTCAGATCTAGGATGTGTTATTTTAGTGTTCCCTTTATTTTTTTGAGCAGTGTATATGGAATTTCAGGCTTAGCCGCAATCTTGAGAATAGATTTTGGTGAGTTTGTCTCTCTTTCTTGTCCACTCTCTCGCCCTCCCCTCTCTCTGTCTCTCGCCCGCCCTCCCTCTCTTTCGCCCACCCTCCCTCCCTCTCTCTTGCCCTCCCTCTCTCGCCCTCCCTCCCTCTCTCTCTCTCGCCTGCCCTCTCTCTCTCTCGCCCTCCCTCCCTCTCTCTCTCTCGCGTGCCCTCTCTCTCGCCCGCCCTCTCAGTCTCTCGCCCGCCCTCTCAGTCTCTCGCCCACCCTCTCAGTCTCTCGCATGTCCTCTCGCCCGCCCTCTCGCCCGTCCGCTCTCTCGCCCATCCGCTCTCCCGCCCGCCCTCGCCCGCCCGCTCTCCCTCTCTCTCTCGCCCTCCCTCTCTCTCTCGCCCTCCTTCCCTTTCTCTCTCTCTCTCGCCCTCCCTCTCTTTCTTTCGCCCTCTCTCTCTCACCCTCCCCCTCCCTCCCTCCCTCGCCCACCCGCTCTCTCTCTTTCGCCCGCTCTCTCTCTTTCTTTTGCCCGCTCTCTTTTGCCCGCTCTCTCTCTTTCTTTCGCCCACTCTCTCTCTCGCCCACTCTCTCTCTCGCCCGCTCTTTCTTTCCCGCTCTCTCTCTTTCGTCCACTCTCCCTCTCGCCCGCTCTCTCGCGCAAGCTCTCTCGCCCATCCGCTCTCCCGCCCTCGCCCGCCCGCTATCTCGCCCGCTCTCCCTTCCTCTCGCCCTCCCTCTCTCTCGCCCTCTCTCTCGCCCTCCCTCTCTCTCGCCCTCCCTCCCTCTCTCTCGCCCTCCCTCCCTCTCTCTCGCCCTCCATTTCTCTCTCTCTCTCTCGCCCTGCCTCTCTTTCTCTCTTTCGCCCGCTCTCTTTCGCTCTCTCTCGCCCACTCTCTCTCTCGCCCACTCTCTCTCTTTCGCCCGCTTTCTCGCCCGCCCGCTCTTTCAAATTCAAGTATTTTTAGTTTTTCCTCTAGGTTTAATAAGTAAAAATTTGGAATAAATGTAGTCATTTCTGTGAATAATGAATCTCTTGGTGAGGAATATTTATCACAGTAAAGGAGAAAGTGCATCTCTGTTTTTACCTCCCCTGTCAGGCAGTGACCACATACACGCTCCTCTTTGGGTAGCCATATCTTTTTATGTCTCCCGGTTTCTTCTGCCAATCGGTGGTCACTCAGTCTGTACTTGGTAAGGATCTGTCTCTGCTTCGTATCTCTGACAGAGTAGAGATAATCAGCCAATTCATATTCTCTGTTTAGGGTCAGATAGCAATTTAGTCGGCTTTGGGATTTTGTTTCGTTTTTCCAATGTTGTATATATGAGTCCTTTGATTGGTTCATGATTTTGTTTATTGGAATTCTTTCTTTTGAAGCAGTGCTGGTGTCAGCTTGGTTGGTTAGGTCCAACACCAGCTGACTGAGAGGGCTCGTTTCTGGGCTCAGCTCTTGGGTTTGAAGTGCTTTAAATTGCAGACTTGAATTTGGACTTGAATTTAGATGTAGCCAAAAATTTTATGATCTTTTCTGTATTTTCACTATTACTGGAAAGCGGCCCAATTCTGCCCTACATGCATTAGTTGGTGTATTTCTCTGGACTTGTAGGATTTTCCGACAGAATTCTGCATGTAGGGCTTCAATTGGATGTTTGTCCCACATTTTAAAGTCCAGTTTATTGAGTGGCCCCCAAACCTCACTTATGTAAAGAGCTATTGGTAGGATTACACTGTCAAATATTTTGGTCCAAATTCTAATTGGGATATTGATTTTGAATAATTAAAATTTTATTGCATACAATGCTCTGCGGGCTTTTTCTTTGAGTGCATTCACTGCCATATTAAAGTTTCCCGACGCAGATATGGTCAGACCAAGGTAGGTGTCATTTTTTTTGTGTGTTCAATTATGGTGTTGTTCAGGGTGAATTTATATTTGTGTTTCTGACATCTGTTATTTTTGGGGGAAAATCATGATTTTTGTTTTTTGGAAATTTACTGCCAGGGCCCAATTATGGCAATATTTCTCTAGAATATTAATGTTCTGTTGAAGACCTTCTTCGGTTGGTGATAGAAGTACCAAGTCATCAGCATATAGCAGAAATTTGTACAATAGCCCTTCGTGCCAAATAGAATCAAATGCTTTTTTAAAGTCAATAAAGCAAGCAAAGATTTTACCCTCTTTTTTTGGTGGACGTGTTTATTAATTAGTGTGTGTAAGGTGTATATATGGTCAGTAGTGCGATGGTTAGGGAGAAAGCCAATTTGACATTTAGTTATTACATTTTTTTCTTGAAGAAAGGTTTGAATTCAAAATACTACAGAAAACCTTTCCCAAGTTACTGTTTACACAAATTCCCCTGTAATTATTGGGGTCTGATTTGTCTCCACTTTTGTGGATAGGGGAGATGAGCCCCTGGTTCCAGACATCAGGGAAGCAGCCAGAAGTTAAAACCATGTTGAACAATTTAAGCACAGCATTTTGTAACTCAGGTGTGCTGTTTTTCAGCATTTCATTTCTGATGTTCTGACATTCCCTCCCTCTCTCTCTCTCGCCCTCCCTCTCTCTCTCTCTCGCCCTCCCTCCCTCTCTCTCTCGGCCCTCCCTCTCTCTCCTCGCCTGCCCTCTCTCTCGCCCGCCCTCTCTCGCGCCCTCCCTCCCTCCCTCTCGCATGCCCTCCCTCTCTCTCTCGCGCCCTCCCTCCCTCCCTCTCGCATGCCCTCCCTCTCTCTCTCTCGCGCCCGCCCTCTCTCTCGCCCGCCCTCTCTCTCGCCTGCCCTCTCTCTCGCCTGCCCTCTCTCTCGCCTGCCCTCTCTCTCGCCTGCCCTCTCTCTCGCCTGCCCTCTCTCTCGCCCTCCCTCCCTCCCTCTCGCATGCCCTCCCTCTCTCTCTCTCGCACCCTCCCTCCCTCCCTCTCGCATGCCCTCCCTTTCTCTCTCTCGCGCCCGCCCTTTCTTTCGCCCCCCACTCTCTCTCCTCGCCTGCCCTCTCTCTCGCCTGCCCTCTCTCTCGCCTGCCCTCTCTCTCGCCTGCCCTCTCTCTCGCCTGCCCTCTCTCTCGCCTGCCCTCTCTCTCGCCTGCCCTCTCTCTCGCCTGCCCTCTCTCTCGCCCTCCCTCCCTGTCTCTCTCCCTTTCTCTCGCCCTCTCTCCCTCTCTCCCTTTCTCTCTCCCTCTCTCTCGCCCTCCCTCCCTCTCTCGCCCGCCTTCCCTCTCTCTCGCCTTCCCTCCCGCTCTCTCGCCCTCCCGCTCTCTCTCTCCCCCTCTCTCTCTCGCCCGCCCTCCCTCCCGCTCTCTCTCTCCCCCTCTCTCTCTCGCCCGCACCCTCTCTCCCGCCCTCCCTCCCTCTCTCTCGCCCGCCTTCCCTCCCTCTCTCTCACCCATTTTGCCCCTCTCCCTCTTGCTCGCCCGCCCTCCTCTCTCGCCTCAGCCGAACTAACCTCAGCCGAACTAAGATTAGAATGATTATTTCCCCCATTTAATCAAGAGTCTGGCGAGCCGAGCACAGAGCTTACATTCCAGGAAAGCAACCCCAGGCCCTAGCCAACAACAACATGTAGGCCTATTGTCCCGTGTCGATGCAGTAGCAGACACCGGACAGAAGTTGTGTTAGTAATTATCAGTATGAGAGAATGTTACTTTATTCTCAGGATTTGTAGAGGCAACATTTTGCGAAACAGAATTTGCTGTACAGTATGTATAATGCCTGTTTTTAAAGTGATCATAATCTGATTCACGTCGTATATTGACACGCTTATGAAAACCTATGTCACATTGCCAGTCTTAAGTACTCTCTGTTTTCTGTAAATACAAAGTCAATCAGCTGTCTTATGATCAGATGGTGCCTTTTGCTTGTCTTGGTGAATGTTGGCATAACACTGTAGTGTAGCCCACAGCGTTGGGTTCAATTCATGAGAGCTCATAACAGCATGTAGGCCAACATGTAGGTGCCACTGGTTGCCCCAGGCGCATGTTGTTATTGTTTTTGAAAAGGAGATGAGCATCTAGCAACGTAGTACTTTTTTCCCCTCCAAATCATAGTACATACTCTGCTGTTGTGACGCACGTGCAGTACTGTCCGAGGGAATAAAACCGTGTCCGTTGCTCGAAGTAATGTCTGTTGATGTAATATCGCAAACGGACATGGCCGTTTCACCGCAACAGATTCCAACTTTGACATCCCCCTAGTATCTATGTAGCTGCGAGACAGTATGGCAGTAATCCTCACTTTGAGGGAGTTTTGGCAACACTTTAGCCTGCAGCTATTATGATTCAGTTATAAAACATTGTAAGACCGGTCATAAGCATGCACGTCCGCTTCTAATATCATTATCATCTCATTGTGATCCTGACTAAATGACAGCCGCTTTGAGTCGGTTTGTAATTTTTCTACTGGAGAGACATGACGTGTGTTATACGCCTTAGACGTTGCTTGTTTTGGTGAGTGTTGGCATAATAACACTGTGTATTGGATAACTGAATAGTCCTGACGGGACAAGGACCGCCAGTTACCGTACTCAAGCAAGGTTGTGGTCCGTCGACTGTTCTGCAGCCGAACGATGACCACGAACTCAACCCCCGAAGGGAATTCTAATTCCATTAGACCAGTACATGCTCCACCCCATCTGGATTATCTAGCCTAGCTAGCAATGACTTTCCATCCAATAGATGACATAAGCGGAATAGTAATGCGTCTTACACAACATGATTCTCTGTGGTTTACTCTGACTCAGCAGCTACAGCAGCAGCACAGGTCATGACTAGGGCACGCTCTCTCTCTCTCACACACACACACACACACACACACACACACCAACTCTAGCCTAGCTCGACCCCCGTGACCCCCGAAACCACTCCACCCTTTTTAACCTTTACCTAAACTCACTCTATATTCGCATAATTGCCCACGGTTTATTATGCGAGCGCCCCGTGCTCTTTAGAGAAAAGAAAAACCATCACACTGCACCCCGTCTCAGGTTTTTCTTTCTCTAAAGTTACCTTTAAACATTTCCTAAGCGGACTCGCTGAAAGAATCTCAGGATGTGCAAGTGCTTTTCATGTTTGAGTGCCATGGGCCTCAGAGTACTGGATGAGTTAGGTGTCTTGTTGCAGGCTTATTGCATAATAAACCGTGAGCAGCTGTCAAATGGGTTTCACAGAGGAGGAATATCCATTAGTCCGCTTAGCTAGCGTCTTAGCCTGCTCTCAAGTCAGACACAGCAATGCAGGTGTGACAGCAATGCAGGTGTGACCAACCGTGGTTTGAAACTGGATCTCGTGTGTCACAAGACTGGGTTAGGCCACTCCGCTAAAGCCTAGGCATTAGCTCGGGAAGCCAACGTAAGTCTTCAGGTCTCAGCCAGGATTCCTTATCCTGCAGGTGTAGCTCACAGCGGGAAGTGCCTATTCACTCTGGAAGGACCTTTTTGAGGTAACCGACTAGGTGCTAATCAGCTACTTATTCCACGAAAGCAGAGCAAAAGAGAGTCAGTGTATTCATGGCAGTAAAGCGCTCAAGGTCAGAGCAAACTAGTCTATGCCGTACACACACTAATAGCACACTAGATTGTGACACTGGGTCAAAGCCATTTCGTGGAGCCACGCTGTCATTTTTAAATCCAGTAATGGATTGAAAGGAGTTTTACTCAAGAGCCAAATTTAGATGAAGCTTTTCTCCTCAATTAATGCGGCGCTTACGTTCCAGCTCACACCTTGGATTATAGTCAAACAGGGTAGAGTCGGTCACATGAGTCTCTCGTCTGACTGTGTGTACGCACAAATGTTTTCTTTTCGCCTCAAGTAAAGATGCGTCCCAACTTCCACCCATAACGAGTTGCCTGTATTGTGGGAGCCCCTATTGTGTATTATGTACCGTGTGTTGTGTCGTGTAGTGGCAGTGAGACAAAAGTCTCCGCGGCGTTCTGCTGTGTAGTTACCAGCAGGACATGATGCTGGCTCACCCTGTGTGAGGTGAAGGTAGAATGCACTGCAGCAACCGTTTTCTAACTGTGCGTGTGGTGCACGCTTGCTTCTGTGCGTTGTAACATCCCCTCCAAGCTTCCTGTGGTTTTAATCATTGTGTTCCTTTCACCCTGACTGCAGCATAGCGCAAGCTATACAATGCTCTGGTAAAGACATGCACGAAACACCTTTCACACACATAACACACATTTACATTCACGCCGCTGCGTATGAGTCAGATTTTCTTTCTCACTAAAGTCGCAATGCTGCAGCAGAGATGGTAGAGGGTTATAGGAGGGTTATTGGATGGTTGTAGAGGCCAGCCTGTTGCTGTGGAGTGTGTGTGTGTTACTGTATCTATGATCTATGGAGTGTGTAGAGGAGAGCAGGATTAGCGTGGATTTGATGACCAGGGGAGGTTTAGCAGGCCGACTACAGCTGAGTTTAGAGCCTGCTGAAAGGAGCGGATTTACACACACACACACACAGTGGCTCGCAGGTCTGCATACACACATTCATACCCACACATGAAGTCAGAGTCAGCGCCAGCCTTTTGGGTGCCCCCCCCCCCACCTTGCGATCAAAACATTTTAGTAGCCCTCTTGACAGCTAAAGTTTTTTAATTACTTTCCTGCAATTCTACATATTTTGCCATGGGGCATAGAGAAAATGTTGCAGGTTTGATGCAATTATACTCATTTTGCCATGAGGCGGAGAAGAAAAATGGCTGTTTTTATAACGAATTTCCTGCAATTCTACACACATTTCTCCACAGTTTTTAAATATGATATCTTAGTGAGTGTGAGTAACAAAATCAATGGGAGCCCCACGGTTGGTAATTCGACCATGATTACAAGTTTAGATAGCTGGCTAGACTAACCAATAATGCAATGTCAAAAATGCTGACGTGGGCTAATTGAGTGACTCAGTGACTGACATAAAATAAACTGCTGATGCACAAAGTTGAGACCCCGTCTTTTTGCGGTGGGGTGGGGAGGGATTGATCCGCTGGCCTACAGCCAGTGGTCCATCCCTATAATAGACCCTCGACAGGAGCCAAGGCTTTAAGAACAGCAGTGCCACGGAGGTTGCTCTGTGTGTGTGTGAAGGGATGGTGTGTGCATAGGGGTGTATCTGTGTATGATAATGACTAACAACATTCAGGCGCTTATTTCTGTTGTGTGGTTAAAGAGCAGGGAACACAGAAGAAAATGACACAAAGGTAAAGGGAATATAGAAAAGTAAGCGCGAGTGTAGGAGGGAGAAAGGGCTAGCCAGAGTGGGAAGGAGAGGAAAGATAACGGAGAAAGCTGGCTACACGATCAGTTCAGGGTTTTTATTAACTAACTTTAAAAGGCACAGCACAAGGACATGGCTTGTATGGGTTGTAAGGCTGGTAGGTAAGTTTGTGAAACAAATTATGATAGGAGGTTGCGTGCCAACCAAACAAAGGGCATTTCGCAATACCTACGGAACAGGATATACAAGACAACATAGGAAGTATTCTAAGGAAAGTATAGCATCATAAACGGTCTGATTGGCAATAGACACACAGGCTAGAAAGTTAGCATTGTACAATTCTCCATACACACGAAGGGCACATACTTAAGAGCGAGGGACGCACAACAAAGGACTTGGGCCGCCCCATGCCACCACACACTGAACAAACACTACGGAAACACAAGCTACTTTATACCAGAGGGATGGTGGTTATCAGAGGGAGTTAAGGTGTGGTGACTTGGCAGGAGATGTGGGGTGTCCAGAGGGTAATTGGGGAGTCGGGGCCAATGGCATGATCCTTCAGAACAGTCCAAAGTTGACCTAGGTACTCTCTCTTTCATTTCCTCTCTCTACCGCCTCTTGTCTCTCTCAAATCAAAGTTTATTTGTCACGTGCGCCGAATACAACAGGTGTAGTAGACCTTACACTGAAATGCTTACTTACAGGCTCTAACCAATAGTGCAAAAAAGATATTAGGTGAACAATAGGTAGGTAAAGAAATAAAAACAACAGTGAAAAATAACAGTAGCGAGGCTATAAAAGTAGCGAGGCTACATACAGACACCGGTTAGTCAGGCTGATTGAGGTAGTATGTACATGTAGATATGGTTAAAGTGACTATGCATAAATGATGAACAGAGAGTAGCAGTAACGTAAAATAGGGGTTGGTGGGTGGTGGGTGGCGGAACACAATGCAGATAGCCCGGTTAGCCATTGTGCGGGAGCACTGGTTGGTCGGGCCAATTTAAGGTAGTATGTACATGAATGTGTAGTTAAAGTGACTATGCATATATGATAAACAGAGAGTAGCAGCAGCGTAAAAAACAGGTTGGGGGGGCACAATTTGCAAATAGTCCGGGTAGCCATTTGATTACCTGTTCAGGAGTCTTATGGCTTGGGGGTAAAAACTGTTGAGAAGCCTTTTTGTCCTAAACTTGGCACTCCGGTACCGCTTGCCATGCGGTAGTAGAGAGAACAGTCTATGGCTGGGGTCTTTGACAATTGTTAGGGCCTTCCTCTGACACCGCCTGGTGTAGAGGTCCTGGATGGCAGGCAGCTTAGCCCCAGTGATGTACTGGGCCGTACACTGCCCTCTGTAGTGCCTTGCGGTCGGAGGTCGAGCAATTGCCGTACCAGGCAGTGATGCAAACAGTCAGGATGCTCTCGGATGTTGCAGCTGTAAAACCTTTTGAAGATCTGAGGACCCATGCCAAATCTTTTTAGTTTCCTGAGGGGGAATAGGCTTTGTCGTGCCCTCTCCACAACTGTCTTGGTGTGTTTGGACCATGATAGTTTGTTGGTGATGTGGACACCAAGGAACTTGAAACTGCTCCACTACAGACCCGTCGATGAGAATGGGGGCGTGCTCGGTCCTTCTTTTCCTGTAGTCCACAATCATCTCCTTAGTCTTGGTTACGTTGAGGGATAGGCTGTTATTCTGGCACCACCCAGCCAGGTCTCTGACCTCCTCCCTATAGGCTGTCGCGTCGTTGATCAGGCCTACTGTTGTGTCGTCTGCAAACTTAATGATGGTGTTGGAGTCGTGCCTGGCCATGCAGTTGTGGGTGAACAGAGAGTACAGGAGGGGGACTGAGCACGCACCCCTGGGGGGCTCCAGTGTTGAGGATCAGCGTGGCAGATGTGTTGCTACCTACCCTCACCAACTGGGGGCGGCCCGTCCGGAAGTCCAGGATCCAGTTGCAGAGGGAGGTGTTTAGTCCCAGGATCCTTAGCTTAGTGATGAGCTTTGTGGGTACTATGGTGTTGAACGCTGAGCTGTAGTCAGTGAATAGCATTCTCACGTAAGTGTTCCTTTTGTCCAGGTGGGAAAGGGCAGTGTGGAGTGCAATAGAGATTGCATCATCTGTGGATCTGTTTGGGCGGTATGCAAATTTGAGTGGGTCTAGGGTTTCTGGGATAATGGTGTTGATGTGAGCCATGGCTAGCCTTTTAAAGCACTTTATGGCTACGGACGTGAGTGCTACGGGTCTGTAGTCATTTAGGCAGGTTGCCTTTGTGTTTTTGGGCACAGGGACTATGGTGGTCTGCTTGAAACATGTTGGTATTACAGATTCAATAAGGGACAGGTTGAAAATGTCAGTGAAGACACCTGCCAGTTGGTCAGCACATGCCCGGAGCACACGTCCTGGTAATCCGTCTGGCCCCGCAGCCTTGTGAATGTTGACCTGTTTAAAGGTCTTACTCACGTCGGCTACGGAGAGCGTGATCACACAGTCATCCGGAACAGCTGATGCTCTCATGCATGCCTCAGTGTTGCTTGCATAGAAGTGATTTAGCTCGTCTGGTTGGGGTATGTACGTACAGTCACTGTGGGGGGGACGTCCTCGATGCACTTATTGATAAAGCCAGTGACTGATGTAGTGTACTCCTCAATGCCATCGGAAGAATCCCGGAAAATGTTCCAGTCCGTGATAGCAAAACAGTCCTCTGCTTTATCTGAACACTTTTTTATAGACCAAGTCACTGCTGCTTCCTGCTTTAATTTTAGCTTGTAAGCAGGAATCAGGAGGATAGAGTTGTGGTCGAATTTACCAAATGGAGGGAAAGGGAGAGCTTTGTACGCGTCTCTGTGTGTGGAGTACAGGTGATCTAGGAAAAAATTTCCCCTCTGGTTGCACATTTAACATGTTGATAGAAATTTGGTAGAACTGATTTGTTTCCCTGCATTAAAGTCTCTGGCCACTAGGAGCGCCGCCTCTGGGTGAGTGGTTTCCTGTTTGCTTATTTCCTTATACAGAGTACATGCTGACTGAGTGCGGTCTTAGTGCCAGCATCTGTCTGTGGTGGTAAATAAACAGCCATGAAAGGTATAGCTGAAAACTCTCTAGGCAGGTAGTGTGGCCTGCAATTTATCACAATATACTCTACTTCAGGCGAGCAAAATCTAGAGACTTCCTTAGATTTCGTGCACCAGCTGTTGTTTACAAATATGCACAGACCACCCCCCATCGTCTTACCGGAGTGTGCTGTTCTATCTTGCCGGTGCAGCGTATATCCCGTTAGCTGAATATCCATGTTGTCATTCAGCCACGATTCCGTGAAACATAGGATATTACAGTTTTTGATGTCCCATTGGTAGGATATTCGTGATCGTACCTAGTCTATTGTCCAATGATTGCACGTTGGCGAGTAATATTGACAGTAACGGCAGCTTTCCCACTCGCCTCCTGCGGGACCTCACGAGGCATCCCGCTCTGTGTCCTCTATACCTGCGTCTCCTCCTCTTGCAAAGAACGGGGATGTTGGCACTGTCAGGTGTTTGGAGAATGTCCTGTGCTTCCTGCTTGTTGAAGAAAAAATCTAAATCTAATCCGAGGTGAGTGATCGCTGTCCTGATATCCAGAAGCTCTTTTTTGCCGTAAGGTACGGTTGCAGAAACATTATGTACAAAATAAGTTACAAATAACGTGAAAAAAACCCCACATAATAGCACAATTGGTTGGGCGCCCGTAAAACTGCCGCCATTTCTTCCGGCGCCATTTTAACACTACCCCTCTCTCTCTCCCTCTCCCCCCCTCCCCTCTATCTCTATCTCCCTTTCCCTCTGTTTCCACAGTGGTGCGTTCTCTGAGGTGATCATGGCCAGGGAGAAGGCCACAGGGAAGATGGTTGCAGTGAAGTGCATCCCCAAGAAAGCGCTGAAGGGGAAAGAGACCAGCATTGAGAATGAAATCACCGTGCTTCGGAAGTAGGTACCGGGCGTCCTGAGGGGGATCAAAGAGGGGAGTAGTTGCTTGGTTACGGTTGCCATCCTTCCACTCCGCCATCCTCCCTTTCTCTCTTCCTTCTCGCCAGTGCTTTGTTTCTCTTGCTCCTTTATCTAATGACCCTGAAGCAGCAGTGTAGTTTAACAGGTTTCACTGTTCAGGTCACCGACGTCAGCACACACGCGCTCCTCCTGCCCCTCATTCACCCACCTGTCTCTCTAAACGAGGCCCGTCACTTTATCTCTTTTCCATGGTGTTTTAGTGTTCTGATCACCCACACCTTGCCGCTTGGACATCAGAGCGGTATACTACAATGGAAGCTCGATTTACTCAGGGTTTTCTTAAGCTAGCCAGCTTCGGTTAGCTTCACATTCTAGCTCGGGCTTCATCCATATTACGACGGTGGATATTGCTCGTCCGGCCTGCCACTAAGTCTCGCAGGCTTGAAACTGCGTGTGCATGTCGAACGGCGGACTGTTCATTGAGACAATACTGAAACACCAATCCATGGGCGATTCAGTGCCACATTATCATTTGTGCCGACATCAAAATGAGAAAACAGTTATCTGACAAATTCAGCAGGCTACGGTGTTACTTATTGTTGATGCCGCCTTTTAGTGTGTTTATCAATGCATAAGCACCTTTTTTCCCCACTCGGTTATCCGGAGTTGACCAAAGTTACCTCGCTAACTACTCTAAACCGGGTACGTAGTATACAGTTGAAGTCGGAAGTTTACATACACTTTGGTTGGAGTCATTAAAACTTGTTTTTCAACCACTCCACACATTTCTTGTTATGAAACTATAGTTATGGCAAGTCGGTTAGGATATCTACTTTGTGCATGACACAAGTAATTTTTCCAACAACTGTTTACAGACAGATTATTTAATGTATAATTCACTGTGTCACAATTCCAGTGGGTCAGAAGTTTACATACACTAAGTTGACTGTGCTTTTAAACAGCTTGGAAAATTCCAGAAAATGATGTCATGGCTTTAGAAGGTTCTGATAGGCTAATTGACATCATTTGAGTCAATTTTAGGTGTACCTGTGGATGTATTTCAAGGCCTACCTTCAAACTCAGTGCCTCTTTGCTTGACATCATGGGAAAAGCAAAAGAAATCAGCCAAGACCTCAGAAGAAAATTAATTGTAGACCTCCACAAGTCTGGTTCATTCTTGGGAGCAATTTCCAAATGCCTGAAGGTACCACGTTCATCTGTACAAACAATAGTACGCAAGTATAAACACCATGGGACCACGCAGCCGTCATACCTCTCAGGAAGGAGATGCGTTCTGTTTCCTAGAGATGAACAAACTTTGGTGTGAGAAGTGCAAATCAATCCCAGAACAACAGCAAAGGACCTTATAAAGATGCTGGAGGAAACAGTTACAAAAGTATCTATATCCACAGTAAAACGAGTCCTATATCGACATAACCTGAAAGGCCGCTCAGCAAAACCGCCATTAAAAGGCCAGACTATGGTTTACAACTGCACATGGAGACAAAGATCGTACTTTTTGGAGAAATGTCCTCTGTTCTGATGAAAGAAAAATAGAACTGTTTAGCCATAATGACCATCGTTATGTTTGGAGGAAAAAGGGGGAGGCTTGCAAGCCGAAGAACACCATCCCAACCGTGAAGCATGGGGGTGGCAGCATCATGTTGTGAGGGTGCTTTGCTGCAGGAGGGACTGGTGCACTTCACAAAATAGATGGCATCATGAGGTAGGAACATTATGTGGATATATTGAAGCAACATCTCAAGACATCAGTCAGGAAGTTAAAGCTTGGTTGCAAATGGGTCTTCCAAATGGACAATGACCCCAAGCATACAATGTGGCAAAATGGCTTAAGGACAACAAAGTCAAGGTATTGGAGTGGCCATCACAAAGCCCTGACCTCAATCCTATTGAAAATGTGTTGGCAGAACTGAAAAAGCATGTGCGAGCAAGGAGACCTAAAAACCTGACTCCGTTACACCAGCTCTGTCAGGAGGAATGGGCCAAAACTCACCCAACTTATTGTGGGAAGCTTGTGGAAGGCTACCCAAAACGTTTGACCCAAGTTAAACAATTTAAAGGCAATGCTACCAAATACTAATTGAGTGTATGTAAACTTCTGACCCACTAGGAATGCGATGAAAGAAATAAAAGCTGAAAAATCATTCTCAACAATTATTCTGACATTTCACATTCTTAAAATAAAGTGGTGATACTAACTGGCCTAAGACAGGAAATTTTTACTAGGATTAAATGTCAGGAATTGTGAAAAACTGAGTTTAAATGTATTTGGCTAAGGTGTATGCAGACTTCAACTGTAGGTATGGAGACAAATACCTGTCAAAAGGTTGAACGTACATATCATTAGGATCGTAAGAAAAACTATACGTAAATTGTTAGGATCGTGAGAAAAGCCATGCGAGAAACATAAAACGTAAACTTTAAAATAGATGTGCAAACGTACAAAACCCTATGTTAAAACTATTAATGAATATTTACACGTTCAATTCTTACTTTACATCTCCCTTTACTCGGTGACAGATCTTTTTTATGCGGTCAAACTTTATTCAGTAATGTGCCATCTGCAAAGGGCATGAACTGAACGTAGCTAGTCGAAGTTAGCTAGTTAATCAAGCAACTCTTGTCCAGACATTTGAGTTGCTTTGCAGCTTCCGGTTTCATTTGCAAATTACAAGTCTTGAGCTTGTTTTAGAACTGCATTCAAAAACGACGTTATACCAGTAGATGACGTAGTATAGGCTTGGGCCTTCAGCAAATGACTTGTGTGAGAATGATAAAGACACAGAAGAGCCTTGTCTAGAACAACTGCCTGAGCTGCAAAAGAGAAAGTAAATATGATTTAGACTAGGCCTATTCCGCTATTTAAATATGCCATGCTGTTGTGTGTTAGTTAATGGCCATCATTTATTTTTTATAGCCGCGTGGGGCTATTATGGCGATCATGTGACCTAATGAATCGCCCTTTTTCCTGTATTTGGGAGAACGGACTCTAGGCCTTGTATTAGGCGTTTTGATTGTTTTATTAATGAGTTCCACTCTGTATGTAGGCTTGTTATAGCCATTTGCGTTGCACAACCCCATCGCGCAGAGGCTATATATCCATTTCAATAAACGAGACAAAACAAAATATTGATTAGATCTTGGCTGTGACCTGTCTTGAGCAAAATAGCCAAGGGGTCCCAAATGGCCAAGACCATCTATAGCCTGTTCTTATTGCGAGATCTGTTTTCCCGATCAGCCACTGCATGTGCTTCTTCAACAATTTTGTTTAACATTTAGAGGATATATTTAGAAACCTGTGAGCTCGGGTCTCTTTTTAACGGGAGCCATATAATAAAAACAGTTATAAAACACAAGAGTTCTAAAATTATTCTGCAAGACACCAGTACCCAAAATGATAGCCTAAATTGCAATGCCTACAAGTTGAAGGCCAATTTTTTTTTTGGGGGGGGGGGATATGCCTAAATTAAACATTGAATTATTAATGTGATGGGCTAAAAACTTAGATAAATTTGTATGCACATGTTTTTCAATCAACAAACTGGTGAGACTGTTCTATTCTCTTTGATTTAGTTCCTATTGCAACTCAAACAAATGACATACTGACTGAAAGATTAATTAGATGTTCAAATATGTTGGATTGATGAGTTGCACGCATCATGCATGTTCTGCGCTTTATTTGGCTAGTAGGCAAATAGTCCTACATTAGGGTATAATGACTCTATGGCTGCATGCCTCCAGAAGGGCATCTTCTGAGGCTGAGGGGTGCTTTTCTGAAGGCGAATGGTGCTGTGGTGCTGCATGGAGATCACCAGCTCTTCAACTGGGCAGCAGTGTCGCGATGGAGGGAATATCCTATAAATCAAATCCAAATTGTATTGGTCACATACACGTGTTTAACAGATGTTATTGCGGGTGTAGCGAAATGCTTGTGTTTCTAGTTCCAACAGTGCAATAATATTTAACAAATAATATCTAACAATTTCAGAACAATACACACAAATCTAAAGGAATGGAATTAAGAATATATAAATATTTGGACAAGTAATGTCAGAGCGGCATAGACAAAGATACAGTATATACAAATGAGATGAATAATGCAAAATATGTAAACATTATTAAAGTGACTAGTGTTCCAATATTAAAGTGGCCAGTGATTTCAAGTCTATGGATATAGGGCAGCAGCCTCTGTGCTAGTGATGGCTATTTAACAGTCTGATGGCCTTGAGATGGAAGCTGTTTTTCAGTCTCAACCTGTACTGACCTCGCCTTCTGGATGATAGCGGGGTGAACAGGAAGTGGCTCGGGTGGTTGTTGTCCTTAATGATCTTTTTGCCCTTCCTGTGACATCGGGTGCTGTAGGTGTCCTGGAGGGCAGGTAGTTTTCCCCCGGTGATGTGTCTGGAGAGCACTGCGGTTGTGGGCGGTGCAGTTGCCGTACCAGGAGGTGATAAAGCCCGACAGGATGCTCTCAATTGTACATCTATGAGGGTTTTAGGTGCTATGCCAAATTTCTTCAGCCTCCTGAGGTGGAAGAGGCGCTGTTGCGCCTTCTTCACTACACTGTCTGTGTGAGTGGACCATTTCAGTGTGTCAGTGATGTGTACGCCGCTGAAGCTTTCCACCTTCTCCACTGCGGTCCCGTCGATGACAATAGGGGGGTGTTCCCTCTGCTGTTTCCTGAAGTCCACGATCAGCTCCTTTGTTTTGGTGACGTTGAGTGAAAGGTTATTTTCCTGGCACCACACTCCCAGAGCCCTCACCTCCTCCCTGTAGCCTGTCTCGTCATTGTTGGTAATCAGGCCTATTGTTGTCGTCCGCAAACTTGATGATTGAGTTGAAGGCTTGCATGGCCACGCAGTCATGGCTGAACAAGGAGTACAGGAGGGGGCTGAGCACGCACCCTTGTGGAGCACCAATGTTGAGAATCAGCGAAGTGGAGGTTTGTTTCCTACTTTCACCTCCTGGGGGTGGCCCGTCAGGAAGTCCAGGACCCATTTGCACTGGGTGGTGTTCAGACCCAGGTCCTCGAGCTAAATGATGAGCTTGGAGGATACTATGGTGTTGAATGCTGAGCTATTGTCAATGAACAGCATTCTTACATAGGTATTCCTCTTGTACAGATGGGATAGGGCACTGTGCAGTGTGATGGTGATTGCATCATCTGTGGATCTATTGGGGTGGTAAGCAAACAAATTGAAATGGGTCTAGGGTGTCAGGTAAGGTAGAGGTCATATGATCCTTGACTAGTCTCTCAAAGCACTTCATGATGACAGAAGTGAGTGCTATGGGGCTATAGTAATTTAGTTCAGTTACCTTTGCTTTCTTGGGTACAGAAACAATGGTGACCATCTTGAAGCATGTGTGGACAGCAGACTGGGATAAGGAGAGATTGAATATGTCTGTAAACACTCCAGCCAGCTGGTCTGCACATGCTCTGAGGAAGCGACTAGGGATGTCGTCTGGGCCGGCAGCCTTGCGAGGGTTAACACGCTTAAATGTCTTGCTCACATCAGCCATGGAGGAGGAGAGCCCACAGTCCTTGGTAGCAGGCCGCGTCTGTGGCACTGTGTTATCCTCACAGCGGGCGAAGAAGGTGTTTAACTTGTCTGGAAGCAAGACGTCGGTGTCCGTGACGTGGCTGGTTTTCCTTTTGTATTTCATTACTATCTGTAGACCCTGCCATATACGTCTCGTATCTGAGCCGTTGAATTGCGACTCCACTTTGTGTCTATACTGACGTTTTGCCTGATTGATTGCCTTACGGAGGGAATAACTACACTGTTTGTATTTGGCCATATTCCCAGTCACTTGCCATGGTTAAATGCGCTGGTTCGCACTTTCAGTTTTTCGTGAATGCTGCCATATATCCACGGTTTCTGGTTTGGGTAGGTTTTAATAGTCACAGTGGGAACAACATCCGCTATACACTTCCTGATAAACTCAGTCACCGTATCAGTGTATTCGTCAATGTTGTTCTCGGAGGCTACCTGCAACATATCCCAGTCCGCGTGATCAAAACTATCTTGAAGAGTGGATTCCGATTGGTCAGACCAGCGCTGAATAGTCTTAGCACGGGTAATTCCTGTTTGAGTTTCTGCCTATAGGAAGGGAGCAACCAAATGTTAATTTCAAAGTCTATATGTTCATGACTCGATTCATATAAATCTTGTGAAATTATTAGAAATTCATATTAACCCCTCCTACAGAATATGCATTGCCATGATTTTGAGTGATTTTAAATAAACGTGTCATATTTCTTCTCGAATGTGTAGGACATAAAACAATTTAGAGGTAAGATGGATATCGATTTTGAGACATGACATGTAGTGTTTTCATATTTTAGTACTGTATGCACTTTTCAGAATGATTTAAAAATTCCTGTTTTTCGAAAAATTTTGAGCGCATACTAAGCTTTCTATTTTCAAAGCCTTTCACATTGACTTCAGCTCGTGTCACGCAGATTTTGCCTTTTGCGACCCGCGGAAACAAATTTCAAGACAACGACCACAAAATGTAAAATCGACTGAAGTTGTTACGAGAAACCTGCACCGCTATCAACAGAGCTCGTTGCTTATTATGGGATGTATTAGGTTACGAAATCCAACTTTTTTGTATATAATGTTAATTATATGTTAGAGAAAGACCCCACTCAATGATTCAGAACATGAATGATCATATTTGTCTTGGTAACATGTGTTTTATAATGTAAGGAAGTGAAATTTCATCACCAAGTCCATTTTTTACCCACTATGGGCAGAGTGGGTGGACACCCTATGATTAGTTAGAACTCTGAGCAGAGGGACTTTCTTTCTGTGTGTCTCAAATAGCACCCTATTCCCTATGTAGCTCAATGAGCTCTGGTCAAAAGTAGGGCACAATATGGGGAATAGGGTGCGATTTGGGATTCAGACATTTCTCCTTGCTGCTGGTGAAACACTGAAGTAGAGGTTTCAACAAGCTCATTGTCTGCCTTGTCACCAGACACACAACCACTCACACACACACACACACACACACTTTTCGCCCACACAGATTTTTTCTATGGCCTATTGAGAACAGAAAGAAAATTGAAAACACTTGATGATTCAAAGCAATTTAACATGAATAGAGCTGCGTTTCAAATGGACTCTGGTCAAAAGTAGTGCACTATAGGGAATATGGTGCTGTTTGGGACTGACATTGCTTTGTTGTGATGAATGTAATGAATTAAGGTATTTGGTGAGGAAATTGTGCTTTATTGTGCTGTGCATTGAAATGATCAGAGGTTAGTAGAACAGTAAGTCAATTAAATATACTGTTTCCCCTCTTCAGGATAAAACATGAGAACATTGTGGCTTTGGAGGACATCTATGAGAGCTCCAACCACCTATACCTCATCATGCAGTTGTGAGTACAGTACCTCAACCACCATTTTGTCTGTCTGCGTCTCGTATACGTCTGTCCGTCTTTCTGATAATGCAGGACCGGTGTTCATGTTTTCTATAAGAGGTGTCTGTACGTGCGCCGTAGAAAATGAGATGTGCCGGTACTCTGTATCCGTGTGAACACTGGTCCAAATCAATCACTGGGATAGCGTAGCGCGCTTTGCTGCAGTAAGCGTTCAAGGGCCATCGAGGTGCATTTGGCCTTGCCTATACTAAAGCAGCCTGTATGGATGCAAGCATTCCCAAAAGAGTTGCGTCTATGCTTCTTTTGTGTCATGGTTGTGACACTGTAGCAGACACAGTCTGGCAAAAGACTCATTCAAAAAGAGTCTCTAGGGTCAGTTTCCCAGACATGGATTTAGCCTTGACTGATTTTAAGAAAGGCATGATCAATGGAGAATCTCTATTGAAAATGCCTTTTAATTCGGGACTAAGATGAAGTGTCTGAAAACGTTGAAAGAAAAGTTAAAAGCTGCACACGCAGCTCCGACGCAATCATTTATTCACCAACATTTCGACACGAAGCTTCATTCGGGTTACGTGGGTTTTAAGTATCTGGGAAACCAGCCCTACGTGAGGGTTAGGTTAATTCAGTCCTCAATCTCCTCAGAGTATCTGGACGGAAGATTGTTTGACTGCATCGTAAAGGGTTAGGGTTGTGGTCGAGGCGAGGGTTGAACCAGGAACTGCACATGAAGCCAGGGTTATGGTTAGGGTTGAAGTTGAACCCGGATATAGACATGAAGCTAGGGTTACGGTCGGGTTAGATTTGACTAAACCTCTGTCTCTGTCTCAGGGTGTCTGGTGGTGAGTTGTTTGACCGCATCGTAGAGAAGGGTTTCTACACCGAGATGGATGCCAGCAGGCTCATTAAACAGGTGCTTGACGCTGTCAACTACCTCCATGCTATGGGCATCGTACACAGAGACCTCAAGGTACTGAGTGAGACACACACATACACGGAGCTCAAATCTCTTATTTCCCAATATTGATTGTTTCTTTTTCCCTCAGCCAGAGAACCTGCTTTACTACAACCCCCATGATGAGGCCAAGATCATGATCAGTGACTTTGGTCTGTCTAAGATGGAGGGGACAGGAGACGTGATGGCCACTGCCTGTGGGACGCCAGGATATGTGGGTGAGGCTGTTCTCTCTACCCTCTGGGCTGTTAGGATCCATGTTAGCTGCTGCCAACGCAGCAGCTACTCTTCCTGGGGTCCACACCAAACATGAAACATGACCTAATACGTAATTTGAATAGACAAGTACATCACAAAGACAAAACTACATAAATGCAAAAAAAAAGTATACATGCTTTCATTTATGCCTTCATAATCATGTGATTCCTCGACGCTACTGAATGCAAGTGCAACACACACAAAGGGAAATGGAAATGCAATAACAAGCAGGTGCGTCGCAAATAGGATGACGCTTCACTAAATTCCCCTGACGTGAATATAGCTACCTTGTTTTGCTAAATTCCCCTGGTGAGAATAAAGCTACCTTGTTTCTATAGTTACCGCCCGTAACGGGTATGCTGGAGTAAAGTATAGACTTTTTTTTTTACGGTTACCACCCACAATGGGTTTCCTGGGGTAACATGTCATCTCTTAAACGTGTAGACCTTTTGTTACAGTCACCACCCGCTATGGGTTTCATTAGGTAAAATGCAACATTCGTGAACATGAAATAACCAGGCCTTGTGAATCTTGAGCCTTGTTAGTCTATCGCCCTTAACGGGTTAGTTGAGATGTAGTGTAACGTGTGACAGTACGACCCGCTATGGGTTTCATTAGGTCAAATGGAAGGAAGACATGACATAAGGAAGTCTGCAGTGGTGACATAATCTAAACATATCTCTACTTCTGGGTTAACCTAAAGATAATTCACCTAATTTGACCGGAGGAAACCTCACCCAAACAAAATGAATAGGAGTTTAGTATATACAGTGGTGAAGTAGTGGGTGGTTTCTGAAAAACTCTCCATAAGAACATATGGCAACAGAGCTTTGGTCCTCCCTTCTATTGTGTCCTTGTTTACTTAGGGGTTCATGTGGAAGAAGCCTTATTTCCTATCCACACCAGTATGTTTGGAACATACTTTGCTAGTGTCAGTTCAAGCGCCACACAGGGATTGTTATGCAAGGCCTCCATGTTCTAAATCTCCCTCTGAACCGTATGACGTTCCCCACAGCCCCAGAGGTTCTGGCTCAGAAGCCCTACAGCAAAGCAGTGGACTGCTGGTCGATCGGAGTCATCGCTTACATTCTGTAAGTACCTCCATAACAACGTTTTTTTGTGTCACTGGCCAAGGCACAATACCCCATAATGTCAAAGTGAAATTATGTGTTTAGAATTATTTTTATTTTTTTTTACAAATGAATGAAAAGCTGAAATGTCTTGTCGATATGTGTTCAACCCCTAAAAGTCACATAATAAGTTGCATGGACTCACTCTGTGTTCAATAATAGTGTTTGACATGATTTTTGAAAGACTACTTCATCTCTGTACCCCACACATACAATTATCTGTAAGGTCGTTGCAAGTGCATTTCAGACAGTGATTCAACCACAAAGACCAGAGAGGTAAAACAATTACGGAGTTGAATGGCTGTGATAGTCGAGAACTGAGGATGGATCAACAACATTGAAGTTACTTCACAATACTAACCTAAATGACAGTGAAAAAGAAGGAAGCCTGTACAGAATAACAAATATTCCAAAAACATGCGTGCTGTTTGCAATGAAGCATTAAAGTAAAACTGCAGCAAAGAAATTAACTTCATGTCCTGAATACAAAGCGTTATGTTTGGGGTGAATCCAACAAAACACATCACCGAGTACCACTCTTCAACAGACACTGGGAGTCAACTTCACCTTTCAGCAGGACAGTAACCTAAACCACAAGGCCAAATCTACACTGGAGTTGCTTACCAAGATGACGTTGAATGTTCTTGAGTGGCTTAGTTACAGTTTTGACCTAAATCGTCTTGAAAATATATGGCAAGACTACAAAATGTCTGTCTAGCAAGGATCAACAACCAGCTTGACAGAGCTTAAATATTTTTTTTAAGAATAATGTGCAAATATTGTACAATCCAGGTGTTCAAAGCTCTTAGAGACTCACCCAGAAAGACTCACAGCTGTATTCGCTGCCAAAGGTGATTCTAGCATGTATTGGCTACAAGGTGTGAATACTTATGTAAATGTGAAGAAAGAAATATTTGATCAATGTTGAATTCAGGCTGTAACACAAAACAATGTGGAATAAGTCAAGGGTATGAATACTTTCTGTAGGCAATGTATAATTGATATGTTATCTGTCCCCAAGGTTGTGTGGTTACCCTCCATTCTATGACGAGAATGACTCTAAGTTGTTTGAGCAGATACTCAAGGCAGACTATGAGTTTGATGCACCCTATTGGGATGATATATCGGATTCAGGTGAGCTGTGTGTGTTTGCGTGCACATTTTAGTCAGTTTGCCGACGCTCTTACCCGGGGCTACTTAAAGTAGTGAGTGCATACATTTTCATACTTTTGTCATACTTGTCCCCTGTGGGGATTGAACCCACCAGACTGGCATTGCAAGGACCATGCTCTACCAACTGAGCCACACGGGATCCAGTAACAAATGTCTTCATAAGAATAGTAAACCAACTAAAATTCAGTGAAGTGAGGACATTTTGCCAGTACTCACTTGTAAAATTGAGATTTTAGGGTCAGGGTAAGGACTAGGTTAAGGGGTTAGGGAAAATAAGATTTTGAATGGGAGTCAATTGTTGGTCCCCAAAAAGTCCACACAAGTATAGTAAGACATAGCTGGGCTTGTATATGAGAGTGTGTGCACGTATACAATTGTTTGTGTGTAATGCTATCTTGAATTAATGGCACATGGTATACAGTCCCACGAGTGAGATTGTGTGTATCTTCCTCTCTTCCACATACAGCCAAAGAGTTCATCAGCTCTCTGATGGAGAAGGATCCAGAGAAGAGATTCACCTGTGACCAGGCTCTAGCCCACCCCTGGTGAGTGTCTGTCTGCCACCATTCTGACTGAGCACCGTCATACAGCTGCTGGTCCCAATTTACTCCATACCCCTTTCTCTTGGCCCTAACCCTTTGATGTGTGCAGATCTGAAGGGTCTGGGTAGGTAGAGCCCGTTAAAGCTTGCTCATATCTCTTCCACCTTACCCATCTGTAAACATCAATGTGTTAGGAACAATGGGAAGGGGTGGTAAATGAATTGGGACCAAACAATCAAAGGGAACAATGCACCGTGGTGAAAGCTGACGCAGATAGAGGATGTCTGGATGATGCAGGTGTTACTTAGAGCAGTGCCGTGCGTGTCCTCCCACTGTCATCTGTCACCATGACTCCCTCCCCGCCTCCTAAACTCTCTCCTCTGCTGGTCTGAGACTGGGGGGGAGACAGCCTAGGGTTGGGGAGACAGAGACGCAAAATATACAAAATTGCAACCATCGAAAGCCACCAGGTTATTACCAGCTGATGTCTCATTAAACCATCAATACGTGTTGAAATCACGCACACAGCTGATCTCAACTGCAACCAACATTGGCCAGTGGTTTTACCGCTCCCTAACGGGGATGTCGAGGTTGTCTTTTAGTCATGATTACATTTCCAAGACAATTTTGCCCTCTGGTTGGTATTATCTTTGGAACAACTTAGTCCTACTTTATGAGCAGACTAAGGATGAGTTCTATATTTGACAATCATTCCGTACAACTGAATTAAAGCATTTCCTCCTTTACCACGGAAAATCTACTATGACCGTTTACCCGACACTGTGTATGAAATAGAAAACTAATGTTGACGGTTTAGCCTACTCATTATTTGATTTGTTTCCAATTTATATAGTCCATTAAATACAACTGTCTTTCAAATAAAATTGTCTGATATGGTAAATTCTTATCAAGATTGGAGGTAAAATATCCCTGGACCGTCCTTATTTGAAATGTGTAACTAAATCAAGTAAATTGAAGGGGGGGGAAAATAAGATTTTTTCAAAGGAAAATGTAGTCTAAAGTTAATTCGATGGGCATATATTATATTGTTTTGCCATTTAAGGTGAAATGTTTGAATGAAATATAGGCCTACTACAAGTATTTTCACATTCGTCAGCCTTACGTTTTCCAATGCTCCTGATAGGTCGATATTTGAAACGGAGAATCTAGACTAGCTGTCTGGTATCATAATCACTTCATACGGTAACAACGAGAGATCAACTGATCTGCTGGTTTATCCTTAGTGGGTTTTTTGTCGCAATCAAGCTTAGTTTAGCCCGCAGGGGCATGTAATCTCATGTTGGTAACATTTTAAGAAATCCAGCGGTAACCTGCAGGAGCAGGTTAAATTACATCTGTCCGTTGCAATCGAGCCATTGCGTCTTGGGCCTATTGTGGCTTGGGCAGGTGGCTTGGTAGAGTTTATATAGACTCACAAAGGGTGGTTGTAACAGGTGGGTATTATATCACGTGAGACCGGTCAGTACACATCCTATCACCAGCTTGGATAGGATGTGTACCCAGGCCAGGATTTTTGTGTACCCAGGCCAGGATTTTTAACCATGTTAAAAGAAAAACATCTGCACACTACATGTTCTTTATCAATACTTTTGAACCAATAAACAGACTTTGTATTTCAGGATTGCTGGGGACACGGCTCTCTGCAAGAACATCCATGAATCAGTCAGTCGGCAGATGAGGAAAAATTTTGCCAAAAGCAAATGGAGGGTGGTTACACAATTTACTCTGCTCTCTTTCTTGCGGGGGGGGGTTCTGTCACCCCCTGTGGCCCATCCCACATGAAATGTATTAAATAACACATTAATATTAAACACCCAAGCATGCAAAAAGTACCAATTTACAATGTACACATTTTAAATTGTGTCCAACATCAACATGTTTACTGTAATTTAGTTATCCTTCCTATTTTGCATGCCTGTTCTCGCTATCTCTCCTTACCTGCCTCCTCTCCCTCCTTCTCTGTTTCCTCCACAGCAAGCGTTTAACGCCACGGCAGTGATTCGTCATATGAGGCGCTTGCAGCTGGGCAGTAGTCTGAACAGTAGCTTTGGCAGCAGTAGGAGCTTTGACCAACAGGGACCGAACTCTATGCTGGCCAAGAGCATGTCTGTAGACTGTGCCACCCTCTCACGCAAAGACGGTGACTGAATGACGCCTTTACGTTACTTTACCGGTTTAGTCTGGTATTTTGGATCTATCAAGCCTGTTGTAACTTTTTAATCGATTGGTTCCCATTGACTTATATTGTAGTGCAATTCCATATTCAGGAAGGATAATTTACTCCAATTCTGTTTCAGTAATTATTTTCTATTAAGTGTAGGCTTCAGTGATTCTAGTGATCTTCTCTCTTCAGGTCCTCCACAACCTCTGCCCACTCTGCCTCTCTCCACTGCAGCCTGCACTGCCCCTGCCAGCATCAGAGGGGAACCACAGGCAGAACTACAGGTTGTGGCTACAGCTGCAGCGGTGGAGCCACCCCGGCCACGCCCCTCCACAGTCTCCACCATCCACATGGGGACTAAATGACGTCAGGTTCCGCGGGAGGTCAGTTGGGAGACCACAGAGCTTTGAGTTGGGATTCTAATTCAGCCCCTCAGAATTCCGGAATTTCTCTCCTAGTCTGCCCATCCCGCCCATTATCAGCTGTTGGGATTGAGGACCCCTTCTATTTACCACGGCTCAGCACTTACTGCGTTCTCAGGGCAGCACTCTGTCTGTACCCAACCACAGTAAGTGTATTCAGAGATGTGAAATCAAATGAAGAGTGCTCACAGGATTTCCTATTCTATCAAACAGACAATCATATCTGTTCTACATGATACATTCCTATTTGAACATTCTACTTCCTAATGGACCACAGGTCTGGTGGTGAAGAGATGAGGAGGACCACTGTCTCTCTCTCTCTGTCTACTGACCAGAGGGTTTAATTTTTTCGGGCTAGTGGGGCCAGTTTCCCAGTGTTTGAATTGGGTTGGTGCACTCGGTACAGAGTAATTGCAACACAAAATGTTCACTCTAAAATATGAACACGGACATTAAAATATTGTCCTGTAAAATGAAAATGAGCCTGGCTCCTGAAATGAATACCGGCATCTTTGTCATTCCGCTTCAAGCACTGCCGTGTTGTAAGACTGTCCTCCAGAAGACAAGAAGACCTGTTTTGTATGGGACATTGGTGGTGTTATGAGGCCACACTATGCTAGGTTGAAGATGGAGAAGGTTAAGACGACGTAATAATTACGTGCAGATGCGTTCGAATATAAACAAATTCATTGGACCAGCGCTGGAGCGAAAATGACTGGGAGTGAACGTTAGCAGTACAGAACGTTTGCCGTCAAAGTGGGAAAAAAACACAATCGTAGGGAATTTGTTAACTACTCAGCCAACAAATAACGTAACTGTTTTACTGTCATTCTATTCGTTTAAGCGTTTTTCAAATGAGCTACAGACACTTTACTACTTGATTTCCCAACCGCTGGTCACGTTTTCATCTCCTGTAAAATCAGCAACAGCGCTGGTCCAATGAACGTGTTTATTTTCATATGCCGCCGCATGGAATTATTACGTTTTCTTATCCTCTGTTTTTTTTGGGGGGGGGGGGGGGGCTAGACACTATGGGAACTCACCATGTTTTTATTAGTCTGTTATCGAGACTGCTGTAACTCTGAGACTGTGAGTGTCAGGGGCATAACGCCCTCTATGCCTTGTGTTCAAAATTGCACCCTGAAACTGTGGGGAAACCGTTGTGTGGAGTTAGTTTTATGAAACTGAAACAGCATTCAAGGCTAAAATAGTGGTGACTTATTATCCTCATTTCTAGTTTTAATTTTTAGCTGCAGTAAATCGCTGGTTCATTATTCCCAACTGTAGGGCATAGCGGTTATATATATATATATATTTGCTTTATGTTTTCTGGATATAAAATGACAGAGAAACACATCTATGTGCAGAATCATGCACACACCTGTGAATGAAGTGCTTCAGTAGTGTGAGACAACTGGCAAGAACAGTTTTGATGGTTGTGACGATAATGAGGGATGTGACAGTTATGCATTCATTGTACACCTTTCCCGATTGAAAGGTATTGAATTGTTTATTTTCTTATTCTGACTCTTGTAAGAACTTTACTTACAAAGAAAAATGTGTAAATGTGCGACTAGACTTTTACGTTGTAATGTATAAACGGTCAAGTATGTCGTCAGTAATGGGGTTCAAATGTATAGTTGTTACTTATGAATAATTGTGATGTAACTGTGATGCCATCCTTAGCATAAGGTTGCAGTGTATAACATAGCTTTGTGACCTGTTCTCAGGGAGATACTTTGACAATTTGATGAAATGAAACCCCAGTTATGATGCTGAGGTTGAAGTTTATGATTATGATGCATGTTATTGACTAAAGCAAGCTTTGCATATTCTTACGTGCCATCAGGACAGTTCAGCTCATAATTCAATTTTTCGGTGGGGATGAACCTTACATGGAATGGACAGTTTGATATATCCCATTTTTGGGATGAGACTGAAATGATGCGTATTATAACAATGACCACTGCAATAGAGTTAAATTTAAACACATATGACAAACTAAGAAATTTAGATTGAAGTAATTTGATAATCAGTGTGTGCCATTGCAGAATAATTTTGTAGAAGCCTGATTAGTATAGCCAACTTTAGTTAGCTGTGCTGCTTTGCTTCCCCCCAGGCACTGGCTGTTCCCAGAAGTGCTCACACACTGTTTGGTCAGTGTACTTTCATACCCGTCCTTTGAATTTAGCAGCCAGTTGCTGTCTCTCTCACTGTCCTCACTCTCTGTCTTCGCTCCTCTCTCCCAAATCGAATGATCTTCACGCTGCAAGGAGGAGGGAAATCTGTCTAGCAAGCTTTTTACCTGTGATACCACTGCTTAGTATTTCACTGTTCGACATGGATGGAACCAGGCTTGATGTCAATTTCATTTCAATTCAGGAACATAAGAGTTTCAGTTTACTTTCTGAATTGACTTTATTTAAATGGTATTGACCCCAACCCTGGATGCAACTTAAAAGCTTGAAATTAGTCAGTTTCGATGTTGAGCACAATGTCACTTTGGATTGTAGGTCTCAATGTGCAATGTTGATGTAAAGGATTTGAAAAACTCCTTCTCAGGGGTAGTAAACTATGAGTATAGATATATGTTCATAAAGATGTAGATCCTCTTGTCCTTTTTAGATATAAATCTCAGTAACCATATTTGCTTGGATTGTAGTGTGTATTGATTTTCTACGTTACAAATACTGTATGTTCTCTTCAAAAACAGCATGATACAAAGCACGAAATTTAAAGCATGTATGAAAAGCACTTTGTTTGAGATATACTGTATATAGGTTGTGACAAATTGGACTACAAAATGACTAACTGTTGGATAAAATCAAATAAAACGTTAGAATATACTGAACTCCAGGAGGCTTACTGTGGGGTGCTATTGCAAAGGAGTGACTATAAAACAGAAATATTACACCTGTGTATACCGGTCAAATGTTTTATAACACCTACTCATCCAAGGGTTTTTCTTCTCTTTTTTTACTATTTTCTACACTGTAGAATAGTAGTGAAGACATCAAAACTATGAAATAACACAAATGGAATTGTGTAGTAACCGAAAAAGTGTTAAATCTCAAATATATTTTGATTTGTTTAACACTGTTTTGGTTACTACATGATTCCATATGTGTTATTTCATAGTGATGTCTTCATTATTATTCTACAATGTAGAAAATAGTGAAAATAAAGAAAAACCGTTGAATGAGTAGGTGTTCTAAAACTTTTGACCGGTTGTGTGTGTGTGTGTGTGTGTGTGTATATATATATATACAGTGGGGAGAACAAGTATTTGATACACTGCCGATTTTGCAGGTTTTCCTACTTACAAAGCATTTAGAGGTCTGTGATTTTTATCATAGGTACACTTCCACTGTGAGAGACGGAATCTAAAACAAAAATCCAGAAAATCACATTGTATGATTTTTAAGTAATTAATTTGCATTTTATTGCATGACATAAGTATTTGATCACTTACCAACCAGTAAGAATTACGGCTCTCACAGACCTGTTAGTTTTTCTTTAAGAAGCCCTCCTGTTCTCCACTCATTACCTGTATTAACTGCACCTGTTTGAACTTGTTACCTGTATAAAAGACACCTGTCCACACACTCAATCAAACAGACTCCAACCTCTCCACAATGGCCAAGACCAGAGAGCTGTGTAAGGACATCAGGGATAAAATTGTAGACCTGCACAAGGCTGGGATGGGCTACAGGACAATAGGCAAGCAGCTTGGTGAGAAGGCAACAACTGTTGGCGCAATTATTCGAAAATGGAAGAAGTTCAAGATGACGGTCAATCCCCCTCGGTCTGGGGCTCCATGCAAGATCTCACCTCGTGGGGCATCAATGATCATGAGGAAGTTGAGGGATCAGCCCAGAACTACACGGCAGGACCTGGTCAATGACCTGAAGAGAGCTGGGACCACATTCTCAAAGAAAACCATTAGTAACACACTACGCCGTCATGGATTAAAATCCTGCAGCGCACGCAAGGTCCCCCTGCTCAAGCCAGCGCATTTCCAGGCCCGTCTGAAGTTTGCCAATTACCATCTGGATGATCCAGAGGAGGAATGGGAGAAGGTCATGTGGTCTGATGAGACAAAAATAGAGCTTTTTGGTCTAAACTCCAATCGCTGTGTTTGGAGGAAGAAGAAGGATGAGTACAACCCCAAGAACACCATCCCAACCAGGAAGCATGGAGGTGGAAACATCATTCTTTGGGGATGCTTTTCTGCAAAGGGTACAGGACGACTGCACCATATTGAGGGGAGGATGGATGGGGCCATGTATCGTGAGATCTTGGCCAACAACCTCCATCCCTCAGTAAGAGCATTGAAGATGGGTCGTGGCTGGGTCTTCCAGCATGACAATGACCACGAAACACACAGCCAGGGCAACTAAGGAGTGGCTCCGTAAGAAACATCTCAAGGTCCTGGAGTGGCCTAGCCAGTCTCCAGACCTGAACCCAATAGAAAATCTTTGAAGGGAGCTGAAAGTCTGTATTGCCCAGCGACAGCCCCGAAACCTGAAGCATCTGGAGAAGGTCTGTATGGAGGAGTGGGCCAAAATCCCTGCTGCAGTGTATGCAAACGTGGTCAAGAACTACAGGAAACGTATGATCTCTGTAATTGCAAACAAAGGTTTCTGTACCAAATATTAAGTTCTGCTTTTCTGATGTATCAAATACTTAAGTCATGCAATAAAATGCAAATTAAATACTTAAAAATCATACAATGTGATTTTCTGGATTTTTGTTTCAGATTCCGTCTCTCACAGTTGAAGTGTACCTATGATAAAAATTACAGACCTCTACATGCTTTGTAAGTAGGAAAACCTGCAAAATCGGCAGTGTATCAAATACTTGTTCTCCCCACTGTATATATATATATATATATATATATATATATATATATATATATATATATATATACACACACACACACACACACACACACACACACACACACACACACACACACACACACACACACACACACACACACACACACACACACACACAACCGGTCAAAAGTTTTAGTAAAAATAACCCTTGAATGAGTATGTGTGTATATATACACAAATACAGTACCAGTCCAAAGTTTGGACACACATACTCATTCAAGGGTTTTTCTTTATTTTTACTAATTTCTACATTGTAGAATAATAGTGAAGACATGGAATCATGTAGTAACCAAAAAAGTGTTATACAAATAAAAATATATTTGAGATTCTTCAAAGTAGCCACCCTTTGCCTTGATGACAGCTTTGCACGCTTTTTGCATTCTCTCAACCAGGTTCATGAGGTGTACTGGAATGCTTCCCAACCATATTGAAGGAGTTCCCACATATGCTGAGCACTTGTTGGCTGCTTTTCCTTCACTCTGCAGTCCAACTCATCCCAAACCATCTCAATCTGATTGAAGTCGGGTGATTGTTGAGGCCAGGTCATCTGATGCAGCACTCCATCACTCTCCTTGGTCAAATAGCCCTTACACAACCTGGAGGTGTGTTTTGGGTCATTGTCCTGTTGAAAAATAAATGATAGTCCCACTAAGCGCAAACCAGATGGGATGGCGTATCGCTGCAGAATGCTGTGGTAGCCATGCTGATTAAGTGTGCCTTGAATTCTAAATAAATACCCTACAGTGTCACCAGCAAAGCACAATCACACCTCCTCCTCCCTGCTTCACGGTGGGAACCACACATGCAGAGATCATCCGTTCACCTACTCTGCGTCTCACAAAGACACAGCGGTTGGAACCAAAAGTCTCCAATTTGGACTCATCAGACCAAAGGACAGATTTCCACCGGTCTAATTTCCATTGCTCGTGTTTTTTTTGGCATCCTTTAGTAATGGTTTCTTTGCAGCAATTCAATCATGAAGGCCTGATTCACGCAGTCTCCTCTGAACAGTTGATGTTGAGATGTCTGTTATTTGAACTCTGTGGAGCATTTATTTGGGCTGCAATCTGAGAAGCAGTTAATTGCCGATTTCTGAGGTGCAGTTAACTCTAATGAACTTATCCTCTGCAGCAGAGGTAACTCTGGGTCTTCCTTCCGTGTGGCGGTCCTCATGAGAGTCAGTTTCATCATAGTGTTTGATGGTTTTTGCAACTGCACTTGAAGAAACTTTCAAAGTTCTTGAAATTTTCCGTGTTGACTGACCTTCATATCTTAAAGTAATGATGGACTGTCCTTTCTCTTTGCTTATTTGAGCTGTTCTTGCCATAAAATGGTCTTGGTCTTTTACCAAATAGGGCTATCTTCTGTATACCTTGTTACAACACAACTGATTGGCTCAAAAGCATTAAGAAGGTTAGAAATTCCACAAATCAACTTTTAACAATGCACACCTGTTAATTGAAATGCATTCCAGGTGACTACCTCATGATGCTGGTTGAGAGAATGACAAGAGCATGCAAAGCGTGGCTACTTTGATGAATCTCAATTATGAAATATATTTTGATTTGTTTAACACTTTCTTTTGTTTACTACATGATTCCATATGTGTTATTTCATAGTTTTGATGTCTTCACTATTATTCTACAATGTAGAAAATAGTACAAATAAAGAAAAACCCTGGAATAAGAAGGTGTGTCCAAACTTTTCACTGGTACGGTATATATATATATAAATAAATAATTACACACACGTGAAGTCGGAAGTTTACATGCACCTTAGCCAAATACATTTAAACTCAGTTTTTCACAATTCCTGACAATTAATCCTAATAAAAATTCCCTGTTTTAGGTCAGTTAGGATCACCACTTTATTTTAAGAATGTGACATGTCAGAATAATAGTTGAGAGAATGATTTATTTCAGCTTTTATTTCTTTCATCACATTCCCAGTGGGTCAGAAGTTTACATACACTCAATTCGTATTTGGTAGCATTGCCTTTAAATTGTTTAACTTGGGTCAAACATTTCGGGTAGCCTTCCACAAATTTCTCACAATAAATTGGGTGAATTTTGGCCCATTCCTCCTGACAGAGCTGGTGTAACTGAGTCATGTTTGTAGGCCTCCTTGCTCGCACACGCCTTTTCAGTTCTGCCCACACATTTTCAATAGGATTGAGGTCAGGGCTTTGTGATGGCCACTCCAATACGTTGACTTTGTTGTCCTTAAGCCATTTTGACACAACTTTGGAAGTATGCTTCGGGTCATTGTCCATTCGGAAAACCCATTTGCGACCAAGCTTTAACTTCCTGACTGATGTCTTGAGATGGTTGATTCAATATATCCACATAATGTTCCTACCTCATGATGCCATCTATTTTGTGAAGTACACCAGTCCCTCCTGCAGGAAAGCACCCCCACAACATGATGCTGCCACCCCCGTGCTTCACGGATGGGATGGTGTTCTTCGGCTTGCAAGCCTCCCCCTTTTTCCTCCAAACATAACGATGGTCATTATGGCCAAACAGTTCTATTTTCTCCAAAAAAGACGATCTTTGTCCCCATGTGCAGTTGCAATCCGTAGTCTGCCTCTTTTATGGCGGTTTTGGGGGAGTGGCTTCTTCCTTGCTGAACGGCCTTTCAGGTTATGTCGATATAGGACTCGTTTTACTGTGGATATAGATCCTTTTGTACCTGTTTCCTCCAGAATCTTCACACGGTCCTTTGCTGTTGTTCTGGGATTGATTTGCACTTTTCGCACCAAAGCACGTTCATCTCTAGGGGACAGAAGGCGTCTCCCTCCTTAGAGGTATGACGGCTGCGTGGTCCCATGGTGTTTATACTTGCGTACTATTGTTTGTACAGATAAATGTGGTACCTTCAGGCATTTGGAAATTGCTCCCAAGGATGAATCAGACTTGTGGAGGTCTACAATTGTTTTTCTGAGGTCTTGGCTGATTTCTTTTGATTTTCCCATGATCTCAAGCAAAGAGGCAATGAGTTTGAAGGTAGGCCTTGAAATACATCCACAGGTACACCTCCAATAGGCTAGTTGACATCATTTGAGTCAATCAGAAGCTTCTAAAGCCATGACATCATTTTCTGGAATTTTCCAAGCTGTTTAACGGCATGCTTAGATACTTAGTGTATGTAAACTTCTGACCCACTGGAATTGTGATACAGTGAATTATAAGTTAAATAACCTGCCTGTAAACAATTGTTGGAAAAATTACTTGTGTCATGCACAAAGTAGATATCCTAACCGACTTGCCAAAACTATAGTTTGTTAACAAGAAATTTGTGGAGTGGTTGAAAAACGAGTTTTAATGACTCCAACCTAAGTGTATATAAACTTCCGACTTCAGCTGTATATAAGTATAAACATGTTCAAATCTACATCATTGTATAGTCACACAGCATGCGAAAATGCAACACACATGCAAACGTTCAAACCAGTACAGAAGAATAACATTCATTTGTTTCTTTAAAAATATTATTTATAAGGCAGATCTAAAAGAGAACACCTACCTAAAGTCTTTCCAAAGTATTTATAAAAGCGTACATGACATTATAAAAAGTTACATTTTACAGGTAGAGGTGCGTCTATAGTAGGGGGCGTAGCCCTCTGTGTCCTGCCTGCTGTAATACCACTGTTCTCCAGTAGGGCGGTGATGTCTCAGGTAGACTGGCGGTTGTACTCCTGGGGGGGATGCAGGCCGTCATAGTGGAACTCTCGCCACTGCTCGGTGCTCTCCCGGGTCCTCTCGTCTTGCTCTAAGGTCAGAGGTAAGTTATGGGGGGGGGGTGAAGAGGGTAGACAGATCACGCTACTGGATGAAGTGTTACTGGATCAATTCACAGATACACATAGAATACCTTCCTACTGCCATACTGTGCTCTGATTATACACCAACAATAAAGAGAAACTGTTACAGGAGTAGAATACAAAATAACCTGTTATTGTTTATACTGTGTATTAGGGTATTATACACTGTGTACAAAACATTAGGAACATCTTCCTAATATTGAGTTGCACCCCCTTTTGCCCTCAGAACAGCCTCAATTCGTCGGGGCATGGACTCTACAAGGTGTCAAGCGTTCCACAAGGATGTGTAGATGATGCATCTGAACACTATTAGCCAGCTAGTTAGCTAGCCAAGCCAAAAAGAGTTGACCTGCCAGTCCATCTGCAAATCTGTGGCTCACATGTTGACTCCAATGCTTCCCACAGTTGTGTCAAATTGGCTGGATGTCCTTTGGGTAGTGGACCATTCTTGATACACATAGGAAACTGTTGAGCGTGAAAAACCCAGCAGCGCCGCAGTTCTTGACATAGTCAAACCGGTGCTCCTGGCACCTACTACCATACCCCGTTCAAAGGCACTTAAATCTTTTGTCTTGCCCATTCACACTCTGAATGGCACACATACACAATCCATGTCTGAATGCTTAAAAATCCTTCTTTATCCTGCCCCCCCCCCCCCCCCCCTTCATCTACACTGATTGAAGTGGATTCAACAATAAGGGATCATAGCTTTCACATGGATTCACCTGGTCAGTCTATGTCATGGTAGTTGCCATGGCGCCCTTGTAGCAGCCTAAGCAAAGAGTTCCTGTAAATATGTTGTTGTTTTTTATCAGCTGTTTTTTTTTGAAAACATTGATTTTTATTGCATATTTGTGATGGTTTTGATCCACAGATTTGCAGATGGACTGGCAGGTCAACTCTTTTTGGCTTGGCTAGCTAACTAGCTGGCTAATAGTGTCCAGATGCATCATTTGAACAATCAGCTTTTTTGTTTCACTTGGCTGCTGATCCCTGTTCTTTTGAAAGCATCAATTGAAGAATCACCTGAAGCTTGAGAGGAATGGGAGATGCAGTAGAGGAATGCAGTGCTGAGGCAGAGGGCTCGTAGTGAGGACAACTGGCTACTACTCTGAACTGTGTGTGGTGAGCTTTCTGCCTGGCGAGGCATCACTCAAGTGGGTGACATACATTGTGAAGGTGTCACGCCCTGACCTTAGTTATATATGTTTTCTGTATTATTTTGGTCAGGGCAGGGTGTAACGTGGGTGGGTATGCGTGTTTTGTGTTGTCTAGGTTTTTTTTTAGATCTATGTTTTTTTTGTAAGTCTAGGTTATTGTAGGTCTATAGTGGCCTGAATTGGTTCCCAATCCGAGGCAGCTGTTTATCGTTGTCTCTGATTGGGCATCCTATTTAGGTTGCCATTTTCCATTTAGGTTTTGTGGGTTATTGTCTATGTGTAGTTGCATGTCAGCACTCAGTTGTATATAGCTTCACGTTAGTTTGTTTAGTGTTCTTCGTTTATTAAAGAAGAATGTATTCACATCACGCTGCGCCTTGGTCTCATCACTACGACGAACGTGACAGGAGGAAGAAAAGTCCAGTAGCTACATGAATGAGGCTGGTTCCCAGAGCAACCCTCTATAAGATCGTCACTGGACCCTTCATCATCAACCATCTCCCTGACCACATTCCTCTTCTCAAGCCGCGATGAACTGCCTCTCTTTGGAGGATGCATGAACTCAAAAGACTTGGCCTATATTGGTTGACCTAACTATAGTTAGGCTACTCATGATGGTGCATTGCTTGTTTTTGTATGAAGCGCTTTGAGATTTTGAAAAGAAGTTGAATAAATTATTATTATGGAAAGAGCAGGTGTTCCTAATGTTTTGTACACTGTATTATTATACCGTCATGCTCCTCCTCAGCGTAGTTCTCAAACTCATTCATCTGTTCCTCATGGTTCTCTCTCTTCCGCTTATCTGCAGCCAGCACCTGCCTCTGTTCAGCTATAGGGGAGGAGAAAAAGGAAGTCGATTAAATTGTATCACTTGCGGTCAAACTGCACCAACAACATTACGTAGGGTTGAATCTCTGCAGAGTACAGGCAGACGCTGGGTTTGGGCCATGGAATCCTCTCCTAGTCCTGACACCCCACCTCTGACCTTTTCTTCATTGTTGTTCCATGGGACAGGTCTTTGCCTGCATAACGACTCCCTTTTGGAATTTTATTTTGGGGAATTCAGGTCAGTCAGGTAGTTGTAAATAACAACTAAATGGAGAAGCAATCAGATGAACAGTTGAAATGGTAAAGCTTGCAGCGTTCCTTCGCAGGTCGGTGGTCAGGGAGCTGTGAACTAATGACCCAGTGTAAATAAAACTCAAAAGGTAACCACCCATATCATCAACCAAGGGTTATGTCAATCATTGGGATACTGCACTGTATGCAAGTCACTTATTTACACATCAGTGATATGCTCCTAACTCCTGTCATAAAGTATTTGACCCACCCACTCACTTCTACCTGGCATAACCTCGCCACCTAAAAGCCCAAAGTCAAACAGGTTCACCCATTTGAACACAGGTGAAAGCCACATTGATGTTGATTATACCTACCTGGCAACAGAGCTGAACCTCACTGTAACCACTCAGTGGTCACACAGATAACACAAACGCACACATGTTATACTATCCTTGTGGGGACCAAACAATTGATTCCCATTCAAAATTTCCCTGACCTTAACTCCTAACCTAACCTCTAACCCCGAAGCTTAAAACAGCCTTTTTCCTTGTGGCGACCGGTGAAATGTTCCCTCTTGACTATATTTTCCATGTTTTACTATCCTAGTGGGGAATTCTGATCCCAACAAGGATAGTAAAAACACACACACACACACAATCAATCAAATAAATGTAGAAAGATGTGCTTATACAGAAACACAAGCCTAAAACCCCAAACAGCAAGCAATGTAGATGTACACACACACACTATAGGTTTATCCACATTTTCTCATATGACTTACTGTGGTTTAGTAGTGTCAACATGTGGCTGCCAAAGTGGCTCTCAAAAAGTAAACTTATTTTTCTCTCACTCTGTCCATCTCTCTGACCCCCCTCCCTCCACTGTGTCAGTGTTGGCACATTCCACACGCAACTTCTAACTGCTCTCTCCATACCCAGACTGGATACAAACATCACTCCATCTCACTCTCTCTCTCTCTTTTTCTTCTCTCGCTCTAACTCTTTTCAGCGAACACTTCAATTTGTCTTGGGTTTATGTACTTACGTAACTCGCCTCTCACCGGCTCTCTTTCTCCAGCTAAACTCTCACCTGGCCGTCAACTGGGTAGTTAAAGAGAACAATCAAACAACTCACTTCTGGGAACTTTCACAAGGTCTCCTCTCGTGTCCTAGCGGTTAGAGCGTTTTGGGACAGTATCTGAAAGGTTGCTTGTTCAAATCCCTAAAGTGGAAAAATCTGCCGTTCTGCCCTTGAACAAGGCGGTTAACCCTCACAACAACTTCTCCCCCGACCTTGATGATGTCAATTAAGGCAGTTTCCCGCACCTCTCTGATTCAGAGGGGTTGTGGAAAATGCATTCAGTTTTGCAACTGACTACAGCAGTAAGTATCACCTTTCCCTGCATAATACATGTACCTTGTGAAAGTGGAGATTTTTGTCTACTCCTCAGTTTTAGCTGAGTAGGATAGAAGGAGAGAAGCTCAATGCTCCATGCTACCCTGTAGCTCCTGCAGCAGCCTCCAATATGCTACCGTTTTTAGCTGGGTCATGTTCAGTGGGGAGAGAACTTTTGAAACTGAGAGGTACCATATCTAAACTTGTCCAATGAGAACACTGGGTTTGGTTTTCTGTTGCAAAACATTTTGCTACAGTGTGCCCTACTGAACACAACTCTGGTCTGAGGCGGTCTGGCAAGAGTATAGCACCTGAGGTGTCCAGGGCTCTAGGCTTTGCAGCTGCCAGTCGCCGGCCAGCCTTCTCACAGTAAAAACACTATTCTCCAGCTCAGTCCAGCCATAACAGTATTCACTCCGTGTCATAACATTACCTATTCAGCTGAATCATTTTACATTTTTGTCATTTAGCAGACGCTCTTATCCAGAGCAACTTACAGTAGTGAGTGCATACATTTTCATATTTCTTCATACTGGTCCCACAGTGGAATCGAACCCACAACCCTGGTGTTGCTCTACCAACTGAGCCACACGGGACCGAATCATTGCAAAGACAGATAGAACACTGGGACTTCAGCCATCGCTGTATTCAATTGCAGCAATATAAACTCCATCCAGTAATATAAACTCGTGGTGCAGTAGTAGGCTACCTCTGCAACCAAAACGTTCAGCTGACCTTAAGAAGCATTGATCGATCTAGAGATGTGGGACCAAACCATCCATCTATGCTACACACACAAGCTGTGCTTCATTCAGGCATCCACAGACAGAGGCACCCAACACCACACCATCCACTGCCAGTTCACCACCGACCATTGGTGGAAAACAACCCCAAAAAACATCCAAGCAACATATAGATCTTAAAAGAGATCCAAACAGAGAAAGCTTCAATCACCGTCAATTTCGTCCTGAGACTTGGCAGCTCTCCTGCTGCGGCGTCTGAAGAAGTTTGCTGCATCGGCCTCGGGCATGAAGATCTCCCTCAGTGGACCTGAGAAGAAGAGAGACAGAAAAGAGAGAGTTGAGAGCTGTTGTGTTGGTATGCAGAGGGCGGTGAGTTCGCGCCCAGAAAACAAAGACAACACATTTCCATTCTGTTACAATCGCATAAGAGATGAGAGGAGGGTAGATTTAACAGCAGGCAAAAAAAGAGGGAGTTCCGTAAGGTTTGAAGTCCCAGCCCGCACCAGGAAATTAGGTTGTACGTCCTGCAGAAGACGAAGAGGGTTCGGTGAAGGTCGAGCAGCTTACCTCTCGGGTCGGTTGCCTTGGTAGTGCCCTTATCATCGGGGACAGCTGCACTGTCTACCTCCTGAGATACTGCATGGGTTCAGAGGTACATGATGATAGGACAAGACATCAGATCAGCGTTGAGCTCTCTATCACAATGTTCCCATACCACTATCACTAGTAACAGAGTCACTCTGCTCTCAGACTGCACTCTTAAGTTTCTCTAGCGATATCACCTGAAAATATGACATGCACCATCCTCCTCAAGTATTCATTCACATCTCGTAAATATATATTATTCCCTGACAATACAGTCCCCCTGCAGGCAGACTCACTCACAGGACAGTGACAGGAGCACAGCGACAAGGAAGGTTGCATGCGGCCAGGACATCTTGAGAGCTGTGTCTGAGCTGTTGAGGGATAGGAGAGAGGTGAGTGAGGTGAGAGAGAGAGAGGGCGGGGGGAAGGAGGAGAGTAAGATAGGAAGGAGGTGAGTAAGAGAGAACGAGAGAGAAAGAGAGGTTAAAAGAGAGCAGATGGCACCCTGGAAGGGGGGGCCGGGGAGAAGATCAGCTGGTTGGAATTTCAGAGGCTTTGACAAACCGTTGGTCAGGGAGGGGAAGAGAGGATCCATGGGGACCATAGAAGCACAAAAACGTCAAGGTTTCCTCACATAAGCCACATCATTTCAGTTTTTCAAGTAATTAAACAGTTTGATCTGAAAACCCTCGAAAGTAATATACCCCCGACCCTTAACCTTTGGAGCTGGACTTAAACAATATATGGTAATGGTCCAGATGACCTTTCACCTTGTCTCAGGTGGCACAGGCTCATGAGCACATGCTCTGGGGGGCTCCTTTTAGTTGCCTGTGACATCATTTAGAGATTTCAAATGGGAAGGACTCAATGAGAGATCATTCATGCCACAAGTATTGCGTTGCAATATTACAGCTTCATAATGTACACCTGCAGCAAAGTCTTACCCGAGGTTGTGCTGTACATCATTCCACTCAACATAAGGCTCCATAACATATTTAAGGGAGAGCTTTGATTGTGTTTGACGTTGACAAATGTGTTATTTTGTCATAACTGCCGTGTGTGGAGGCTCGTTGCTGGGCAGGACTCCAGGATACAGCTGTACACCAGAGATTTACTGACATGTACAGTATATCTTTTATGTTTACACCTATCAGACAGGAAAGCAATGGATGACTTGCAACTACTACAACACTGCAATGACAAAAGTGATTTTGAGGGCACCGACTTGCCTGTGTTGCCTCCCACCAAATCTCTCCATCCAGACAGAACCATATGTTCAATATATATCTACCTCAATTACCTCGTATCTCTGCACATCGACTTGGTACTGGTACCCTGTGTACATAACCAAGTTATCGTTACTCATTGTGTATTTATTCCTCGTGTTATTATCTTTCTATTATTTTTCTATTTTTTTCTCCCTGCGTTGTGTTGAAAGGGCCCGTAAGTAAGCATTTCACTGTTAGTCTACACCTCTTGATTTGACAAATAATTTGATTTGACACACACACACACACTGCCAGGTCTCTCCATCCAGATGGAACTGAGCTGGCCCCTTTAACAAGGCCGCCTTCTTTGCTCAGCAGAAACTCCATCAGGAAAGTATGTAGACTTTTGTTTGCTTGAGTTTTCCCCCACCTGAATAGCTGGCTCGACACAGGTCGGAGTGAATGTGTAAATTGTTGAGAGAGAGAAGTATGCTAGGCTATCCAGGGTGGAGGGACTTTATGGATTATTTCCCAGGGGTCCAAAGTAAATTGGAGGAAAGGGAGGAAGGATATAGTGTGTGTGTGTGTGTAGTTGTTGTCCTACCTTATCAGGACTCCAGTGCCCTAACAATTAACCTAAATGTCCTGACAAGGTAGGAAACAAGAACTTTTTGGAAAAGGCAGGACTTTTTTAATGTCCTGAATTTGTTCAAATGCAACTTGAAGCTTAAAGGTTTTGGGGTTAGTCATTTTTAATGGTCAAACATTTTTACTCCCTAAAAAGTCCTGAAATGTCATGAAAATAAAGCTGTGTGTGTGAGGGTGTGTGTGTTTGTTTGTTTGTGTGTGTGTGTATTTTCTGTGGTGAGAATGAACAGCAACCTAGTGATAAGGAGATTCTGGTGTACAGACTCACTGTACATCAACATAGAGAGGGATGTTTTTTTGTGCTCTCTCTCACACACAGATGGACTGCTATTTTCCTACAAAGTTGGGATTTATAAGGAAGCATGTGCATGTGCCCAAAACTCTGCTTCTACTGTAAAGCTTATCAAGAAAGCCCCAAATAGATGTTGTGCCAAATAGATAGAATAAATAAACATTGTCCAAATAAATAGAGATGAGAAACCAGTAAATCAAACTAGTGGGTATTATGTTAGAAAGTAGCTAGGATTATAATCACATTAGCCGAGTAAACACAACTCCATATCATCTCTATGCACACAACAGAATGCGGGTTCTTTGAGAAGGGTGATGCTTCTATGTGTGAACCATATTGAACCATTTGAGCACTTTCCTCTTCTAGTGGGTTCTTTCCTCTTCTAGTGATAATTCAAATGTAAGGGCAGTGGCTCATGAGCATATTCTGGGGGCGTGGTTTACGCACAGCTCTTTTTCTGCAACCATGAGTCAGAGTCATCCCAGTTGATCTAATCTGTTGTGTTATGCTGTGACATGTTACATTTGACTATGGCTAGTGACGGTGTATTGTGAAAGACTCACATACGCCCGGGAGTCATTTGAGAATGTTCGACTAAATCAGTCATTGGTTTTTAATTCTCTCCTCAGGGGGACCTTCAGCCGTTCCAGAGCTAGCACACCTGATTTAATGTGTTAATAAACCAATCAGAATCAATGTCCGCGCCTCCGTGGAAATCAAGTTGGCGTACTACAAAAATCTTCATATAAATCTGTCTGTGTAAACTAGAGATATCTGGATTTTTTTCATGGGCTGTGTCTGAATCAGTCGATGTGGGTACCACCGAGCTGCCAACCTCTGTCTGTAGCATCCGAACAGTTTGGGCTACTCTCTAAAACTCTCACAAACACGTACTGTACATGTCGGTTGTTTGGCTCTAGGAAGCCCACAAGCCACACAAGACTCGTCTGAAGGTAGTCCGGTACCTGTTAAAAAAAATGGAAGTACAGTATATACTGTATGGAAGTAGTTTAGTGCCTTAAAAGAGCGGTTAAATATGTGTAGAAAAAAATATATAAATCATTTTCTGATCTTTCTTAGATCTCTCAGATATAGGACAGACACTTCAAAGCAAACTTATTTTTACTATCTGTTTTTCCATGTATGAATCTGTTATTCATTGCATTTCTATGGACTAATGTCATTTCTATGGACTAATGATGCTGCCACCACCATGCTTCACCATAGGGATGGTGCCAGGTTTCCTCCTGACGTGACACTTGGCATTCAGGCCAAAGAGTTCCATCTTGGTTTCTTCAGGCCAGAGAATCTTGTTTATCATGGTCTGAGAATCCTTTAAGTGCCTTTTGGCAAACTCCAAGCAGGCTGTCATGTGCCTTTGACTGAGGAGTTGCTTCCGTCTGGCCACTCTACCATAAAGGCCTGATTGGTGGAGTGCTGCAGAGATGGTTACCCTTCTGGAAGGTTCTCCAATTTCCACAGAGGAACTCTGGAGCTCTGTCAGAGGGTTCTTGGTCACCTCCCTGACCAAGGCCCTTCTCCCCCGAGTTTGGCCGGGAAGCCAGCTCTAGGAAGAGTCTTGTTGGTTTCAAACTTCTTCCATTAAAGAATGATGGAGGCCATTGTGTTATTGGGGACCTTCAATGCTGCAGAAATGTTTTGGTACCCCTCACCAGATCTGTGCTTCGACACAATCCTGTCTCGGAGAATTCCGACAATTCCTTCGACCCCATTGCTTGGTTTTTGCTCTGACATGCACTCTCAACTGTGGGACCTTATATAGACAGGTGTGTGCCTTTCCAAATCATCTCCAATCAATTGAATTTACCACAGGTGGACTCCAAGTTGTAGAAACATCTCAAGGAAGATCAATGGAAACAGGATGCACCCGAGCTCAATTTTGAGTCTGAATGTTAAGGTATTTCTGTTTTTTATTTTTAATACATTTGCAAAAAAAACTTAACCTGTTTTCACATTGTCATTATGGGGTATTGTGTGTGGATTGATGAGGAAAATGTTTTATTTAACACATTTTAGAATAAGGCTGTAATGTAACAAAATGTGGAAAAGGACAAGGGGTCTGAATACTTATAATATCATCAGCTCTTGAAGAGTATAGTCAGAACTACAAATGTCTGATTATTGCATGCAAAACACGTGCACACATTTAGCTCTATCGGAGTTATACAGGAACTAACTGCATGCTTTTCACGATCATTAAACATCCATTTAAAATGTATTTTCAGATAAGCGACAGTAGCCGATCCATTTGGTATATGGCATGAAGCTAGCTAAAAAAAACAATATGTCATTTAGCTTTTGGAAGAGTTTGACATTGGCAAGTCCTCATCCTGGTAAAGTTTCCAGTCAGACAACTGTCATTGGTATTTGACATTTTATTAGGAACCCATTAGCTGTTGCGAAAGCAGGAGCTACTCTTCCTGGGTGTCCACACAAAACATAAAACTTGACATAATACAGAAAGTTAATAAAAAAGAACAGCTCAAGTACAGAACTACATAAATTTAAAAAAACAGCACAATTAGCTTACATATCAATACATACAAACAACATATCTAGGTCAAATAGGTGAGAGGCGTTGTGCCATGAGATGTTGCTTTATCTGTTTTATGAAACCAGGTCTGCTGTTCACTTGAGCAATATCAGCTGGAAGGGAGTTCCATGAAATAATGGCTCTATATAATACTTTACGCTTTCTTACATTTCTTATGGATTTGGGGACTGCGAAAAGACCTCTGGTGGCATGGCTGGCGGGGTAAGTGTGTGTGTGTCAGAGCTGTGTGTAAATTGACTATGTAAGCAATTTGGAATTTTCAACAAATTGATGTTTCTTATAAAAGAATAAGTGATAAAGTCAGTCTCTCGTCAACTCTGAGCCAAGAGAGACTGGCATGCATAGTATTTATATTAGCCCTCTGATTACAATGACGAGGAAGACGTGCCGCTCTGTTCTGGGCCAGCTGCAGTTTAATAACCTGAAACAGATTACAGGCACTAGTCATCACCACTATAGATGGCAAGCAAATCAAATAATATTTGTTTATCCCCTGAAAGTTAACTTGCTAACTAGCCATATTGACGTGATCTGTTATTAGCCAGCTAGCCAATTTGACATAACTTGTTAGTCAATCAATCAATGTAGCCTATCATGTCTGACACCAGCAATCGTGATTAAACACTCTTAAAAACAATTTTGAAAAGGTGATAACATTAGCTAGCTTAGCAAGGTATTGCCTACGTTAGTTGGAGAAAAAAGTACATTAGGTCTACTTACTTATGTTTAGTCAACTGTACAAAGTTTCTACCGGTATCTTGCTAAGTAAACATGATCAGCTTGTACATCGGCAAATGCGCCCTTCGGCTTCTTGACAGGCAGAGCCCACAAAGGATGGGAAATTAACCTAAACCACTCATACTTCTGAGGTATCGTTCACTTTTATTTTATATCACTGAAATATCCAATTTATGGTGGCCAATATTGAGATATATTGTGGGTCGGCTATCCTCACGTACCTGAAATTACATGATCAGTTGATGTTTACTGATCATTTAAAGTATGCAGTTACTTGGATAATAGAGTTAAAAATGTGCAATTGTTTTGTATGGAATAATCGGACATTTATAGTTCTGACTATGCTCATCAAGAGGTGATGATATTACAACCAAATAGTTACCATTTATTTAACAAGCCATTGGCAATGGCACATAGTTGTCAATGGTTTTAGAGGAGCTGGGGGTCTCCTTGCCCCACAGCAGGCAAATCCAAGGCTCTGCACCTTATTGTGATGTTTTATTGATAATTACCTATATAGCCTCAAAAAGGGTTGAATTCATCTTCCAGTTTTTGTATTCTGTACAGGCTTTTTACTCTGTCAATTAGGTTAGTATTTTGGAGTAACTACAATGTGGTTGATACATAAACGTGGGCACCCTCATAGATATCATCCTGAAAATTGGATGTAGTCTATCACAGTGCCATCCTTTTTGTCACCAAAGCCCCATATGCTACCCACCACTGTGACCTGTATGCCCTCGATGGCTGGCACTCACTTCCTTTGCGTCGCCAAACCCACTGGCTCCAGGTCATCTATAAGTCTTTGCTAGGTAAAGCCCCGCCTTATCTCAGCTCACTGGTCACCATAGCAGCACCCACCCGTAGCACACGCTCCAGCAGGTATATTTCACTGGTCATCCCTAAAGCCAACTCCTCATTTGGCCGCCTTTCCTTCCAGTTCTCTGCTGCCAATGACAGGAACGAATTGCAAAAATCACTGAAGCTGGAGTCATATCTTCCTCACTAACTTTAAGCATCAGCTGTCAGAGCAGCTTACCAACCATTGCACCTGTACACAGCCCATCTGTAAATAGCCCACCTAACTACCTCATCCCCATATTGTTATTTTATTTTGCTCATTTGCACCCCAGTATCTCTACTTGCACATTCATCTTCTGCACATCTATCACTCCAGTGTTAATGCTATATTGTAATTATTTCACCACTATGGCCTATTTATTGCCTTACCTCCCTAATCTTACTACATTTGCACACACTGTATATAGATTTTTCTATTGTGTTTTTAACTGTACGTTTGTTTATCCCATGTGTAACTCTGTGTTGTTTGTGTCGCACTGCTTTACTTTATCTTGGCCAGGTCACAGTTGTAAATGAAAACGTGTTCTCAACTGGCCTACCTGGTTAAATAAAGGTGAAATAAAACAAATAAAAAAACATCCTCAGTTTTCTCCTATCACAGCCATTAAACTTTGTAGATGTTTTTTTTTTTTTTTTTTTTTTTTTTTTTTTTTTTTTTTTATCCCCTTTTCTCCCCAATTTTCGTGGTATCCAATCGCTAGTAATTACTATCTTGTCTCATCGCTACAACTCCCGTACGGGCTCGGGAGAGACGAAGGTCGAAAGTCATGCGTCCTCCGAAGCACAACCCAACCAAGCCGCACTGCTTCTTAACACAGCGCGCCTCCAACCCGGAAGCCAGCCGCACCAATGTGTCGGAGGAAACACCGTGCACCCGCCCCCCTCAGTTAGCGCGCACTGCGCCCGGCCCGCCACAGGAGTCGCTGGAGCGCGATGAGACAAGGATATCCCTACCGGCCAAACCCTCCCTAACCCGGACGACGCTAAGCCAATTGTGCGTCGCCCCACGGACCTCCCGGTCGCGGCCGGCTGCGACAGAGCCTGGGCGCGAACCCAGACTCTGGTGGCGCAGCATAGCACTGCGATGCAGTGCTCTAGACCACTGCGCCACCCGGGAGGCCCTTTGTAGATGTTTTAAAGTCACCATTGGCCTCATGGGGAAATCCCTGAGCAATTTCCTTCCTCTCTGGCAACTGAGTTAGGAAGGACGCCTGTATCTTTGTAGTGACTGGGTGTATTGATACACCAACCAAAGTGTAATTTATAACTTTACCATGCTCAAAGGGATACAACTGTGTCCTTCAAACTTTGCTTCGTCAAAGAATCCTCCATTTGCAGCAATTACTGCCTTGAAGACCTTTGGCATTCTAGTTAATTTGTTGAGGTAATCTGAAGAGATTTCACCCCATGCTTCCTGAAGCACCTCCCACAAATTGCATTGACTTGATGGGCACATCTTACGTACCATACGGTCAAGCTGCTCCCACAACAGCTCAGGGTTGAGATCCGGTGACTGTGCTGGCCACTCCATTATAGACAGAATACCAGCTGACTGCTTCTTCCCTAAATAGTTATTGCATAGTTTGGAGCTGTGCTTGGGTCATTGTCCTGTTATAGGAGGAAATTGGCTCCAATTAAGCACTGTCCACAGGGTATGGCATGGCGGAATGCAGAGGAATGCATTACTGGGGAATGCAGTGTTTGATTTTCACCAGGCATAATTGGATCCATGTCGTCCAAAAAGTTATACTTTCAAATCATGTCCATAGAACATTCTTCCAAGAGTCTCAATGATCATCTACTAGTGTAGAAGCAGTGCGCTAATATAACAACGTGCAAATATTGTCTTTCATCTTTTATTGTCATTAACAGCCGATACAGATACTGTACCTACTGTATCAACATTTTGTCTGGTGGTGCTGGGGTTACCTTGCCGAATATGTCAGTCGTCATACCTTCCTGTAGGGTATGTGTGTCCCCGCCCCATTGATAGTACCATTCGATTTAATAATAACAAAATACAATAAACATTAATAATGTGTTTATTATCATTTTTATGTACAAGGTCTTTCCCAATTCAGGAGTTGATGAGTGACACATGTATTGAAAGGGTGGTGTTATCTTGTCCGTATATTCAGTTTATTGTCCGTCTGCAAATTCTGCTAATTGTGGCAGCACTATTTTCCTGTATATGCAAATGTATTTGACGAATAAAGGTGATTCTGGTTCTGATATTACTAAACACTTGTGATGTCCTATCTTATTAGTAATCCCATTTGTCCCTTCTGAGGTGTTTGCCAGTGCCAGTAGATCAGCTCCAGGCTCCTCTCATCACAAATACTGGTCATGAAGGAGCCTGATTTACAGATCTAACCCAGCTCCAATCACAGAGAACGAGAGTGAGGGAGAGAGAGAAAGACTGTCACCATACAGTTATGGAAGCCAACAGTAAATACACAGTTTAACATAACCAATCAGAGATTATGATTCACAGCTAATTCACAAGGGACATGTAAAGGGATGCAAACTGGTGAGGGCCCAAAACGTGACACTTATTTTTTTTGCACCAAAACATGATAAAATAATCCCTGCTAGGGGTAAATGTAGGTTTTATCTAATTAAATAACAAAAAAAGTGATCTAAACCGTCTTTCAAAGATAATTCGTAAAAATCCAAATAACTTCACAGATCTTCATTGTAAAGGGTTTAAACACTGTTTCCCATGCTTGTTCAATGAACCATAAACAATTCCTTAACATGCACATGTGGAACGGTCGTTAAGACACTAACAGCTTAGACGGTAGGCAATTAAGGTCAGTTATGAAAACTTAGGACACTAAAGAGGCCTTTCTACTGACTCTGAGAAACACCAAAAGAAAGATTCCCAGGGTCCCTGCTCATCTGCGTGAACGTGACTTAGGCCTGCTGCAAGGAGGCATGAGGACTGCAGATGAGGCCAGGGCAATAAATTGCAATGTCTGTACTGTGAGACGCCTAAGACAGCGCTACAGGGAGACAGCTGATCGTCCTCGCAGTGGCAGACCACGTGTAACAACACCTGCACAGGATCGGTACATCCGAACATCACATCTGCGGGACAGGTACAGAATGGCAACAACAACTGCCCGAGTTACACCAGGAACGCACAATCCCTCCATCAGTGCTCAGACTGTCCGCAATAGGCTGAGAGAGGCTGGACTGAGGGCTTGTAGGCCTGTTGTAAGGCAGGTCCTCACCAGACATCACCGGCAACAGTCTCAGTTGTTGAATGTTATGTTCATACAAATATTTACACATTTTAAGTTTGCTGAAAATAAACGCAGTTGACAGTGAGAGGACGTTTATTTTTTTGCTGAGTTTACATGCTCAGTCTGTGTGCAAAATAAACAGTGGTTAATGTGAACCTAATTCACGGCTAAAAAAAATTTAAGAAAGCTAACCAATATTATTCGTTGCCTAAACTTTACTGCAAATGACACTCAAGTCTTGAGAAAAAAACAATACACTAATATTGCAGTTAGCCATGACAGCCTTTATAATTGAACGCTTGTGACCACACACACATCTAAATATTGCACTTGGGAAAAAAACATCTTAAAGTAGAAATAGAATGAAACAAACAGGCCTTCTATTTTTGCTCTATATTGTGGCATCCAGCTCCAGCTACACTTGATCCCTGAATCCACTTGTTTAACAAGCAATGCCTCGTTTTCACCTAATTCTCTCATTCTGAAAATTAACCATATTGTAGAGGGAAAACATTAGTTCACTGATAATAGTTTGATCGTTAGCTAGTTAACTAGTCGACATTTCACACAGATTGCCAGGGAAGCAGTTAATGTTAACTTGTTTTAACCTTATGAACGGCAAGGAGTCGTAACCTTATACCAGTTAATACTATAGCGAATTGGTTAGGTTACTAATGTTAGCTCATCTGATGTTGTAACTTTAGCTAGCTAAAGTTAGCTGTCTGACTTTATTAGCCAACTAGTTTTCACACCATAAACTCAATTATTTGATCAGTTAAGTTTGCTAATGTTGCTCAACATTTCTCTGGCTAAATAACGGATAATTCGATGCAGCAAGCAAGATAACGTTATTTAATTTCGCTTACACCTCATGGACCATTGTTTTTCGGTTACACCTCATGAAGTACGCTTCATCACCTTCTCAGCCCCGTCTCCGTGGTCAGGCTTCTCACCTACCTCTTCGTTTTCCTTCAGGGGACGTGATGCTGTAAAATGTCTACTGTCTTTCCAAAGCTGATGTGGTAACTAGAAAATTGATTGTCTCATCTCTCTTCAGTCGTGTGCTGCACTCTGTTGTTATGTCAACGATTGGCTGAGCTTTGGATACAGTCAGTATTGCTCCAAACGTTCACCACTCGTTCTCTTACAGCCAGGAGTGGTCCAACCCCCCTCGGATCCACACGAATCACGTAGGTCACCTATTTTTGGATTCAAAACGGCGAATTCCCCCGAAAGGTGACTAGTTTGCATCCCTGCATGTGCCAGCATGGTACTGACTGGTTGGCATTACTCACCCAGGCCCAGGAGTAGTCCATTGCGGCACCATGGATGGGGTATTTCCACTGGAAGATGTTCCAGTGGGAACCAGGCATGAATTGTTGACATAATGTAATCCAAAATCAACTTTAATTTACCCGTTGTGATGCACTCAGGTTTCAAACTCTGTTTTAGACAAGACTAACTTTATTACCAAAATTATCCTATTCACACTTTGTAGTTAATTTTGACATTAGAATAAATGTTGATGACTCATATCGATTAAACATAGGCTGTTTTCAAAAGGATTAGTTGGGTTTTATCTTGATCTTTAAAGCAACTCTGCAATTCTATACACATTTTGACATGGGGCGAAGAGAAATGAGCAATTTTATGACAAATTTCATTTCTCATTTTAGCATTTGGAATATACATGTTTTGTTTCTGTTTTTTCCCACATTTTCGAGATGAAAGATGATGGCTAGAGCTTACCCGTGATGTTCCACAACTATTTAAGTCAATAAGTCATAGTTTTAGTCAAAGTATGATATATTTGGGCTTGAAGTGACAAATCCAAATGGCCCACTTCGTGCAAATCTGTGTGAAATTTGTGTCTTTTCTTATGATATTCTTTTCAGCCAAACGTTTTGTTTCAGGGCTGGGTTTTATTTGAATGTTACCACCCACTAGCTAGCATGTCATTGTTTATTAATCAGAAACAACTGTAAACATACAGTCACTTGAAATTGTACTACTTTATTAAAAACTGGTTCGAAATGTTCTGGTATAATGGTATATACAGTGGGGCAAAAAAGTATTTAGTCTTTTATACTGATAACAAGTTCAAACAGGTGCCATTAATACAGGTAACGAGTGGAGGACAGAGGAGCCTCTTAAAGAAGAAGTTACAGGTCTGTGAGAGCCAGAAATCTTGTTTGTTTGTAGGTGACCAAATACTTATTTTCCACCATATTTTGCAAATAAATTCATTAAAAATCCTACAATGTGATTTTCTGGATTTTTTTTCTCATTTTGTCTGTCATAGTTGAAGTGTACCTATGATGAAAATTACAGGCCTCTCTCATCTTTTTAAGTGGGAGAACTTGCACAATTGGTGGCTGACTAAATACTTTTTTGCCCCACTGTATAAACAAGTTTATAGGTCTAACTTCATTAGATTATATAAATACAGTATCAGTCAAAAGTTTGGACACCTCCTCATTCAAGGTTTTTTCTTTATTTTTTTACTATTTTCTACATTGTAGAATAATAGTGAAGACATCAAAACTATGAAATAGAAATCATGTAGTAACCAAAAAAGTGTTAAACAAACCACTGTCTTTCTGGACGTTTTAAAAGTTTTGCAAATAGTTATTTCTGCAAGGAATGTGAATTGAAAGGGATATGGTGATACCTACGTAGGCGACGTAGTTTCTACACTGGTATAATGGGTATAATGTGTAGTAGTTGCACACCTCCCTGCTGAATTATGTAGAGCTGATATGGGACAGTTCATATTTTTTTTCATCATCTTTTGTAAAAAAACACATTTTCACGTAGGCTTTGTGCTAGCAGTTTAAGAGAGCAAATAGCATAGGGACAGACTAGATGAAGTCCCAGTTTTTAATGGTTAGTGGCAGTAGATTGTGGAGGGGTTCAGTTTAGAGGCAAATCATAATATACAGTCGTGGCCTAAAGTTTTGAGAATGACAAATATACATTTTCACAAAGTCTGCTGCCTCAGTTTGTATGATGGCAATTTGCATATACTCCAGAATGTTATGAAGAGTGATCAGATGAATTGCAATTAATTGCAAACTCCCTCTTTGTCATGCAAATGAACTGAATCCCCCCAAAAAGATTTCAGCCCTGCCACAAAAGGACCAGCTGACATCATGTCAGTGATTCTCTCGTTAACACAGGTGTGAGTGTTGACGAGGACAAGGCTGTTTTACCTAAGAACACAGCCATGAATAAAGAATGGTACCAACTTGTGGTCAATCCTAAAGAGGCGGGTGGACAAACAAAAACCCACAAATTCTGACAAACTCCAAGCATTGATTATGCATGAATGGGCTGCCATCAGTCAGGATGTGGCCCAGAAGTTAATTGACAGCATGCCAGGGCGGATTGCAGAGGTCTTGAAAAAGAAGGGTCAACACTGCAAATATTGACTCTGCATCAACTTCATGTAATTGTCAATAAAAGCTTTTGACACTTATGAAATGCTTGTAATTATACTTCAGTATTCCATAGTAACATCTGACAAAAATATCTAAAAGACACTGAAGCAGCAAACTTTGTGAAAATTTATATTTGTGTCATTCTCAAAACTTTTGGCCACGACTGCATACATTCAGCCCAAAAACCAAACATGTACCGTCTATTTCTTATATTAGTGCTTTTTTTTGTTATCCACCCTCTGGTATCTTTCAATTCCCATGCTAATATATATATATACAGTATATACGTATGTTACGGTTCACTGTGGAATGTCCATGTTGATCCTCTTGGTTATCTTGGTCCTCTTGATCCATCCACCTGTCTTCTTTGTTAGTAAGGCCTGACCCCTTCATCCTGTAGTTTTTTCCTGTAATCTAATTTAATATGACTGAAGATGTAGAATTTTCTGCCAGGCCCCTTCTAATAGGGTATAACAGACTCGTTAGAACCTTGACCACATGCCCTCTATAAAAAAAAACGAAAATTTTTCCTCAAAGCAAAGGTTGTAAAAGTATGCTAGACATTTATAGAATAAATCATACCTAGTTTGATGTTGCTGTGACAAACAGTGAATAAGTTATTGATTTATACCGCTTTATATAGCATTTTATAGATGTTATGTATTTCTATAAAATCTAAACTGGAATTTGTCCTCAAAACAAAGGTTGTAAAAGTATGGTCCCGTGTGGCTCAGTTGGTAGAGCATGGCGCTTGCAACGCCAGGGTTGTGGGTTCATTCCCCACGGGGGGACCAGGATGAATATGTATGAACTTTCCAATTTGTAAGTCGCTCTGGATAAGAGCGTCTGCTAAATGACTTAAATGTAAATGTAATGTATGCTAGACATTTATAGAATATATCATATATAGTTTGATGATCCTGTTACAAACGGACAAGTTATTGATTTTTAAAACTTTAAATGGCTTTTGGCGAACGTCTGTTGAATGTCTGTTAAATGTCCGAATGGGTGAATATAAAACTAACTTTATCTCGGTAGAAAGCCATCGGGAGAGTTGAAAATGCGATGGAAACCCATTGAACTTTAGATGCAGTCATCTGGGTTTTAAATGGAGGCGTCTTTGTATTATTCACTTGTTGGTAACAATTTGTATTTTTGGTCAACTTCATTCTGAAGTTATTTGCGGTCACAGTCAGAGGAGGTCTTCCGTGAATAAAAGTGACGTTGAAGAGCAAAGAAGTATCTAACGACCAGGGGTGGAAAAAGTACCCAATTGTTATTCTTGAGTAACAGTAAAGATACCTTAATAGAAAATGACTCAGGTTAAAGTCACCCAGTAATTTACTACTTGAGTAAAAGTCTGCAAGTATTTGGTTTTAAATATACTTAAGTATCAAAAGTAAATGTAATTGCTCAAATATACTTAAGTCTCAAAAGTAAAAATCACTTCACACATTCTTTATGTTAAGCAAACTAGACGGCACCATTTTAATTGTTTACATTTATTTAGTCTGTCAGATCAGAGGCAGTAGGGATGACCAGGAATGTTCTCTTGAGTATATTACCGTTCAAAAGTTTGGGCTCACTTAGAAATGTCCTTGTTTTTGAAAGAAAAGCATTAAAATGACATAAAATTTATCAGAAATAGGGTGTAGATATTGTTAAAGTTGTAAATGACTATTGCAGCTGGAAACAGCAGATTTTTTATGGAATATCTACATAGGCGTACAGAGGCCCATTATCAGCAACCATCACTCCTGTGTTCTGATGACACGTTGTGTTAGCTAATCCAAGTTTATAATTTTAAAAGGCTAATTGATCATTAGAAAACCCTTTTGCAATTATGTTAGCACAGCTGAAAACAGTTGTTCTGATTAAAAAAGCAATAAAACTGGCCTTCTTTAGACTAGTTGAGTATCTGGGGCATCAGCATTTGTGGGTTTGATAACAGGCTCAAAATGGCCAGAAACAAAGAACTTTGTTCTGAAACTCGTCAGTCTATTCTTGTTCTGAGAAATTAAGGCTATTCTATGCAACAAATTGCCAAGAAACTGAAGATCTCGTACAACACTGTGTACTATTTCCTTCACAGAACAGCACACATTGGCTCTAACCAGAATAGAAAGAGGAGTGGGAGGCCCGGTGCACAACTGAGCAAGAGGACAAGTACATTAGAGTGTCTAGTTTGAATAACAGACGATTCACAAGTCCTCAACTGGCAGCTTCAATAAATAGTACCCGCAAAACACCAGTCTCAACGTCAACAGTGAAGAGGCGACTCCGGGATGCTGGCCTTCTAGGCAGAGTTGCAAAGAAAAAGCCATCTCAGACTGGCCAATAAAAATAAAAGATTAACATGGGGAAAAGAACACAGACACTGGACAGAGGAACCCTGCCTAGAAGCCCAGCATCCCAAGGTCGCCTCTTCACTGTTGACGTTGAGACTGGTGTTTTGCGGGTACTATGTAACTCGATATTTTTTTAAACAGTTCGGTAATTTAATGAAGTTTCTAACAATGAACTGGCGATCATAGCGAAGTGGGTGGCGCTATTTCCCCTAGTGATCAGGGTTGAAATTCTTCTGTCTGAAAAAAATACGTTCGATGACACGGTGGTGGTGGCACCGTCAGCAAGCAGTAGTCAGGCAGGCACACACCCCTCAACACCGATCCATCGTCATCATCTGTTTCTCACGCTGGTATGTTCTCCAACCGAAAAGGGAACAGTTCACTCGCTACTGTCCCCCCCACAAAGGTTCTAACTTCGAATCCTCGATAGCCATGGCGGGAGCAACATCCTCGCGGATTTAGGTGATATCATTGGAGATAATAAACTACTACATCGAGACAACAAAGCATTCCTCTTTTTACATCGAGTGGAAAGACGGCATCCGGCATGAACAGAAGCTCCGGGGACGGGGACACCGGTCGGAACAACGCACATCGTTTCTGGTGAGGGCTATGGTAACATTTTTCTGAAGGGTCCTTACGAAATTGCAGCAAATGCATACTGTGCAAGTGGCTTGATGATAGCAACGAGTTGTGGTGGCCACAACAAGACACATTCCACCCCTGCGTTGTCACAAAATGGGGTAACAATGTTGCATTGTTTACTTCACAGCGCTCCCCAATGTATGTATGTATGTGTGTGTGTGTGTGTGAATGGCTTTCTGTTGTGGGGGACAGGCTGTTTCTATTCAAATTGGCGTTGTCCCGTCCTGCCTATTAGGCTGTGGAAGGTAAACTGGATACTCTTCACACAGAATAATTAAACATTTAAAAGGTACACAGACAGGAGCTAAGCCACTGCTGTCATGTTTAAAAAAATATGGGATAGATAAGCGTGCGAAATTTGGAAGTGCTGAATTCGCAGAAATACTGTATGTTGTCGTTTAATGAGGAAACCACCGGGTTTAAGAGGAACTAAACGAAATTATTAATTGAAAATATATTTGGCAAAAACCACCACTAATAACACCACATTGTCCCTACTAGTTATTGTACACTACAGTATGCAGGCTTATGCATGATTGTATCGACTTGGCTTGTATTCCCTATTGTAAAGTGATACCCCAAATTCATATACTGACCTACATTTCAAATCCATCTACATGTTTGTCCTATAAATGTTTCGGAAAACACAAAGTAATCTCTGCTGTAAACCAGGCTTGAAATATTTTTTAATTACATAATGGGGGGGGGGGGGGGGGGGGCATTTTTGAATGAAATAATATTACAGTTTACCCATAGTATATATCCCCATTCCCCCCCAAAAAGGAGGTACGAGTTAAAATATCACAGGAAGCTATCGCAGTGGTATTCAATGGATTGCAACCAGTATCCATGTATTTATTCCTTGTGTTATTATTTCTATATTTATTGTTGGGAAGGGCTTGTAAATAAGTATTTGAAATAGTAGTGATTCATTTGACTTGAAAACCTTTGAATTATGTTTGTGTGGAGATAGATACATGGCAATACATTGTTGGCATGATGGAGCCTTGCCATTTGGCAGACAGAACCCTGTAGAGCAGGTTTACAGTAGACTACAGGAAAGTGTCTGTGGGTTCAAGGGTGACGCAAGTGGTAGTCAGTTGTTTTCATGGCATTCCTTCCTTTTGTTGGGATTCCTCTTCCTTTAATGGTTACTGTTTGACTGGGCTTAACCCGTTATACGACCCTCTGTCTGTGTGTGTGTGTGTGTGTGTGTGTGTGGGGGGGGGGGGGGGTTGGCAGGATGTCCTGAAGGAAGACGTCATTGTTCTGAATGCGAGCTCACGGAGGAACAGTACACACACGAACAGACTGCTGACCCAGAGCAGCCACTAGCTGCACGTTTAGTTTAGCCTGGAGCTGATCATTATAGTGTTATTGATTACCGGCATTGTAGAGTTGTAATAACCTATGTGTATATAGTTGTAGTCCTTCTCGGTGGTTGGTTGCAGTGGAAGTTGTAGTTTCTCTCATGTCAGCCTGTGATTCAAACGTTAACCCATGTTTAGATCTGGTTGTGGGACTGTTTCTTCTTTTTGGTTCAGAAATGTCAAGCTTTTGTGTGTAAATACCCCTTTGTGTTACATGGTGCCCCACTGAGGTTGTAAGGAGATGGTTGCCACCAAGGTGGAGTTGAGTCTTTCCTGTGTGTGTGTGTGTTTGACGTCGTTGTATTACCTTGGTGAAGACATTTGGGATGGTGGTGGGATTGTAAGGCAGGGTAACGTGACCTTCTGTGAAACAGCTGTAGCCACGCACCACTGATCCCCACAGGGTAGGATGGGTAGGATATATCAGATTGTGCTCTCTGAGGGTGTGTGTGTGGGGTTGGGTGTGTATGCGGACGGCTTGGGACGGTGTGTGTGCTATCACACTTGTCTCTATAAGCTGCACATGTGCGTGGGTGCGCAGTTTCCCGAGACTGTCTCGCCGCTCCCCCGGGGCTGCAGTGCAGAAGAAATATTAGCCCACTGAGAGAAGTGAGAGATTGAACTTACCTACAACTTTCTAGAGCAGTGGGCACCAACTTGTTGATCTCCATGGCATTCCTACACGATTGCCAAACATTTCTGTACAAAACCCAGTGATAAAGCCTTGTATTGGTAGGTGCTCCCGATTCAGTTGCCCAGCTCGCCAGGTAGGCGAACGCTCTTCGGCGCATGTGACTAATAAAATTTGTTTTAATTCCATTGCATTGACATTCATTCAGCCCGTACTCTACGCAGCCCGTACTCTACGCAGCCCGTACTCTACGCAGACCGTACTCTACGCAGACCGTACTCTACGCAGACCGGTGACATAACCAGTCAGAACTGCAGTAGGAAATATCACATTTACATAAGTTTTCAGACCCTTCACTCAGTACTTTGTTGAATCACCTTTTGCAGTGGTTACAGTCTTCAGTTTTCTTGGGTATGACGCTACAAGCTTGGCACACCTGTATTTTGGGAGTTTCTCCCATTCTTCTCTGCAGATCCTCTGAAGCTCTGTCAGGTTGGATGGGGAGCGTTGCTGCACAGCTATTTTTTAGGTCTCTCCAGAGATGTTCGATCAGGTTTAAGTCCGGGCTCTGGCTGGACCACTGAAGGATATTCAGAGACTTGTCCCGAAGCCCTCCTGCATTGTCTTGGCTGTGTGCTTAGGGTCATTGTCCTGTTGGAAGGTGAACCTTCGCCCCAGTCTGAGGTCCTGAGCCCTCTGGAGCAGGTTTTCATCAAGGATCTCCTCTGTACTTTGCTTCGTTCATCTTTCCATCGATTCTGACTAGGGATGCATGATATATCGATGAACATATCGGACGATATTAGCTAAAAATGTCTAGTTTAATGCCAAAGTTAAAAACCGATGTCAAAGCAACCTTGCATACCTATATAAACGTAGGTACATGATGTAATGACGCCATGTCAAATTTTGCGCTACATGTGCAACACAGCATTCATAACCTAGCCCACACAATGTCTGCTGTGTGGATCGAGCAATCAACAAGTCGAGCAGTCATTTGAAAGAGTAAGAACATTTCAGCGAGACAACTCAAAGGGGAAATCCATTAAAGCCAAGATAATGGAATTCATTGCCCTTGACAATCAACCGTTCTCTGTCGTGGGTGATGTTAGCTTTCGCCAATTGGTCGAGCACCGGTACACACTACCAAGTATGCTATTTTTCAGATGTTACCTTCCCGGAGATACACAGTAATAGCGTCACTGCTATTAGCTTCACGACATACATACTATGGAATGCGGTTTGGGTCAAAAAAGGTACAATAGCACTGTCAAAGCTGTACAAAAAAGTTTGCAAACAAGCAAACCCCAGCATAATTTGTTCGACCGCAACTTCTGGGGTAGCTAGCTTTAGCTTGGTACCTAGCTAGCACCAATACAACCAGCCTGAAAACAATGATCAGTAGAAACTGCAATCATTTACATTATTCTTAGCAATGATTTAGGAATCCTTGTAAGTATTAGCAAGGTTGCCACTTGTTGTTCGCCTATTGAACTTGAACTTCAGTTCATGAAAATAAATAGCAAGCCAGCTACTTCACCCTGTTGCCAAAAGCTAACGTTAGTAGCAGCCAGCAAGCTTCATCTGGCTAGTGAAGCTCGACCGGACCGAGTTATGTCTTGTGAAGCTAACCACAATAAGGATTAGGCACAATAGTGGAATATGCAGTTTGCCTTCAAAATAAAAGTCCACTATTGTGGCTAGCTTAACATAGATGGGTCGGACCCCCATTAATCAAAAAAGAACTGTTTTATAGATTAGGTTTGTTTTAGATGATGACACCTAGCTATATAGTTAGCTAACTATATCTACTGAAACAGATTATGTTGTTTTGCTATGTCTTTGGGAAGAACATTGTTTGCATCCATGAGCTAGCTAGCTTTTTTTTATGACCAGCACTGTAGGTGCGCGAGACAACTTTACCAGCATCATAGCATACGTATCGATGAATCGTGACATGAAATACGAGTGATAGTGTAATCAATGTGTAATAACTACGTAAAAAATGAATGAACGCGTTAAATTGTGACGTGCAGTCATATTCAGGTCCTGATTGGTCAACAAGCTTATTTGACACGTCAAATAGTGTTTTATTTACATTTTGACACGCAAAGCCCAAATGGCATTCCATAGAAATCCTGGTTGAGAATGAAACGACTGAACAAATGAACAATGAAACAGCACAGCAAGTAAGTGAAAGAAATAGGTTTTGATTATGTTTTATTGGTAATGGGGCCATACGTAAATGCCAACAAAATAACTTTTTGGTCTGTGTGTGTGTGTGTGTGTGTGTGTGTGTGTGTGTGTGTGTGTGTGTGTGTGTGTGTGTGTGTGTGTGTGTGTGTGTGTGTGTGTGTGACCTTTAACTAGGCAAGTCAGTTAACAAATTCTTATTTACAATGACGGCCCAGACAACACTGGGCCAATTGTGCAACGCCCTATGGGACTCCCAATCACGGCCGAATGTGATACAGCCTGGATTCGAACCAAGGACTGAGATGCAGTGCCTTAGACCGCTGCGTCCGTGTGTGTGTTAACTATTTAACTGTACTAGAACGCTTAAAAGGCCGCTAAAATGTTTAATATCGGTATCGGGTTTTTTGGCAAGGGAAAATTTTGGGTATCGGCCAAAAATGTTATATCAGTACATCACTAATCCTGACTAGTCGACCAGCCCCTGCCGCTGCAAAACTGCCACCACCATGCTTCACCGTAGGGATGGTGCCACGTTTCCTCCAGACGTCACACTTGGCATTCAGGTCAAAGAGTTCAATCTTGGTTTCATCAGACCAGAGAATCTTGTTTCCTATGGTCTGAGTGTCCTTTCAAGTGCCTTTTGGCAAACTTCAAGCAGGCTGTCATGTTCCTTTTAGTGAGGAGTGGCTTCCATCTGACCACTCTACCATAAAGGTCTGATTGTTGGAGTGCTGCAGATATGGTGTGTTTCTGGAAGGTTCCCCCATCAGACGACACAGCAGTGGTAGGCTGCTCTCGAGCTCTGTCAGTGCCATTGGGATCTTGGTCACCTCCCTGACCAAATCAAAGTTTATTTGTCACGTGGGCCGAATACAGCAGGTGTAGACCTGACAGTGAAATGCTTACTTACAGGCTCTAACCAATAGTGCAAAAAAGGTATTAGGCAAAGAAATTAAACAACAGTAAAAAGACAGGCTATATACAGTAGCGAGGCTATAAAAGTAGCGAGGCTACATACAGACACCGGTTAGACAGGCTGATTTGAGGTAGTATGTACATATGGTTAAAGTGACTATCAATTAGAGGTCAATCGATTCATTGGAATGGCCGATTAATGAGAGCCGATTTCAAGTTTTCATAACAATCGGAAATCGGTATTTTTGGACACCGATTTGGCCGATTTTAAATTTTTATATATTTTTTTATATATATATTTTTTACACCTTTATTTAACTAGGCAAGTTAGTTAAGAACACATTCTTATTTTCAATGACGGCCTAGGAACGGTTGTTCCCCTTGTTCAGGGGCAGAACGACAGATTTTTACCTTGTCAGCTCGGGGATTCAATCTTGCAACCTTACAGTTAACTAGTCCAACGCTCTAACCACCTGCCTCTCATTGCACTCCACAAGGAGCCTGCCTGTTACGCGAATGCGGTAAGCCAAGGTAAGTTGCTAGCTAGCATTAAACTTATCTCATAAAAAACAATCAATCAATCATAATCACTAGTTAACTACACATGTTTGATGATATTACTAGTTTATCTAGCGTGTCCTGCGTTGCATATAATCGATGCGGTGCATATTCGCGAAAAAGGACTGTGCTTGCTCCAATGTGTACCTAACCATAAACATCAATGCCTTTCTTAAAATCAATACACATAAGTATATATTTTTAAACCTGCATATTTAGCTAAAGGAAATCCAGGTTAGCAGGCAATATTAACCAGGTGAAATTGTGTCACTTCTCTTGCGTTCATTGCACGCAGAGTCAGTGTATATGCAACAGTTTGGGCCGCTTAATTTGCCAGAATTTTACGTAATTATGACATAACATTGAAGGTTGTGCAATGTAACTGGAATATTTAGAGTTATGGATGCCACCTGTTAGATAAAATACTGAACGGTTCCGTATTTCACTGAAAGAATAAACGTCTTGTTTTCGAGATGATAGTTTCCAGATTCTACCATATTAATGACCTAAGGCTCGTATTTCTGTGTGTTATTATGTTATAATTAAGTCTATTATTTGATAGAGCAGTCTGACTGAGCGATGGTAGGCACCAGCAGGCTCGTAAGCATTCATTCAAACAGCACTTTTGTGCGTTTTGTCAGCAGCTCTTTGCTGTGCTTCAAGCATTGCGCTGTTTATGACTTCAAGCCCATCAACTCCCGAGATTAGGCTGGTGTAACCGATGTGAAATGGCTAGCTAGTTAGCATGGTGCGCGCTAATAGCGTTTCAAACGTCACCCGCTCTGAGACTTGGAGTAGTTGTTGCATGGGTAATGCTGAAACGAGGGTGGCTGTTGTCGATGTGTTCCTGGTTCGAGCCCAGGTAGCGGCGAGGAGAGGGATGGAAGCTATACTATTACACTGGCAATACTAAAGTGCCTATAAGAACATCCAATAGTCAAAGGTATATGAAATACAACTCGTATAGAGAGAAATAGTCCTATAATTCCTATAATAACTACAACCTAAAACTTCTTACCTGGGAATATTGAAGACTCATGTTAAAAGGAACCATTAGCTTTCATATGTTCTCATGTTCTGAGCAAGGAACTTAAACGTTAGCTTTCTTACATGGCACATATTGCACTTTTACTTTCTTCTCCAACACTTTGTTTTTGCATTATTTAAACCAAATTGAACATGTTTCATTATTTATTTGAGACTAAATTGATTTTATTGATGTATTATATTAAGTTAAAATAAGTGTTAATTCAGTATTGTTGTAATTGTCATTATTACAAATAAATAAATAAAAATAAAAGAAATCGGCCGATTAATCGGTATCGGCCTTTTTTGGTCCTCCAATAAATCGGTATCGGTATCGGTATTGGTAAAAATCATAAATCGGTCGACCTCTACTATGCATATATGATGAACAGAGAGTAGCAGTAGCGTAAAAGAGGGGTTGGCGGGTGGTGGGTGCGACACAACGCAGATAGCCCGGGTTAGCCAATGTGCGGGAGCACTGGTTGGTCGGCCCAATTGAGGTAGTATGTACATGAATGTATAGTTAAAGTGATTATGCATATATGATAAACGGAGAGTAGCAGCAGCGCACAAAAGAGGGGTTGGGGGGCACAATTTGCAAATAGTCCGGGTAGCCATTTGGTTACCTGTTCAGGAGTCTTATGGCTTAGGGGTAAAAACTGTTGAAGCCTTTTTGTCCTAGACTTGGCACTCCGGTACCGCTTGCCATGCGGTAGTAGAGAGAACAGTCTATGACTGGGGTGGCTGGGGTCTTTGACAATTTTTAGGGCCTTCCTCTGACACTGCCTGGTGTAGAGGTCCTGGATGGCAGGCAGCTCAGCACCAGTGATGTACTGGGCCGTTCGCACTACCCTCTGTAGTGCCTTGCGGTCAGAGGCCGAGCAATTGCCGTACCAGGCAGTGATGCAACCAGTCAGGATGCTCTCGATGTTGCAGTTGTAGAACCTTTTTGAGGATCTCAGGACCCATGCCAAATCTTTTTAGTTTCCTGAGGGGGAATAGGCTTTGTCGTGCCCTTTTCACGACTGTCTTGGTGTGTTTGGACCATTCTAGTTTCAGCCTGCTCCACTACAGCCCCGTCAATGAGAATGGGGGCGTGCTCGGTCCTCCTTTTCCTGTAGTCCACAATCGGTTATGTTGAGGGATAGGCTGTTATTCTGGCACCACCCGGCCAGGTCTCTGACCTCCTCCCTATAGGCTGTCTCGTCGTTGTCGGTGATCAGGCCTACCACTGCTGTGTCGTCTGCAAACTTAATGATGGTGTTGGAGTCGTGCCTGGCCATGCAGTCGTAGGTGAACAGGGAGTACAAGAGGGGACTGAGCACGCACCCCTGGGGAGCTCCAGTGTTGAGGATCAGCGTGGCAGATGTGTTGCTACCTACCCTCACCACCTGGGGACGGCCCGTCAGGAAGTCCAGGATCCAGTTGCAGAGGGAGAGCGTGATCACACAGTCGTCCGGAACAGCTGATGCTCTCATGCATGCCTCAGTGTTACTTGCCTCGAAGGTAGCCTAGAAGTGATTTAGCTCGTCTGGTAGGCTCGTGTCACTGGGCAGCTCACGGCTGTGCTTCCCCTTGTGGTCTGTAATAGTTTGCAAGGCCTGCCACATAAGACAAGCGTCGGAGCCGGTGTAGTATGATTCAATCTTAGCCCTGTATTGATGCTTTTCCTGTTTGATTGTTCATCGCAGGGCATAGCAGTATTTCTTGTAAGCTTCCGGGTTAGAGTCCTGCACCTTGAAAGCGGCAGCTCTGCCCTTTAGCTCAGTGCGAATGTTGCCTGTAATCCATGGCTTCTGGTTGGGGTATGTACGTACAGTCACTGTGGGGACGACGTCCTCGATGCACTTATTGATAAAGCCAGTGACTGATGTGGTGTACTCCTCAATGCCATCGGAAGATTCCCGGAACATGTTCCAGTCTGATAGCAAAACAGTCCTGTAGTTTAGTATTTGCTTCATAGACTGTGTCACTGGTGTTTGAGGGAGAAGGAGAGCTTTGTACGCGTCTCTGTGTGTGGAGTACAGGTGATCTAGAAATTTTTTTCTCTCTGGTTGCACATTTAACATGTTGATGGAAATTTGGTAGAACTGATTTTATTTCCCTGCATTAAAGTCTCTGGCCACTAGGAGTTCCGCCTCTGGGTGAGTGGTTTCCTGTTTGCTTATTTCCTTATACAGGGTACATGCTGACTGAGTGCGGTCTTAGTGCCAGCATCTGTCTGTGGTGGTAAATAAACAGCCATGAAAAGTATAGCTGAAAACTCTCTAGGCCGGTAGTGTGGCCTTCAATTTATAACAATATACTCTACTTCAGGCGAGCAAAATCTAGAGACTTCCTTAGATTTCGTGCACCAGCTGTTGTTTACAAATATGCACAGACCACCCCCCTCGTCTTACCGGAGTGTGCTGTTCTATCTTGCCGATGCAGCGTATATCCCGTTAGCTGAATATCCATGTCGTCATTCAGCCACGATTCCGTGAAACATAGGATTTTTGATTTTGATTGGTTTTTGTTGTCTCGTTGGTAGGATATTCGTGATCGTACCTCGTCTAGTATTGATGGTAATGGCGAGTAGTATTGATGGTAACGGCAGCTTTCCCACTCGCCTTTTCCGGGTCTTGACCAGGCATCCTGCTCTTTGTCCTATGTACCTGCGTCGCTTCCTCTTGCAAATAACGGGGATGTTGGCCCTGTCGGGTGTTTCTCCCCCGATTGTTCAGTTTGGCCAGGCGGCAAGCTCTGTGGGACCTTAATATAGATAGAGTTGTGCCTTTCCAAATCATGTCCAATCAATTGAATTTATCACAGGTGGACTCCAATCAAATTGTAGAAACATCTCAAGGATGAACAATGGAAACAGGATGCATCTGAGCTCAATTTAAAATTTAATAGCAAAGGGTCTGAATTCTTATGTAATAAGGTATTTGTTTAAAAATATATATAAATTAGCAAACATTTCTAAGAACCTGTTTTTGCTTTGTCATTATGGGGTATTGTGTGTAGATTGATGAGAATTATTATTATTTCTGAATCAATTTTAGAATAAGGCTGTAACGTAACAAAATGTGGAAAAAGTCAAGGGGTCTGAATACTTTCCGAATGCACTGTATGCAAATAGACCATTGCCATATATGGAGCTGTGCCATTTACTTTGAACTGGACTGTGTTTACAGAATGAATGTGCTTGTTTTGAGATCAAATGTGCTTGTTTTGAGATCAAAGCAAGAGCTGCATGTAGCCACGTGTAGACATTTTGTGAATATCCTTTGCTAGTTAGTGAGTTAATAGTCCAGTTATAGATAATTTGTACTTAGCAATAGGGGAAAGATTGCTTCTTACAAGAGCACAAAAAGTGCACATTTCTAGACATATTTGAAAAGCGAGTCATGTAAAGAGGTTTTGTTTTTTGTCTTAAAGGGGCAGTGTTGTATTTTGAGACAGTCTTGAATAAGCTAAATAGGCAGTGGGTAGAATAATTTGTCTGATTCTCTGTAATAATGGTATGGGAATAATAATGCATTTTATTTTGTAAAGTGTTTTTTGCATCAAACAACACAACATTTTCAGTCTCCTCCTTGTCTGAAGGATAAGTGGATAAACAGGTTAATGTCAGGCCCTGTATATTTTTTCAAACGTGTCATGGAATGTAGGCCTACATTGAACACCACACATTGGCTGCTACTGTAGGCTGAATGATAGAACAACTATTTCCATGTTAAAATGTTATGGGATGCATTTTCTCCAGATTATTTTATGGTAGGCCACTCTAGTAGGCCTACATTATGATCAAATAGCCACAGAAGCCATTTGGCCACGGTTAAAACTGTAACTTAAAGCGGGTACATCCTCAGTGTTCATAGTAAACACACAATGTTCACGTTTGCGCTCAGCAGACCTGAAATTTGCTCGGTGCCTAATTTTATTTTAGGGAACTGTGTGTGTGTGCGTGTGTGTGTGTGTGTTTGAAATGCCAGCAGTAAGTGATTTAGATGCACTATTGTAAAGTGGCCGTTCCACTGGATGTCATAAGGTGAATGCACCAATTTGTAAGTCGCTCTGGATAAGAGCGTCTGCTAAATGACTTAAATGTAAATGTAAATGTAAGTGCATATATGCATTCTGTGAATGCATTTTTGAGTGCCTTCCTGTGTGTGTGTGAGCATAAATACGTGTTTGTGTATGAGCATAACCGTGGGGGTGCGTGTGTGTGTGGTGGACAGGGCTCATGTTTAAGCGACCAGGCCAAGGACAGCTGGCTGAAGGTTAGTGTCCGCCTCTCCCTAGTCCTCACTGAGCAGCTGCCATGAAACACACACACACAAACACACACAGAATCCACACCACACACTCCCCCCGTCCCGTAACTCTGGTCTATACATAGCCATTCATACAAACTCTTCCTCTTTCTCTACGGTATTAACATAGGAATTCTGGCACTCAGGTTCCGAAAGCGGCCCCTCCTGAAATGCAGTTGCGATAGACAACACATGCTCGTGTAAGCAAAATTTGTAGCCTCCCGAACTCTCACCGAACTCTTTTTTTCTTCTTCTTCTCACTTTACAGTCAGGCTGAATGTGAAAGTCTCACTCAGCATACAGTAGCCACCCAGCAGTCAGAGGGTTCGGCTTCGGGGTGAAGTTTCCCCTTATGTACAGATCTAGGATTAGCATTCCCTCTTGCCAATTCTCACCCGAAGCATTAGTGGGGGAAATGGAAAACCGACCCAAGATCAGCGTTTAAGGATAACTACACCCTACACCGAGTGTCAGCTGGTTAAGGCCCTATTTGGTTAGATGGATGAATGTAGACATTACACTCAATGATTCTCAGGTATTATTACATGTTAATAATATAGATATTGTCTATGGTTAATATAATATTGTTTACACTATTGTAAGTACAGTGTTACTACACAGGTACAAGAGTGCAGTGTTAGCCTTTCCACTGTTTTGGCACAAGCATTAATTAAGCATGCATCCCAAATGGCACCCTATTCCCTATATAGTGCACTATCTTTTACCACATCCCTATGGGCCCTGGTCAAAAGTAGTGCACTACATGTACATAGAGAATAGGGTGAAATTTTGGACACAGACTAAGTGATCATGCGATGTATGACTTATATATATATATATATATATATATACAGTTGAAGTCGGAAGTTTACATACACTTAGGTTGGAGTCATTAAAACTCGTTTTTCAACCACTCCACAAATTTCTTGTTAACAAACTAGTTTTGGCAAGTCGGTTAGGACATTTACTTTGTGCATGACACAAGTAATCTTTCCAAAAATTGTTTACAGACAGATTATTTCACTGTATCACAATTCCAGTGGGTCAGAAGTTTACATACAGTAAGTTGACTGTGCCTTTAAACAGCTTGGGAAATTCCAGAAAATGATGTCATGGCTTTAGAAGCTTCTGATAAATTATGTCAATTAGCCTGAGTCAATTGGAGGTGTACCTGTGGATCTATTTCAAGGCCTACATTCAAACTCAGTGCCTCTTTGCTTGACATCATGAGACAATCAAAAGAAATACCTAAAATTGTAGACCTCCACAAGTCTAGTTCATCCTTGGGAGCAATTTCCAAATGCCTGAAGGTACCACATTCGTCTATACAAACAATAGTACGCAAGTATAAACACCATGGAACCATGCAGCTGTCATACCGCTCAGGAAGGAGACGCGTTCTGTCTCCAAGAGATGAACGTACTTTGGTACGAAAGGTGCAAATCAATCCCAGAACAACAGCAAAGGACCTTGTGAAGATGCTGGAGGAAACAGGTACAAAAGTATCTATATCCACAGTAAAACGAGTCCTATATCGACATAATCTGAAAAGCTGTTCAGCAAGGAAGAAGCCACTGCTCCAAAACCCACCATAAAAAAGCCAGACTACGGTTTGCAACTGCACATGGGGACAAAGATCGTACTTTTTGGAGAATTGTCCGCTTGTCTGAGGAAACAAAAACAGAACTGTTTGGCCATAATGACCATAGTTATGTTTGGAGGAAAAAGGGGGAGGCTTGCAAGCCGAAGAACACCATCCCAACCGTGAAGCATGGGGGTGGCAGCATCATGTTGTGGGGGTGCTTTGCTGCAGGAAGGAATGGTGCACTTCACAAAATAGATGGCATCATGAGAGGGGAAATTATGTGGATATATTGAAGCAACATCTCAAGACATCAGTCAGGAAGTTAAAGCTTGGTCGCATATGGGTCTTCCAAATGGACAATGACTCCAAGCAAACTTCCAAAGTTGTGGCAAAATGGCTTAAGGACAACAAAGTTAAGGTATTGGAGTAGAGGTCGACCGATTTAATCTGAATGGGCCGATTATTTAGGGCCGATTTTCAAGTTCTCATAACAATCGATAATCTACATTTTTAGACACCGATCATGGCTGATTACATTGCACTCCACGAGGAGACTGCGTGGCAGGCTGACTACCTGTTATGCGAGTGCAGCAAGGAGCCAAGGTAAGGTGCTAGCTAGCATTAAACTTATCGTATAAAAAACAATCAATCTTCACACTAGTTAACTACACATGGTTGATGATATTACTAGTTTATCTAGCTTGTCCTGCGTTGCATATAATCGATGCGGTGCCTGTTAATTTATCATTGAATCACAGCCTACTTCGCCAAACGGGTGATTTAACAAGCCATTCGCGAAAAAAGCACTGTCGTTGCACCAATGTGTACCTAACCATAAACATCAATGCCTTTCTCAAAATCAATACACAGAAGTATATATTTTTTTAAACCTGTATATTTAGTTAAAAGAAATTCATGTTAGCAGGCAATATTAAACTAGGGAAATTGTGTCACTTCTCTTCCGTTCATTGCACGCAGGGTATATGCAACAGTTTGGGCCGCCTGGCTCATTGCAAACTAATTTGCCAGAATTTTACGTAATTATGACGTAACATTGAAGGTTGTGCAATGTAACAGCAATATTTAGACTTATGGATGCCACCCGTTCGATAAAATACGGAACGGTTCCGTATTTCACTGAAAGAATAAACGTTTTGTTTTCGAAATGATAGTTTCCGGATTTGACCATATTAATTACCTAAGGCTCGTATTTCTGTGTGTTATTATATTTAAGTCTATGATTTGATAGAGCAGTCTGACTGGGCGGTGGTAGGCAGCAGCAGGCTCGTAAGCATTCATTCAAACAGCACTTTACTGCGTTTGCCAGCAGCTCTTCGCAATGCTTCAAGCATTGCGCTGTTTATGACTTCAAGCCTATCTACTCCCGAGATTAGGCTGGCAATACTAAAGTACCTATTAGAACATCCAATAGTCAAAGGTATATGAAATACAAATGGTATAGAGAGAAATAGTCCTATAATAACTACAACCTAAAACTTCTTACCTGGGAATATTTGACCTTTATTTATTTAACTAGGCAAGTCAGATAAGAACAAATTCTTATTATTCTTATACTGAATACTCATGTTAAAAAGGAACCACCAGCTTTCATATGTTCTCATGTTCTGAGCAAGGAACTTAAACGTTAGCTTTCTTACATGGCACATATTGCACTTTTACTTTCTTCTCCAACACTTTGTTTTTGCATTATTTAAACCAAATTGAACATGCTTCATTATTTATTTGAGACTAAATTGATTTTATTGATGTATTATATTAAGTTCAAATAAAAGTGTTCATTCAGTGTTGTTGTAATTGTCATTATTACATACATATAAAAATCGGCCGATTTAATCGGTATCCGCTTTTTTTGGTCCTCCATTAAATCGGTATCGGTATCAGCGTTGAAAAATCATAATTGGTCGACCTCTGTTGGAGTGGCCATCACAAAGCCCTGACCTCAATCCTATGGAAAATTTGTGGGAGGAACTGAAAAAGCGTGTGAGAGCAAGGAGGCCTACAAAACTGACTCCGTTACACCAGCTCTGTCAGGTGGAATGGGACAAAATTCACCCAACTATTGTGGGAAGCTTGTGGAAGGCTACCCAAAACGTTTGACCCAAGTTAAACAATTTAAAGGCAATGCTGCCAAATACTAATTGAGTGTATGTAAACTTCTGACCCACTGGGAATGTGATGAAAGAAATAAAAGCTGAAATAAATCATTCTCTCAACCATTATTCTGACATTTCACATACTTAAAATAAAGTGGTGACCTAACTGATTTAAGACAGTGAATTTTTACTAGGATTAAATGTCAGAAATGGTGAAAAACATTAGTCCGCATAGCTGGTCATATTAGGATGCTTTGGTGTAATTACTTGCTATTAAGCCTAAGTACTTAGTAATAACATAATAATACAAAGACAAAGTCTGTGTGCTTTGTTTATTAGTGGAATCTGGAATCCCCTTCTCAGAGTGACTCCTCAGGTTCCGTGTAGTAATGGAGCAGAATGTAGAACCTAGAACCGCGCCGGCTACACAGCGCTGGTATTGTGTAGCCGATTGTGGTGACAACCAGAGAGGAGATATATTATCTAGCTACTGTGTAAGTAACAGTATGAACACATGTATTGATCTTATACAATGTAGGCTTACTTCATCAGGGGTGAATGTAATGGAAAATGAATGTAGAAACTAGAACCATGCCCGACTTGGGTTGGGCGATGTCTGGATATGACATCGTCCCGTTGTCCTGTTCAAACAGCGTTGATATACGATGGTATCGTGAACATTTTTTTATTTGGGGGGATGCGGTTTTGTGCGGAGATGTCAATTGGCGGGAGAACACAGTATAAAGGATGTCTTTACATATCTTGGACCTGCCTGTCCAAAGACAGCTATGGTGGTTACAGACAGTGTTGTCATGGCCATGGCTATTGCTGGAGCTGTGTCTCTCTGGGGGGGGGGCAATATTCATGCCCATGATTTTGGAATGAGATGTTCGACGAGCATGTGTCAACATACTTTTGGTCATGCAGTGTATGTACTAGCTTATATGGAGCAAGTCATTTCTATGTAAAAGGACCCATGAGCACTAAGTTAAGTTTATAGGAGCATATCAAATTTGGTGTCAAATGAGAGCTAAGAGTCTATATGTTTGGGAAATTAAATCATTGCTACATTTTTCAACCATTTTCCAACCTAAAAATGTGGAATTAACAAAGGCTTTGATTTCTGGTCACACGGATGGAAAAGGGTTGTTAAAAAAACATCTCCTAGAAAAAGTATTAAGGTATTATAAATGCATCAAAATACCATCATGTTGAACATTTCTATTTAGTTTTGCAGATAAGGAGAGTTCACAGAAGTAAGAAGTTAAGGTTGACCTACCAATTAGTTACGGTTTTTATTCATAACAATTTTGTTTATTGTACCATGTGCTTTGCATAGAACACCAACAACGCAACTGACCACTGGGACTAGATCCGGGAAGAACAGTAATGAGATTAGCATAGAAAGATTAGACTAGAGACCGAGATATAAAGTTTAGAGATAGTGCTAATGCCGGGCATGTTTATTTTATAATAAAACAAATTGTAGTTCTCAACAACAAAATAAAATTCACAATAATAGTATTTCACAGTAAATAAGCTCAGTGTTCACATAATCTATGGATCTATTTCAATACCTCAGGTAAAATCAGTTCTACCTTCTATAGTATCAATTATCACCAGTAAAGTTAAATTCGGAAAACAAAATGACATTCGAATACAGATTCAATATTTCACAGTTGGGGGTGATCAGTCCCAACAAACACAGTAAAGCTGTGGAGAATAGTGTATTTAAGTGTCCTTCAAGAAAAGGCCCTCTTGAAGAGATTTTATAATAAAAATAAAAAAAGTTTACATTTTTTGTTGTTTAGCAGACACTCTTATCCAGAGCAATTGCCTTGCTCAAGATAACGTTGACAGACACGTTGACAGATTTTTCACATAGTTGGCTTGGGGATTCGAACCAGCGACCTTTTGGTTACTGGCCCAATGCTCGTAACTGCTAGGCTACCTGCCAACCCATGTCTTCAGATGTCTTCTTTCTTCTGAAAATCTTGATCTCTCGCTCGCCTTCCAAGAAGACTCAAACTCCATCAATAACCTGCCCTGGATGTTGAATAAGCAGGCCAAAACTTATCCAATAGCGAAAGGTAAGAACATAAAAATTGCACATTTGTTGTACACCATTGACTATTTTTTTTATAGGAGACATCTGAAATATTAAACTTATACATTAGAGTGCATTTGGTTTTCAGACCCCTTCCCTTTTTCCACATTTTGTTACGTTACAGCCTTATTCTGAAATTGATTAAATATTTATTTTTCCTCATCAATCTACATACAATACCCCATAATGACAAAGTAAAAACAGGGTTTTAGACATTTTTGCAAATGTATAAAAAAAAATGTATTCAGACCCTTTGTTATGAGACTCGAAATTGAGCTCAGCTGCATCCTGTTTCCATTGATCATCCCTGAGATTTCCGACAACTTGATTGGAGTCCACCTGTGATAAATTTCAATTGATTGGACCTGATTTGGAAAGGCACACACCTGCCTATATAAGGTAAAAGGCACATGACAGTCGCTTGGAGTTTGCCAAAAGGCACCTAAAGACTCTCAGACCATGAGAAACAAGATTATTTGGTCTGATAAAACCAAGATGGAATTCTTTGATCTGAATGCCAAGTGTCACGTCTAGAGGAACCTGGCACCATCCCTATGGTGAAGCATGGTGGTGGCAGCATCATGCTGTGGAGATGTTTTTCAGAGGCAGAGACTGGGAGATTAGTCAGGATCGAGGGAAAGATGAGCGGCCAAAGTACAGACAGATCCTTGATGAAAACCTGCTCCAGAGTGCTCATAACTTCCGATTAGGGCGACGGATCACCTTCCACCAGGACAATGACCCTAAGCACACAGCCAAGACAACGTAGGAGTGGCTTCGGGACAAGTCTCTGATTGTTCTTGAGTGGCCAAGCCAGAGCCCGGACTTGAACCGTCCCCACAGTGACTGTACGTACATACCCCAACTAGAAGCCATGGATTACAGGCAACATTCGCAGTTAAAGGGTAGAACCGCCGCTTTCAAGGTGCGGGACTCTAACCCGGAAGCTTATAAGAAATCCTGCTATGCCCTGCGACGAACTTCAAACAGGCAAAGCGTCAATACAGGGCTAAGATTGAATCATACTACACCGGCTCTGACGCTCGTCTTATGTGGCAGGGCTTGCAAACTATTACAGACTACAAAGGGAAGCACAGCCGCGAGCTGCCCAGTGACACGAGCCTACCAGACGAGCTAAATCACTTCTATGCTCACTTCGAGGCAAGCAACACTGAAACATGCATGAGAGCATCAGCTGTTCCGGACAACTGTGTGATCACGCTCTCTGTAGCCGACGTGAGTAAGACCTTTGAACCGGTCAACATTCACAAGGCTGCGGGGCCAGACGGATTACCAGGACGTGTGCTCCGGGTATGTGCTGACCAACTGGCAGGTGTCTTCACTGACATTTTCAACATGTCCCTGATTGAGTCTGTAATACAAACATGTTTCAAGCAGACAACCATAGTCCCTGTGCCCAAGAACACTAAGGTATCCTGCCTAAATGACTACAGACCCGTAGCACTCACGTCTGTAGCCATGAAATACTTTGAAATGCTGGTCATGGCTCACATCAACACCATCATCCCAGAAACCCTAGACCCACTCCAATTTGCATACCGCCCAAACAGATCTACAGATGATGCAATCTCTATTGCACTCCACACTGCCCTTTCCCACCTGCAACACATCTGCCACGCTGATCCTCAACACTGGAGCCCCCCAGGGGTGCGTGCTCAGTCCCCTCCTGTACTCCCTGTTCACCCACGACTGCACGACTAGGCACGACTCCAACACCATCATTAAGTTTGCAAACGACACAACAGTGGTAGGCCTGATCAACGATGAGACAGCCTATAGGGAGGAGGTCAGAGACCTGGCCAGGTGGTGCCAGAATAACAGCCTATCCCTCAACGTAACCAAGACTAAGGAGATGGTTGTGGACTACAGGAAAAGGAGGACCGAGCACGCCTCCATTCTCATTGACGGGGCTGTAGTGGAGCAGGTTGAGAGTTTCAAGTTCCTTGGTGTCCACATCACCAACAAACTATCATGGTCCAAACACACCAAGACAGTTGTGGAGAGGGCATGACAAAGCCTATTCCCCCTCAGGAAACTAAAAAGATTTGGCATGGGTCCTCAGATCCTCAAAAGGTTCTACAGCTGCAACATCGAGAGCATCCTGACTGGTTGCATCACTGCCTGGTGCGGCAATTGCTCGGCCTCCGACTGCAAGGCACTACAGAGGGCAGTGCGTATGGCCCAGTACATCACTGGGGCTAAGCTGCCTGCCATCCAGGACCTCTACACCAGGCAGTGTCAGAGGAAGGCCCTAAAAATTGTCAAAGACCCCAGTCACCCCAGTCATAGACTGTTCTCTCTACTACCGCATGGCAACTCTCTGTTTATCATATATGCATGGTCACTTTAACTATACATTCATGTACGCACTACCTCAATTGGCCTTACCAACCAGTGCCCTCGCACGTTGGCTAACCGGGCTATCTGCATTGTGTCCCACCACCCACCAACCCCTCTTTTACGCTACTGCTACTCTCTGTTCATCATATATGCATTGTCACTTTAACCATATCTACATGTACATACTATCAGCCCAACTAACTGGTGCCTGTATGCAGCCTCGCTACTGTTATTTTTCACTGTCTTTTTACTGTTGTTTTTATTTCTTTACTTACCTATTGTTCACATAATAGTAAGTAAGCATTTCACTGTGAGGTCTACACCTGTTGTATTTGGCGCACGTTGAAAGAGATTTGCGTCAGTTCAAATCTGGTATCAGGACAAAATGTGATTCAGAGTCACCGAATATACTTTAAGTATTTTAATTAAACTCAAGCGATAAATGGTAAATGCAATTTTCGTATATACGGGTTCACTGTGTCACCGTGCAGGGTAAAACAGAGAACTCTGGAATGTGCTCATACAACAGTTTTTATAGTATGACAGCTTTAGTTCCAACCCGTCCGTTGGCCTATCACAGTAGAGGCTGAGCGCGGTTTAAACTTTGCTCAGCCTATGCTGGCACTCGGACTGGTCCCAGTCCCTTGGTGCTCACATCTGTCCACATCTGGTCGTTGCGTAGATTAGATCTGTCTTGTGTCTCCCCCCGATTCTACACTCAAACAGTTCCTTATTTGGTATTGTCCCTGGTTGGCCTAGAGATATGCACCCCTCCCCTCTCCAGATTGACCACAGCTTGTATAGCCTGTCACTATGTTGATCAGTCTTTGCACACCTACACACACACACATCTGTATTGTTTGTGTGTGTGTGTAACAAAACAATATTCATCTTCAAACAATATGGTAGCGGGCTATAGTGCATAAACATAAATCCTAACAACGTGACAAATAAACTTTGATTTGAAATGCATCTGTAGTGTTACAATAAAGTATGTTTACTTCTACAAAAAATGTGCTTAGCATAAATGGCACAATTTATATTCACTAACATATAGAAAAGTTAGCATTGGCCTGCTAACGCAGCGCTAATACAGTGGCTTCATTCATGAAAAATAAAACTCACCAAGTAAATGGTCCATCAACCCATTCAACCGCTTCTGAAGACGATGCGATGAACGGACCATCAATTGTCAGTGTTTCTCTGAAGATATGTCTAGGTTTTATTTCTAACTTTAGCTCAGTTTTCTGACTTCCCAACCAGGAGAAAGTTTGTCATAAAAATGCCGCTTCCTCTAGAAGGCTTGCTCGAGATTGCAACGATTGAACTGTCGAAGGCGGGACCTAAAGAATTTGTGCACTTTTGATTGGCTGATTTTCTAGTTGGTCGTTTCACTCACATTTCACGTGGTTTTAACCCATTTGTTGACCTGGGTTACATTATGAATTATTAAGTGATTAAAACGCGTCGCTCTGCCACCACATCGGTAACAGAGTTACCAAAAAAATCAGCAACAGAATGACTTCAATTGAGTTGGCCACATCGAGAAGTCATAGTAGTCACAAACCACTGTTGCAGTAGAGCACAGCACAGTACAGTAGAGAACAGAAAAGTAGTGTATAGTTCAGTAACGTAGAGTACACATGAGTAAAGTACAATATAATACTATACTGGACTTTTCTGTACTGAACTGTACTTTTCTGTACTGTATTCTACTGTATGGAAATATACTATTTTCTTCTTTGTAGTCTACTGTACTGAACTATACTATACTTTTCTCTACTGTACTCTACTGTACTGTGATGTCCAAACTTGTGAAACATAGACATCTATGATTGGTACAGATTTGTTCTGGTCTGGACCAACCAAATGTGGTCTTGTTTAGGGTGGAGCTCATTAGAATAATAACCAGTGTGTAGAATAATACCCCAGTATGCAAAAGAGGATATTAGATTTTTCTACCTTTGTGTACCTATTCAGGATGCATCACCATGAAGAGACGGACATTCATAATTATGCATTTCTGTATTGTACAGATCAGGGACCCATGATGTCATTCTGTTACCGGGTGTTAATCCACTTCACTTACTGTAGTTAAATAACCAAAATAGATTTTTTTTCAACTCAAAGGGTCATATCATAGCTGACACACCATTCTTTCTGCAGACATCTTTTAGTCTTAACTCGGAGTAGATATGTAAGTGTTTTTGGAAGATGTGGTCATGTAAAAAAAAACGTAGGGAGATTTTACTGTCATTCCGTTACTAAACTTTGCATCTGCACTGTTCGTCAAGTTAATGTTTTAGTAAAATGTCCGGTGGAAATTGTTAAAAGTAGACTTCTGCATATAGGTGTATGGTTTGTTAAACTCTGCAGTCAATGGTTTTGGCTTGTCATACATTTTAAAGTGAGTCTCCGCGTCACTCTGTTACCTTGGAATTGGCCCGGCATGCACTATATGTGGCGATGCTGTTATGTTTGAGATGCAAGATAAATTTCCTGAAAGGGACACAGTGAAATAATAGTTGTGTGCCTGGTGGCAAGTTTACGTACCACATATTTGTCGCATAAGGCCCGGTCTTATTGAGCTGCTTAAACTACTTCTACTCTCTGCTTTACATCCTCTTCTTCCTCCTCTCCCTCCTTTACCCTGCTCTTCTTAGTCTTTCCCCTAACCCCTCCTATCCCCACTGTCCATGCCAGACAAACTGCAAAAACTTTTGCATACAGCTGGAATTATCAGTTTGTCCATCTGGGGTAATCATGGTTAACTATGTGTGTGACCACAGACTGTAGTGTGTGTGTGTGTGTGTGTGTGTGTGTGTGTGTGTGTGTGTGTGTGTGTGTGTCGTAAGCCAGGTGGTTTGATAAAAAGAGACAGAATATCATCCTAGTCTCCTGCAGGGACTTTACATTTAGACATTGGGTAAAGAATGTTGCCACGGCAACAAATCCGAATTAGTGCTTGAATGGGTCTAATTCTTTGGCCTTAACCCAGTGGATCTGGAGCCCAGTTCTCTGCACGGCCTACTTACTCATGGGAGCAGGGATCACATCCAACTTTCCAGGGCTCCAGACTAGTTCACAGAGCCAAGCCATGGAAAGGGGACAGAATGGGATGGGGGGACGTGAACAAGGACGGGATGGGTTAGAAACTGCCATCAAAACTCTAGTCAAATTCATTAATTTACTCTGGTGAAATTCATTCATTCATCCAGCCATTTATTCTTCCATCCATCCATCCATCCATCCATCCATCCATCCATCCATCCATCCATCCATCCATCCATTCTCCATGGAACACAGTGTGCGCCGAGGCTGAGCTGTACCCTCAACTGTGAGAAATGAGAAGGCTATGAGCTGTTCCGTTGGCAGTGATGACTCCAGAGTCCGACTGACTACCTCATGTCATCTCCGCTGTCCTAAAATGGCCTTGTGTCATGACCGGAGGAGCTGGCTGTAACATTCTGGAAGAGCTGTCAGAGCTAAATCATGGAGCAATAGAATGCGAAAGAAGGGCAGGAATCGTCACCGACTATCCCTGATCAGTGAATGAACGGGGAGCTATGTGTCAGACAGTGAATAGATGGTAGCTTAATTTAATAGCTCTGCTTTTTCCTTCAAAACAACGTTTCCCCCCCCCCCTGCCTTACTCCGTGTTGTATTTGACATCTCTCTCCAGCTCCTGAGTGATGTTTGGGAAGACAAAGGCTTGTAATGGAGAGTGTTAGTCAGACAGACAGACCTTCAGGGCCTAACTCATGTGGCTTCATGTCTCTTATTACTCATCCCCTGTACAGACAGACAAACAGACACATGTCCATATCTGTAAAAGTGTAGTAGTGTTGTAATCTCCCCCTCACTAAGGTCAGATAGCATTGGCAGGGAGGGAGATATCTGAATCGGCAGGATGAAAAACAACCCCATTCACTTCTCCCTCACCTCTCTTGCACCAGCATGTCCTTTCTTTTCACTCCCTTCTCTGTCAATTGTTTTCCCTCCACCTCTTTTGCTTTCACTTTCTCTCACACAAATACACTTGACATCTTCTCTCTCGTTGTCTGTCTGTCTGTCTGTCTGTCTGTCTGTCTGTCTGTCTGTCTGTCTGTCTGTCTGTCTGTCTGTCTGTCTGTCTGTCTGTCTGTCTGTCTGTCTGTCTGTCTGTCTGTCTGTCTGCCTCTCTGTCTGTCTCTCTGTCTCTCTGTCTGTCTCTGTCTGTCTGTCTGTCTCTCTGTCTGTCTGTCTGTCTCTCTGTCTGTCTCTCAGACAGACAGACAGACAGACAGAATGGTGATGCAATGTGACTTGAACTGGATGCAGCCTATGCTAGTCCTGTTCTCCATTCTCTCATAAATCCCCTGCTTTACCATCTGCTAACACAGTTCATGGACTGTGCCATCACTCCATCCATCTCTTCAAATACATCACGTTTTTCCAGTGTGGGAAATTCATTAGCCTATTTGACTAATGTCAAAATGATGTATTTTTCCCTGAATGTTGATAGGTTCTTTCTTGTTCGCTCCAGTTCACATTAATTCCATCCCCTATGAATCAAACATGTATCTCTTCCAATATAATAATAATCATGTTTTTCCACTGTTGAAAATGAGTTACCAGGACTGTTAAACACTGAGTGTACAAAACACGAGGAACACCTTCCTAATATTGAGTTGCACCCCCTTTTGCCCTCAGAACAGCCTCAATTCGCCAGGGCATGGACTCCACAAGGTGTCGATAGCGTTCCACACGGATGCTGGCCCATGTTGACTCCAATGCTTGCCACAGATGTCAAGTTGGATGGATGGCCTTTGGTGCGTTGCAGTTCTTGACACACTCAAACTGGTGCGCCAGGCACCTACTACCATACCCCCGTTGCAAAGGCACTTAACAGATTTTTCTTTCCCATTCACCCTCTGAACGGCACGCATACACAAACCATGTCTCAAATGTCTCAAGGCTTAAAAATACTTCTTTAACCTGACTCCTCCCCTTCATCGACACTGATTGAATTGGATTTAACAGGTGACATCAATAAGGGATCATAGCTTTCACCTGGATTCAGTCTATGTCATGGAAAGAGCAGGTGTTCCTAATTTTTTTTGTACACTCAGTGTATAACTGGTCTAAATGATGTGTGTATGTTTTGGTTCGTCTTCACACTAGATTAGTTCCGTCCTGGAGCTACATGAATGATTATCTTTCCCAATACAAAGTTTTTCCAGTGTGGGAAATTCATTAGGCTCTATATTACTGACTCATAAATTAGGCCTGTTTCCTCGAGTGTTGATGGGCTCTTGTGTTCGCTCCAGTCAGTAGCTATAAATCTTGTATCATACAATGTCTTCTTTTTGTCTTCATTTAAGTATAGATGTGGGATTACTAGGATATTTATCTTGAGGCAGTTTGATGGTTATTATTTTTATAATGAACTCATTTTACTATAGATATGGAGTTAGTATGTATAGCTTGACGTGTGTTTGATGGCTATATTCTCCGTGAAATCTTTAAAAGCAATATTTATTAGGGGACCTGCCCACGAACATGCCGGGGCCTGCTCAGACCTCACTCGCACAGGGAGTGCTTTTCAAAAGGAGCACACCTTTTGACACGCACCCTTGTATTACAAGATACACTATTTGTCCAGCTTTCTCAAGCACAAGTAGTACTGGCAGTTATTGTCAAAGAAAGACCCAGTTTACCCTCTGGTTCGCTTTTTGAAGGCCTTATATCATATTCCAGGGTTGACCAAGAAGAACTCCCAGCCATATGTATTCTAATACTTTATCGTCCCTCTTTTTCTTTGAGAGTGTGTCCTCCGTAGCTTTTCTTCACTGCCTCTCTGTGTCCGACGTCTCTCTCTGCGTTAACATTCCAGTCAACAAAATAAACTGTGGGACCATTTAACAGTAACGGTGTGTCGGGTATCTTTTTCTCCCCAGGCCTGGTGTGTGTGTGTGTAACTGACTGTCCCCTCTTCTCTCCATCCCCAGGCCTCCCCTTCCCGAGAGCTCCATGGAGAAGATGAAGCGGTTTAGAAGGAGGCTGTCCCAGACTCTGAGAGGGAGTCAGACCATCGATGAGTCTCTGTCTGAACTGGCGGAACAGATTACTATAGAGGAGAACGGCACCAAAGACAGCGGTGAGGGTGTGTGTGTGTGTGTGTGGGGGGGGGGGGGGGGGGGGATTGCGTGAGGGAGAGAGTGTATGTGTGAATGTGTGGTTATGTGGATGTAATGTACAGTGCATTTGGAAAGTATTCAGACGCCTTCACTTTTTCCACATTTTGTTATGTTACAGCCTTATTCTAAAATGTATGAAATCGTTTTTTCTCCTTATCAATCAATCAAATGTATTTTTATAAAGCCCTTCTTACATCAGCTGATATCTCAAAGTGCTGTACAGAAACCCAGCCTAAAACCCCAAACAGCAAGCAATGCAGGTGTAGAAGCACGGTGGCTAGGAAAAACTCCCTAGAAAGGCCAGAACCTAGGAAGAAACCTAGAGAGGAACCAGGCTATGAGGGGTGGCCAGTCCTCTTCTGGCTGTGCCTACACACAATACCCCATAACGACAAAGCAAAAACAGGTTTTTAGACATTTTTGCAAATATTCAGACATTTTCTCGCACCTTTGGCAGTGATTACAGCCGTGAGTCTTCTTGGGTATGACACTATAAGCTTGGCACACCTGTATTTGGGGAGTTTCTCCCATTTCTTCTCTGCACATCCTCTATAGCTCTTTCAGGTTGGATGGGGAGCAGGTTTTCATCAAGTATTTTGCTCTGTTCATCTTTCCCTTCATCCTGACTAGTCTCCCAGTCCTTGTCGCTGAAAAACATTGCTACAGTATGATACTGCCACCACCATGCTTCACTGTAGGGATGGTATTGACCAGGTGATGAGCGGTGCCTGGTTTCCTCCAGACGTGATGCTTGGCATTCAGGCCAAAGAGTTCAATCTTGGTTTCATCAGACCAGAGAATCTTGTTTCTCATGGTCTGAGAGTTCTTTGGGTGCCTTTTTGCAAATATTCAGACATTTTCTCGCACCTTTGGCAGTGATTACAGCCGTGAGTCTTCTTGGGTATGACACTATAAGCTTGGCACACCTGTATTTGGGGAGTTTCTCCCATTTCTTCTCTGCACATCCTCTATAGCTCTTTCAGGTTGGATGGGGAGCAGGTTTTCATCAAGTATTTTGCTCTGTTCATCTTTCCCTTCATCCTGACTAGTCTCCCAGTCCTTGTCGCTGAAAAACATTGCTACAGTATGATACTGCCACCACCATGCTTCACTGTAGGGATGGTATTGACCAGGTGATGAGCGGTGCCTGGTTTCCTCCAGACGTGATGCTTGGCATTCAGGCCAAAGACTTCAATCTTGGTTTCATCAGACCAGAGAATCTTGTTTCTCATGGTCTGAGAGTTCTTTAGGTGCCGTTTGGTAAACTCCAAGTGGCCTTCATGTGCTATTTACTGAGGAGTGGCTTCCGTCTGTACCATCGAGGCCTGATTTGGTGGAGTGCTGCAGCGATGCTTGTCCTTCTGAAAGTTTCTCCCATCTCCACAGAGGAACTCTGGAGCTCTGTCAGAGTGGCTATCGGGTTCTTGGTCACCTCCCTGACCAAGGCCCTTCTCCCCCGATTGCTCAGTTTGGCCCGGCGGCCAGCTCTAGGAAGAGTGTTGATGGTTCCAATCTTGTTCCATTTAAGAATGATGGAGGCCACCGTGATCTTGGGGACCTTCAATGCTGCAGAAATGTTTTGGTACCCTTCCCCAGATCTGTGCTTCGACACAATCCTGTCTCGGAGCTCTACTGATAATTCCTTTGACCTCATGGCTTGGTTTCTGCTCTGACATGCACTGTCAACTAAAGGACCTTTATATAGACAGGTGTGTGCCTTTCCAAATCATGTGCAATCAATCCATTTTGAGTCTCATAGCAAATGAGTTATTAAATAAGTTATTTCAGTTTTCTTTGTCTAAAAACCTGCTTTTGCGTTGTCATTATGGGGTATTGTGTGTAGAGGGATGAGATAAACATGAATAATAGTAATTCATTTTAGAATAAGGCTGTGACGTAACAATGTGGGAAAAGTGAAGGGGTCTGAATACTTTGCGAATGTACTGTAAGTCAATGAATAAGACTATGTCTGGCTGTGTGTCGTTTCACTGCACACAGCAGATTCTTTTTCTCTTTAACATCCGGAAGAGAGTCCAGTGAAGGTTGTAGCCGGCGAGGCGTCAAAACAAAGATACGGTGACATAGCTGGTTAGTTATCTCTAAGCCTGGGATGGTCTAGCGCCTGGTGTTGACGGTGGCTGCCATGACGTTGCTATGGTGCCGCCTGTTCAGGGTCTGGAACATTCTAGACTTTCCATGACATTGCCATAGCGACTTGGGAGGACTGTGAAAGCAGCCGGGCGTCCTCCTCTTCCATTTTATCTCGTTATTCCTCTCCTGGCTTTCTTAAGGTTTTCCCCAGATCCCCTCTCCTTAAATTCTTCGACAGCTTCAGCTTCCCTCTCCTTTTCCCTGGCTCCGCTCTCCTTTTGTCCTACCAGAGGATGTTGTTTTGTGTGTGTGTGTGTGTGTTCACTTTTTGTGTGTGTGATTGTGTTTGCCCATGAGCATGGTGTACGCACCTGTGTATTCTGTGCGGAGAGGGATTGCGTTGGGCAGTCTGCAGTGTGTGGGGACAGTACAAGTCTCAGAGAGAGAGAGAGGAGACAGAATGGAGTGGCCAGATGAGATCAGATGAACCCACCATGGTGTCATCCATTGGGATGAATCCTAATATCTTAGCCTTGATCTGATTGTGTAACAGAACAACATAACAGCAGCAGCACACAGCAGTAGTAGTGGGATAAGAGATTTAATGTGTGCGCGCGTGCGTGTGTTATCTAGTAGCTCTGGGAGGGAGTTTGTTTGTGGTCATCTGTTGTGTTGATGGACATCGTTTGTTTCCTCTCTAATGTAATGTGCTTCCTCGATCTTTGATCTTTAACCTATTGTTATTGGCCTATATGACCAGGACTATAGATATCACCTGAGATTGAAGTCATATTTACAGTTTTAGTTCTAAGGTATGAATTGCCACAATGATGTTTGTTCTTCAAATGATGTATTTTATCGGCTGGGCTACTATGTTCGCTTAGGGTAATTTTGTAATTTGAGTGAACTATCCCTTTAATAGTTATGTCAATCAATCACTGTGGGTGGGATTGTCAGGTGTGGGGGCAGAATGTGTGTGAGTCACAGAGTTGGTACAGTTTCAGACCTGTCAATCAATCTCTGTGGGTGGGACTTTGAGGAAAGGCGGTGTATTAGTAATCTAGCAAGAAACACATTTGTCTAGTCTACTCTTTCAGTTGAGTTTATTGTGTCTAAAACCTAAGCAAAAAGATTGTGTGTTCTGTCAAGTGAACATGGATTCCCTGTTGAGAAACAATATACACTGAACAAAAAATATAAACACAACATGTAAAGTGTTGGTCCCATGTTTCATGAGCTGAAATTTAAAGATCACAGAAATATTCCATACGCACAAAAACACATTTTGGGCACAAATTTGTTTACATCGCTGTTAGGGAGCATTTCTCCTTTGCCAAAACAATCAATCCCCCTGACAGGTCAAATCAAATGCTATTGGTCACATACACATGGTTAATGCGAGTGTAGCGAAATGCTTGTGCTTCTAGTTCCGGCAGTGCAGTAATATCTAACAAGTCATCTTAACAAATTCACGACGACTACCTTATTCACACAATGTAAGGAGATGGAATAAGAATATGTACATACAAATATATGTACACAGATGCGCGATGGCCGTGCGGCATAGGCAAGATGCAATGGATGGTATAAAGTACAGTAAATACTAATGAGAGTAATGTAGGATATGTAAACATTATTAAAGTGGCATTATTTCAAGTGACTAGTGAGTGGAGTCTGTATGTTGAGCAGCAGCCTCTCTATGTTAGTGATGGCTGTTTAACATTCTGATGGCCTTAAGATAGAAGCTGTTTTTTCAGTCTGACCATATGACCTGACTAAAACAAGGTGTAGCCTCCTGACCCTACCTACAGTATGATAGCTGGTGCCCAAAGCCAAGGTGTCTGTGTAGTATGTACTGGACTGAACTGAACTGGTTGTCAAATAGTTCTCTCTACCCCCCCTCCACAGAGCCCATGGTGAGGAACGGTCATGGTCGCCCCCCCTCAGCCCACAGTGTTAACTCCTTCCTGCACCAGTACACTGGTCCCTTTAAGAAGCCCCCGCTACGGAGACCTCAGAGTGTCATAGGAGGAGGAGGAGGGCTAGGGTCTCTCATGGCCATGCCCCGCAACGGCAGCCGCCTCGGTGAGACACACACACACACACACACACACACACACACACACACACACACACACACACACACACACACACACACACACGGGCATGGACACACAAACACACACAGTGTCACTTGAGTCAGGAGAGAGGGCAGGACAGTGGAAACTAATCAGGGAGTGGCTGCTATAGTCCCCAGCAGCAGCAGCTGTGGATGACATCAAGTTGAGTCGATGGAAAGAATAACCTCACTCATACGTTTATGGGCCCCCTGGTCTTATCAAACACTGATTGTACAGTTATCCAGGACATTTTTGAAATGTTGACTTCATGTAAAAAAAATATCTCGGTCTCTCTGTCTCTGTCCCGCCTCCCCTTCTCTCCCCCTCTCTCAGACATTGTCCATGAGAACATGAAGATGAGTTCTGATGGAGAGAGCGACCAGGCGTCAGGGACGAGCTCAGACGAGGTGCAGTCTCCCACAGGGGTGTGTCTAAGGAACAGGGGCAACCGGCGCATTTCCGCAGAGGTGAGTCTGACACCCCCTTCATCCCTCTATCGCTACATCCCTCCATCACTTCTTTACCAACTCATACGGAGGAAAGGAAGTGCTGTTTGGGAGCGATTCATACACTCTTGGAGGACAGGTTTTTAATCATTTCAAATGTTTTTAACAGTAGCATTTTTTTGTTAGGGTTTGTTTTATCTATCATTAGGATGAAACCATTTTTTGCTGAACGATTTTGTTCAACACTTTTTTTAATGAAATATCCTTGTAATGTTCTAAGATTCACTAAAATGTTGTGCTCAACATCTGTAACAACCACCACAGAACATTCCCCAAATGTTCTCATTAGCTTACCAGGTAATGTAATAAATCAAATCAAATTGTATTTGTCACATACACATGGTTAGCAGATGTTAATGCGAGTGTAGCAAAATGCTTGTACTTCTAGTTCCGACCATGTAGTAATATCTAACAAGTAATCTAACCTAACCCTTTCACAACAATTACCTTATACACACAAGTGTAAAGGAATGAATAAGAATATGTACATAAAAATATATGAATGAGTGATGGCCGAACGGCATAGGCACGATGCAGTAGATGGTATAGAGTACAGTATATACATATGAGATGAGTAATGTAGGGTATGTAAACATTATATAAAGTTGGATTGTTTAAAGTGGATAGTGATATATTTATTACACACATTTTTCCATTATTAAAGTGGCTAGAGTTGAGTCAGTATGTTGGCAGCAGCCACTCAATGTTAGTGGTGGCTGTTTAACAGTCTGATGGCCTTGAGATAGAAGCTGTTTTTCAGTCTCTCGGTCCCTGCTTTAATGCACCTGTACTGACCTCGCCTTTTGGATGATAGCGGGGTGAACAGGCAGTGGCTCGGGTGGTTGTTGTCCTTGATGATCTTTTTGGCCTTCCTGTGACATCGGGTGGTGTAGGTGTCCTGGAGGGCAGGTAGTTTGCCCCCGGTGATGTGTTGTGCAGACCTCACTACCCTCTTGTGGGCGGAGCAGTTGCCGTACCAGGCGGTGATACAGCCCGACAGGATGCTCTCGATTGTGCATCTGTAAAAGTTTGTGAGTGTTTTTGGTGACAAGCCGAATTTCTTCAGCCTCCTGAGGTTGAAGAGGCGCTGCTGCGCCTTCTTCACCACGCTGTCTGTGTGGTTGGACCATTTCAGTTTGGAAATAATAACACAATGTACCGGGAATGTTTTCCCAGCAAACCAAAAATTTGTTCTGTGAAAGTTCTCAGAACATTTGTTAGGCTGCATCAAATGGTCTCATAACACAAAAACTGTCCAGTCATGCTGATGATTATACAATGTTTGTATACCTTTAAAAGAACAAATGAAATGTGTTCTAGGAACGTTCTTGCAACGTCAGGTGAATGTTTTAATACAGACATTTTATTAGCATCAACACGACTGGACAGTTTTTGTATTATGAGAACATTTGCCGTGACCTAACGAATGTTCTGGGAACTTTTACAAAACCAATTATGGTTTGCTGGGACACCACACGTATGTCCTCATTAAACGATCCAGATGTTCTCACCTCAGCTTAACACGGGGTGGTTTCAAGTCTTCCTTTTGCATATGGATGTTTGGCTTTGAAAAACGTTAGACTATAAAGTGCGTATGCTGAGGGATATCCGCGAGGAAAAGAGACTGGTGATTTTCCAGCCAAGTACATAGCAACAAAACCTGCCTTGGGAACGAACAAAAAACTGAAGAGAAAAATCAATGGGCATTCACACAACATCAAAAGCCTCTGTTGATTATTCTCGTGACGTCAACACATGATGTGGGCATGATGGGTCTCTCATCATCACTCAATACCTAGGTTTACCTCCACTGTATTCACATCCTACCATACCTTTGTCTGTACATTATTCCTTTAAACTATTTTATCGCCCCCAGAAACCTCCTTTTACTCTCTGCTCTAGTAGCTCTAGGCGACCAATTCTCATAGCTTTTAGCCGTACCCTTATCCTACTCATCCTCTGTTCCTCTGGTGATGTAGAGGTGAATCCAGGCCCTGCAGTACCTGGCTCCACTCCTATTCCCCAGGCGCTCTCTTTTGATGACTTCTGTAACCGTAATAGCCTTGGCTTCATGCATGTTAACATTAGAAGCCTCCTCCCTAAGTTTGTTTTGTTCACTGCTTTAGCACACTCTGCCAACCCGGATGTTTTAGCCGTGTCTGAATCCTGGCTTAGAAAGACCACCAAAAATTCAGACATTTTCATCCCCAATTACAAGATTTTCAGACAAGATAGAACGGCCAAAGGGGGCGGTGTTGCAATCTACTGCAAAGACTGCCTGCAGAGTTCTGTTATACTATCCAGGTCTGTTCCCAAACAATTTGAACTTCTACTTTTAAAAATCCACCTCTCTAAAAACAAGTCTCTCACCGTTGCCGCCTGCTATAGACCACCCTCTGCCCCCAGCTGTGCTCTGGACACTATATGTGAACTGATTGCCCCCCATCTATCTTCAGAGCTCGTGCTGCTAGGCGACCTAAATTTGAACATGCTCAACACCCCAGCCACCCTACAATCTAAGCTTGATGCCCTCAATCTCACACAAATTATAAATGAACCTACCAGGTACCACCCCAATTCCGTAAACACGGGTACCCTCATAGATATCATCCTAACAAACTTGCCCTCCAAATACACCTCTGCTGTTTTCAACCAAGATCTCAGCGATCACTGCCTCATTGCCTGCATCCGTAATGGGTCAGCGGTCAAACGACCTCCACTCATCACTGTCAAACGCTCCCTGAAACACTTCAGCGAGCAGGCCTTTCTAATCGACCTGGCCGGGGTATCCTGGAAGGATATTGATCTCATCCCGTCAGTAGAGGATGCCTGGTCATTTTTTAAAAATGCCTTCCTCACCATCTTGAATAAGCATGCCCCATTCAAGAAATTTAGAACCAGGAACAGATATAGCCCTTGGTTCTCTCCTGACCTGACTGCCCTTAACCAACAGAAAAACATCCTATGGCGTTCTGCATTAGCATCGAACAGCCCCCGTGATATGCAACTTTTCAGGGAAGCCAGAAACCAATATACACAGGCAGTTAGAACAGCCAAGGCTAGCTATTTCAAGCAGAAATTTGCTTCCTGCAACACAAATTCAAAAAAGTTCTGGGACACCGTAAAGTCCATGGAGAATAAGAACACCTCCTCCCAGCTTCCAACCGCTCTGAAGATAGGAAACACTGTCACCACCGACAAATCCACTATAATTGAGAATTTCAATAAGCATTTTTCTACGGCTGGCCATGCTTTCCACCTGGCTACCCCCACCCCGGACAACAGCACTGCCCTCCCCTCTGCTACTCGCCCAAGCCTTCCCCATTTCTCTTTCTCCCAAATACAGTCAGCTGATGTTCTAAATGAGCTGCAAAATCTGGACCCTTACAAATCAGCCGGGCTAGATAATCTGGACCCTTTCTTTCTAAAACTATCTGCTGAAATTGTTGCCACTCCTATTACTAGCCTCTTCAACCTCTCTTTCGTGTCGTCTGAGATCCCCAAAGATTGGAAAGCAGCTGCGGTTATCCCCCTCTTCAAAGGGGGGGACACCCTTGACCCTAACTGCTACAGACCTATATCTATCCTACCCTGCCTTTCTAAGGTCTTCGAAAGCCAAGTCAACAAACAGATTACCGACCATTTCGAATCCCACCACACCTTCTCCGCAATGCAATCTGGTTTCAGAGCTGGTCATGGGTGCACCTCAGCCACGCTCAAGGTCATAAACGATATCGTAACCGCCATCGATAGGAAACAATACTGTGCAGCCGTATTCATTGACCTGGCCAAGGCCTTTGACTCTGTCAATCACCACATCCTCATTGGCAGACTCGACAGCCTTGGTTTCTCTAATGATTGCCTCGCCTGGTTCACCAACTACTTCTCTGATCGAGTTCAGTGTGTCAAATCGGAGGGTCTGTTGTCCGGGCCTCTGGCAGTCTCTATGGGGGTGCCACAGGGTTCAATTCTTGGACCGACTCTCTTCTCTGTTTACATCAATGATGTCGCTCTTGCTGCTGGTGATTCTCTGATCCACCTCTACGCAGACGACACTATTCTGTATACTTCTGGCCCTTCTTTTGACACTGTGTTAACAACCCTCCAGGCGAGCTTCAATGCCATACAACTCTCCTTCCGTGGCCTCCAACTGCTCTTAAATACAAGTAAAACCAAATGCATGCTCTTCAACCGATCGCTGCCTGCTCCTGCCCGCCTGTCCAACATCACTACTTTGGACGGCTCTGACTTAGAATATGTGGACACCTACAAATACCTAGGTGTCTGGTTAGACTGTAAACTCTCCTTCCAGACTCACATCAAACATCTCCAATCCAAAGTCAAATCTAGAATTGGCTTCCTATTCCGCAACAAAGCATCCTTTACTCATGCTGCCAAACATACCCTTGTAAAACTGACCATCCTACCAATCCTCGACTTCGGTGATGTCATTTACAAAATAGCCTCCAAAACCCTACTCAATAAATTGGATGCAGTCTATCACAGTGCCATCCGTTTTGTCACCAAAGCCCCATATACTACCCACCACTGCGACCTGTACACTCTCGTTGGCTGGCCCTCGCTTCATACTCGTCGCCAAACCCACTGGTTCCAGGTCATCTACAAGACCCTGCTAGGTAAAGTCCCCCCTTATCTCAGCTCGCTGGTCACCATAGCAGCACCTACCTGTAGCACGCGCTCCAGCAGGTATATCTCTCTAGTCACCCCCAAAACCAATTCTTCCTTTGGACGCCTCTCCTTCCAGTTCTCTGCTGCCAATGACTGGAACGAACTACAAAAATCTCTGAAACTGGAAACACCTATCTCCCTCACTAGCTTTAAGCACCAGCTGTCAGAGCAGCTCATAGATTACTGCACCTGTATATAACCCATCTACAATTTAGCCCAAACAACTACCTCTTTACCTACTGTATTTATTTATTAATTTATTTTGCTCCTTTGCACCCCATTATTTCTGTCTCTACTTTGCACTTTCTTCCACTGCAAACCAACCATTCCATTGTTTTTTTAGTTTTTATTTTACTTGCTGTGTTGTACTCACTTCGCCTCCATGGCCTTTTATATTTTTATTTATTTATACATATATTTGTTTGCCTTCACCTCCCTTATCTCACCTCACTTGCTCACATTGTATATAGACTTATTTTTTTTTTCACTGTATTATTGACTATATGTTTGTTTTACTCCATGTGTAACTATGTGTTGTTGTATGTGTCGAACTGCTTTGCTTTATCTTGGCCAGGTCGCAATTGTAAATGAGAACGTGTTCTCAATTTGCCTACCTGGTTAAATAAAGGTTAAATAAAAAAATAAAATAAAAATGTATTGGCTTTCATACTGTAGCATATTGACAGAGAGCACATCTATTCTCTATTGATGTACTGTATGCATGCAAAGAGGTTTGAGCCAGGACTAGACATTGGGTAATCAAGTCTTCCCATCCCTGCTCAATTTGGCACTCCTCATGAACAGCTACAGCGGTATACACATTAAATAATGCAAAAACACAGTAAAAGTGCCATGTTAAAAAGCTAACGTTTCAGTTCCTTGATCAGAACATATGAAAGCTGCTGGTTCAATATTCCCAGTTCTTCAATATTCCCAGTTAAGAAGTTTTAGGTTGTAGTTATTATAGGAATTATGACGCGTCGACTATTTCTCTCTATACCATTTCTATTTCATATACCTTTGACTATTGGATGTTCTAATAGGCACATTACTATTGCCAGCCTAATCTCAGGAGTTGATAGGCTTGAAGTCATAAACAACGCTGTGATTCAAGCACTGCTAAGAGCTGCTCGCAAACGCAGTAAAGTTTGAATGAATGCTTACGAGCCTGCTGCTGCCGTCAGACTGCTCTATCAAATATCAAATCATAGACTTAATTATAATAAAATAAACACAAAAATACGAGCCTTTGGTCATTAATATGGTAAAATCCGGAAACTATAATTTCGAAAACAAAACGTTTATTCTTTCAGTGAAATACGGAACCGTTCCGTATTTTATCGAACGGGTGGCAACCTTAAGTCTAAATATTGCTTTTACATTGCACAACCTTCAATGTTATGCCATAATTATGTAAAATTCTGGCAAATTAGTTCGCAACGAGCCAGGCGGCCCAAAATGTTGCATATACCCTGACTCTGCGTGCAATGAACGCAAGAGAAGGGACACAATTTCCCTAGTTAATATTGCCTGCTAACATGAATTTCTTTCAACTAAATATGCAGGTTTAAAAAAAATATATACTTCTGTGTATTGATTTTAAGAAAGGCATTGATGTTTATGGTTAGGTACATTCGTGCAACGATTGTGCTTTTTTCGCGAATACACTTTTGTTAAAACATCACCCATTTGGCGAAGTAGGCTGTGATTCGATGATAAATATACAGGCACCGCATTGATTATATGCAACGCAGGACAAGCTAGTTAAACTAGTAATATCATCAACCATGTGTAGTTAACGAGTGATTATGTGAAGATTTATTGTTTTTTATAAGATACGTTTAATGCTAGCTAGCAACTTACCTTGGCTCATTGCTGCACTCGCGTAACAGGTGGTCAGTCTGCCTCGCAGTTTACTCGTGGAATGCAATGTAATCGGCCGATTAGCCAATGAAAATTTGAAATCGTCCCTAATTAATCGGATGAGCTAAACACCTTCTTCGCCTGCTTCGAGGAAAACAACATCCGTGGCCAACGTGAGTAAGTCATTTAAGTGTGTTTTTAAGTGTGCAAGACTTCCGGCCCAGACGGCATTCCAAGCCGCGTCCTCAGAGCATGTGCAGACCAGCTGGCTGGAGTGTTTACGGACATATTCAATTTCTCCATATCCCAGTCTGTTGTCCCCACTAGCTTCAAGATGTCCACCATTGTTCATATACCCAGAAAAGAGAAAGTAACTGAACTAAATGACTATCGCACCGTCGCACTCACCTTAACTAGAGGTTGGTGTAGTACCATATCATCTTCACCTTACCCGACACCCTAGACCCACTACCAATTCGCATATTGCCTCAACAGATCCATGGACAACGCAATCGACATTGCACTGCACCCTTCCCTATCCCACCTGGATAAGAGAAAATACCTATGAATGCTGTTCATCGACTACAGCTCAGCCTTCAACACAGTAGTGCCCTCCAAGCTCATCAATAAGATCAGGGCCCTGGGTCTGAACCCCGCCCTGTGCAACTGGGTCCTGGACTTCCTGACGGGCCGACCCCAAGTGGTGAAGGTAGGCAACAACACCTCTGCCACGCTGATCCTCAGCACGGTGGCCCCAGGGGTGTGCATGCTCAGCCCCCTCCTGTACTCCCTGTTCGTGGCCAAGCACGTCTCCAACTCGATCATCATGTTTGCTGACGACAGAGGCCTGATTGGTGGTAGGCCTGATTACCAACAACGATGAGACCGCCTACATGGAGGAGGTGAGAACCCTGGCAGGGTGGTGCCAGGAAAATAACCTCTCCCTCAACACAACAAAGGTGCTGATCGTGGACCACAGAAGACCGCAGAGAGAGCACGGCCCCATTCACATGGACGGGGCCGCAGTGGAGAGGGTCAAAAGCTTCAAGTTGCTTGGCGTGCACATCAGTGACAACCTGAAATGGTCCCTTCACACAGACGGTGAGGTGAAGAAGGCGAATCAGACTGTTGAACAGTCACCACCTTAGTCACTGTTCTACCACACGGGACTCTACCCTGGACTTTAGAGACTGCTGCCCTATGTACATAGTCATAGAACACTGATCACTTAAATAATGTTTACATACTGTTTCACCCACTTTATATGTGTATATACTGTATTCTAGTCATGGCTCATCCTATATAACTTATTTTGTTATTTTTCTGAATTGTGTTATTTGTTTTATTTTCTATTGCTAGGTATTACGGCACTGTTGGAACTAGAAACACAAGCATTTCTGCAAATCTGTGTGAGCGACTAGAAAACTTTGATAAGTATTTATGTATTTATTTGATTTTATTTCAAAATAGTGTAGTATGACAGTACAGAGAGAGAGAGAGAGTATTATCTGTCAATGTACTATATGACTGGTTTGAGTCTGGTTGTGCGGTGCACTGGTTGAACTCTGAGACAGGGAAACCCACTGTATGTTCTTTACGACTTGCTGGGCCATCACCAGGGAGACGTTCGAGGGGGAGCGTCTGATTGGAGGTCCACTCCAGCTGTGTTTATTGGTTGTTTTGACCACAGGACCTCTGGAGATTTGTCAGGGGCTCCTGTCACTGCATTCCAAATGGCACCCTATTCCCTATGAAGTCCACTATATGGGCCCTGGTCAAAAGTACTGCACAACATAGGGATTAGGGTGCCATTTGGGATGCAGGCCAAGTGTTCAGGCCATATTAAAAACAACCAAACCCCCAAATACGTTCAGCTTATTTCAGGGGGGCTACACTGTAACGTGAAACACCACAAACTCTACCTCCTGTCTCTACCTCCACAAACTCTACCTCCTGTAGACAGGAGAGACTGTTTGAATCTCCTCACAGAGTCCTGCTTTTTGTGTGTTGGTTTGAGCCGTCCGATTGGCTCCCTTCAGCCAGCACAGCTTCAGCCCAGAGCACCACAACACATCCCATGCCTGGTGAGTGGCGAAAGTGTCATCAGGGAGAGCGAAAGGAGCTATACACACGAGGAGCCTTTCTGTTCCACTGCTCCATCAATAGCAGATCCTTGGAGCCTCCTTGGAGCCTATCACACAGCTCATACCAGCACGCCGGGGTGACGTTGCCTGTAAGGCACAGAGGAGAAGAATAGAATGTATTATCCACCATACGAAATGTATAAAACATCATACACTAGCCTGAAATGCAGAAACTGTTTTGCTAACATTTCACTTCAAGGAGCGGCACGGAGTGGAATGATGACTTTAACAGACTGGTACCCAGGCTGATCATATACATCATACACACTTAAAACACACAGCGTCCAAATAGCAGGAGGGGATTCCCTGTTCTCCGTGACTGAGCCGCCACTGTGTCTGTGGCAGAGTATGTGAGTGGAGCTGGAGCGGAGCGAGGAGCGTGCCCAATTTGACTGGAGCACGGAGCGAGATTCCCAAAGGCTGGAACGTTGGCCTTCTCGGCCGCTCCAATTTCCCTCCAATAGCACCCCGGTAGCGCTCACTTCACGAGTTCAGGGCATGCTCGGCCCAGCATGCATTTGTAGGTTACTTGTGTGCTGCTATAGCCCCTTGCTTTAGCTACTGTCATGGAATTCGCAAAATATTTTCATAAAGAAACTGATAACACACGCAGGTGCAAAATAAAGGATACCTACAAAGATGAGAACCAAGAGCCATTTCTTGTGATGTAATGTCCAGAACTAAAGAATGATTGTGAAATCTGAAAAGACACATATCCCGAAAGCATGACGGTGGACTTGCACATGCTAAAAGACAAGGACGAGGTGGGTAGATAATTAACTGTCTCATTATAAACAAAACAAATTATCTCTTTAAAAGTTTCCTTCATTTTTGTTCTATTATCTATACAAAAGGCCGTAATTGATTTTGGCCCAATAGGCCTGGCATATTCCAACTTTCATGTTCCAACTTTCAATAAACCTTTATGGCTACATACAGTATATATATAAAAAAAAGAACTCTGCATTCCTGCCCAGCCTGGCAAGAGTGGCATAAAGGGTGTTTAGCATCCCCAGTGGCTCTGCAAGTGTGGAGAGGATATTCTTCACTGCTGGCCTGATCTCCAGGCACCATCGCATGAGCCTGAAACCACAGATTTTTTATCTCAATTAATTAAAAGGCACTGTTTGTTTCATTTGTATTTCATTCTAAGTAAGTCACAGCCTATATGCACAATTTATAGACTATAATTATTTAATCAAATAAAATGTTGAGCTTAATACCTCTGACTTCCTACCAGCCTACTCGCAAAAGCTTCACAATGTATTTCTTTGTAGGCCAAAGCCTTGAAATAATTGAGATAATATAGCCTAAATAATTCATTTGCCTTCCTTCTTAGTCTCCCTGTCTGGCTCCTGACCTATTTAGAGTGTTTATATGCTGTTTAATATGACATGTAGCCTATTTGAAATGATGAACACTTCTTACATTCACCTTTTGATGTTTAACTCAAATGCTTTTCTTTCAAATCATATGGTTTAGTTTCAGTACTTCGAAACCAAATGGTAGGTCGAGGTAGTCGCAAAAACAGATGGGTGTTGGTTAAATTGTGATTTTAATGAATGGAGTGAATTTGGAGCGGCAGTTTCTTTCCCTTCCCCTGTGACCGTGGAGCGGTTTTTAGCAGAGCGGTTGGAAAGGACTTTGAGCGCGGAGCGGGATTTCTTACCCAACTAATGTAGTGCTAGACTAGGGAGGAAGCATGGCTGTTTTGGGGATTACATCACTGCCTGGGATTACAGACTGTAATGCGTTCCAGATGGGCACCGTTGTACAGGATTAGGACCGGCTGATTGGACGACTGGAGAGGGTGGGGGGTTCAGAGGTCAACACCCCCTTCCCCCAATATCGCCAATCCTGGCATTGGAGGGATCAAATTCGACCAATAGGATTCTGTCATTTAAACAAATAGAATGACAGTCCAGGAATAGCCGCAATAACACTTACCTAAGGCATAAACATACTGATATTCTATTAACATATGGAGTATAAATCAAAATCCCGCTAGTTACAACATGCAACCAAAGGGCAGATGAGGTCATAGTCACGTTGAGTCAGACAAACACAAAGGGTCAAGTCAGTCAGTGTCTAAATAGTATACAGTGGGGAGAACAAGTATTTGATACACTGACAATTTTGCAGGTTTTCCTACTTACAAAGCATGTAGAGGTCTGTAATTTTTATCATAGGTACACTTCAACTGTGAGAGACGGAATCTAAAACAAAAATCCAGAAAATCACATTGTATGATTTTTAAGTAATTAATTTGCATTTTATTGCATGACATAAGTATTTGATACATCAGAAAAGCAGAACTGAATATTTGGTACAGAAACCTTAGTTTGCAATTACAGAGATCATACGTTTCCTGTAGTTCTTGACCAGGTTTGCACACACTGCAGCAGGGATTTTGGCCCACTCCTCCATACAGACCTTCTCCAGATCCTTCAGGTTTCGGGGCTGTCGCTGGGCAATACGGACTTTCGGCTCCCTCCAAAGATTTTCTATTGGGTTCAGGTCTGGAGACTGGCTAGGCCACTCCAGGACCTTGAGATGCTTCTTACGGAGCCACTCCTTAGTTGCCCTGGCTGTGTGTTTCGGGTCGTTGTCATGCTGGAAGACCCAGCCACGACCCATCTTCAATGCTCTTACTGAGGGAAGGAGGTTGTTGGTCAAGATCTCGCGATACATGGCCCCATCCATCCTCCCCTCAATACGGTGCAGTCGTCCTGTCCCCTTTGCAGAAAAGCATCCCCAAAGAATGATGTTTCCACCTCCATGCTTCACGGTTGGGATGGTGTTCTTGGGGTTGTACTCATCCTTCTATTCCTCCAAACACGGCGAGTGGAGTTTAGAGCAAAAAGCTCTATTTTTGTCTCATCAGACCACATGACCTTCTCCCATTCCTCCTCTGGATCATCCAGATGGTCATTGGCAAACTTCAGACGGGCCTGGACATGCGCTGGCTTGAGCAGGGGGACCTTGCGTGCGCTGCAGGATTTTAATCCATGACGGCGTAGTGTGTTACTAATGGTTTTCTTTGAGACTGTGGTCCCAGCTCTCTTCAGGTCATTGACCAGGTCCTGCCGTGTAGTTCTGGGCTGATCCCTCACATTCCTCATAATCATTGATGCCCCACGAGGTGAGATCTTGCATGGAGCCCCAGACCGAGGGTGATTGACCGTCATCTTGAACTTCTTCCATTTTCTAATAATTGTGCCAACAGTTGTTGCCTTCTCACCAAGCTGCTTGGCTATTGTCCTGTAGCCCATCCCAGCCTTGTACAGGTCTACAATTTATCCCTGATGTCCTTACACAGCTCTCTGGTCTTGGCCATTGTGGAGAGGTTGGAGTCTGTTTGATTGAGTGTGTGGACAGGTGTCTTTTATACAGGTAACGAGTACAAACAGTTGCAGTTAATACAGGTAATGAGTGGAGAACAGGAGGGCTTCTTAAAGAAAAACTAACAGGTCTGTGAGAGCCGGAATTCTTACTGGTTGGTAGGTGATCAAATACTTATGTCATGCAATAAAATGCAAATTAATTACTTAAAAATCATACAATGTGATTTTCTGGATTTTTGTTTTAGATTCCGTCTCTCACAGTTGAAGTGTACCTATGATAAAAATGACAGACCTCTACATGCTTTGTAAGTAGGAAAACCTGCAAAATCGGCAGTGTATCAAATACTTGTTCTCCCCACTGTATATAGGAGTCAACGCCAATAAATTGTAGATTATCTCAACACTAGGTTTATATGAGTCAACACTGGTCATTTGTTGAAAGTTCAGTATTTATAGTGTCCCGGTGTGACTTCAGTGTTGCTTCAGAAGGGGTGGGAGTGGATTTAACACAGCCAAAGATATTAGCATTCAGTAATCTAACAAATAGAGGAATTGCATTATGGGAAGTTATCCAGGGTGGGTGGGTGGGTGTGTGTGTTTAGTAGTTTTTATATAACACGTCATCAGGTTCATGTTTTGGGACAAGGCTCGTCTGGGGATAACATGATCCCATGTCTGTTACACAGCCTCAGGGGCCACCCTTCATTATGTACACTCACACACACACACATTACTACAGATTTTCCCAAACTCGGTCCTGGGCCCCCCTTTGGGTGCACGTTTTGGAAAACCCTGAGCTAATGGAGTCTAAAGTAGGTTGTTCATGGGGCTAGCAGCGGCTGTGTTGGTCCAAGGGTCTCTTCCACCATTTAGTTTAGGATCCACAGTATTTGTTTGGAACTTGCTCTGTTTATCTAAGGTTTAACGCCGTGTGTTCAGGATTTACACTTGCGTGTTTACTCACTGTTTTCACTGTCTCTTTCTCTCTGGCTGTCTGTCGTTTTTTTTGTCTGTCTCTGTCGATCTGTCTCTCTACCTCTCTCTCTCTCTCTCTTTCCCTCTATTTCCCTCTCTCTTTGGTCTCTCTCTCTCTCTTTGGTCTCTCTCTCTCTCTCTCTGGTCTCTCTCTCTGGTCTCTCTCTCTCTCTGGTCTCTCTCTCTCTCTGGTCTCTCTCTCTCTCTCTGGTCTCTCTCTCTCTGGTCTCTCTCTCTCTCTGGTCTCTCTTTGTGTGTGTAGGATCTGAACAAGCGTCTGTCCCTGCCTGCCGACATCCGTATCCCAGACGGTTACCTGGAGAAACTACAGCTGACGAGCCCCTCCTTTGACCAGCCCCTCAGCCGCCGCTCCCGAAGAGCATCACTGGTGAGAGACACACACACACACACACACACTGGGGAGATGGGAAGGATGGGGGAGATGGAGGGAAAGGAGAGACATATCTATCTATATCATATATATATAATATATAAGCCCCTCCTTCGACCAGCCACTGAGACGCCGCCTCTAGGAGAGAAACCGAGCGAAAGAGCGAGAGAAATAGACGGACAACATGTAGATCAAAACTGTGTGAGAGAAGACTGTAAGTCGGTCAGAGAAAAACAGATCGAGAGAGACTTTTGGGGAGAGCGAAAGAAAGTGCGACCGAAGATGAGAGAGGGCTCACACCTGGACTGTCTTTTCTGTTGTCATCTGTTTACATCTAGCCTCAGAGTGACCTGCGTCAGCACCGCTGCATAATTGTGCTCCGTGTTAGTGTTTATGCTTCGGGCATCTGTCAGCGAGCACACTGCATAATTGTGTTCCGTGTGTGAGTGAGTGTATGTGTTAATGCTTTTGCCTCTGTCGGGATGAGAATAGAGGAACAGTACGGTTTTCTGTTCTGTTGAGCGAATCACATGCTTCCACTCACATGCACCAAAACTGCCTCTCCTCTGCTTCCTCTCGTGCCATATGCTAATGGTCCCTCCAGTGTTAGATGGAATTAGCCCCAGTCAGTGGAGGAAGGGATGGGATGGAAACATATAGAGCATGCACATACATGTGCACGCACGCACTCACTCACGCTCTCTCTCTCTCTCTCTCTCTCTCTCTCTCTCTCTCTCTCTCTCTCTCTCTCTCTCTCTCTCTCTCTCACACACACACACGTGAGGCCGTTAGAAGGATTTGTGAAGTGTGTGCATGCCTGCGTGTGTGTGTCTGTGTGTGTGTGTGTGTGTGTGTGTGTGTGAACCCGTCACTGCTAACGAGGACATAAGTCTCATTAATAATATTGTTTACTCCTCTCTTTTTCCTCTCTTAGTCAGAAATTGGATTCGGCAAGCTGGAGACCTACATCAAACTGGACAAATTAGGAGAGGTGTGTGTGTGTGTGTGTGTGTGTGTGTGTGTGTTTTTCCACTCTTGTCATCACCCAAATCTCCCGCTATCTTAAAGGCCACACCTGCTCGTCTCCCATGGTCATTAATCAGACTTAGACACTCAGTCATTGCACCTTCACCTGGTCATTGAATGGACCGAGACCTTGACCTCTACTCTTAGCTGAAAATCAGTGTGTGAGGGGATCCGTTTGAGCAGAGCACAGAATCTCAAATGATCTTGATCACATCATGATTAGTTAAAGGGGCAATATGCTGCATCCATTTTTGGACGTTTAAATGAATTATACAGTGGGGAGAACAAGTATTTGATACACTGCCGATTTTGCAGGTTTTCCTACTTACAAAGCATGTAGAGGTCTGTAATTTATCATAGGTACACTTCAACTATGAGAGACGGAATCTAAAACAAAAATCCAGAAAATCACATTGTATGATTTTTAAGTAATTAATTTGCATTTTATTGCATGACATAAGTATTTGATACATCAGAAAAGCAGAACTTAATATTTGGTACAGAAACCTTTGTTTGCAATTACAGAGATCATACGTTTCCTGTAGTTCTTGACTAGGTTTGCACACACTGCAGCAGGGATTTTGGCCCACTCCTCCCTACAGATCTTCTCCAGATCCTTCAGGTTTCGGGGCTGTCGCTGGGCAATACGGACTTTCAGCTCCCTCCAAAGATTTTCTATTGGGTTCAGGTCTGGAGACTGGCTAGGCCACTCCAGGACCTTGAGATGCTTCTTACGGAGCCACTCCTTAGTTGCCATGGCTGTGTGCTTCGTGTCGTTGTCATGCTGGAAGACCCAGCCACGACCCATCTTCAATGCTCTTACTGAGGGAAGGAGGTTGTTGGCCAAGATCTCGCGATACATGGCCCCATCCATCCTCCCCTCAATACGGTGCAGTCGTCCTGTCCCCTTTGCAGAAAAGCATCCCCAAAGAATGATGTTTCCACCTCCATGCTTCACGGTTGGGATGGTGTTCTTGGGGTTGTACTCATACTTCTTCTTCCTCCAAACACGGCGAGTGGAGTTAGACCAAAAAGCTCTATTTTTGTCTCATCAGACCACATGACCTTCTCCCATTCCTCCTCTGGATCATCCAGATGGTCATTGGCAAACTTCAGACAGGCCTGGACATGCACTGGCTTAAGCAGGGGGACCTTGCGTGCGCTGCAGGATTTTAATCCATGACGGCGTAGTGTGTTACTAATGGTTTTCTTTGAGACTGTGGTCCCAGCTCTCTTCAGGTCATTGACCAGGTCCTGCCGTGTAGTTCTGGGCTGATCCCTCACCTTCCTCATGATCATTGATGCCCCACGAGGTGAAATCTTGCATGGAGCCCCAGACCGAGGGTGATTGACCGTCATCTTGAACTTCTTCCATTTTCTAATAATTGCGCCAACAGTTGTTTCCTTCTCACCAAGCTGCTTGCCTATTGTCCTGTAGCCCATCCCAGCCTTGTGCAGGTCTACAATTTTATCCCTGATGTCCTTACACAGCTCTCTGGTCTTGGCCATTGTGGAGAGGTTGGAATCTGTTTGATTGTGTGTGGACAGGTGTCTTTTATACAGGTAACGAGTTCAAACAGGTGCAGTTAATACAGGTAATGAGTGGAGAACAGGAGGGCTTCTTAAAGAAAAACTAACAGGTCTGTGAGAGCCGGAATTCTTACTGGTTGGTAGGTGATCAAATACTTATGTCATGCAATAAAATGCAAATTAATTATTTAAAAATCATACAATGTGATTTTCTGGATTTTTGTTTTAGATTCCGTCTCTCACAGTTGAAGTGTACCTATGATAAAAATGACAGACCTCTACATGCTTTGTAAGTAGGAAAACCTGCAAAATCGGCAGTGTATCAAATACTTGTTCTCCCCACTGTATATAGCCATTGATTCTTGAAGAATACAACTTATAAATGGCTCATGAGCTCAGTTCAACTGTCGTTCCCCATCAGAATCTAAAATATATGGTTGTTTTACTCCACTGTTGATAAACATTGTAATTGTGTTGTAAACAAACTCTGTATAGCAAAACATTATAATAATAATTAAAATCATGGATGGTCAGTCTTTGCATTCATAACTCTGTCTATGAATTTGAGTGGGTACATTTTGCCAGCCCCGTCCCTCACCTTTTTTCCAGAATAGCTTGTTGTTTGAACGTCACATTTCCCCTTTAATTAGGATGCAAGGTGATTTGTAGATCCGTAACTGTGCGCAGTCCAAAGGTAATATAGTTGATCTCAGACGCGCACAATCACTTGTCTGTCCAATTGGATCTGTTAGTTCTTTCATCCCTCTTTCCCTCTCACTCCCTTTCTCTCTCTCTCTCGCTCACTGTCATCCTTCTCCCTCTCTGTCTCTCTAATCTCTCATCCCTCTGGTTTTATGGGGGCCGGAGTGTAACGTGGTGTTTAAGCCTAACCGCTAAGTAAGTGAGGTCTCACTCAAAAGTTAAAGTTTCTCACCCATCTCTCTATCCCTCCAGGGGATGTATGCTAACAGTGTTTAAGGGGGGGGAGTAAACTGATAGACAACCTCTCTCATCCCTCTCTCTCCCTTCTCTCCCTCCAGGGGACGTATGCTACAGTGTTTAAAGGAAGGAGTAAACTGACAGACAACCTGGTGGCTCTGAAGGAGATCAGACTGGAGCACGAGGAGGGAGCACCTTGCACTGCAATCAGAGAGGTGTCCTTACTGAAGGACCTGAAGCACGCCAACATAGTGACCCTGCACGACATCATCCACACAGACAAGTCCCTGACGCTCGTCTTCGAGTACCTGGTGAGAACAGCATCCTCTTTCTGATGCCGCATATCACTGAAGATAGGACGAATAGGATGCGACAGCACATGATAGTTTCAGGAACAGTACAGCCTGGTCAAATCAATCAAATCAAACGTTCTTTTCTCACATGCTTTGTAAACAACAGGTGTAGACTAACAGTGAAATGCTTACTTGCGGGCCCTTCCCGACAATGCTGAGAGAAAAAATAGAAAAAAAGAACAGAAAGACGAGGAATAAATACACAATGAGTAACGATAACTTGGCTACGCTCACAGGCTACCTGTACCGAGTCGGTGTGGAGGGTACGAGGTAATTGTGTCGTGGTGTTTCTCTGTTGCTGCTGCGTCCAGTGACTCCTCTTGTCTTCTCTCCTGCAGGACAAGGACCTGAAGCAGTACATGGACGACTGTGGGAACATCCTGAGCATGCAGAACGTCAAGGTGAGTGTCTACAGTACACTACAGGCTGCCCGCCGAGGCCTCCCTGTCTCCGCAGACTCCTTCTGTAGTAGAGAACATCCTCACTCTGCTCTCTGCTGGTGACTAGCGCAACGTCAACTCAAAGAATTGAAGTGTGTCACACCACAAATGGAAGTTCTCTCTGGGAAAAATAAAGTTATTCTTATCGAATGGAGATTTTAGGGAAACTACTACACCCTTTTCCCCCCACTCGCATAGCTTCGGATAATAATACTTTTGCTGGTGTTTACACAGTTGCGAGTATCTGACTACCTTGAGAGAGCTGACCATCTTTGTTGTTTTGGCTCAGATATTCTTGTTCCAGATCTTGCGAGGGCTGGCGTACTGTCACAAGCGGAAGGTTCTTCACAGAGATCTGAAGCCTCAGAACCTGCTCATCAACGACCGAGGAGAACTCAAACTGGCCGACTTCGGTGAGAGATCCGTTCTCATTCTGCCCTGGGTTCTAGAGGTTGAAAACGCTGGTTGTTCCTCAAATACGCTTTGCACACGATCGTGCTAACCTGAACCGTACTGAGCTGGCTCGGATATTTTCTTTTCACATGGTCTGGTTCCAGCAACTACGGTGGAGGCGGAACCAGGCCAGCGCAGTCCAGGTCAGCTTGGCTCAGTTTGGCATGATTGCTGACATTGTAAAGTCTGACCGAAATGTCCCTCATTGTTATTTTGTCCCAGGTCTGGCCCGGGCCAAGTCAGTCCCCACTAAGACATACTCCAACGAGGTGGTGACGCTCTGGTACCGGCCTCCTGACGTTCTAATGGGCTCCTCAGAGTACTCCACACAGATAGACATGTGGTGAGTGGGCTGAGGTGATCTAGAACCATGAGAGAACCAACATAGAACCATGAGTGTTGCTTGAGGGTTATAATGAGCCATGCTCTTTTAATCTAATCTGAATGATATATGCAAAACTGAAAGCCATCTTGACCCCTATATCTATCACACTTTTGGCAGTCCTTATGTTACCCCTGAATAATGAGAATAGCCATGCACCTAATTTAGAGCGAAGGGCAGGAAAAGTTCAGTGAAAGGGGGTGTATAGACTCCCCTAATAAAGACAGGCATTGACTTGTTCTACATCTATTTGAACCCTGACCTAATCCATCTGACCCCAGGGGTGTGGGGTGTATCTTCTACGAGATGTCTGCCGGGAGGCCTCTGTTCCCTGGTTCTACTGTGGAGGATGAACTGCATCTCATCTTTAGACTGCTGGGTGAGTGCTGCCATCTGGTGGCAGGAGCGCAATACGACATGACATGCTACGATTAAATCAATTCGCTCTCTGCTCTCTCTCACATATGTCATTGAATGTTGTGCACTGTTGTGTGTTATTAATAACTTCGGTCTGCTTGTATATGTCACAGCACCACACATACAATTGTCTTTGGAAAAGTAGTTTATCCAAGTCTATTTTTAACCTACGTCTTTGTATAGGCAGTCATCTTTTATGATTAAAGCTCCAATGCAGCTGTTTTTATCTCAATATCAAATAATTTATGGGTAACAATTAAGTACCGTACTGTGGTTGTTTAATTTAGCTAGGACTGTCTTGGACTGTGGAAAACAGAAAACAGAAAATTAGCTGTTATTGGCAAAGAGGTTTGGGACTTCCAACTCAGGCTGTCTTTTCAAACAGCTCTTACACTAAAAGGGCATTATCATAATTCTCCCAAGTTCACAGTATTACTCCAACCTCATAGTGTTGGAATGTATATAAAGCACAGGAGAATCATGTTTTCGACTGCACTGGGTCTTTAAGCTCACCTGTATGTCTGAAAATCTTCTCCCCCCCCACCGCCCTGAAACAGGCACACCCACAGAGGACAGCTGGCCTGGGATCTCTTCCATGGACGAGTTCAAGTCCTACAAGTTCCCCAAGTACAAGACACAGCCCCTTATCAACCATGCACCCAGGTATGTAAGGGTTGCCTGCCTGGGGTTGGAGCTGAGGGGGTTAATATGAACAAATACGGTCCTAACAACATGAACAAGATGTTCTCAAATTGTCACCAATGCATGACTAAGTGACCATTTGACTTGAATGTAAGTTAGGATTTCACCCCTTATCAGACGCCTTTTCCCTAGTGATTTCCACAGATTCCCACAAACAAGTAGCTACACCACATGTCTCTTGTCAGCCCCCAAAGTAAATGGCTTATGTGTAAAAATCCAGGTGTTTCTTTTTTAGTGAAGTACCTTGGCCGTTCTGCTTTCAAAAAAGGACTTTGTAAGAGAAAAGTTTTCCAAAAGTGTGTGCTGTGCTGCTTTCTGTGTGTGTGTTCACTTCACTTCCTGTGAAGTAAATCCTGTGGAATAGTCGACTCTGCTTCCTTCCTGTAGTTTGCTATACCACCATGAGTCACTCCCACCGATCTAACACCCCTCCCTCTGTTCTCTACCCCCCCCCCCACTCTCTCTGTGTCTCTCTGCCTCTGCCTCTCTTTCCCTCCCACTGTCTTTCTCTCCCTCTGTTTCTCTCTCTCCTATCCCTCTGTTCTCTCCCTTGTCTCTTCCCCCTCTGTATTTCTCTCTCTCTCCCTGTTTCTCTCTGCCTCTCTCTCTCTCTAACTCTCTCTCTCTCTCTCTCTCTCTCTCTGTGATTCTCTGTTCTCAGGTTGGACACTGACGGCATCGACCTCCTGCTTTCATTTCTAAAAGTGAGTTCCACTATATTTGAATAGGGACGGTTAAAAACACATTAACTCATTAACTCACACACACACACACACACACACACACACACACACACACACACACACACACACACACACATTGTAATGTTTCTCTGTCGTTGCTTTTCCAGTACGAGTCCAAGAAGCGGATGTCTGCAGACGAGTCAATGAGACAGCCCTACTTCAAGAGCCTGGGGACGCACGCATACACACTGCCAGAGAGTGAGTGATGAGATGGAAGCAGGGCTGGAGACTTGGCAGGCTCTGCTTACTGTTCCAGTGATATGAGTCGGCAGTCTGCACACTCAAGTAGTCAGCTGCAACTGTGTAACAAAGCTCTGAGTGTTCTAAATATGGACATCTAATTGTTCTGGCTACGGTAACGCTGTTCTGCGGGGTGTGGGTTCCTTATCTTTTTTCCTTTTCTCTCTTTTGCATGTGTGTGTGTGTCTCAGGCATATCCCTATTTACGCTGAAGGAGGTCCAACTGCAGAGAGATCCTGGCTATAGGAACTCTAACTATCCCGAGTCAGGTGAGTGGTGTCCCCCAGGGATCAATATTAATACCTATTATGTTTCCGTTTTTCAAAAACGAAAAACAATAATAAAAAGATATTTAAATATACATTAATACCCTGAAAAAAGGTGTTTATTTATTATCACCTAATAGTCTTCATTTACCTAGTGGTTTATGATAAAACCACAGTAGTCCCTTAAAATTATGAATTTGTGCTTTGCTTTTGTTTTATCCCTTAGGCAACGGCAGGAACAGAAGGCAGAGCATGCTCTTCTAGGTTCCTGTTCAACAGCTAACTGTATAGTCATACAGTCAGAGATAGTTCAGTCCCAGAGATGGATGTCTACAAGGGCCAGGGGGGTAGGATAACCCCCCATCCCTCCTCCCTCTACGTGGCCCCCCCTCCATCTGCCAGGGTCCCCTATCTACAGTACGGTTTGGCCCCTGGGGTTCTGGCCCAGTGAAACTGGCCCAATAAAAGAGAGGTTTATACATTTATATTTATTGGGGAATAGAGAATTTGCTGCTAAAAATCCAACTACTGTCTAGAAGATTCTAACTGGCTCAGTCACTTTAAAAAACAAAACATGCAATGTGTATAGATTTTTCATTATTTTGAAGTGGTGTTTTATTCTTTTTGTGGTTTTGTCATCATTTATTTATATTATTTCCACCTCAAAACTCCTCTAAGTGTGAGTGTAAGACAGACAGACAGACCCCGACCAACCCTGACCCGACCGACATCTTCGCTGTTGCAGTCTGACGTTTTGGATGTTCTCTTATCTGTTGACGTGCATGGTGATGTATTCAAACATCATCCATATTTCTGGACCTTTCATTTCACAAGATACTGTTGAGGCCAGTTCAGCCCTGACCATATCCAGCTGTGGTCAACCTGAAATACGGTACCTCCATTTGGATAGCAGATATGGGAGCAGTGATTGACTTGGTGAAAACAGGTTCACATCGTTGTTAGTGGGTATAAACAATGTAGAACTGGAGCTTCCACCGTACTGTGTTTTTAAAATTGCAGTAAATATATCAATATGACCTGACAATCTAACACCCTGCACAACGTGACGACAGTGTACAGTAGGCGACCTGGATCGCGTATTTTACCACAACATGATGACAACTCTTCTCTCTATTGCACCAAACTTTGTCTGTCATGAAGGGTGTGTGAGCGGAGCTGAAATCCCACTGTACTGTCCAACCACTGTCATCCATCCATTCATTCATTCCGACCCTCCTTCATCCATCTGTAAAATGGTTCCTTATTTTGGATTGCTTTCATCGTAATTGTGTTGCATGCATGCTCTGTATGGGGAAAAGAAGTACACATACAGTCACTGAACTTCTTGGTTGCTTCCGAAATAGCATCCTACTCCTTGTATAGTGCACTTCTTTTGACCAGAGCCTATGGGCTTCTAGTCAAAGGTAGTTGAGTATAGGGTGCTATTTCGGATGGACCCTTCCAATTATATTCAGGGTGCTCTTAGTACTAGTCCACGGCCCATATTTATGAAGCATTTCAAGAGTAGGAGTGCTGATCTCGGATCAGTTATACCTTTTATGATCAGAATGAATAAGACTCTGGGCACTCGGCTCTGCGCGCTCCAGCGGCTCGGAGAAGAGACTATGAGTAACATTACATGGACTGGGAGGACCTGATCCTAGATCAGCACTCCTACCCGGAGACGCTTTATGAATACAGGCCTAGTTTTTCCCCTAGGTGAATACAGTACTGAGTTTGCATATGGTCTACTTAACAGTGTTACCTGTTACCTTTTATGATACTATTACATAAAGTTTATTTGTGGATCATTGTTATTATTGGTGTGGCATGTTGTTGGGATGCCCTCCTTTTTTTATTTGAGCTTGATTTTTTTTCTCCAGAGAAAATACAATTAAACTGAAGATGAAAAATACTTCTACTTCTGATGTGTTACTTCTGCTCCATCTGTTCCTCTAGTTAGCCTCTATCACTCACAGACAGACAGACAGACAGACAGACAGACAGACAGACAGACAGACAGACAGACAGACAGACAGACAGACAGACAGACAGACAGACAGACAGACAGACAGACAGACAGAGTTGCAGCATTCAATGCCTCCAGGTTTATTCAAAACAACAACACTTTTCACCCATATAAAATGATACAGAATATATACTGCATAACAAAAACATTACAAAGTGTTACAAAGCTTTTTCATTGATTTGGAATCTCCTCTTTATAGAACTTTTTCTTTTCTTTTTTAAGGAGGAAAAATCGAACATTTTAAAAAGGCACAGCTGGTACTATTTGAAAAGCACACTGCATATAATACAATTCAATGGAAACAATGTTTCACATTCTGTTATGAAGATCATAAAAAAGACAAAAAGAAATATCATTTTTACAAGATTAAAACAACCAAGCCCTGTGCTTGGAGAGGGAAGTTGGTAGCTGACATGTGGATCCTGTCTTACATGTTGTTAAACATCGCTAAGCTATGCTTAACTAGCCTGGTCCTAGACCTGTTTGTGCTGTGTTGCCGTCTTCTTCGCTGTCACACCATTGTCAAGATGGAACAAACAGACCTTAGAGACAGGCTAACCCTAACCATTGTCCACTTGGACAGGGTCCTGCTGTGGAAGTGTACTTAATTATAACACGCCAGAGGTCTCACAGACCTCATGGTGTAATGGCTTTAACCAAGTGCTTTCAACGACGCAACTGGAACTTTAACCAACTTAAGTGCAATAAAAAGTGAGGTCAACATGCCATGTAATGCAGAGTCAATCATGAGTATTTACATCGTAAAATAATTTTGCAGAAACTGAAGGCTAACGATGAAGATGCTGATAATACTACTACTTATAGAGGTGGATGATGTGGAGTTTTTGAGACCCCCCAAAATCAAAAGCAAGTTTGCCTGTAAATAAACAGAAGACTAATGATGAGTCCTTTGAGAAGAGATGCTTGATGATCAAAGTAGAACCAACAGGCTGGTTTGGGTTTTGAGAGTCTGAATCAGGACTTGTGATTGGCAGAGGACAGGAGCAGGGGGGAGGGGGACCCATCCAGGTTTGGCAGGGGGACCGGGAGGTGTCCATTCATTAGACTGGGAAACTGTGGAGAGAGAGAGCATTCAGCCAATGCTACTCAAGTGTCAGTATGCTGTACATCCCAAACTTTCTAAAACTAGTGCTTGGCAAACAGAAGTGTGGATGAAGAAAAAAGAGGCCTGTACACTGTATTTAATGCTGCCCTCGAGTGCTTTATATCTTCCAACAAATTCACAATGTTTTCACTTCACAGAAGCCTTTGCCAGGTCTCTCTGCCAATGCTCCTATCACGAGAGGAACTGTCGTGTTGTCACTGGTCCAGTTTCCCGGTTTCCTGTTGTTCTATGCACTGTGTGCCTCTTCCTTCCTTCCCTCCCTTCTCACTCCTCTCTGATCGTTTCTACCACCACAACAGGCTGTATAGAGGGAGAAGTGAGTGCATTGTACATAAAGAGGCCACTTAGGCTTGTGTGCGTGTGTTGATGGGAGCAGAGGGAGCTAGCTAGCAGCCTAGCTGCACAAATGAGGAGCAGGCCTACATTCCCAAACGGCACACTTCCCGACATAATGCACTACTTTTGGCCCATAAGGCTCTGTTCAAAAGTAGCATACTATATAGAGGATAGGGTTCCATTTTGGATGTGGTCCAGGATCCGCCCCCTCAGAAACCTGTCCACACTGTTCAGTCTGCCTCGGCTCCCTTGGGCTCAAACAGGAAGTATTCACAGGATATCCTCTCCCTGTCTGCATTTGCAGAGTCCTGAAACTGGACACCTCCGGAACCGCTGGACGGAGGTATACTGACTTGAGAGACGAGAAAACTTCTCCTAAAGTAACACACCTCGCCAGGTCAGACTCTGTTACTGCAGTCAAACTCAGTCAGTAACAAAGACCGCTCATGTCGCCTCATCTTGTTGTCTACGTCACACACACACTAAGTACCCCATAATAGAACATCTTAAAATGACCTGGAATGTGGAATTACAGGTAAGTGTACTTGAGATCAAATGGATGAAGAGGAACGTGGAAAACGTTACGTGTTAATATTACCAGGGCAGGTCAAGGGTTTTGAGAAAGGGAGACATGGAGAGAAATGCTGACATTTATTCTGCCTGACACACATTTGCATACACTATGCTGTTGGATGGAGAATGTCAACAGATAGAGGAACAAGTCTTCAGGAATAAACAAACAAGCTTCAGTAAACGAACAAACGGTCCATTCAGCACTTCTCTTTTCTTTCCCCTAACGTCTCCCTCCCTCGCTCCTTCTCTTGCTTACCTGGAACAGTGATCAATGGCCTTGCAGCCGTGCCCGGGCTCAGAGTGGCTACAGGACACAGGCTGCTCTCTCTCCCTTCCTTTATCGCTCTCCCTCCTTACCCTCTCCCTCCTCCTCTCCCCTCTTTCCCTTCTCTTGCTTACCTGGAACAGAGATCCGTGTCCTTGGAGCCGTGCAGGGCTCAGAAAGGGCTATGGGACTAAGACTGCTCTCTCCCTTCCTTTATCGCTCTCCCTCCTTACCCTCTCCCTCCTCCTCTCCCCTCTTTCCCTTCTCATGCTTACCTGGAACAGAGATCCGTGTCCTTGGAGCCGTGCAGGGCTCAGAGGGGCTATGGGACTAAGACTGCTCCAGAAGTGGATGCCTGATAACAGAGGGCTGTGAGCCAGCAGCAGGCCAGACGGAGTCTAGGGAGGGAGAAGGAAGAGGGGGAGGGGGGTGCAGAGATAGTAAAGAGTATGTGAGATTTGGATCAGTGGTAGTAACTGCAATGACAACTGTTTGAAATAAAAAAAACTTCACTTGAGGTATAATACATTTTGAAAGTAGTATTCACTTTTTTTATAAGGTGACTCAATGTGAAAACATCCTGAAATTTAAAATGGTAATTTCTCTCAGCTTGGTGTTATTATGAACAGCAAAAACAAATGTCTGTGGTTTCTCCTTTTGATACAGGGGCGAGGTAGTGGGGAGAGGGGTGATTGTTGTGGATTAGGGTTTCACTCCTTAGGCATCACAGCCCTTCCTTGGAACGCTTGCAGAGGCTAGAGAGCACCATATGTTTGAATTAATTCACCTCCAGAGAGAGAAATAAGCCTGTTTTGTTGGGGGAGCAGAGCAGAGCCTGGTCTGCCTGCCTTTTTCCTTCACTATTAATGGAATGATTGGAGCATATGGCATCAATTAGGGCCTCTTCCCCTCTTTCTCTGTCTTTCTCATTTTTCTCTCTCTCACTCTCTTTCTCGCTCCCTCTCTCTCTAATGAGGACAGGCTTTGTGTAAATCTCGGGTTTTTCCCTCTGATCTCACTTTGCACCCCAATAAACTGTTGGTGTTGTTCAGCTCTGTTGTTGCTGTGTATCAGGGTTCCCCAATTGGTGGCACGTGGGCCCGAATTTGGCCCGTGGGTGTTTTTATTTGGCCCCCCAATTCTTCATTTTAAAAAATTAAAAAAAAAAAAATTCATTGTTGGACAAAAACAACTGTAAAAACACCAGGAAATAATCTCCAAGTGACATTAATTTAAGAAATCGGTTGCCAAGAATTCCCCACATAATAAAGAGACACGCGATTGTATACAAATGTTAGCAAGGTTTGAAATTATTTCGTTTTAGTCAAACATATCTGTTTGGGCTTCAATTTGCAGCCTACAAATGATTTGTAATTGTTCTGGCCCACCCTCCAGCCGTTCATGAGAAAATCGGCCCGTGGCTGAGTCTAGTTGATGATCCCTGCTGTATAGGCTGTATCTCACTGTGTGCAGAAGTTTTCTGTTCTGGTGTAATGATGATGCAAATGTGGCCTAGCAGGGATACTGATAACTTTTTCACAAAAAAGAAACATTGTAAAAAAAAATGCGTCTTTGTGATGTGGATTTTTAATGCTGCTTGAGTTGGAATGCAACTTTTTAACAGAGAGTAAGCTCAATAAAATTGTACTGAAGAGTGGCCCAGGATCTTCCATGGCCCATATCATCTATAAGTGTTTCCAGAGCCAGACTGTGGCCAGTGGCAGAGCCTTGCTACTTTAGCTGGACTTTAGGGAGACTGATGACCTCAGGTCTGGATAAGATCCATGGCTCTTTCTCCTCTGTCTAAAAAATATGTCCTCTCCTCGTCTCCTTTCCTTAATCTACACTGATTGGAAAAGACTGAAAACAATAATATTGGAAAGTCATTATTAGAACAAAAGGTGATCCCTAGAACCTAAAAGGGTTCTTCGGCTGTCCCCACAGGAAAATCCTTTGAAGAACCCTTTTTGGTTCCCGGTAGAACCCCTTTTGGGTTCTATGTAGAACCCTTTCCACAGAGGGTTCTACTTGGAACCCATGATGGTTATACCTGGAACCAAAAAGGATTATCCTATGGGAACAGCCAAAGAACCCTTTTGGAACTATTTTTTTCTAATAGAGTAGGCTGGCTTCTACCTGGTCAGTTTTTTCAGTTATTTTTTGACAATTGAGAAAATATAATGCCCATCCCCCCACGGCCAGACAGGCAACAGTACAGATGAGATGGAAATAGAAAATCACTGCAACACAATACGCTTTAGATAAAAGCTTCTGCCAAGTAGCCTATAACATGCTATATAGCAGTAGAATTCACCTGTGCAGTGAAGAAGGCCGGGGTGAGGGACCCGGACGGCAGGGCGGGACTGTTAAGAGCTATGGAGCCAATGTCACTTCCTGTCAGGAGCAGGGAGTGGGCAGGGATCTCTAGGGCTTTGGGCTTCTTTGTTTTGGGTGGGAGTCCATGTTCCCTGTCTCCATGACTACTACCACTACCCCTACTACCACCACTGGTCCTCTTCTCCGGAGGCTGCAGGGCCCTCTCTCTCTCTCTGTGCCCTGAGGAGAGATTCAAGGGCTGGGCCCCCTGGTCAGAGTCCTCCCCCTCCTCCTCTTCAGCCTCTGGGCTCCAGCCTCCTCGCCCTGGTCCCGGCTGGGGGTTAGGGCTGGGTGGGGAGGCGGACGGGGAGCGCCGGTGGTGATGGTGGTGGAGGGGGGAGGGTTTCGATGGACTGTGGATGCTGAAGGATTGTGATGAAGGCTTGATGAGGGAGGGTGAGGGCGGAGTTCTCTCTGTGGTACCAGCCCCGAAGCGGATGACTCCGGACCGGGCTTCGTCCTGCTGTCTCTCCTGCCTCTCCCTCAAGGCTCTGAGCAGCTCCTCTGGAGGATGATGGAGGGAGCTGACGCTGAAGGAGGAGTAGAGACCAGAGCGGAGGTAGTCGTTACGACACGCAGCCTGCTGAGCCGCAGCAGCCGCCCCCAACGCTGCCCCCACGGCTCTCCTCTGCTGCTGTGCCTCCTCCTCATCCTCCTCTACGTCTATGTCCTGGACGTCATCCTCATGGAGGGTCACCATGCCGGACGTCAAGCCCATCTCTACTGCCGCAGGGTCCATCTTCAGGATCTCCGGGAATGAGACAAACTTGTAGACAAACTTCTGTCCGATGACTTTCTTGATGATGTTCTGGAACAGAGAGGAGGGTGGGATTAGTGTGCAGGTTGAACCTTCAAATGAGTCCCTGATTTACCTCGCATTTTCTTCATATTCCTTCGTTAATAATCAAAAGCTCTGTTACACATTTATACGCCGACAACAACCATACACATTTCAATTTCTGTTGTCAATGAATTACAGAACTCTGAATGTTCAGTGTCGACGGGGCCATTTTGATTTCACCACATTTCTGTCATCGAAATATTCTAGCAAAGCCACCCAAAATGATTGCAAAATGGCCCGTACATGTGTTTGAGAGACGCACCACTGTATATGGCTGTGCTGTTGGTAAGGTGAGAAGAGGAAGTGGAACTATCTCCCGGTGGGGATCTTTGGTTGAAAAAGAAGAACAACCAAGTGAGATTGTCCCCCCATGTGAGAGTGTTTAACACTGATGTGAATGGGCTCACTCAAGTAATGTTTTGAGAAAGGTCACATGGAACCAAATGTTAAAAAAAAAAAAAAAAAATCATAGATACTTGTGTGTGCTTGAGTACACTGTTTGAAAGAAAGGTGCTACTTAGAACCAAACAAATAATCTGGATGAAAGAACCTCTCCAAAGAACCTTTTGAGAATCCTTTTTTTTGTAATAAGAATGCATTGTGATATGATTGTATTCTACCTTGCCATAGTAGTACATGAGCTCTCTGGTTAGTTTCTCATAGTTCATGTCGGTCGTGTTATGTACGTGTAGTACAGTTGGTGTAGTGTCGGGGTAGTGTTATTATGTGTAAGTGTAGTGCGAGTGTATTGCACCTTGTCATAGTAGTATCTCAGGGCTCTGCTCAGCTTGTCGTAGTTCATATTAGTCTTGTTCTTGCGGAGCCCCCACAGCTTGGCCACCTCCTCTGACTTGAGCAGCTTGAACTCTCCGTCAGTGGACGTCCAGCAGATCAGGTGCTTGTGGCTCTGGTCCAGGAGAAGTTGCAGCAGGAACTGCCACAACGTGATGGCGCTGTCCATACCTACAGCAAGGGTTATAAGGGCCGTGGTTAGAAGAACACACCCGACATCCTCAGTATGGGACTGCGACAACATCACCAACATCAACATCACCAACATCAACATCATCCAACTTCAACAATTGTTGGCAAGTTCCAAGGACTGCCGCAACGCGATGGCACTGTTCACACCTAGAGGGACATGAACTGTCTGCCAGTGGGGACCTTTCTCAAACACAACTGACATCATCAACATGGGACCAGGGTTACGGTACTGTTCATGGGCAGCGGTAGCCTGGAGGTTAGATAAGCCGGCCAGCCACCGGAGAGTGACGGCCAGCCACTGTAAGGATTCTATATATAAAATACCATTTTCTGTTGATTCTATAATGGATCAATAAGCATTTACTGTATTGTACACATTTACATTTACATTTAAGTCATTTAGCAGACCTAAAGGATTACCACATATTTCTTTATGACTCAAACAAGATAGACCATAACCTGCTGTTTCCAATGGGAACAGTGGGCAGAGCCAAGCACGAGCTGGCGAGTTCCTATTGGCGCATTATAACACGCGCCTGTATATTTCCGCTAGGGAACACCTCCTCTGTGAGGTCCGCGTGTGCAATAACTCAATTCGCCTGTGCACTCCTTCTAAACAACGCAATTTTTGGCAAAGGGTAAAGTCTACATAACTTAATCCACTCTGTTCATAACAGATTCTAGTTTTGGGAACAGAAAAGTGTATTGAGATCAGATGTTTCATCGATGAGAAAAATGTGCAGAACGTCGGCCAAAATCCATCTTGTTCCATCTTCTCCCACTGCCGGGCACTGGGCTTCCTCTCACTACCATAATTGGTAGTGAGTGTAAACGCCAAGCGGATGCTTCACATCAATAACTCTGGTGAAATATCTGGCTCATTGTTCTATCTGTGGTATTACATTGTAGTGGCCTGTACTGTGATATTTGTAATGTAAAGAAAAGCCATAGTGTGGAATATAACAGTACTGATTAGTGTGTAGTGTAAAGTAACAGACTAGCAGATGAGAGAGAGAAAAAGAAAAAGAAAAGCAGGAACAACAGCTCAAACCAGAAGTATGTGCGGTCCAACCTGGCTGAGGCTACAGGAAGTATGACGGGCCCAGAGAGAGAGAAAGAGAGAGAGACCAGGGTGGGTTTGTCGTTTAGTAAAGGAATGTGTATCCCTATGAGCCCCTGTCTGCCTGGTAGAACCGAGACTAGCACACAGACTAGTCTGATCAGAAGTAGTGCACTTCATAGGGAATTGGGTGCCTTTTTGGACATGACCCTGGGAAATTGTTCTCGTCTGTCTCTCTTTCAACAGCTGAGACAGGCAAACTCACTGATTGTTGTTGTGATGAGAAAAGTGAAATGTCAGTGACCCTGATCAATTAATGCCTTCTCAACTACACACACACGTACTGTACACCACACACGTACACATACACACCCAGACACACGTACTGTACACCACACACGTACACATACACACCCAGACACACGTACGTACAAACAAACGTACATACACATGAACATAGTACACACACACACTTACTCACACACACATACGTACACACACGTATACACACATGTTCATAGTACATACAGTGCCTTCAGAGAGTATTCATGACATTTACTCCTGAGGTGCTGACTTGCTACACCCTCAACAACTACTGTGATTATTATTATGTGACCATGCTGGTCATTTATGAACATTTGAACATCTTGGCCATGTTCTGTTATGATCTCCACCTGGCACAGCCAGAAGAGGACTGGCCACCCCTCATAGCCTGGTTCCTCTCTAGGTTTCTTCCTAGGTTTTGGCCTTTCTAGGGAGTTTTTCCTAGCCACCGTGCTTCTACACCTGCATTGCTTGCTGTTTGGGGTTTTAGGCTGGGTTTCTGTACAGCACTTTGAGATATCAGCTGATGTACGAAGGGCTATATAAATAAATTTGATTTGATTTGATATTCATACCCTTGTCTTATTCCCCAAAAAATTGTGTACAGCCTAAATTCAAAATGGATTAAATAGATTTTTTTTGTCACCCGTCTACACACAATGCCCCATAATGTCAAACTGAAAACTGTTATTATAAATGTTTGAAAATGTATGAAAATTAAATACTGAATATCTAATTTCCTTAAGTATTCACTCCCCTGAGTCAATACTTTGTAAAAGCACCTTTGGCAGCGATTACAGCTGTGAGTCTTTCTGGGTAGGTCTCTAAGAGCTGTGAACACCTGGATTGTACAATATTTGTCCATTATTATTTCCAAAATTCTTCAAGCTCTGTCAAATTGGTTGTTGATCATTGCTAGGCAACCGTTTTCAGGTCTTGCCATAGATTTACAAGCAGATTTAAGTTAAAACTGTAACTCGGCCACTCAGGAACATTCACTGTCTTCTTGGTAAGCAACTCCAGTGTCGATTTGGCTTTGTGTTTTAGGTTTTTGTCCTGCTGAAAGGGGAATTCATCTCCCAATGTCTGGTGGAAAGCAGACTGAACCAGGATATCCTCTAGGATTTTTCCTGTGCTTAGCTCCATTCCGTTTCTTTTTTATCCTGAAAAACTCCCCAGTCCTTAACGATTTCAAGCATACCCATAACATGATGCAGCCACCACTGTGCTTGAAAATATGGAGAGTGGTACTCAGTAATGTGTTGTATTGGATTTGCCCCAAACATAACACTTTGTATTCAGGACAAAAAGTGAATTGCTTTGCCACATGTTTTGCAGTATTACTTTACAGGATGCATGTTTGGGAATATTTGTATTCTGTACAAGCTTCCTTCTTTTCACTCTGTCAATTAGGTTAGTATTGTAGAGTAACTACAATGTTGTTGATCGATCCTCAGTTTTCTTCTATCACTGCCATTAAACTCTGTAACTGTTTTAAAGTCAACATTGGCATCATGGTGAAACCCCTTAGCGGTTTCCTTCCTCTCCGGCAACTGTGTTAGGAAGGACGTCTGTATCTTTGTAGTGACTGGGTGTATCAATACACCATTCAAAGTGTAATGAACAACTTCACCATGCTCAAAGGGATATTCAATGTCTGCTTTTTTTTTTACCCATCTACCAATAGGTTCCCTTCTTTGCAAGGCATTGGAATACCTTGGTTGAATCTGTTTGAAATTCACTGCTTGACTGAGGGACCTTACAGATAATTGTACGTGTGTCGTACAGAGATGAGGCAGTCATTCAAAAATCATGTTAAACACTGTTATTGCACACAGATTGAGTTTATACAAATGATTATGTGTCTTGTTATTCACATTTTTACTCCTGAACATATTTAGGTTTGCCATACAAAGGGTTTGAATATTAATTGACTCAAGACAGTTCAGATTTTAATTTTTAATTCATTTGTAAAAATATAGAAGAACATTACTCCACTTTGACATGATGGGGTATTGTGTGTTGGCCAGTTTCATTCATTTTGAATTCAGGCAGTAACACAACAAAATGTGGAAAAAGGTCAAGGGTTTTGAATGCTTTTTGAAGACACTGTACACACACACACACGCGCACACACACACACACACACACACACACACACACACACACACACACACACACACACACACACACACACACACACACACACACACACACACACACACACACACACACACACACACACACACACACACACACACACACACACAGCCACACACACACCCCAACCTGGTCTCAAAGCATTTCGTATTATTCTGTACGTAAATCTGAGACACTCCATTTAGTAAATATGTTACGTTTCGTATGGTTACATAAGACAGATGGTTACTTAAGGCCAAAAACGAAAGTATGGTGGTTGGTCGGGGTGGATAGGTGGGCAATTAACGCGAATGTCTAGTGAGTTTGAATCTCATCACGGACAACTTTAGCATTTGAGCTAATTAGCAACTTTTTAGTTACTTACTACTTTTTAGCTACTTAGCATGTTTCTCCAAACCCTAACCATTTTAGCTAACCCTTCAACTAACCCTAACCTTAACCCTTTTAGCTAACCATTCCCCTAACCTTAACCCTTTAACTTAACGCTTAAACTAAACCCTAACATTAACCCTAACCCCTAATCCTAACCCCTAGCCTAGCTAAAGTTACCACCTAGCTAGAATTTGTAAAATATCATACGTTTTGCTAAATCGTAACATATCTTATGTTTCGCAAATTCGTAACATATTTTGCAAATTTGCAACATAATACGAATTGTAATTCGTAACATATCATACGAAATGGGTGATGGACATCCACAAATGAATACATACCATACGAAACACAACATATCATACTAAATGGCATTTCTCAGATTTACATACAGAGTTATATGAAATGCTCTGAGACCAGGTTGAAACCGTCCCCCACACACACCGTCAAAGCTGATTCAACATGTTTCTGGCACAATCGATCCCTAGTGTTTTCTATCTGCCATGTGAAACACACAAAACTGTCAAAGTCAGGACTTCCTCCTATTCTACTTTCAAGGGCATATGTATGGTAGGGAGTGGGGGATCCCGCACTATGAGAGCATTTCCCCAATCCTCTTCCACTTCCGACTCTGCCTGGGTCATGAGATCAAGTCAAACTGTCCTCCCACTCCACCCCTGGGACATGTACTGAGACAACACATTACTGTTTGGTAGAGTGTTCTATGTTCAAGGTTATTTGAGTTGTACTTTCCACATCACCTCAGCACTCATTACAACACATCTGACATCTTTGTCATAAGAATCATGCTCTTGCTGGTTAGTCAGAGTTCTTGTGTACTAAATTAATCGTCTTTTATTTCACTTTTGACATGAATGACATGTTCTAAAAACGCCCCTGTCCCCCCTCCCTTTCTTTCTCTGTCTTCCTCTCTTTCTCCCTCCGGTCTCCCAGTCTCTCTCTCCCCGTCTCTAATGCGACAATTGCGACAGCCAGCCCCTGTCCCTTCACCCTAGCCACCCACACAAAGCTGTGAGTTGTGAATATCCTTTGCCTCTTTTGCAGATGCTCAGAGTGTCGCCTACGATTGAAAAGTCACACTGCTGGTGCGCCGCCGTACAAAGCCATCCAGTGTTTGGGGAACGGAAACTCCTAATGTGATTAGGTGCTGTGTGCAGACATTACTTAGCCATGACTAAATCTGCTCTCTTCCTGTTCACATTCACAGTCCGTCGCTGGAAAATCCAACCAGACATCGCGAGCAAGCGCCGTAGTCTTTGCATAGCCTCAGAAGGTGAAGCACAAGCTGCTGTATGTTCAGTTGAATCTAGGTAGCGCTGTTGTACCCCCTTTTTTTAATGATCTATTTATATGTCTGTCTGTCTCGTTCTCTTCCTTTAGAATAGACTATTAAAATATAATTCACAAGGGAGATAGGATTATACGGAGTAGAAATAAGCAGACTCTCCAAGACTGTCTATTTCTTTTTCGGCCTTACTGATTCATTTTCAAGATGTTCACTACCAGACAGATTCAAACCGGAAGCTCTTAGAAATGTGGTGTACTCCGTACGAGACAAACCAGAAACTTTTCCTCTGGCACATTGAGTTTACAGTTGAATAAATATGAATACACAGCAATGTGAATAAACAGCAACAATACGTACAAGTTTATGTCCGTCGAACTTTGGTTAGGCTACAAACAAACTATGTCATTCTCCTGCTCACACCAAATATAGGCTATCATCTACAATAACAGAGACCTAATACCTAATTCAACCACTCACATTCAAATATATGTCCCATTTTCTCTATCAAAGCCATCCATAAAAAAAACATAATAACCTAATAATAAACGCAAATCCCTTGTTTTCACATTACCTGCGATATCTTGCTTGCCTTTCCTTCCCCTCCTTACAAAACTTTTATGATTAAATTGGTATGATCCCTTGTTTTTCCATGCTGACTGTCGTCTAGTTAGGCTACACAGCTCTGCTGGACTGAAATAAGATCCAGGCTTTTTTTTTTTTTTTTTGCAGGAAGTTGGAGCAGGCAGACAGAGAGCCGGCCGACTTCCTCTCCCCTACGATTCCCCAGGCGGTTCACCGTCTGTGTAAACACGCTTTACTCTCCTCCTTTCTCTCTCTCTCTCTCTCTCTCTCTCTCTCTCTCTCTCTCTTTCTCTCTCTCTCTCTCTCTCTCTCTCTCTCTCTCTCTCTATCTACCCGCCGATGGCCAACAAGTAGCTTTCGATTATAACACACATGGCAATATTGTAACTCTCCAACTACTCTACATTTCAAGTGACGTCATGGCTAATTCTAAAGCGTATGAGTGTGCGAGAGAGAAAGTTACTGAGGCAAAATGGGATAGTCTGTAGTGAATAGATTGTTGAGTTAGGCCTTACTCTTTACTATTGACACTGATTTAAAAGTAACACGTTAACACAATGTCCGCTGCTCCATGTTGTGTGCGTAATGGTGCATAATTGTCAGGGCAGATACATTGATTTTGGAACTAGCTTAGACCAGAGTTGGTGCGTTGGGCAAATGTCTAGTCATCCTCTTTGACAAACATCGATTTAATACGTGACAGCAAGCCTATTGAAAACCATAGCCAACATTTGAAGAAATCATGGTTAATGGGGTTTGGAGTCAAAGCCTGATAACATATTCCCTGTAAGCATGTTTTTTCCCAAAAACAGAACCTATGTGAAGAATAGGAATACCGGAAGATAACCCTCAACTATGATATGTTTATTTAGCAAGAACTTGACTGACAAAATAAATAGGTGGATATTAGAGACACCTACAAAACGAGAAAAATGGCTGCAATGCCCACAATTTCAACTGACCTGTTGATAAAATGACCATGGTGTTTTTTGTTATTACATGTAAGCTTCAGCCATTGGCAGTAGGCTACCACGGATCTATGGAAAATATACAGCACACCAAACGTTTCTTTGAATCCAGTCAATTCCACCGCACCATGGAGAAAGGTAAACAATGAGGCGTGATTTGCTGTTGCCTTTTGCCCCCTGAACCTGAACCTGGTACCTTGGATAGCGACGCTAGGGAATCATTTTACTACAGTAACGGAATCCTAAGTGACGCGCCTCGCTATGCTGTTCACATTCGGGACGAATGGCTGGCGAGTCCCCCTTCACCATCCAATGGCTGGGGTATGAGGCGCTCAAACGCTACACCAAGAACATGCCGGGCAACCGGGACATGAAGGCGGTGAAAGACATTCGCTTCCTTGCGAGGAGGTGCAAGGCCAGAGGCTGTTGGACGGTGATGACATCACCCATCAAATATGTCCTCGAAGACAATGACTTTATCAAAATTGGTAAATAAACTAAAAACCTTTATCAAATAATTTGTTGCGTATCAATTACAGTCGTTTGTCAGCGTTAATGTCGCTATGTTTCCCCTGTCCAGACGCTGTCCTTGTTTGTTTCTTGTCGGTTATTCATTAAATATCCACTCCCTGTACTTGCTTCTCGTCTCCCAGCGTCTGTCCTCACAAGATTAAAGCTATCCGAGGAATAGAATGCAACAAATTCCACTGTCATCAGAGAATTAACCTATATGCAACCATCTTTCTGTCTCTCTGATTGTCTATGGAACCACTAAAGAGTTTGGCATATTAACTCGGACTGTCATTCCTGTCCACAAGCTCAAGTACAGTACTCTCTCCTTTTTCACTGAATATTTTATGATGACATTGGTGCATTGTTTGCTTACTATGTGGCCATGTGTTGTATTCCCATAGGGAGCTATAGGAGAATCTGGTGCGATCACACTCTGCAGGTTAGTGACCTAATATATAACATAGCTACAGTACATGTATTGATATCTAACTGGTCCAAGTTTTCCACTAAGAAAGCACATACCTCAAAAACCTGATTTCAATTCATGCAAATTATGTATTTTTGTAATTCTTGTATATTCCCTATGCACATATCCATTCTTATATATTCACTTTTATTTTCACTGGTCTGGTCTATACCATGGACAGAACATCAGTGATTTTAAACTTTCCCATTCCACTCTGGTGTTTATGTGTGGGCAACCCAGAGAGGACCAGGATGTTGTTGGCTCTGAGGATTAATGTCCTTGCTAAAGGATACAGTGGAATCTCCCTGGAAACCCTGCATAGAATGATCCAGGCCTTCAATGGTAAACTCCTTAACCCTGACTCACCTCAGTCTGACCTCAGGGGTAGCCTACATTTCATTGGTTTTATTGGTTCTGTTGGTTCCATTAGTTATTTTGGTTCCATTAGTTCCATTGGTTCTATTGGTACTGTTTGTTTCATTAGTTATTTGGGTTCCATTGGTTCTATTGGTTTCATTAATTATTTTGCTTCGATTGGTTCCATTGATTCTATTGGTTCCATTGGTTCTATTAGTTATTTTGGTTCCATTGGTTCAATACATTGGTTCTATTAATTATTTTGGTTCCATTGGTTCAATACATTGGTTCTATTAGTTATTTTGGTTCCATTGGCTCTATTGGTTCCAGTGGTTCTATTGGTTCCATTGGTTCTGTTGGTTCCTTTAGTTATTTTGGTTCCACTGGTTCTGTTAGTTATTTTGGTTCCATTGCTTCCATTAAATGGGTCAGAGAAGGATCTTTGAATAAAACAAACTTTGTTGAGTGGGGTCTGTCTCTAACCACTCTGATTGTTTGTCCTCGTAGTGTCCTGCCTGTCCTTCCTCCCTGAGAAGGGGAAAGTTGGTGCCAGTGGAGATCTGCCCCCCCTCTCTCATTTGACTCTGGGAGAAGGCAAGATGTGGTCACCCAAGAGTAGATGAGCCAACGCCAAATACGTAAGCCACATCACTGTAAGATGGCGCCGAAGAAGAAGGCAGACTGACGAGCCCGATGCGAAGGATATACAGCTTCCTCGGGAACAGGCCCAGATCCCCGTTATCTGTGTGAACAAGAGGCAGAGAAAGAGGGGCCGAAGGGCGGGCTGCCTTCTGAGAATTTGTAGGCGATCAAATAAACCCCCACTTCCCTCCATTCTGCTAGCAAACGTGCAATCCTTGGAGAATAAAATCGCAGAGTTACGCGGAAGATTAAACTACCAACGGGACATTAAAAACTGTAACATCTTATGCTTCACAGAGTCGTGGCTGAACGACGACAATATCAACATACAGCTGGCTGGTTATACGATGTACCGACTGGATAGAACAGCGGCGCCTGGTAAGACAAGGGGCAGTGGACTATGTATTTTTGTAAATAACAGCTGGTGAACGATATCTAAGGAAGTCTTGAGCTATTGCTTGCCTGAGGTAGAGTATCTCATGATAAGCTGTAGACCACACTACCTACCGAGAAAGTTTTCATCTGTATTCTTCGTAGCTGTGTTACATACCACCACAGTCAGAGGCTGGCACTAAGACAGCAATGAATGAGCTGTATTCCACCATAAGCAACAACAAAAACACACTCACCCAGAGGCGGCGCTCCTAGTAGCCGGGGACATTAATGCAGGGAAACTTAAATCCGTTTTGCCAAATTTCTATCAGCATGTTAAATGCGCAACCAGAGGGAAAGAAACTCTAGACCACCTTTACTCCACAAACAGAGACGCATATAAAGCTCTCCCTCGCCCTCCATTTGGCAAATCTGACCATAATTCTAGCCTCCTGATTCCTGCTTTCAAGAAAAAATGAAAACAGGAAGCACGCATAGTCACTAATAATAAGTCACTAGTCACTAATAACTCTACCTACATGTACATATTACCTCAATTACCTCGACACCGGTGCCCCCTGTATATATCCCCGCTATTGTTATTTACTGCTGCTCTTTAATTATTTGTTATTTTTTTCTCTTACTTTTTTTTGTTGTTTGTATTTTCTTAAAACTGCATTGTTGGTTAGGGGCTTGTAAGTAAGCATTTCACTGTAAGGTCTACATCTGTTGTATTCGGCGCATGTGACAAATACAATTTGATCTGCTCCATTTATTAAAGTGGCCAGTGATTTCAAGTCTAATGTGTTAGTGATGGCTATTTAACAGTCTGATAGCCCGGAGATAGAAGCTGTTTTTCGGTCTCTGTTTGGCTCTGTTCCATTTATTCCATTCCAGCCATTACAATGAGCCCGTCCTAAAATAGCTCCTCCCACCAGCCTCCTCTGTCTTTGATGCTCCCAAACATGGGTCTCCAACTCCGGCTTGGTTTGTTGATGGGATAATACACCAATGTTTGACTTGTCAATAGTACACAAGTGTGTCTTGTGTTGGATCAGTGTACTCTCTTCAAGTCAACTCTACCCATTCCCATGTTACTCTGTACAACATTCCCATTGTTTTTACAACATTCCCATGTTACTCTGTATTGAGCTATGTGGTCCACTCACTGCTCCTTTCGTATGGCTCCACTCCTCTCTATCCCTCTTTATTCTTTGGATCGCCATTAGCTGATGCCTTATGACCACTAGGGGTCCACAAAAAATGCATTATAGTCATAACAGACATTACAAATTACATGACAAACAATGTATATTATATAGTTGTCACAATTGGCATTACAGAACAGGGGTAGTGACACAAGAGAAATCAAAGAAACACAAAACTGGCTGGCCATCGCCAGGCAGGCGGACATCATGGCTGCTATCACCCTGGAAGTGCTCAAGGGGACCTCTAAGGCCTTCGACAGCGGTGAGCAGGGAGGGTTAGGGTTAAATCTAGAGTTACGGGTTACAGTTAGCCCTGCTGAGATGCTAAATCGGACCAGTGAGTACAGTGAGTGAATACTACGGTTGAATATTTTCCATGTGTTTTACAAATGTTCCATCCCGAGAATAGATCACTCTCCTCCTGGGTAACCCAGAATTTCCTGCCAAAACCAGAAATGTCATTCCAAAGCATATTATTAGACCTATGTCTGGATTTGATTAGAGCTTTGATCGGACATTCAAGCATGATGCTACCTGAGCCTGATGCATTAAATACATTTTATGAGCCCTATATTAAAGACATGTTATGAGCACAAGCCCAAAAAAGCACAAACTGTGACTGTGCCTTTATCCAATACATACTGTGTGTTATATACTAGCCTTATAGGCTACTGCACATTACTCACGATAGAAAAACATAAAAGCCCATAGATTTAGCTAGCTCTATGCTCTCTTGGGTAAATAAATGAAACTAGCTCCAGTAGGCTAATCTTTTTGAGTGTGAACTGTATTACTGTAATGGTTTGTATTATACTGTATTATATGGACTGGAATTATGCACCTTGTTCAAACCCTGATAAAGCTGAGAGAACATGTGATTCTGGTGCAGCACATGCGGCCTACAAAGTTACAAGTTTAGGCTAGCAAATTAGATTTGAATTTGAAATAGGGCCTATTGGCCTACCTCCTTTCTCTCTCTATTGTTGCTCATTCCGTCCTCGCTTTCAACAGTTAAATGAAATACGTTTTGTTGTCCTTATCTTGATCATTCTAATGACATGCTTAAATAATATATGACTAGAATTAGATGCAGACGGCTTTCACTTCTCTTCACGAAGATTGAATGGGTCTGAATAAATAACTGCCATAGCCTACCGCCATCACGCGTTCGCTCTTCTTTCAAATTACCCGTGAGTTCTGTTGGCTGCTGTATTTAACGTTCAGAAAACAAGAGCTTGCGTCCCTTTTCGAATAATCTATTGGTATAAGAAATGCTAAAAAAAAGAAGGTCCAGCAAGCTATTCTAGTCTAGCTTTTCCTGCATGGGACTCCAAGAGCTAAGGAGCATTTTTTTTTTTAAAGAGAGAGGTCAGCAGATCACAGGTACGTGCGTATTGCGCAAGAGACAGAGACTGTAAGTTAGAAGCTTATTATGCGTAACCCATCATTAATTAGCTAATTATAAGGCTAATACTGCATTGAATGTATTACCTGAAAGAGGTAGGCTAGGACATATACTGTATATATATATATACGTTTTGAACAGGATTATCTATTTTGGATGCAATTTGAATGGAATTGATGGAGAGAGACTGCTCGCGCATGCTCTGATTTAAAGCAGCAATATTCAAGTGATAGGCTGTTTTAAAACTCTGCAGCTGCAATTAAAACGATTATCTTTACAATAAAAAAATATGGTAACCCCCGATAGCCAGATGGAGATGTGTAAATTAGACCCACATTCACTTCTTATATTACTGTAGCATACGCTATGCTGCAGCAAATGTAGCCCTACCTGTCACAAGAACAAAAAGTTACCATGATGAGATGATAGGTCTGCTTGCATTGAGAACTGCGGTACATACCGAGATGGGCTGTCTGTCCCCACCATGAGCATTGATGATTGGTCATGCAGAGAGAAGGCTGTAGAGAAGCTAAATTTAGACATTTCATATAATTTAACAAGGGGTGAAACTTTCACTGGGGACAGGGGGGACATGTCCCCCCCATAATCTAAAATTGCATTTTTGTACCCCCCCAGTTTTATCATTGGATTGTGATACAAAACAAGGCAACAGTGTGCTTTAGGACCATGCGAGCAGTCGGGTAGGCTGTTTGGAGTGTTTATCCAACTGGATTTTAAAAAACACTGCGTTTAACATGTCCATTTCATGTCATGCTGTTGATATAAATAATTTATTATGATTTATTGGTTTCTCATAGTTACTTACCCCGGGAAAAAGGAGCGGTTTTAGGTGGTAAATATCGGTAATCGGGTTTCCGCCATTCAACCCTAGTGCATACACTTTTAGACTACGAATCAATCAGAACCAAAGTTGGTCTACAACCGTATAGCGTATGTTTCGGCGGTGTTGAGGGTGCCACTGTGGTATGAGCTGTGAAATCGTTGAGAGTCTGCTCTTGTGTGTCACCACTCCCTTCCTTATTATCCCTACCTCGTTAGAAGTTCAAAACGTCAATAGAAAGTGTCGGCTCTGTTGATTAAATAATGCATGTTTCCATGTTCATTATAATGGGAGGATTTATATATCAGTCTAATCGAGGTGTAGACAATAGAACATCACAAATTTTGGTGGCTGCATGGGATTTGTTGGATATAATGTTGGGTGTTGTTTTGTTGCATCTAATAGCAGTGTCCGCGATAAGGTAATGCAAGGATTGTGGATTTGACAGCTCTAGTGCAGTTCCACCTCCGACACCGCCAAAACAACCGCTATGTGGATGTCGGTTAGCATGGATCTAGAATCTAGCCCTTAGTGTGTGTAAGTAATCACTGCGGGACATAAACCCACAACTTTGGCATTTCTAACGCTCTTACCAACTGCCAACAACAACAGCCGATCTAAAACATCATGATAGAGACTGATGTTCTTATGCTATGCTAACTCAGTCCTCCATCATTCCAGATATCCACGCCCTGTGGCCCCATCCAGGACAGATAGAAGTGGCCAGGAGGTTCCGCACCCTACTGGACTCAGACCACCACCCCTCAGAGATCGCAGGTGAGTGAATGGATTAGGTTGCTGTACTACTGCAGACCCTCTGCTCCAACCTCTCCAATCTGTGTGTGTGTGTGTGTGTGTGTGTGTGTGTGTGTGTGTGTGTGTGTGTGTGTGTGTGTGTGTGTGTGTGTGTGTTTGTGTGTGTGCGTCCATGTGTGTGTCTTTTAGAGGAGTTGGAATAAAGTAGTTATTGGACAATAAAGTCATATTTTTCTTCGTCTTTCTCTATGCAGAGGGCCATCGGTTCTGGTGTCCAGGATGCCTACACTATACTCCTCAGTCGACTTAATATGGGGGTCAGAGTTCAACCAATACAAATAGAATGACTAGAATGGACATATCCCATTCTATTTCAATGTTTCAACCATTCTCACTCAGCCTTGTCTGTATTCTCTCCTTGCATCCCAGTATTCCCAGTACGGTATTGCCAACAACACAATAGACTTTGCCCAGAAAATGATCAATACAGAGATCAACAGTGCCACTGCCAACAGCGCCACTGCCAACAACGCCACTGCCACTGCCCTTCGCTGTGTGTGTTGTGTGTTGTGCGTGTGTGTGTGTGAACTATTCACCAACTATTCCCCAAACCAAATTTGACAATTCTTACCTTCAGTGCTAGTTTTATCCTTAATGTCTGAATCAGATAGTGTTTGCAGAGAGAGGGGAGACCATCTCTGGAGGGAACTTCCTTCCTTTACCCAGTGAAGGTATCAAAGGATTCTGGTGGACCTAGTTCTGAGTTTTTCTGCGTTTTAGAACTAAGTGAGATGATAGAGGACATACAGTTGAAGTCGGAAGTTTACATACACTTAGGTTGGAGTCATAAGAACTCGTTTTTCAACCGCTCCACAAATTTCTTGTTAACAAACTATAGTTTTGGCAAGTCGGTTAGGACATCTAGTTTGTGCATGACACAAGTAATTTTTCCAACAATTGTTTACAGACAGATTATTTCACTTATAATTCACTGTATCACAATTCTAGTGGGTCAGAAGTTTACATACACTAAGTTGACTGTGCCTTTAAACAGCTTGGAAAATTCCAGAAAATTATGTCATGGCTTTAGAAGCTTCTGATGGGCTAATTGACATCATTTGAGTCAATTGGAGGTGTAACTGTGGATGTATTTCAAGGCCGACCTTCAAACTCAGTGCCTCTTTGCTTGACATCATGGGAAAATCTAAAGAAATCAGCAAAGACCTCAGAAAAAAAATTGTAGACCTCCACAAGTCTGGTTCATCCTTGGGAGCAATTTCCAAACGCCTGAAGGTACCACGTTCATCTGTACCAACAATAGTACGCAAGTAAAAACGCCATGGGACCTCGCAGCCGCCATACCGCTCAGGAAGGAGACGCGTTCTGTCTCCTAGAGATGAACGTACTTTGGTGCGAAAAGTGCAAATCAATCCCAGAACAACAGCAAAGGACCTTGTGAAGATGCTGGAGGAAACAGGTACAAAAGTATCTATATCTACAATAAAACGAGTCCTATATCGACATAACCGGAAAGACCGCTAAGCAAGGAAGCCTGCACATGGGGACAAAGATCGTACATTTTGGAGAATTGTCCTCTGGTCTGATGAAATACAAATAGAATTGTTTGGCCGTAATGACCATCGTTATGTTTGGAGGAAAAAGGGGGAGGCTTGCAAGCCGAAGAACACCATCCCAACCGTGAAGCACGGGGGTGGCCACACCATGTTGTGGGGGTGCTTTGCTGCAGGAGGGACTGGTGCACTTCACAAAATAGATGGCATCATGAGGAGGGAATTTTTTTTGTTGATATATTGAAACACTGAAAAAGCGTGTGAGAGCAAGGAGGCCTACAAATCTGACTCAGTTACACCAGCTCTGTCAGGAGGAATGGGCCAAATTTCACCCAACTTATTGTGGGAAGCTTGTGGAAGGCTACCCGAAACGTTTGACCCAAGTTAAACAATTTAAAGGCAATGCTACCAAATACTAATTGAGTGTATATAAACTTCTGACCCACTGGGAATGTGATGAAAGAAATAAAAGCTGAAAAAAATCATTCTCTCTACTATTATTCTGACATTTCACATTCTTAAAATAAAGTGGTGATCCTAACATGCCTAAGACAGGGAATTTTTACTAGGATTAAATGTCAGGAATTGTGAAAAACTGAGTTTAAATGTATTTGGCTAAGGTGTATGTAAACTGCTGACTTCAATTGTAGTATATGCCTTTCTTTTTAACCACACAGCTACCAAAGTTAAGATTAATACAGTTAGCTCCAAATATATTAGGACAGTGACACATGTTTTGTTGTTTTGGATCTGTACTCCAGCACTTTGGATTTGAAATTATACTATCACGTTTTAGGGAAGACCCAGATGTAGTAACACATGTTTACTACTAGAACAGGTCAAGGGCAGGCAGAGGTTGGTAATCCAGAGCAGAGTCCAAGCGGTAGAGAATGGCAGGCAGTCTCAGGGTAAGAGTAGGCAGATGTCAATAATCCAGTGTGATGTGACAAGGTACAGAACAGGAGGCTGGCTCAGGGTCAGAGAAGACAGAATGCTCAAAACCGGGAAACCAGTAACAGACATGCGCAATGGGAAAACTGCTGGTAGGCTTGACGAACAAAACAAACTGGCAACAGACAAACAGAGAACACAGGTATAAATACACTGGGGAAGATGGGCGACACATGGAGGGGGTGTAGACAAGCACAAAGACAGGTGAAACAAATCAGGGTGTGACATACAAGCAGCAAAAATAAGGAAATATTTTCATTGGTTCTAGTCTGGGGTGGGGCATGTCTGCACAAGGTTTCAATTAATTGTTGAATAGTTTTCCCGCCACGAGCTGTGAGTATCAAATGGATCACTCAATCAAAACCAAAATGCTTTTGATCATGAGTAGTATTATGGTAATGTAAATAGTGAGCATCAAACAACTGGAAGCTAATGAGGCTCATACTGATGTTTACGTAGTTGAAGGGTTGTTCAGCTTAGTCTGAATTGGGAAACATTGATCCAGTTACTTTGAAAATGTCCTAGGCTTACTTCTACTGACAGTGGATATTCTCAGTATGTAACTTTACAGTGATTCTGACAACAGCAGTAGCGGAATTCATACAAACAGAAAAAATACTTTTTTTTTGTTCTCTATTTTGGTATATTTCTGTGCGTTGACCATTAATACAAAATTAAATAAGAATTGTATTACATTTTATCCTGTATAATAACTTGTATAATACTCTTCCGGATGATACTCATCCAATCAGAAATAAACATCTTAATGTGAATGATGTGTTATTCTGTGATGAATGGTCCGTAACCTGTCCCTCTACCTCCCCCTACAGTTCTTGCTATGGAGCTGCTAGCTGCCTGCCAGGGCATCGAGTTCTTCCACCCCCCGCTTACCACAACACCATTGGAGAAGGTCTATGACCTTGTACCGCAGTGTAACCAAAGTAAGTCAAACAGATCGGGCCAGTGTGTACACACTGTAACACACATCTCAGTCCCCTGAAATTATTGAGCACATTGGTTAATATTTATCCAATGTCCCTCTTCTTCCTGTGACCCCTCTTCTCATCATTCTCTGTCTCCTACTCCCCTGATTCGCTCCCCCTTTCTGCGTCCCCCTCTTCTCCTACACGCCCGAGCCTTCCGTCTCTTCTCCTCCCATCAATTCTCCTCGCTCTTCTCCCCCACCCTCTGCCTCCATCTCTTCTACTCCACCCTCTGCCTCCATCTCTTCTACTCCACCCTCTGCCTCCATCTCTTCTACTCCACCCTCTGCCTCCATCTCTTCTACTCCACCCTCTGCCTCCATCTCTTCTACTCCACCCTCTGCCTCCATCTCTTCTCCCCCACCCTCTGCCTCCATCTCTTCTCCCCCACCCTCTGCCTCCATCTCTTCTCCCCCACCCTCTGCCTCCATCTCTTCTACTCCACCCTCTGCCTCCATCTCTTCTCCCCCACCCTCTGCCTCCATCTCTTCTCCCCCACCCTCTGCCTCCATCTCTTCTCCCCCACCCTCTGCCTCCATCTCTTCTCCCCCACCCTCTGCCTCCATCTCTTCTCCCCCACCCTCTGCCTCCATCTCTTCTACTCCACCCTCTGCCTCCATCTCTTCTCCCCCACCCTCTGCCTCCATCTCTTCTCCCCCACCCTCTGCCTCCATCTCTTCTCCCCCACCCTCTGCCTCCATCTCTTCTCCCCCACCCTCTGCCTCCATCTCTTCTCCCCCACCCTCTGCCTCCATCTCTTCTACTCCACCCTCTGCCTCCATCTCTTCTCCCCCACCCTCTGCCTCCATCTCTTCTCCCCCACCCTCTGCCTCCATCTCTTCTCCCCCACCCTCTGCCTCCATCTCTTCTCCCCCACCCTCTGCCTCCATCTCTTCTCCCCCACCCTCTGCCTCCATCTCTTCTCCCCCACCCTCTGCCTCCATCTCTTCTCCCCCACCCTCTGCCTCCATCTCTTCTACTCCACCCTCTGACTCCCCCGTCCTCTCCTCACCCTCTGTCTCCTCACCCTCTATGTCTCTCCCCTCTTCTCAGGCCCTGGATCAAGTATAGGTTCATGTCACCAGACATTGATGCTGTCCATCATCTTCTTCTAGACCAGAAGGCAAGTGTGTGGTCATTATAGATGTCACTCTGAGCCTATATTTATTCAATAAATATAAATACGGTCATTTAGCAAAACGCTTTTAACCAGGTTTGTGTATTTGATGTCATTTTCCAGGTGTGGAACATGGCTCAGCCATACATTGAGAGTTACAGTATAAACTGAGTGGTTCGAGCCCTGAATGCTGATTGCCTGAAAGTCGTGGTATACATTTATTTTTACTGCTCTAATTATGTTGGTAACCAGTTTATAATAGCAATAAGGCACCTCAGGGGTTTGTGATATATGGCCAATATACCACGGCTACGGGCTGTGTCCTAGCACTCCGCGTTGTGTCTGTATAAGAACAGCCATTAGCCATGGTATATTGGCCCTTTACCACACCCCCTCGGGCCTTATTGCTTAAGTATAAGATGGAGTTGCTGAGTCCCGCCCCTTCTCTCCTACTGCCTTCTCATCACCATGGAAACGAGTCCGACTCGAGTGAAATAATCGTTAATATCATTCATATCAATATCATCTTTGTCTAAATGTATTGTCTCTCTGTATTTCAGATAAATATTTTCTTCCTTCCGCAACCCCAGCCACTGCAATAATTATTATTTATTCTATATTCGTTTTGAATAAGGAGTTGTCGGATAACTCCTGCATTGATTGAGGCTAGACAGTAGATTTCTAATCTTATTCGTCACGGAAACTATACTGAACTAAAATCAGTATCTGGTGTGACCACCATTTGTCTTATGTAGCGTGACACATCTCCTTTGCATAGAGTTAATCAGGCTGCTGATTGTGGCCTGTGGATTCACGTCCTTCTCCTCTTCAATGGCTGTGCGAAGTTGCTAGATATTGGCGGGAACTGGAACACGCTGTCGTACACGTCGTTCCATAGCATCCAAAACGTGATCAGTGGGTGACATGTCGAGCTGAGGAGGAAAAGGTGATCATTAAGATAACTTCCCTTTCTCAGAGGTCCTCAGCCGGCCTCTCGGGGGAGGAGAAGATGGAACTAATTGAGTTACAAAATAAACTGGATAATATATATAGAGTAAAAGCAGAAGGAGCCTTTATTAGATCTAGGAAAAAATGGATTGAGGAGGGAGAACAGAATTCATCCTATTTCTTTAGACTTGAGAAATTTCACTCTAAAAATAACGCTATCCATAAATTAAACATTGACGGTGTTATTACAGATGACCAAAAAATAATCTCTAAATACTGTAGCAATTTTTACAGAAAATTGTATAGCTCTACTACTGTCAGGAATCCACAGATATGTTTTTTTAACTCACTGAATAATGTTCACTCTATCAGTGATATAGAATCTAAACAGTGTGATGAACCCATCAAAGTTGAAGAGATTATAGAGTCTATCAAACATCTAAAGAACAATAAATCACCAGGTGTTGATAGAATTACATCAGAATTTTACAAATTATTTTCTGAACAAATAGCTCCCTTCCTATTTGAAGTCTTTTTAGAGAGTATTAAAAACAATGTTCTCCCTCCTACAATGAGTCAGGGGTTAATAACACTGATACCTAAGCCTAAAAAAGAAGTGTTGCTCATCGATAACTGGCGTCCAATTTGTCTTCTTAATAATGACTGTAAGATATTAGCCTTACTACTTGCAAAAAGAATGAAAGAAGTCCTGGATGCAATCATTGATGAAACACAGTCTGGCTTTATGAGGAACAGACATGTTTCTAACAATATCAGACTACTATTAGACATACTTGACTACTCAGACCTAATAACTGAGGATAGCTTCATTTTATTTTTAGATTTTTATAAGGCATTTGACACAGTAGAGCATCAGTTTCTCTTCCACTCCCTTGAGAGACTTGGCTTTGGGGATTTTTTCTGTAAGGCTATTAAGACTCTCTATGCAAATGGTAACAGCTCTATCAAATTGAAATATGGCACCTCACCTAGATTTGAGTTAAAGAGAGGAATTAGGCAAGGTTGTCCTATCTCCCCGTATCTGTTTTTATTAATCACCCAACTTCTTGCAAATTCTTTAAAAAATTGTCCTGTACAAGGTATTTCCATAGCTGGTAAAGAAATTATTACAAGCCAGCTGGCTGATAATACTACACTTTTTCTGAAAGACGCTAACCAAATTCCCATATCGATCAATGTGATACAATCCTTTTCCAAAGCGTCTGGTCTATACCTTAACATTAATAAATGTGAACTCATAGCTGTCAAAGATTGTGTGACACCTTCATATTATGGTATTCCAGTAAAAGAAGAACTTACATATTTAGGCATAACCATTACAAAGGATCAGAAGTCTAGAGGCTTACTAAATTTTAACCCTCTTATTAAAAATACCCAGAAGAAGCTAAATCAATGGCTACAGAGGGACTTATCTTTAAAAGGTAGAGTCCTAATAACCAAGGCCGAAGGTATCTCTAGACTAACATATGGCGCTCTATCTTTATATCTTGACAGTAAAATAAGCAAGGAGATAGACCAGATTCTTTTCAACTTTCTTTGGAGAAACCGTACCCATTACATTAGGAAAACTGTTGTAATGAACACTTATGAGAATGGTGGACAGAATTTTCTGGACTTTACTACTTTAAATAATACTTTTAAGATCAATTGGATAAAACAATTCCTAAGAAGACCCACTTCTTTCTGGAATTTTATTCCTCATCATGTCTTCTCTACTTTTGGTGGCCTTAACTTCATGTTGTTGTGCAATTATAATATTGACAAAATTCCAGTGAAACTTTCTGCTTTTCATCGGCAGGTTTTCTTGTCATGGTCCTTAATTTATAAACACAATTTTTCTCCACACAGATATTATGTATGGAATAATCGGGATATATTATATAAAAATACTTCTTTGTTTTTAGAATATTGGTTCTGAAATAATATCCTATTGGTGAGCCAACTGGTAAATGCAGAGGGTCTTTTACTCAGTTATAAGGAATTCTTATCTCTGTACAAAGTCCCTGTAACACCTAAAGATTTTGCAATTGTTTTAGACGCCATTCCCTCAGGTGTTGCTCTGTTATTCAGGAACGTGTCAAGACCTGACCCTCAGAACCTACCTTCTATTGACCCTGTTGACTCATCAGTAGGAAAGATTTGTTTCTCTTTTGGCCCATTCAACAACAGAGCGATACGAACCTTGTTTCAGCAGGATGTTGTATCTATACCTTATGTCATGCCTTATTGGAATGGATTTATTGATAATATCTGTTGGAAAAAAGTTTGGATGTTGCCACACACATACCTACTGGTTAACAAAATTAAGGAGGTTTCATTTAAAATTATTCATAAATATTACCCTGCCAACCACTATATGAAGAAGTTTAAGGAAAACATAAATTCAAATTGCTCCTTTTGTAATGACCACCCAGAAACAGTGTTGCATCTTTTTTGGCATTGTATACATGTAAGAAAACTGTGGCAAGACATCAGTAGATTTATAATTGAACACATTTATGAAGATTTTACACTATTGTGGAGAGATGTACTGCTTGGATTCTTTACATACGATAAAAATAAGCTGAAACATTTTTATGTAATTCATTTCATTATTCTTTTGGCCAAATTTCATATACACAAATGTAAATTTACTAACAAAAAAACAAATTTTCTTTGAACTGTACTTTGAATTGAACTGTATTTTAAGACAGTTAAATACTCTACTAACAAAAAAGCTGTTAAAATTGTAAGTGTATGTATGTCCCTTAAGGTCCTTGTGTAATTGTAATGTGATATTTGTACCCCCTAGATCAGGGGTGTCAAACATACGGCCCGCGGGCCGGAACCGGCCCCCAAGGAGGTTCGATCAGGCCTGCAGGATAATTTGAAAGTGGAAAAAATGCATAAAAGACATGGAATTAATATTTTTAATTCGCTGCAATTCATGGATTATCCGCTAAGGGGCGCACTCTTTCCATCAGAGTAGAAGACAAGCCGCATCACTGAGACAGACTGAAAACAGCAGACGGTATCAATGCGCCATCTGCTGCTTGTTACGACGTTGTTAATACCTTGGTCTCTACCGCTCCGCTACACCCTCATTAGCCAAAATGTCGTTATCCAAACGGAGAAAAGTAGATAAGGAGTGTAGAATTTTCAAAGAAAAATGGACCACGTCCTATTTATTTACAGAGATGCACGGAAAACCTTCGTGCTTGGTGTGTTTGCAACAAGTTTCGGTATTGAAGGAATATAATATTCGACGCCACTACGAGACTCATCACAGCGAAAAATATGACGGCTTGCAAGGACAACTGAGAAGAGATAAGATTAACGAATTGCTGGCGGGTCTGAGGAAACAGCAGTCAACTTTCATCCAGAGCCGAGAAGTCAGTGAAGCAGCGGTAAAAGCCAGCTACCTAATTGCTAGCGAAATAGCATTAGCATCGAAGCCGTATTCCGACGGTGACTTTGTTAAACGATGCATGATGAAGGCGGCTGAACTTGTATGTCCCGAGAAGCGACAAGCTTTTGCCAATATTAGCCTGACGAGGAATACTATAGCAGAGAGGATTTCGGAACTATCGGCAGATTTAGACAGTCAATTGAAACAGAGAGTCAAGTCATTTATTGCATTTTCCGTGGCAATTGACGAGAGCACTGACATCACAGACGTGGCCCAACTGGCCATATTTATTCGAGGAGTTGATGAGACATTGACTGTTACTGAAGAGTTTCTTGAGTTGGTGCCAATGATGGACACCACAACAGCCGAGGACATTTTCGGCTCTGTCGTTGCTGCATTGGACAGAGTTGGAGTGGACTGGTCCCGCGCTGTCAGCCTGGCTACAGACGGCGCGCCATCCATGGTCGGAAAGAAAGCAGGTGTCGCGACAAAGTTCAAAGACAAAGTACAAGCCCTTAATGGAGGAGATCGTTTCTGGACATTTCACTGTATTTTGCACCAGGAGGCATTGTGTTGCAAGTCGCTGAAAATGGACCACGTCATGGAGGTGGTTGTTCGCACTGTGCTTCTTTACACCAAAACAAAGGAAAGACATGATATTTTGGTTATTTATAGCAGAGTATGGTATAATTTTAATGGTCCGGCCCACTTGACATCTCCCTAGGCCGTATGTGGCCCACGATGCGAAATGAGTTTGACACCCCTGCCCTAGATCGATTGTCCATTATATATCATCTATATATACTTGTGTTCCCTTATGTACTTTCTGTATTGATTTGTTGTTAATAAAAAATAAAAAATTAATTAAATTAAAAAATTAAAAAAACTGTGGCTGAAATGTCTGGTGAGGCCATGGAAGAACTGGGACATTTTCAGCTTCCAGGAATTGTGTACAGATCCTTGCGACATGGGGCTGTGCATTATTATGCTGAAACATGAGGTGCCGGCGGATGACTGGCACGACAATGAGCCTCAGGATCTTCTCACACCAGATACTGATACTTTGTGCATTCAAATTGACATCGCTAAAATGCAATTGTGTTCGTTGTCCGTAGGTTATGCCTGCCCATACCATAACCCTACTGCTACCATGGGGCACTCTGTTCACAACGTTGACATCAGCAAACCGCTCGCCCACACGATGCCATACATGCTTTCTGCTATCTGTCCGGGTGGCTGGTCTCAGACGATCCCGCCGGTGAAGAAGGTGGATGTGAAGGTCCTGGGCTGGCGTGGTTACACATGGTCTGCAGTTGTGAGGCCAGTTGGAAGTACTTCCAAAATTCTCTAAAACAATGTTGTCGGCGGCTTATCGTAGAGAAATCAACATTCAATTCTCTGGCAACAGCCTTGGTGGACATTCCTGCAACCACGCCAGCTCCCTCAAAACTTGCGACATCTGTAGCATTGTGTTGTGTGACAAAACTACACATTTTTAAAGTGGCCTTTTATTGTCCCCAGCACAAGTTGCACCTTTGTAATGATCATGCTGTTCAATCAGCTTCTTGATATGCCATCCCTGTCAGGTGGATGGATTATCTTGGCAAAGGAGAAATGCTCACTAACACGGATGCAAACAAATTTGTGCACAAAGCTTTTTGTGCGTATTGAAAATTCCTGGAATCTTTTATTTCAGATCATGAAACACTTGTCATGTTGTGTTTATATTTTATTCTCTATAGATAGAGCATGATTTAATGTATTCAACTTTAATCAATTACTCACAAAGCAATGTGAAATTATAAAAACATTTTGCACAGAAGTTACTTTGTAATTAGAGTGAGGGCTGGATGCCATCCTTATCGCGTAATTGTTGTGGAAGATCCTAAATAAGTTTGAACGTAAATTCCGATTGAACCATGAATGCAGTCTGCGTGAACATTGTGTCTTAATTTCAATCGAACTATAATGGGGATCTTCCGCGATACTTCCACGATACGGATTGAATCTATCCCTAAATAATGAATTCAAACCTTCAATGTCCACCTGAAGAATTTAAACAGTAAACAAATATGTTTTCAATCGTCACTGAAAATGGATTTGGTATTCTATTTTGCGTTTTTACACTGGTGATTCCCCGTAACTGAAGATAAACCGAAAATTCTGAAGATTCTTACATTAGGCCTACATGTCCACACTGTATTCTTCATGTTTATGCAAAATATGGATTCATGTATGGGGCAATATACAGACGTTTTTGAGAAAGATAATATGAAGGATACATTTACTCAATAAAATTGTATTTATTGGTTCGTTTTCATTTTGATAAGAGATGAAAATGCAAGGAATTGTAGGTCATTCGTTGATGTAACAATCTAAATGTACGGCTGAAAGGCTGGGTCATTAGATTTGGGGTGGGGTCGCAATCAATTATTGGGGATAAAATGGGGTCCCCAGAAATTCTAGTGGAAAAAATGGGGTCCCTGTGAAAAAGTTAGAATACCACTGCTTTGGCACTCCATAAATGAGTAATCACATGATAATGTTATTGTAATAAAATGATCCATTGAAATTCTACAATAAATATCCAACAACTGGATTTGTATCACTCTCACTCAAGTGGATTTGGGAGTTGGTGGTAGAACAGGCTTACTTCAAAAGAAACACACTAGGGGCCAACTGTCAAACACAGGAACTGTGTAAATATGTCTTTTCTGAGAAATGCAACTGAATAAGTTTCTGTGCAAGACATAATGCTGTACCAAGCAATTTTATGGCATGGAGAGAAACCACCCCATTGCACCCAATTGAGTGTGATTAGAATCCAGTATGTAAATTATATTTACATGAAATTAGGTAATATTATCCACACTGGTAAATTGGCACTGGATTTAAATTAATTTAAAGAGAAAAAAATGTAGGCCTAAGCTACTTCTGTATGGATACATGGTGGAAATAGATAGAAGATTGAGTTGAAGTTATACAAATCAAATCAAATTTTATTAGTCACATGTGTAGACCTTACAGTGAAATTCTTACTTACGAGCCCCTAACCAACAATGCAGTTTAAAAAAATATGGATAAGAATAAGAAATAAAAGTAACAAGTAATTAAAGAGCAGCAGTAAAATAACAATAGCGAGACTATATACAGGGGGGTACCGGTACAGAGTCAATGTGCGGGGGCACCGGTTAGTTGAGGTAGTATGTACATGTTGTCACGCAAAATGACGCTGGAGAGACGAAGCAGGTACGGGGAGTAACATTTAATAAATGACGGACATATAACGAGACAAGCACAGCGTCAGCAAACAAAAACTTAGACAAGAAACAATCAATGCAGCAGCAGGGAACAGAGCAAGGGAACAGACAAATATAGGGGAGGAAATTAACATGTAATAAGTGAGTCCAGGTGAGTCCATTAACGCTGATGCGAGTGACGAGAGAAGGCAGGTGTGGGTGATGGATGGCAGGAGCGTGTGATGCAGGGTAATCTGGCGCCCTCAAGCGCCAGGGGAAGGGAAGAGCGGGAGCAAACATGACACATGTAGGTTGAGTTATTAAAGAGACTATGCATAGGTGATAACAACACAGAGTAGCAGCGGTGTAAAGGGGGGGCAATGCAAATAGTCTGGGTAGTCATTTGATTAGGTGTTCAGGAGTTTTATGGCTTTGGGGTAGAAGCTGTTTAGAAGCCTCTTGGACCTAGACTTGGCGCTCTGGTACCGCTTGCCGTGTGGTAGCAGAGAGAACAGTCTATGACTAGGGTGGTTGGAGTCTTTGACAATTTTTAGGGCCTTCCTTGCGGTCGGAGGCCAAGCAGTTGCCATACCAGCCAGTGATCCAACCAGTCAGGATGCTCTCGATGGTGCAGCTGGCTGTAGAACCTTTTGATGATCTGAGGACCCATGCAAAACCTTTTCAGTCTCCTGAGGGGGAATAGGTTTTGTCGTGCCCTATTCACGACTGTCTTGGTGTGCTTGGACCATGTTAGTTTGTTGGTGATGTGGACACCAAGGAACTTGAATCTCTCAACCTGCTCCACTGCAGCCCCGTCGATGAGAATGGGGGCGTGCTCGGACCTCTTTTTCCTGTAGTCCACAATCATCTCCTTTGTCTTGATCACGTTGAGGGAGGGGTTGTTGTCCTGGCACCACAAGGCCAGGTCTCTGACCTCCTCCCTATAGGCTGTCTCGTCGTCGTCGGTGATCAGGCCTACCACTGTTGTGTCATCAGCAAACTTAATGGTGTTGAAGTAATTCGCAGCCACGCAGTCATGCATAACAAGTGTGAAATGTTGCATGAATAGTTTACATTCGAAACGTGTGTCAATGATTTCATTCTCATGTGCAGAGATTGGAACAAATCAAACATTGAGGATTCAGGTGAAAGTTCGACATTTCACATCGGAACGATATTTAGATACAGTTCAGGTAAGTAGGTACATTTTAAGTTCCTCTGCGTACATATCACGGACAAACTGAAATGGTCCAACCACACAGACAGCGTGGTGAAGAAGGCGCAGCAGCGCCTCTTCAACCTCAGGAGGCTGATGAAATTCGGCTTGTCACCAAAAACACTCACAAACTTTTACAGATGCACATTCGAGAGCATCCTGTCGGGCTGTATCACCGCCTGGTATGGCAACTGCTCCGCCCATAACCGTAAGGCTCTCGAGAGGGTAGTGAGGTCTGCACAACACATCACCGGGGGCAAACTACCTGCCCTCCAGGACACCTACACCACCCGATGTCACAGGAAGGCCAAAAAGATCATCCAGGACAACAACCACCCGAGCCACTGCCTGTTCACCCCACAAAGGGCAAAGACGTCAGTTCAACATCAAATTTTACATTTACATTGAGTTGTCAACTAACGTGAATTCAACGTGAAAAGAAAAAAATGTCACCATGTCAATTGGATTTAGGTTCAAAGTTGTAAAAAATACGAAATGCCCTTATGTTGATGACTTTCTGCAAATAGAATCAGTTTCCCACATTCTGTCAACATCATCGAATAGATTTATGTTGGTATAAAGTATGTGAAAACTACATTAATTCAACCAGTTTTTGCCCAAAACACTCCTGCTGTTGAATACACTATATATACTTCAAATCTGTGGACACCCCTTCAAATCATAGAGCCACGACTACATGGAACTCTATTCCACATCAAGTAACTGATGCAAGCAGTAAAATTAGATTTAAAAAACAGTTAAAAAAACACCTTATGGAACAGCGGGGACTGTGAAGCAACACAAACATTGGCCCAGACACACACACATATATATATATATATATATATATATATATATATACACACACACACACACACACACACACGATAACATACACACTATATATACACATGGATTTAGTAATGTAGATACAGTATGTGGTAGTGGTGGAGTAGGGACCTGAGGGCACGCAGTGTTGTGAAATCTGTGAATGTATTGTAATGTTTTAAAATTGTATAAACTGCCTTAATTTTGCTGGACCCCAGGGAGCAGCAGCTAATGGGGATCCATAATAAATACAAATGCAACATTTGTGGATTTTGCTATTTCAGGCACACCCGTTGGTGACAGGCGTATAAAATAGAGCGCACAACTATGCAATCTCCATAGACAAACATTGACTTGTTGGAAAGGTGGCATCCTATGACGGTGCCACGTTGAAAGTCACTGAGATCTTCAGTAAGGCCATTCTCCTGCCAGTTTATCAAATTTCTGCCCTGCTAGTGCTGCCCTGTTCAACTGTAAGTGCTGTTATTGTGAAGTGGAAACGTCTAGGAGCAACAACGGCACAGCCGCGAAGTTGTAGGCCACACAAGCTTACCTGTCCAATGAGCCAAATTGATTCAAGAATCATACAGTGCCCAAACACCCATTACAAAAAAAGATTGCCGTTTTGAAACTGCAGTAAAAGTGCAGTAACTGCAGTCGACTGTGTTTTTTTTGGACACGGTAATTGCAGAGTAAACTGCAGTTATACTGCAAAATTACTGTAGTAAAAAAACAGTGTTCTTTTGGACACAGTATTTGCAGCATATTGCAGTTATAGTGCATTTTGACTGGAGTTATACTGCACTCTGACTGCAATCTTTTTTCATAAGGGGCCCTCTCTCTCACACAGTACAGTATTTACAATCCATAAAGCAGCTTTAAAGGGGAATGGAAGCACTTTACGAAGTAAAGCAAAGAGATGTATTCAAACATGTGCATTTCTTAACATAAAAGCATCTCTATATTTAGTATTTTGATCGTCAACAGGGTTTATTGAGCTGTGGTCAGCGCCACTTTGTGCATCACCTCCAGCAGCTAGCAAGCAACTCAACTGCAACTAAAATCGCAACACAGTTTCTCCGTGTAACCCTGTTATTAGATAGCTAGCTAGCTAGCGTCCACCTCAGATTGTCAATTAATACATTTTGCTGAAAGATTTGTTTTTGGCATGCTTTGTGATCTCCACCTCAGATAGCTAGACTGAAGTTGACATAGCTAATGTTTGCCGAAAAATAAATTCCCCTGTACTGTGCTGATATAGCATGGGGCGGCAGGTAGCCTAGTGGTTAGAGCGTTGTGCCAGTAACTGAAAGATTGCAAGATCGAATACCTGAGCTGACAAGATAAAAATCAGTCGTTCTGTCCCTGAACAAGGCAGTTTAACCCACTGTTCCTAGGTAGGCCGTCATTGTAAATCAGAATTTGTTCTCAACTGTCTTGCCTAGTTAAATACAAGATAGGTAGCTTGTTAATGCCAAATAATATATTTGGGTTCATTTGTCTTAACAAAACGTTTGTTTGTTTTTAAGATGACATCTTAATGCCTCAAAATGTTTTCATCCTGTGTAGGAGGTACATGCAAATCCATGTTATTTCTAAGGCTACTGTTCATTCGAAGACACAATCTGTCATCCTCGAGGAGGAAGTGAGGAAGAGGAAGAGAGGCCCAACGAGGTGGAACATCTGTCTCCCTCCGGCAGGTGGCGTTTTTGTTGTTGTTTCGCCCACCAGCAAGGAGTTTTTGTTTGGTCAATGAGAGATTGTCGAATTTGGTCAATAAAAAATGGATCGCTTATTTGCTTTAAGGTTTATTCGATCGAGGTTTATTTGATCGAATAGAAGTTCGCAATGCTTAAGTTGTTATGAGTGTACTGAAGTAAGTAGGAGACGTAACATCCAGGCAACTTTGAGAAAAACACTTTATATCGAAATTGTCTCTCTCCATTGAATATAGGCGGATGACGTCAACAACCATCATCGAATATTCAAAAAATGATTACAATAACAAAAGATTTAAGTGGCTTGGAACAGCTATGTTAGTAGGTGCCAGGCGCACCAGTTTGGGTCAACAACTGCAACGCAGCTGGGCTTTTCATGCTCAACAGTTTCACGTGTGTATCAAGAATACACCACCCAAAGGACATCCAGCCAACTTGACCCAACTGTGGGTAGCATTGGAGTCAACATGGGCCAGCATCCTTGTACTTTTGACACCTTGTACTGTAGAGTCCATGCCCTAACAAATTGAGGCAGTTCTGAGGGCAAAAGGGGGTACAACTTAATATTAAAGTGTTGTTCCTAATGTTTTATATACTTGTACACAAAATAATGGATATACAATATACTTGTACACAAAATACTGTATATAGTTATAGATAGGCTAGACTGCATTGTCTGCATAATAGTGATTTGTGAAGAATGTAGCTATAGCCTAACAGATGCCTTCATTTTTTTCTACCAACAGGAAATAATGATTAGTACAGCATGCCAAACTGACCCCTGGGTGTCAGAGTGTTCCTGTACTGCGGTGGAGAAGAGGTTCACCGGGGCCATCACCAAAGAGCTCGAGGCCTAGCTAGATTGCGCTCACCACCGCCACAGATGGAGCTGACAGAGAGAACGAGTGAGATGAGGGAAGACCAGGATCCGCTGTATGAAACTGAGAGCTCAGAATTACAATCATCACAGTGTGAACCATGAGATACTATCAACGAGTGTGTGCAAGATCTGAAACATAGCATGCTGAAGGAGTTGTTCATGAGCCAGGATGTCGAGCAGGTGTCATCAGTTCATCCCTGAAAAGAAATGGTTTTTCCATCACCATGGAGACCGAGTGTGTTGTGGACCCCAGGAGGAAGTTGGAGTCCCAGACCAGAGTGGGAAATGTTTGCAGGGAATCTGTTGGTACCATCACCGGTCTTCCTAACTGGCGGCTCCCACTCCACATTTGTGGAAACATGTTGCCTCAGCCTGGTGTCCATGTCACTGCGACAGTTTGCAAACCAACCTCGCATCTACATTGTGCCAGAGGTTACACACATGTGGACCCAGCACACAGAGACCATTCTGGCTAGAATTGGTGACAGTCCACTGATTGTATCTGGAGACGCACGGTGTGATTCGCCAGGCCAATGTGCCTTCTTTGGCACTTACACCATCCTGGACTCTGCTTCCCACCTGATCCTGCCCAGGATCAGGTGTGCATGTGCATGTGACCCAATTGAAGAATGGCTACTGGTTGGACAGAGGGACAGAGGGATTAGTGAGATGCCTGCAACACATAATTTTTTTAATTAACCTTCATGCGTAAACATTGAGATAAAACTATTTTACAAGAGAGCCCTGTATACGCTTCCAAATAAAACGCAATACATAAATAAAACACAACAGCCCGACAAAACACACTATAGTAAAACACATAATACACACCATTAAACATATTTAAGAAAAGCAATCGCATGCTGAAACCTAAAAGTTATTTTAAAATCATTTTGAGGTAAGCTATAGCCTAACCTATATTTTGTAGCTTGCCGAAGGGTTGTAAGTGTGTATTTGGTGGATGTACGAAGAGCACTTGGGTACCTTTTTTAGTAATAATGCTTTTATTATTTTCCTAACAGGCCCATGGATGCAGTATTGAAACCCTGGCCACTGACAGGCATCCACATGTGAGGGTGCACTTGAGGGACTCCTATGCTCATACAGTATCTGGCATGAGTATGAGCTTTTGGCACATGGCCAAAGGTGTGAGGAAAAAGCCGGTGGCCGTCGGGAAGCCAGAGGTACTGTCATGTATTCGATAGTAAGATCAGAACTATATGATCATGGTGATTCAAGTCAGTGACTCAGGTGTCTCATTTATTCCCTGTCTGTCTCAGGTACTGCCATGGGCAAGGGCATTAACACACCACTTGCGGTACTGTGCTGCCGCTGCTGGTGGGAGTGTCCAGGTGCTAAAAGAAAAGTGGATCACCACAGTTCACCACGTTACGAATGAGCACCACTCAACTGCTGTGAGCACCCCCCCCCCCCCCCCCCCCTTCACACCTGAAGAAGGCACACATCCTCAACCCGAGATTGTTGAAGGATCTCGAAGGTAAATAAACTCTAAACTATTTCTGGATATATATTGCAACATTTTTAGTAAATGGATAAGCACGTTTTTCAAACCTTGTTTTAGTTATTTGTGCATTCCTATGTGAATAACTACAACCAATTGATTGATTATCAATTGGTTGTAGTATAATTGTAGGAGCCTACTTATTCATCTCTAGTTACATTCATTTTCTATTGTAGGTGACGAAGTGTGTTCAGATAGGTGAACTTGAGAGTGTACATGCCCTGTACACTAAATACGTGCCCAGGAGGAACAAGTCCGGCCTACAGGGGATGCTGCAAGACTCCAGGTGGCCACAATTATTCGGTGGACAGACATCAGGCTACAACAAATGAGGGAGTGCTCCGTTTCAAGCAAGAGTTCTCCAAGGCTGCCAGGGCATTTGTGTTGAAACCCACCAAGGGGGAGAAGACATGGTGTTTCAGGCCTGAGCTTCTAGACTGCATCGTTGACCGCTGTGCCCATGGTAAGTGTGCTATATTATGTCAGATGTAGACATAAAAATAGTTGACAATATGGGGTGAAAGAAGTTTATGCACATAGCCTTGTGGTCAACAGTACAGATGGCCAAGTCAGTTTGTGATGGTAGTTCCTCTGCTGGTTGAGAGGAAATTACCTAAAATGATTTGTGTAACTTATATCTAGGACCATCCCAGCAGACTCTCTTGAGTGCCCAAAAAGAGAGAGTGGCGGTCACCTTGGGGAAGCGGACTGGTGTTTCCGAAAATGGAGAAGGAGCAGGCCATTCAACAGCGAATTCAAAGATACACCCATCCATAAAGGGAATCGGGGTGGAATTGCTTTTCCACAGATTTTTTTTTCACCTTTTAAACAGACGTGTTTCCTTGTCTCGGACCTGCTGTTTCGACTCTCTCTCCCGGACCTGCTGTCTCAACCTCCGAATGCTCGGCTATGAAAAGCCAGCCGACATTTGCTCCTGAGGTGTTGAACTGTTGCACCCTCTATAACCATTGTGGTTGTTATTATTTTGATGTAAAAAGGGCTTTGTAAAATACATTTGATTTATTGATTGCTTGCTGTGTTGCATGCTTTGTATTAATTGTCTGAGTGATGGGACATTTTTATAGTATCTGTAATATTTTGGTGTGTATTTAATCTGCAACTTAACTTCTTAAAGCAGTAGAAAAAATAACAAAGTGTTCTCCATGCCCCTGATTCGGTAAAAAACTCAGGGATGGGGCTGGAGAAATTTAATCACTCTCAAATTCATAGACAGAGCAATCGGTGGAAGTACTGGCCATCCATGATAGCAAAGTTATAGTTTTAACCATGTTTTGGGGCTATATTGTGTTTGTTTAAATGTTATTTTTTTTTTTTTAAATACAAACGTTGGAATAAAACAAGCTTATATTTTGGGTTCTGATGGGGTACGACAGTTGAACTAAGCTCATGAGACATTTATAAGTCATATTCTTCAAGAGTCAATGGGTACATTTCATTAATTTACAAGTGCAAATATGTATGGAGCAATTGCTGTTTGCTCCTTTTAGGTAAGCTACTGTTGTAGTGTCTATTGATCTTGTGCATGAGGCAAAGACCACAGCCTTTCACAGCCTTTCCTGTGAATCCTCTTCTTGTTATATTGGAACTTGTAAAAACAACGTAATAACCCTGTAATTTACTATGCATTGTAATCTTCTTTCTGTGATCTGTTTCCACCACCATGTACCCAGTCCGCTTTGGATAAAAGCATCTGCTAATATTATTAGTCTTCTTTGAGCCTGCCAACAAGCTGCCCAGTGTAGTTACCATTCCTTGACAATAGATGGCAGCCAAAGCTAGTTTAGTTTAAGTCACTACTCTAGCAACAGGGCCAGCGGGTAAAGTGCACTTTGAAAGTAGTTGTATCTTCCAAGCAAGTTTCTCTGGTTCCACTTGAACTTGTTGTTATAGTGGACGAGCTAACTAATACAATTTTTTACACAAGGCGCTGGCATTAGATCTATGTCTTGAAATAAGTACAGGAGGCTAGATTTACTAAATTAACTGGCTTTGTTTAAACTCAAACCCTATGTAGATGCCACTTGCTTCTGGGTATGTGCGCCTTATGGAAGAGATCACACACACAGGGATTTGCTGTACACCTTATCCAATTATCCCGTGTGCACATAGGGTGAACTGGCAGTAAGCAGCCAGTCTGTATGCTCTTCAAACAAAATCATAAGTTAGTCTGGTACCAAAACTAAATCAATTTTTTTCCTGCGTCAGGGCATGGCATGTGACAGGCGAAATTATTTGAGTGTATCAAGAACTGCAACGCTGCTGGGCTTTTCACGCTCAACAGTTTTCCGTGTGTATCAAGAATGTTCCACCACCCAAAGGACATCCAGCCAACTTGACACAACTGTGGGAGGTAGTGGAGTCAACATGGGCCAGCATCCCTGTGGAACGTTTTCTACATCTTGTAGAGTCCATGCCTCAATGAACTGAGGCTGTTCTGAGGGCAAAAGGGGATGCAACTCAATATTAGGAAGGTGTTCTTAATGTTTTGTACACTGTGTAAATAGGCTACCAGCTAAATACTGTATATAGTTAGAGATAGACTAGACTGCATTGTCTGCATAATAGGAGAGTGCTGAACATAAATACATTGTAAGGAAGGGCAGTTGGGCATACAATTCGTATTGGACAAATCCAAGCAGTCCCTCATTTCTTCCGTTTCATGTCTAATGAACACGACCAATACCAAAGTATTCAAACATTTGGACTTTTTCCACAATTTGTTATGTTAAAGCCTTATTCTAAAATGGATTAAAAAAAATTAAACTATCATTAATATACACAATGAGAAAGCAAAAACCGTTTTTTAGAAATGTCTGCAAATGTATTAAAAATAAAAAACTGAAATACCTTATTTACATAAGGTATTCAGACTATTTGCTATGAGACTCGAAATTGAGCTCAGGTGCATCCTGTTTTCATTGATCATCCTTGAGATGTTTCTACAACTTGATTGGACTCCACCTGTGGTAAATTCAATTGATTGAAGATGATTTGGAAAGGCACACACAGTGCAGTTGACAGTGCATGTCAGTGCAAAATCCAAGCCATGAGGTCGAAGGAATTGGCCGTAGAGATCCGAGACAGGATTATGTCGAGGTTAACATCTGGGGAAGGGTACTAAAACATTTCTGCAGCATTGAAGGTGCCCAAGAACACAGTGCCCTCCATCATTCTTAAATGGAAGAAGTTAGGAACCACCAAGACTCTTCCTAAAGCTGGCACTCTGAAAGAGCTCCAGGGTTCCTCTATGGAGATCAGAGCACCTTCCAGAAGGACAACCATCTCAGCAGCACTCCACCAATCAGGCCTTTATGGTAGAGTGGACAGACGGAAGCCACTCCTTAGTAAAAGGCACGACAGCCCGTTTGCGAGTTTGCCAAAAGGCACCTAAAGACTCTCAGACCATGAGAAACAAGATTTTCTGGCCTGAATGCCAAGCGTCACATCTGGAGGAAACCTGGCACTATCCCTACGGTGAAGCATGATGGTGGCAGCATCATGCTGTGTGGATGTTTTTCAGCGGCAGGGACTGGGAGATTAGTCAGGATCGAGGGAAAGATGAACAGAGCAAAGTACAGAGATCCTCAAAAACCTGCTCCAGAGCACTCAGGACCTCAGACTGGGGCGAAGGTTCACCTTCCAACAGGACAATGACCCTAATCACACAGCCAAGACAACGCAGTCTCTGAATGTCCTTGAGTGGCCCAGCCAGAGCCCGGACTTGAAGCCGATCGAACATCTCTGGAAAGACGTTAAAATAGCCGTACAGCGACGCTCCCCATCCCAAACGGGAAAAACTCACCAAATACAGGTGTGCAAAGCTTGCAGCGTCATACCCAAGAAGACTCGAGGCTGTAATCGTTGCCAAGGGTGCTTCAAAGTACTGAGTAAAGGGTCTGAATACTTATGTATATGCGATAGTTTATTTTTAATACAACTACATTTGGGGTAGGCATATGAAAGCCGACAGGCACTCAGCCTAACTGCAAACACTGTGTCCATCTACTTGTGTAACATACATGAAGAGTGAGACCCGCATACGAGTGCAGCAGATAGACATCCTGATAAACACCATTCTGAGGGAGGAAAAGACCTCTGAGCTGGAGCATAAGTTCAGGATCTTCTCCTTTGGAAAGTACCGGGCTGACAAATAAGGATGGGCACGGTTATTTGAATATCCGAACAGACATTAGCATTTGAATACTTGGGAGAGTATTCAGTGGTATAGTGGTGCCTGAAGTATACTTTTAATTGTACCTAACAGTTCCCAAAACAGCCCGCCAGGCTAAGGAATGCCACCCTGTGTGAAAAATGAGAAACAGTGACATACACTCTGTATGATCATGCCAGACCGCTCTTAATTTCAGTTCAGATCGAATTGTCGTAAGGTTGGCGTCTGAAGACAATTACTGATTATAAATGAGCTTTTATGTTAGGTCTATATTTTAGCTAGCCAAATGATTTACAAAAATGCACTATTCGTAAATGTGCCATTGTCTGTTACGTCAGTTAGATCGATAATTAAATGTCCTGTACACTTTGATAAAATAACTCAATTGTTTAATATTCTTGCCTCACCACAAAATAATACCATAAAAAGATGTTCCTGAAAAGTGCAATATGCACAATTTTATTATCCTTGTGCCCTGAGAGGCACAACAGCTTGGTTCATCATCATCATATAAAAAATACATAACTGTTTTCACAACAAAATGTTTTTCATTAAAAAATGAGGACTAATTCAGTGAACAAGATTAGCGACCGGATGAAAAAAAAAAAAAAAAAACTAAAGAAAGTAGAAGAAGCCTGCTGAAGCATTCAGCTTTCAAGCTTCTTTCATTTCCCCATCCTCTTCCTCCTCTTCTACTCCTCTTATGAACAGGACATTGTTGCATCTGTGCGGAGGGGAAACACATGGAAACTGTTAGCTCAGTGCAGGCTGGTTCTATGACAGAGAGAAGGGCTAATTCTACAATCAGTTGATATGCGTGTAGCCTGGTCCCAGGTCTGTTTGTGTTGTCTTGAAACTCCTATGGTCATTGTCACACCAAACTATGATGACCATAATAGGAGTGAACAAGGCAGCACAAACAGATCTGGGACCAGGCTAATGTGTGTGTAATCATAAGCTATGTGAAGTGCAAGTAAAGCGATGAGCATTCCACTGAACTTACCTGACAAGCACCTCTCCTAGGTGTCCAGCCAACGCTCCATCTACATACTCTTCAGTGTTGGCCAACTATAAATCAGAGACAATAGATTTTATAGCTAGACTTTATAGATATTGACTGTTATTATAGATATGTTACAAATGGCAATGCAAAACCAGACATGTACATTATGTATGGCTCTGGATGTAGTTGTGTGCACATTGGGTAATCATTCCAGAACATGCTGTACATTGGTGCATTTGACCATTTGAGGATAATAATGTTCACACATTTTAGACATCGCCTGGTCCACGTACCTGCATGTTCATGTAGCTGTCCACGGACACCAGGTATCCCTTGTATTCCATACCCCACTTCAGCTTCACCATCACGGGCTTGCCAGTAAGACCGTTCAGGAACGGTTTGGGATTCAGCGGTAAACTCTGAAATTATATCGTTCACATGTGTTGTTGAGACTAGCTAGCATTAGTGTACATTTGATCACATTAGCTCCATCTCACAGCTAGCTACTTAAATTCATAGCTAGTCAAACTAGCCTTTCACATACAGTGCAAAGCAAAAGCGGCTAACAAGTTAGCTAGCTAACTTAGCTGCTAACTAGCTAGCTATATGGATAATCCCAACAAAAGCGCACAAATTTATGATAGCTACTCAAATTCAATTTATGATAGCCTGGCCCTTCACTACATATTATCAATACTCATCCAACACCTCATAGTATAGTCTATATTTACCATTTTGATTTTGTATAAGCTCCAACGACACCTACACGCTGTTGTTGGTTGCAGGAAGTAGTGGTGAACTTTTCTGTTTTTTTTTAATGGCGTTTGGCAACCAAAAGGTGCACTACTGCCACCAATTGGACTGGAGTGTACATTCTTCTTCTTCTTCTTCTTCTTCTTCTTCTTCTTCTTCTTCTAATCTCTCTGATCCAACCCCAGGCCAACGACATGAGAGGACGGGACATTACCACTCAATACACCCTGTAACTTTTCTGAAGTCAAATCTCGTACCCCCAAGTACTTTTCTGCAGCTGCCACCACAACATCTATTTTCTGTGACTTACGTTCCATCTCTGCGGTACAGTTGATAACCATTTCTATGAACACTAAGAACCAACCTAACTGAAACATATATCACTCATTGGCCTATCCCTCTTTTCTGGCAAAGATCTACTATTCAAATCAAATCAAATTGTATTGGTCACATACACATATATAAATATTTGGACGAGCAATGTCGTAGCGGCATATAATAAAATACAGTAGAATAGAATATAATACAGTATATATATGAGATGAGTAGTGCAAAATATGTAAACATTATTAAAGTGACTAGTGGCCAGTGATTTCAAGTCTATGTATTTAGGGCAGCAGCCACTAAGGTGCCAGTGATGGCTATTTAACAGTCTGATGGCCTTGAGATAGAAGCTGTTTTTCAGTCTCTCGGCCCCAGCTTTAAAGCACCTGTACTGACGTCGCCTTCTGGATGATAGCGGGGTGAACAGGCAGTGGCTCGGGTGGTGGTTGTCCTCAATTATCTTTTTGGCCTTCCTGTGACATCGGGTGCTGTAGGTGTCCTGGAGAGCAGGTCGTCTTCCCCCGGTGATGTGTTGTGCATACCGCACCACCGTCTGGAGTGCCCTGCGATTGCGGGCAGTGCAGTTGCCGTACCAGGCAGTGATACAGCCCGACAGGATGCTCTCAATTGTGCATCTCTAAAAGTTTGTGAGGGTTTTAGGTGCCAAGACAAATTTCTTCAGTCTCCTGAGGTTGAAGAGGCGCTGTTGCGCCTTCATCACCACAGTGTCTGTGTGGGTGGACCATTTCAGTTTGTCAGTGATGTGTATGCCGAGGAACTTGAAGCTTTTCACCTTCTCCACTGCAATCCTGTCAATGTGGATAGGGGGGGGGTGCTCTGCTGTTTCCTGAAGTCCATGATCAGCTCCTTTGTTTTGTTTATGTTGGGTGAGAGGTTATTTTCCTGGCACCACACTCCCAGGGCCCTCACCTCCTCCCTGTAGACTGTCTCGTCATGCTTGGTAATCAGGCCTACTACTGTTGTGTCGTCTGCAAACTTGATGATTGAATTGGTCGGCCCTTTCCCCATCTCCAAGATTATTAGCCCCTCTGCTGTTCGTCTTCTGGTCCCCCCTACCCTCCGTATACATCCCACTTTTCATGTGTCTAGGATTAAAGCTATGTCTCACAGCCCTTTGTCTTCTGTTTCTAGGCCTACCCCTCTTCCCCCGTCTCATTGACGGCCAACCGGCGTACACGGTGAGGCGCCTCCTGAAGGATTGACCGAGGGGCAGGGGATTCCAGTACCTGGTTGACTGGGAGGGTTATGGCCTGGAGGAGAGGTGCTGGTTCCCCGTCAGGGACATCCTGGACCCAGGCTTCATCGCTGAGTTCCAACGCCGGCACCCTGAGCGGGGGGGGGGGGGGGGGGGTACTGTCACACCCTGATCTGTTTCACCTGTCTTTGTGCTTGTCTCCACCCCGCTCCAGGTGTCGCCCATCTTCCCAATTATCCCCAGTGTACTTATACCCGTGTTCTCTGTTTGTCTGTTGCCAGTTCGTTTTGTTTCGTCAAGCCTACCAACGTTTTTTCCCGTGCTCCTGTCCACCTCTAGTTCCTGTTTTCTAGCTTTCCCGGTTTTTGACCATTCTGCCTGTCTTGACCCTGAGCCTGCTTGTCATTTTTTACCTTGTTATACCACCCTGGATTATTGACCTCTGCCTGCCCTGACCCTGGGCCTGTCGGCTGTTCTGTACCTTCGGACTGCACTGGACTACTGAACTCTGCCTGCCCTTGACCTGTCGTTTGCCTGCCCCTCTCTGCTTTTGTAATAAACCATGTTACTTCGAAACTGTCTGCATCTGGGTCTTCTCCTGAGCCGTGACAGTGATAGAGCCTAGTCTACTGATGATGACTTACATTTTTTTTGACAATGTTGCAGAATTCCTTAGCAATGGATTCAGTTAGGGTGCCCAAAATCAGAGCTAGAAAAAGTTGGCTGCAGTCCTGCGAGACTCATCAATTCCTACCAGACCTGGATTCAAACACTTAAAAAATCGTTCAATTATTAAAGAGTATGCTTTAGCCTGCCTGGAGTGACAGGTGGACAGGGTTTGCACTTTATAAACTGTTCTAACGGTTCCCGTTGCAACAGGCACGATTAATAAATCACAGATAACATATTTGAAGGTCTAATTCCCACCCAGACACAGGATATGCCTCAGCGGCATTGATCCCAATTGCCAGGACATGTTTCTACCATGGTCAGTAATCCTATTGTCCATGCATCATCTACCAGGGGAGAGGACAACCTGAGAAACGATCTGTATCATTAAAGAGATATGTAACAAGGATACAACAACATAATGAAAACCATTCCTGATCTGCACCTGTCATTGATGGAGAGTGACCAATCTGTTAGGATAACACTACCCTACTGGCACAGTCTGGTAGCATCTGGATATGACACCGCCTGAGGCAGCCTGGTACACACAGGACATTGAGCCAGATTTACAAGTCTACAACCCCTACACTTAGCAAGTACAGTGTTAAAAGTAGGCTGTCTAGTTGGTTCCATAACAGTTCTGAAGGTGTTGACTAACCAGATATTGTGGTTGTGTCAATGATGAAGATATACAGCATTGACCTTATTTTGACCCGCTTGACAGAAGGCCAGCATGTAATTAGCAGTCAAAACATTGTAATAAAATATGTTGTTTGTCTGAGTGCTACACATGGTCGTTACTACAACACGCACACACGCACGCACGCACGCACGCACGCACGCACACACACACACATTATGATCGGAATGTCTACCGCCCCAATGCAGTGACCCTGCTTTAGGCTCCATGTTTGTGTGAGAAAGTGTGTGTAAAGTAATGCCCATGTGTGTGTGTGTGTGCGTGTGTGTGTGTTGTAGTAACACACACACACACGGGCATTACTTTACACACACTTTCTCACACAGACATGGAGCCTAAAGCAGGGTCACTGCATTGGGGCGGTAGACATTCCGATCATAATGCACGCACTGATCCCAGCTCCTAGCCCCTTCCCTATCCTCCATCCAGATTATCCTCCTGTTTGGTCCTCAGTGCTCTGTGCTCCATGCAGGGTCCAGGAGAGGCCCTGATTACCCCCTGGGGGGAGAGAGGGGGGAGGGAACAGCATCCATAAAACAAACAGATGTCCTCACCTAGCTACAGCAGGCTACAGTTACTTCAGAACAGCTTGAGTTATCCATCTGTCACTTCCACATACTTCAACAAAACACTTCAACACCACCCCACCACCCCAAAGAAACAAACTCATAGGTTATTATTGTGTAATTACCATTTTACCATGTAATATCTAAGTAAACACCCATTTTTTGGTTGCTGGTATTCTACTGTTTTCCCATTACCTGACAGCTGCAAATAATATTCAATCACTACATAAATAATATCAGGTTCTGTCAATAACGTGACTTTGTGATGCTTTTAACACCATGGTCATGAGGTTAGTGGTATCCATCACATCCTTATGCTGTGCATGGCCTTGACCCGTAGAAACAGGGACAACATCCACCCATATCTGCTACTGCTACTGTGGCTTTCAGTAGCAGATATGTGCTGGGCACATATCTGCTACTGAAAGCCACAAGGAAAACAAAGCCCATGCACTTTGCTTTTTCTACATCCTGGCTATGTCTGAAAATGTTAGCTGTTAAACTTTGGAGGAGGAGGTCCAGGAGAGACCCTGATTGGAGACCCTGGTTGGAATGGAATTATCAAGGATGGAGGAAGCAAGGATTTGATGACTAGTAATGTTTTCAGACACAGCCCATCTGCAATCTTGTCTCTCATCATGTGACCCTTTCAGCTTGTAATTTGTTCTTAATACAGTGACACTATATCATCCACCCTGTCATCAAGTTCCCTTATTAACAATCAATACTGCCCTTTAACCTGCAGTACTCCTTCTATGATGTTAGTAATGATTTCTCTCCTCATTGAGAAACACTACAGACACTGTGTAGGGAGGAAGAAGGTGGCTGAAAATTGGACTTGGACTGTGGGTCTTAAGGTGCGGAGGCAGGAATCTAATGAACTGTGCCATAATAGGCCGGGCCACATACGCCGTGTTACATTAGAAATCTGCTTTAACCTTACCTATTCTAACAGAGGAGAATATAGAAGGGGTCATTTCAAGTGCCATATAGCATTCCACATATAGCATTATACAAGGCGTTACATTTCACACTAGCTGTCTAGTATGTCTGGTTGATTGTCTGACTTTTACAGGGACGTAGACGGATTCCCTCCAAGGGTCTCTCCAGTTCTCCATGGGTCACTAGGTGACAGGAAGTACTGAGGGTAGGGAGGAGAGAGAGGCAGGGAGTACCCTTTTAAAGTCTAGAAATAAAGCACAGCAGTAGTAGAGGAACAGGCTGCCTGTGTCTGTCTGCCCGCCGTCCTTCCGTCTGTCTGTCTATTCACCAGCGTTTCGTCAGGAAGCTGCCTTCACCTTTATCCTCGGGTGTTCCTTTGTCGCGTTCACACATACACAAGTTCAGCATAGTAGAAGGACAACAGAATACAAACAATAGGGATGAACAAGAATAGAGGCCTTTCTCTTTGTTCTGTATTTCTTTCATCCTGCTGCCAATGAGGGAGAGCAAAAAAGACAGACGAAGATTAGACATCCTTCCTGAAACAGTTTTCCATGCTTTGGGATTTTTTTGTTGTGTGGATTGAAAACATGTTGCTGATGCATAGTCAAAGGCTGAAGGTGCATCAACCCAGCCCTGACCCATCTAATCATTCGAGGACTCTGAACATAACCCATGAAAATGTAAACATGCAGACATGAACCCCGTTCCCCAGAGACATAAAGCAGAATCCCGTCAGTCAGAGTGACGAGAGAGAGTCGCATCATTCTGAACCTGATCCGCTAGGATTGGGATGCCTGGGGGGGAACAGAATGCTTCTCTCTTCTACCTCCAACACAAAACACACGCACGCACACACACTGAAACATGAACACAAACCTTACAACATAGGACACACAGCATCGTTGAATGTTTTCGTAACAAAACAAATTGTGCATGGAGACGAGTCTTATTTTGACGCAGTTTTACACACACACACACTCAAGTCAGGCCAAAGTAAGAAAAACAGAAAGAGAATGATTCAGTGAGCGAGTGACAGGTCGGGCTCAAAGAAATAATGATTCACTCACTCTCACACACACACACACACACACACACACACACACACACACACACACACACACACACACACACACACACACACACACACACACACACACACACACACACACACACACACACACACACACACACACACACACACACACACACACACACACACACACTCCTCCCTCCAACATTATATGTACTCACACAGGGGTGTCAAACTCATTCCATGGAGGCCCTAGTGTCTGCAGGTTTTTTTCCTCTCCTTTCAATTAAGCCCTAGACAACCAGACGTGGGGAGTTCCTTACTAATTAGTGACCTTAATTCATCAATCAAATACACGGGGGGAGAGAAAACACGCAGACTCTCGGGCATCCACGGAATGAGTTTGACAAAGAGTCAGGCCAAAGTGAGAAAACGTAGAGAGTGTGGATGATTTAGTGAGACAGTGGCGAGTCGTGTTCAGAGTGAGAAGCAATTACTCCTGACCTCATGTATTTACAGCCATGACCTGAACTCGGACACCCTCACCTATTTATCTTAGCCCATCAGTCCTTTCACACTCTCTCTGACTCACTCTCATCATCAATCATCTACAGTGTCTTCAGAAAGTATTCACATCCCTCGATGTTTTCCACATTTTGTTGTGTTACAGCCTGAATTTAAAATTGATTACATTGAGATTTTGTCACGGACATAAACACAGTACCCCATAATGTCAAAGTGGAATTATGTTTTTAGTAATTTTTACACATTTAATTAATTTAAAAGCTGAAATGTCTTGAATCAATAAGTATTCAACTCCTTTGTTATGGCAAGCCTAAATAAGTTCAGGAGTAAAAATGTGACTTGTTTCAGGAAACTAGGCATATGTAGTGGGTCAATACTTCACAGGAGCCATTTGAACATAAACTTTTTGATTTATCAAAATGTGTTTTGGCAGAAATGCCTTCTGGAACACGTGAACGTTCATGTGCTTTAATAACACACTTGTATGCCATCTGTAAATCCGAATAAAATTGTTAAATTAGAGCCTAGTTGGTTAAGCAACAGAAAAAGTCAGCAACCTTCCCACTAGCCATGATTGGCTGAGATAATGACTGGGCTGGACATGCCGAGAGAAGAGTTAAGATTGGTCTGCCATTTAGAAGACTTCTGTCTATTTGAACTGGTCAGTCTGTGTTGGTAATCCTGTCAAACGCTGCATTTAAAAAAAAAAACGTATCGTGAAGTGGAGCTGCATAAGTGTTGATATCCACTTTCTGGAGGATCAAGTTTTGAAATCAGTGGAATTAGAGTATGATAGCTAAAGAGATGGAGAAAACACCTGTCTCCGGATTTCATCTTCAAACTAAGGGCAACCATGACATGGCATCCATGATAGTCTAGCTAGCTACATTTTCAGATATGACATGTTTCTAATTTTGACAAAGTGGTTTCATTTCAAGCTAAAGTGTACTGTTAGCTAGCTAGCTGGCTGGCTCCCTAGCTAACGTTACGTGTATGATGTTATTATTCATATCCCAGAGCTGTTTGCTTAGCTAGTTAGAGCCTAATGTTAGCTAGTTGGCTGGCTCACTAGCTAACGTTACGTGCATGATGTTATTATTCGTATCTTAGAGCCATTTTTTTTGCTAGTTAGAGCCTAACATTGAACCTGGTTGGTTAACTCCCAGCAGATTCATGCAGGGTAGTAACGACATGATTTGGTACTATGTTCGTTGTTGTTTAACTAGCTAACGCTAGCTGGCTGGCTCGCTAGCTAACATATGATCTTACACATTTTATGGTCTTACACGCTGTTTACTTAGCTAGGTTCATTGTTTAGCTACATGTCTTAACAAAAGACTCCACTATGCAAGAAACCATTTCGGGTGCGTTCGTAAATTCAGTCTGAGTATGCCAGAGTGCAGAATAACTGATGAATTTACGAACGCACAACACCCGTTGAATATGGCCGGTGTCAGTAAACGTTGGTAAAAAAGCATAATGAAATTGTTGCTGGTTAGGCTGTTGTCATGTTATACAGAGGTAAACAAATCATCGGCCAGAGCATCAAGTGTGTGCTCTGAACGCTCCAAGAGCGAACCGAGAGGGGTGGGGCTAAAGCTTAAGAGGGTGTGAATGGTGCTAAATGGGTGTAGACAAAGAAGAGCTCTTCACTAGGTACCAAAACATTTAAAGGCCATTTTCTCAAAAGTGAGTTTACAAGTTTATCAACTTTCAAAACAGAATTACTTTCCCATTGTTCCTAAAAAATGCAGTGTATTATTTACCATTTTGTAGCTCTGGGTCTCTACTTTTATCCAATGTAAAAAACACAATTTCAAATTTTGCTACTTAAGGCCGATTTGAGCCGGTCGGTCACAAATGTGCTTAACAAGTCACATAATACCTTGCATGGACTCACTCTGTGTGCAATAATAGGTTAACGATTTTTTTCTGACTACCTCATCTCTGTACCCCACACATACAATTATCTGTAAGGTACCTCAGTCGAGCAGTGAATTTCAAACACAGATTCAACCACAAAGATCAGGGAGGTTTTCCAAACCGCTCAGGGTGTCACGACTTCACGACTTCTGCCAAGAGTCTTTTCCTTATTGACTCTCCTGCATATCCAGTGGTGCTAGGCCTACCCTGGTTAGCTTATCTTAACCCCACTATTTCTTGGCCACAGAGGGCTCTCATGGGGTGGTCGCAGGAGTGCTTAGGTAGGTGTTTAGGGGTTTCCGTTGGTGCTACTACGGTGGAAAGTCCAGACCAGGTCTCCACCCTGTGCATCCCCCCAGAATATGCCGATTTGGCTCTCGCCTTCTGTAAAAAGAAGGTGACTCAATTACCACCCCATCGATGGGGGGATTGTGCGATAGATCTCCTGGTAGATGCTGCACTTCCCAGGAGTCACGTGTATCCCCTGTCGCAAGTGGAGACGGTGGCTATGGAGACATATGTCTCCAATTCCCTGCGTCAGGGGTACATTCGGTTCTCCACTTCACCCGTCTCCTCGAGTTTCTTTTTTGTGAAGAAGGATGGAGGTCTGCGCCCGTGCATTGATTATCGAGGTCTAAATCAAATCACGGTGAGGTACAGTTACCCGATACCTCTTATCGCCACGGCCATTGAGTCAATGCACGGGGCGCGCTTCTTCACTAAACTGGATCTCAGGAGTGCGTACAACCTGGTGCGTATCCGAGAGGGAGACGAGTGGAAGACGGCATTTAGTACCACCTCAGGGCATTATGAGTACTTCGTCATGCCGTACGGGTTGATGAATGCTCCATCAGTCTTCCAATCCTTTGTAGACGAGATTTTCAGGGACCTGCACGGGCAGGGTGTAGTGGTGTATATCGATGACATTCTGATATACTCCGCTACACGCACCGAGCATGTGTCCCTGGTGCGCAAGGTGCTTGGTCGCCTGTTGGAGCATGACCTGTATGTCAAGGCTGAGAAATTATTGTTCTGTCAACAGTCCGTCTCCTTCCTAGGGCATCTTCCTTAGGGCAGTGGAGATGGAGAGTGACCGCATTGCAGCCGTGTGTAATTGGCCGACTCCCACCACGGTGAAGGAGGTGAAGCGATTCTTAGGGTTTGCCAACTACTACCGGAGGGTAATCCGGGGTTTTGGTCAGGTAGCTGCTCCCATTACCTCACTGTTGAAGGGGGACCCAGTGCGCTTGCAGTGGTCAGCTGGGGTTGATGGGGCTTTTAGGCACGTCAATGCTCTGTTTACCTCGGCTCCTGTGTTGGCGCATCCGGATCCCTCTTTGGTCTTCATAGTAGAGGTGGACGCCTCCGAGGCTGGGATAGGAGCTGTGCTCTCTCAGCGCTCGGGTACGCCACCAAAACTCCGCCCCTGTGCCTTCTTCTCTAAGAAGCTCAGCCCGGCGGAGCGAAACTATGATGTGGGGGACCGGGAGCTGTTGGCTGTCGTTAAAGCTTTGAATGTTGGAGACATTGGCTTGAGGGGGCTAAACACCCCTTTCTCATCTGGACTGACCACCGCAATCTGGAGTACATCCGGGCAGCGAGGAGAATGAATCCTCGTCAGGCAAGGTGGGCCATGTTTTTCACCCGTTTTGTGTTTACCCTCTCTTACAGACCAGGCTCCCAGAACGTCAAGGCAGACGCACTGTCCCGGCTGTATGACACAGAGGAGCGGTCCATGGATCCCACTCCCATATACTCCCAGCCTCTTGCTTGGTGGCGCCGGTAGTGTGGGAGCTGGACGTGGACATTGAGCAGGCGTCACGTGCAGAGCCCGCTCCCCCCTCAGTGTCCAGCTGGTCGTCTGTACGTTCCGTCTGCTGTCCGCGATCGGCTGATCTATTGGGCCCACACGTCACCGTCCTCTGGTCATCCTGGGATCGGTCGGACGGTGCGCTGTCTTAGTGGGAGGTACTGGTGGCTCACTTTAGAAAGAGACGTAAAGGTTTATGTTTCCTCCTTCTCAGTGTACGCCCAGTGCAAGGCTCCTAGACACCTGCTCAGAGGTAAGTTACAACCCTTACCCGTTCCACAACGGCCGTGGTTGCACCTGTCTGTGGATTTTATCCAGACAGGTGGATAAAAAAGATTTTATCCAGACAGATCTTCCACCTTCACAGGGAAACACCACGATCCTGGTTGTTGTGGATCATTTTTCTAAGTCCTGTCATCTCCTCCCTTTGCCCGGTCTCCCTACGGCCCTACAGACTGCGGAGGCCCTGTTTACACACATCTTCCGGGCACTACGGGGTGCCTGAGGATATAGTGTCTGATCGGGGTCCCCAATTTACGTCAAGGGCCTGGAAGGCGTTCATGGAACGTCTGGGGGTCTCGGTCAGCCTTACCTCAGGTTTTCACCCTGAGAGTAACGGGCAGGTAGAGAGAGTTAACCAGGATGTGGGTAGGTTTCTGAGGTCTTATTGCCAGGACCGGCCGGGGGAGTGGGCGGCCCAGAACTTGCTCCGCCACTCCACCACTAACCTTTCTCCATTTCAGTGTGTATTGGGGTATCAGCCGGTTCTGGCTCCATGGCATCATAGTCAGACAGAGGCTCCTGCGGTGGACGACTGGTTCCAGCGTGCGGAGGAAACATGGGATGCCGCCCACGTCCACCTTCAGTGCGCTGTACTGCGCCAGAAAGTTGGCGCAGACCGTCACCGCAGTGAGGCTCTCGACCCGAAACCTGCCCCTCTGCCTGCCCTGCCGGAAGCTGGATCCGCAGTTTGTGGGGCCATTTAAAGTCCTGAGGAGAGTGAACGAGGTATGTTATAGGTTACAGCTTCCCCCCAATTACCGTTTTAACCCCTCGTTCCATGTTTCTCTCCTCAGGCCAGTGGTGGCTGGCCCGCTCCAGGAGGCTGAGGTGCGGCAGGTTCCTCCACCCCTTCTGGATATTGAGGGGGTCCCGGCGTACTCCGTTCGATCCATCCTGGATTCGAATATGTCGGGCGAGGGGCCTTCAGTACCTCGTGGACTGCGAGGGGTACGGTCCAGAGGAGAGCTGCTGGGTTCCGGTGGAGGACGTGTTAGATCCTTCCCTGCTACGAGAGTTCCACCGTCTCCATCCGGATCGCCCTGCGCCTCGTCCTCCGGGTCATCCCCGAGGCCTCTCCTTGTTCGGGCGGTGCTCGGCGATCGACGTCACCGGTCTTCTAGCCATCATTGATCTATGTTTCATTTTCCATTGGTTTTGTCTGGTCTTCTTACACACCTGGTTCCAATCCCATTCATTATATGTTGTGTATTTAACCCTCTGTTTCCCCTCATGTCCTTATCAGAGATTGTTTAATGTTATGTTCATGTTTTATGGATTGGTGTGCGACGGGTTCTTGCACCCACATTTATTTTATTATGGACTTTGGTTTTGGAGTTTATGTTTTAAGTTATTAAATACTAATAATTAACAATTAATCTTCTCCTTTCCCCCCTCTGATAACCAGGTGGTGAATCGCATCTCTGCATGTCTGGCAGACATATCAGTGTGGATGACGGATCACCACCTCAAGCTGAACCTCGGCAAGACGGAGCTGCTCTTCCTCCCGGGGAAGGACTGCCCGTTCCATGATCTCGCCATCACGGTTGACAACTCCATTGTGTCCTCCTCCCAGAGTGCTAAGAACCTTGGCGTGATCCTGGACAACACCCTGTCGTTCTCAACTAACATCAAGGCGGTGACCCGTTCCTGTAGGTTCATGCTCTACAACATTCGCAGAGTACGACCCTGCCTCACGCAGGAAGCGGCGCAGGTCCTAATCCAGGCACTTGTCATCTCCCGTCTGGATTACTGCAACTCGCTGTTGGCTGGGCTCCCTGCCTGTGCCATTAAACCCCTACAACTCATCCAGAACGCCGCAGCCCGTCTGGTGTTCAACTTTCCCAAGTTCTCTCACGTCACCCCGCTCCTCCGCTTTCTCCACTGGCTTCCAGTTGAAGCTCGCATCCGCTACAAGACCATGGTGCTTGCCTACGGAGCTGTGAGGGGAACGGCACCTCCGTACCTTCAGGCTCTGATCAGGCCCTACACCCAAACAAGGGCACTGCGTTCATCCACCTCTGGCCTGCTCGCCTCCCTACCTCTGAGGAAGTACAGTTCCCGCTCAGCCCAGTCAAAACTGTTCGCTGCTCTGGCACCCCAATGGTGGAACAAACTCCCTCACGACGCCAGGTCAGCGGAGTCAATCACCACCTTCCGGAGACACCTGAAACCCCACCTCTTTAAGGAATACCTAGGATAGGATAAAGTAATCCTTCTAACCCCCCCCCCTTAAAAGAGTTAGATGCACTATTGTAAAGTGGTTGTTCCACTGGATATCATAAGGTGAATGCACCAATTTGTAAGTCGCTCTGGATAAGAGCGTCTGCTAAATGACTTAAATGTAAATGTAAATGTAATATACCAAGTTTAATTCTCCTGCGCTTGACTTCCCTGCCACGTACATACACGACGTGACACAGGGATTTCACAATGAGGCCAATGGTGACTTTAAAACAGTTACAAAGTTTAATGGCTGTAATAGGAGAACTGAGGATTGGTCACCAACATTGTAGTTACTCCACAATACTCACCTAAATGACAGAGTGGCAAAGAAATTAACTTTCTGTTCTGAATACAAAGCGTTATGTTTGTGGAAAATTCAACACAACACATCACTGAGTACCACTCTTCATATTTTCAAGCATCGTGGTGTCTGCATCATGTTATGAGTATGCTTGTCATCGGCAAGGAGGGAGTTTTTGGGGATAAAAATAAACGGAATAGGGCTAAGCCCAGGAAAAACCATAGAGACAAACCTGGTTCAGTCTGTTTTCCAACACACTGGGAGACAAATTCATCTGTCAACAGGTGTCACGCCCTAACCATAGGTCAGAGCGTGACTAGGGGGGTTTCTAGCATTTCTATTTCTATGTTGGTATTTGTATGGTTCCCAATTAGAGGCAGCTGATTATCGTTGTCTCTAATTGGGGATCATACTTAAGTTGCCCATTGTTCCCACCTGTGTTGTGGGATATTGTTTTCAGTTAGTGCCTAAGTGCGCGCTGTACTGGACGTTCGTTTATTCTTTGTTTTTGTTAAGTTTCACTTTGTAATAAAGTATGTGGAACTCTACGCACGCTGCGCCTTGGTCCGCTCCTTTCGACTAACGTGACAACAGGACAATTACCTAAAACACAAGGCCAAATATACACTGGAGTTGCTAACCAAGACGACATTGAATGTTCCTGAGTGTCCTAGTTACAGTTTTGACTTAAATCGGCTTGAAAATCTATGGCAAGACTTGAAAATGGTATAGATGTATAGAAATGTATAAAAATGATTAACAATCAACTTAACAGAGCTTGAAGAATTTAAAAAAGAATAATATGCAAATATTGTACAATCCAGGTGTGCAAAGCTCTTAGAGACTTACCCAGAAAGACTCAAAGCTGTAATCGTTGCCAAGGGGGATTCTAACATGTATTGACTCAGGGGCTGTGTATACTTATGTAAATGTGATATTTCATTTTCAAAAAAAATCGAAAAACATATTTTCACTTTGTCATTATGGGGTATTGTGTGTAGATGAGTGAGAAAAACATATACTTAATCCATTTTGAATTCAGGCAGTAACACAACAAAATGTGGAATAAGTCAAGGGGTAT